>NC_044032.1:93763640-94963640 GCF_901765095.1 Microcaecilia unicolor | reverse complement strand
TCTCTCCACGTTGATCCACAGCTGTCTGTGCGGAAATGCTCTGCATTATACTGCTCAAGTTGGAACCCACACCAGGAAACCCTGTTGCCTCTTGGGAACTAAGGGTTTCCTGGTCTCTTCTCGATTCGTCTGCCGGCATAGAAATGCTAAATAGTAGTAGTAGTAGTATAGGATGTGCAATCCGTGGCTCAGGACTCAGCAATGTCTCTACATCAAGCTGGGGGCGCGGCAGACCTCTCCCCGCGCCCTCCAGCAGCGAAGATATGGAACCCGATGATATTCCTGAGTGAAAGAAGTGGTCCAAAGCCCCTGCCATTGGCATGACTAGCACCGTAGGACTAGCGTGTTGTCTGCCCCTTCTCTTAGGCATATGAAAGGAGGAAACTTTTCAACTCTCCAAGGAAGCAAAGGTGGGTTTAGGAGCGACTTCTCATTACTCCCTTCAGGCCGCCATCTTGCCTCTCTATTCTGACCAAGATCTACTTTCACCACTTCTATATTTGAGTCTCCTAGCTACTTTAGTTCAAAATGCTGGTATCAGCTTCGTCATCTATGTAGACATTTTGCTTGTAATATCAATCAGAAGAGACTTTTAATTAAAAAGAAAAAAAAAACATTTTTGTGATAGAAATGATTGGTGCTCAAAATTGTGCTGCATAACCAACTGTGGACAAGTATGCACTATATAATCATCGCACCTCCTGCTAGTTCTTCACTATATAATCTATCACACCTCCTGCTAGTTCTTCATTCCCAAACATTCAAATTTTGTGCACCAATTACGGATGCTTTTTAAAGCCAAAATTATGCAAAGTCCATTAATGTCATTAAATATAAATCTTGTACTTATCTCAGGTAACATAACATACATAGTAAGTGATGGCAGATAAAGACCTAACCGGTCCATCCAATATGCCCTACAGTTACCTTCATTATCAATTCAAGATTAAATCAACAATGAACGTGATATTAGATGTAAATCTTGTACTTATAGTAGATTTCAAAGCTCCTTCATCTTCGTAGTTGGAATGCTTCCCAAATCATATCCATGTTAAAACCAATAATCCCAAATAAATCCACTTGTAAATCTTCAACTATTAAATCCAAAATGCTGAACCCTTTGGAATTCAGAATGACAGATCTCAACATGGCGCCATGTTTTGCATGAACTGTGTCATTAGGAGAATTGAATAAGCATAGCAATTCTATTATTTTAAAAATTGTAACATTTAAAAAAAAATTGGAACGGGGATTTCTATTTCCTGAATTTGTCTTCCTTCCAGACCTGCTTTGACTGTAGTGGTGGACTGGTTAGAAGCTCAGGGATTAGTCTTAAATCCTAGTAAATCTCTTGCTACTTGGATTGCGTGTCGTCCATATAGACCCTCTCTATGATTAAGGGTGTCGCAGTTGGTTTAGTTGACACCTTTAGATATCTTGGTGTTCACATTGAACTGTCATTCTCAGCTTAAATTTCAGCTTTTAAGGCATGCTTCTGTAGATTAGGCAATTCTGTGGGGTTAGACTTTTCCTTGTCAGTTCTGCCCTGCATAATTTTATTAGTTCTGTGATTATTTCTCATATTGATTATTATAATTCAGTTTATACACATATTGCTTCTTCTGGACTGAAGTGTCTACAAACTATTCAGAACATTGCTATCTGTCTTGTGTGGCTAAGAAATTTGATCATCTCAGTACTTTGTTTTATCAGCTTTATTGGTTACCAGTCCATTACCTAATTCAATACAAAATCTTGACCCTTATTTATATATGATTATTTCTGGTTACCTGTGTTTTACAATCCTGTTTCATACCCTAGTCTGTGCTTTGTATACTTTACATGATTTTCATATGATTCTCCCCTCGGCTGCCCGTTCTCACCTAGAATTCACAAGACATTCAGAATTTTTTGCTGCACCTTTCCTTTAGAACTCTTTGCCTTTGACACTCTTTGACAATTTGTCACTCTTGAGGAAGTCAGCTATCCAGGTTTTTTAGAAAACTGTTTATTAAATTCTCTAGTCTTACTTGATTTCCTCTTTCCTATCATATTGGCATTCTTCTTATAGTCTGTTTTATATATTTGATTAATTTTTGTAAACCACTTTGACACATTTGCTATTAGTGGTATATCAAGATTAATAAATATGAACATAGCTAGGACCATGTTGTCTTAGACCTGTAATACAGAGGCTGACCTTACAGTTAGTATATTGAAGCTGTTTCATGCTCATCTTTGGGAGACCTATAAGCTTCACATTATGGCTGACCTAACAGTTGTATATTGCAATAATTGAAGCTGTTTCATGCTCATCTTTGGGAGACCTATATGCTTCACATTATAGTAGTTGAAGTAGGGTAAAGCTAACATATGAATCATTGCCTGTAATTTATTCTGCTTTTAATAAAATTTAGTTTCTTTCTGATGGATGTGAACTGTAATGGGCTACCTTCCCACAATTTAAACTTCTTTGTTCAATCTTAATTTATTACCAATGAACCAAGACACAATTTGGGATAAACTGGAAAGGATGACGCACAAATCATCACATACCCTTACTAAGAACCAAAACTGGACAGTGCCATCAAATAGATTGAAATCCACACCACGACTACAAGGAGATCACACACAAGTGTCATGTAATTATTAACAAGGTATGGGGCTAGACATGATCCCTGGGGAACATCACATATAGGAGTTCATAGTTCTGACCGGAACTGACCCCACCCCCAGTTAACTTTTGGGATCTATTTCTCATAAGTAAATAGAATTAAGATAATGTGCCTTGCACACGCAGGGAGTAATTTTCTAAACCTTTTTTTCATGTAAACCACAGATTTACGTATGGAAAAGGCCTCTTATAAAACTAGGTCAACAAAATAGTTAAGTGTCTTTTATGGTATCTACTATAATAAAACTCACCCTCAATGATCTGAAGACAACGTTCTGAAGTCACTCAGTCACTCACTGAAGGGTTCATGGATTCATGGTGGTGAAGCCACAACACTGACCATGTCTCTCTGCCCCGCCCTCGCATGACGGACCAATCAGAAAAAACACCCTCAACATTCTGAAACACAAAGGACCATCACAACACCGTTCCCAGGCAACACTAGGCAACGTAAGACGGACCAATCAGAGGAAACTACGTGACAATAAGGGAGGAGCATTCCCCAGCAGAATGGCTCATTATCTGTGCTGGAACGAGAGAAGAATATTCCTGCTGTGGGTATGTGCAAAAATAGACCGGGGGAGGGGGGGGGAGAAATTTTTAAATGCCTAATGCCAGTACTGAAGAGTGCCAGAGGGCCTATAGCACAGACTATATTTGGGATCGCTTGACATGGAGTCAGAGGAGCCGGAAAACAACATGCCCGTCACCATCTGGGAAGTGGGCGAACAGGACAAGCTGCGGCCCAGCTGGAAGGATTACCCACGACCCAGCCAGCAGCAAACAGCGACCAAGGAAGGGGGAGGAGTACTCCTTCCCTGCCTAGGAATCGCTGGAGACTGGCTGCCAAACTAACAAAAGAACCGCACACCAACGCACCACCTCCATCATTCGAAAGGCATCTACTCTTTCTTCAACAGAAATGCAAACTAATAATACAAAACAAACAAAGAATACATGGTTTCTCAAGCGGCTGCAGGTAACTCCCCACCCCCTTCCTCTTCCCCTTTTGCCGAAGCGGCAAGGACGTGCCCAACCATCCCCAGCCTCAGGCAAGCTGTCTCCCACCTCGGGGATTCCCCGAGCACCCGGAAAAAGACGGCACTGATTCCTGCAGCGCATAAATGTTCCAGCATTCCCCTGCAGCCGGCCTGAAATGGACCAAACATACCGTATCACCCCCCGATGGCCCGAGACCGTGCTCTTCTCCCTTCCGCCAACTTAAAACAACCATCCCCATCCTCAGGCAAGCCGTCACCCACCTCCAGGATGCCCAGAACCCCAGCCCAATGGAAAAAGATGGCGCTGCTTCCAACAGCACATTTCTCTTCCAGCATTCCCCTACAGCAGCCCTGAAACGGCCAAAAAATACCAACAGACAAAGAACGTGCTCCTCTACCTTCCGCCCATCTAAAACAACACTGCTGCCTCAGTACAACACAAAAAAAAAAAAACATGGAAAAAAAAAACAACACTCAACAAAGGCTACAACCACATTTACATTTCACCAACAGAAAAACCCCCCTCCACAAACCTCCTTGACAGACAAAACCACACACACACAATACAACAGAAACACACCCTCAAAGCCACACACCAATCCAACCCACTTTGCCAGCACAGCACATCCCCCAACCCCCAAGCAAAAAACAAAACAAAAAAAGACACACACATCAACAACCTGCACACACACCGCACCCTCACACACACACAAAATAACTCTGTGACACATACATACACACACACACAAAAAAAACCACATGCTAGCACCCGTTTCATTGGTTTCGGAAACGGGCCTTTTTTACTAGTAATAAATAATCCTCAATGGCTTTCAATTGTCTAGTGAGATGTTCAGACAATACAACAAAGAAAGTAGACTTCAATGTTCACTTCAAAATATATTAGAGGATATTCAGGTAGGAAGAAAAGGTCTCATAAATTACTGGGATATGTCACTTTTAGTGACTTGGATATCAACAACTCCCACTTGTGATTAAAGTAATCATAGACCAAAAATCCCCTCCTTCCTCAACTTATGCTACTATATGTGCAAAAGCTATTATATGTGGAAACATTTTTTCTTTTTATATATGACAATCATGAAACCGAAATGACCAGCAGTTTAGCAAGAACAAATATCATCCCACTTATCTGAAGGCTCAATCAGTCCCAACAGGCACCCATTTCGCTGCTGCTTTTTCAATGGACATGAGCTGGGAAATATCTTCAAAGAATAATAATAAATGTCATTCGGTACAAAAATAGTGAACTCAAATATCAAAAACATGTGGATCTTGGCTAAGACTACTGGTTGTCATGCTGCATTCTTCTGTCGACACTGCTGAGCAAACATGGCCACGGCGTCTTTTAAGCCATACCCACAGATATTGAGAGTGGCTGATGTTGTTGATTATCATTTCCGGATAATTTACATAAAACAATCCCACTGCATGTTAGTGTTCAAGCCCAAGGGTTCAGCAGAGTATAAGTAGTAAATCCAAAACAGCTCACGTTGTAATAGCCATCTTTCTATATCGCCTCCACGTGGAGAGGGAATGATATGTTGAATCACTAGACAAAATAAATCATTGAAATTAATGTGAATATGCTGTACAATTCCGTACTAGTGGGGGCACTAGTAAGTGATGAATCAATAGTGACGCCCAATACTTTGGATTCGGGTTCAATCATGA
Source organism: Microcaecilia unicolor (assembly GCF_901765095.1). Taxonomy (NCBI): domain Eukaryota; kingdom Metazoa; phylum Chordata; class Amphibia; order Gymnophiona; family Siphonopidae; genus Microcaecilia; species Microcaecilia unicolor. The sequence continues at coordinate 94,958,273 of NC_044032.1, read as the reverse complement.
ATATTTTGTTATCAGGTAGCGTTAGAGTGGATGGGACGTCTATTCCTTGGTTCTTAAAACACAGGGTCTTTGTTTTCTGTGTATTTAGCTTTAACATGTTCACTGATGCCCAATTTGTATTGCGTTCATTCCAGATGTGACAGAGGCGACTGGATCATTGCATGTTGAAGGAACAGGCAATAGTAATAGAATGTTGACTGTGTAGGAAAGCAGGCGTTTGCCTAGGCCAAGTTGTACAGAACCAATGTAGGACATGAAGTTGAATAGAATTGGGGAAAGTGGAGATCCTTAAGGGACTCCGCAGTTTGGGATCCAGAAGTTTGAGATTTGTTTGTCTCGTTTTACTATGTAGCTCTTTTTGGTTAGGAATTCGTTAAGAAAAAACACAGTGGATCCAAAAAAGTCCTCTCACAATGAGTGTCTTCCTGAACAAGGTCTTTATTAATAGTAGCAGAATTGACCCGACACGTGACGTGTTTCGGCCGTAAGGCCTGCGTCAGGGGTCTAGTACAGTGGGGGAAATAAGTATTTGATCCCTTGCTGATTTTGTAAGTTTGCCCACTGACAAAGACATGAGCAGCCCATAATTGAAGGGTAGGTTATTGGTAACAGTGAGAGATAGCACATCACAAATTAAATCCGGAAAATCACATTGTGGAAAGTATATGAATTTATTTGCATTCTGCAGAGGGAAATAAGTATTTAATCCCTCTGGCAAACAAGACCTAATACTTGGTGGCAAAACCCTTGTTGGCAAGCACAGCGGTCAGACGTCTTCTGTAGTTGATGATGAGGTTTGCACACATGTCAGGAGGAATTTTGGTCCACTCCTCTTTGCAGATCATCTCTAAATCATTAAGAGTTCTGGGCTGTCGCTTGGCAACTCGCAGCTTCAGCTCCCTCCATAAGTTTTCAATGGGATTAAGGTCTGGTGACTGGCTAGGCCACTCCATGACCCTAATGTGCTTCTTCCTGAGCCACTCCTTTGTTGCCTTGGCTGTATGTTTTGGGTCATTGTCGTGCTGGAAGACCCAGCCACGACCCATTTTTAAGGCCCTGGCGGAGGGAAGGAGGTTGTCACTCAGAATTGTACGGTACATGGCCCCATCCATTCTCCCATTGATGCGGTGAAGTAGTCCTGTGCCCTTAGCAGAGAAACACCCCCAAAACATAACATTTCCACCTCCATGCTTGACAGTGGGGACGGTGTTCTTTGGGTCATAGGCAGCATTTCTCTTCCTCCAAACACGGCGAGTTGAGTTCATGCCAAAGAGCTCAATTTTTGTCTCATCTGACCACAGCACCTTCTCCCAATCACTCTCGGCATCATCCAGGTGTTCACTGGCAAACTTCAGACGGGCCGTCACATGTGCCTTCCGGAGCAGGGGGACCTTGCGGGCACTGCAGGATTGCAATCCGTTATGTCGTAATGTGTTACCAATGGTTTTCGTGGTGACAGTGGTCCCAGCTGCCTTGAGATCATTGACAAGTTCCCCCCTTGTAGTTGTAGGCTGATTTCTAACCTTCCTCATGATCAAGGATACCCCACGAGGTGAGATTTTGCGTGGAGCCCCAGATCTTTGTCGATTGACAGTCATTTTGTACTTCTTCCATTTTCTTACTATGGCACCAACAGTTGTCTCCTTCTCGCCCAGCGTCTTACTGATGGTTTTGTAGCCCATTCCAGCCTTGTGCAGGTGTATGATCTTGTCCCTGACATCCTTAGACAGCTCCTTGCTCTTGGCCATTTTGTAGAGGTTAGAGTCTGACTGATTCACTGAGTCTGTGGACAGGTGTCTTTCATACAGGTGACCATTGCCGACAGCTGTCTGTCATGCAGGTAATGAGTTGATTTGGAGCATCTACCTGGTCTGTAGGGGCCAGATCTCTTACTGGTTGGTGGGGGATCAAATACTTATTTCCCTCTGCAGAATGCAAATAAATTCATATACTTTCCACAATGTGATTTTCCGGATTTAATTTGTGATGTGCTATCTCTCACTGTTACCAATAACCTACCCTTCAATTATGGGCTGCTCATGTCTTTGTCAGTGGGCAAACTTACAAAATCAGCAAGGGATCAAATACTTATTTCCCCCACTGTATATCTGTAGATAAAAGTGCCTCGTAGGTCAAGTAAAGATATAGCACTTAGATTGCTAAAAACGGTATGATTGCGCTGTGCAGCTGAGTCATACGCGAGGAATTCGTTAAACCATTTGTGGACAGATCCAGAAATAGATCGTGGGCCACCGCATCGAAGGCTGCTGATATGTCGAATTGGAGTAGTATCACCTGTTCCCTTTTGCCCAGGTGTTTGACGTATGTAGTTGGTGTCTGTAATAAGGTTTCTACTGTTGGAGTGTCTGAAGCCGAATTGTGTATAATGTAGTGACGAATGTTTTTCTAAGTAGATGGAGAGATGCCTGCTTAGGTCTCCATCATTTTTAGAAAAGAGTGGTATGCTATCCATGGAGCGGTAGTTGACTGTTGTCGAAGAATCCAAACCTCCTCCTTTCAGTAGTGGGGTGAGAATGATTCTACCCATGTCTACCAAGATTAGTTTGCTTGCAGACGATATCTTACTCTACCTAAATCGGGCTCCGCTCCATTTGAACCCTGCCTTGCAACTGATGTGCCAGTTTGGACTGCTCTCCGGTTTGAGAGTGAACTGTGCCAAATCTGAGCTGTTAGCTCCAGCAGGTAGTAGACGTAAACCTTGGCAGGATTCTTTAGCTATATCACCCACCAAAAAACCGATGCAGTATTTGAGGATATATCTGAGCACAAATCTATCCACTATTTACAACACCAATGTGGTTCAACGTCTTCTGGAGATGAGAAAAATGTGTTGGGCCTAGCGAGATCTCCCTCTTTCTCTGTATGTGCAGGTGGCACTGGTGAAGATGGTCATGGTACCGAAGCTGTTGTACTCTTTACAGACTATTCCCATCTAGCTGTCTCAGAGAGAAGAGTTCAGGTTTCTCTCAATTGTCTCCAAATTTATATTGAAGTCCAAGGCCCCCAGTCTTAGTATAGATAATCTGATCTTGGACAAAGCCAAGGGGGGGGGGGGCTCAACTTGCCCGATATCAGGGCTTATAATGTGGCTGTCCTTATGCGCTAGATTCATGAAGGGTATACTGGAGTTATGAAATATTTCCCACCATCCTGGTTAATGAGTGGAGCTTCCCATTTAAGTTTTTTTGATCTACTCACTCTCTGGAGGGGCTGGTTATGAAATATAAATTTAAAGTTCAGTTCCTGTCCCCTGTAAGGAAGGTGTGGAGATGGTGGTGCAGGGTCTAAGTTAAACGTCCAGAAATTTCACTTTTCCTCCACTTGGAGGGCCATTCTGATTTCTTCCCAGTGACACTGAAGCAGATTTTGGAAGTGGGTCAGGGAACTTTTCCTTCTTTTTCTTAGATCCAAGATACATGGGGTTTATTGCGTAGGCACCTGTTTGCTTATTTTCAGGTTCAGCATTATTGGGAGAAGTTGCAGTTCCAAGGTGGCAGCACTTGGAGGTGTGGACAATTGGATGTATTGAATAAGCTCTTACTAGTATAAACTTATTAAGTCTGTTTCCATAGACTAAACCCAGTGAAAATTACCCCTTCTGGACACAGTCAAGGAGTTTGCTCAATAGCCAGCACCTATGTTCAGTGACAGATGTAAGTGAGTTTTAAATCAAGCTAGTGGCACTGGAGTTGTCTGCTGTAAAGTAGAATCAAGCAACAGAGTGGTCCATGAGCAGTGACTAAGCGCCACAGAGTGACCTTAGCAGAACCAGAAATGACAGGATAGCTTAGAGAGGAAGGAACTTTCTCCGAGGACAAGCAGGCTGCTTGTTCTCACTGATGGGTGACGTCCACGGCAGCCCCTCCAATCGGAAACTTCACTAGCAAAGTCCTTTGCTAGCCCTCGCGCGCCCGCGCGCACCGCGCATGCGCGGCCGTCTTCCCGCCCGAAACCGGCTCGAGCCGGCCAGTCTTCTTTTGTCCGCACTCGGTACGGTCGTGTTTTCGCCGTGTCGAGCCCCGGAAAGTCGACCTCGCGCGTCCAATTTGTTTTGAACGTGTTTTTTTCCTTCGGGAAAGCTTTGTCCTAGTCGGGAAGTGCTCCGGAAACCCCTCGCCGGGTTTCGTGTAAATCCTCCCCGTACTTCTAGCTTTTTTGCCCCGGTAAGTTTTCTTTCGTCGTCGGGGTAGGCCTCTTTTCGGCCTCGGTCGAGATTTTTTTCTCCCTCTAAATTTTGGTGCTCCAAATTTCGCCATTTCGGCTTTTGATTTCGCCGGCGTGATTTTTCCGCCCATGACATCGAAGCCTTCCAGCGGCTTCAAGAAGTGCACCCAGTGCGCCCGGGTTATCTCGCTCACTGATCGACACTCGTCGTGTCTTCAGTGTCTGGGGGCCGAGCACCGCCCTCAGAACTGTAGTCTGTGTTCCCTGCTTCAAAGGCGGACTCAGGTAGCGAGACTAGCCCAGTGGAACGTGTTGTTCTCGGGCTCTTCGTCGGCATCGGCACCGGGATCTTCGAGTGCATCGACGTCGTCAGCGTCCAGACCATCTTCCTCGGCCGCCCCTGCATCGAGTGCATCGAGGCATCGGGCCTCTGCATCGGCGCCGAGACATCGGATAGCTGCATCGACGTCGGTGGTACCAGGACCTCGTCTGCTGATGTCGTCGGACGGTGGTGCATCGGGTGGAGTGCAGGTGAGGGCTGTCCATTCCCCTGCTGGTGGCGGTGAGCCCTCGGGTGGGTCTCCTCCTACCCTGAGGGCTCCTGCGGTACAGCCCCCCCGAGATCGACCTTCTTCAGTCTCGGCCCCGAGGAAGCGACGGATGGATTCGACGTCCTCCTCGTCGGTGCCGGGGAGCTCCGGTGACATGCTTCGGAAGAAATCGAAGAAGCATCGACACCGGTCTCCTCCCCGTGTCGGCACCGAGAGCTCTGGGTCGCCGAGGGATTCGGCACCCAGCAGGCATCGGCACCGAGAGGACCGCTCACCCTCTGTTCAGGAGGTGTCGATGCGCTCCGCTCTGGACAGCCCGGAACAGCCTCCACGCCCGGAACAGGTTCTGACGTCGACGCCTGCATCGACCTCTCAGCCTTTCTCCGCAGCCACTCTAAACGAGAGCCTCCGGGCCGTTCTCCCAGAGATTCTGGGAGAGCTGTTGCGCCCTAACCCTCCGGTACCGGCGGTGCTTGCGCCTCCGGTACCGTCGAGCGTGGCGCCGGCTGGCCCATCGCCCAGGTTGAGGTCCCCGACGTCGGTACCGCGTGCGGTGCCGACCGCGGCCACCTCCCAGGAAGGCTCCCCGACTACGTCGGCGGAGGGAGCTTCGCCGATGCGGGCCAGGGAGTCTACCTCTCGACGCCCCCATCGTGGACGTGGCTCCACAGAGTCGAGCAGGGCGAGGTTGCAGACACAGGTCCGTGAACTTGTGTCTGACACCGAGGGTGAGGCCTCGTGGGAGGAAGAGGAAGATCCCAGATATTTCTCTGACGAGGAGTCTGAGGGTCTTCCGTCTGATCCCACTCCCTCTCCTGAGAGACAGCTTTCTCCTCCCGAGAGTCTGTCCTTTGCCTCCTTTGTCCGGGAGATGTCTACGGCCATCCCCTTCCCGGTGGTTGTGGAGGACGAGCCCAGGGCTGAAATGTTTGAGCTCCTGGACTATCCTTCTCCACCTAAGGAAGCGTCCACTGTTCCCTTGCACCATGTCCTGAAAAAGACATTGCTTGCGAACTGGACCAAGCCATTAAGTAATCCCCACATCCCCAAGAAGATCGAGTCCCAGTACCGGATCCATGGGGACCCAGAGCTGATGCGCACGCAGTTGCCTCATGATTCTGGAGTTGTGGATCTGGCCCTAAAGAAGGCTAAGAGTTCTAGGGAACATGCTTCGGCGCCCCCGGGCAAAGACGCTAGAACCTTAGACTCCTTTGGGAGGAAGGCCTACCATTCCTCTATGCTCGTGTCCAAGATCCAGTCTTACCAGCTCTACACGAGCATCCACATGCGGAACAATGTGCGGCAGTTGGCGGGCTTGGTTGATGCTCTTCCCCCCGAGCAAGCCAAGCCTTTTCAGGAGGTGGTCAGGCAGCTGAAGGCGTGCAGAAAATTCCTGGCCAGAGGAGTTTATGACACTTTTGATGTTGCGTCCAGGGCCGCTGCTCAAGGTGTGGTGATGCGCAGGCTCTCATGGCTGCGTGCCGCCGACATGGAGAATAGACTCCAGCAGCGGATTGCGGACTCGCCTTGCCGTGCGGACAACATTTTTGGCGAAAAAGTCGAACAGGTGGTAGAGTCTCTCCACCAGCGGGACACCGCATTCGACAAGTTCGCCCGCCGGCAGCCTTCAGCTTCTACCTCTACAGGTAGACGATTTTTCGGGGGAAGGAAGACTGTTCCCTATACTTCTGGCAAGCGTAGGTACAATCCTCCTTCCCGACAGCCTGTGGCCCAGGCTAAGCCCCAGCGCGCTCGCTCTCGTCAGCAGCGTGCGCCTCAGCAAGGCCCCGCGGCTCCCCAGCAAAAGCAAGGGGCGAGCTTTTGACTGGCTCCAGCAGAGCATAGCCGACATCCAAGTGTCCGTGCCGGGCGACCTGCCAGTCGGGGGGAGGTTGAAAGCTTTTCACCAAAGGTGGCCTCTCATAACCTCCGACCAGTGGGTTCTGCAAATAGTCCGGCAGGGATACACCCTCAATTTGGCCTTAAAACCTCCAAATTGTCCACCGGGAGCTCAGTCTTACAGCTTCCAGCACAAGAAGGTACTTGCAGAGGAACTCTCCGCCCTTCTCAGCGCCAATGCGGTCGAGCCCGTGCCATCCGGGCAAGAAGGGCTGGGATTCTATTCCAGGTACTTCCTTGTGGAAAAGAAAACAGGGGGGATGCGTCCCATCCTAGACCTAAGGGCCCTGAACAAATATCTCGTAAAAGAAAAGTTCAGGATGCTTTCCCTGGGCACCCTTCTCCCCATGATTCAGCAAAACGATTGGCTATGCTCTCTGGACTTGAAGGATGCCTACACACACATCCCGATACTGCCAGCTCACAGACAGTATCTGCGATTTCAGCTGGGCACACGCCACTTCCAGTACTGTGTGCTACCCTTTGGGCTCGCCTCTGCGCCCAGGGTGTTCACAAAGTGCCTAGCTGTGGTAGCAGCGGCGCTTCGCAGGCTGGGGGTGCACGTGTTCCCATATCTCGACGATTGGCTGGTGAAGAACACATCCGAGGCAGGAGCCCTGCAGTCCATGCAGATGACTATTCGCCTCCTGGAGCTACTGGGGTTTGTGATAAATTACCCAAAGTCCCATCTTCTCCCAGTGCAGAAACTCGAATTCATCGGAGCCCTGCTGGATTCTCGGACGGCTCGCGCCTATCTCCCAGAGGCGAGAGCCAACAACTTGTTGTCCCTCGTCTCGCGGGTGCGAGCGTCCCAGCAGATCACAGCTCGGCAGATGTTGAGATTGCTGGGCCACATGGCCTCCACAGTTCATGTGACTCCCATGGCCCGCCTTCACATGAGATCTGCTCAATGGACCCTAGCCTCCCAGTGGTATCAGGCCGCTGGGGGTCTAGAGGACGTGATCCACCTGTCCACGAGTTTTCTCGAATCCCTGTATTGGTGGACGATTTGCTCCAATTTGACTCTGGGACGTCCCTTCCAAATTCCTCAGCCACAAAAAGTGCTGACCACGGATGCGTCTCTCCTGGGATGGGGAGCTCATGTCGATGGGCTTCACACCCAAGGAAGGTGGTCCCTCCAAGAAAGCGATCTACAGATCAATCTTCTGGAGTTGCGAGCGATCTGGAACGCTCTGAAGGCTTTCAGAGATCGGCTGTCCCACCAAATTATCCAAATTCAGACAGACAATCAGGTTGCCATGTACTATGTCAACAAGCAGGGGGGCACCGGATCTCGCCCCCTGTGTCAGGAAGCCGTCAGCATGTGGCTCTGGGCTCGCCGTCAAGGCATGGTGCTCCAAGCCACATATCTGGCAGGCGTAAACAACAGTCTGGCCGACAGGTTGAGCAGGATTATGCAACCTCACGAGTGGTCGCTCAATTCCCGTGTAGTGCGACAGATCTTCCAGGCGTGGGGCACCCCCCTGGTGGATCTCTTCGCATCTCAAGTGAACCACAAGGTCCCTCAGTTCTGTTCCAGGCTTCAGGCCCACGGCAGACTGGCGTCGGATGCCTTCCTCCTGGATTGGGGGGAGGGCCTCCTGTATGCTTATCCTCCCATCCCTCTGGTGGGGAAGACTTTGTTGAAACTCAAGCAAGACCGAGGCACCATGATTCTGATTGCTCCTTTTTGGCCGCGTCAGATCTGGTTCCCCCTTCTTCTGGAGTTATCCTCCGAAGAACCGTGGAGATTGGAGTGTTTTCCGACCCTCATCACGCAGGACGAGGGGGCTCTTCTGCATCCCAACCTCCAGTCCCTGGCTCTCACGGCCTGGATGTTGAGGGCGTAGACTTTGCCTCTTTGGGTCTGCCAGAGGGTGTCTCCCGCATCTTGCTTGCTTCCAGGAAAGACTCCACCAAGAGAAGTTACTTCTTTCATTGGAGGAGGTTTGCCGTCTGGTGTGACAGCAAGGCCCTAGATCCTCGCTCTTGTCCTACACAGACCCTGCTTGAATACCTTCTGCACTTGTCTGAGTCTGGTCTGAAGACCAACTCCGTAAGAGTTCACCTTAGTGCAATCAGTGCATACCATTACCAAGTGGAAGGTAAGCCGATCTCAGGACAGCCTTTAGTTGTTCGCTTCATGAGAGGTTTGCTTTTGTCAAAGCCCCCTGTCAAGCCTCCTACAGTGTCATGGGATCTCAATGTCGTTCTCACCCAGCTGATGAAACCTCCTTTTGAGCCACTGGATTCATGCCATCCGAAGTACTTGACCTGGAAGGTCATTTTCTTGGTGGCAGTTACTTCGGCTCGTAGAGTCAGTGAGCTGCAGGCCCTGGTAGCCCAGGCCCCTTACACTAAATTTCATCACAACAGAGTAGTCCTCCGCACTCACCCTAAGTTCCTGCCAAAGGTCGTGTCGGAGTTCCATCTGAACCAGTCAATTGTCTTGCCAACATTCTTTCCCCGTCCTCATTCCTGCCCTGCTGAACGTCAGCTGCACACATTGGACTGCAAGAGAGCATTGGCCTTCTACCTGGAGCGGACACAGCCCCACAGACAGTCCGCCCAATTGTTTGTTTCTTTTGATCCCAATAGGAGGGGAGTGGCTGTAGGGAAACGCACCATATCCAATTGGCTAGCAGATTGCATTTCCTTCACTTACGCCCAGGCGGGGCTGGCTCTTGAGGGTCATGTCACGGCTCATAATGTTAGAGCCATGGCTGCGTCGGTAGCCCACTTGAAGTCAGCCTCCATTGAAGAAATTTGCAAAGCTGCGACGTGGGCTTCTGTCCACACATTCACATCCCATTACTGCCTGCAGCAGGATACCCGACGCGACAGTCGGTTCGGGCAGTCAGTTCTTCAGAACCTGTTTGGGCTTTAGGATCCAACTCCACCCCCCGAGGGCCCTGTTTGTTCTGTTCCAGGCTACACTCCCAGTTAGTTGGTAAATTTTTTAGGTCAATCTCTGTTATGTCCTCGCTGTTGCGAGGCCCAATTGACCATGGTTGTTGTTTTGAGTGAGCCTGGGGGCTAGGGATACCCCATCAGTGAGAACAAGCAGCCTGCTTGTCCTCGGAGAAAGCGAATGCTACATACCTGTAGAAGGTATTCTCCGAGGACAGCAGGCTGATTGTTCTCACAAACCCGCCCGCCTCCCCTTTGGAGTTGTGTCTTCCCTTGAAGTGTATTGTCTTGCTACATACTGGACTGGCCGGCTCGAGCCGGTTTCGGGCGGGAAGACGGCCGCGCATGCGCGGTGCGCGCGGGCGCGCGAGGGCTAGCAAAGGACTTTGCTAGTGAAGTTTCCGATTGGAGGGGCTGCCGTGGACGTCACCCATCAGTGAGAACAATCAGCCTGCTGTCCTCGGAGAATACCTTCTACAGGTATGTAGCATTCGCTTTATGCATTGTGGCTGAAGCATCTAACAGAGATGGTCTGTGGAAGGCAGCGGCATAGACATGGGGAGTGGGGTGGGTCACTGGCGCTATGGCCTTATCATTATTTTGCTCAATATAGCATCAGCAACTTGGAAGTGAGGCCATACATTAGTTTGTTTGGCCCCTGCAATCAAAAAGGTGTTCTGCACATGATCACACAAAACCTAAATATAACTTGAAAAACTGTCGGGTGAACCTAGGGAATGAGAGGCTAGAAAAAAAGATTTTAAAAATGTGTAAATAACTTTTATCAGGACAGTATTTTTATTTTAAAGCATTTGGTATAGTGGAGTTTTTATGTAAACCTCTTTGGGGTTGTACCTTGGTATAGGAAAATTGGTCTAGAAATTTAAATTAAAATAACATTATTTGTATTAATCTAAAACAGCTTGTCTTTATCAAATAAAAGCATTATACAATATTTAAACAAAATTAAAAAGAGAGCTGGGCATAATACCAAAAGAGAGAAAGTGATCAAGCTAAGAGAGCCAAACTGATGTGTTGAAGAATCTTGTCTAGTTAGATAAAGCAGCAGTGGGTTGAGCTTGCTAGGTGAATGATTGGAACAAGATGGCATTTTGCCATGTACTACTACTACTAACATTTCTAAAGCTCTACTAGGGTTACGCAGCGCTGTACAATTTAAACATAGGACAGTCCCTGCTCAAAGAGCTTACAATCTAAAAGACAAGAGAACAATCTAAAGACAAGTGTACAATCTAGAGGACGAGTGAACAGTTAATCTGATAGGGTGGATAGATTGGGGCATTCTATATTTCTCAAGCGGTTAGGCGCCGAAGGCAGCATTGAAGAGGTGAGTTTTAAGCAGAGATTTGAAGATGGGTAGGGAGGGGGCATGGCGTATGGGTAAAGGAAGATTGTTCCAGGTATAGGGTGAGGCAAGGCAGAATGAGCGGAGCCTGGAGTTGGCAGTGGTGGAGAAGGGTACTGAGAGAAGGGCTTTGTCCTGTGAGCGGAGGTTACGGGCGGGAACATAGGGGGAGATGAGGGTGGAGAGGTAGTGAGGAGCTGCAGACTGAGTGCATTTGTAGGTAAGGAGGAGGAGCTTGAATTGTATGTGATATCTGATCGGAAGCCAATGAAGTGATTTGAGGAGAGGGGTGATATGAGTATATCGGTTCTGGCAGAATATAAGACGTGCGGCAGCGTTCTGAACGGATTGAAGGGGGGATAGATGGCTGAGTGGGAGGCCGGTGAGGAGTAAGTTGCAGTAATCAAGGCGAGAGGTAATGAGAACGTGGACGAGAGTTCTGGTGGTGTGCTCAGAGAGGAAAGGGCGAATTTTGCTGATGTTGAAGAGGAAGAAGCGACAGGTCTTGGCAGTTTGTTGGATATGCGCAGAGAAGGAGAGGGAGGAATCGAAGATGACTCCGAGGTTGCGGGCAGATGGGACGGGGAGGATGAGGGTGTTATCAACTGAGATAGAGAGTGGAGGAAGAGGAGAAGTGGGTTTAGGAGGAAAGACGAGGAGCTCGGTCTTGGACATGTTCAGTTTAACGTGACGGACATCCATGCCGCAATGTCGGATAAACAGGCTGATACCTTGGCCTGGGTCTCTGCGGTGATGTCAGGTGTGGAGAGATATAGCTGGGTGTCATCAGCATAAAGATGATACTGAAAACCATGAGACGAGATCAGCGAGCCCAGGGAAGAGGTGTAGATTGAGAAAAGAAGGGGTCCAAGGACAGATCCCTGGGGAACACCAACAGATAGTGGGATGGGAATGGAGGAAGATCCATGGGAGTGTACCCTGAAGGTGCGGTGGGAGAGATAAGAGGAGAACCAAGAGAGGACAGAGCCTTGGAACCCAAAAGAGGACAGCGTGGCAAGAAGTAAATCATGATTGACAGTGTCAAACGCGGCGGAAAGATCGAGGAGGATGAGGATGGAGTAGTGACCTCTGGATTTGGCCAGGAGCAGGTCATTGCAAACTTTAGAGAGTGCCGTTTCTGTCGAGTGCAGAGGGCGAAAACTGGATTGAAGTGGATCAAGGATGGCATGAGAGGAGAGAAAATCAAGGCAGCGGCTGTGAACGACGCGCTCAAGTATTTTGGAGAGGAAGGGTAAAAGAGAGATGGGGCGGTAGTTGGAGGGGCAGGTAGGGTCAAGTGAAGGTTTTTTGAGGAGAGGTGTGAAGTTGTCAGGGACAATTGCAGTGGAGAGAGAGAGGTTAAGGATGCGACAGATGGAGGGGGTGACAGTATGGGAGATGGTGTTGAGTAGGTTGGTGGGGATGGGATCAGAGGAACAGGTGGTGCATTTCGAGGAGGAAAGAAGGCGGGAAGTTTCATCCTTGGTGATCTCAGGAAAGGAGGAGAAAGAGGCCTGGGTAGGTTGGTTGAGGGAGAGGGTTAAAGGGTGAAGAGGTGGTGGTGGCTTGGTCGTGAACTCAAGGTTGATCTTTTGCACTTTGTCGCGGAAGTAGTCGGCCAGTGATTGAGGAGAGAGAGAAGGGGGAGTAGGAGTGGGGTGGCACTTTTAGGAGGGAGTTGAGGGTGGTGAAGAGACGGCGAGGGTTGGAGCTGAGAGAATTGGTCAATTGGGTGTAATAGTCCTGTTTTGCACGGAATAGGGAGGAGTGGAAGGAGGATAGCATGAATTTGTAGTGGAGGAAGTCTGAAAGGGTACGAGATTTCCTCCAGAGGCGCTCAGCGGATCGGGTGCAGGAGCGAAGGTAACAGATGCAAGGGAGTCAGCCAGGGCTGGGGATTGGTGCGCTTTGTGGGACGGGAGATGGATGGTGCGAGGGTGTCCAAAGCAGAGGAGAGAGCGGTATTGTAAGCGGAGACCGCTTTGTCGACAGTTTCGGAGGACGTGAAGGAGGGGAGGAGATTAGAGATAGTAGATGATAAGGTGGAGGGGTCAATAGCCTGGAGGTTCCTGGAGGTGGTGGTTAAAGTTGGACGGGGTGGGGGGGGGGGGTGAAGAAGTGTGAATATGATCAGGTGATGATCGGAGAGAGGAAGAGCTGAGACGTGGAAATTGGAGGGTGAGCCGGAGGAGGAGAGGACGAGGTCAAGACAATGGCCGTCACGGTGAGTAGGGGTGGTGGAGCACAGCTGGAGGTTGAAGGAGGATGTTAGGGTGAGGAACTTAGAAGCGTGGGGGTCGGATAGGTCATCAGCGTGTACGTTAAAGTCTCCGAGAATGAGGGACGGAGATGAAGGGTCAAGAAAGACGGAGAACCAAGCATCAAAGTCGGTGAGGAAGGAAGGGAAGGATTTATCAGGGGGGCGGTAAATGACTGCCACTCTGAGTGGTAGCGGGTAGAATAGCCGGATGGAATGGGCTTCAAAGGATGAGAAGCAGTGAGACTGCGGTAGGTGAAGGGGTTGGAAACTACAGGAGGGTGAGAGTAGTAGCCCAACGCCTCCGCCGCGGCCAACTGGGCGGGGCGTGTGGGAGAAGAGAGCCTCCATGGCAGAGGGCTGCAACTGAGGCAGAGTCTTCTGGGTAGATCCAGGTTTCGGTTAGGGCGAGCAGTTGAAGGGAGCGAGAGATAAAGAGATCGTGGCTGAGAGACAGTTTGTTGCAGACTGAGTGGGCATTCCACAAGGCGCATGAGAAGGGGAGGGAGGAGGGGGGAAGGAGGGGAATAGAGACGAGATTGGAGACATCCCGGAATCATTCACAAGGATAGGACGGGGACAGGTGAGGGGGACCTGGATTAGGGTTAATGTCTCCCGCGGATAGCAGGAGGAGGAGCAAGAGAGTGCGGAGGAGGGTGGGGGAGGTCGGGCGACGAAGACGGGGTGTACTTAGGAGGAATGAGGTGGGTTAATGGCAGGAAGGAAGTGCTGAAGGTTGAGAGCCAGGAAGGAGGAGGGGGACAAGAGGGATGGTGAGGTGAGGGATGGAGGTGAATAGGGTATTGCGGTGGCGGGCAGGGTGGGAGGGCAGCGGGTTCTAATGGTAGACAGTGGGAGTGGTGGGGAAAGAAGATTAGGAAGGGACAGGGCAAGGAAGAGAACATGGACAGGGGCCATAGGTGGTGACTGAGGTGTAACAGGTGACTATGTAGTGACTGAGGTGTTAAGCAGTTAACAGGTGTTAATAGGTGACTATGTAATGACTGAGGTGTTAAGCAGATAGGGCTTGAAGCTAGGTTTTGGGTTGGCGATTAGGTAAGTCAATGGCTGATAAGCTAGCAGGCAGGTAGGTAAGTCAGTGGCTGAGAGGCTCGCAAGCAGGCAGGCAGGTTACTCGATGTGTTAACAGGCAGATGGATTGGAGCAAGCTGGAACAGGCAGGAACAGATGGACAAGCTGGAACAAGCAGGAACAGATGGACTGTGTCAGGATGAGCAGACGGACAAGCTGGGATCAGGAAGACTGGAACGAGCTGGAACACGCTGGAGCAGATGAACTGGAGTAAGCAAGGAGAAGCTGGATCAGGCAGGCTGGAACACACTGGAGCCGATGGACAGCAGGGGGAAGGCTGGATCGGCGGACTGGAACTAGCTGGACACGCTGGATCTGGTGGACTGGGGCAAGCAGGAAGAAGCTGAATCAGGCGGACTGGAACACACTGGAGCCGATAGACTGGAACAGGATCAGGCGGGCTGGAACAAGCTGGGCTCAGGAGAACTGGAATGAGCTGGAACACGCTGGCTGGATCAGGCGGGCTGGAACACGCTGGAGCTCATGGACTGGAACAAGCGGGGGAAGCTGGGTCAGGCGAACTGGAGCAAACTGGGATCAGGAGGACTGGAACACGCTGGAGCAGATTGACTGGAGCAAGCAGGGAGAAGCTGGATCAGGCGGACCGGGACACACTGGAGCCGATGGACTGGAACAGGCAGGGGGAAAGCTGGATCGGCGGACTGGAACGAGCTGGAACATGCTGGAGCCAGTGGACTGGAGCAAACAGGGAGAAGCTGGATCAGGCGGACTGGAACACAGTGGAGCCGATAGACTGGAACAAGCAGGGGGAAAACTGGATCAGGCGGACTGGAGCCCACTGGTGCCGATAGACTGGAACAATCAGGGGGAAACTGGATCAGGCGGACTGGAACACGCTGGAGCCGATGGACTGGAGCAAGCAGGGAGACGCTGGATCAGCGGACTGGAGCCGATGGACTGGAGCAAGCAGGGAGAAGCTGGATCAGCGGACTGCTTGCCTGGGATCAGGAGGACTGGAACACACTGGAGCCGATAGAGTGGAACAAGCAGGTGGAAAGCTGGATCAGGCGGACTGGAACAAGCAGGGATCAGGAGGACTGGAACGAGCTGGAACACGCTGGATCGGGCGGACTGGAACAAGCAGGGATCAGGAGGACTGGAACACGCTGGAGCCGAAGGACTGGAACAAGCAGGGATCAGGAGGACTGGAACGAGCTGGAACACGCTGGAGCTGAAGGACAGCATGAAAAGTTCCACAAAGAAGTCCAAAAGTCAGCCACGGAGCAACCATCCTCCTCACTTTCCGGACACCTCATTGATGGAGGCTGCTATGGAGAGTGATGCAGGAGATCCTTGCTGGAACAAAAGGTTTCTTCGTAGATTTGCTGTCTGATGGAGCTTGAAGCAGTTTTTTTTAAGGTGGATGTGATGTCCAGCTTGAGAAGTCAGGATTCTAGCTTGCTTTTAGATTTAATCAATTCAGGGCAGCGGCGACTAGGACAGGAGCATCAGGAACAGCCAGGAAGAACTAATATAAAACATAGATGTTATGTAAGTTTCTCATGTGTTTGGTTCCCTATCTTCAGTTTCAGTTTAGCTTATTGTTTTAGAAGCATCAAGATGTAAACAGGTTATGAATCCTGGTAAAGAAATTGACATCTTTCAAACTGTACAGACAGCATGGCCAAGAGGCATTCATCCATGAAAAGTAAACTTAGGTTTGGGAACAAATTCAGAATTCTAGGTTCTTTGCTTCTAGCTGCATCAAATGTTTGATTTCTTATGGAAGAAGTCTCAGCTCCATTTATCCTTGGGTGAGACCATCCATGAGTGGTACAGTTTTACAGAGATGCGTCTTGAGTCATGCTACTACTACAGATATTCACAAATAGTCAATCCTTTGTCCTGATAAGTGTGAACCAGCATAGGAGGACTTTATATTTTAAGATGAAAAGGATGAGCTACCCTTGGGAATACTGATTGCTTTCAAACTGTAGTTATTTATAGTTTAATTGCTTGTTTTTTTTTTTTTTTTTTAAATCCTTTAAGGCATTTTTGTTTTTGTGGAATATTGGTTTGGGTTTTTTTTTTTCCTTTTCTGAGAAGTGGAGGGTAGAAGTGATGATGATTGTGAGAAAAGTGGAAGGGAGATGAAACTTCCAGATCTCCACATTTAAATTATGATTGAGGCACAAATGAACATCAAGAGCATGGAATTTCCCCTGTCATGTGGAATATTAAGATTCATGAGTTCATTACCAGCATAGCTGTGCTTTAGAAAGAAAAAACACTGCTGCGGAAGATGTTAAAGCTGATTGATGTAGTTCAGTCAGGATCCAGAACAGCCTTTAGCCTGGAACTATTCTTGGTTTTTATCACACATGGATAGATACACACATACCAGATAAGTATGTGTGGTTTTATATTTCTCCTGGAGTTCACAGTTTAAACTTGATCTGTCTTATGTGTGTGTACTGTTGATGCTTCATCTTCTACTCTTGCTCACTATCTTAGTCCACCATCTCTGCAGGATCTCATTGTCATGTCCCCTACCTCAACGCAAGCGGCATCCTCGGGCTGCGCAGGGGCCCGTCAACACGCACACTTGACTGGCACAGCCCTGAGCCATGTGTGTGTAGTTCTTCTCTGGCTGCAGGCTCCTTGATTGCTTTGTTTACATGCACCTGGCTCTGCTCTCTCTCTCTCTCTCTCTCTCTCTCTCTCTCTCTCTCTCTCTCTCTCTCTCTCTCTGCCTGGCTTCCAGGCTCCTTGATTGCTTTGCTTCCACCCACCTGGGTCTGCTCTTCCTCTGCCTGGCTTCCTTTGCTTCTCTCCTGTTGGTCTTCCGGTTCCTCCTTCCCCTGTTCTTGTCCTATGGCTGTGCCCCTTCTCCCTGCTGATGTCAGACGCCAGCACTTTATCAGCTGAGCTCTCCCTAGACTCCTTGCTTCGGCTTCTACTTTGGTAGGTGTTACTTGCTCAGTAGTGTGCTTCTCCTCTACTTTGTTCTTTGTTGCTGACTCTGCCTGTACCTGGATTACTCTTGTGTCTGCTGCCTGCCTACTGACCTTGCCTGTACCTGGATTACTCTTGTGTCTGCTGCCTGCCTACTGACCTTGCCTGTACCTGGATTACTCTCGTGTCTGCTGCCTGCCTACTGACTCTGCCTGTACCTGGATTACTCTCGTGTCTGCTGCCTGCCTACCGACTCTGCCTGTACCTGGATCACTCTCTTGCCTGCTGCCTGTCTGGCCGTCACGTTCATCACCCCGCTTCCTGCTCCATCTCGTAAGCCCTGCAGGCCGCCCGCACCTAGGGGCTCAACCTCTGGGGAACGGCGGTCAGCGCAAGTGAAACCTGGGGTTGTCCGGCCGCCAATCAGAACCTGGTCCGAGTACCGGGCTCAGCAGTGCTCTACTTGGTACAAGAACTCACAGGTCTGACACTCATGCCTTTTCCATCTCCGTCTCTCACTTTTCTGTTTGCACTGCAGCCCCATCTTAATTAGCTCGGCTACAGGTTGGCTGAAGTCCTGTCTGCTGAACTCCTTTCCACAATGGCAACAATGAGGTGGGCAGGAAAGAATACATTCATGGTACCTACACTTATTTGCCTCTTTCCTATGCACCAGCTTACCATCCTGTCTGCTGCTTGCAGCTCTGCTCTGTAACCCAGGTACCTCTGTTCTCATTGTACTCATTTGGGAATTGGCAAATTTACTCTCCTTCCTGTCCCACTTTAAACTGGCATCAGAAGTAATACTTCTGTTAGTCCCACCAGCCCTATGCAGAAATGGCACTTTTAATTTCTACCCTCTTGGCCCTATATAGAAGTCTGTTTTGCCAATTTCGCAAAAAAAAAAAAAGCCGTGATCTGATTGTTTCAAGTGGATAAACATTCTACACTTGCATTTTTTGTAAGGTTAAAACTCTTAAATCCTACCTGTTGATGTCAGTTGACAAAATAGTGAGAAGCACTTCTGAAGAAATGGGTACTGGCCACAGTTGTAAACTGGCAACCCCATGTGTTAATCTCCAACATTACTATAATTGCATTTACAGAAGACTGTAGCTGTGCAGAAGTTCATGTGACAGGGAGCTGCCATTTTTATACATTCCTTATTCTAGAGAGATGACTAAAAATGTATAAGGGTTGCTAGTGTCTTTTTGTGCCTGTGAGAACTATTGTACTCTGGATTCCTTTTCCATGATCAGTATTTTGGTTCCATTCAATGACCATAGAAATAGATGTAAGATCACATGTTTAACATTTTTAACCATACTTACATGAGAATTTCTCCATGCATTTCTGATCAGGGCTGGCCATGTGCATGAACAAGAATGGAAACAGCCTCACCCTGCTAGGAGCCCCACCCACTCTGCCATAGGCACTTCTAAGTTCTTGCTGTAGCATGTGCCAGTGCTTCCTTCTCCTCCTCTGCAGATCATTGAGATTTTTGAACCTTGCAGTTATTCGTAGCAATATGGAGCATGTGTGGCTCAACGCAAGAGGAAGAACCACATGGGAGGAGGAAGCGTCAGCAAATTCTGCAGCAAGAAGAAGCATAAATTACTTGCAGTAGCTGCCTTCTCCTTCCCTAATCCTGCATCATTGAGAAGGGAGGTGAAGAAAACAAAGAAAGGAACCTGGTGAGCACATGGGACAAACAAGGATATAGGAATTAGGTGAATGCTGTGTTGGGGGCAGGACCAGCACATGGCTCTGTATGCCCTACAGGTCACCCTGTCTGTCTGATTTATTTAGGTCAGTTAAAATTTTCTTAGCTACTGTATGGCAAATTCTTAGGATCCAATCCAGGCAGAAATGTAAGATTCACATTGCTACCGTGTCTGCATATAGGACCCTCTTTATGTCCTGAACTTGAACTGGCACCTGGGAGAACGGAGCCATGCCAGAAGATAACCACAGTGAAAGAAACGGTCCAGGTAAGTAGTCCTGCCGGAGGTTGCAAACAGTGGGAGGAGAGCTGCATGAATTGTGGCAGCAGCTGTGTGAGTGGTGAACAGCAGCCATGTGCAGCTGTGATGAAGAACGCTAGAAGAGCCACATATGGAGGAAGAAAAGCTGCAGGAAGGTTCCCAGTTCACTGGAGGATTCAAGCCAAGCTGGAGAGGAAGAAATCCAGCAGCTAAAATTCATAGACCTTGCAGGGATTCTAATATGGAAGAAAAGTTCCCCCTTCCATTCCCCATCTGCTCTACAGCTGAGAAAGGAAAGGTAATTCCCCTGGGGAGGGGAATTGAAGAACCTGTTTAGAACTGAAGAAAAGCCAAAACTTATGGTATTCATGGGTAAGTGAAAAGCTGCATGGAGAGAAGTAGCTGAACCAGTGGGAAAAAGATGCCCTGAAAGCCAGAGTCAATCACCAAGGAACAGCATGAAGAGAGAAGGAGAGAGGCTGCACTGAGCCAGAGTGATCAAAAGGAGTAGCAGAGAGTGAGATTTTATAAAAGTATGTTGATCTAGAAAGGGAAGTGTGTGAAGACACAGCTGCCAGAAAGGAGCTGTAAGGAGACCAGGTGCCTGCAGTGGTGGCCAGAACCTGCCGGGGGGAGGGGGGCTGGAACTGAAGGGAAGGGAGAGAGGTGCTGGACCCATGAAAGGGTGAATGGAGGGAAAGCGGAGAGACACTGGAGCTGTGAGAGGGGGCTGGAGGGAAAGTGGAGAGGTACTGGAGCTGTGGGGGCAGGGGGCTGGACCTGCATGGAGTAAGGAAGGGAAGGGAAAAAGAGATGCCGAACCAAGGGGATGAAAGAAGAGGGAGTGAAATACTGAACATAAAGTGGAGAGAGGGAGAGAGACACATTGGTGTGGGGGAGGAAGAGAGGGAAGAAGAAGCAGGACACGGGGAGGTATATAGAAACAGGGGAGATGATGGGCATGGAGGGGAGCATAGGGACAGGGACACAAAGGGGAGATGCTGCATACAGATGGTATATGGACATAGAGGGGCAATGGCAGACTTGGGAGGAGGTATATGGACACACGAGGGAAGATGCCAGACATGAGGGAGAATAGGAACACAGAAGGAGATGCTGGTCTTGATGGGGGCATAAGGTCACAGGAGTGATGCTGGGCACGGGGAGGAGATAGGTACATAGAGTGGTGATGATGAATGTGGGGAGATGGACACAGGGAAGATGCTGGACAGAGAAGTATATGGAACACAGAGAAAGGAGATACTGAACATGGGAAAAGATAGGTACACAGAGATGGAAGATGGATGTTGAGCATGGAGAAAAAAGAAATGTCAAATGGGCAGTAGACCCTGGCGAGTGGGTTAAGAGAAGACAGAGGGAAACAGAAACCAGAGCCTGGGACCACCTTGATTTGAAAAATAAAATGGCCAGACAACAAAAGGTAAAAAAAATAATTTTATTTTCCTTTTTGTAATTAGAGTGACATATTTGAAATGTGTATTCTGCCAGAGCTGGTGTTAGACATGATTGGGGTCCCCAAAGCTCACTACCAAGCCATGCCTCTTCAGCTTCCAGCAGGCTTAGGGCTGTCTGGCCAGGGGCAGTTTTCTAGTTGCACTTCCCTAACACCATTCCTGTGTGTAATCTTTATATTTTAAATGAATCTTTCTATTTGTTTGGTGTAGCTTCTTGGGATTTTGGTTTCATTTATGTTTATCATTTTTGGTCAGCTGTTATGTATTTGGCATTTGTGTTGTGTGTATGACCAAGGTGTTGTGTTAGCATTAATTTTCTGTGTAGCATTCTGTAGTAATTTGCCCCCCTCCCCCACCCATTTACAAAGCCGCACGGCAATGCCGACAGCCCATTCAAAGTGAATAGGCTGTATCGGCATTACCATGCTGCTAGCGCGGCTTTGTAAACACCGGGTTGGCTTGTTAAGTTTTCCTGACAGTGGAGGGGATATTTGTGAGGAGGGAGGGGAGACAGGGTTTGTTGAACCTTGTTCTGTATTGTGATTTATAAAACAGTTGTACAGAATATTGTTTCTTTTTATACTTTAATAAAATTATTTAAATATAAAATCATAACTGTTCAAGGCTTGTGCAGGTGGGCAAACTTTGTCCCCGTGTCGTTCTCTACTGCTGAGGATGCCCCCAGTTGACAAAGAGGTTTTACAGTTACCTATGAATGGTAACTGCCAAATCTTACCTCACTTTAGTAAATAGGGCCCACAATGTCTCTTGTACTTAAGTACTATCATCTAGCCTTGTGAAAGGAGAGAAATAGTTGTTTCCATATCATCAAGCTGATCAATCCATAGACTGGTGGGTTGTGTCCATCTACCAGCAGGTGGAGATAGAGAGCAAACTTTTGCCTCCCTATATGTGGTCATGTGCTGCCGGAAACTCCTCAGTATGTTCTCTATCTCAGCAGGTGGTGGTCACACACAGCAGCAGCTCTGGTTAGGCCTCCAAGCCTAATTTTTAGGTTTTGTTGAGTGCCTGGGGTTGAGGGCTCTTTTGAGCAAGTGCAAACCTGGTGGTGCCAGGTCCCTCCTTTTCTCCCCCCTCCCGCTGGCTCCGTTTAAAAAAAAAAAAACTTTGAACGTCCTTAAAGGCGTTTATTTCGACGTTTATTTAAACGTTTATTGCAGCTACTCACTGGGACACCAGGTTGTTACAGCTCGGAGCGGACAGCAGGTAATTTTTACCTTTTTATAGCGGGCAGGGGGTTCCCCGATTTATCTCCACGTGGCATATGGCGTCGGAGGGCGAGGGCGTAAAGAGTCGCTCCCCGGATCGCTTGGGCGCTTCTAGAGGGGATGCGGGGGTCTTAAAGCCTGATTCGCCCTTGTTGGGTGACAGTTTCGTGGCCGATGAATGTCCCGGTCCTTCCTCCGGCGTGGCGATTTTTCCCGCCATAAACGCCCATCCCCCGCTCCTCGCCTCCGCCATCTTGGCCGGCCACGCGGCTCGGACGGCTTCTTCTTGGGCCGCCCTTGAGCTGGGAGACATTAATGCCATAAACGCCCTTAATTTGGGCGACGGCACAAAAGCGGCTAAAGTTAAGCGCCGTTCTTCTCGCGCGGCTCCTTCGCGGAGTGTCGCGCCGGACACCATTTTGGATGCGCAGCATGTCTCTCCCCTGCTCTTGCGAGCGCCGGTTGAGGGTGCGTCTAGGGCTGTTGCCCAGGCTGCGGAAGTACACAGTCTGGGGGGTTTCTCCCCCGAGTTTGTTTTGCTGCTGCATCAGGCCTTCCTTATGCAAAACGCTGCCCCTGCTCCCTCGTCTGGTAAAGAGGTTGAGGTTCCCAGAGGTAAACGCCCTCGGGTTGATTCACAGGCCTTGGAGGACTTTGTCTCCTCCGATGTAGATGAGGGCAGCGTATCTGAGGTCTCCCAACGGTCCTTTGCGGATTCCTTGGAGGAGACGGATCCCCGCTTGGTTGGAGCGGATGACCCCTCTGCAGCGCGGCTTTTTAGCTCAGAGGATTTGTCCAACCTGTTGGTACAGGCCATGGACACTTTGAAGATTTCCTCTCCGGAGGACGTCTCTCCCTCAGCCCCTGTTGGCTCTGCCATTATGCTGGGGACGAAGCGCCCGCCTAGAACCTTCCACGTGCATGATGCCATGCACACCTTAATTGCGGCTCAATGGGATGTCCCGGAAGCGAGCCTTAAAGTGGCTAGGGCTATGTCCCGCCTCTATCCTTTGACTGAAAGTGAACGTGAGGCCTATCTGTGGCCTACCGTGGATTCTTTAATCACTGCGGTGACTAAGAAAACGGCGTTGCCGGTGGAAGGTGGCACGGCCCTAAAGGACGCCCAAGACAGAAGATTGGAGGCGGCCTTAAGGTCGTCCTTTGAGGCAGCTGCTTTAAGTTTGCAGGCCTCAATTTGCGGCTCCTATGTGGCCAGGGCGTGCCTGACTATGGTGCAGCGGGCTTTCCCCTCGGATCTTTCCTTGAGGGCTGATTGGCCGGCCCTGGAATCGGGCTTAGCCTATTTGGCAGACTTGCTGTATGATGTCTTGAGGGCCTCAGCGAAAGGCATGGCTCAGACAATCTCTGCGCGGCGGTGGCTTTGGCTGAAACATTGGTCTGCTGACCACGCCTCTAAATCCCGCCTGGCTAGATTGCCTTTTAAAGGCAAGCTGCTCTTTGGGGTCGAGCTGGACAAAATCGTGACCGATCTTGGCACGTCTAAGGGCAAGAAGTTACCAGAGGTCAGGGCTCGGGCTAGTACTTGCCCTGGTACCTCCAGAGGACGGTTTCAGGAAACCCGTCGGTACCACCCGGGCAGGTCGGGCTCCTCTGCCCCCTCTTCCTTCAAGAGGAACTTCTCCCCCAAGCAGCATTCCTTTCGCAGAGACCGCCGTCCCGGAGGTGCTCCCTCCGGTCCTCCCCCAGGGTCTCGTACCCAATGACAGGGCCTGGGTCCACGCCCCAGTGCAGATTGGAGGACGGCTGTCCTCGTTTATGGGCGAGTGGACCACAATAACTTCAGACGCTTGGGCGCTGGAAGTCATCAGAGACGGCTACAAGCTAGAATTCTGCCGACCCTTAAAAGACGGGTTTGTACTCTCTCCCTGCAAGTCTCCGGTCAAAGCTGTGGTAGTGCAGTGTAACACTAGGGGGCGCTGTGCTTATGACAACACAAAAGCCACCAGACACAATATGCGGTATATCGCTTTTATTGGTGATACATATGTGAACACATACACCAAGATACTTACAGCACCTGCAATTCAGTCAGCATCTGGGAAGACCACCAGGGAAGCACTAGCTCTTCCTCAGAGATTGCAGGGACATCACTGAACCAGGCGTCCCTTACGTTCAGGCAAGCTTCTAAAGAAGGTCAGTGCTCCACCCTCTTTTATAGTGTGAAACAGAGGTGCCTTTCCCAGACTTGCACAAGCTGGCATCCCTTAAACAACCAGCCTGTTTCCCATAACAGAGAATAACTCTCCCAGACCTGCACAGGTTGAAGGTGCCTTTCCCAGATGTGCTGGCATCCCTTAAACAACCACCATAACAGAGAATAACTCCCCCAGACCTGCACAGGTTGAAGGTGCCTTTCCCAGAGGTGCTGGCATCCCTTAAACAACCACCATAACAGAGAATAACTCCCCCAGACCTGCACAGGTTGAAGGTGCCTTTCCCAAAGGTGCTGGCATCCCTTAAACAACTAGCCTGTTTCCCATAACAGAGAATATCAACACATAATTACAGCCAAAACATTCCACTCATTCCATCCCCAGCTGACCTTCAATCACATGTATTACATTCCACCCCTTGATATTCTCTGCTTATGAGGAGACAGAAGTATACATAGTATTATGGACCACCGTAGGTCGTTTCCAAATTTTACAAGTCAAAATACAATTCCAAATCACTAGCAGGATGCTAACTAATAGTACTACAAGTAAAGGATGAGTGATCCATTTTAGGAAAGCATCTGCACTAGGAGAATGTCCCAATAATGGATCCCACCAATTATGATGTAATTTACTTCGAATATTTTCCGCCACTATACGAACAGTGTGATTGTCAAATTGAGCATCTACTTGCATGACTCTTAAGGTGTGATTCACACCTTGAATATACTCATTAATAAGAGAGGATATATGCAACATGTGGGTCAACTTACTATAATTTACAGCTAAAATTGGCTCCGTAAAGAAGGTATAATTGTACTGTATGAAAGCAGAATTAAATAAATCCGGATATAATACATACTTTTGTCCTTTCCACCAAAATACTGATATGCTAGTAAAACAGGAACTGACTCCTGACAGATCGGTCAGGAAGGTATTATTTGACAAAGTTGTGAAATTAGCAGTGGAAATACATAATGTCCGCGGACTAATTTCTACAAAGAACTCATAGTTGGCAGGGAAAACAGTAAATGTGCATTCCCCAAAACGTGGGGATAAGCAAGGTTCAAATTGTGGTGGCTGGAAAGGACAAATCATGCGATTTCCCTGCTCATTACACATATCCAATTTATATGTCTCATTATATACAGTTATATACTCCCCATTCATATGCGGGGCCCAAAAGGTTACG
Organism: Microcaecilia unicolor; assembly: GCF_901765095.1. NCBI lineage: Eukaryota > Metazoa > Chordata > Amphibia > Gymnophiona > Siphonopidae > Microcaecilia > Microcaecilia unicolor. The sequence continues at coordinate 94,933,042 of NC_044032.1, read as the reverse complement.
ATACCAGAAACATTCACTAATACTGGAGATATATAATACTTACATACTATATGAGTATGGAAAATCTTATATGAAGATAAAACCCCTGTACAGAATCGATCAGTACAGACTGTACTCTCTGAATGTGGGAACAACCACTCATCAACCGGAATATATCCAGCGAAAAGGGTCTGCAACTGGGTATGCATCCCCAATTGTAGAGCCATCTGGACTCTGTCCCGCTGATGCAAAGCGTACAACGTCTGTAATGAACACCAAGTATAATTCAATGCTTTTGTCAAAGTAATGTCAGTATAATTTTCAAACTTAAAAGTTTGGGCTAATAAATGATTAATGTCTGCTATCGCAGGCACCATTAATTGTCCTGTTCCTGGAATGGCAGGTAACCAATTGGCTAAAATATTCAGTTCAGTATGCAAGTCCTTACCTAGATAGTGTAGTTTACTAAACAGAGTATCTGTATCTACAGTATTCAGAATTCCCAGTCCAGTTCCCGCACCCCCCAAAATAGTATCATACCATGCTCGCCGTATCCTAGTACAGCGAGGCAAGTGTGGAAATGTAACATTGTAAGTTAATACTGTCTTTCTATACTGCATAGACATGTTTTTGCATGTAGTGGGAATGCGTGACAGTGGAGCAGGATTAGTCATATTACTAACAGCAAGCAACACATGCAAGAAGTCCATCCAGGGTGTAAAACGGTTTGCAATTGGTGTAGCATTAGTGAAAATCCATTCAGCAGTTCGATTCAAAGTAATATTTACTATAGAGCTGTTACAAGTTTGGAGGAACTGCATTTTGCGTGTCCGATTCCATAGTCTCCATATCTGGTCCCGGAATCCCATAGGCTGGATGCACATAACCCAGGACGTAGCATTATGGATAGTCACATTCACAAAACTGGATGAAACAACTACAAAGCGCTGTTCAGTTTTATGAAACACAGCTTGGGAAGCAGTTACGTTCAATACCGGACATGCAGTATGACATGTATAATTATCTTGCTGTAAGGTCGAGTTATTTTTGTTGCTCCACCAATAGTGGACACGCGAGGTCACTCCCAGCACCCGCTCGCCGGGAGTACGGGCATCGAGTTCCCAACCCAAACAGAGAAATAGTATGCCCTGAAACAAAAAGAAATGGAGAAACACATATAAATCCTATTCCCTTAAATAAAAATGATCAGCAGGAACATTCGTCCAACTCTGTTGTCCTGGCTGAACTACTGTAACAGTATTGTCCTCTCCTCGGGCTATAATTTCAGCAGGTTGAGGAGGACCTGGGTGTGCAGGGTCCTGATGCCATACCCGACCACCCACACCCCTCCCAGTAGATCCAAACCCCTGTGTACCTCGCTCAGTGACTCCCACAAAATCAGAAATTTGAGTAAAAGAGGAGGAATTGACAGGAATTATCAACAATTGTGCTATCCTATCCCCAGCCTGCACCATTACATCCTCCTCAGTGTGATTCATCAGAAGGACTATGACCTCCCCCTGATAATCTCTGTCAATGACACCTCCCACAGGAAGTAAGCCATGAAGAGCCCAACTGGAACGGGCCACAATCTGAGCATAATGGCCAGCTGGGAGAGATAAAGCAAACCCGGCTGGAAATTTTGTCACCACTCGGGACGCACAAAGAGTGTCAAAGAGGGCTACAAGATCAAAACCAGCAGCGTCAATCGTATGACGGAGCGGTATAACAGCTTTCGGATGTAAGAGCTTAACTCCCAGGGTGACATGTGTACTGGGCAAGACTTGAAGATGGGGAGTCAACATACGCATCAATGGTGTTTCACTCTCCCCTATTGGACGATTATTGAGGATAGTAACTGCTGGGTACAAATATTTGCGCCATTGCGCAAGAGTGTGAGTAGGAGTTAATTTCCGGATCTGTGTTTTCAACAGACCGTTCATACGTTCCACAAGACCAGCAGCTTGTGGATAATAGGGAATATGAAAAACCCATTCAATGTTAAATTGGGCGCAAAAGGCAGTAACAGGATGATTTTTGAAATGAGAGCCATTATCACTTTGAATTTGCAGTGGAACGCCATAATGTCTACATATGGATTCCAAAAGAACAATAGTCTGCTGAGCTGTAGCTCTACGACAAGGGTGGACTAGCAAAAATCCGGAATAAGTATCCACGGCAACACAGACATATTGACATCCCTGCGAAATTGGTAAAGGGCCAATATAATCTAGTTGCCAAATTTGACCAGGTAACTTACCTCGAGCAAGTGTACCTTTGACTGGGTGTGGTATAGGGCGTTTAGTCAAATGTTGACAAACAGGACAGTGAGCAATAACATTTTTAATGGTAGAAAGAGACAATGCTAACCCACGCTGCCGCGCCCAGTGATAGGTGGCTTGCTCTCCGAGATGTCCACATTTTTGATGTGCCCAGCTTGCAATACCGGTCTCTTCTTCACCCCGATGAATAGTAGAATCATCTGTTCCAGAGATGACATTCGTGTGAATAGTAGCTAAGGAATCTGCTGTCTGATTAAAAATATGATCAGAGGTTATAGGGGAAACATGTGCATCAACATGATAGACATAGGCAGAAGTAGATTGCAAAAATTCACTAATTTCTTGCCATAACTGTGATCCCCAAACCAGTTTAGTATGAATATACCAATCATTCTGTTTCCATGTAGGTAACCAGGTTGTTAATCCATTTGCCACAGCCCATGAATCAGTATATATGTATGCCTCTGGTGCATTTTGTTTAAGTACCAGATAGACTGCATATAATTCAGCATATTGACTACTCCCATCTGGGCCCGTGCTCTGCAATATCTGTTGTGTATGAGGATTGTAGGCCACACTTTTCCATGCCCGCTTACCATCAGTATACTTGGCTGTACCATCAGTAAACCAGGCATACTGACGTTGGTCAATATTTAATTGGTCGTAAGGTACTCCCCATTTAGCAACACGATGGGTGGCACTACCACTACCACTCCCAGACACTAATACTTCCTCCCCCTCACCTACGGGAATCTGAGCAATTTGTTCATGTAATTGCGAGACCCCATTGGGACCACTTTTAGTCTGCCTATTTTGGATGTACCACTTCCACTTTATAATAGATGCCTCCTGTGCATGGCCAATTTTATGAGTATGTGGTTCACTATTAATCCAAGTTAAAATTGGAATTTCTGGTCTCAAAATTACTTCATGCCCCAAAGTTAGTTGTTCACTTTCCACAAGAGCCCAATAACAAGCCAACAATTGTTTCTCAAAGGGTATATATCGTTGAGCTGCATCGGGTAATCTACGTGTCCAAAATCCTAACGGACAACGTTTCCCATCTTGTTTCTGCCACATGCTCCAATTGGCATACTCTGCATGCACTGATACTTGTAATTCAATTGGATCATTGGCACGTATTGGCCACAGACTGACACTTTGTTGTACTACTAACTTGGCTTGGTCAAAAGCCTGTTGCTCTGTAGCACCCCACTGAAATACACATTTCTTTCGTGTTACTCTGTATAATGGCTGTAACACCTGCCCCAAGTGTGGGATATGTTTACGCCAAAATCCAAACAACCCAATAAATTTCTGTGTTTGCTGTTTGGTAACCGGTACTGGAAATTCTGCTATTTTGTTTAGTGCTTTCTCAGTAATTTCCTGGTGTCCCTTATTCCAATTAATTCCCAGAAACTTCACTGTCTGGGCGGGTCCCTGGATTTTTGCTGGGTTAATTTCCCAACCCTTATTCTTCATGTGTTGTACTAGTTGTTCTAGCCCAGAGGCCACTAACTCCTCTGTATCCCCTTGGATTAGTATGTCATCAATATAGTGGGTTAACTCTAGCCCTGGTGGCAACGATAGTGCATCTAGATGTTGCGCTACCACCCTATGACAAATTGTAGGACTATGCAACCATCCCTGTGGCAACCGTGTAAAAGTGTACTGCCTTCCCTGCCACGTAAATGCAAATTGCTCCCAAAATTCCTCTTTTAAGGCTATTGTAAAGAAGGCATTTGCTAAATCTATCACTGCATACCATTTTCCTTTTCTATTTTGTATGTTCTCAATTAAAGTTACAATGTCGGGGACTGCAGCATGCAACGGGGGTGTAACCTTATTCAATTGACGGTAATCTACTGTCATCCGCCAGGATCCATCAGATTTCTTCACTGGCCATACTGGATTATTCCATTTGGTAGTAACTGGGACAATAACCCCTACCTCTTGTAATTCCTGTATTGTTCGCGTAATTTCTGCAATACCACCAGGAATCCGATATTGCTTTTGTGCAACTAATTGAGTGGCGGCTGGTATGGTGAGAGGCTCATCAACAATTTTTCCCACTAATACTGCGTGAATATTATAAGTGGAAATATACTTCAAACGCCGGGGAACTGCGGGAGACGTTCCAAATTGCCAACTTCCCCCTTCAATAGTAAGTTTTAAACCTCTCAGAATATCCATACCAATTATATATTCTGGCACTGGCGTAATCATTACAGCATACTTTTGGAGCTGTAAATCCCCAATTTGCATAGCCAATTGTGTTTCCACTGCAGGAATACTCTTCCCCCCTAGTCCTACAATATTACACTTTGGTCCTTTAAACTTAGAAGGGTTACCAGCTATAATCGTTGCTTCTGCTCCGGTATCTATCAAAGCTCGTACTTGTTGAAAATTTCCCGGACTCCATTGTATTACAACATCAATATAGGGACGCGGATCAATTTTTACATTGCATCCCCGTACTAGTCAATCCTCTCTAAACGGATTGGTTTCTGCTTTAGATGGGGGCAGAGTAGTAGTAGATGGAAGTGTCATTCTCTGCAGGAGAGTACGGACCTCATGATACAAATCTGAATAGTCCGGACCCTCCACAGGTGGGGCTGAAGGAAGTTTTTCTTTTCCCACTGTCCGGGTTTTCCGAACCGGTTTCATCCCTCTCTTATCCAATCCTAATTTTTTATATTGCTGCCATAACTCTCCAGTGGGAATTTCATCTATTTTCTCCCGAGCCACCCCCGCTTGTAGTAGAGCGGCAAACATATCCTTACGAGATACTCGCTCTACCTCTGAACCTTGCCCCTTCGGCCCTTCTCCACTTCTCTGCCCCTCATTATTTTTCCTATCTGTTACCTTCAGACTCCAATCCCCCAAATCTCCTAATTGCTCGATTTTATCCATAATGCCCTCCAACGGGTTATCTGTTTCATTCATCAACAGTGTCAAAATAACTTGTTTATACATTGGAGGAGACCCTTTAATTACTTTGTTTCTAATTGCCGCTGACATAGGCACTTGGGTAAGTGTATCCATCTGTCCTGTGACAATACACACTTTCATTGCCTCTTCCTTTAATCGCTGGATACAATCTTTCAAAGTATACCAAGGCTTGTCATCCCCAGGCCAATCTGATTCTAAAGGGTACTTTCTACGACACCCTGTTCCCACTAACTCAATCAGAGTAGTAGCCTCTGACCCATTCCCATCAGGCATTGCTAAACTATGTTCCCGAAATGCACTTTGAATTATAGCATCTCGAGATAAAGGTATAAATTTCAAACAGTCCTCATTGTCCATCCGTATCCCCATTGCCCCAGTATCATGCAGCCTTACACACCAAGCAATAAGGGATTCATTTGGACGCTGCTGGAATTGCTGCATGATATTGAGAATTTCTTGTTGCGTATAGTCTTCTGCTAAATCCATGCGCACTGGCGCTGCCCCACCCAACTGTGCTCGTCGCCGAATTATCGGCTTCATTTCCGGAGCAGCACTTTCCTCACCCCCTGACTCACTCTCGGGTGTGGAAGACCAGATATCCCCATCCCACGTCTCAGGATCCCATCCGTTAGGATTCTGTGTGGCAGTAGCCATCACCTTTGCAACCTTTACCTTACTCACACGCCCTCTCCTTTTCCGATACTTATACTGCGCTACTCGCACCGCCGCCCGCTCAGCAATTTGCTGGTACCCCGTACACTTATCCATCATCAATTTGCCCTGACACTGTGACATTACCAAGTTGCTTTTCAATGTCAGAATCTCAGCCTGTGATTCCAACAGCTTCTGTTGTAATAACAGATTCTGCTGGTGCATCAGGCGATATGCCGACAACAAAATCCACCCTCTCCGACCCACAGTTCTTAACTCTTTCCCTTTAACCACAGGGGCATTTTGTAAACATTTCAACACATCCTCACACATTCCCTCTCCTAAACATACCTCCCAATTCTCACTCAACCCCGTATCTGTTGCCCATTCTGTTGCCAATGCCTGATATGGGTATTTATCCCATCCAGGAATCGCAAACAGCTGCGGAAGCTGTGCCTGCACAGCCTCCTGATGAGATTTGCTCTTCTTCCCTTTCTTCAACATATTCACAAAACAATAAAACAATAAAACAAGTATATATTCACAAATGTAATCACCGTAACAACAATGCGATATCTTGCCGACTACGCCAAATTGTAACACTAGGGGGCGCTGTGCTTATGACAACACAAAAGCCACCAGACACAATATGCGGTATATCGCTTTTATTGGTGATACATATGTGAACACATACACCAAGATACTTACAGCACCTGCAATTCAGTCAGCATCTGGGAAGACCACCAGGGAAGCACTAGCTCTTCCTCAGAGATTGCAGGGACATCACTGAACCAGGCGTCCCTTACGTTCAGGCAAGCTTCTAAAGAAGGTCAGTGCTCCACCCTCTTTTATAGTGTGAAACAGAGGTGCCTTTCCCAGACTTGCACAAGCTGGCATCCCTTAAACAACCAGCCTGTTTCCCATAACAGAGAATAACTCTCCCAGACCTGCACAGGTTGAAGGTGCCTTTCCCAGATGTGCTGGCATCCCTTAAACAACCACCATAACAGAGAATAACTCCCCCAGACCTGCACAGGTTGAAGGTGCCTTTCCCAGAGGTGCTGGCATCCCTTAAACAACCACCATAACAGAGAATAACTCCCCCAGACCTGCACAGGTTGAAGGTGCCTTTCCCAAAGGTGCTGGCATCCCTTAAACAACTAGCCTGTTTCCCATAACAGAGAATATCAACACATAATTACAGCCAAAACATTCCACTCATTCCATCCCCAGCTGACCTTCAATCCCATGTATTACATGCAGCAGACCTTGAACAATCTGATCCGCCTGGGGGCGGTCGTTCCGGTGCCAGAAACTCAGCTTGGCAAAGGATGTTACTCCTTTTTCTTTGTGATTCCAAAGAAAGGAGGTTCTGTATGGCCTATCCTCGACCTCAAAGGGGTCAATTGGGCCTTGAAAGTTCGGCACTTTCGCATGGAGACCCTCCGCTCTGTTATAGCGGCAGTGAAGGCAGGAGAGTTCCTGGCATCCTTGGACATCAAGGAAGCGTACTTGCATATTCCCATCTGGCCTCCTCATCAACGCTTTCTGCGTTTTGCAGTAATGGGCCGACACTTCCAGTTCAGAGCCCTCCCGTTCGGATTGGCTACTCCTCCGCGGACCTTCTCCAAAGTAATGGTGGTCTTCGCGGCCTTCCTGAGGAAGGAAGGAGTTCAAGTCCATCCTTATCTGGACGACTGGTTGATCCAAGCCCCCTCTTATGCAGAGTGCGGCAAAGCTGTGAACCGGGTGGTTGCTCTTTTGAGCTCCCTGGGTTGGATCATCAACTGGGAGTAAAGCCAGCTGCGCCCGACTCAGTCCCTGGAGTATCTGGGAGTTCGATTCGACACCCAAGTGGGCAGAGTGTTCCTGCCAGACAATCGGATTGTCAAGTTTCAGGCTCAGGTGGACCAGTTCCTAGTAGCCTCTCCTCTTCGGGCTTGGGACTATGTGCAGCTGTTGGGCTCTATGACGGCCACGATGGAAGTAGTGCCCTGGGCCAGGGCTCATATGAGACCACTACAACACTCTCTGCTGCGGCGCTGGACTCCGATGTCGGAGGATTATGCTGTGCGCCTTCCCTTGGACCCAGCAGTGCGCAAGGCGCTGAGCTGGTGGATGCAGACAGACAAGTTGTCTGCGGGAATACCTCTGGTGACCCCGGAGTGGATTGTTGTCACGACGGACGCCTCTTTGTCGGGCTGGGGAGCCCACTGCTTGGGAAGGACAGCGCAGGGGCTCTGGTCTCCTGCAGAGGCAAAGTGGTCTATCAACCTCCTGGAACTCAGAGCCATTCGGTTGGCGCTTTTGGAGTTCATCCCGGTACTGGCGTTGAAGCCAGTACGGGTCCTGTCGGACAATGCCACGGCTGTGGCCTATGTCAACCGCCAGGGAGGTACCAAGAGCGCCCCTCTAGCCAAGGAGGCCATGAATCTATGCCAGTGGGCGGGAGCGAACCTGGAACAGCTGTCAGCGGCCCACATTGCCGGAGTCATGAATGTCAAGGCGGACTTTCTCAGTCGCCATACCTTGGAGCCCGGAGAGTGGCAGCTATCTGCTCAGGCGTTCTTGGACATCACGAAGCGCTGGGGCCAGCCGAGCCTAGATCTGATGGCGTCATCGGCCAATTGCCAAGTGCCGCGCTTTTTCAGCAGAGGACGGGACCCTCGATCCCTGGGAGTAGTTGCTCTTCTCCAACAGTGGCCGACACAAGAGCTTCTCTATGTGTTCCTGCCTTGGCCCATGTTGGGCAGGGTGCTAGACCGGGTGGCAAAGCATCCGGGCCGGATAATCCTGGTGGGTCCGGATTGGCCCAGACGTCCCTGGTATGCGGACTTGATCAGGCTCTCAGTCGACGATCCTCTGCGGCTGCCAGTGGAGCAGGGCCTGTTGCATCAGGGTCCCGTGGTGATGGAGGATCCCTCCCCCTTTGGTCTTACGGCCTGGCTATTGAGCGGCAGCGTCTGAGAAAGAAGGGCTTCTCAGACAAGGTCATCGCCACTATGCTGAGAGCGAGGAAGCGCTCTACTTCTACTGCTTACGCCAGGGTTTGGCGTATCTTTGCAGCGTGGTGTGAAGCAGCCTCACTTTCTCCCTTCACTGCTCCAATTTCTTCAGTGTTGGCGTTCCTGCAAGAAGGTCTGGAGAAAGGCCTGTCGCTCAGTTCCCTTAAAGTCCAGGTAGCGGCTCTGACTTGCTTCAGGGGCCGCCTGAAGGGTGTTTCCCTGCCTTCACAGCCAGATGTGGTGCGCTTTCTCAAGGGAGTTAATCACCTGCGCCCTCCTCTGCACTCTGTGGTGCCTGCGTGGAATCTCAACCTGGTGCTAAGAGCATTGCAGAAGCCGCCTTTTGAACCCTTGTCGAGGGCATCTCTGAAAGACCTGACGTTGAAAGCAGTCTTTTTGGTGGCTATCACTTCAGCCAGAAGAGTTTCCGAGCTCCAGGCGCTCTCATGTCGAGAGCCTTTTCTGCAGTTCACTGAGGCAGGAGTGACTATTCGCACAGTGCCTTCCTTCCTGCCCAAGATTGTTTCTCGCTTCCATGTGAATCAGCAGCTCTGTCTCCCTTCCTTTCGTAGGGAGGACTACCCAGAGGAATACTCTGCTCTCAAATATCTGGATGTGAGACGTGTCATCATCAGATACTTGGAAGTGACCAATGATTTCCGGAAATCGGATCATCTGTTTGTCCTGTTTGCAGGTCCTCGTAAGGGTCTGCAGGCTGCTAAGCCTACAGTGGCAAGATGGGTCAAGGAAGCCATTGCAGCGGCTTATGTGGCCGCGGGGAAGGTGCCGCCTATCCAGCTGAAGGCTCACTCCACAAGAGCTCAGGCGGCCTCGATGGCAGAGGCCGGGTCCGTCTCCTTGGAAGAGATATGCAAGGCGGCAACTTGCGCATCGGCCCATACATTCTCCAAGCATTACCGCTTGACTGTGGCTGCTCGGGCGGAGGCCCGGTTTGGAGCTTCAGTGTTGAGGTCAGGGATTTCAATGTCCCGCCCTGGGTGAGTACTGCTTCGGTACATCCCACCAGTCTATGGATTGATCAGCATGATGATATGGAAGGTAAAATTATGTATCATACCTGATAATTTTCTTTCCATTAATCATAGCTGATCAATCCATAGCCCCTCCCAGATATCTGTACTGTTTATATTCTGGTTGAATTTTAGGTTCAAGTTTAGTCTTCAGTTACTTCAGGAGGACTTCGTGTTCAAGTTTTTTCACTTGGATCCTTCAAGAGTTGAGACGAGTTTGTGTTACAGTGAGCTGCTGCATTCCTCTCCCCTCCGTTTTACGGGGCTGGATTGAGACTTAAATTCTGCCGGCACTCCCTCCCGCTTCGTGCGGCTGTAGGGCAGCTTTGTACCCCTCCCGCTTCGGCAGTGTTAGGGTCAGTCAGCTCCTCCCGCGGTTGCGGTTGCAGGATAAGCCAGATCCCCCCGCATCGGCGGGGTGGTGTCCCTCCCCCGCTCCGCGGGGATGAGCTGGACGGATTCCCCTCCCCCACTTGTGTGGGGATGAGCTGGGTTAATTCCCCTCCCCCGTTTCGGCGGTGGTGAGCTGGGCAGAGTGTCCCTTTGTGGGTGTAATTCTCTAAGTGCTGAGTCCTGCGGATGGAGCTTTGATATCGACATACTGAGGAGTTTCCGGCAGCACATGACCACATATAGGGAGGCAAAAGTTTGCTCTCTATCTCCACCTGCTGGTAGATGGACACAACCCACCAGTCTATGGATTGATCAGCTATGATTAATGGAAAGAAAATTATCAGGTATGATACATAATTTTACCTTGTAGTGCCCACCCATCCAACCTATTGGCCCACCCAAAAATTGCCTTCTAGCTACGCCACTGCTCGCCAGTAAGACATATCAGAAGCTTCCTTTTTCAGATATATTGTCTTCAAACTTACAGCTTGTTGTTAACTGTTGCACAAGGGATTCCCACCAAGTATTGAGTCAAGGGAAATGAAGACTTATGTGATAAAGATCTTTTAGATCTTATTTAGTTTTTGAATATTTCTATAGTTGTTCCTTCACTTGGAGAATGTAGAGTATATTGTATAGATCAGTGAAATACAATCCAAAATGCATTGAAGGAGGCTATTTTTTAAACAGCAGAATGAAGAATATACAAGGGCGTGAAAGACTTTAGCAAACAGAAAAAGAACAGAAGGAGCCAAACTCCACAAAATGGCTCAATTTATTAACAAAAAATCTTTGATATCCAATTATATATACAATGTTCCAAAGAATGCACAAAAAGTAGTGTACTATATTTAGAAGTACCTATGGTACACTACTTTTTGTGCATTCTTTGGACTATTGTATACACAACTGGATATTGAAGATTTTTTTGTTATTGAGACATTTTGTGACATCCTGACTTATGGAGTTTGGCTCCTTCCATTCCTTTTCTTTGTTTGCTCTTTTTACTGGAGGATTCTTCCTCTTTTTTTTTGAAAGACTTTTGCAAAGCATTATTCCAGTCAGTGTCCAAAATTAACTAAATAATGATCAGCTGCTTGCACTTTTCCCTTCTAGTCAACTGCAGGCTGATGAAATTTTTGTGTGCTTTCCAACTGTTTGCTGTAACAGTTTAGTTGATTATGGTATGTGGAAATAAAGGTCAATATCCTTTTCACTGCAACAAAAAAAAAAACCATTCAGCTGAAGTACATAGGGAAGAGAGAAGACTTCAAAGTTCTCAGTAACATAGAAATCACTGTAATGTATTTTCCCTGTATTAAACGGGAGCAGGCATCACCCACACAGTTAATGACTAGAAGATGGAATCAAAATGTCTGAGAAAATAGAGGGTATTCTCTAAGCACAACTATAACAATGTCTAAAAAGATTGGGGAGGGTGTTGGTTTCTTTAAAGAAGCACAAAATATTACGTAAAAAAAAAAAGACTTTGTAAACACCTAACTGTACCAAACCTTCACTAATTCAGTCTAACCCCCCCTGTGCGACAATACCGACACAGCCCAGTAACAGCTTAGTAAACCGGGGGGTGGGGGGGGGGGGTAAGTTATCTATCACAAAATGCCTAATTCACTTTAGGAGTGAGAATTAAACTAAATGAATAGATTCACAAATATTTGTCCTTACCCCAGCTTCTGTAATTGGTTATATTGAAGGATGGCCTAAAACTCATTGAATCCAGTCTTCTGATAGGCAAAAGGCAATTTCTGCTCTGTGCTTACCAAGATGAAGGCAAAATACCACTGTTTCTGCAGGAAAGGAAATAAATCTTTCCTGACCATAAACAGCCTAGGCTAAATGTATACAAACCTACCTGTAAATTCCCATTCTTAAGGCACCAATAAAAGTATACCATTGTCTGTCTGGAATATTATTGTCATAAAACATATAATTCTTACGTTATTTATTTACAGGTCAGAGATCTTTCAGTTGCCTATTTTCTGGTGGGATTAACATATCTGTATGTTGGTGGTATGATATTTGCTGCATTTCCCTCTCCACCATTGTACAAAGAATGCATTCAACAGGTAAAGAAAATACACTATATTCCATGGAAATTTTACAATTGAAAATTATTTTTTCAGAACTATTCTTTGAGACTGAATGTTCTGATAGGGCACACCTGCTACTTATCTGCCTCATGCTCTTCTAGCAAGCATTATCATTTAAGGCCCTATTCAGAAAATAGTTTTCCCCTAATCATAGAATATGATTGCAGATAGATTGTAGGGCCCATCTTATTTATCCAGTTAAATTTCTGTTGCAGTGCTATTGACCTCAGTTGAGCTCTCTGTTTTTACCTTTACTTCGCAGCTGAGGATTCTCTGTATCCCATGCTTTCTTGAACTCTTTGGTCATGAAAAATCTTCATTGAATTAAACTGAGATCTCATTAAAAACAGACCGCATCTACCACTGTTGTGTAAAGAAAAATCAAAATGTTACACAATGAAAGAATTTTCTGAGAATTTTGCCTTAAGACATGAGGAGCCTTTTAGAATAGACATCTTTACATATGTAGAACATACCACATTTGAGGGTAATTTTTATGAGGACACGTGTGAAGGACAAGATGACACCTGTTTTGAGATTATTATATAGAGGCATATTTTCAAAGCACTTAGCCTTCCAAAGTTCCATAGGTTTCTATGGAACTTTGGAAGGCTTTGAAAATATGTCTCGTAGTTACATATGTGTCTTTATAAAATTGCTTCAGAAATCAAAGCTGAAATGAAGCTACAGCCATTTATGCCTGCTTGGGAGCAGATATAGATGTTTGCATATATTTTAAAAGTACACAAACAAATTGCAATTCTGCCCACACTTCACCCAGAATCTGTCCAGAAATGCCTACACCAGAATCACATAAATGTATGCACACTTTTACATATGGTGTAATTTTATAAGAGGTACTTCACATACATATACTGCATATATGTACAAAACGTTGCCTGCACACACATTTTTATTTCCCACATGCCACCCTCAAAGATTATATCTCAGCCATTTAAACTACAAAGGTTACATGTTTACATAAGTACACACCTAAACTTTTATATCTTTACCTGAGTGATTGGAAGGGAAAGGGCAAAAAGCAACGTAAACTGAGACACACACAAACATCGGTATAATCTTGTAAACCTGCCTTCAGATAGAACCAAAAAGAACTTCATTCAGGGCTTCACAAGCCTGGCATAGTGCTTGCTTTGGTTTGCACTTTGTCTAAGGAAGGTGGTATGCATATGTAATCTATCAGGCTGTTAGTTTACCTAAGAAAATACTGTACTGGAGGCATGGATGACATCATGAAGGGAACCTTGGACTTCATAATTTTCTTGTAAAACCTTTATCTATGCCTTGTCATATTGGGGGGAGAGGTGGAATAAAAAGCACCGGGTGGTTTCCTCTTACACTAATGACTACTTGGTCCAACTGACATATTTGATTGACATCCAGAGGGATTCTATAATTGTAATAATTAGGCATGAAACAAAGAAGATTTGAGATGCATCTGTCCCCTGGCTAGGTTACCTTCACTCTGGGGGATCACACTGCATCTTCCCTGTCTGACATCTTATGGTGACATCCTTGCAGTGAGAGCTGCCACAGTGCAGCTGCTTCTATTCGAGCTTCAGGGAAAGAGGCTGGTGAGGATGGGATATATGCGCCAGGCATAGGAGCTAACTTTTCAAAATGATTGGGGGTGCTGAATTTTTTTTTACAGGTGGTGCATTCCCCCCTCCTCCCCCCTCTCTCTCCCCCTCCCTCCCTGCCCCTCCCTCTCTCTACGAGTTCCAGGCCCTCCCTTCCCCCCTCTCCGAGTTCCAGGCCCCCCCATCCGAGTTCCACGCCCCCTCCCTCTCCTCCGAGTGCCAGTCCGACCCCAGCCCGACCTCTTCTCCCACAACAGTCCTCCGCCTGCCCCTCGCCTTCCTGTGTGCCACCCAGAATTTAAAAGTCATCTTACCTTGGGGTCCTGGGCCCAGCGGCAGCAGTGAAAGGCAAGCAGGCTCAGTGATTTAGCCTGCCTTCGCTTCTCTCTCTCAGCTCTGCCTCTGGTCCCTCCCTCATTTCCTGTTTCAGCAAGGGCGGGACCAGATGTAGAGCTGAGAGAGAAGGGAAGGCAGGCTGAAACACCGAGCCTACTCGCCTTTCACTGCTGCCGCCGGGACCCCGAGGTAAGATGACTTTTAAATTCTGGGCAGCACGCAGGAAGGCGAGGGGCAGGCGGAGGACTGTTGAGGGAGAAGAGGGCGGGTCGAGCTGGCTTCTGGCTGGGAACTTCTGGTTCCGGCAGGTCAAATATTGGGGGTGCTCGAGCACCCACAGCACCCATGAAGTTGGCGCCTATGCTTAGAGGGGATTCCCGCAGTACCCACTCCCATGCATTGCTTAACTTTATAGCGTTAACCTTTTCTATCTGTTCAACTGTTTTATATGAAATGAAAACTTCCTCAGTTCTACTCTCTAATTTCTAGCCATAATTTACAAACATTTGCGATGATATACAGTAAATAGTAATTTGAGTGTTCTAGGAAACAGTTTTGTTATCATTAGTTACCAACATTGTTTTTTCTTTTCCCTACTTTAGAATTTCTTAGACAATTTTCCTAGTAATGACATCATGTCATTCTTTGCAAGAATTTTCCTGCTGTTCCAGATGATGACTGTTTACCCCTTATTGGGTTACTTTGTGCGAGTTCAACTACTGGGACATGTCTTTGGAAAAGCCTATCCCAGGTACAGTTTGTTTTGTTACTAGTTCACTGACATCAGTTCAGCTATATGTAAAATTCCCACTGTACTGTATTTCCACTGGTCACAGTTCAGATGTTGTGATTATATAATGAATAGAAAGCCTGATAGCTTATGTGGAATATTTTGTTAATAAAGACTATGCGAAAAAAGTGATTTCACCCATTTTATAGAGAATTTCAAAACTATATCAGCATGGTATTGTGCATTATGAAGCACATGGGAATGAAATGGTTACGGTTACTGGTTGTTGTATTCCTGTTTCTGGATTTGCAAGTAACCATAACAATTTGAAAAGTACACACTCAGGTTGTGATGCATTTCCCCTTCTTCCATTTGCAAATTCAAGGCTCTCTGCATGGAGGACATTATTTACCACTTCTCATACCACTAAGTCTCAGAGTACCATGGGTATGTGGGAAGTACATGGTATCTCTGTATTCAGACTGATAGTTTGTGACTAGTGTATATCTGTGAGTGGTGTGTTTTACCAAGGAGGTGTAGGTACGTGTCTGTAGAAATGTCTGGCAGGTGAATGGGGTGTGCATGAAATGTTGGAGAGAATTGTGTGAAGTTTGGGATGGCATGGGATTTTGGCTGAGGAGGAGTGTGGGAGGACTCTGACACTGTGTATGTATAATGGTCTTATGTGAGTAATAAAGGAGCAGTAAGTGGTGGAGGTCTTGGATTGTTGAGGAGTTTGGGGTTTGTATGGCTATGTGATGTATGGAAAAGTCTGAATATATATTTAGGGATGTTATTTTTCCCACCCCACATCTCCCCATCCCTTTCCCTCCCACTTATCCTTTTTCCTCCCCTTCATATTCTCCCCCTCCCCCTTACACTCGTAAAAGAAAGCGGCAGAAGGGATGGACTGAGAGAGTGACTTGATGATGATAACATAAAAATAGCCATATGGGTCATACCCCCCCCCCCCCCCCCCCAATGCTGTCCTCCCGTCCCACTCACTTTCCCTTCCTTATCCCATATATATATATTTTTAACTTTTTTTTTAGGGCCCAGCTCTATTCTTCATAGCTGTGTACATCCCCCAGTGCCATAGATCTTAGGTTCCCACACACACTTTGCTAGAGCTTGGACACTTCCAATACCTTGAGGCTTGGGCTCCCCACAGGGCACTCCCTGCTTCTTTGCTGTGGCTGGACCCACAGCAGGCCTACAGCTAGAGTGATGAGCAATGATATATAGTATCTGTTTTAGGATTGTATGGGTTTTTTTTTTTTTTATATTTTGGAGCTCATTTTTGAAAGAGAAAAACATCTGAAAAGTGGCATAAAGCAGCATTTGGACATTTTTCTCACAATAATGTCCAAATCGATATTTTCAAAACAAATTTTTAAACGTTTTTCTATGAAGTCAGAAGTGCGCTCAAAACATAAGGGGGAGTGTCGGGGGCGGGATTTGGGCGTTCCTAAGACTTGGACGTTTTACATCCACAATGGAACAAAACAAAACTGTCCAGGACTAAAACTAAAACGTTTTGAACTAGACCTGTTTTTATAACGAATAAGGCACAAAAGGGTGCTCTAAATGGCCAGATGACCACTGGAGGGAATCGGGTAACCCTCCAATACCCCCCTAGTGGTCACTGACCTCCTCCTGCCCCCCCCCCCCCCCCCAAATTATGACTTCCCAGCCTCTGACAGCCTCAGATGTTAGTGCCAGGTCTATTAGAGCAGAATGCAGATCCATGGAGTAGTGTAGTGGTCAGTGCAGTGCACCATAGCTTGGGCGACTCAGGTCCCTATCTCCCTCTTCCTGTCACATTTGTGGTGGAAACTGTGAGTCCTCCAAAACTCACCAGAAACCCATTGTATCCACATATAGGTGTCCCCCTTCACCCATAAGGGCTACTGTAGTGGTATACAGGTGGGGGTAGTGGGTTTTGGGGGACTCAGCAGACAAAATAAGGGAGCAATGGTGAGATGTGTATCTGGGAGCATGTTTTTGAAGTCCATTGCAGTGCCCCCTAGGGTGCCCCATTTATCTCCTGGGATGTCTAGGGGACCAATCTACTAAAAATGCTGGCTCCTCCTACATCCCAATGGCTTGATTTGTGTGCGTTTTGCACTTGGATTTTTTTTTTTTTAAATGGACCAAAAAAAACAAAACATCCAAATCACAAAACCTTGTTGAAAATAGTATTTTCAAAAAAAAAAAAAAAGATGTTTTTCTTTCATAAAATGACCTGCTTTTCTATTCAGATTTTGGACATTTTTTGCAAAACATCCAAAGTCGGACTTAAGACATCATATCGAAAATGCCCCTCTTTGTGATGTTGTTTGAATATTTAATTTGTTTTTATATTATCTATGCGGTTATGTAATCCACTGAGAACTTTGGATCTAGTAGAATAAAAGTTTTTTTTTTTAAATAAATAAACATTGGGCTTGGGCTTGCCCAGCAAACAAACCTATGCTTATAGACAAATAGACTGACTCTCCCTAACAGGCATTTGCTAAATTGAAATGTTGCTACAAAGAAGAAAACACTTATGTAGTGTTGGTGAACTTCAAGATTCCCACAGCTATAATGGTTCCAGAAATTAGGGAATCAATTTTCAGTATGGTTTAACCAAACAGGATAGACTCCTGCCCGGTTAAATAACACTGAGCAGATCAGGAGCAGATATTCAGCTGCACTTAACCAGAGACTGCGGCTGATTATCAGCTCTGACTACTGGTTAGTGCTGGGGCAAAATCAGGGTAGACCTGGAATAACTAACTGGTGCCCAGATAACTAACCAGACTTATAGTAACACATAAAATGCATTCTAATACCCGGTTGCTTATCCAAGTAGCAGCTCTAAATACTGACAGAACCCAGATAATGTCCAGCAGCTGTGAAGGTCCCATATATTCAGAGTTGGTTCCCAGAATTAAGCCTGGTATTGAATATCCAGGTCTAATTCAGCCTGCAATAGCTAGTCCATTACAAAACACTGTCGGCCACAGGCTGAATATTGACCAGTGTGTCTTAGTACACATGAAGTCTTTAGAGCTGGTGGGTTAGTGCTTGGAAACTAACGTGTGTAGCACATAAAAGGTTCAGAATAATATGTAAAAGCAATCCAAGGAAAGCTTATGTTATGTTAAAGAGCATCACCCATAGCATAATATAACATGATATGAAATATTCCATGTGAATCTGTTCCTGTCATTGTACAGATACACCCCATTAATTCCAAAGAAAAATTTGGTTAATGAGAAGGTCCTGTTTATATAGGTTTTAACTAAAATTCAGTGTGTGAGAACATCATGATAATGAATCTCCCAGGAAAAACTCATAAGGAAGCATCGATCCAGGGAGCAGTCAGCTGGCACTCTGATTTCAATAACTTAATCTGTATATAAATAATCTGGAGTCAACCTCACCTTATTGCAGTGTTTGCTTTTCTGTTAAACTACTGTAACTTGTTAATACATATCAATTCACCTGCCTCGGCAGTCTTGCAGAAAAACATGTATGAATAGTCTTTGGATAAAAACTGTAATTTAGTTGGATTTTGGATTTAACAGCTTGGACTTTTGATTTGTTTATAAATGGTGTTTTCTTACCCATCAGGGTTGAATACTTATTTATATTAAACTACTAAGGCAGACTACTAATCATTGAAAGGACAGTGTTTTAGATAAAAAAATCTTAGTTTGTAAACTAATTCTGCTACTACTACTACTACTATTTATCATTTCTATAGCGCTACAAGGCATACGCAGCGCTGTACACCATACACAAAAAGACAGTCCCTGCTCAAAGAGCTTACAATCTAGTTAAAACCACTTAGAATCTCCCTACTGAAAAAATCTTTGGTAAACGAAACTACACACTTCACAAATCCAAAGATAAGAACTACTTGTCTGCAAACAGCCTACCTATGGGATTTTTTCACACCCATACTACTATAAAACCAAAACACAGTATAATATATTCCTGTACGTATATATGTATTGGTTTGGGAACCCTCAGAAGATACCACTTTAAGGCGACATCATAAATTCTTGCCTCGTGGCATCTCTTCATTGGGCCATCCCTTGATAATTAATTTTGTAGTGCTATTGCAAACACACTGAAAAAGTGCTCAAACTACAAGTGCTCTAAATGAAAAACTTATCTTTTCTTAAGTTCATGTCCGTGTCTCTCACTGTTGGAGTCCACTTAGGCTTCCCCTTAATTGCGCCCGACGCCGCGGGTTTCAATGCTTTCGTCAGGGACTCGGGTTAAAGTTGCCCACATTAAATTCACAACAGTCTATAAACCCAGACATCGGTACTGAATGCTTGTGCTAGTTAAGACAGGTAGACAGAACAATTAAGGGTAAGGGAATAAGGAGGTGAGGATAAGGACAGGGCAAGTGAGTAGTGGTTAGGAGTCAAAAGCAATGGTAAAGAGGTGGGCTTTAAGCTTGGACTTGAAAACGGCCAAAGACAGGGCTAGACGTACAGGCTCGAGAAGCCTATTCCAGGCGTGAGGTGCAGCAAGATAAAAGGAACGGAGTCTAGAATTAGCAGTAGAGGAGAAGGGGACGGATAAGAGAGATTTATCTACAGAATGGAGTTCTCTTTATCTACAGAACGAATTCTCTTATCAAACATAACTCATGTGTGCACCAGTTAGGCAAATGTTTCCAAGATACTGTCCTTTTGGGACCTGTGATTTACTATCACAAGTGACAGAAAGAGAGAAGATGTTTGGAAAGGTATATGATCAGCCACTGTTCTCCTCTTTCTCTTGACAGAAAAGGAAGGGGGGGACATGGGGAGCAGTTTAGAAGGAGATGTGGAGTCCTGTTTTAGAGAGAACTTGAGAGGGGAATTCAACATTTAAGTTGGAATTATTCCTACAGTATTTTACAAGAGGCTTTGCCAATTATAGAGCCTTTTATAAAATACTGTAGGAGGACACATGTTTGTGTCTCCACATTCAGTGGGAGCATCAATTGTAAAAAGCTGCATATGGGAGGAAAAGCATGCAAGTATCTAATGGTATGTTCACCAGAGTCATTTGTTAGATTTTTAAGAATTTTGGGAGCCGGTTGTTAAAGTAGCTAGTTTAACAACCAGCTCCCAAAATTTGGGCTCGGGTACCCTCCTGGCATCTGCATCCCCTGTGGCTTAGGCATCTTCTTTCTCCACCCCCCTTCCTCTCTGTGCTCATGCTCTTTGTCGGCACCCCCCCCTTGCACCTCCTTGCCTCTTCTTGTTCTGCTAGTGCCACAATTAATTTTTATTTGAGCAGTGCTCACACACGTTGGCAGAAACAGATTACTTCTTTCAGCCCCCGGGGGTGGGACAGGCTGAAAGAAGTCCCCTGGGATTGTCTGAAGCAGCCTGCTCTTGCTGATGTGTGCCAGCACTGCTTAAAAAAGATTAATTGCAGCTGCGGCAGAAGAAGAGGCAAGGGGGTGCGGGCGAGCTGCTGTATCCATGTTGTGGTTCTTTATTGCTGGTAGCATGGGCATAGTGTGGAGGGGTGAGGGAGGCATTGCCCCCCCCCCCCCCAAATGCTGCTGAACCGTGTACCTCCATATTCCTCCTCCCCACGTGCCTTCAGCATAAATTCCTTTTTCTTCACTCTTCTGGCTCCCCCTTCTCTCATGACCCATTTCCCCCCCCCGGCCTTCAGACCCGCAAAGTTGCAGCTGCTTCTCGCAGCAGTTCTGAGCATTAAAAAGAAAAGAGCTGCTGGTACAGAGACGCATTCTGCAACACTCACAGTCAGGCTCTGCCAGCCTGGAACCTTCCCCTATAACACACTTCCTGCTGCCGAGGGGGAGGTTCCAATAGAACCTGGCTGTGACTGTTGCAGCACACAGCTCTGTACCTGCAGCTGTTTTTCTTTTTAGTGCTTAGAACTGCTGCGGGAAGGAGCCTTGGGTTCGAAGGGGTGTGGGCCAGGCTGCGGGTTTGAAGTGGGAAGCTGGGGGCGGGCCACAGGAGGTGGGGGAGGCCAGAGAGGTTAGATTGAGAACAGGAGATCTATGAACTGCTCTATCCATGTTGTCGTTCTTTATATTTTTAAACATGCCAGCTTGTGCAGCATAAGGATGTACACAGAGAAAGTATTGGTTTCATCGTTCAGTGTAGTAATTCTAAATTTTAAATCATTGTGTCATTTGGAGGGGCTGGTTATAGGAACTCCTTGTACTTGTGTAGAGATGTTTTCACCTAATAAATGGTCACCAATACAGACAACATGTTATGAGAATCAGGTGCTTAACAATCAGATTTACTATTTATAAGTACAATTGTAAAAAAAAATAATTAAGTTGAAACTTGGGAGCATTTAACATCATTTTTTTCCTGTGCCTACATCAGAAGAAAAAGGTGGCATGTGGAAACTTGCTTCTTTTGTTTTGTAGATTGCAGGGGTGTATTATAAAAATGCATTTGCCTATTTTTATTATTATTGTTTCACAGAGAGGTATTGAATAATGAGGGAATGGCTTTCTTCATGCAGAAGTTCTGTCCAGAGTCAGTCTAAATGTGCCAGCATTGTCCAATTCAGTACACAATTAGCTGCCAAGTTCATACAAAGTTAATTATGTTCAATGGAAAATAAATCTGTCTGCTCAGGCTGCTTGCTATGTGAATATTCTATCACTGTTTCATTATTGCTACCAATAATTACGTGTTAAGGGCATTTGCTTTAAACTTTGTTTTAATTAGTTTATCCTGTTCTTATATGCACATGGTTTTGCTTTTTAAACTCAAAGGTGAATTCTACGGGTGGTTGAATAATTAGGTATAAACTGTGTTTCTGACTTGTTGTGGACTGCTTTGGGTCCTCCTGATCTGTACATCTGCTATCTGGAATTTTGGAAGATAGAAATGAGAAAATAATTAAGTTTTAGATGTACGCTGTAGAATTTGTTGTTTACTTTTGCAATATGTGTATGGATGCCGACAAGAAAAACCTAACTCATTGGCCTTCAATCTCTAGAATAGTGGTGGTACATCTCCAGATTTGAGATGGGCCACCCTTGACGTTTTTGAACTCATTTACCTTTGCTGGCAGGGATACCAAGCCACGCCAGCCATATAAATGGACTACTGCCGCTCCTTGCAGCTTGTTTCTTGCTCTGAACAGCATGCCAGGACTTGAGCAAGTATGAGTGAGAATTTCTGGCATGTTGCTCAGAGCCAGAAACAAGCTGTGTAGAGTGGCAGTAGTCTATATATATTTGGCTGGTGGGGCTCTGCATCCCTGCCAGCAAAGGTATGCCTAGCATGCCTGCATTGGGGGGAGGAGAGAAATGTGTTTTCCACCTGAGGAGGGGAGAGCCCAAATTGCAGAGCTGACTATGCCCGGAGAGAAAGCCTGTTGTTAAAAATTTCCCAGTATACCACTGTAAGTACCCTTCGCATATGCATGAGAGCAGCTTTTTGAAACATACACACTGAATCAGCAGTGCAAGTGTCCCCAACCCCTCAAGGCTTCTGAAGATCCCCTTCCACCTGACCCCTCCATGAGAGGTGTCAGGTGGAGGAGCGAGCCTTTCATTTCCTCTTTTGTAAAGGAAATGGCTGATGCTATTCCATTTCATTTGGAAGTGGAAGGTAAGCCCAGGGATAAAATGCTCGAGGTACTGGACTACACGTCTTCTCCTAGGTAGGCTGTGACTGTGCCTCTCCATGAGGTACTCAAGGAAGTCCTCGATCAGAATTGGGAGTCCTGGGGGGGGGGGGGGGGGGAGTTACGTGATGCTGTCTTGTTGAACGGACATAGCGCTACAAGGCATACGCAGCGCTGTACACCATAGACAAAGAAGACAGTCCCTGTATAACAGAAAAGAGAGAAGTTTTACAAATTCAAATCCTAGCAAGTAAAGAAGGAAAAAAATGATCTTTAAAAAGTCTGGTGACTCTTTGTATAGATTGCTTGAATTGTCAGTGATGAGAGGAAGAGGCTTCTTCCCATTTTGTACCTGCGAGAGATCCCGATCTGATATCATCCGGACCTTTTTTTTTTCTTTTTTCCTTTCATTGGCTAGGCTTCATACGCTGAACAATCAGTTTCTATGCTGTTCATTCTTTCTATTGTAGGGTTTAATTAGGAAGCCTTGTTTCTCTTAGGAATGAATAATCATCTTAAGATTTGAATTAGTAAATTAAACTTTTAATCAAGAGTTTCTTAAGCAAATGGACTACAAATGGATAGAAAAGTAATGTAAAGTCCCCACATGACTGTTTTAAGTGAGGCTGTAAACATTTGGGTTTTGCAAACGTGGCACACAGCAAATGTATTTTACTAGGTGCCATAGTGTATGTTGATATCTGGGTCTTTATATACTGTCCTAATGAGGTAGAAATAATATTAGGCACTCTCAATTTCAGGAAGTTTTGACACATGATAGTCTGTGTTTATGTATTACAGTATTAATTCTGTTTCAAAGTAGTATCTCCAGGTGACTTTCAGGCTTATTTTCGAGAGAGAAGGGCACCCATCTTTCGACACAAATCGGGAGATGGACATCCTTCTCTCAGGGTCGCCCAAATCGGCATAATCGAAAGCCGATTTTGGGCGTCCCCAACTGCTTTCCATCACGGGGACGACCAAAGTTCCCAGGGGCATGTCGGAAGCATAGCGAAGGCGGGACTGGGGCGTGCTTAACACATGGGCGTCCTCAGCCGATAATGGAAAAAAAGAAGGGCGTCCCTGACGAGCACTTGGCCTACTTACTTGGTCCATTTTTTCTTGCGACCAAGCCTCAAAAAGGTGCCCGAACTGACCAGATGACCACCAGAGGGAATTGAAGATGACCTCCACTTACTCCCACAGTGGTCACTAACCCCCTCCCACCCTAAAAAAAAAACTTTAAAAATATTTTTTGCCAGGCTCAAATGTCATACCCAGCTCCCTGACAACAGTATGCAGGTCCCTGGAGCAGTTTTAGTGGGTGCAGTGCACTTCAGGCAGGCGGGCCCAGGCCCATCCCCCCTACCTGTTACACTTGTGGTGGTAAATGTGAGCCCTTCAAAACCCACCACAAACCCACTTTACCCACATGTAGGTGCCCCCCTTCACCCCTTAGGGCTATGGTACTGTTGTACAGTTGTAGGGAGTGGGTTTTTGGTGGGCTCAGCACCAAAGGTAAGGGAGCTATGCACCTGGGAGCAATTTCTGAAGACCACTGCAGTGCCCCCTAGGGTGCCCAGTTGGTGTCCTGGCATGTGAATGGGACCAGTGCACTACGAATGCTTTCTCCTCCCACAACCAAAGGGCTTGTATTTGGTCGTTTCTGAGATGGGCGTCCTCAGTTATCGCCGAAAACCGGGGACGACCATCTCTAAGGTCAACCTAAATGTTGAGATTTGGGCATCCCTGACCGTATTTTCAAAACAAAAGGTGGACGCCCATCTTGTTTCGATAATACGGGTTTCCCCACCCCTTCGTCGGGACATCCTGCAAGGACGTCCTCAGGAAAACTTGGGCACCCCATTCGATTAGTCCCCTCTTTATGTTGCTCATACTATGACAGGAATTAACTTCATTTTTAAGCCAGAAAATTTCAAGTACAATTTCTGGTTTGGTGGATTGAATGGATTTATTTATTTTGTTAATACTTCCTCTCTTTTTATCTCCTCTTTTACAGCATTTTCCATGTGTTGGCTCTTAATATAGCCTTGGTGGGAGCTGGAGTTATAATGGCCAGATTTAGCCCTAACATTGGAGGAATTATAAGGTATAAAACTGATGTATTATTTTTTTATATTAAACTTTAAAAATCTGCTTGATTAGAAACTGATTTCACAGAAGACTAGTTTAAATTTGCTCTGTGATTTTTTTTTTTTTTTTTTACATTAGGCAATTTCCTTCTCATCTTTTGTGCCTCCAGCTTAATCAGAACCATGTCTATCTGGAGCCGTAGTGCCATGAATTTTCATCCACAGCTACCCAGAGTTTCTTTACCTCTTTTATAATTTTCCTCCTACCCTAGCTGTTCCAACAGTGGTCTTTGGCCACTGCCACAGATCATAGCTTCTCTAGAATCTGGTATGTGTGCAGAGAGTCCAAATGGTAAGTGTCCTCATTATACAGTATTTGAGACTCTCTCCCCTACTTCAGGGCTTGGTACATTGCTTCTATCATGTCCAGGTGGTCTTCCACTGCAATATACACTGTAGCTTAGCCAGCAAGGTAGCCTGGCTTTGTATGATTTTGAGTTTAACTGCATACACACTGTAAAGTATTCTTACCTCTTACTGGAAAAATGACAAGAAACTGCAAAAGGAAATACTTGTGTAGACCAACTTGGCAATTTTTAAGTGTAAATTTATTTTAAATATGGATTGCTTGCTGTTTCTGGCTGTTGTATTTTTTATAGACCTGCATTGCTATGGGGTGATTTCCTTTTAGTAGCTTAAGATACAATTGTTCCATAATGTTACAGAGCCATCTCTGGGCCTGGGCCTTGTTACTATTTCAGTAGTAGTATTCCTATCCAGTGAGTAGCAAGGGGAAGGGTTGTAAGGAATTTAAAATATATATTTAAAAGATAGTAGCAATCCCTGAATTCTCTTGCCTTTTTTTTTTCTGTACTGGCAAGTAAAATGTTTTGACTTGAATACAGACACAGTTTAATTATATATATATATATATATATATATATATATATATATATATATATATATATATATATTTATATATATAGTATTGGAATGCTTAAAACTAGTTAACAGGTGTAAAGTGTCACTAGCATGATTCAGTACACTTAAAATTATTCACATTCCTTTTTTCTCAATGGGATCTTTTTTTTCCAATTTTTATCGATTTTTTTTTATTTATTACATTTCAGAAAGGCCTAAAGCCATACTGTAAGGGGGTAGACAATTAAAACTAACTAAAAGATTTTATAGTAATTCAGCAACATATGCTTCTGTTAGCTTGGCAAGTAAAGGAATACTTACTACAGGTATATAATTTGCCAATTGGCTTCCATCCAAGTTTGTATTCTTAAGAATAGGAATTTAAAACAATAATGTAGATAGAAAATAACCAACTTGCAAAAATTATTCTGAAAAAGAGTGAGCCATTCCACTATTTGATTTGGAGGGTTTGCCATTTAGTGTTCTAGACTGCTCAATAAACAAGAGGATGTGGACAATTTCTGTAATTTGGATTTAACTTTAGGAGCAGTAATAGACGGAAAAATGGTCTATAATCTATCAACCAGGTACATTTCGGTGGTGTTTTGATCAGAAATTTCAATCTCTAAATCAGGAGGGATCAACATTCTGATTTTCTCAATTTTATATGAACAATAACGTGCCAAGCTGTTGGCCGAATGATAATGAGCCTGTGTGCCAACTTGGTCTGACATAGTTGATACGAGTTACATGAAAACCTAAAAAGCATCTTCTGATCTGGAAAACTTCTATTTGAAAAGTGAAATATGTTCATTTAGCTGATTGAAGAGCTGCCTTACATTGTTTAGAAACCTTTTTCTATTTGTTTTGTGTTGATATATTGGGGTTTCTTCCATGAATGTTCTAGGCTTCGGCAAGATTTTTTAAATTTAGCTAACTCATTAGTGTACCACGGAACCCGATGCCTAATCAGTTTCACTTTCGAAATTAAGGGGCCTTTTTACTAAAGCTTAGTGTGTGCTAAATGCTAAGAAGCTCATAGATATAAAATGGGCTTCTTTGGCAAAAAACAGTGTCCATCCTTTTTGGGCATTTTCTGTTTTTAAAATTAACCCCTAAATATTGTTTAATAGTAATGCGTAAGTACGATAACTAAATAAGTATGTAAAACTTTCTTTTTGGAATTCAAAGTGGTTGTTAAGAAAACTGCAAAAAAAAAAAAAAAACCTGTAGGGTTTTACTTTTTTTTGCCTCACCCTGTAGATGGTTCTGGTAATAGCTCTGAGCTTTAAATGGAAACACAGAGTATGATAACAGAAAAGGTCCAACCTAAAAAAGAGAGGTGGAGAAAACACAGAATTAGGTGTTCTTCAAAGCTTTTATTAATAAACCACAATAAAAACAAGCCCAAAATAGGGTGGCTAACTTCATAAAGTCCAGTTTTCAATGGGTTCTTCAATAGCTGCTCTTTCGTTTAAGATTTGGCTGGTTACAGTTAGATTTTAGGCCCTGTTGATAATACTCGTAAACGGTTTCTGAAGATCAGGACAGACGTATGGAATTAACACACAGTTTTATATTTCCTTGGCAGGTACTCGGGAGCCACCTGTGGTCTTGCCTTTGTCTTTGTTTATCCAGCTCTCATCCATCTGATCTCCCAGTATCACAAAGGAGAATTGAAGTGGCCATCATTGATCTTTCATGTCTTCCTCATGGTCCTCGGGTTGGCTAATCTCATCTCACAGTTTCTCATGTGACAATAGTAGCACTTCTGTGCTCTTGCTAAGACTTCCAGCTGTATACTCAGGGTTTTTTGTTTTGTTTTTTGTTTAACTACAGAGCCACTTCTGCATATGTCCCCAGGAACCTCAAGAACTTTCTGTGCTTGACTGTCTGGAAAAGGAGAAATTAATACTAGTAGTTCTTCTGGAATCTTAAAAATAGTTTTTCTCCTCTGATGATAAATTTCAACATAATAGACGAGAGGTTCCTAAAATTAATTAAAATGCTGCCTTTGCAATGTTTCTGAGCAGCCAAGAAGACAGCCTTCATAGGATGTAAACAGATGTTTGTACTGTAGAACCTATTACTTGATGTCTGTGCCAGTGCTTGGCTGAAGCATGCCTCAGTACAGAAAAGGTCATTCTTTGATAGGTGCGTGCCATGCTCTGGAGCTGGCCACCACGTTAGGAGTGAGTCTGTTAACAGAGCATTGCAAGTCTTGGAAGAAAGTGTTTTTCCAGTCCTCTATCAGCAAATTGGGAATGTGGGTCACAGAGCAGGAGTTAGTACTGAAAAATGGATAACAATATAGAGTTTTTTGTGTTAACACACAGGAGCTGGTTGCCTAAACCATGCTAAAATTATCCAGTCTGATACTCATAATTAATGCACATTAATGGCTACTTTTGATGCAGTTACATTACAGAAAAAGAGGCCTGTTTTCTGAACTGCTTTAATGTATGGTAATTTGTTTTAGTAAAATAGCCCTAGTGTGTTTAATTTGTAGCATGCTGGGAGTTTGATAGAAAACTAGAAAGACCCAATTTTTCAGAACTACTTCTGCTTTGTTTCCAAAGCTGACCAGTTTCACATTCTAGGAATGTAACAAAGAGGGATGATGCCACCTTCTGTAATCGAAGAATAACCTCACACTTGTAACACAAGGATCCAGCAGCATCTTGTGCTGTTACTGTTGTATGTTTGTTCTTTGGAGCTGCTCCTTGGTAGCAGTGAAGAAGCTTGTTCTAATTTCCTTCATATGACTTTGACTGTGACTTCTTCTCCGAACCATGTGCTTCCGAGCACCTGTTGGCTTTTACCCAGTACAAATTATGCTCATGAAGCTGGGGCAACAGAGCAAATGTTTGGTTAGGAGAGCCAAACAAACCAGCCTCTACTTCTGTCCGCATAAGCCCGCTAGTGTTCGGGACATGACAAGCATTTTATAGCCATGTTTAAAACTGTTTGAAATTTGGAATATTCTTTTTATTTTTTTTTTTAACTTTCATTTGATGGGTTGAAACTCCGTTGGTTGAGCCATGGCCCTGATAGTCACCCCATAAGTGATTGTACATGATCATATGCTTTTTAAATCTAATAACCAGACACACATAAAAATGCACAAAGCTGCACACATTTTGGTCTGATTGAGTTGGGAGAAAGGAATATGCAAACTATGATTTCTTGACTTTTTTGTACAATGCTTTTAGAAGAATTTGTTCTGCTTTCAGACAGTTGGAAAGGGAAGGCATGGGCTAGTAGGGAAACTAGGAAATAAATCAGCATTTTTAGCTCTTTAAAATGTAATTGTTCACAAATTGCCTTTACAAAACTGTGGAAACAACCAAGACCGTGTTCAATATGTTTGTATTCAAATCACAATAATACATCAAAAAATACAGTTTCTGAGAATTGTTAGCTACATTTCTGACCCGGTGATTCTAAGTTTCCCCATCTGCCCTTGCCTCGGATTACCCAGCATCGCATTGGCCAAGAATAAAAAAAAAAACAATGTTGTTCTTTGTCCCTTTCCCCCTGGAAAGGCGTTATGAAGACAGGTCACCAAAATGTATTATCTTGCTTGCATAAAAGGTTCTTTATAGAAAAAATATGTAGCACCTTCTTATTTGAAATAATGGTTTCAAAAGGGCTGTGTTTACCATGATAAATTAGGGATCTTCTGAAATTAAATCTTCAGTAAATTGTTACACATGATGATCTAGTAATCTCATTATGTATAATGGTTTGCAATCCTCTTATTTATGAATGCTGTGTCATGCATTACTTTTATCTCATAACATATGTATTTTTTGTGTAAGATCTTCAGCCACATGTAGAATCTGTATATGTTCCATATTGTAAAAGTCCCAATAGTGGCATTCTTGAGCATTAGGAGCAGTTTGTATGGGCAGAGGAGGAATGATGATGGAAATGTGGCACTGTCCTGAAATCACACAGCGACACAACATTGAACAACAAGGAAGATCACACAAAGGGCCCTGTTTACCAAGGTGCACTAGCGCCCGCCCAAAGGAATATTAACATCTACATGGTTAGTGAGCACTAAAAACGCTAGAATACCTCTAGCGCGGCTTAGTAAACAGGGCCTCATAGTAAGTTCCAGTGAAATAGGAGGGTCCAAAAATCAGGATGTTTATGATATGACCAAGAGATGCTTCACCTTCCTCATGTAAATAATAAATATAATGGTCAGGTTTCTTTGTTTCTGCCATAGATGGGCATATATGAAGACAGACGGGCTCTTTGTCAAAGCACTTAGACATACAAAGTACTATAAGTGCTCTGAAAATGAACCCAGAGCTTTTTTTGACCCAGCAATTTGCTCACGCTCCTTTGGGCCACCAGCCTTTGTGATCTGGGACTTTTCCCCAGTTTTTATACCCCACTCTCAACTCAGCTGAGCCACTGTGATGGTACCCTTCTTCAGCTTAGAGACTACAAACTGATTCCATCTAGCAGTTGATTAATATGGGGCCTAAGCCAAGTTCTTAGGTCTTCTCATTGAGCACTGGCTGAAATCCCTCCTAAACTGTCATGAACAGGGTTAATTTTACCTTGTTGATGATATGTTTGTTTTTTTCCATAGTAATCGTGCTCAGTAGTAGAACAACTATAGGTTTGCACATGTGAAGGGCATTTTTATAACTAGGTGCTCATAGTGTACCCCTTTGCATGTGTAATTGTAGAAAAAAGTAGCACTTACTCAAGCGCTATTCTAACAGGGGGAATGTAAGTGCTATAGCACACAACTGCAAGGGGGTGAACGTGTGGATGGAACATGGACAGGGCTCCCAGTTATGCATGTAATTTACAGAATATTGTAAGTTACAACATCCTTGCCTCATTTGGGATCCTATAGTTACACCAGGTCTATGGCTAGTGTAATTGCAGGGGCCTAAATGCAAGGCATGCTGATGCCAGGTTACGGTAGTCTATAATAGAATCCAGATGCCATTATAGATTAGGCTGTCACTGCACGGCATACGAATGCCTAAAAGGAGGGATCCACTTACATATTTACCTCCTTGGTGTATGTTCTTGACTAGGAAGCTGAGCTACTGTCTTAAGAATTAATGATCAGAATCCCCCCCCCCCCCCCCCCCCCCCCCCAAAAAAAAAAAAAAAATGAGAGTGCAGCAGTTGGCCTGGCATAGTTGACTGCCAGGCTGGGACAATCGTATATATAAATATAATAAACAGTAAGTATATTTAACACCACACATTATCTAACATATAATCCATAATAATTCAAGTAATATAAAAAATAAAACACACTACCAAGAATTCTAATTGAGCCTATGTTTAACAGAGGTATGCTCCACCACTTTTAAACTAAATGCTTGCTCTTAAGCCATCGTGAGAACAACCGGGGAATAAAATGATCGATTGGGTGAGCCTAGTAATAAATGCATTACTAGCCAAAAGCTCTCTTCTTGCTTCTCTAAAATAGGCTGTGATCAAGCCTTTCCTAGGGGGAAAAAAACACACTGGTCCTATAACATCTTTTTTATTTTTTTTTAAACTTGTATCCCATTTCAAGGGAAACTGTTGGAAAAAGCTGTTTATTCTCAGTTACAAGATTTGTTTGGAAGAGATTGGCTACTGGATGAGTTTCAAATGAAACTTAAATCACAGCAAAGGAACAGCATTGATAACCCTCTTAAAAGACCTTTGCCCAATTCTTTACAAAAGGGGATGCAGGAGTTCTTATTGGATATAAGTATCATTTTATCTGATGATGAATCAGATGCTTCTAGAATTGGCAAATTAAGCTCAGAAGTGTTCTAAAATGGTTCACATTCTTCTTGGAAAATTAATACAAACGGTAGTTTTTAAAGATCCAATAAATCAAAAAGATCTGTATGGTAAAGTACTCAGTGGTATTGAAAAATTGGTATTTAAGCAAACATTTGGCCTCAAAGCTCCCAAGTGGTGCAAATCATTACCATCCAAACTTTCAACAGAGTCCCCTTTTATTTTCACTGGCCAATAGATACCTGCAAGAAGAACAGGAAGAAAAGCTGTAGTGAGAAAAATTCCTGCACAAAAAAAAGCAAGTTTCAAAATTAAATTACACCAAAGTGCATTCAGTTCAACAATCTCAAAAATATTTTAAAAATGTGTGATACACAAAAACATCACTTATTTGAGGATGCTCAGTTCACAATTCCGCTGTCTGATAGTAGATTCTTCAACCAATATTTGTAATCCAAGAGAAAGTGTGACACCAGTTTTTAAAGAACATTCAACCTTGTTGGTCCCTAGAATGGAGTGTTCCACAGGGGTCACTACTGTCCTTCATGGTTTTCAATGTATTTATTAAACCGCTGTTCAGTATTATTCAACAATTTGGTTCACATGTAGGCTTCAAATATTAACAAAGTTGGATATATCAAGCACACTAAAGATATACTTGTTTAATGTATCCTCTAATTGCAGCATAACTAAAATATCTTGTGCAAATTACACACTTCGCAGCTAGTTATCCTACTGACCACAGATCCCTAGAAACATGTCCAGAATAATTGCTATTTAGTAATTTTCTGCTAGCCCAGTTCTTGGTACTTTGAAGGTGCAATCATTCCTCACTAGCTTTTGTTCCCCTTGGGGCAAACAGGAGAGCAAAAGGGGGACAAGGTGTCACCCACTCACATCTATAGTGAAGCCACCCACCTTTCTCCAGGTGTGCAGCAAAGAAGCAGTTCCAGATCCTTCCCCCCACAAATACTCCCCCCCCCCCAAAAAATAAAAAAAAACTACATAATGAGTCTAAAAAGGATGTTTTTATCTAGACCTATTTCAGTCAAGTCCAAGTTACAAAAAGTTGCTCTAATTGAGCAACTGGCCCTTGGAGGGATTAAAGCATGACCGTATATCCCCCAGTGGTTGTTGTCCCCCTCCCTATCCCCTAAAAGTTAAATTGGAAAGGAAAAACAGGCTCTATGTCAGCTGCAGGTATTATGGCCATTCTGAAGAAAGCAGCCAGCAGGGCAGAGGAGTAGCTTAGTGGTTAGTACAATGGACACTGAACCAAGGGACCCAGGTTAAAGTCCCAGTTCAGCTCTTTTTTTCAATCTGAGCCTTCCACAAACAGAAAAAACCTACTGTACCTAAATATGACATGTGCAAGCCTGAAGGTTATTGAAGTGGTGTACAGTAGGTACACTGTGTCCCGCCCTCTGATGTAACTTGCTATTTCCTCGAGGGCGGGACACAGTGAGGGAAGGGACAACGACGAGACAAATTTCTTCTTTTACAGTCAGCAGCACTGCAGATTCGAGGTGCCGGGTGCACGGAGCTCAGCTGATAGGCAGGTTGGGACTGTCGGATGGGGGGGGGAGTGAGGCGCTGCGCCGGGGGGGGTCCACGCCAGAGGGGTGCCGTGCCACGCCGGGGGGGGGTGTATGGAGCACCCCCCCCACCCGTTGACACCCGGGGCGGAGCGCCCCCACCGCCCCGCCCTTGCTACGCCACTGGTGATGAATATCTAGATTTATTTTTTTTTAAATTTGTACTGGCACTCACAACTCCCACTGCATAGTAAGAAGGGGATGGTGTGTACTCACATGTAGTGATAACAAATTACATATCACTTTTGACTAATGGGGGGGAAAAGCCTCAAGGTGCCTGGATCAAAAACAATCACGCAAGCTACAGTCGATCCCGTTGACCAATCACTCGGTCTTAAGAGGATCCACTCCTCATCATGGGCAAAAAACCACCCCAAAGTCTCAAATGAAACACACAAGAGAAATGGTACAGGGAAACCTCCTCATTAATCCTTTATATTCCTGGTGTAGGTTGCTGCTATGTGTCGACCAACTCTTCATATATATAAATCAAAAAGAAGATGAATGGCGAACTACTTAGCTTTATGATGGTCTTTAGTATACACAGTTACCACAGCTTCCTTGTCCCCGACCGATGATGGCCAGCATTTCACTGTGCTCATTACAAGCTCTAGCTGCTTCAGGGTCTGCGTGGGGAACAGCTCTGGAAAAATAAGTAATTCTAACTATACTTGTCAAGTCCATCCTGGCCGTACTCACAACCATTCACACTTCTTATATTAACAATGGCGCCTCCTGCTTGGTTAACCGGCAACACTGAATGTTTGAAATCTTTCGACACATAGCAGCAACCTACACCAGGAATATAAAGGATTAATGAGGAGGTTTCCCTGTACCATTTCTCCTGTGTGTTTCATTTGAGACTTTGGGGTGGTTTTTTGCCCATGATGAGGAGTGGATCCTCTTAAGACCGAGTGATTGGTCAACGGGATCGACTGTAGCTTGCGTGATTGTTTTTGATCCAGGCACCTTGAGGCTTTTCCCCCCCATTAGTCAAAAGTGATATGTAATTTGTTATCACTACATGTGAGTACACACCATCCCCTTCTTACTATGCAGTGGGAGTTGTGAGTGCCAGTACATGTGATTTATAGCCACTTCCACCACCACCTTATAATATAATAATATTTTTTTTTTTAACTGCCAGGGCTTATTTGTAAAACAAATGCCCATAGTGGCTGAATATTAACCCATCATTTCTTAGGCCCCCTTTTCTGAAGTTGCTATTATATAAAATCATGAAAAATGTTAATTTTGATTGCTTAGGGGTCTGTGTGCATTGACTCACAAAAACTCCACTGATTTTAAAATAACAAGTTGTTGATGTGAATTCTATTTCCATCCTTGGCTGCCTACCTGTTATCCGCTGATTTTAATGTAACTCATTTATGTGAATGGAATTCTATTTCCATCCTTGGTTACTGGCATTCTCAGCAAAGTTGTTGAACAGATGGGGAAGTGTATTGTGTTTAAGGTGATTTTCCTTTTACTGGATAAGGATACATCTCTCCCATAAATAAATGGCTTTTTCAGTCATACAGTTCTGCGTGTAACCCCCCCCCCCCCCCCCCATTCAAACCTAAACTTTGAAATGAGTTCAGTCTAAACATGCAATGCTTCTTTTTTATTCAATAGAATCTTAGTATCAGTGGAATAGCCAGGACAGATTTTTTTTTTTTGGGTGGGGCCCAAGGTTAACATGGATGGGCACTGGGCAGTGTAGATGTTGCCAGTGCCTCCAGTTCTCCTGGATGGGCCTGATTCCAAAGTGGAGGGGCCCTGGCTATGCCCATGGGGAGCACAAGTTTCAAATGATTTGATTTGATTATTTGTAACCCGCCCTTATCCAGGGCAGCGAACAATTCTGGTCACCGTATATCTAAAAAGATATAGCGGAATTAGAAAAGGTTCAAAGAAGAGCAGAACCTTTTCTATTTATTGCGAGTTAGAATGGGTTACAATAGAAGTTCCGATACCAGGAAATAATAAAAACTTTCAGTTAAGAGGATCTACAAATTGTGATGATACCGGTGTGGTTTATTGTGTTAAATGTCCCTGTGGCAACTATTATATAGGGCAGACCACACGAAAGATCAAAGTCAGAATTGGAGAACATTTAAGTAATATTCAACATAGGCGAAAAGAAGCTCCACTGGCAGAACAGTGGGGAATAAGGAAACATCATTTGCAAGATCTAAGATTTGTAGTTTCTTTCATTACAGAACTTTAGAGGGGGTAATTTAAATCAATTATTGTTGAATAAGGAACGGCAATTTAAATTGGAGTGGAACACAACCATTCCTGCTGGGTTGAATAAAGAGATCGAATGGTCCTCATAGTAAAAAAAAATTTGAGCAAGCGTAAATGTGAGGAATGTGGATTTAAAAGGAAGCTCAAGCATCTTACTTCCCCTGGGCGCCATCTTAGAGTGTTTGAGGGCACAACAGTTAGTAAGTCCAAGAAAGAATTTAAGAAATAATTGTAAAAAAAAAAAAGGTAGTATGTAATGTAATTGTTTGATTCAGTGGCGTAGCCAGGGGGAGGGGTGCCAGGGGAGCGGCCGCTCCCCCAAACGGAGTTCTGCCAGCTCCAACGCCTATTTTTTTCTCAATGTGTTGCATTGAAAATGTGCGCCAGCACCGGTGGAAGTTCACTCTCTCTCCCCCGCGCTGTCAACCTGGCTCCGCTTCTGGTTTGATTATGTTATAGATAACCCCAGAAGAAGCCACTTTTATGTGGTGAAACTTGGATCTGAGTTGGAGAATGGTGTTTTGTTGTTTCATTGGTGAGAGTGGTTCTGCATCTATCATCATGGGATAGAAGAACATCAACAAATAAGTCCTTTGTTTTTCATCGAAAATCTATGAAAGTTTGAACAATTTTGAAAGACTGTATGGACAAGGACTTTAGATGTGCAATGATAGATGACAGTGACTAGCAGATGTGTTTTTATACACTTTTGTAGTCATATTTTAGTTCTGAGCACATCACTTTCATATTAATTTTTATATTTTGGTACTGATAGTGTGTTATATACTCTGGACACAATTATTGTAGTCAAAGAAGAGCAACCAAAATGATAAAGGGAATGGAACTCCTCCCATATGAGGTTATCAATAGAAATCAAACAAAATAAAACATGGAAAAGAAAATAAGATGATACCTTTTTTATTGGACATAACTTAATACATTTCTTGATTAGCTTTCGAAGGTCGCCCTTCTTCCTCAGATCAGAAATAAGCAAATGTGCTAGCTGACAGTGTATATAAGTGAAAACATTCAAGCATTACTATGACAGTCTGACAGGGTGGGAGGATGGGGGTGGGTCGGAGGTATGCATGGGGACATCAAAGCATATCATTGATATTCTAACAGAATGGGTGTGGATAGGTGAGGGGTGGGGTGATCAACAGAGACATACAGCTTTATGGTTTATAATGGGCTAGGAACCCCAGCTCCTTGTTAAGTCCTTTCTGTTGGGTGTTAAAATATTCAATCATTCTGACTTCAAAGGTCTTACGTTCTTGTATGGTTTTAAAGTTACCTTTCAGGATTCTCACTGTGAAGTCACTGGTACAGTGTCCTGGTCCTGTAAAATGTTGACCAACAGGCATGGGAACCCTTGTGACCTTTGAAGTCAGAATGATTGAATATTTTAACACCCAACAGAAAGGACTTAACAAGGATCTGGGGTTCCTAGCCCATTATCTAATATAATAAAACGCACCCTCAACGTTCTGAGGACAACGTTCTATGAAGCCATCTGACGTCACTCCCAGGCTGAAGGGTTCGTGGATTCGTGGTGTGAAACCTTCAAGCCAGCCAGCCGTCTCTGCCCCGCCCTCGCATCAAACCAAACAAATCTGGAAGCGAAGCGTCAGGGAAGGAGGCGGCGCTCCCGACGTCTAGCCTTCCCTTCGCTGTGTTCCGCCTTCAAAAGAAGGCGGAACACAGCGAAGGAAAAGCTAGACGTCGGGAGCGCCGCCTCCTTCCCTGACGCTTCGCTGCCGGAACCGCCACGGAGGTAAATTTAAAAAGAAGAAAAAAAAAACCAAAGGGATGCATGGATGCGAAGGGGGGGGGGGCATGGATGCGAAGTGGGGGGGGGGAGAAGAGGGCGGGCCAGGCTGGGACATGGGAGAGAGAGGAGCATGGAAGGGAGAGAGGGGACTTGCTGGAAAAGGATGAATGGAGGCGGCAGGTGACAGAGGAGCATGGATGGGCATGGATTGGGAGGGAGGGGAATTGCTGGAAATGGATGAATGGAGGGGGCAGGGGACAGAGGAGCATGGATGGGCATGGATTGGGAGGGCAGGGCTCAGGGAGAGAGGGGAATTGCTGGAAATGGATGAATGGAGGGGGCAGGGGACAGAGGAGCATGGATGGGCATGGATTGGGAGGGCAGGACTCAGGGAGAGAGGGAAATTGCTGGATAGGGATGAATAGAGGGGACAGATGGGCATGGATGGATATGGATTGCAGGGCAGGCCTCAGGGAGAGAGGGCAATTGCTGGATAGGGATGAATGGAGGGGCCAGGTGACAGAGGAGCATGGATGGACATGGATTGGAAGAGCAGTGGGAGGGCAGGACTCAGGGAGAGAGGGGAATTGCTGGATAGGGATGAATAGAGGGGACAGGTGACAGAGGAGCATGGATGGGCATGGATTGGAAGGGCAGGACTCAGGGAGAGGGGAATTGCTGGATATGGATGAATGGAGGGGACAGATGGGCATGGATGGATATGGATTGCAGGACAGGCCTCAGGCAGAGAGGGGAATTGCTGGATAGGGATGAATGGAGGGGCCAGGTGACAGAGGAGCATGGATGGCCATGGATTAGAAGGGCAGGACTCAGGGAGAGGGGAATTGCTGGATAGGGATGAATGGAGGGGACAGATGGGCATGGTTGGATATGGATTGCAGGGCAGGCCTCAGGCAGAGAGGGAAAATGCTGGATAGGGATGAATGGAGGGGGCAGGTGACAGAGTAACATGGATGGCCATGGATTGGCAGGGCAGGGCTCACACTTTCAATCTGACTCTCAAACAGTCACTCTCACATACACTCTCCCAAACATACACACTCCGAGGAAAACCTTGCTAGCGCCCGTTTCATTTGTGTCAGAAACGGGCCTTTTTTACTAGTAAACCATAAAGCTGTATGTCTCTGTTGATCACCCCATCCCTCACCTATCCACACCCATTCTGTTAGAATATCAATGATATGCTTTGATGTCCCCATGCATACCTCCGACCCACCCCCATCCTCCCACCCTGTCAGACTGTCATAGTAATGCTTGAATGTTTTCACTTATATACACTGTCAGCTAGCACATTTGCTTATTTCTGATCTGAGGAAGAAGGGCGACCTTCGAAAGCTAATCAAGAAATGTATTAAGTTATGTCCAATAAAAAAGGTATCATCTTATTTTCTTTTCCATGTTTTATTTTGTTTGATTTCTATTGATAACCTTAAGAGTGGATTAACACGGCTACCACACTCCTCCCATATGAGGAAAGGCTAAAGAGGTTAGGGCTCTTCAGCTCGGAAATGAAGACGGCTGAGGGGGGATATGATTGAGGTCTATAAAATCCTGAGTTGTGAAGAATGGGTAAAAGTGAATCAATTTTTCACTCCTTCAAAAAGTACAAAGACCAGGGGACACTCAGTGAAATTACATGGAAATATTTTTTTTTCACTCAAAGAATAGTTAAGCTCTGGAATTTGCAGCCGGAGGATGTGGTAACAGCAGTCAGTGTATCTATGTTTAAAAAAGGTTTGGACAATTCCTGGAGGCAAAGTCCATAGTCTGTTATTGAGATGGACGTGGGGATGCCACTTCTTGCCCTGGAATTGGTAGGATGGAATGTTGCTGCTAACTGGGTTCCTGCCAGGCACTTGTGACCTGAATTGGCCACTACTGGAAGCAGGGTACTGGGCTAGATGGACCATTGGTCTGACCCTGTATGACATGGTCTTATGTACAGGATTCCACAGTAAAAGTCCAAAGACAGTAGCACAGAATTATAGGAGCAGCTGAATCTTCTCAACAGTTTGAATTCTTTTCCTGGCATGTGCAGTACAGCAGTTTCAGGGAAAAAAAAATAGCTGATCTACTTTCTCAAAAGATTACGGTACTTCAAATGCACAGTGCTTCTTTTGGTTGTCTCTAGAATTCTTTCAGGTAGTTTTCAAAAAAAAAAATTATTAAGCCTAGGGATAAAACATTTTATTAATTCTCTCTGTGGAAAAACATGATCCTTCCTTGGCTTATGTATCAACAAGCAAAAAAAAAAAAGCCAAAAGCCAAAGAAAAGATACTACTCATGTTGCATCTCACCGGTTATAACCACCAGATGTCACTATTGACATCACTATTTCTTAAGGACACATGGCTTCATGCAGTCCATTCTGCTTAAGAATGTAGATATTACTATCCAATATATGTAGAAATTAAAGATCATACCTTGGGACTAGGGTCACATTAATGTGTATGATAACATGGGACTTATATCTTTTATTTCTTTGAGATTTAAGATGCACAATGAAGCAGTATTATCACGGACACATTAAAGAGGGTACAGCCTAATTGTGAAATGTGGAGAAGCCCCTAAAATAATGGCATTTTGGGAGCAGATATGGAGACATTTGGAGAAACATTTGGGAGGGGTCTTATCAAAAAGTAAGGAAATATGCCTTTTGGACCTGGAGGACGGTTTAGACCTAGAACAGGATAAATATTGTTTGTAAGGAAAGCATGTTTAATGGCAAAACAATGTATATTTCTTCAGTGGATAAAAGAAGACCCACTCACACTGATACTATGGAAAAACTAAATGCATTATCTGCTTCGTATGGAAAGAACGTCAGTTCAAGGCAGAGGAGAAAAGAAAATGAACAGATTTGCATTTGGACTCCTGTCTGGGACTCTTTGTAACCTACACTGAAAAGTATACAGTAGAATGCCAATTATCCAAACTCTGATTATCCAGATGTCCAATTATCCAGAGTGGAGCTGCAGTTTATTGTGTTTAAATTCAAAACAAAAATTGTACACCGTACTGTATTCTGAAAATTAGAAACAGGTTTTTAACAACGTTATGGGCACAGGCTCACCCAGCAGCAATGCCTCACTCCCCTGTCTCCCTGTCCTCCACCGGTGGCCCAGCGTCTGCCCCCTCTCTGAATCCTCCCTGATGTACCTTAGAGGCTCCCAGCAATTCATTCTCACAGCCTGTGCTGGCCCCTGCAGGCTTCTCTCAGGAAATTATTCAGTGAAAGCGGGGACGCAGCAGAGGAAAACCCTGCCCTTTCCTTTTCCTCCCAACTTTCATGTGGAAAGGTTTCTATGGTACAATGCTGTGTTTCTTTCTAACAACAAGAAAATTAAAATGCCATCAAAGTAAAAAAGGTTTGTTCTGTCATTATAAGACAACACAGACATTGTGGAGAAGTTAAAAAGGGAATGTTGGGGGAAAAAAATTGGCAGAAGAATATTGTGTAGGAACATCAACAATATCAGACATAAAAAGACAAAATGATAAGAACATAAGAGCAGCCATACTGGGTCAGACCAATGGTCCATCTAGCCCAGTATCCTGTTTCCAACAGTGGCCAATCCAGGTCACAAGCAGTGGCTTAGCCAAGGGTGGGCCCGGATGGGCCCAGGCCCACCCACTTTGGGCTCAGGCCCACCCAGTAGCAGCACACCTTTGATGTGACTGGCAGGGATCCCAAGCCCCACCAGCCGAAAACTCCCAACTGTCCCTCCTGCATACCTTGTAAATAGCAGATCTTTGCCTGTAGAAAATAGCGACTGATACATACTGCTCGCACCGGTCCCACAGCCTTCCCTCCGATGTATTCCTGCCTATGTGGAAACAGGAAGTTGCATCAGAGGGAAGGTGTGGGGCCAACATGAACAGTGTGTATTAGTTGCTGCTCGCTGCCAGTGAAAATCTGCTATTTAAAAGGTATGCAGGGGAGTGGGGGGGGGGGATGTTTGAGAGACCATATGGCATACAGGCGAGAGAGGGCGAGACTAAATCACTTGTGGGAAAAGGCGGAGTTCTTCCCACCCATCTTGGGCCCAGGACCACTAAAGATTGGGCGTCTGGCTATGCCCCTGGTCACAAGTACCTGGCAGAAACCCAAATCATGGCAATATTCCATGCTACCAATCCCAGGGCAAGCAGTTATTTCCCAATGTCTGTCTCAATAGCTCTTGTCAACTGCTTTTTAAATAAGAGGAAGGGAGTTGTTCCATAAAAAACCATAAAAAGATCAACTAATGAACAGGTAGATAAAGCTCTGTATCTATGGGTTTTGCAAAAAAGATCATTGGGCCATCCAATTTCTGGGCTGATATTATCTGAAAAGGCAGGGATTCCAAATTCAAAGCCAGCACTGGAGGCTTCAAAATTTTAAACACCACCATGGAATTAGGCAGATTGAAATTCA
The DNA here is from genome assembly GCF_901765095.1 of Microcaecilia unicolor. Lineage (NCBI taxonomy): Eukaryota > Metazoa > Chordata > Amphibia > Gymnophiona > Siphonopidae > Microcaecilia > Microcaecilia unicolor. Next base: position 94,891,495 of record NC_044032.1, on the reverse strand, counting down.
TGGTGAAAAACTTTCCATGGATTTTCTTGTACAATTTAATGACCTTATCAAAATGAGGCCAATATTCAGACTGCGGGAATTAGCCTGGCTAACTCCCGCAGTCAGCACTGAACCCAGATATTCAATGCCGGGGCATTTCCGGTGACCAGAATTGAATATCCGGTTTATATTTGGCTGGTTTGGACATAACCGGCTAAGTCGATATTCAGACTTAGCCAGTTATGTGCAAACCAGACAAAGATATCCCATGTATTCATGCGGCCGAATATAGGACCTCTTTTACTAAACCGAGCTAGCGATTCCCACGCGGCAAATGAGAGGAAGCCCATAAGAATTGAATGTGCTTCCTCTCATCTGCTGCACCAGGAATCGCTAGCACAGTTTAGTAAAAGAGGCCCATAGCTGCTAATGTGGGGCTGAAAATCAGAGGATAGCTGGTTATATCACCCGATATAACTGGTTAGTCGCTAAGCAGCGAAATTCAGTGGGAGATAGCCGGCCATCTCCTGCTGAATATCACCAGATAGCCAATTATGATGCATTTAACTGGACCAGTGGCGTAGCTGGGTGGGGCCATGGGGGCCTGGGCCCCCCAAATTTTGTCCGGGCCCCTGGTTTTGCTGGCGGGGGTCCCCAACCGCTGCCAGATGAAGCCTTCTTCAGCGCCGGTCTCCGGCGCACCGCGTTCCCTGCCCTGTGCTCTTTCTTCCTCCTGATGTTCTTCACGTTCCTTTGAAACTGAGCATGCTCAGTTTCACTTAAAGGAGCATGTACAGGACGTCAGGAGGAAGAAAGGGCAGCGAATGCGACAGTGCCGGAGACTGGCGCTGAAGGCTTCAGCTGGCGGGGGTTGGGGACCCCCACCAGCAAAGGTATTTGCTACTGTGGGGTGCGGTGGGGGGAGCAGCGAGACGGGGGCAGGGTGGCAGATGAAAATGTGCCCCCCCCACCTCAGGCTCTGGCCCCCTCCCACCCCGAGGTCTGGCTATGCCCCTGACTGGACAGGTGCTGATCCTGGCCGGTAAAATGCTTTTGAATATCTGGGAGTATGTGTTGATAATGCAAACGAAATGGGTCTGAATTGGAAATCACTTCCCAGTACATCTCTGGTTAGTTGTAAGGAGCAATTGGCTCCTGGGTTCAAGTCATTCAAAGAATGTTTCACACAGTTGGTGGGGGGAAATGCAACTGGAAGTCATAAGTTGAAGTTATTGTTAATAGGTAAATCTAAAAACCCTCATGCTTTAAAAAAATGTACATAAGCTTCTGCTGTTATACAGATGGGAAAAAAAAGCCTGAATAATTTGTGAAGTTTTCCTCTACTAGTAAGTCAATTGCTTCATTCCAGAAGTGAAAAGATTTCAGCTTCATACAGAAAAAAATGCGCCATCACATCCTATAGCTGAAAGTTTAGAGCGAGAGGAAGGTAGATTCAAAGTGCTTTATCTGCCTCCAGATGTGACATCTGTAATACAACCAGTAGATCAAGGAGTTTTTGTTTCCGTGAAACAACTTTACAGGAAACAATTGTTACAAAAACATCTGCTGGTTGATATTGATGATAAATGTGGCTTGAACCAATTTATAGAAGAATTGAACATAAAAGGTTGTTTCTATATGGTGGTTGCTGATGCTTTGAATTTAGTTAAAAAACAAACCCTAAAATGTGCATGGAAAATTATTCTAAACAAATCAGAAAGACACAGAGAAGGAGAAGATGATGGTGGTGTACTTAAAAACATTGCTAAGGAGGTTCTACAGGTTCCTGGCTGCTCCAATTGTGATGTTGAGAATGTCAGCAAATGTATATGCAGTGAAGCTAATGATCCAGGGTATCGGATCATAACAGATTATGAAATCATGGAAATCAGTACAAGGCAAGGAACATGAGGAATCAGAAACTGATGACGATCACCAAGTTAATGCTGATATGGGACCAACACATGCAGAAGCCTTTGAATGTTTCAATACAGCATTGGCTTTACTGGAAAAGCAGGAAGAAAGCAGTGTGACCCAGCTCCTTTGTCCGAAGAGACTACTTGATCCAGTGGTGTAGTTACGGGTGGGCCTGGTTGGGCACAGGCCCACCCATTCTTGGCTCAGGCCCACCCAGTGGCAGCACCCCACATCAACATCTCTCCTTCTCTGTGCATCCCAGCATCTGCCCGCCTATCGCTTGTTGGAATGTAATTGTATTTTACATGCATTGCCTGTCACCTATTATTTCTCTGTGATTACTCTGTGACCTCTGATGTGAATTACTTAGAGAGGTCACACAGCTATGCAACTTCCTGTGGGGGTTAGATGCAGCAGACACAGCAGATGCAGCACATGGAGCACATGGAGCTCATGATCTCTCCTAACCTGAGAGGATCTATGGTGGTGTGAGCATCCATTACCATCTAAGCACATGGAAGGAGCTGATAATACAAATGTATAGTAATATGTAAATATAAGCCTGTCTGATTATAATCTAACTGCAAACTGTGAGTAAACAGATGTTTTGTTACTTCAACTTTAAAGTGACTCAGCAGTGAATTATTCAGGGGTGAATGAGAGAGAGATGAAGAAAGAAATTAACATTTCTAAAGCTGAAGCTGTGTGTACTAAAATCTGTTAATTATTTACTACAAATAATCCAACAAAAAGGGTTATGGGCCCAGGGCTCAGGAATTGAAAAAGAAGAGAAATATTACCAGGCAGAAAAAAAGGCCACATTTTTCTCTTAAGTTTTAAAGGAAAGATTCAGTCTGTCTCTCTCTCCCCCCACACAGCAGACAGAAGGCTAAGAAAATGGCTGAGGGAAGAAATTCACCATTTTTCTATTCTCTCAAGGTGCCTAAATTAACTGAGTTTAATTATCGGCAGTGGGAACTAAGATTCATATGTCTCCTTCGAGCAAAAAGATTAAATATATGCTTAGACCAAGACAGAACAGCTGAAAATATGGCTGAATGGGACAATGCAAACTATTATGTGAAGTGCATGCTTTTGGAAGCTCTCTCAGAGAAACAAGCCATATTAGTGGAGGGAAAAGATACACCAAAGGACATTTTACATAAACTGAGAACTATGTATGCAACTACATATGCAAAGCAGCAACCAATTTGGTTGGCAGAGTTGAATGAAACCAAATTAAGGGATAAAAGTAAATGTAATGATCACATTATGTATCTTATGTCTTCATTTCAAAAGTTAGAACTTTCTGGAATTCCCATGTGTGATGCATTGAAAAGAGCATTTCTTTTTACCTCACTATCAAAGAAGTTTGATGTTTTTAGGTCTGTAAATGAGGCCATTGAAGGGCAATCTTTTGAACAGGCAACATCAAAACTAAGGCAGGAATGCATAATAAATGATTCTGAGGAGATGTGTTCTCAAAGCAAGTCAGAGAGAAATGAAACAAATTTCTTGGCAAAGAACAGAGGAAGGCGGAGCTATGGGAAAACTCCACCCAAGGGCAAGCTGATTTGCTACTCATGTGGAAAGGAGGGACATGTATCTAAATGGTGTAAGGAAACACAAAACACTCCCTCTAGCTCACCTAAGCCAATGGAACTAAAGAATTTTCAAACCAGGAAATGTATGAAGGACAAAGATAAACACAAGGGCTTTCTAATGGCAGAAAAATCTTTGACTATGGTAAATAATAATTCAAATGAAAGTACTTGGATTTTGGATTCAGGGAGCACATGCCATTTAACCAATTGTAAGGATTTCTTTCAGGAAATGTGTCCAGAGGAAGGTATTCTTAAAACTGCAAACGCAGGGACTGCTAAGATCCAAGCAAAAGGTATTGGATTCTTAAAATGCAAAGTGTCTAATGAAGTTAAAGAAATTCCTGTAAGTGATGTCTTGTATATTCCCCAAGCAGTTTGCAATATGCTTAGTGTATCTACATTAGATAAGAAGGGATTTGTGATTCATTTTGAAAACAGTAAGTGCACAATCTCTAAAAATGATGAAGTGTATGCTGAAGCTTTTATGCATAATGATGTTTATAAACTGAGCATTTCAGGTGAAGCCTCACATATGGCGCAAGTAAGGAAGAATGCTGGTAAAATGGAGAAATGCATAGACTGTGTTACTCAAAAAGGTGTGAGACCCTCATTTCCTGCATACACAGGAAATAGGAGTAATAAAGTGCTGGACTTAATACACAGTGACTTATGTGGACCGTTTAATATCCCATCATTGGGAAATAACAGATTTGTGCTAATATTCTTGGATGATTTCTCTAGATATTGTGTGGCCTATTTGCTGAAAGAAAAAAGTCAAGTCACAGACATGCTGAAGAAATACGTAGCCATGGTGAGCAATAAATTTGAAAGAAAACCAAAGGTTCTTCAGACCGACAATGGTGGTGAGTTCACTTCACAAAGCATGCGCACATGTCTAGAACAAGAAGGCATTCAGCATATCACAACAGTAGCTTATACACCAGAGCAAAATTCTGTTGCAGAGAGAAAATTTAGGTCAATTGTGGAAATGACCAGATGTATGCTGTCAGATAGCAATCTCCCTAAAAGACTATGGGGGGAAGCCATTCTCACAGCAGTGTACCTACAAAACAGAATGCCAACTAAAGGCGCTGAGCGCACACCACATGAGACATGGCATGGTAGGAAGCCAAACCTGTCACACATAAGAACATTTGGAAGTACAGCATATGCTCATGTACCAAAGCAAAGAAGGCATAAGCTGGATTCCACAACAGAAAGGGGCATTTTAGTTGGCTATACTCCAGGACACAAAGGATATAGAATTTTGAATCTGAAAACTGGCATTGTTGGCATAAGACATGTTACATATTTTGATGAAAACAAAAGGGTTGATAAAGGCTGGATTATCCCAGATGAGCCTTATCATCCAGAATATGAAACTAGAACCATAATAGACATGCCAGTGTATATAAATGCCATACCAAGGCAGATGTCTGAAAGCAACTCACCTGTATCTAACGAGGAACAGGCAGAGGAAACAGACACAGAAAGGATCATTGAAGAAGACAGTACAGTTGGAGAAGGGGAATCAATTGGAGAAGGACTCTCAGATTTAGAGGATGCGGAAAGGTCAGACCAACCTGTTGTCAGACGCTCATCCAGGGAAAACAAAGGTGTTCCACCCCCAAGACTGTCTTACCTAACAAAGTCAGCAGAAGCTCAAGAGCCCTTAACATGGGATGAGATTGAGAAAATGCCAGCAGAAGAAGCTGCTGAATGGCATAAAGCTGCACAAGAAGAAATTGATGCATTGGATAAAAATAATACTTGGATTCTTACAAAATTACCTCCTGGCAAGAAAGCTATAGGATGCAAATGGGTATTCAAGTTAAAAAGGAATGCACAAGGAAAAGTGGAAAGGTATAAAGCCAGATTAGTGGCAAAGGGATATCTTCAAAAATATGGAGAAGATTTTGATGAAGTGTTTGCACCTGTAGTGAAACACACGACAATAAGAACACTTCTGAGCATTGCAGTCTCAAAAGGCATGCAAGTCAAACACATTGATGTGAAAACAGCGTTTCTTCACGGAGATATAACTGAAGACTTGTACATGGAACAGCCAACAGGTTTCATAAATACAAAACAAAGACAGCTAGTGTGTAAATTAAACAAAGGTCTTTATGGATTAAAGCAAAGTGCAAAATGTTGGAATGATAAATTGCATGAAATATTGACAAATTTAGGATTTAAGCAAGGTGAAGCAGATAAATGTTTGTACACTAGGTGCACAAATGGACAATATGCATACATTTTAGCTTTTGTTGATGATCTGCTCATTGCAAGCAAAAGTGAGCAAGAGTACAAGGACATTGTAAAGTGTTTAAACCACAATGTTGAGATAAAAGAACTTGGTAATGTGTCATACTATCTTGGTATAGAAATTGAGAAACAAAATGATGGTTCTTATCTTCTAAGCCAGAAGCAGAAAATAAATGAGCTTATTGAAAGTTTAGGTATGCAAGATGCCCAAGTTGTAAGCACTCCCATGATCACTGATTTTCTGAAGGATGAAACAGTAAGAGAACCTTTACCAGATAACATCCAATATAGATCAGCCATAGGTAAGCTTTTATATCTAGCTACCACATACAGGGCTGATATAGCAAATGCAGTAGGAATTTTGAGCAGAAGGGTCAGCTCACCTACCAAATCAGATTGGACTGCAGTTAAAAGGATGGTAAGGTATTTAAAGGGTACCATTGATTGTAAATTAAAGATTTCAGCCAATAGTAATCCAAAACTAATATGTTACTGTGATTCAGATTGGGCAGGGGATCATTCTAATTATAAATCCACAAGTGGATATGTGTTTATGTATGGAAATGTACAAATTTCATGGGCCAGTCATAAACAAAGTATTGTGAGTTTGTCTTCTACAGAAGCTGAATATGTGGCTGTATCGGAAGCGTGCAGAGAACTGATGTGGATTGAAAAACTTATGCTGGATTTCGGAATAGCTGAAAAGAGACCAATCCAGATAATGGAAGATAATCAGAGCTGCATCCGACTGTCACAGAATGACAAGGTTCAGTCACGCACCAAGCACATCGCAACGAAATACCACAACGTGCGAGAGTTGGCAAAAGAAGGGGTCATCAGTCTACACTATTGTCACACCAGTGAGATGACAGCTGACATCATGACCAAACCGTTACCCAGAGAACATTTTGTGAATCTGCGTATAAAGCTTGGACTTTGTATGAATAAATAATTGCATGACAGTTATGCATGAGAAGGGGTTTGTTGGAATGTAATTGTATTTTACATGCATTGCCTGTCACCTATTATTTCTCTGTGATTACTCTGTGACCTCTGATGTGAATTACTTAGAGAGGTCACACAGCTATGCAACTTCCTGTGGGGGTTAGATGCAGCAGACACAGCAGATGCAGCACATGGAGCACATGGAGCTCATGATCTCTCCTAACCTGAGAGGATCTATGGTGGTGTGAGCATCCATTACCATCTAAGCACATGGAAGGAGCTGATAATACAAATGTATAGTAATATGTAAATATAAGCCTGTCTGATTATAATCTAACTGCAAACTGTGAGTAAACAGATGTTTTGTTACTTCAACTTTAAAGTGACTCAGCAGTGAATTATTCAGGGGTGAATGAGAGAGAGATGAAGAAAGAAATTAACATTTCTAAAGCTGAAGCTGTGTGTACTAAAATCTGTTAATTATTTACTACAAATAATCCAACATCGCTGAACCCCATCCCTTCCTGGTGTACCTTACAGGTGTCCCCGGCCCTGCAGTGATTCAATTATTGCTGCCTGCGCTGGCCCTGCAGGCTTCCATCGGCCAGTTCCCGCCCTTGCTTTCATCATTTCCTGTCTGGTGGGACCCAGCCAATAGAAGCCTGTAGGGTCGGCGCAAGCAGCAATAATTGAATCAGTGCAGGTGCTGGGGACACCTGTAAAGGTACCCCAGAGAGGGATGGGGTTCAGTGATGGGCAGGCAGATGCCGCGGAGGAGGAGAGATGTTGATGTAGGGTAGCTGAAAAATGTATAATTTTTTTAATATCTCCATGGGAGGGAGGGAGACAGCTGTGGAGTGCTGTGCAGTGGAAGGGCCCATCTAAGTTAGCTCTGGGCCCATCCAAAATACTGGGTCTGGCTATGCCACTGACGTGATCTTGCAGCACAGAAATGAAAATCAGGACTGAACAATTATGAATTACTTTCTTTTTAAAATAGAAATACAGTAGTATATGTACTACAAATACAGAACTGTTGTTTGGTATTTTTCCCCGTTATTGTTGAAAATAAAAAATAATGTTCAACATGCAGTGCTCAGAATGTGTGCACTTTTCAAAACAGTATGTTCAATCTTTTCAAAAATGCTTGTCCAATCATTCGGATTTTCCATTATTTGGACTGCCTTCTGCCGAGGTTAGTCCAGATGATCAACATCCTACTGTACTTTTAAATCCCCTAAGTATATAGAATACTAAGAAGGTTGCATGTAGTTAAACTACTTTTGATCATTAGTGTTTAATATTTCTTATTACGAATCTGGTTTGGCACTGCATTAATAGAAGAGTGTGGGGGGGGGGGGGGTGGAAAAAAGGGAGGATAGTGAATAAGGATTATAACCAACATAACTTCTGTTGAGTGTCAAAATAAAAAGATACTTTTTGTAAACTGTTACAATTGTGCTCAGTTGAGATGTGTTTCTGTTTTTCAAAAATTCAATAAAACATGATTTACCATAAAGAAATTTCAGCTATGGTTACGCTGCCACACTGGGCAGCTCAGGTTCTCCCAAAGTAAAAGGGCTGGTTGGAATTATGAACACTGTCCTCCTGCCTCCTCAAGGAAGACAAGAGTTCCAGGGCAAAATCCCTTAATTCATCAAGGTCTTGTGGGCCTGAACCCATCACCCTCCCCCCCAAAGGCCCCTAAGAAATCTTCAGTAGCAACAGGAAGCTGATTTTACTCCTGATGACTGACACCAAATTCAAAAAGGTGTTGCTGATGGTCTGACCCAAATGTGTATATTGTAACCCGAGGAGTGTGGCATACACCAGAACCAGTCCTTTCCCCATTTCATGCCAACGTTCATCATTTATTCCACAGCATATAAGAAGCACCACAAGGACAACTTCAGATTTTGTTTGTGGCATTTCACATTTGGAATTCTGCATGACAGCATGTGACCTATATACTTAAAGTCTATAGAACTAACTTATTTTCACTTCCTCTAAAATACAAGCTAGAGTTCAAATGAAAACGAGTTTCAAGGAAGTGAAAAAAAAAAGAATATTCAGTACTTCATAGAAGGAAATATTCTGTGGCATTACTAGACATTCAAGGTGACTTAGGGGTCCTTTTCCTAAGTTGCACTGAAAAGTGGCCTGCGATAGTGTAGACGCATGTTTTGGGCATGTGCAGAATTATTTTTTAGCACACCTCCAACAAATGCCTTTTTTTTAATGCCGAAAATGGACGTGCGGCAAAATGAAAATTGCCATGCATCCATTTTGGGTCTGAGACCTTACTGCAAGCCATTGACCTAGCTGTAAGGTCTCACGCAGTAACCAGGCAGTAATGGTCTACATGTGTAGTTGCCGCGCGCCAGAAAATAATAAATATTTTTCAGACGCGCGTAGTGGACCTGTGCCAAAATTGAAATTACCGCAAGGGTCATGCGGTAACTGGATGGTAATTCCAATTTGGCATGCATTGGGCGTGCATAGGTGCCTATCCAGCTTATAATTGAAAAAGAAAAACGCCTATATTGCGACCCAAATCAGGAGATAGACGTTTATCTCACAAAAACGAATAAAGCAGTATAATCGAAAGCCGAATTTGGACGTTTTCAACTGCACTCCGTCGCGGATGCGGACAAAGTTGATGGGGGCGTGTCAAAGGCGTGGTGAAGGCGGAACTGGGGCGTGGTTATTGGGCGATCAGAGATGGGTGCCTTTCGCCGATAATGGAAGAAAAATATGCGTTTTTAGCGAGAATTTAGGGCACTTTTCCTGGACCCTGTTTTTCCACGAATAAGGCCCCAAAAAGTGCCCTAAATGACCAGATGACCACTGGAGGGAATAGGGGATGACCTCCCCTGACTCCCCCAGTGGTCACACAACCCCCTCCCACCACAAAATATGCCGTTTCACAACTTTTTATTTTCACCCTCAAATGTCATACTCACCTCTCTGGCAGCAGTATGCAGGTCACTGGAGCAGTTATTAGGGGGTGCAGTGGACTTGAGGCAGGTGGACCCAGGCCCATCCCCCCCACCTGTTACACTTGTGCTGGTAAATGGGAGCCCTCCAAACCCACTGTACCCACATGTAGGTGCCCCCTTCACCCCTTAGGGCTATAGTAATGGTGTAGACTTGTGGGTGGAGGGTTTTGAGGGGGATTTGGGGGGCTCAACACCCAAGGGAAGGGTGCTATGCACCTGGGAGCTCTTTTACCTTTTTTTTTGTTTTTGTAAAAGTGCCCCCTAGGGTGCCCGGTTGGTGTCCTGGCATGTGAGGGGGACCAGTGCACTACGACTCCTGGCCCCTCCCACGAACAAATGCCTTGGATTTATTTGTTTTTGAGTTGGGCGCTTTCATTTTCCATTATCACTGAAAAACAAAAACGCCCAGCTCACAAATTGTCGAATAAAATATGGACATCTATTTTTTTCAAAATACGGTTCGGTCCGCCCCTTCACGGACCCGTTCTCGGAGATAAACGCCCATGGAGATAGACGTTTTTGTTCAATTATGCCCCTCCACGCGACTTACATATGAGTTTATCTTGTTGGGCAGACTGGATGGACCTTGCAGGTCTTTTTCTGCCGTCATCTACTATGTTACTATATGTATGTATGTTACTAAAAGAGCCCCTTAGTCAAGCTAGTTTCAGTGCAGGGCAAGAAAAAAAGTCAGATATACATATATAGATATAAAAATATTTTGCATTCAGATTAAATGGAAGTATATATTTAGCAATTTATACAAACGATGACACAGCTATTGCTCTCACTTGTCTGACATCAGCCACAGATATCAACATTTGTTCTTTCACTTCCTGCTACTACTATTTCTTTTTGTTTTCACTACTTAAACCTGTTTTACCCCTAAAAGCAAGTGCCACATCGATGCAGGAAACTGATGGTTCTTGAGCAAGCTCTTTACTTTATTTCATAATTACTAGGTTACTTACAAGCACAGGGCACATGGATTCCTCCTCCTCCTCCTGCAAGCAATACTCTGCCAGTGGGATGAGCAGGCAAATGTCAGCCAGAACTGCTGTCTGCAGAACAGGAAGAAAAAGGAGGTGCTAAACTTATAGCAGAAGATAAGGTACAGCAGAGACCTGGAGCCTACTGGGAAGATGGAAGAACAAGACAGGCAGGAAAACATGATATGAAGGAGAAGGACTATGAGCAGGGGGGGAGGGGTAGACAAGAGGGATACATGACGAGGACCCTGAGTGAAAGGGGCTATTTTGGGCAAAGATGGGAAGGCCAGGCTGAAGGGGGAAGACATGTGGGGATGCTAGGCTGATGGGAGAGAGAAGAGACACTAAATAGAGGTTGGGAACAAGGAAAAGAGTGAGATACTGGGTGAAGGGGAAAGAGGGAGACTAGGAGCAGAATGAGAACAGAGGACACTATGAATAGCATGAAGACTGCAAGGCTTAGGAGAAAATAGAGCACTAAGAGGAGGGAAAAAGAAGGATTTGGAGATAAAGGAATGTGGTGAGGCAGAAAGAGAGGTGGAGATGAAGGAATAAGATTAGGGGAGACAATTTATGAACAGTGAGAAAAGGATGACAAGAAGTGGCATTTAAAAAAATAGCATATAGGTGTGTCATAGAGCAGAAGGGAGGGAGAAATGGGAAAAAACTGCAAAAAGACAAACGCATCAGTGATCTTACATAGAACCGTAAATAAAGAGTAAAAATGTGGGAATAAAACTGTCATCTGCTGTTCCTGCCCCTTGGGGTCTCATATCATACTATGTGCTACTCATCCAGCAACACATTTCTGCCTTTTCTATTTTCTTGGCCTTAAAGATAAGACTCGATAGATTTTTGGAAACTTGTTTCAAAAAGAAAGTGTCATCACCTATTCAGGCTAATATGGTAGATAGGGAAAAACTGATCTCCCTCAGTGTGAAGGGGCTTAACTAATCCTATTAAAAGGCAAAAAAAAAAAAAAAGATCTCTCTCTTAAGCACAGATCATATTTTTTATGCCAATTTTTGTTCAATAGAGCCCCCAGACTTCAAAACTAAAGATGGAGGAAATTCAATTCAAATTTTAAAATGAAGAGAAAATGAGGAGGTCATGTAATGCTGAGCTAAGCAGTGGATGTTGGTGTGGTGAGCTTCTGCCCACCCCCCCCGGTGAAAATCGACTCTCTGCACCACAATAACCAGATAAATTTGACATAGACTTGCGGCTGGTAGCGGTTAACTTATTCACAGAGGAACGCGGAGATGACCTAAAATCCCACAAAAAAACAGAGACCATAGCCACACAGGTGAGTCAAAGATGGCCGATGAGGATACTGCAGGGACACAATCTGGTAGCTTGGCTTGGCCTGCGGAGGTTGCAGCCAAAGTGAAGGCAGTTCTTGAGACTTCAATGGACAAGATATTGCAGCATATAGCAGAGAAACTGGAATCAGGAGAGAGCAGACTGGAAACCCTGAGAACTGATTTTTCTTGTTTACCAGCAACATCTGTCAGATGTAGAGGGCCAGTTACAGCAACAGGGCATGGTACAGCAGTCCCTACAATTGAAAATCACCACTTTGAAGGAAAAGGTCGATGACCTTCAAAATCGTTCAAGGCATTATAACCTGCGATTAGTATGTGTGCCTGAAAATATTAAAGAGCAAATAGTTTTGTTTTGGGAATTCAGATGGGATTATTGGAAGGAAAATTGTGCTGCATTCAGTGCTTGATATAGAAGTCCAAAGTTTTGGATGTATTTCTTGATTCGAAATTATCTTTTGAGATACAGATAAATGATCTAGTAAGGAAAACTGTCTTTTGATTGCGTGCAATAAGTTTATATTTAACTTCCAAAGGTTTTGGGTAGTGGTCAGGCAATCATTTTACCTCAATTACATTATTGCAATTCTTTGTATGGTGGGATTACGGCAAAACTATGGGTTCGACTGCAGCTGCTCCAAAATACAGCAGCTCGTCTAATTTTGGAGCTAAAAAATATGATTTGATTACTCTGCTTTTGCAACAATTGCATTGACTCTCTATTAAGGAGAGAGTTGATTTTAAATTGGTAACCCATAAAACTTTATAGAGTATGGGTCTAGAGAGTTTGGTTACCTGTACAAATTCCCGGTACCAATCTTTACTGAAACTTAGCTTTCCTTCGATAAAATCTGTATATTTAAAAACATTAATTGATAATTTTTTTGATTATCAGGGAACTAGGCAGTAGAATAATTTTTTGGTGGAGTTAAGATGCATTTCATCTTCTTTTCATTTTGAAAAGTTTTAAAAACTAATTATTTTAATTGATATTTTGATGCAATTGCCTAAACTATCATTTATGATTGTTGTAAATGTCTGTATCTAGTTAGATGGCTATGGTTTATCTGCCTAGAATCTATTGATGAGATTAGTGCGGACTATAAATCACAAGAATAGAATGGAATAGAACTGCAAGGGTTTTAGAAACATGGATTCCTCAGGCCTTAAACCTCTACTCTACTGCAGGTACACTGCGTATTGAATGTGCACATAGGCTTGGATCTAGATGGCCTAATGACTTGCGTCCTAAAATATTTAAACTGTTGAATTTTGCACACAAACAGGAAACTCTGAGGGCGCTAATATGTATACATTTTTTATACTGTTTCACAGTAGTTCAATTATTAGGTTTCAATTTACTGTTTTCAAGTTTACCTCATTTATTGTATTTATGTTTATTCTTGGTTATTTTACTATTGTTATGCTGTTTAACAAAATTATAAGTTTTTTGTTAAACTGTACCTACTATACACTGCGTTGGGTGAATCTCTTCATAAAGGTGGTTAATAAATCCCAATAAATAAATAATATGTGCGAACCCGCTGTCTTAAGAGAATCACAAAATCTTGTGTTTTCCAAATTTTTCAGCTATAGTGACTTTTAGAATAAACATTGGAGGAGATTCTATAATGGCGCCTAAAAATCAGCGCTGAAATCTGTGCCAACTAAGCGTGTTCTATATTCAGCACCTAGATTTAGGCATTGATTATAGAATATGCTTAGTTGATATTTCAGCACTGATATCTGTGTGCATCCATTTACGCCAATGAAACCTTGGTATAAATCTCAGCACGTAGATTTAGGCGCACTGGGCCATATTCTATAACTAGGCACCTAAATTTTGGAGTGCCAATGAAACGCCCATTTACCTGCCCATAACCACGCTCCTTTTTGCCTCCGCTGGTTAGAAGTTCGGTGCACATCATTACAGAATACACTTAGTGAGTTGTGCACCTAAATTCTAATCAGTGCCAGTTAGTGCTCATTATTGCTTAAGTGCTGTTATCTGCACTCATTAGCTTGTTAAGCCAATTAAGTTACACACAGTGTTATAGAATCCACACCGATTTCAGCACCTAAATCTAACCACAATACATAGGATCCAGGAGATTGTGTGTAACAAATTCTCAAGTTCCTCGTGTTTTTTGGAAGTGTCATTCTAGCCCCTTTAGCTCTCCTTTATCCACCTAAACTGAGAGTGGTGCAAGATGGCAAGGTTACTATTTTTACCCAGGCTGAAGAAGCACTACAATTTGCCTGCCAACTATTGGACCCAACAATGCCCTCATAAGATCTATCTAAGTCTTTTTATTTATTTATTTATTTATTTATTTATAGTGCTTATATCCCACATATTCCCACCCAAGGGCAGGCCCAATGTGGCTTACAGAAATTTACAGAAAGCGTACATCAAGTCTACAACAAACAGTCAATGGCATTGTAGTGAAAGAGGCTAGTAAGTAATAGTAGAGGTGGGGAAATGTGGAAAGAGAAATGGAATTCAATAGACAGCGGGGCGGGGCGGGTCAGGTGCGTAAGCTTTTCTGAATAAGAAGGTCTTAAAGTATTTTTTAAAGGTCGGATGATCAGGGGTTATTTTCACAAATTTAGGTAGACCATTCCACAGTTGTGCGCTAATGTAGGAAAAGGTGGAAGCGTACAGTAGGTGGTTTTATACTTGAGGCCTCTGTAGATTGGGTAATGCAGATTTAGGTACAAGCAAGCTGATCTGTGAGAGTTTTTAGTTTATGCTGACCAATGTTATCACTCTGTATGGGTTAGTGAGCTTTATGGAGCCATCTAGGCATCTGGGGCCTGGTGCCTGTCTTAAAGTTGCCCCCTATGTGGATGTTATGGAATGAAGCTTCATCCCATTTTTTTCTACATCTACACAGATGATGTCACGATATACATCCCGTTCAAACACGAACAAACAAAAATCACAAATGAAATCAAACTCAGCCTGCAAATCATGAACTCATGGGCGGATGCATTTCAACTAAAACTCAACGCAGAAAAAAACACACAGTCTCATCCTCTCATGCCAATACAACATGAATAAGCCCACCAATATAAACACCCCAGACTACATCCTTCCTGTTTCAGACAGCCTGAAAATACTTGGGGTTACAATCGACAGAAACCTTACGCTAGAAAGCCAAGCGAAAACTACAACAAAGAAAATGTTCCACTCAATGTGGAAACTCAAACGAGTAAAACCTTTCTTCCCGAGGGAAATATTCCACAGGCTGGTACAATCAATGGTACTAAGCCACCTAGACTACTGCAATGCAATGTATGCCGGATGCAAAGAACAAATCATTAAGAAACTCCAAACTGCCCAAAACACCGCAGCCAGACTCATATTTGGAAAAACGAGATTCGAAAGCACCAAACCCCTACGAGAAAAACTGCACTGGCTCCCAATCAAAGAAAGAATTGCGTTCAAAATCTGCACTCTGGTTCATAAAATTATTCACGGTGAGGCCCTGGTATACATGGCAGACCTCATAGACTTACCAACCAGAAACACAAAAAGGTCAACGCGCACATATCTAAATCTCCATTACGCAAGCTGCAAAGGACTAAAATATAAAACAACCTATGCATCCAGCTTCTCCTACATAAGCACGCAACTATGGAATGCACTACCAAACGTCTTGAAAACAATGCATGAACTAACAAACTTCTAGAAATCATTAAAAACCAACTTGTTCAAAAAGGCATACCATAACGATCCAACTTAAACACCTGAACCCTGCAACACAACGAAAATGATACCAGAACTGGACAAAACTTAACTCTTCCTCCTTGACTATCTAATTTACTTTGTCACTCTTGAACTCTAACGCAATACCACTCTGTATTTCTCATACCGGAATTGGCGATGGCCATCATGGTATTATGTAAGCCACATTGAGCTTGCAAAAAGATGGGAAAATGTGGGATACAAATGCAACAAATAAATAAATAAATAAATTATTTGCTACAAAATTGAACTGTTCTACTTGTCATTTTACTTAAGAAGTTACTGCTTGGTGCGTGTAGATACTGGAATTGCGTTGGTATGTTTCTTGTAATGGTGGTTTTGGTGCTATTTACATAAGTACATAAGTATTGCTATACTGGGAAAGACCAAAGGTTCATCAAGCCCAGCATCCTGTTTCCAACAGTGGCCAATCCAGGTCACAAATACCTGGCAAGATCCCAAAAAAGTACAAAACATTCTATACTGCTAATCCCAGAAATAGTGGATTTCCCCCAAGTCCATTTAATAATGGTCTATGGACTTTTCCTTTAGGAAGCTGTCCAAACTTTTTTAAAACTCCGCTAAGCTAACCACCTTTACCACATTCTCTGGCAACAAATTCCAGAGTTTAATTACATGTTGAGTGAAGAAAACTTTTCTCCAATTTGTTTTAAATTTACTACATTGTAGCTTCATCGCATGCCCCCTAGTCCTAGTATTTTTGGAAACCGTAAACAGACACTTCACATCTACCCATTCAACTCCACTCATTATTTTATAGACCTCTATCATATCTTCAGCCACCTTTTCTCCAAGCTGAAGAGCCCTAGCTGCTTTGGCCTTTCATCATAGGGAAGTCATCCCATCCCCTTTATCATTTTCGTCGCCCTTTTCTGCACCTTTTCTAATTCCACTACCTATTTCTTTACCTATTTTATGAAGTGCGCCAATAAGACCTTTGGACTTATTTTTGAATATTACCTCATGAGGATAGTAACATAGTAGATGACGGCAGATAAAGATCTGTATAGTCCATCCGGTCCGCCCAACAAGATAAACTCTTTGTATGTGCTACTTTATATATATATACCTGACCTTGATTTGTCCTTGCCATTTTCAGTGCAACGACCATAGAAGTCTGCCCAGCACCAGCTTTGCTTCCCAATTATCGGTGTTGCCACCCAATCTCCGCTAATCTTCTGTGGATCCATTCCTTCTAAACAGGATTTCTTTGTGGTTATCACACAAATTTTTGAATTCCGTTACCATTTTCATCTCCACCACCTCCCACGGGAGGGCATTCCAAGTATCGACCACTCTCTCCGTGAAAAATACTTCCTGATATTTTTCCTGAGTCTGCCACACTTCAACCTCAATTCATGTCCTCTAGTTCTACTGCCTTCCCATCTCCAGAAAAGGTTTGAGGAATAATACCTTTCAAATATTTGAATGTCTGTATCATACCACCCTCTTCTTCTTTCCTCTAGGGTATACATGTTCAGGTCAGTAAGTCTCTCCTCGTACGTCCAGGGTTGTTGTTTGCTTACCGCACTGTAAAGAAAACATGTGGGCTTCAGCCTTTATGAGCCAAAACCAGGCTTATTTATTTGGTCTTTACCCAACATTATTTTTGGAATTTCTATAAATCTGCATTTCCTATGTCCTCCATGAATACATGCATGTGTCTGCATACACTATCCCCCCAGATTCTATATAATGTGCCTAGAGATCCACACCAAAATTGGCATGGATTCTATAACAATGAGTGTAGCTTAACAAGCTAATGAGCACTGATAACAATACTTAAGCAATAATGAGCACTAATTGAGCACTGATTAGAATTTACGCGCACAACTCGCTAAGCATATTCTGTAACAAAGTGCACCATTCTAATTTGCACAGGCAAAAAGGGGTATAGTTATAGGCAGGAAATGGGCATTTTGTGGGTGTTCAAAAATTTATGTGTGTAGTTATAGAATATGGCCCAGTGCGCGTATATCTATGCACCGGGATTTACGCCACGTTTTTGTTGGTGTAAATGGATGTGCATAGTTTTAGGCACTGAGATGTCAACTTAAGTGTATTCTATAATCTGCGCCTAAATCTAGGCACCGATTAAAGAATATTCTTAGTTGGCACTGATTTCAGTGCCAGGTGTTTAGGCGCCATATATAGAATCATCCCCTATGTGGTTATTTCAATTATTATAACATCTATTTTATGACCCTCCAGCTACCACTGCTTATTTTTTATTAAAATAAAAATCTTTACATACTTCATTTCAGCATCTTTGAAATGCCCACATCACTCTCCTTGTTTACCTTTCTCCTTGTCCCTTGCCCTCCTTCCCTCCTTAGCTATCTCTCTCTCTTCATTATAGAATTAAAATATGGTGTTATGGTACATGGTAATCTTATATGTTCATCAACAAGAGACTCCATGAACTGCATCCAATCTGATTCCCATGAGATCTATATAAATACCAGATGTACCACAGCTGAGCTTGATTACAGACTTCAATCCACTCAACTAATCAGGCTAATTGCCAGGTAACTTTTCTGTTGTTAGAGCTGAACACACACACTAACTCCCTTTCTCTCCTCTTAGAATTTGATCTTCTTGGAAACTGAGGAGGTGGAGAGTGTGAGAGGAAATTGTAAGGTTGGATAGTAAGGAGGGTAAGGTGTGGTAAGTGTGATAAAGGGGCAGTTGTGAATGAAAGAATTGGGTTTATTCAGTACACTTCATTTTTATATCCAGTATTTGTGTCATAAGCCCTGCTTCCGTCCCTGACTAGGTAAAGGGTTATCTGTTTTACAAGATGTAGAGAGGAAGATCTGTTTACATGCACATCTGTCTGTAGTGTCTGCTAATCTGTTATTATTTAGAATTCAGTGTGTGACTTCAATTCCTAGAGTTCTCATAAGAAAAAAAGCTACAAAGCAAGTTAGATGAAAATCACAAATTACAAGTGCAAGGTGGACGTTTCCTTCCCAAAACATTAGTATCCTAGAACTGGACTGATTCTTGGAGCAGCCAGAAAAGCAAGAAGGGAAACTTAGATGACTACAGCATCAGAGCTACCAAGATCCAGGAGAAACTTTTTTTTTTTTTTTTTGGCCAGGTTTTAAACATATATCCTAGAGCAGTATGGTATGTGTGGTTCAGTTCTGTCTATTGAAATAAGTGTTGTCGGGCCCCATAATGCATCAGGATGGGGTTGGCAGAAATCCAAGATTGGCCCAAAATCTCCCTCCTGAAAATGTAACTTGAAAACTCTGCGGTATCACAGGAGCCATGGATACATGTAGTAGTAGAAGGCTTCATACAGTGAGGTGTAAAGGAGGAGTGTAGGGGAATGAGCTCAGAAGTTAGATGCAGTCAGAGAGAAAGCAGAGAGATGGGAGAGAGATACCAAGAAAAGAAGGAGGGTAGAGAGGAGTGAAGCAGAGTGCTGGAAAGGATGGAGGGAGAGCTAATAGCCAGTGTTGTTCAAAGTACTAGATCAAATTAGTTAAGTAAAAGTAAAAATAAATGTATATTTTAATACTTAAGTAAAAGTACAGTGAAGAACACATAAAAAATTTACATAAGTGAAAGTAAAAAGTTATCCCCTAGTATAATACTTTTGAGTAAAAAGTAAAATTACTGCAGCTACAGTGAATGCAACTTTTGTTAATGTTTTTATCCCAACGACTTTATTCTACAATTCAATCCACTTTGCTTTTAGTAAAACTAAATACTAAATTAAATTACTAAAGGTTTTTCTATTAAATACATATCTTATCAAAAGACAATAAACAAATGTTGCTGCCTCTATTATATGTTTCAACATAACTATATTCCTAATATGTTAAATATTATAATTATCTGACTGTATCATATTTTTGATGTTTTTCTTGAATGTAAGCCACCTTGAACCTGAGCTTGTTCAGGATAATGTGAGATAAAAATGTCATAAATAAGTAAATAAATACATTTTTGAAAATGATTGTCACTCATGCGAGTCATTAATCTAGCACAGCTTAAAAGCTGTTCTACAACTGCACTGGCAAAAAGTGGAGTGTTTAGTTTGATAAAAAGTTAATATAAATCAGACTAGTCTGGAAACCTACTGATGTCTTCTGATTGGGTCTGCAGGTGTTGATCAAGGGAACCTCTGTCTGAAACACTTGATTTCCATATAGCAAATAATACTTTATCAACTGCATTAGAAGTGCTGCCTAATTCATCACTTGCATCTTAATCTTTGTTATCATCATCATGCTGTCCAGTTACAGAGAAGGCTTTCTCAAAGTTGTAATCATTGTTGTTCTAACAACTTTTCGTCTAATGACAAACTCTGTTTGAATATCTTCAAGAACTGATGCAAGAATGTTAAATTTGCGGGAACCCTTCAGTCTTAAGTCCAGACAAGCAGATTTCCTCTCTAAAGACTATCAATCCAGTGGACGGTCACCCCAATGTAATATTTTCCATGGGAAGACCAGCAATCTGTTATGGTAAAGGTATATGTCTGTTCACCAAGAACTATAATCAGGTTCATCTCTGCTTCAAAGAGGGGCATAATCGAACAGGGACAACCATTTCTGAGGATGTCCCCGCGAATGGGCGGGGCATCCCGTATTATCGAAATAAGATGAGCGTCCATCTTTCATTTTGATACTACAGTCAGGGACACCCAAATCTCAACATTTAGGTCAACCTTAGAGATGGTCAACCTAAACGTTGAGATGGTCGACCTTAGAGATGGGCAACCTCGGTTTTCACCGATAATGGAAACTGAGGGTGCCCATCTCAAAAATGACCCAATCCAAGGCATTTGGTCATGGGAGGAGCCAGCATTCATAGTGCACTAGTCCCCCTCACATGCCAGGACACCAACCGGGCACCCTAGGGGGCACTGCAGTGGACTTCACAAATTGCTCCCAGGTGCACAGCTCCCCACAACTGTACACCACTACCATAGTCCTTAGGGATGAAGGGGGGCACCTACATGTGGGTACAGTGGGTTTCGGGTGGGTTTTGAAGGGCTCACATTTACCACCACAAGTGTAACAGGTGGGGGGGATGGGCCTGGGTCCGCCTGCCTGAAGTGCACTGCACCCACTAAAAACTGCTCCAGGGACCTCCATACTGCTGTCAAGGAGCCGGGTATGACATTTGATGCTGGCAAAAAATGTTTTTGGGGGTTTTTTGGAGGTCGGAGGGGGTTGGTGACCACTGGGGGAGTAAGGGGAGGTCATCCCCGATTCCCTCCAGTGGTCATCTGGTCAGTTCGGGCATCTTTTTGAGGCTTGGTCGTGAAAAAAAAGTGACCAAGTAAAGTCGGCCAAATGCTCGTCAGGGGCACCCTTCTTTTTCCATTATTGGCCGAGGACACCCATCTCTTAACCATGCCCCCGTCCCGCCTTTGGTAAGCTGACACACCCCCATGAACTTTGGTCATCCCCGCGATGGAAAGCAGTTGAGGACGCCCAAAATCGGCTTTCAATTATGCCGATTTGGGCGACCCTGAGAGAAGGACGCCCATCTCCCGATTTGTGTCGAAAGATGGGCGTCCTTCTCTTTTGATTAATCCCCTGAAAGTGACCCAACTCATCACTCTTCTATTTGAGTGGAGATCAGTAACCAATTCAAACACAGGCAACTCTACTGTTCTCATAGGCTGTATTCCCTGAACAGCAAAATTTAAGATGAGATGATCCATGTTTGCGTGACGAGGTTTGCAATAGCAAAATCCTGTTCCAGGTTTTGCTGTTTCATTTGGTTTACTGAGGAATCATCACTTACATCTTGCTTTCACTTTTACTTTTTACTTTTAACTGCAAGCATCAGATGTAAATGAATAAAAGTAGTAAACATTTGTGAAATTATTACTTTGGTAAAAGTAACAAATGTTTCCTGTACTTCTTTACAAGTAAATGTGACAAAACTTTTACTTAAGTACAATAATTAGTTACATTTATAGTATTAAAATGTCCTTGTTGTTAGTCTGTTTTGAATGAATTTTGCACTTCCCGGGGTTATATCAGTGGCTTTTGATTTGTGATCCGCAGTGAACTGAATTTTGGTATTTGCAGATAAGAAGCCCTGTATAACATAACATAACAAAACATAATATAACATTAATAGCTAGATGGAAGTGTGTGGAAGAACATATGAGAAGGGTATTTCAAAGGAAAGCAGTGTCTAGGGAAGATATTTTGGGGATAGCGTGACTTGTGAAGAGGTTGTTGGAAAAAGGGAAAATCCCAAGATAGAGTAGCAGGAAAAGAAAGTGTTGGATGGGTGGAGTGCAACTGTTGGGATACTCTTTATCATTCAGGAGACTGGCTAATACTGTCTTTGTGTTTACTCTCCATATAGAATGGACCAAGGTATTGTTGCAAGAACTGTGCTAGTCCTTGTAATTCTGCTGGGATGCTGCATGTTTCTCTCTTCTGCTGCTGCTATCCCTAGTAAAAGCAGGGGCGTAGCCAGACAACAGATTTTGGGTGGGCCTAGGCAAGAAGTGGGGGGCACCAAATGTTCTCCCCCACCACCACCAAAAGACATCTCAGCTGGCAGGAAAATGCTTCTGTCCACCTTGGCAGTCTGCAGCAGGCATGCGCTGAAAACTGAACATGCGCAGGTGCTGTATCGTGGAGAGTAGCGTTTTCATTACCATCAGAGGGAAGTCTTCAGCTGGTAGAGATTGGAATCTCCACCAGCTACCGCTAAACGTGTGCTGCTGTTGGGTGGCCTGAGCCCTAAGTGGATGGGCCCTGGCCCACCCAGGCCCACCTGTGGCTACGCCACTGATTAAAAGGTTAGTATGAACAACCTAGTCTATCCTTTCCCTACAGCAGTCTTTAGTTAAGAGAGATAATGGAGTTGGAAGTTCCTTTATAAGGCACTGCAGGGTTGCTCTTTACCCAGTATGGACATCATAAGGAAAAGGCAGTGGGAACTAGGTATAGGCAGTCAGAAAGAAGTCAATTCGATTTGGAGAGTGGGGGGAGTGGGGTTATTGTTTTGTTACATTTTAGCATGTATTATTTCATTTAGTGCATGCTAGAACATTTATGGAGTAATTTTCTTATAATTACACGGCTGCTTTAACAGTAACATAGTAGATGACGGCAGAAAAAGACCTGCACGGTCCATCTAGTCGTGAAAAGCTTCATTGGCTCCCGATTACTGAACAAATAAATTTCAAAGTCCACACGCTGATTCACAAGATTATCTATGGAGAATCCCCAGGCTACATGTACAAGCTGATTGACCTTCCAACCAGAAATGGCTCTAAATCTTCTCGAACTTAACTTACATCTTCCTAATTGCAAAGTACTTAAGTACAAAACATATTACGCATCCAACTTCTCCGTCATAGGCAGCCAACTCTGGAACGCCTTACCAAGATCCATTCGAATAGTCAATGACCATTTACCCTTCCGGAAGCTGCTAAAAACTCACCTCTTCAAGCAAGCCTACACAAATGAACTGACTTAAAAAAGAAATCCACCTCTGTTACCCGGATCAGATTATGAAGACAAAACCTGGAATACTCTCCCCCATTTAATCCTTTCTAAGTCCATCCCTCTTCCAAACCCTCACTATATACTCTTCCTTACTAAACATCGCACTATTCCCAATACACATGCAAATTTTTTCTTGTGTGCTGTTTAGTAAACTTTAAAAGTAACTGCATATAATACAGTGGGGGAAATAAGTATTTGATCCCTTGCTGATTTTGTAAGTTTACCCACTGACAAAGACATGAGCAGCCCATAATTGAAGGGTAGGTTATTGGTAACAGTGAGAGATAGCACATCACAAATTAAATCCGGAAAATCACATTGTGGAAAGTATATGAATTTATTTGCATTCTGCAGAGGGAAATAAGTATTTGATCCCCCACCAACCAGTAAGAGATCTGGCCCCTACAGACCAGGTAGATGCTCCAAATCAACTCGTTACCTGCATGACAGACAGCTGTCGGCAATGGTCACCTGTATGAAAGACACCTGTCCACAGACTCAGTGAATCAGTCAGACTCTAACCTCTACAAAATGGCCAAGAGCAAGGAGCTGTCTAAGGATGTCAGGGACAAGATCATACATCTGCACAAGGCTGGAATGGGCTACAAAACCATCAGTAAGACGCTGGGCGAGAAGGAGACAACTGTTGGTGCCATAGTAAGAAAATGGAAGAAGTACAAAATGACTGTCAATCGACAAAGATCTGGGGCTCCACGCAAAATCTCACCTCGTGGGGTATCCTTGATCATGAGGAAGGTTAGAAATCAGCCTACAACTACAAGGGGGGAACTTGTCAATGATCTCAAGGCAGCTGGGACCACTGTCACCACGAAAACCATTGGTAACACATTACGACATAACGGATTGCAATCCTGCAGTGCCCGCAAGGTCCCCCTGCTCCGGAAGGCACATGTGACGGCCCGTCTGAAGTTTGCCAGTGAACACCTGGATGATGCCGAGAGTGATTGGGAGAAGGTGCTGTGGTCAGATGAGACAAAAATTGAGCTCTTTGGCATGAACTCAACTCGCCGTGTTTGGAGGAAGAGAAATGCTGCCTATGACCCAAAGAACACCGTCCCCACTGTCAAGCATGGAGGCGGAAATGTTATGTTTTGGGGGTGTTTCTCTGCTAAGGGCACAGGACTACTTCACCGCATCAATGGGAGAATGGATGGGGCCATGTACCGTACAATTCTGAGTGACAACCTCCTTCCCTCCGCCAGGGCCTTAAAAATGGGTCGTGGCTGGGTCTTCCAGCACGACAATGACCCAAAACATACAGCCAAGGCAACAAAGGAGTGGCTCAGGAAGAAGCACATTAGGGTCATGGAGTGGCCTAGCCAGTCACCAGACCTTAATCCCATTGAAAACTTATGGAGGGAGCTGAAGCTGCGAGTTGCCAAGCGACAGCCCAGAACTCTTAATGATTTAGAGATGATCTGCAAAGAGGAGTGGACCAAAATTCCTCCTGACATGTGTGCAAACCTCATCATCAACTACAGAAGACGTCTGACCGCTGTGCTTGCCAACAAGGGTTTTGCCACCAAGTATTAGGTCTTGTTTGCCAGAGGGATCAAATACTTATTTCCCTCTGCAGAATGCAAATAAATTCATATACTTTCCACAATGTGATTTTCCGGATTTAATTTGTGATGTGCTATCTCTCACTGTTACCAATAACCTACCCTTCAATTATGGGCTGCTCATGTCTTTGTCAGTGGGCAAACTTACAAAATCAGCAAGGGATCAAATACTTATTTCCCCCACTGTATATGTGAACTGGTTTGATTGTACCTCAGAACAGCGGTATATCTAATCCATGAACACTAAAATACTACTACTACTACTTAACATTTCTAGAGCGCTACTAGGGTTACGCAGCGCTGTACAGTTTAACAATGAAGGACAGTCCCTGCTCAAAGGAGCTTACAATCTAAAGGACGAAATGTCAAGTTGGGGCAGTCTATATTTCTGAATAGAGATATAGTGGTTAGGAGCCAAAGGCGACATTGAAGAGGTGGGCTTTGAGCAAGGATTTAAAGATGGGCAGGGAGGGGGCCTGGCGTATGAGCTCAGGGAGTTTATTCCAAGCATAGGGTGAGGCGAGGCAGAAAGGGCGGAGCCTGGAGTTGGCAGTGGTGGAGAAGGGTACTGAAAGGAGGGATTTGTCTTGAGAGCGGAGGTTACGGGTAGGAATGTAAGGGGAGATGAAGGTAGAGAGGTAAGGAGGGGCTGCAGATCGAGTGCATTTGTAGATTAGTAGGAGAAGCTTGAACTGTATGCGGTACTTGATCGGAAGCCAGTGAAGTGACTTGAGGAGAGGGGTGATATGAATATATTGGCCCAGGCGGAAGATAAGATGTGCAGCAGAGTTCTGAAAGGACTGAAGGGGGGATAGATGGCTAAGTGGGAGGCCAGTGAGGAGTAGTCAAGGCGAGAGGTAATGAGAGAGTGGATGAGAGTTTGGGTGGTGTGCTCAGAGAGGAAAGGGCGAATTTTGCTAATGTTATAGAGGAAGAAGTGACAGGTCTTGGCTATCTGCTGAATATGCGCAGAGAAGGAGAGGGAGGAGTCAAAGATGACTCCGAGGTTGCGGGCAGATGAAAATGAAAGTGCACATACTTATGTTTTGAAAATTACTCTATAGAGCATATGTGTTTACATCTACACCTTCTATTTAGCAAGCTCAGATTTCCTGGGGTATTTCCTGGGTTATTTTACACACATATGGAGCAGGGGCGTATCTGCGTGGGGCCACAGGGGCCTGGGCCCCCGCAGATTTCGCCCTGGCCCCCCTCCCCGCCGTCAACCCTCCCCCGCTGCTTACTTTTGCTGGCGGGGTCCGACCCGCAATCTCCATATTTCGGCTTCCTCCGTGGCCATGTGCTTCCAGGAAGTAACGCTGCAGCGCTGATTCGTTGAATCTAGTTCGGCGTCTGACGTCCCACACGTCAGACGCCGAACTAGATTCAACGAATCAGCACTGCAGCGTTACTTCCTGGAAGCACATGGCCACGGAGGAAGCCGAAATATGGAGATTGCGGGTCGGACCCCGCCAGCAAAAGTAAGCAGCGGGGGAGGGTTGACGGCGGGGAGGGGGTGGAGAGAGGCGGCGGCGGCGGGGGGGGGGGAGGCAAAAATGTGCCCCCCCTCTCTGGCTCTGGCCCCCCCTACCGCCGGATTCCAGATACGCCCCTGATATGGAGTAACCCAACACCTGAACATAAGAACAGCTATACACTAGCCATACTGGGTGAGACCAAAAGTCTATCTAGCCCAGCATTCTTCTTCTAACAGTGGCCTATCCAGGTCTCAACAACCTGGCAGAATCCCAATGAGTAGCAACATTCCATGCTACCGATTCCAGGAATAAGTAGTGGCTTCCCCCATGGACTTTTCCTCTAGGAATTTGTATAAACCTTTTTTAAAACCCATATATGCTAACTGCTGCTACCACATCCTCTGGCAGAGAGTTCCAGAGCTTAACTATTTGATGAATGAAAAAATATTTTGTCCTATTCATTTAAAAAAATATTACTGTGTAACTTCATGGAGTGTCTCCTAGTCTTTGTACTTTTTGAAAGAGTAAACCATTGATTTACGTTTACCCGTTCTACTCCAGTCAGGATTTGGTAGACCTCTATCATATACCTAAGAAACAGCAATGAAAACGATCCGCAAGATCTAGAACAGCAGCAATAGAAAGCAGATTGATACAAGATATCTGTCAACAAAATACAACAGGGCACAGAAGAATGGCCATCACCAGAAGTTTTGTTTACCACATAAATATAAAAACATTTTAAAAGCCCGACACAGCCATGTTTCACCCTCCTAAGGACTGTGTCAGAGGTAAAGCAAGAACTGAGAGGTGTCTTTAGAGGATATCACCTAATCAGTCCAAAACAACACTTCCTCCAGCAAATTCCCCCTTAGGCCTCTCCTCATATGAGAAGAGTTCCATCCACTTAATCATTTTGTTTGCCCTTCTTTGAACATTTTCTAATTATGCTATATCTTTTTTGAGATATGTCAACCAGAATTGCACACTGTACTCAAGGTCGCATCATGGAGCGATACAGAGGTATTATAATATTTTTTTGTTTTCTATCCCTTGCCTAATAATTACTAGCATGTGAGAGAGAATTCTTCAGCACAGGATTCATGGAAGGAGACACTAGGGATGTGCATTAGCACAGACAGCATCATAGGAACCAACTTTTTAAAAATGTTTGAGAGCGCCAATTTCAACATAAATTGTTCTTTCCAAAACCCAGTGAAGGTACTTTCTCTTGCAGCTATGCCTACCATTTTCTTTCTGTTACAGTAGACAGTATGATTTTTAGCACTATAATTAGTGCACACAGGGAATTAAATTTTAAAAAGCATTTTCACAAGTAGAATGGTGTTTTACACACAGAAATAGTTTTGTCTTATAAAATTGCTCTCCCAATATGCATGCAAACCTATATGCATACAATTTGTACAGACACAAGATTTCTCAAAATAAGCAGAACTGTTTCCAGCACTAGGGAGGTAAAACTCCTAGACAAAATAAATGACTGCTTTTTGGAGCAATTGGTCCAGGAACCGACTGAGGGGGATCTATTTTAGATCTAGTTCTTAGGTAACAGTGTTGGCAGAAGCATAGCCAGGTTTAGTTGTCAGGGGGTGCAGACCTTTTGTAAAATAGGCATCAATGTGAACTTCAAGGGCTGGTCCTAGCTAGGCACCATTTTATTCAAAATCCATATGGGGGAGCAGGCGCTCAACTTGCATCCCACCTAGCTATGCCTCTGCGTGTTGGGTCCCCTGGGAAACAATGATCAGAACATATCAAGTCTGAGTTAATGACTTTTCACACAAACCAGGACTGAAAACCACCAAAAATATATAAATACTTAGTGTCACAGATCTCACCCATATATTGTCATATATATATATATATATATATATATATATATATATATATAGTAAATAGAGTACCCTCAGATATTTTTCCACTATTACTGCAGACAATGAAGCTGCTACCTAGTGGTATAGCACTTCTTGCATCAGGTTACTCTAAGATTATTAATGACTGGCATGAAGAATTTAAAGAAATCTACTGTACTAGCAAGCTAGTTCAGGTCCAGTCACCCTATGTATTGGGAGAAGAGCTTTGCATGTTGTTTATGTATTTTTATAAAGTATTATATGTTTATATGATTTTATGGTTGTTTTTTGTATTGTACCCCTGAAGCAGCCCATATTTGAATGAAACGTGGACCACATTGGGTTTTTTCAAATAATGTTACAGTTGAGCTTCTTTTCGAAAGAGATCGCCGGCCATCTGCTGACACAAATCGGGAGATGGCTGGCGATCTCCTTATCCCAGCCAAATCAGTATAATCGAAAGCCGAATTTGGCCGGCGCCAACTGCTTTTTCGTCGTGGAGCCGGCCAACCTTCAAGGGAGGGTACAGAAGGTGGGGTGGGGCTGGAGTGGGGGCGGGGTGGAGTGGGGGCATGGTTACAAGATGGCCGGCTTCACCCTATAATGGAAAAAAGATGGCCAGCTTGGACAAGCATTTCGCAGGCTGGACTTGGTCCATTTATTTTTAGGTCCAAGTCAACAAAAAGTGCCCCAATTGACCAGATGACCACTGGAGAGAATCGGGGATCACCTCCCCTTACTCCCCCAGTGGTCACCAACCCCTTCCCACCCCAAAAAAAAATTTTTTTTTGCCAGCCTCTATGCCGGCCTCAAATGTCATACCCAGCTCCTTGACAGCAGTATGCAGGTCCCTGGAGCAGTTTTTATTGGGTGCAGTGCACTTCAGGCAGGTGGACCCAAGCCCATCCCCCCTACCTGTTACACTTGTGGTGATATATGTTGAGCCCTCCAAACCCCCCCAAAACCCACTGTACCCACATGTAGGTGCCCCCTTCACCCCTTAGGGCTATGGTAGTGGTGTAGAGTTGTGGGGAGTGGGGGGGATTTGGGGGGCTCAGTACCCATGGTAAGGGTGCTATGCACCTGGAAGCTATTTTATTTATTTATTTATTTATTTATTTTTTAAGTGCCCCCTAGGGTGCCCAGTTGGTGTCCTGGCATGTGTGGGGGGCCAGTGCACTACAAATGCTGGCTTCTCCCATGACCAAATGCCTTGCATTTCACTGGGTTTGAGATGGCCGGGCCCGGTTTCCATTATGGCTGAAAACTGAAGCCGGCCATCTGCTCTACACCCGGCGATCTCAACATTTGACCTAAATGTTGATTTAGCCGGCCCCAACCATATTTTGAAAATACAGTTGGCTCCGCCCCTTTGCGGAGCCGGCCCCGAACATGGCCGGCCATCTATTCGGCTGGCACCATTCGATTATGCCCCTCAGTGTGACCTATACATCTGGATCTGCTTTATTTTTTTGTCTTGCTGCTGGTGCAAATCTGAAGTGCCTCTCTACTACCTTGCAGGCTCAAGGCAAGCCTGTGTTGATCTGGGTTTGTCTGGAACAGCAACAGTGTGTTTGGGGCGTGGCCAGAGTCAGCCCGTTTCCTTATGGTTTTGCAAGAAACATTGATGGTACTATTCTAAGTTGTGCTGTAACAGGCTTCTGTAGACTGCAATGTAGTAATAAAAAATGTTTTCTGTTTACTCTTACCCCTTGTATGACTTTTTGAGAGATGAAATGCTCCAAGTACCACAATATGTATGTATAATACCATGTGGCAGCGTGGCTAGCGGCTGGCTATAGGGATTCACAAAGTGACTCCCTACTTTCTCCTGCACCATGGACACTAGCTTGTGAGAAAGGCCTTTGCCTAAGTCATGTCTAAAAGAGTTCCAGTGAATTCCAATTGTGATGAAGGTCTCAAGCAGGACCAGCCACTGTGCCATCATCAATGAGAGGAGACAGTGGGCTGGGAGCAATTTTTGCACCCTTTGGTGGCTGTACCATTCACACAGCCTGTGGTATAGTGCTAGGTTTAAGTGAGATTTTGGGTAATTTTTCATGAACCCGAGATAGAATCAGTAGACCAACTAGCTTATGAGTAAATTCTCATAAGGTCACCAAAATTTAGGTGCCAGGATGATGCACTGTAAATGTGAATTCTATAAATGCAGTTGTGCGCACATCCTCTGTTGCTGTCCTTTCAGTCACCCCATTCCCTAAGGTCTCAGAAAAATAATTTTGTAATACCATCTCATAAGAGACTTTGACTCGGTTCTTCATGTCATAGAGCATTTAGCTGTGTGGCCCCAACACTTTGGAATTACGCAGAGAAGGATTCATGTAAGAAATCTAAGATAGGTCCAAAAACATGATATTTAACCAGGTCTTTGAGTCATAGTCCTGGAGTAAGCCACTGATTTTTTATTCCATTGGTGACAGTTTATCTAGAGCATTGATATGTACTAGAATGTATAATGTGTAACATTAGGATTTCAACTTTTTGTGAAAATACAAAACTCTAATGCTGGGGTTTACTAAGCCACTAGCGTTGGCACTAGTGCCAACACAGCCCATTCGCTTTGAATGGGCTGTGTCAGTAATGCTACACAGAAGCTGCTAGTGTGGCTTAGTAAACAGACCCCTAAGAAATAAAGGGACTCATTAAAAAAAAAAAAAGTCCAAAAAATGTCATAAGGTGGTAGACAGACATTTTTCTCTCAAAAATGTCCAAGTTGCGATTTTTGACACTCCAATTTTAAAGGGTTTTCTCCACATTTTGCCCACATTTCAAGGGGGCATGGTGGGGGTGTGTTTTGGGTGGGACCAAAAGATGTTTTCCTACAATAATGAAACAAAACAAAATCTTTTAGGGTCAAAATGAAGACTTTTTGGCTAGACCTGTTTCGATCACTAATAAGTGACCAAAAGGTGCCCTAAATACCAAATGACCACTGATGAGATTAAGGCATAACCCCCCCCCCCTTTACTACCCCAGTGGTCACAGACCCCCTCCCTCCCACCTAAGATGTGACAGTACATACCAGGCTCTATGACAGCTTCAGACATGAGGCCATTCTTGTTAGAGCAGCAGGGAGGTCCCAGGAGTAGCCTAGTAGTCAGTGCAATGGACTATAGAGAAGGGGACCCAGGGGACCATTCTAACTGGTACACTTGTGGTGAAATGTGTAGCCCTCCAAAAACCACTAAATACCTACTGTACCTACATATAGATGACACCTGCAAGCTTGAGGGCTATTGTAGTGGTGTACAGTGAGGTACAATAAGTTTTTCTCTGTTCCTGGAGGGCTCACCATGGGGGTAAGGTGAGATGTGTACCTAGGACTTTTTATGTAAAGTCCAGTGCAGTGATCCCTACACATCCCCACTGCTCTGCTGGGATATCTGTGTGGCCAGTCTACTACGAATGATGGCCCCGACATCCCAGTGGCTGGTTTTTGGGCGTTTTACTCATGGGCATTCTTTTCCTAAAATGGTCCCAAAAGAAAAACGCACTGAGCACAAAACATCTAGAAAAAGGCAATTTTTGAATTTAAAAAAATAGACATTTTTCAGGTTCAAAAATGACTATGTTTGCCACTCGATTTTTAAACATTTTTAGCCAAACGTCCAAAATCGGACTTAGATATTTTATCAAAAATGCCCCTCAAAATGTTTTTGCAGAAAGTAAGAAAGACAATTAGGAAAAACAATGCGTAAGAGATTGAGACAAGACTGGGGCATGCTGGTAATATCATTCAAGGCACTTCTCAAAACACACTGTTTCTCTTTGGCTTTTCAAACCTGCTCTTAGTAAGTCTTTCGTTGGGGGATCGGCCTGGGATGCTGCAGCTGGTCTTGAATGATTGTACTTGGATGATTTGTTTTTTCTTTTATACTAGTAAAAAAAGGCCTGTTTCTGGAGCCAATGAAACGGGCGCTAGCAAGGCTTTCCTGTGGCCCCCCTGCCCCCCCCACCCGTCGTCGATGTTGGTGAATTGGTCCGCCTCTGCCCTCAACGTCATAATGTTTAATGCTAGGGCGGTGAATTGCTCCGCCTCCGCCCTCAATGTCATAACGTTTGACGCGAGGGCGGGGCCCAGAGACTGTGTTTTTCGAGGCTTCAGAGCTTCGAACATACGAACCTTGGCTTCAGTGACGTCAGAAGCCAATAGAACGTTGAGGGCGAGTTTTATAGGGAGCAGATGGGCGTGGCTGAGTACTGAGGGTGAGTAGTCCCAATAGTAGCCTAGCCTACCAGGAGGACAGGAGTTCACTGCCACAGATGGAGTGAGCTTCAGAACTCTGAGGGGGGATTTTATTTATATAGATAATGGCATTCCCTCTTACTGTTTTGCTTTTAGTATGATTGTAAACCGTTTAGATTCACATATCTGGAATATGTGGTATAGCAAGTTTTTAATAAACACATGTAGAACTAGCTGAATTTGGTTAGCTTTTACAGCAGGAATTGGCAAAGTTTCTTTTTTGAATGCCCCCCTCCCCACACACACTTTTCCCTTTAACATCTCTGTGGTGATGAAGAGAGATGGTGGTGCACCTCAAAACACACACTGCTGGGGTGGGTCTCACTCTGAATAAATTTTCCTCACTACCAGTGCTGGGAGAGCCCCTCTCTCATTATTCACAGCGCTGAGGGAGGAAAGGAAACTTCCAAACACTCACACTGCACAGACTCATGCTTTCATCCAGCAAACTGATCACCGTGAGCTTTTTGAAAATTTGTGTGCTGCTTATGCTGAACTCGTATATCACAAGACCAACAGAAGTTCAAATTTTAAATATGATCACAGTGCCAGGATCAGTTACTGACTGGCTTGCTGGTAAAATGTATTATCGCACACATTCTGGATGCTAAATACCACTGCCTTCTACTCCCTCTTGGAGAATTGCAGATGAAAGGCTCATAGCTGGTTACAGGACACCAAACAAACTCTGGTCATAGTTTAAACCAAGACTTTGAGACAGTCCTCCAACCCATGTGCCTTCTAACTTGTGCTAATCTCTTATTTCTCCTCCAGGGAGTCCTTGGGAGAGGGGACAAGCCTTGATGGAGCCATGCGACATAGTAAACCATGCTCATTTATAAACGAAAAGAGAGACCTTAACTCTATGCTGTTAATGCTTAAGAAGAAGGCAGACAGACGGAAATGTCTGATGGATTATCTAAAAAAGCTGGGGTATCTGGAGCCACAGTGACACTATGCACAGCCATGGCACTCCTTGCACTGAAGCTGTATATTTCTCTCACTGAAAAATTTTTTTCTTGCTTTGAAAAAGATTAAAGAAACTTCTCATTGCAAAGTCCATTCTAAGCTTTGTCTTGCCTTTTTCTTAATCCTGTGTGTATTTTATTTTCAGCACAGAGAAGTCCTGCCGCTAGTGTCCCCATGTCCTCCTCATACCATCCTCAGTGGAACTGTGAGGATAGTAGTGATGACAGACTGGTGAAAAGCAGAAAATTCTTACTGCTTTGAGACTCCATTATCAGAGGCATTAACTTAGGAACACAGTTCAAGGGTTCCAACCTAGTGAAATGCCTTCCAGGATCTTCAGCTACCAGATGTACCGACCAAATACTGAAAGTGATTCAAGAAGAGAGCAAGGCTTCAAATACTGATGTAATTCATTTGGGGACAAATGACCTGGCCAACAATAGCAACTTTACGGCACAGAGAGTGTTCCAGAAGCTTGGGGAGGGACTGAAATCTCTGGTTCGGACTGTGGCTTTTTCTGAAGTAATTTCTACATGAGGGAAGGGAGAGGAAAGACTACGCAAAACAGTGGAATTCAATAAGTGGCTTGAGTCTTGGTGTAAAGAAGAAGGTTTTAGATACATAGGAGCATGGGGTAATACGTGGAAAAATAACAGGCTGTACTATAATGATGGGCTACATCTTTCTGTGACGGGAAAAAGGATCCTTGGGGAGAAATTCTGACAGTATGTTTCTAGATATTTAAACTAGACTGTGGGAGTGACAAAAAGAAACAAGGGAATTCAGAAAGTCACCCCCAGAATAAACATGATGGCAGAGGGAAAGGCCAACTAAATATAGAAAACCACCTAAACTCACTAAGCAATGAAAAGCAATGAGTACAAATCAGGGGCGTAGCCAGACCTTGCCAGGAGGGGGGGCCAGAGCCCGAAATGGGGGGGCACTGTTAAGCCGCCTCCCCCCCTCCGGCAACCCCCCTTCCCCCGCTCGATCGCGCCGACACTCTTAAACTCCCCCCCCCCCGCTACCAACCCTCGGCCGCCGTCGCCGCCCGCCCCATGAAGTACCTTGTTTGCTGGCGGGGCTGCCCAAACCCCGCCAGCCAAGAGTGTTCTTCAGCGCTGGAGTTAGTAAACTCCGGCGCCTTCATTCAAGGAAGTTCGTCTGAAGGATCAGCTGGTTTTGACGCATTTACGTCCTGCACGGGGCTACATGCACGGTGCAGGACGTAAGGCGTCAAAACCAGCTGATCCTTCAGACGAACTTTCTTGAATGAAGGCGCCGGAGTTTACTAACTCCAGCGCTGAAGAACACTCTTGGCTGGCGGGGTTTGGGCATCCCCGCCAGCAATCAAGGTAAATAATGCAGGAGCGGGGCTGGCGGCGATGGTGGGGGAAGGTTGGTGGCGGGAGGGGGGTCGTCGGCAGGGGGCCAGGGGTGAATCTGCGGGGCCCGGGCCCCCTCAGGCCCCACGTAGCTACGCCACTGGTACAAATGCTCGTAGTCTAGGTAAAAAGGTTCAAGACTTGCAAGCCCTGATGTTTGAAGAAAACTTGGATATTGTTGCTATTACAGAGACGTGGTTCAATGATTCCCATGAAAGGGATGTGACCATACCCGGCTATAATCTTTTTAGGAAGGATAGAGAGAGCCGAAGAAGTGGAGGAGTGGCGCTGTATGTGAGAGACAATATCAGAGTGGCTGAAATGCAAGGAACCTGGGGAAAGGAAGAATCTTTATGAATCGTCCTGGAAAGAGAAGATGGAACCTATATCCACACGGGAGTTATCTACAGACCTCTGGCACAAACGGAGAAGCTAGACAAGGATCTGATAGAAGATATTCAAAAGATTGGTATGAAAGGGGAGGTGCTATTGTTGGGAGATTTCAACTTGTCTGATGTGGATTGGAACGTCCTATCTGCAGAATCAGAAAGAAGTAGGGAGATTGTGAACGCCTGTCAAAGTGCCTTGCTCAGACAAATGGTGATGGAACCCACAAGGGAAGGGTTGATGCTGGATCTAGTGCTCATGAATGAAGGAAGTGTTTACAATATCCGGGTGGGTGCCCACCTATGTAATAGTGATCATCACACGATATGGTTTGATATAAAGGCAAAGGCGGAGTGCGGACACACAAAACTCAAAGAACTAGATTTCAGACGTACTGACTTTGATAAAATGGGGGCATACCTGAAGAAGGAGCTGTTGGCATGGGAAGGCATAGGAGAAGTGGAAAATCAGTGGTCAAAGCTAAAAGCTGCTATAAATATGGCAACTGATCTTTACACAAGAAAAGTGAACAAAAACAAGAGAAACAGGAAGCCTATATGGTTCTCCAAACAAGTAGCTGAAAAAATAAGAGCAAAAGAGGCTTTGTTTGTCAGGCTTTTCCAAAAGCAGGAACTAGGATCTTGAGCCCTTGGGCCGCTGCCGAGGAGCGGCAATGGCAGGCAAAACCACCCCACACAGGGATAAGGCAAAACTCTGACAGGGCCAGTTAGACTTCACCTGCACTTGACCACCGTTTCTCAGGAGTTGAGCCCCTGGGTGCAGGTGGCCGGCAGGACTTGACGGACAGGGCCGGAACTGGATACCAGCAGGATACACTCATGGACTAGAGTACACAGGGAGGCTAGGCAGAATACTAGACTAGGACTCTCAGACAGACAAGGGACAGAACTGAAAGCTGCAAGAAGCCACTGAAACATGAAACAAACACTGGTAGACAAGAGAGACAGAACTGAAAGCTGCAAGCAGCCACTGAAACAGGGAAAAAACACTGATAGATAAGCTACAGAACTGAAAGCTGCCAGGCAGCCACTGAACAAGAAACACAGACAACCTAGAACTAGACAAAGACATACAAACAAGAAACAAGACTGGGAAACAAGCAATGAAGTACAAGAAGCTACTCAGACTAAACTAGAATCAGGCAAGAATACAGACTATAAACTGGACTAGGCAGAAGTGCAGCAAGCACCAACAAACCAGGGCCTTAGGTGATGCAAAGGCAAAGCAGAGAGTTTCCAAATGGCTAATAAGCCCAGCAGCAGCTGAGATTCAGCTGCAGCAATCACCAGGCAGCTACGGGTGCTGTGCAGGCTCAAACAAGACAAGCAAGTCTGGCAGGCCGGAAGATCCGGACTGGACTGGGCTGAAGTCTGGAACGGGAAACAGCACACAGACAGTCCAATGCAGCCACCAAATCTGGCCACCAGAGGGCAAGAGGAGCACAAACCAAGACACAGGCAGAAAGCATACTGAAGCACAGAGAGGCTAAACACACACAGTTGCAGTATAGGGAAGTAATCAGAGCCATGCTGGAAGCAGCCAGCACACAGAGACAGAGACAGAACTAACTCAGGAAGAACAGACAGAAGCCAGCTCAGAAGCTGACTGCCGGAAATAAGGTAAGTCTGAGAGGGGTCACGACCACAGACGTGACATTGTTCAAGAAATACAAAAGAACACAACAAGAGGATCATGGAAAAGATTATTGGATTAAATTCAAAGAGGCGAAGAGGGAAATACGGCTAGCGAAATTGCATACAGAAGAAAAAATGGCTAAAGATGTAAAGAGAGGTGACAAGACCTTTTTCAGATATATTGGAGAAAGGAGAAAAGCTAGGAATGGAATTGCAAGATTGAAAGATAATAGGAATGGCTATGTGGAGAGTGATGAGGATAAAGTGAACGTGTGCCATTTACAGAAGAAAGAGTTAGTACATAAGTGCATAAATATTGCCATACTGGGACAGACCAAAAGTTCATCAAGCCCAGCATCCTGTTTCCAACAGTGGCCAAACCAGGTCACAAATACCTGGCAAGAACCCCAAAAAGTACAAAACATTTTATGCTGCTTATCCCAGAAATAGTGGATTTTCCCCAAGTCCAATTTAATAATGGTCTATGGACTTTTCCTTTAGGAAGCTGTCCAAACCTTTTATAAACAGCTTAGAATCTGAAGGTGGACAAAGCTATGGGGCCGGATGGAATACATCCCAGGATACTGAGGGAGCTCAGAAAGGTCCTGGCGGGACCTCTTAAAGATTTATTTAATAGATCTTTAGAGAAAGGAGAGGTTCAGCGAGATTGGAGATGAGCAGATGTGTTCCCTCTTCACAAAAGTGGAGACAGGGAAGAAATAAGAAACTACAGACCGGTAAGTCTCATGTCAGTGGTAGGAAAAATAATGGAGTCACTACTGAAAGAAAGGATAGTTAACTTTTTAGAAGCCAATGACCCGAGACAACATGGCTTTACCAAAGGAAAATCCTGCCAAACGAATCTTATTGACTTCTTTGACTGGGTGACCTAAAAACAGGATGAAGGACATGCACTAGTTGTAATCAACTTGGATTTTTCAAGAAAACAACAGGGTAATCGATCTGCAAACTCCAAGATGGAAAACAGGCAAAGCAGATACGTATATATAAAAAATGTATTGATAAATATAGATCATAATATAGTTAGCAAGCCCGACACAGGCCATGTTTTGCCCAACTGGGCTGCATAAGGGGCTAATCAATATTTGCATGATCATATAATTGCCACTCAAAAATCTATTTGTTGAGCTCATAATTGTGCAGTGGAAGATTGCACACCTTAACGGATGGCGCTTTGAAAAGAAGAATCATTAAAGACCTTGGATCGACATTTGCCACAATGATACTGTATCTTTCATACACTATTAAGTATATTTAAGTTGTATCACATGTAATAGATTTTCTCAACATTAAATAATCACTTCCCCCTTTGCACTTGCAACTTTCCTCTCTACAGACTACTACTACTACTACTTATCATTTCTATAGCACACTTCCTTTCAGACACTGTCCCCCCTTTAACCTCTCCCTCTCTCTGGATGTTCTTCACTCTTCTCAGCCCCTCCTTCTAGTAAAGCTTTACCTCTTTTAAACCCCTTTCTCCTGCAGATTCACACCTCCACATTCCTTCCCTCTAAAGAGGACCTTCCATCCTAACGCTCTTCCCTCCTCCTCACACTCTTCCTTTGCCATAAATGTTGTTCCCCCACTCGTTCTCATCCTTTCGTCCTTTCCAATCAGGTGATAAGGTGCCTCCCCTGGACTGGCATTTTTTTTTTAGTGGACCAAGTGCCACTTGTACTGCCAACAATGCCATGGAACTTCAGTGTTCAACTAGATTTTGAACACTGCGGGAGAAGGTGCATTAATGCCGGTTGTTGCTTTTTCAAAGTTTCCTTTATTCTAGAAAGTAGGCCATTTGTTTTTGCATGGGATGTGACACCCAGTGCAATTTCTGGTACTGTGAGTGGTCCTGATTATTGCATTGCACCGTGTTTGGGGCTGCCATCTCACATGCGGAAATCCCTACAAATGTTTCAGAACACTGTTGCCTAGCTTTTGACTGGTTATTCATCATCATGCTTTGCACTGGCTTCCAGCGAAGCAACATAATAACAGTAATTCTATAATAGATTGCCAAAATGTAGGTGGATTATTTTCACGGGTAGTGAGCCTATTCTATAAGAACACTTATGCATGTAAGTGTTCTTGTACAATACCAGCACAAACCTGCTTTTTAATTTCCTCAATAACCTCTCATGAGGTACTTCATTAAATACCATCTGAAACTCCACATAAATATCACTAGACTACCTTTATTCATATAATTATTTAAATCTTCAAAGAATTCCAATAAATTATTAAAATATGACTTCCCTTTGCTAAATCCATGATGTTTCTTCCACAATAGGCCATGTTTATCCATACGCTCAGTAATTCTGTTCTTAATATCAGCTTGTACCATTTTACCTAATATCAATATCAGGCTCATTGGTCTGTAGTTTTCTATATCACTGTTGAAGTTTTTGTTACATTGCCTACCCTCCAATCCTCAGTACAGCGATAGATGTTAACATATTATAATAGTAGGTCTGTAATTTTAAATTTAAGTTCTTTCAGAACTCTGGGCTGACTACCATCAAGTTCTAGGGATCTTATACTCTTTAGCTTCTCAGTTTTTTTTCTAGTGTATCTTCAAGTTTCACAGTTATTTGCTTCAGTTCCTTTGAATCATCATATTCAAAGAAGAGTTCTGGTATGGTACTTCCTATAAGACCCCAACAAGTATAATATTTTCTTTTTATTTTTTTTATTTACGTCAATTTATATACCGTATCTTATTGCTACTGCAAAACAGAACAGTTTACAATTTATAAAATAAAAGAAACAATACAATATGTACAGGTTGGATAAACATTAGAACTCCAGTCATTACAGGAAAGCACAGCAAAACCACAAACTAGCTACATAAGATGAAAAACAGTATAACTCATGATTTAGTATACAGGAGAGCACCGCGAATACAGGATTAAGTACATAATATAATCTACACAATCAAACAATACAGTTTTGATTTAATATATATTACAGATGCCCATTTATAACCTTTCTTCCATTATTCTAAATTCTGTTCTACATAATTGATAAAATAGAAGGTTTTCAAAAGTTTCCGAAAATGAAAGTAAGATTTCTCAAGTCTGATCTCTTTTGGAAGGCCATTCCAAAGAGAGGGGGACAAATAGAAAAAAGCTGAATTCCGTGTGGATTCCCATCTAGCCCTAACGAGAGGAGGAATCACTAACCTGTTGTCTGTCAGGGATCTAAGGGTTCGTGTGGCAGTGTAAGGGGTAGTTAGATTTGACAGATAGTCAAATCCATAACTGTGATTAAAAGAAGGGATTCTTCTACCACTCTAGAAACTGGATGACATTTCATCCATATCCAAGAAGAGTAAAAAGAATTGTTCACAGGGAAAAAGGGAACAGGCAACCATTGTACTTGCCCTAATGCTTATCCTTTGGACTCGATAAGCATTGAAAAATCCCCTAAAGCAGAACGGATTTGTCCTAAGTGTTTTGGTAAAACAGGAAGAAACTACTAAAAGAGTCGATTATCAAGTTTTTGTACCATACTATGATGTATATTTTAATAATTTATTGTTTTATTTATGTTGTAAATTACTTTAGGTTGAACTTTGTTCAAGGAAGGCAATAATATAAATGAAACATAACAGTTTGATTGTTACAGTATTCTAGAAGTGATAACTACTGTATTAAAAATTCAATGTTCTTGTAGATTTGACTGTGTTATGAATACACTTTTTAGTAAATAAATTCAGATCAATTGGAACTGCTAAGTGGTCTCATTAACATAATCTCCCACCTATCCAGTCTGTCTCAGGGTAGATTACAGCAACAGTCAACAAAAACAGAGCATGACAATTTAGAGTGAAAACTGGCCAAAAGGTCTCCCTCCATGAACCGAGTAACTTGGTACCTCTGCTTAAGCCACTGTGGGCTCTCAAATTCAGAAGAGTCCTTCTCTCAGCTTTTTTAATTAGGTGATTGAGACAACCAGTTCCATGGCCAGACAAGAAAAGAAGTGGAAGCAGCAGAAAACAACCTCAGAAATGGGATAGAAATACCCAGGCAATAGGAACTACTAAAATACAAGACACATTTAGGAATGGGCTGGCTACAGCTAGGTGCCCAAAGGTAATAGCTTTTCCAGAACGACAGGTGCTTTCTAACCAAAAGTCATTGGTTCAAGGCTGGCTAATGCCTAGTACCTATTAACAATAATAGGAAATAAAAAAAGATTTTTGGAGGATTTTTTCCCCTGCACAGCCCTAAAAATGAGTCCATTACAAGGACTGGAGCACGCACAGCAAATGTGGAAAAACATTTACAAAGCTGAGGTAGGGAGAAGCTACACAACACCGCCTGCTCCTGAAGCCAAATATTTTGGCCAAAGTCTGTAATTACACTGACTTTGGCCAAAATATTACATTGCAGAAGCAAGCAAGGGAATAACAAAGACATTTCAATGCAAGAAGCCTAGATACAATTGTTATATTTGGATTAGAAATAAGATTAATGATTTTAGGTAAAGGGCAGCTTCCAAACAGAGAGACATTTTTACTCTGTTACTATATTGGCACAACTACAACTCGGATTTTCCCTACACAGAATTTAGTATTAAGGTGCTCACTAGGGTGTCTTATTTATTGGTTTTGATTTTAATAAATCTTTTAGGGATGTTAGCAAGCTGGCATTTAACCTTGTACCACCCAAAAACCACCATAAAGAATACTCAGAAATGGTGGCACTCCCACCATCAGGTGGGCAGCATCAAGCTGAAATTTTCTGTAACATTCAAAACAATCTCCACAGCCTAAATTCCATTGTAAGACCACATAAAAAGAGGGTTTCAGCTTATTAATCTTGTGACTTATTATGTCACACTGAACTTGTGCTTGAGGCTGGCAAACGCTGAGCAATGATGCACACAGTACATGTCACACACTGATCCTATGTCTGAGGTCAGCAAAACGCTGAGCACTGATCCACATAGAACGTGTCACACACAATGAATCTATGCCTGAGGCTGGCAAGTGCTGACCACTGATGCAGACCTTATGACAGTTTCTCAATCAGTGTGCTGCAGGAGTTGAGGGTCAATTTTTTCTCGTCTCTAGTGGTCGGTAGTAGCAAGCAGAGAGCAGTGATTTATACAGCTTTCTCATGCCAACCCTGGAGCCTTCTCTATGAAGTAACTTCCTGCTTCTGCATAGGTGGGAATTGTCAGAGAAGGTTCCAGGGTTGGTGTGAGCAGGCTGTATGAATTATTGCTCGCTGCCGCTAACCACTAGAGACAAAATAACTTTAAAAAAGGTAAAAGGGGGTGTTGAGAAAGACAAGGGGAGATGCCTGGTCGCAGGAGGACAGGATGGAAAGATGTTGGATTATTTGGGTGGGGGAAGAAAAGGTAAATGTTGAACTGTTTGTGTGGGTGCTCTTTAGCACCAGCGTTTATGCTTTTAACTCCATGGGAATTTGGGAGGACCATCTGTATACGTCATTTTGAAGACCCCTGAGGAAGGCCTCTTTTGGCCGAAACATGGACTGTGTAGGGTCCTAATAAATTTCTTAGGTTTTCAGGATATCCACAATGAATATTCATGAGAGATATTTGTATGCACTGCCTCCACTGCATGCAAATCTCTCTCATGAATATTCATTGTAGATATCCTGAAAACCTAACTGGCTGGGTTGCCTCCAGGACCAGGTTTGGGAACCACTGTTCTAAGGGGTCAATATTCAGCCGTCGGCGGTGAGCATTTTGCTCACTGTCGACGGCATTATTCTGGATGTTCAAAGCCAGGATCTGTGTTGGTTTCGGCTTTGAATATTCAGTTATTTTTAAGCCAGCTAAGACATGGAGGCGTATTTTCAAACAACTTAGACTTACAAAGTTACCTAGAGGGGCATAATCGAACGCAAACGCCCATCTCCA
Organism: Microcaecilia unicolor; assembly: GCF_901765095.1. NCBI lineage: Eukaryota > Metazoa > Chordata > Amphibia > Gymnophiona > Siphonopidae > Microcaecilia > Microcaecilia unicolor. The sequence continues at coordinate 94,848,687 of NC_044032.1, read as the reverse complement.
TGAGCGTCTATCTCCGAGAATGGGTACGTGAAGGGGCGGGACAGACCGTATTTTTGAAAAAAATGGGCATCCATCTTTTTTTTCGATAATACGGTTTGTGCCGGGCAAATGCATTGGATTTGTGCAGATTTGAGCTGGGCGGTATCATTTTTCAGCGATAATGGAAACCGAAGGCGCCCAGCTCAAAAATGAACAAATCCAATGCATTTGGTCATGGGAGGGGCCAGGATTCATAGTGCACTGGTCCCCCTCACATGCCAGGACACCAACCGGGCACCCTAGGGGGCACTTGTAAAAATTAAAAAAAAAATTAAAATACCTCCCAAGTCCATAGCTCCCTTCCCTTGGGTGCTGAGCCCCCCCAAATCCCCCCCAAAACCCACTGCCCACAACTCTACACCATTGCCATAGCACTTATGGCTGAAGGGGGGCACCTAGATGTGGGTACAGTGGGTTTTGGAGGCGGTTTGGAGCGCTCCCATTTACCACCACAAGTGTAACAGGTAGGGGGGATGGGCCTGGGTCCACCTGCCTGACGTCCACTGCACCCACTAACAACTGCTCCAGGGACCTGCATACTGCTGTGATGGAGCTGGGTATGGCATTTGAGGCTGGCATACAGGCTGGAAAAAAAGTTGTTAAAGTTTTTTTTTTTGGTGGGAGGGGGTTAGTGACCACTGGGGGAGTAAGGAGAGGTCATCCCCGATTCCCTCAAGTGGTCATCTGGTCATTTAAGGGACTTTTTTGGGACTTGTTCGTGAAAAAATAGGGTCCAAAAAAGTGACCCAAATTCACGCTAAAAACGCCTTTCATTTTCCGATTATCGGCCGAAGGCACCCATCTCTCCTCAGCTGATAAACACGACCCAGTCCCGCCTTCACCACGCCTCCAACACTCACCCGTCAACTTTGCCCATTTCCGCGACAGATTGCAGTTGAAGATGCCCAAAATCGGCTTTCGATTATACTGATTTGGGCGCCCACGGGAGAAAGACGCCCATCTCCCGATTTGGGTCGAAATATGGGCGTCTTTCTCTTTCGAAAATAAGCTGGCTAGTAACCTATGGAACTTTGTAAGCCTAAGTGCTTTGAAAATTAGCCCAATAGTCACTTAAGTCAATATTCATCAATTAAGTGGCCATGGGTTACAGCGTAAAAATAGGACAGACTTTTATGCAATCCCATTTGTGTGATAAATCTGGCTGCTTAAGGGCTGAATATCTGCATTTAAGTGATCAATTGCTAATTCCGCTCCCGGAACACCCCCAACTTAGCCGGCTTTGAGTTTGGCGCCAACCATGATATTCAGCAGCACTTAGCAGGTAAAGTGCTGCTGAATATTAGTGTCTGGCCCCACCAAGTGATTTACTTGCTCAGCGGCCAGCTCAATTGCTTTGAATATTGGGCCCTAAGTTTATAGAATAGTGTCTAAGTGCATTTTGCACATAAACGCAAATTGGTGTCAAGTAACACCACTGAAGAGTAATTATTGGCAGTCAATTAGCGCACACTTAAACAATTAAGGGCTCCTTTTACAAATTTGAAGTACTGATTAGCATGTGCTGAATGCATAGAAGCCCATTCAATTCCCATAGGCTTCTTTGCATTCAGCATACTTTAATCGGTAGCACCGCTTTGTAAAAGGAGCCCTAAGTTTTGTGAAGAGTGTACAAGATACACAATCTTGTACACTAGTCACAAAATTGTGCAACCAAGTTCATAAAATTAGGAGGTATATCTTACATATAGGGTGCATCTGTGCTCAGCTTTTGCTAGCCAGCTTTGCAACATTGGAATTACATTGAGAATAAGCAGCAATCCACCAGACAGAATAATTTTACACAGATCAGAACCAAATCTATATGCATTATCAAATAATGTGTTGAGAGAGAGCTGAGGGGCTGCAAAGGGTAGAGGAGTAGTCTAGTCGTTAGAGCACCAGCCTAACAACCAGGCTAAATGTGATTCAGATCCAATGCCTGCTCCTTGTGGCCAACTCCCCTTGAGCTAACCCAAATAAATATTTAAAAAATAAAAAATCTAAATAAACTGACCTGGTAATCAGCTCTGCTATTCTTGCATTTGCTAGCCACATTCTTTCTAGGCATTCTGGCTATGTGTGATCTCATCAGAGCCGCTGAAGGGAAGGGGGCAAGATTCCCCTAGCCCGGCACCAAGGTCTATCTCTCTCCTGTTCCTGTGTGTTGGGACCCGGGTGATTACATTAACGCGATAACTCTGGTCCCAGCACACAGGACCAGGAGAGTGACAGACCAACAGAGGAACAGATGCAGGAAGGTAAGGGGCGGGGGAATGGCAGTTGCCAGAGTGTGGGGGGAGCAGGGGGCAGTGGTGGCCCAAGTTGAGGGGGCAGGAACAGTGGCGACCTGAGTGGGGGGTGGCGGCAGCTCTGCCCCGGGACCGGCTCTGTCTCTCGGCAATCCTGGATATCATTTCTTGTGAGGAACTAAAGCTAAATTGAATTGTAGGAAATTGAATTCCCCTGTGCAATTTCCCACACATAAAACTGTGCCACACTAGGTGGTGTCTTGTCTGATGACCTACTGAGCCCTTGGGTCTTGCAGGGGAGCAGATGGATAACCCCAGTCATTCCCCGAGGACAGCCGAGCAGCCCCTAGTCTTCACCCGCAGCGACCACCGTTCACCGGGGGTTGAGCCCCCAGCTGCAGGCGGCCAGCGGGACTTCCAGAACCGGGGGGTTGACGGACTGACCGGCCACCACAGGACCAGCACCACGAACTGCAGGCAGGCAAATGGTCAAGGCAGACGGCAAATAGAATAGTCCAGGAACAGGCAAATGGTCAAGGCAGGCAGCAAGTAGAATAGTCCAGGAACAGGCAAATGGTCGGCAGGCGGCAAATAGAATAGTCCAGGAACAGGCAAATGGTCACACGGGAAAGTCAGGGATCTAACTACAAAGCTCAAGCAATCCCACAAGGAGGCTGGAACCTCTGGAAACAGAAGCCGAAGCAATGTCCTGCAGAGAACCTGCTCTTTAAATACTGTCAGCTATCAGCAAGGGCGGCCACTTCGGACGTCATCACTCGAGGAATTACTCTGATTGGTCTAACCCCGGTCCTCAGGCGGAGCCTCAGTTCCATCGTCCCAATCTGGATCCTCCAGGGTGGAGTTCTGGCTCCCGCCAGGGCCACCGAGAGGGGGGGGGGACAGGGGGGACAAACATCCCCGGGCCGGGCCTCCGGGGGGGGGGGCCCGGCGCCACCGCTGCAGTGTGGCCAGCCCGCCTCGCTCCGGAACTAACCTTAAGCCTCCTTCTTTCACTTCGCGCAAGCAGCAGCAGGGCAGGTCACTCTTTCCTTCCTTGTCCCACCTTCGCCTGACGTAACATCCGCGGGGCGGGGCATGGAAGTAAGGAGGAGAGATCTGCCCTGCTGCTGTTTGCGCGAAGTGAAAGAAGGAGGCTTAAGGTTAGTTCCGAGCCCGGTAGTGGGTGGAGGGGGGGCCCGGCAACTTCAGGTGGGCAGCGACCTCGGGTGGGGGGGGCCCGGGGGTGGCCTTGTCCCGGGCCCGGCCCCAGCTCTCGGCGGCCCTGGCTCCCGCGCTCAGGATGCGGAGAAGACGCCGACCCCCGCATCCCGGCGCCATCTTCCCTGCCTGTACGAGCGCGGACTCCATAGCCGGCGATGGGTAGCACGGAGGCCGTGAAAGCCAGCCTTCGGACACCGCCTCGGAGAGGCCGGCCATTGCCCCGACGGATCCAGGCCCTTAGCCGCGATCTCGGAAAGGCCGGCCATCGCCGTGAAGGATCCCGGCCAAGCCCGTCCCGAGACCGAGATAGCCGGCCATCGGGGCAGGGACCAGGTACGTCGTCCATGACCGTGGGATCCTCTTCCCAGGGCTCGTTTCCAGGGGAGGAACAGACTGAGGGAGCGAGGGATGTGACAGTATCCTCCCCTGATGCCCCCTTCCTTCTGGGCCCTGGTTTCTGAGGATAGCGGGGATGGAAGGCCCGTACAAAGTCCGGGGCATGTACATTAGTGGCCGGCTCCCATGAGTTGTCCTCTGGGCCGAAATGCTTCCATGAAAGCAGATAGAGTAACTTCCCCCGGCGCCTCTTAGAGTCTAGAATTTCTTCGACCTCATATTCGGGATCAGGCTCTGCATCCGGGACGGTTGGCTCCCCGTTCTGTGAATGCCATTTGGACCCCCGGAAGGCCTTCAACAGGGATACGTGGAACGCATTATGTACCCGCAGGGTCCCTGGTAACCGGAGGCGGTATGTCACCGCTCCAATCCGAGACTGGACCGTGAAAGGCCCTATGAAGCGCAGGGCCAGCCTCCGGGAGGGCAGTCGGAGCCGCAGATATTTCGTGCTCAACCATAACTTTTGCCCTGGTTGGAAAGTTGGAGCAGGGCGCCGGTGCCGATCTGCGAAAGTCTTGTATCTGACGGCTGCTCTCTGTAGCTGCTCCCGGACTGTGTTCCAGACCCCCTGCAGGCCAGCAAGAGTTTGCTTTACAGGGGGAGTAGTCGAGTCCGTTGGAATAGGCGGTGGTAACCGCGGATGCTGGCCATATACTATGAAGAACGGAGATTGCCCGGAGGCGAAATGTTCGCTATTGTTATATGCGAACTCTGCCCATGGGAGGAGGGCGGCCCAGTTGTCCTGTCGGTTATTGACAAAAGCCCGAAGGAAGCCCTTTAGAGTTTGATTAATCCGTTCCACCATCCCGTTGGTTTGGGGATGGTAGGCAGAGAAGAAGTGGGTGGCGATCCCTAGAGCGGAACACAGGGTCCTCCAGAATCGCGAAGTGAATTGGGCCCCTCGGTCGCTAATGATTCTGGCTGGCAACCCGTGGAGCCGGAAGATATGCCGGATGAAATGGTTGGCTAACACCGCGGCCGAAGAGAGACCTGGCAGGGGAACAAAGTGCGCCATTCTGGAGAACCGATCCACCACCACCCAAATCACAGTGTGCCCCTGGGAGCGCAGAAGGTCCGTGATGAAGTCCATGGAAAGTTCCTCCCAGGGGGCCGCAGGTACTGGTAAGGGTTGCAGATCTCCCCAGGGTTGTCCAACGACTGCCTTGGTCCGAGCACAGATGGGGCAGGTCGTGACAAACTGGAGGATATCTTGGGTCATCCGAGGCCATCGGTATTGCCGAGTAATCAGGCGAAGGGTCTTCTGGAACCCGAAGTGTCCTGCCAACGCGGACAAGTGCCCCCAGTGCATCACACTTCTCTGATTCGGCGGAGAAACGAACTCCCACACAGGAGCGACTGCTCCTGGCGCCGCAGGTAAGCAGGCCGGATCCAACATAGGATAAGGTTCCTCGACGTCCTCCAGGGCCTCGAAAGCTCTGGAGAGGGCGTCTGCCAGGGTGTTCTGCTCTGCGGAGCGGAATACCAGTTGAAACCGAAATCTGGCAAAGAACAGTGGCCAGCGGGCCTGCTGTGGATTCAACCTCTGGGCTTCTTGTAGATACAGGAGATTTTTGTGATCAGTGATCACAGTAAATCAGTGCTCCACCCCCTCCAGCAGATGTCTCCATTCCTGGAGGGCCAACTTTAAGGCCAACAGTTCTCTATCCCCCACTGTATAATTTCGCTCCGCTGGGGAAAACTTCCGGGAGAAGAAAAAGCAAGGCTGGCGCCTCCCCTTGGGGTTAACTTGAGAGAGGACGACTCCAGCACCCAACGCAGAGGCGTCTACCTCTACCACGAAAGGTTTGCTTGGATCTGGACTCCGAAGAATGGGAGCTGATTCGAAGGCCTTCTTCAACTGGGCGAAGGCCACGTGCGCTTCGGTCGGCCAGTTCCTGACATCCGCATGCTTCCTCGTAAGCGCCGTCAGAGGAGCCGTCAACTGGGAGTAGTGGGGAATGAACTGGCGATAGTAATTCGCGAACCCCAGGAACCGCTGCAGTGCCCTCAATCCCTGGGGTCTAGGCCACTCCCGGATAGCGCGTAGCTTATCTGGATCCATTCGAAGGCCCCCAGGCAAGAGAATGTGTCCCAGGAAGGGCAGGGTGTGCTGGCAAATAATCGATACTGCCGCAACCGTTGGAGCACCGTGCGGACGTGGGACACATGCTCCTGGGGTCTCTTGGAGAAAATCAAAATATCATCCAGATATACTATTACGGTGGAATAAAGAAGATCTTCCAGAACAAAGTTCATGAAACTCTGGAACACAGCTGGAGCGTTGCATAGGCCGAAGGGCATTACCAAGTATTCAAAATGCCCTTCATGCATGTTGAATGCGGTCTTCCACTCGTCCCCTTGCCGAATGTGGACCAGATTGTAGGCCCCTCATAGATCCAACTTGGTAAAGATCTGGGCGCCCTGCAGGCGATCAAACAATTCCGGGATCAGCGGCAAGGGGTATTGATTCTTCACGGTGATGGCATTTAGGCCCCGGTAATCAATGCAGGGCCTCAGGGAGCCATCCTTCTTAGTAACGAAGAAGAATCCTGCCCCGGCAGGGGACGTGGAGGGACGAATGAACCTCTTCTGAAGATTTTCCCGGATATAGGATTGCATGACCTTCGATTCATCTCGCGAAAGAGTGTAGAGCCGCCCCCGCGGGGGCATCTTGTCAGGCAACAAGTTAATGGCACAGTCGAACGATCGATGTGGGGGTAACACATCCGCTTCCACAGGGTTGAATACATCCTCAAAGTCCCGGTACTCCTCGGGCAAGGTGGCTTGACAGGGTTGTAACACTCTAGGGGCGGTCACAAGCGCCGGACAACTGGACTCTCGGCCCTTTAAACACGTCTCCATGCAGGCACTGCCCCAGGCTTGAATCTTCCCAAGAGTCCAATCAACCACAGGCGCGTGACGCCGTAGCCAGGGAAGTCCTAGAACCACGGGATGAATGGTTCTGGGCAGGATCAGAAATTGGGCCTCCTCCAGGTGGTGCTCCCCCACCTACAGCCCCAAATACGGGGTAACCTCGGTGATAGGCTCGGGTAACACCATACCCTGAATGGACGTTACTTGCAGCACGGGCCGATAAGGCATTGCTGGCCATCCCGTCTGCCTCAGGAGCTCGCCACTAATGAAATTCCCTCTTGCGCCGGAATCCAACAGAGCTCGGGTGTAAACCACAGCCTCCTAACATCGTAAAATCTCCGCGAGAGTAATCAAGTTATCAGGTAGGGGATTTGAGTGACCCAAGGCCCCCCCCCTTACGGAGCCTTGGAAGCAGCGTTTCCCGGCCGCGTGGGGCAAACACTGATGAAGTGGCCAGCCTTCCCACAATACAGACAGAGGCCGCCCCGTAAACGGTGAGCCCTCTTGGCCGAAGTTAACTGCTGGCGGCCGATGACCATGGGTTCCTCGGGGACCTCCCCTGACCCTCTGGCGGCCCGCCAAGGGAAGGCTGTCCGGCTAGCTCAGGCCCCGGTCCCAGGTGCCCGCCGCCTGCTGGCGTGCTCCCAGGTCCTTTTCCGAAATCGGGTGTCCACCCGAATACAAAGGGATATCAAAGCATCCAGATCCTCCGGAACATACCGACCGGCCAGCTCATCCTTGATGCGGTCCTGGAGACCCTGCCAAAAGATGGCCGACAGAGCCTCCTGATTCCATCAGAGCTCGGTGGCCAGAGTCCGGAACCAGGTTGCGTAGTCGCCCACCGTCCCCTCACCTTGCTGAATCCGCAGCAGCTCAGAAGCAGAGGAGGAAGGTCTCCCGGGAATATTGAAAACCATGCGGAACCGGCGCTGGAACTCCTCGTAATGTGACAAAAGCGGATCACGTTGTTCACAGAGTGGGGAAGCCCAGGCCAGCGCCGGCCCGGTCAGGAGAGAGATGACATAGGACATCTTCACCCGGTCCGAGGCGAATGATTCCGGCTGCATAGCGAAGTACAGATTACACTGATTCAGGAACCCCGGCAGCTTCCAGGAACTCCATCATACCGGGTAGGCTCGGGGAACCGAGGTCCCGCGAAGGACCCTCCCTGACGGGGAGCTGCTGCGGCGGCCTGGTTTTGAGCTTGGAGCGCTGTCAACTGAGAACAGACATTCTGAAGCGCCCCTGACAGGGCATTTAACTATTCCTGCTGCTGCTGTAGGATCTTCACCAGGTCCCGAATTTCAGGTTGCGTCAGCGAGCTCATGGCTTCGGCTTCCTGTCTTGTCTGATGATCTAGTGAGCCCTTGGGTCCTGCAGGGGAGTGGATGGATAACCCCAGTCGTTCCCCGAGGACAGCCGAGCAACCCCTAGTCTTCACCCGCAGCGACAACCGTTCACCGGGAGTTGAGCCCCCAGCTGCAGGCGGCCAGCGGGACTTCCGGAACTGGGGGGTTGACGGACTGACCGGCCACCACAGGACCAGCACCACGAACTGCAGGCAGGCAAATGGTCAAGGCAGGCGGCAAATAGAATAGTCCAGGAACAGGCAAATGGTCAAGGCAGGCAGCAAGTAGAATAGTCCAGGAACAGGCAAATGGTCAAGGCAGGTGGCAAATAGAATAGTCCAGGAACAGGCAAATGGTCAAGGCAGGCAGCAAGTAGAATAGCCCAGGAACAGGCAAATGGTCACACGGGAAAGTCAGGGATCTAACTACAAAGCTCAAGCAATCCCACAAGGAGGCTGGAACCTCTGGAAACAGAAGCCGAAGCAACGTCCTGCAGAGAACCTGCTCTTTAAATACTGTCAGCTATCAGCAAGGGCGGCCACTTCGGACATCATCGCTCGAGGAATTACTCTGGTCTAACCCCGGTCCTTAGGCGGAGCCTCAGTTCCATTGTCCCAATCTGGATCCTCCAGGGCGGAGTTCTGGCTCCCGCGCTCAGGATGCGGAGAAGACGCCGACCCCCGCATCCCGGCACCATCTTCCCTGCCTGTACGAGCGCGGATTCCGTAGCCGGTGACGGGGAACATGGAGGCCGTGAAAGCCAGCCTTCGGACACCGCCTCGGAATGGCCGGCCATTGCCCCGACGGATCCCAGCCCTTAGCCGCGATCTCAGAAAGGCCGGCCATCGCCGCAAAGGATCCCGGCCAAGCCTGTCCCAAGACCGAGATAGCCGGCCATCGGGCCAGGGACCAGGTACGTCGTCCATGACCGCGGGATCCTCTTCCCGGGGCTCGCTTCCAGGGGAGGAACAGACTGAGGGAGCGAGGGATGTGACAGGTGGCTGCCTAGTGTAAGGTTGGCAACTGGATCCAGATTTGCCCAATAGGGTTGATCCAGTCCTGGGTTTACCCCAATACATGCAGGGACTTTAGTCTTGTTTTTTTTTAGGGGATGCAATGGGGGACATCTGAATTACAAGTTCCTGCATGCAACGGGGTAAACCCAGGACTGGACCAACTCTGTCAGGTGAATCTGGATCCAATTGGCAACTCTAGCCTAGTTCGTTTAGTGCAGTGGGTCCTAAACCTGATCCTGGAGGCACCCCAGACAGCCAGGTTTTCAGGATATCCACAATGAATATTCATGACATTGATTTGCACGCAGTGGAGGTGGTGCATGCAAATCTCCCATGAATTTTCATTGTGGATATCCTGAAGACCTGACTGGCTGGGATGCCTCCAGGACCAGGTTTGGGAACCACTTGTTCTAGGGTCAGCCGTGCCTAGGATGTGCAATCAGTTTCTGCTCCACACAGTGAGGAACCATTTTCTTGCATAAGTTTATTTAGCCCTCTTCTAACTTTTCCTATAATAAATTGTGCATAGAAATTAACAATTACATAGAGGGCAATTTTCAAATACCCTTCCCCACATAAAATTAGGTTTCTGAAAAGCTGCCTGACACATATGTGAGTACAATTATACAATTATAACACTATGTGCATAATTCCACCCTAATACCAAGGGGATGTTCTGAGGGCAAGGCTGGACTGAAGAGTGCACTTGGGCATATAATTGTATATTTCCAACAGTATGCATGTAAATTTTCCTGGGAAAGATCCTGCTGAGAAACTTGTATATGTACTTTTCACAACTCAGTTTCCAAAGTGAAATTGTTCTCCTTGAAACCTGATGTAAATTCAGTGAAAGAAATACTACAGACTTTACATTTAATTGAATTCTTTGAACCTTCCCCCTAAATGCTCACATCTTGGCTTGTGATGATGCCTTTTATTGAATTAAAAGAACATTTATCCAAAACTTTAGCATAAATGTTTTTGAAATGACAAAGATATGAATGGATTTCTTTGATGTGACATATGAAGAAAGGACCTAGGCAGTCTTGAAATCATGATCACAGGATGCATAGAATCCAGCTTACACTTATTTTTCTAGAGGATCATTTTCAAAGGCATTTCTGCACTGCAAATAGTGGGTGGAAATGTGAGGGAATAGTTTTCCCAGGATAATTTTCAAAGCAGAATTGCTATATGTTTCATTTTAAAGATCTGGCAAAGTCTGCCCAGAAAAAAATAAACATACTGGGTCAGACCAATGGTCCATCTAGCCCAGTAGCCTGCTTCCAACAGCGGCCAATCCAGGTCACAAGTACCTGGCAGAAATCCAGTTAGTAGCAACATTCCGTGTTATCAATTACTGGGCAAGCAGTGGCTTCCCCCATATCCATCTCACTAACACACTATGGACTTTTCCTCCAGGAACTTGTCCAAACCTTTTTAAAACCCAGATACACTAACTGCTGTTACCACATCCTCCTGAAATTAGTTCCAGAGCTTAACAAATGTGGGATACAAATGCAACAAACAAACAAATAAATAAACTTTTCTTTGAGTGAAAAAATATTTCCTCCTATTTGTTTTAAAAGCATTTCCATGTAATTTCATCAAATGTCCCCTGGTCTTTGTACTTTTTGAAAGAGTGAAAAATTGATTCAATTTTACCCATTCTACACCACTTGGGATTTTGTAGACCTTGCTCATATCTCCCCTCAGCCATCTCTTTTCCAAGCTGAAGAGCCCTAACCTCTTTAACCTTTCCTCATATGAGAGGAGGTTCATCCCCTCTATCATTTTGGTCGCTCTTCTTGGAACCTTTTCTAATTCTGCTATATCTTTTTTGAGATACGGTGACCAGAACTGAACACAATACTCAGGGTGAAGTTGCATGCAGAATTTAGGAGTAGCTCAACTGTTACCCATGCACCAGTGGCGTTCCTAGGGGGGCTGACACCCGGGGCGGATCGCCGATGCACCCCGCCCCCTGGGTGCAGCGCCCCCTGGAACAGTGCGATGCCCCCCCCCCCAGTGAAAGAACTCCCGATCCCCAGCGAAAGAACCCCCCCCGGGTGCACGCCGCTGGGGAGGGGGGAGGGTGCTGAGCGCCTGCCAGCTCTTCGTTTTCATGCTCCCTCTGCCCCGGAACAGGAAGTAACCTGTTCTGGGGCAAAGGGAGTATGAAAACGAAGAGCCGACAGGCGCGCTGCACCCCCCCCCAGTGGCGTGCACCCGGGGCGGACCGCCCCCCACCGCCCCCCCCCCCCTTGGTACGCCACTGCCATGCACTCAGCTTTTCTCCATATAAAGCATAAGAACATAAGAATCACCATAAGGGGTTAGACCAAGGGTTCATCAGGCCCAGTATCCTGTTTCCAACATTGGTCAATCTAGGTTATAAGTAACATACATAGTAACATAGTAGATGACGGCAGAAAAAGACCTGCACGATCCATCCAGTCTGCCCAACAAGACAACTCATATGTGCTACTTTTTGTGTATACCCTACCTGGCAAGATCCGAAAAAGTAGATAGTTTCCATGCTATTGACCCCCAGGGATAAGCAGTGGCTTTCCATAGATCTATGTTAACAAAGGTTTACAGACATTATTTAATAATTTATTTTAAAATTTTCTATCCTGCTATTTCTGGATAAATAATTCCTTGAAGAATTTGTCAAAACCGTGTTCAAAGCTAGTTATGCTAACTGCTTTTACCAAATCAACTGACAAGGAGTTCTAGGGCCTGTGTAAAATAATTTAAAAAGGACTCAAATACAAAACAACCTATGCATCCAGCTTCTCCTACATAAGCACACAACTATGGAACGCACTACCAAAAGCAGTGAAAACAACCTACGACCATCTAAACTTCAGAAAATCACTAAAAACCAACCTGTTCAAAAAGGCATACCCTACTGACCCAACATAAATACCAATACTCTGCAACACAGCAAAACCAAAGATCGTTTTGGACACCACATAACCTCCCTCTTTGACCCAATTGTGCCTGGAACAAACGTAACTCTTCGACTATAACATCGCCTTGTATTTGTTTCTCTACCGGTCTTGGCATAAGCTTTACGGTATTATGTAAGCCACATTGAGCCTGCAAATAGGTGGGAAAATGTGGGATATAAATGCAACAAATAAATAAACAATTTTCTCCTATTAATTTTAAACAAAAACTCCTTTGTAATATCATACCATGTCCCCCCTAGTCTTTGTACTTTTAGAAAGAGTAAATAATCAATTCACATTTACCCATTCCTCTCCACTCGACATGCTATACTGTAGACCTCTATCATATCTCCCCTCAGACCACCCATTTATTTATTTGTAGCATTTGTATCCCACATTTTCCTACCTATTTGCAGGCTCAATGTGGCTTACATTGTTCCGTAATGGTGATTACCAGTTCCGGAAAAGAGAAATACATAGTTGAGGTATAGGAGACAGAGTGGATTAGGTATTATCATTTTGGCTGCCATTCTCTGTACCTTTTCTATGGTGAAATAGCTTTATTGTCATCTTGTACAAGCAACACAGCACATATGAACCCCAAAACATCATGAATTCTACTATATCTCTTTTCTTTTTTTTTCGAGATGCCACACACAGAACTCAAGGTGCGGTCACACCATGGAGAGATATAGAGGCATTATAATACTCTGTTTTATTTTCTATTCCTCGCCTAATAATTCCTAGCATTCTGTTTGCTTTTTTGGCCACCATTGCACATTGAGCAGAAGATTTCTATGTATTGTCCATGATAATATCTACATATAGAAACAAGCTTGTATAAAATTATGTGCAGTTATACACATGTGAAAAGTAGGCACACTGCAAAACTGCACTTCTACGATCTGTGCCCTGAAAATGGCAAGGGCAGCTTAAGATCAAATAAGCATATGTTATGCTGAAATCATTTTTATTTGTTTCTATAAGCAGGTATTACCAACAAAAGAAGTAAAACATACAGTAGCTAGTTAAATATAACAAGGAAACTCATCCACCCATCCCCTCCCCGCCCTCCTTCCCTCCTTCCTTCCATTCCTTTCCCAGTAAGTACCAAATAGTAAAACAAATCAAAATAGCAAGTAGTTTAGAAGGAATTCAAAATTCTACTATGTGCTATTGTTCCAAAGGTGATCCAAAATGGTTTCCAAATCTAACAAAGTCTCTCATCATGTGGGAATCCATATTGGTAATGCCATATCGATCCATGGTAAATAAGAGTATCATTTGAATATGCCATAAAGCCACTGTGAGAGGCTATTATTAAGAATAAAATTACGGAGCACATACAAAAGCATGGGCTGCTGAGACAAAGTCAGCACGGATTTAGTGAAGGGAAGTCTTGCCTCACAAATTTACTGCATTTTTTCGAGAGGGGTGAACAGATATGTGGACAAAGGGGAGCCAGTGGATATTGTATATCTAGATTTTCAGAAGGCGTTTGACAAAGTGCCTCATGAAAGACTCTAAAGGAAACTGGAGAGTCATGGGATCGGAGGCAGTGTATTATTATGGATTAAGAGCTGGTTAAAAGATAGGAAGCAGAGAGTAGGGCTAAATGGTCATTATTCTTGATGGAGAAGGGTAGTTAGTGGGGTCCCTCAGGGGTCTGTGCTGGGACCGCTGCTTTTTAACATATTTATAAATGACCTTGTGTCACGTTTTCAAAACTGGAACTAGGTTTGTGAACCCTTGGGCCACTGCCGAGGAGCGGCAGCGGCAGGCAAAACCACCCTACACCAGAGACAGGGCAGAACTCTGACAAACAGTTAGGCTTCACCTGCACATGGCCACCTGTCACCAGGAGTTGAGCTCCTGGCTCCAGGCAGCTGGCAGGACTTATAGGACAGGGCAGGAACAGGATCCCAACTAGGCTGAACAGAGGGGAAAGGAACATACAGGGTCAGCAGGGCAAGGAAGAGAAAGCAAAAGGACAGGACTGAAAGCTGCAAGCAACCACTAAAGACAGGAGACACAGACAACCTAAGAACTACACAAAGAACTACAAACAAGGAACAAGACTAAGAAACAAACAATAGCCCTAAACTAAACTACACACAGACTAACTAGAACAGACAAGAATCTCAGGCAAGAATCAATACAATAAAACCAGACTAGGCAGACATGCACACAGCACACCGACATACCAGAGCCTTAGGCGATGCAAAGGCAAAGCAGAAAGATTTCAGAATGGCTAATAAGCCCAGCAGCAGCTGAGGCTCACTGCAGCAATCACCAGGCAACTACGGGAGCAGTGCAGGTTCAAACAAAAAGAGCAAGTCTGGCAGTCTGGAAGATCCGGACTGGACTGGGCTGAAATCTGGAACGGGTGACAGCACACAGACAATCTAATGCAGCCAACACACAAAGTCAGAGACAGAACTAACTCACAAAGAACAGACAGAAGCCAGCTCAGAAGCTGACCACAGGAAATAAGGTGAGTCTGAGAGGGGTCATGGCCACAGACGTGACAGTACCTCCCCCTCAAGGCCCCTGTGTCCCCACGGGAGCTTTCAGGTTTCCATGGGTAACAATGGTGAAACCTACGGAGGAGCTTCACAACTGGACCATGGTTAGCTGGACTGGAGCTTGAACTCGGCTGGGACTGAGCAACTTGGCTGGAACTGAAACTTGACTTGGACTCCGCATCTCGGCTGGAGCTGGAACTCGGCTTGGACTCCACATCTCGGCTGGAGCTCAAACTCGGAGTGGACTCAGCATCATCTTGGCTGGCACTCAAACCCAGCAAAGGCTCGGCTAGGAGTGCCACTTGAACAGGGATCGAAGGCTCTGTTAGAAGCGCCACTCGAACTGAACTCAGAGACTTGACTGGAAGCGTCACTCGGACTGGAATCGGAGGCTCGGTTCCAAGTGTGACTCGGACTGGACTCCGAGGCTTGAGTGGGAGCGCCACTTGACCTGGGATAGGAGGAGGGGTGATATGATAGAGGTCTACAAAATAATGAGTGGGGTAGAGCGGACAGATGTGAAGCGTTTGTTTACGCTTTCTAACAATAATAGAACCAGGGGACACGAGAGGAAATTAGAATGTGGTAGGTTTAAAACAAATCGGAGCATTGCATTTTTCCAATGTTTGATAGACGTAAAACAGAGATATAGCGGAATGTTGTAAGGGATGGGTGGAGGGATGGGGGGTAGAAAGGGTGGAATGATGATAAATGGTGATGAAGCAATTGTTGTTCTAGTTATACGCACCTTGGCTTGCGGAATTACCAGAATTATGCTGAGAATGTTGGTTATATGTTTTGTTATTTCATCAATAAAAATATTGAACCATAAAACAAATTGGAGAAAGTTTTTCTTTACTCAGCGCATAGTTAGACTCTGGAACTCATTGCCGGAGAAGGTAGTGACGGCAGTTGGCAGGGCCGTGCCAATACGGTAAGCGGGGTAAGCACCGCAGGGGGGCGCCGACCTCTGGAGGGTGCCGCCACGGTGCTTACCCTCGCCGCTTATCTGAGCTCCACGCCGCTGAGGCCTTTAAATCTTTTACCTCTGGTCGCAGCAGCGTCAGTGAAAGCGCTGCCGATGTCTCCCTTCCCTTTGGCCTCATTGGTTCCCTCAGTGTCCCGCCTTCTTCTGATGTCAGAAGAAGGCGGGACACTGAGGGAACCAACTTCATCTGCCACTTGCACGCCCATTCTCCCAGTCTCGCAAGGTCCTCCTGTAATCGTTCACATTCCTCCTGCGACTTGACGACCCTGAATAATTTTGTGTCATCGGCGAATTTAATTACCTCACTAGTTATTCCCATCTCTAGGTCATTTATAAATACATTAAAAAGCAACGGACCCAGCACAGACCCCTGCGGGACCCCACTAACTACCCTCCTCCACTGAGAATACTGGCCACGCAATCCTACTCTCTGCTTCCTATCTTTCAACCAGTTCTTAATCCATAATAATACCCTACCTCCGATTCCATGACTCTGCAATTTCTTCAGGAGTCTTTCGTGCGGCACTTTGTCAAACGCCTTCTGAAAATCCAGATATACAATATCAACCGGCTCCCCATTGTCCACATGTTTGCTTACCCCCTCAAAAAAATGCATTAGATTGGTGAGGCAAGACTTCCCTTCACTAAATCCGTGCTGACTTTGTCTCATCAGTCCATGTTTTTGTATATGCTCTGCAATTTTATTCTTAATAATAGCCTCCACCATCTTGCCCGGCACCGACGTCAGACTCACCGGTCTATAATTTCCCGGATCTCCTCTGGAACCCTTCTTAAAAATCGGAGTAACATTGGCTACCCTCCAGTCTTCCGGTATTACACTCGATTTTAGGGACAGATTGCATATTTCTAACAGTAGCTCCGCAAGTTCATTTTTTAGTTCTATTAATACTCTGGGATGAATACCATCAGGTCCCGGTGATTTACTACTCTTCAGCTTGCTGAACTGACCCATTACATCCTCCAAGGTTACAGAGAATTTGTTTAGTTTCTCCGATTCCCCCGCTTCAAATATTCTTTCCGGCACCGGTGTCCCCCCCAAATCCTCCTCGGTGAAGACCGAAGCAAAGAATTCGTTTAATTTCTCCGCTACGGCTTTGTCCTCCTTGATCGCCCCTTTAACACCATTTTCGTCCAGCGGCCCAACCGACTCTTTGGCCGGTTTCCTGCTTTTAATGTATCTAAAAAAGTTTTTACTATGTATTTTTGCTTCCAACGCTAATTTCTTCTCAAAGTCCTTTTTTGCCCTCCTTATCTCCGCTTTGCATTTGGCTTGGCATTCCTTATGATCTATCCTGTTACTTTCAGTTGGTTCTCTTCTCCACTTTCTGAAGGATTGTTTTTTGGCTCTAATGATTTCCTTTATCTTACTGTTTACCATAGTTCACTTCCTCTGTGGCCTCGCGTAATGCCACAAGATGAAAACAAAGTGGCACATGTTGTTGAGAGCCAAAAGTATAAGCAGTAATGAGAGTTTCATGAACTTGATGAACTTCATCCAATAATTGGGTTTTAGGGAGGCTACAAATATAGTGTTTCAGCTACATATATGCAAAAGCTTCTTTATTCGGGGTAATGAAAATTCACACTGCAGCTCTACAAAGGGCTTGAGACAGCCCTCTTCTGTTAGCAGCTGATACAAATATTGTATACCTCTGGTCTCCCAATCTTTGAAAGTCTTATTGTCACAGCCAGATTATTCCTGAGTGGCAAATAAGGCGTAATTGATGGAGAAAGTTTATGGAAAGCACAAACCCACCGCCAAGTTTTACATAATGATTGTAGTAGCAGCTAGTCCTTCAAAGCAATGGGTAACCCTCCAGGAGAAGCATGCAGCAAGACACTAAAGTGACAGTTCGGATATTGCTATAATTCTAAAGAGGTAATTGAAAAGTCTTTCCTGCTCCTGAACCAGTCATTAATATGATGCATATAGTTAGTAATCATCAAATAGCGAAGATTCAGTACTCCCAGTTCCCCCTTATCTCTAGGTTTTAGTATATTAGAAATGGACAACCGAGGTCTCTTGCCCCTCCGCAGATATCTCTGCAGACATCTCAGAAGCTTATCATCTTTTGCTTTAAACTAGAGGGAGAGCATCTGAAATGTATACAAAAATTTTGGTACCAACATCATATTGTACAAATGTACCTTCCCCATCAGAGACAAAGGTAACGCCTGCCGTAGTTGCAGCTTATAATGCATATCTCTCAACAGTGGAGGTACATTGGCTGCATATAATTTGTTCAAATAAGCAGGTATAATGATGCCTAAATATTTAATAGAATCAGTTGCCCAAGTAAAGGGAAAGGGCCCAGTCCAACCAGCTTTAACAGCGGGCAAAATAGGAAGTGTAGCTGAGTTTTGAAAATTTAAGATAAAACCAGAAACATAACCATATTGCTGCAAAACCTCACTTGGATTGGACAATAATAACCTTAAATCATCAGCAAAGGCCAACGTTTTGAGCTGATTCCCCATCTGTACCCCCTGAATCCAAGATCAGTTACAGATAACACATAACAAACAGCAAAAGAGATCCTGATGGGTGCCCACATTCACATTAAAGGACACTGTACATACTCCATTAACAATTAAAGACGTTGTTGGTGCTGTGTAAAGAGCCTCGATCGCTGCAAGAAACCATCCAGAGAGCCACATATGCTGCTAAGCAGAAAATAAATAGTCCCATCTCACCTTGTTGAAGGCCTTCTCTGTGTCCAAACTGACAAAGAGGGCACTTCAAGTTTCTGACATCATACGAAAAAGATGTTCTACTCGATGTGGAAACTCAAAAGAGTAAAACCTTTCTTCCCGAGAAACATTTTCCGTACCCTGGTACAATCAATGGTAATAAGTCATCTGGACTACTGTAACACTCTGTACTCTGGCTGCAAAGAAAAGACTATTAAAAAACTCCAAACAGCCCAGAATACCGCAGCCAGACTCATATTTGGAAAAAACAAGTACAAAAGTGCAAAACCCTTAAGAGAGAAACTTCACTGGCTCCCTCTCAAGGAACGCATTGAGTTTAAGATCTGCACGACCGTACACAAAATCATTCATGCAGATGCCCCACTCTACATGTCAAACCTAGTGGACCTACCGCCCAGAAACGCCAAAAGATCAGCCCGCAAATTCTTCAATCTGAACTTCCCCAGCTGTAAAGGCCTTAAATATAAGCAGGCATATGCTACTAACTTCTCGTACAGAAGTACACAGCTATGGAACACACTACCCACAGCCCTGAAAACCATGGACAATCTAATCAACTTTCGCAAATCTTTGAAGACACATCTCTTCAACAAAGCCTACAAAAAGAACCCTTAACGACACAAATCACCACCCAACCCACTCAAGTATCAAAATACACCTCTTACACCACCCTTTCTAACACCTCCTTCTCTAATACCTCATACATCTTCTGCTTAATACCGATTGTATACAAGATCCTGTCATGACTATGTCATAACAACACTCTGTAAGCCACATTGAGCCTGCAAATAGGTGGGATAATGTGGGGTACAAATGCAATAAAATAAATAAATAAAAGATTCTTGCCACTTCTACAGAGAGAAGAGGACATTTCTCTGGTAAGTGAACACTATTTTGCTTTGTGCTTTGGGAACTTAAAAATTGGGGTTTAAAGGAGGAATTGTAGGTTAGTGATAGGCAGAATAAAAATATAAAAAAGCAAATTTTATCAACTAATCTCCATAGTCTTTTCCCCTTAGTTTTAAAACTTTGTACCACAGCATTAACAGATAGCCTCTAGCAGGCACTGCAGGATCTAGTTTAGTATTAAGGGGAGAATAAAAAGAGAGAGGGAGAGAAAAGCAAGCATTATTAACTAGTTGCCGTGGTGTACAACCCTTTTCCCATAGTTTTAAACTGAAATTTTCTCTAGAAATAGACATTTTTCCCCATAGTTTTAAACTGAAACCTTTCCTAGAGATAGAAACTTAACAGCCAAAAACTTTAAAAGGCTCAAATCTTGTTCTAAAAAACAGTTATTTTCTGTTCTTTGGTTGCTGGAGAGGTAGCACGGCCAGTGACCTCAATTAGGTGTTAATTAAGGTATGAGGAAGTAGAATATCGTATTTGCATAGGTTGCTGAGTTAGCTTGAAAGAGCCTGTTTTGAAAAGGTCTCTTTCAAAGTTGCCAATTGGGCTAGTTTCCATGACCTGCCACAGTTTTTCTTGAAGGCCGCCTGTTGCGAGAATTTGGATGGCTTTATGCCACCGTGGCTGCAGGTCCGCTGTTTTTTCCCACGGCTATGGGTTGGCTGTTTTTCCCATGGCCGTGGCCAATAGAAGCCCCGTGGAGGCGGGCTGCAGGTTTCCTTAAATACCTGTAGGCTGCGTGCGTCCTCCAATCCTCATCGTCCCTCCCTTCCCCGGATTCCCCCAGCCCCTGCAGGTCACAGCAGCAGTGTCATCGAGTGAAGTGGTCGGCTGGGGAAACTTAAAAATTGGGGTTTAAAGGAGGAATTGTAGGTTAGTGATGGGCAGAATAAAAATATAAAAAAGCAAATTTTATAAACTAATCTCCATAGTCTTTTCCCCTTAGTTTTAAAACTTGAACTTTGCACCACAGCATTAACAGATAGCCTCTAGCAGGCACTGCAGCATCTAGTTTAGTATTCAAGGGGAATAAAAAGAGAGAGAGAGAGAGGGAGAGAGAGAGAGGGAAAAGTAAGCAGAACCTAGTTTACTATTAAGGGCGGAATAAAAAAAGAGAGAGAGAGAGAAGTAAGCATTATTAACTAGTTGCCATAGTGTACAACCCTTTTCCCATAGTTTTAAACTGAAATTTTCTCTAGAAATAAGCATTTTTTCTATTGTTTTAAACTGAAACCTTTTCTAGAGGTAGAAGCTTAGCCAAAAACTCTTGTTCTAAAAGGCAGTTATTTTCTGTTCTTTGGTTGCTGGAGAGGTACGTGTCACGTGACCTCAATTAGGTGTTAATTAAGGTGTGGGGAAGTAGAATATTTGCATAGATTGCTGAGTTAGCTTGAAAGAGCCTGTTTAAAAAAGGCCCCTTAGATTCAAACTATATAAAGAGGAAAGGTCCCACTGAACTTTTTTTCTGAGAAGTTCTGAGAGAAGCGGACTGTCTTGTCCACAATGTCAGTGAGCCCTTAGGTCCCGTAAGGCCCGAAGGACCTCAAAGGACAGCCGAGCAACCCCAAAATCTTCACCCGCGGCGACCGCTGTTCACCAGGGGTTGAGCCCCCAGCTGCAGGCGGTCAGCGAGACTGCTGGAACCGCGGGGTTGACGGTCTGACCTGGCTGGAGTCGGGAGGTGTGGGCAACTAGCAAGCAGCAGTCTGGTTCAAAGCAAGTCTCTGGGCAGGCGGCTAGCAATCAGTAGTCAGGTCCAAAGCAAGTCTCTGGGCAGGCGGCTAGCAATCAGTAGTCAGGTTCAAAGCTAGTCTCTGGGCAAGCGGCTAGCAATCAGTAGTCAGGTCCAAAGCAAGTCTCTGGGCAGGCAGCTAGCAATCAGTAGTCAGGTTCAAAGCAAGTCTCTGGGCAGGACCAGGAAGTAACACACGGAACCACGGAACGGCTTCGGGAACAGAACCTGAAGCAAAGTGTCAGCTCAGATTCCTTCTTTAAATATCGAGCCACATTAGCCGCCCCGCCCTCGTGGGAGAAAACCACCAATCCGGCCCCGGGAGTCGGCAGAGCCCCTTGGATTGGCTCTGCCCGATCTCCCAGGCGGAGCCACTGCCTCGGCCCTCCAATCCGGCACCTTGTAGGCGGGGCTCCAGGCCCTCCGGCTCTGGAGCGAAGAAGACACCGACCCCCACACACTAGCGCCACCATCTTGGCCGGCGCGAACCTCACCTCCACACCCGGCGACAGAGGGACTGGTGGTCGCCGTCGCCGACCGCCGGTCTCGGCTCGACCCGCTATTCCTGCGGCAGCGCCCACCCCCACGCTGGAGCCTCCGGGCCGCCATCCCGCACCGTGGAGGATGCTGGCTCCCGCCCCCCGCGGTGGGAGAGCAGGTAGGAGCGCGGGTCGCGACACGGACATTTCTCTGGTAAGTGAAAACTATTTTGGTTTGTGCTTTGGGAACTTAAAGATTGGGGTTTAAAGGAGGAATTGTAGGTTAGTGATAGGCAGAATAAAAATATATAAAAGCAAATTTTATCAACTAATGTTCATAGTCTTTTCCCCTTAGTTTTAAAACTTGAACTTTGTACCACAGCATTAACAGATAGCCTCTAGCAGGCACTGCAGAATCTAGGTTAGTCTTCCTGCCCACCCCTAGGATAACTCTTCATTTATAGTCAGTTATTGTAATTAGGATAACAAGCAAAGAGTGCCCTTACAGAGTTTTTAAATACATTTCATTACCATCTAAGAAGGAAACACTAAATAAATCACACAATATACCATGTAAACTAAAAGACATTTTTATATTAGGCTAATATCCTTAATACTTTAGCAAGTTTTAAATTATTGAAAAACTCAAAAATACTAAGATGTAGTCAGCAGTCCAGCAGTGAGAGGGGTGCTATCCAGTCTTTTGCATTGAGTGTCACATGTATGATTATCTCCAAGTTGGTGAGCGGTTATACGTGTGTGCCCGATGCAAAGAGCTCCTAGCTCTCAGAGAACAGGTCTGTTCTTTTGAGGCTAGAGTAGCAGACTTGGTGGAGCTGAGGCAGACAGAGAGGTACATAGAGGAGACCTACAGGGATATTGTAGAGAAGTCCCACCTCCAGTCTGGTAGCCCCTGTGCTATCTTGGAGGAGGGAGGTCTCCTAGAAGGAGAGCATAGGCGCCCCGTATAAGAGGCTTGGGGAGGCTAAGCCTCCCTAGCCAAGCTGTGACCTTCCCCGCCTGCCTCCTCCTCCACATGTAGCCCCGATACTCCAAAACAAAATTGTATTTTCTGCCACCGCCCACCCCCCGCTGAGCCCGCCCTCAGCTCCCCAACAGCCCTCTGTCCTTTCCGTTTCTGCCATGGCTGCCCAGCGTTTAATCCTTTTTATTTTAAGTTGCAGCGATGGCTCACTTCCTGCCTTTCCCTTCCCGCTCAATGTCCCGCCTTCCTCTGATGAGGTATTTTCTGTTTCTGTGAGGGTGGGACACTGAGCGAGAAGGGAAAGGCTAGAGGTGAGCCATCACTGCGACTTAAAATAAAAAGGTTTAAATGCTGGGTGGCCACAGCAGGAACGGAGAGGAGGGCTGTTGGGGAACTGAGGGCGGGCAGGTGGGGCTGGGGCAAGTCACTGGACATGGATGGAAGGAAGGGGATGACAATAGGAGGCAAAGGAGAATCAGGCATGGATGGGAGGGGAGGGCAGGGAAGAGAGGAGAAATTGCTGGACATGGAGGGGCAGGCGGGGGAGAGAAGAGAAATTGCTGGGCATAGAGGGGAGGGCAGGGGAGAGGAGATTTGCTAGATATGGATGGAGGAGAGGACAGCGGAGAGAGGAGAATTGCTGGACATGGATGGATGGAGGGAAGTGCAGGGGAGAGAGGAGAGTTGCTGGACATGGATGGATGGAGGGGAGAGCAGGGGAGAGAGGAGAGTTGCTGGACACGGATGGGGGGGGGAGACTGGAAGGAGATGCACATGAATGGAGGGAAGGAAAAGAAGAGGAGAAATCTGGACATAGATGGAGTGGAGGGCAGGGAAGAGAGGAGAAATCGCTGGACATGGAGGGGAAGACAGGGGCAGAGGAGAAACCATTGGACATGGAGGGGAGGGCAGGGGAGAGAAGAGAAATCACTGGTCATAGAGGTGAGGGCAGGGGAGAGGAGATTTGCTAGATATGAATGGAGGAGAGGGCAGGGGAGAGAGGAGAGTTGCTGGACATGGATGGATGGAGAAGAGGGCAGGGGAGAGAGGAGAGTTGCTGGACATGGATGGATGGAGGAGAGGGCAGGGGAGAGAGGAGAGTTGCTGGACATGGATGGATGGCTGGATGGTGGGGAGGGCAGGGGAGAGAGGAGAGTTGCTGGACATGGATGGATGGAGGGGAGGGAAGACTGGAAGGAGATGCACATGGATGGAGGGAAGAGAGGAGAAATGTTGGACAGGAATGGAGGGAAGGAAAGACAAAGGAAGGAGATACACATAGATGGAGGGGAAGGGAGAGATGAGAAATGCTGGGCATGGATGGAAGGGAGGGAAGTAGATGCACATGAATGGAGAGGAGTGAGGAGAAATGCTGGATATGGATGGAGGGAAAATTGCTGAATTTAAGGGCTGGATCGGAACACTTTGAGGGCAGATGCTGAAACTGGAGAAAGAATAGGTATAAGGCTATAGGTGGTAGACAAGACGCATAAGGACACAGGAGGATGGTGGACATGGTGAGAGAAAAAATATCAAATGGAAAGAAGACACTGCATAAAACAGAAGACACTGGGACCAAAGCAAATAGAAAAACTAAATGATCAGACAACAAAAGTAGAAAAAAGTATTTTATTCAGAATTTATTAATTGGAATATGTCAGCTTTTGGAAATGTGCATCTGTGATATTTTGCATGTAAGTTTCAATTTTTCTAGTATTGCTGCATGCTGAGTCTGACTTCTTGAGGTAACTTTCCAGTTCAGTATTTTGCCTTCATATCTGTTGTGTCATGTGTTTTTCATGTGTGATCAAGGTGCAGTATTCTGCTAGCTGTACTATTTGCAGCCCTTTTTGTTTTATTTTGTTTTTGTCACAAGGTAGTGTACTGATGTTTTGGAGCCCGTTGTAATTACAGTGCTGCCTTTCCACGAATAAGGTTGTAGGTCGTTCTGTCCTTGGAATTAGTGCTGTTATGGTTTGGTAAGGTTATGAGTGTGTTTTTGCACAAGTTTGTACAGTGGTGGAAATAAGTATTTGATCCCTTGCTGATTTTGTAAGTTTGCCCACTGACAAAGACATGAGCAGCCCATAATTGAAGGGTAGGTTATTGGTAACAGTGAGAGATAGCACATCACAAATTAAATCCGGAAAATCACATTGTGGAAAGTATATGAATTTATTTGCATTCTGCAGAGGGAAATAAGTATTTAATCCCTCTGGCAAACAAGACCTAATACTTGGTGGCAAAACCCTTGTTGGCAAGCACAGCGGTCAGACGTCTTCTGTAGTTGATGATGAGGTTTGCACACATGTCAGGAGGAATTTTGGTCCACTCCTCTTTGCAGATCATCTCTAAATCATTAAGAGTTCTGGGCTGTCGCTTGGCAACTCGCAGCTTCAGCTCCCTCCATAAGTTTTCAATGGGATTAAGGTCTGGTGACTGGCTAGGCCACTCCATGACCCTAATGTGCTTCTTCCTGAGCCACTCCTTTGTTGCCTTGGCTGTATGTTTTGGGTCATTGTCGTGCTGGAAGACCCAGCCACGACCCATTTTTAAGGCCCTGGCGGAGGGAAGGAGGTTGTCACTCAGAATTGTACGGTACATGGCCCCATCCATTCTCCCATTGATGCGGTGAAGTAGTCCTGTGCCCTTAGCAGAGAAACACCCCCAAAACATAACATTTCCACCTCCATGCTTGACAGTGGGGACGGTGTTCTTTGGGTCATAGGCAGCATTTCTCTTCCTCCAAACACGGCGAGTTGAGTTCATGCCAAAGAGCTCAATTTTTGTCTCATCTGACCACAGCACCTTCTCCCAATCACTCTCGGCATCATCCAGGTGTTCACTGGCAAACTTCAGACGGGCCGTCACATGTGCCTTCCGGAGCAGGGGGACCTTGCGGGCACTGCAGGATTGCAATCCGTTATGTTGTAATGTGTTACCAATGGTTTTCGTGGTGACAGTGGTCCCAGCTGCCTTGAGATCATTGACAAGTTCCCCCCTTGTAGTTGTAGGCTGATTTCTAACCTTCCTCATGATCAAGGATACCCCACGAGGTGAGATTTTGCGTGGAGCCCCAGATCTTTGTCGATTGACAGTCATTTTGTACTTCTTCCATTTTTTTACTATGGCACCAACAGTTGTCTCCTTCTCGCCCAGCGTCTTACTGATGGTTTTGTAGCCCATTCCAGCCTTGTGCAGGTGTATGATCTTGTCCCTGACATCCTTAGACAGCTCCTTGCTCTTGGCCATTTTGTAGAGGTTAGAGTCTGACTGATTCACTGAGTCTGTGGACAGGTGTCTTTCATACAGGTGACCATTGCCGACAGCTGTCTGTCATGCAGGTAACGAGTTGATTTGGAGCATCTACCTGGTCTGTAGGGGCCAGATCTCTTACTGGTTGGTGGGGGATCAAATACTTATTTCCCTCTGCAGAATGCAAATAAATTCATATACTTTCCACAATGTGATTTTCCGGATTTAATTTGTGATGTGCTATCTCTCACTGTTACCAATAACCTACCCTTCAATTATGGGCTGCTCATGTCTTTGTCAGTGGGCAAACTTACAAAATCAGCAAGGGATCAAATACTTATTTCCACCACTGTATATAGTGTTTTGCAGTGGAGAGATTGTGTGTTGGCCTTACACATCAGAAAGGGTGTAGAGCCTAAATCATGACACACTACCTCTTGAAGGATCTACATATGGTCGTTAATAAAAGGAACTCATTGTGAACACTATCCACCCTAAAAGGGTGTTTTGTGGCTCTACATGAGAATTGTGATATTATGATCCCTTGCTTCATATTGTTGACGGTCTGCATTCTCCGTATGGGTGGTATATTGGTGTATTAGGGTCTGCCCAGTGTAATGTTTATGGTACACTAAGGTTCTGAGTGTGTTTTTGCACAAATTTGTGCATAGTGTTTTGCAGTTGAGCGATTGTGGTTAGTATATGCTTTGAGCAACCACTTTATTCTTTGTCATATGATACATATCTAATATCTAAATTTAATAAAAGGTATTAATTGTGACTATTTTATTTTTACTTCTTTTTTTCTGTGTGTTGTCAGACAATTATGGATGTAAGTTTCACCCATGGCCCCCACCCTAACCCCGCCCCCTTTAGCCTCCCCAAACAGTTGGGCCACTGACCGCCTATGAAGGAGAGCATCATCCTGGTGAAGTAGGAAGTACTCCTGTAGCCAGGACCTGCCCACCAGGGGATGCACTATCCTCTTGCACCGAGGATATGTCTCCAAGTGCTGCCCAGGAGGGAAGGGTTAGGTCAGTTGGTGATTCGAGTAGACATATAGATAGCTGAGTGGCTGGTGGACATGAGAATCGCCTGGTGACTTGCCTGCCTGGTGCAAAGGTGGTGGACCTCACACATCACCTAGACAGGATTTTAGATAGTGCTGGGCAGGAACCGGCTGTCTTGGTACATGTGGGTGTCCTTCTCTCAGGGGCATCCAAATCGGCATAATCGAAAGCCGATTTTGGGCACCCTCAACTGCTTTCCATCGCGGGGTTGACCAAAGTTCACGGGGGTGTGTCGGCAGTGTACCGAAGGCGGGACGGGGGCGTGGTTAAGAAATGGGCGTCATCGGCCGATAATGGAGAAAAGAAGGGTGTCCCTCATGAGCATTTCGCCGACTTTACTTGCTCCCTTTTTTTCACGACCAACCCTCGAAAAGGTGCCCGAACTGACCAGGTGACCACCGGAGGGAATCGGGGATGACCTCCCCTTACTCCCCCAGTGGTCACTAACCCCCTTCCACACCAAAAAACAAATTTTAAAAACATTTTTTTCTAGCTTCTATGCCAGACTCAAATGTCATACCCAGCTCCATGACAGCAGTATGCAGGCAGGTCCTTGGAGCAGTTTTAGTGGGTGCAGTGCACTTCAGGCAGGTGGACCCAGGCCCACCCCCCCACCTGTTACCCTTGTGGTGGTAAATGTGAGCCTTTCAAAACCCACCAGAAACACACTGTACCCACATTGAATTGAGCATGCACAGGAGTGCTGGTGTCTGGCAGCTGAAGCACACCACTGACTTTCAATCTGCTCAGGCAGCATGGGCAGGGATTTGGGCAGCGGACCTCTTTGGCTGTCAGGGCTTGGACATCCCCTCCAGCAAAAGGTGATTTATATATTGGGTGGGGGGTGGAGCTGAGAGGGAACATGTTGCCCCGCAATCCACCCCTGTCTGCCCCCTCAATGAACTTCTGGCTAAGATGCCTTAGAGGAAAGAATTGGGATTCAAGAATAAAGTTGGGGGGGGGGGGGTAGGACTGAGCAAGAATTTGAAGACTGAGTAAAAGAATGAGAGTTTGAGGAAAGAGGGGAGCAGGGTATTGGGAGTATGAGTGGAACAGTAAGTGAAGAGAAAGAGGTCTTGGGAAGGGGAGAGCTGGGAATCAGAATGGAGAAGAACGGATGGAGATGGGGATAGGGTTGATGAAGAAAGTAGAAAAAAAAACCAGACCAATGAAATAAAATATCCTGACAACAGAAGTTGAAAAAGAATTTTACTTTTCATTTACTGATTGGAATATGTCAATTTTAAAATGTTTATTTCTTGTATGTCTGCATTTTACACAGTATAAGAAAAATGTTTCTGCTTCTCTAGTGTTGCACTGCATACATGATCTGGCCTTTTGGGGGTCTTGATTTCAGTTTTTATCTGTGCATTTTTTAATCTGTGGTCACTTACTCTGCATTTGGTGAAAGCCCACTTCTATATTTGTGTATTTATATTTAATTGCTCATTATTACCAAACCTGAACTCAAAGTGTGTTATGTTCAAATATACAATATATTCCCCTGCTCAAGTGGGTTTACAATCACTGTGGGGGGCTTGACACATTCTGCTGGTGTGTAGTTCTGTTTTCCACTAGGAAGTAAATTGATGTTCTGGCACCTGTTGTAATATTTTTGATAGGTTGGATTGTTGTTACATTTCTGGCAGTTGGTAATGTTGTGAAAATTGTTTTTATAAAATTGCTCCCTTAATAGCACATCATAACAATAAACACAAAAACAAAGAAAAACTCACACTTTTATAGCATAATAAAGTAAAAAACTGTCAACACACATGCAGCTACTATAAAGTGCTCAGGTACCTCAGAGCCAAACACCGCAACTCCAAATGGATGCTGTGAGGCGGCTAATCACTTTACAGTAGCTGTGTGTGTGTGTGTTGACAGTCTTTGAGTATATTATGCTGTAAATTTGGTTTTTTTCTTAGTTTTTTTGTTTACTGTTGTGATGTGCTATAAAGGGATTCATTTTATAATTTTTTTTTCAGAGAGTAATTTTATAATTTTTTTTAATCCAGAGTAAAGGCTTTTATATAATTACAATAGCAAACTAGAAATAATAAGCAAAAAAGTCCCAAAAAGAGCAGGGATATTTTGCATGGCAAATACAAACACTTAGTCAATATGATCATATAGCATACTAAATAGCTGTTAAAGACATAAAACTTAATCAATACAACAATATAAAATAACAAATTACCACACATCTGTAAGGACCCTTGTAGGACCCTCACATCCTGTGTGTTCATTCCTCCCAGGATCATACCAAGTCAAAATAGAGAGAAGGCATATATTATCTGGTTATAGTATTCCTCTCCTAGAATGACTGAAATTGTACTGCCTACACTATGTAAACCAGGAATCCTTAGTGTGTGGGTAGTGGTGATAGATAGGAGCTGTTTGGTGTGAGATTATTCATTACAACCTGAGTGTGTAAGAAGATACCAGGAAATCTGTTAAATTAGATATAGAAGCATTCTCACCCAGCTGAGCTACCCCTGGATGGCCATCATCTAGATTAGAAAGAAAGGAAACATAATACACTCTATAAATAACTGTAGTATCAGAATCAGTAGCAAATCTCCTGGACCGGATGGTATTCATCCTAGAGTACTGATAGAACTGAAAAATGAGCTTGCAGAGCTACTGCTAGTGATATGCAATTTATCCTTAAAATCGAGCGTGGTACCGGAAGATTGGAGGGTGGTCAATGTAACGCCCATTTTTAAAAAAGGTTCCAGGGGAGATCCGGGAAATTATAGACCAATGAGTCTGACGTCAGTGTCGGGGAAAATGGTAGAGGCTATTATTAAAAACAAAATTACAGAGCACATCCGAGGACATGGATTACTGAGACCAAGTCAGCACGGCTTTTGTGTGGGGAAATCTTGCCTTACCAATTTACTTCAATTCTTTGAAGGAGTAAACAAACATGTGGACAAAGGGGAGCCGGTTGATATTGTATATCTGGATTTTCAAAAGGCGTTTGACAAGGTACCTCATGAAAGGCTACAGAGGAAATTGGAGTGTCATGGGATAGGAGGAAAAGTCCTATTGTGGATTAAAAACTGGTTGAAGGATAGGAAACAGAGTGGGGTTAAATGGGCAGTATTCACAATGGAGAAGGGTGGTTAGTGGGGTTCCTCAGGGGTCTGTGCTGGGACCACTGCTTTTTAATATATTTATAAATGATTTAGAGATGAGAGTAACTAGCGAGGTAATTAAATTTGCTGATGACACAAAGTTATTCAAAGTCGTTAACTCGCGACAGGATTGTGAAGAATTACAGAAGGACCTTGCGAGACTGGGAGACTGGGCGGCTAGATGGCAGATGACGTTTAATGTGAGCAAGTGCAAGGTGATGCATGTGGGAAAAAAGAACCCGAATTATAGTTACGTCATGCAAGGTTCCACGTTAGGAGTTACGGACCAAGAAAGGGATCTGGGTGTTGTCGTCGATAATACACTGAAACCTTCTGCTCAGTGTGCTGCTGCGGCTCGGAAAGCGAATAGAATGTTGGCTATTATTAGGAAAGGTATGGAAAACAGGTGTGAGGATGTTATAATGCCGTTGTATCGCTCCATGGTGCGACCGCACCTTGAGTATTGTGTTCAATTCTGGTCGCCGCATCTCAAGAAAGATATAGTGGAACTGGAAAAGGTGCAGCGAAGGGCGACTAAAATGATAGCGGGGATGGGACGACTTCCCTATGAGGAAAGACTAAGGAGGCTAGGGCTTTTCAGCTTGGAGAAGAGACGGCTGAGGGGTATATAAAATATAAAATATTGAGTGGAGTGGAACAGGTGGATGTGAAGCATCTGTTCACGCTTTCCAAAAATACTAGGACTAGGAGGCATGCAATGAAACTACAGTGTAGTAAATTTAAAACAAATCGGAGAAAATTCTTCTTCACCCAACGCATAATTAAACTCTGGAGTTCATTGCCGGAGAACGTGGTGAAGGCGGTTAGTTTGGCAGAGTTTAAAAAGGGGTTAGACGGTTTCCTAAAGGACAAGTCCATAAACCGCTACTAAATGGACTTGGGAAAAATCCACAATTCCGGGAATAACATGTATAGAATGTTTGTAAGTTTGGGAAGCTTGCCAGGTGCCCTTGGCCTGGATTGGCCGCTGTCGTGGACAGGATGCTGGGCTCGATGGACCCTTGGTCTTTTCCCAGTGTGGCATTACTTATGTACTTATGTAGAATTAGCCAATTGCAACACATCTTTCAAGTAAGACCTCAACAAAATCATAGGTAAGAGAAGATAAGTTTTGGGAAAATTCAGAAATCTTAGATTTCATGTCCTATATAAGTTCTCCATTTGCTTATGGAAGGTTAATACAAGCCACTCCTGCAGAATGTATTGCCTGAACTTGGGTATCTAATTTCTGAATTGTCTTTTCAGGTTGTTGCAACCTTGTGAAAAGTTTACTGTCTGTTTCATAGTACTAGTCAAAAATGAATTGTCATTTATTTATTTATTTTATTTTTTGCATTTGTATCCCCCATTTCCCCATCTATTTGCAGGCTCAATGTGGCTTACATAGTACCGTGATGGCGATCGCCAATTCCGGTATGAGAAATACAGTGTGGTATTGCGTTATAGTTCATGAGTGACATAGTAGATAGGTAATCAAGGAGGAAGAGTTAAGTTTTGTCCAGTTCTGGTACAAGTTTTGTTGTGTTGCAGTATTCAGGTGTTTAAGTTGGATCGTTACGGTATGCCTTTTTGAACAAGTTGGTTTTTAATGATTTCCGGAAGTTTGTTAGGTCATGCATTGTTTTCATGATGTTTGGTAGTGCATTCCATAGTTGTGTGCTTATGTAGGAGAAGCTGGATGCATAGGTTGATTTATATTTTAGTCCTTTGCAGCTTGGGAAGTGGAGATTTAGGTACGTGCATGTTGACCTTTTTGTATTTCTGATTGGTAGGTCTATGAGGTCTGCCATGTATACCGGGGCCTCACCGTGAATAATTTTATGAACCAATGTACAGATTTTGAACGTGATTTGTTCTTTGATTGAGAGCCAATGCAGTTTTTCTGGTAATGAAGCAAAGTCCAAATGTTCTTTTAAGGTAATCTCCCAAAGCTCATCATCTCGGGGTGTGACGCCAATGCTACTTCCATTGATAAACAATATGATGCATTAAAGGAACCAGGAGATAATATGGACTCAGAGGGAAGAAACACACCTTCTACAGAAGCTTCCCCCGCTCACATAACTTAAAGTAACCTCTGAGGAAGGAGAAGATTGAGACATGATACTGTTTGGAGAAAATATATTAGATGAGAATTTTTTGAACACCATGTCTATGCATAGAACCTACCATGGTTGTAGTTGCTGCCAGTGCAAGCTTCTCTTTTCCTTTCTGCTCTCCCATCTTACTGCCAGGTACTCTAATTACAAATACCTACAGTATCTCCCGGGTATTCCTAAAATGTTCCTGAACCATGCAGCCACTCAGTGGGAAGACTTGATTTTAAGCTGCAGCCTGATGACTTCACATTGGGTGGAACCTCTCTTCAGTGTACCCCTGAGTAATCCAAAAGGTTCCCCTATGTCATCAACAGTGCAACAGAGCAGGGGCCATTTTTTTAAAAGTCTGTAGTGGTCCTAGATGACTGGAAATGGGCAGATGTGGTTCTTTATCACAGAAAAACAAGTAAGGAGAAGGTTGGGAACAAGAGTCCAGTTAGTCTGACCTCTGTGATGAGTAGATTAATGCACAACAGAGGACAGATAGGTTTCTGGAATCCAATGGATTGCAACGGCTGAGGCAGCATGGTTTTAACAGAGATAGGTAGTGTCAGACAAATGTTATCCATTTCTTTGAGGGAGTGACCAGAGTTGGATCGGAGGAGAATGTTAGATGTGGTCTATTTGGATTTCAGCAAGGTTTTTGATATGATTCTGCATTGGTAACGTATAAATAAATTTAAAGACATCGGTATAGGCCCTAAAGTAAATGAATGGGTTATCTGAGGAAAGAGTTCCCTATTAAGGTGCAACCCAAAGATCCTCATCTTCCCTAATGCTATTTAACATCTTTGTGAGGGATTTAGGGTTCCTTAATCAGAAATTTGGATTAATACACTATTCTTATGCAGATTACTTTCAATTTATAGGCCAAGATTCTATATATCATGCTTACAAAATTGGTGCTGAAAAAATATGCCTAGGTGTATTCTATACACTATGTCTAAATTTCAGGGCAGTTAACAGTATATGCCTAAATTTAGGCGTAGTGTATAGAATACTCCCAGCACCCATTTCCTATGACTATATTTAGTCGTGGCCATTTAGGCCAACTAAAATCTGGTGTAAATCCCAATGCCTAATTTGCACGCAGAACAGGCATATTCTATAACACTGTGTGTAAATTCTAGGAATGCCCCAGACCCGCACATGGCCAAGCCCCCGTTTCAGATCTGCAACTTAAAATTTACATGCACTACTTTACAGAATATGCCTGGGAAGTTGTGCACATAATTTTTAATTAAAGCCAATTAGTGTCAATAATTGCTTGTTAATTGTGTTTGTTAATTAAGTTGTACGCACAAATCTAGAATACAACCGGATGTGCATGCACAACTTCAGCCACACTATGTAAATAGTGTCTATTTCCAATACCTTACTCTGCTATGGGCTGTTTGTTGAACAGTTTGGAGTTTTTTAAAAAGTGGATGCTTAGGCGTCTTCTAAAGTTAAATCCAAAAAAGATGATTCTATGAGTAGGGAAACATCTTGAGGCTTTACCCTCAGAAAGGATGACTATGAATGGAACACTCATTCAGTAGTGCACTAAGATACTCAAGTCTCAGCCCTAACCCGGGAACTAAAGACCGGGCTCTTGACACTGATAGAAGCAGATAATTGTGATGGCTCAAAGAATATATATTTTACTGACTTCCATTTTATTATACATTTGCAAGGATATTTTAGAAAAAAATAGTGCTTTAGCTGAAGAACAGCAGGATGGAGTAATAAAAAATTGCTCCTTCTTTTTTGGGTCTCTCTAATCAGGTCAGGAAGCACCCTGACCTGACATCCCAAAAAAGGTACATCTTTTTTTCTTAGAGAAAAGATTGAATAGCCAGTCCCGATCAGAAAAAAGAGCCAAAGCTATCAAATAAAGTGGCCTGCACTACTGATTCAGTCTCAGAAGACTCCAATATGTCTGAAACATTTAACATATCAGTCTCTTGTTCTGGAACAGTCCTTTTTTTAGAAATTCCTTTCTTCTAAGTTGGTAAACAATAAATACGAGAAATAGGTGGAATTGACTTTTTCTGGCACCAAAAGCACCTCCTTAAGATAATGTAGAAATATTTCTCTTGGAGAAGTTAATTATACGAATATTAGAATATCTAACAGCATTCCCCAGGTTCTTTATGCCTCAAAATGACATTTTCCTTAATTATTATTATTATTTTTTTAATTCTTTATTTATAAATTTTTAACATCAATCACAAGCAAGTTATAAAGCATATGGCATGGAACACATCGCATCCATTATACTGTGAATTACATGATCTAAACTTCACACTGGGTCTATTTGTTCAATTTTTTAAAATCTATAAAGGATCGCAAATGTTCTGGTTCAAGATATCATATTTGGCAGTTACAAGGGTATGCCAATAGAAATTTTCCACCTAGAGCTTTAACTTCGTCCCTCAGTGCCAAGAAGGCTCGTCGTCTCTCCTGAGTAACCTTCACAACATCTGGAAACATCCAGAGTTTTTCACCATAAAATGGTTTAGCAAGATTTTTGAAATACAATTTTTGAGCATATTTAAGTCTTGTTCGAACACTAATGAAACAAGAAGAGTTCACCTTTCAAATAGTCCATCATTAAAACATTCCAGAAACGCTGATAAATCTTGTAGACCTGCTTTCCCATCTTCTCTCCTTTTAGAAGTTGGTAAATAAAATATTTTATTTATAGGAGGTATTAAAGTAGGTGAGACAGATAGGTTTTCAGTCAGATATTTTTAAAATAAATCTATAGCACTCATCTCGAGCGAAGGAAATTGAGAATCCGGAGGTTCAGACGCCTATTGTAGTTCTCAAAATTCTCTATTTTTCGGTGAGTTATCATTTTATCCTTAATTAATAGGTCCGTTTTAGTAGTCAAAGTAGTTATTTCTTGTTGAACCTGCGTTTTATTTAGCACAGTTTCTTGTTTCAACGTGTCGAAAGCTGTTGTTAATAAATCCAATTTACTCACGATTAAGGACATCTCCTGGGCAGCTTGAGTGACTGTAGAGGTCAAAGTTTGAATCGCAGCTCAAATAGATTCCAGTGTAGGCGCCATTGGGGAAACTTTTCTCCCTTTGTTATTACTTCCCGCAATTCTGGGGGTGTCGCCGCCGAACAAAGAGTCTGGAGCAACGGATTCCGAGAGCTCCTGAACCTCCAAACACTCCCAAGCAGCAGCGGGACATGGCAGTGGATTCACATCCGGCAAGGATAAAGTTGTTTCCGTTCCCTGTGGGTTTGATGCTCCTTCACCTTCCCCCACTGCGGGTAAACTCAAGCCGGTTAAGCGCGGTGTACTCGTGGCATACCGGTCCAGCGTTGTCTGCAATTGCGTTGTTCCTAAAGCTGTTGGCGGTAAGCTTTTTACAACGCCCTTTCTTTTTGTATGTGGCATAGTCGAAAAACAGCAAAATCTTCTACGAATAAGCGAAAGGATGCAGACACGCTCCGGGAAGCATCAAGCCTGATCCGCCATCTTGACACGCCCCCCCTTTTCCTTAATTATTATTGAATTAGTCAGTTGACAGCTTTTTATCATTTATTTATTTTTTTATTTGTTACATTTGTATCCCACATTTTCCCACCTTTTGCAGGCTCAATGTGGCTTACATGGAGGGGCATAATTGAACGTCGCCGGCCAAATAGATCACCGGCGATCTATGTTGGCGGCGGCGCTACAACTGGCCGGAACCGTATTATCGAAAAAAATGGCCGGCCATCTTTTTGTTCGATAATACGATTTAGCCCGGCTAAATGCCTTGGATGTCGCCGGGTTTGAGATGGCCAGTTTTGTTTTTCAGCGATAATGGAAAAAAATGCCAGCCATACTCCAACCCGGCGGCAACCAAGGCATTTGGTCGTGGGAGGAGCCAGCATTTGTAGTGCACTGGTCCCCCTCACATGCCAGGACACCAACTGGGCACCCTAGGGGTCAGTGCAGTGGACTTCAGAAAAACCTCCCACATGCATAGCTCCCTTACTTTGGGTGCTGAGCCCTCCAACCCCCCCAAACCCCACTACCCACAAATGTACAACACTACCGTAGCTCTTAGGGGTGAAGGGGGCAACTACATGTGAGTACAGTGGGTTTTGGAGGGCTCCCATTACCAGCACAAGTTTTACAGGTAGGGGGGATGGGCCTGGGTCCCCCTGCCTTAAGTGCACTGCGGTATCCACTAAAAGTGCTCCAGGGACCTGCATACACACAGGCCTCTGTATAACCTTGGCACAGCAGTTCACACCTGAAGACTAATCTCTTTGAAAAAGTCCTTTATTTGAATAAGCACATTTACTCACAGTTAACTGCTGATCAGAGGTTGTGCGCCACTGGCAAAGAGTCTCCCTGGTACTGAGATGAGCAGTAGGTCCGAGCTGGCAGAATACTGTACAATGCCCTCTTTCAGCCACATTCAAGGTAAGAACTAAGTTCTGTAACATGGCTAACACGTGAAAGGGATCTAAAACTGGCTTACAAAAATGGCCACTACCTCATGGACTGCCGGAAACAAAAACAGGGCACACTCTGACCCAGTAAGCAGAGGGAAAAGCACCATGGGAGTAGAGCCTACCAACTACCAACATCGTGAGCATGTAACACAAGCTAGTGGAATCACGGAGCCCAATACCCTACACCCACCACAATGCATTGCTGATGTGACTCTGCAGTGCCCTTAACAGAAAAGGTGTCACACTCACCCGAGACCCGCATCAGAACCAGGGAAAGGCTGTCAGAGGATAGAACACATTCTGCTGTCATGGAGGTGGGTACGGCACTTGAGGCTGGCATACAGGCTGGGAAAAAAAGCTTGTAAAGTGGGTTTTTTTGGAGGGGGTTAGTGACCACTGGGGGAGTCAGGGGAGGTGATCCCCGATTCCCTCCGGTGGTCATCTGGTCAGTTGGGGCACTTTTTTGGGACTTGGACCTGAAAAAAAGGGTCCAAATAAAGCGGACCAAATTCTCGTTAAAAACACCCTTCTTGTTTCGATTATCAGCTAAAGATGCCCATCTCTCCTCGGCCAATAACCACGCCCCAGTCCCGCCTTCGCCACGCCCCGACACGCCCCCATCAACTTTGTTCATTCCTGCGACGGAGTGCAGTTGAAGACGACCATAATCGGCTTTCGATTATACCGATTTGTTCGGCCACTGGAGAAAGACGCCCATCTCTCAATTTGGGTCGAAATATGGGCGTCTTTCTCTTTCGAAAATAAGCTGGATTGTGTTTTTTCTGCGTTTAGCTTTAGTTGGAATGCGTCCACCCATGAGTTCATTATTTGGAGGCTGTATGTGATTTCATTTGTGATTTCCATTATGTCTTGTTTGAACGGGATGTATATCGTGGCATCGTCTGCGTAGATGTACGGGTTCAGTCCTTGGTTGGATAGCGATTTGGCTAAAGGTGTCATCATTAGGTTAAAAAGGGTTTGTGAGAGCAGTGATCCTTGTAGTACTCCGCATTCAGGTATCCATGGTGTTGACGTTTTTGAATTCGAAGTCACTTGATAAGTTCTTGCTGTTAGGAAGCCTTTAAACCATCTTTGTACGTTTCCTCCAATCCCGAAGTAGTCTAGGATGTTCGAGAGTATTTGGTGGCTGACCATGTCAAACACGCTAGACATATCAAATTGTAGGAGTAGCACATTGTTTCCAGTTGCAATTAGTTGTTTAAATTTGGTTATGAGAGTGGTTAGCACTGTTTCAGTGCTATGGTTGGATCGAAATCCTGACTGTGAATCATGTAGTATTGTGAATTTGTTTAGGTAATTGGTAAGTTGTTTGGTTACCATGCTTTCCATTAGTTTTACTATCAGGGGGATGGATGCTACTGGTCGATAGTTGGTTGTGTCACTGATATGTCTGTGCTCTCCTTGCCCTCTGGTGGCCAGAACCGGTGACTGCTATGATCTGCCAGAGACTGTTTGCTGTGGCTATCCATTCCAGATTTTGGGTCAGTCCGGTCCGGATCTTCCAGACTGCCAGATTTGCTTGCTTTGTTTTGGACCTTCACAGCACCCATAGTTGCCTGGTGATTGCTGCAGCTGTGCCTCAGCTACTGGGCTTATTAGCTAGTTGGAACCTTGCTGCTTTGCCTTTGCATTGCGTCTAAGGCCCTGGTATGTTAGTGCTTGTTGCTCTGCTGCTTAGTTTTGAATCCTTGCCTTGATTCTTGTCTGTTCTTGCCAGTCAGTGTGTAGTTAGATTAGGTTGTAGTTAGTTTGCTAGTCTTGTCTCTGGGCTTTAGTTTTGTGTTTAGTCCTTGTCTGTGTGTATCCTGCTGGCTGCTCTGCAGCTTTTAGTTATGTGTCTTGTTAGTCAGTGTTTTGTTCCCTGTTTCAGTGGCTGCTTGCAGCTTCCTGTTTCTGTCCCCTAGCTTGTCCTGTCCCTGCCTGGTGTTGTATTGTCTAGCCCAGTTTTCTGCCTTGCTGCCCATGTTCCTTCCTTTCCCCTCTGACACTCAGTCCCTGTGCTGCCTAGCTGTTATCCAGCTCCTGCCCTGCCCTGCAAAGTCCTGTTGGCCACCTGAAGCTGGGAGCTTAACTCCTGGTGGAAAGTGGCCAGGTACAGGTGAAGCCTAACTGTGGTCAGAGTTCTGCCTTGCCCCTGGTGTGGGGTGGTTTTGCCTGCCACTGCCGCTCCTCGGCAGTGGCCCAAGGGCTCACAACCCAGTTCCAGATTTGAAAACGTGACAGTCACTTAGTTTTTTCTTTAAGTCTTTGGGTATGGGTGTAAGTAGTATATTTCCTTTGTCCTTGGGGAAAAGTCCATGTTGTAACATGTAGTTCAGGTGTGACGTTAGGTCTGTTATGAAGCGTTTGGGTGCGAACCTTATTAGATTGCTGGGGCAGATATCTAGTTCAGAGTGTGTTTTGGAGAATTTGTTGAGTGCTTGAGTTATGGTTTCTTCGGTTAGCAAGTCGAAGTCATTCCAGGTTCGATCTGCTGGGTATTCACCGTGAGTAGGGTCCAGGCAGTCCATAAATTTTTCATGGTCCGTGGTGTTGAGTGGTAATGTGGATCGAAGTTTTATGATTTTCTCATTGAAGTATTTGGCATGTTGATCTGCTGATGGGGTGTCTGTTCTGGCTGTGGTTACCGATGTGGTGTCTATTAGTTTATTCACGAGTTGGTAGAGTTTATGTGTGTCTTTGTAATCTAGTCCTATTTTGGTTTTGTAGTCTGCTCTTTTGGTTTGTCTTATTGTATATTTGTATTTTCTTTGCATTTGTTTCCAATCTTTAAGTGTAGGTTCATTTTTCATTTTTTGCCATGCGCATTCGAATCTCCTGACTTGTGTTTTTAGTTTTTTCAGTTCTTCGTTGAACCAAGGAATTGAGCTGTGTCTTCGTGTGGTTCTTGTTTGTAATGGTGCGATTTCATCTATTATGCTCCTGCATCTGTCGTCCCAATTTTGGAGGTATTGTGTGGAGTCTGTCTGTGCTAACCATTCATTTTTGTACATCTGTTGCCAGAAAATAACAGGATCGATCTGACCTCTAGTGGTGTAGGTTGTGCTTTCTTGTTTGGGATGCGTGTCTTTTTTCCGCCATTGTAAGGCTGCATTTAATTTATGGCGGTCTGACCATGGTATGGCCGTCCATTTTGTGTCTGTTAGTATCAGGTTTAAGTCTACCCTCTGAATTCCCTCTGAGTCCATATATTTCCTCCGTGAGTGTGCCAATACCCGATATGATTGGTCTGCCAGGGTTTCCAAGTTTGTGGATTTTGGGTAGCATGTAGAATGTGCCCACAGAAGGCTGGTTTGGTATGATTTTCTTCAGATGTGGCTGTACTTGTTTAGGAAATGTTCTGATCAGGTCTTTTAGTTGCTTTGTATAATCCTGTGTTGGATCCTCAGTTAGTTTCCTGTATATGTATTGTCTAAGAGCTGTCTGTGCCTCAGGCAAGCAGGAGGAGTGACAGTACACCACAAATGAGATTAAATACTGTGAGCAAACTTAATATGTTTTGCCATCATCATATGTTGTTTCTATGGACTTTATGCCTTACTGTTTTCATTGCTCGACCTTTGTATATTTTTGTGTTTCTGGGGAGTGCCCAATAAATGGGTATTTTTGCATAAATCCATACCTGCCTACCTTGGTTATTTTTCCAATATGGGTTGCATGTGTTTGTGTTGTTTGTGTTTGTTCAATTCTGGTCGCCGCATCTCAAAAAAGATATAGTGGAATTAGAAAAGGTGCAGAGAAGGGTGACGAAAATGATAAAGGGGATGGGACGACTTCCCTATGAGGAAAGGCTAAAGCGGCTAGGGCTCTTCAGCTTGGAGAAAAGGCGGCTGAGGGGAGATATGATAGAGGTCTATAAAACAGTAGCGTAGCAAGGGCGGGGCGGTGGGGGCGGTCCGCCCCGGGTGTCATCGGGTGGGGGGGTGCTCCGCTCCCGCTGCTCCGCCTTTAACATTTTTTTTTTCAAAGCGCCGGAGAGTGGCAGGCAGCGCGCCTCGCGTCTGCCCTGCTAGTAAAGAAGATCTCGCTGACGTCGTCGTCCTTCCCTGAGTCCCGCCCGCCCTCGCAGTAATAGGAAGTTGCCTCAGAGGGGGGCGGGACTCAATGTGGGACGGGCGACGACGTCAGCGAGATCTTCTTTACTAGCAGGGAGGGCAGGCGCGCTGCCTGCCACTCTCCAGCGCTTTGAAAAAAAAATGTTAAAGGCAGGACAGGGTAGGAGCAGCAGGAGAACGGATCTCGGGGGGGGGGACTCAGAGGGGAGAAGGGGATTGGGGAGGGGTGGGGGACCTCAGAGGGGTGCTTAAAGGGGATTAGGGAGGGTGGGGGAGCTCAGAGAGGGGAGAAGGGGATTGGGGAAGGGTGGGGAGCTCAGAGGGGCGCTTAAAGGGGGTTAGGGAGGGTGGGGGAGCTCAGAGAGGGGAGAAGGGGATTGGGGAGGGGTGGGGGAGCTCAGA
Source organism: Microcaecilia unicolor (assembly GCF_901765095.1). Taxonomy (NCBI): domain Eukaryota; kingdom Metazoa; phylum Chordata; class Amphibia; order Gymnophiona; family Siphonopidae; genus Microcaecilia; species Microcaecilia unicolor. The sequence continues at coordinate 94,807,720 of NC_044032.1, read as the reverse complement.
GGGGTGCTTAAAGGGGGTTAGGGAGGGTGGGGAGCTCAGAGAGGGGAGAAGGGGATTGGGGAGGGGTGGGGGAGCTCAGAGGGGTGCTTAAAGGGGGTTAGGGAGGGTGGGAGAGCATCAAGGAGGGGAGAAGGGGATTGGGGAGGGGTGGGGGAGCTCAGAGGGGTGCTTAAAGGGGATTAGGGAGGGTGGGGGAGCTCAGATGGGTGCTCAGAGAGGGGAGAAGGGGATTGGGGGGAGGGGAGTGCTCAGATGGGAGAAGGGGTCTGAAGCTGGAACTGGGGTCTGACATGGGGGCAGGAGGGAAAATGGGTCCATGCCTGGGGCAGGTGGGAGAATGCGTCTGGGGCTGAAAGGGGGAGATGCAAGGCATGTGGTGGATGAAGGGGACTGGAACTGGGGGCAGAGAGAGAGGGGACAGATCCTGGATGGAAGGGGGGCACGTGAGGGAGGGCAGACCCTGGACGGATGGGAGAGGGAGGGCAGACGGATTGAAGGGGCAGAGAGAAAGGGCAGATGGTGGGTGGAAGGGGAGAGACAAAGAGGGCAGACTGGGGCAAATGGTGGATAGAAGGGGCAGAGATAGAGGGCAGATGTTGATGGAAGGGGGAGAGAGAGATGGCAGACAGGGGCAGATGGTGCATGGAAGGGGCAGAAGTGGATGGAAGGGAGAGAGGGCAGACAGTGGATGGAAGGGGCAGAGAGAGAGCGAAGACAGATGCTGGAGATAAGGAAGACAGTGAAAAGATGAGGAAAGCAGAAACCAGAGACAGCGAACTGTAAATATATATTTTTATTTTTTTGCATTAGGACAAAGTAGTATTGTAGCTGTGTTAATAAATGTTTATAATAGAACATGTAAATAAGGTAATCTTTTTATTGGACTAATTTTAATTCATTTTACTTTCGGAGAACAAAACCCCCTTCCTCAGGTCAGGATAGGACACTGTAACAGTACTATACTGAATTGACCTGAGGAAGGAGGTTTTGGCCTCTGAAAGCTAAATGTATTAGTCCAATAAAATGATATTATTTGTTTTATTTCTATTTGTTAATTTGTAAAGTGGTGATTGGTATTTGTTAGTTTTTTCAAATTTACATCTGCTGTCTTTATATTTTGCACAGTACTAGAGGACATTTTCTGTTTCTGTGGTGTTGCATTGTATGCAGAGTCTGGCATCTTGGGGGTTCAGTTTAATTTTTGTCTAAATAGAAAGTTTATGATTACTTATTCTATAGTGGATTAGGGTGTATCTATTTGTGAAAAAGACATGGCTTTCGGTTGGCATTGACTGTGGAGGATCGACGATCTGTATTAATCTGTCTGTTTTCGTTTTACAATAGGTGAATTGATGTTCTAGTGCTCACTGTAGTGTTTAAGATGCTTTCCTTTTCCTTGTGTGACTCGTACAAATTACTGCTTATGGTATGGTAGAATTGCTCTATAGGTCCTGAGTGTTTTGTATTCTCGGTATGCCTAGTACTGGATTTCGGGGGGGGGGGGTGTTAAAAAATGACCGGCCCCGGGTGTCAACTACCCTAGCTACGCCACTGCTATAAAATAATGAGTGGAGTTGAACGGGTAGATGTGAAGCGTCTGTTCACGCTTTCCAAAAATATTAGGACTAGGGGGCATGCAATGAAGCTACAATGTAGTAAATTTAAAACGAATTGGAGAAAATTTTTCTTCACTCAACGTGTAATTAAACTCTGGAATTCGTTGCCAGAGAATGTGGTAAAGGCGGTTAGCTTAGCGGAGTTTAAAAAGATTTGGACGGCTTCCTAAAGGAAAAGTCCATAGACCATTATTAAATGAACTTGGGGAAAATCCAAGTTTCTGGGATAAGCAATATAGAATGTTTTTGTACATTTTTGGGATCTTGCCAGGTATTTGTGACCTGCATTGGCCACTGTTGGAAAAAGGATGCTGGGCTCAATGGACCTTTGGTCTTTCTCAGAATGGCAATACTTATGTACTTATGATATATATAGTGAATAAACAGCCAGCCTACAGGGACCCATTATCTTCATTCTGTGTGCATGGGAAGAGTAGTGGAGGAGATTTTGATATTTTTACCACAGACACCAACAAATAACATGTGTACCCACCCACCCTTACCAACTGAGGACCCGGCTACACTCATCATAAAGCATATGGAGACAGACTTGAAGACCTCAGTATGTATACTTTGAAAAAAAAAATGGAAGATATGATAGAGACATTTAAATACTTCCATGACACAAGATTGATAGGAAACTGGGACAAAGATGCATAGGATGATGGTAAAAGGGGACAGACTCAAGAGTAATCTAATTAAATATTTCTTTCTGAAAAAAGTAGTGGATAGTCTCCCAGTGCTGGTAGTAGAAATGAGAACTGTACGTGAATTCAAGAAATCATGGGACAAACACAGAGGACTTCTGAGGGAGAGGAAAGTATAGTAGAACTTAGTAGTCAGTATGGATAGGCAAACTAGATAGGCTAAATGGTCTTTCTTTGACATCATTTTCTCTATTTCTATAAATCCAAGTTTCCTATGGTCTGAAAAACATGTGCATGAGTACATGCTTGTACCTGCACTCACTACCTCGTATTTCAATTATTATACCACCTACTATGGGACCCTACAGCCACCACTGCTTATTTTTAATAATAATTTTTAAAAATCACTAAACACTACACTTCAACATCTTAGAAATGTCCACTTCACTCTCCCTTTCTGCCTCTCTTCCTATTCCTTGCCCTCCCTAATTACCTTGCTTTTTTTCTCTCTCTCTACTATAGAAGTTGCTCAGAAGCCTGGAAAATTTTTATTTTTTTAAATACGGACATGGTGACCTTATATGGTCATTAATAAGAGAATCTATGACCTGCATCCAATCTGACTCCCATGAGGTCTATAAATACCAAATGTACAACAGGAGTACCACAGCTGAGCTTGAATATAGAGTTCACTCCACCCAACTAATTACCAGGTAACTTTTCTGCTGTTAGAGCTGAACACACACACACTAATTCCCATTCTCTCCCACCTTAGAATTCAATCTTATTGGAAACAGAGGAGGTGAAGAGTGTGTGAGGAAATTGTAAGGTTGGGTAGTGAGGAGGGCAAGGTGTGGCAAGAGCGATAAAGGGGCAGTTGTGAATGAAGGGAGTGAGTTATTCAGTACACTTCATGTCTATATCCAGAATTTGTGACAGAGCCCTGCTTCCATCCCTGCCTAAGGTAAAAGGTTATCTGTTTTACAGGAAGTAGAGAGAGATGATTAGTTTTAAGATCTGTTTAAATGTACGCCTGTCTGTAGTATCTGCTAATCTGTTATTATTTAGGATTCACTGTGCGCCTTCAATTCAGCGAGTTCTCATAAGAGAAAAGCGACAAAACAAGTTAGATGAAAATCACAAATTACAAGCACAAGGCCAGTATCCTAGAACTGGACTGATTCTTGGAGCAGCCAGAAAAGCCGGAAAGGGGAGCTCAGATGACTACAACATCAGAGATACCAAGGTCCAGGAGGGAGCTTTATTTTGGCCAGTCCAGGTTTTCAACCTTTATCCCAAAGCAGTATGGTATTTGTAGTCCAATTCTGTCCATTGAACTAAATGTTTAGTCCCATAATGCATCAGGATGGGGCTGTCATAAATCCAGGACTGGCCTAAAATCTCACTCCTGGAAATGTATAACTTGAAAACTCTATGGCTTCACAAGGCCATGGAAGCATGTTGCAGTAGAAGGCTTCATACAGTGAGGTGTGAAGTGTAGAGGAAAGAGCTCAGAAGTCAGATGCAGCCAGAGAGAAAGAAGGGAGACAGAAGACAGCCAAGAAAGAGGGTAGTGAAGCAGAGTATTGAAAGGGATGGAGGGAGAGCTAATATCTACATGGAACTGTGCGTAAGAATATAGGAGAAGGGTATTTCAGAGGCAAGTAGGGGAAGATACTTTGGGGATAGAGTGACGTGTGAAGAGATTGTTGGAGAAAGGGAAAATTCCAAGATGGAGTAGCAGGAAAAGAAAGTGTTGGATGGGTGGAGTGCAACTGTTGGGATACTCTTTATCATTCAGGAGACTGGCTAATACTGTCTTTGTGTTTACTCTCCATATAGAATGGACCAAGGTATTATTGCAAGGACTCTGCTAGTCCTTGTAATTCTGCTGGGATGCTGCATGTTGCTCACTTCTGCTGCTGCCATCCCTATTAAAAGGTTAGTATGAACAACCTAGTCTATCCTTTCCCTACAGCAGTCTTTAGTTAAGAGAGAGAATGGAGTTGGAGGTTCCTTTATAAGGCACTGCAGGGTAGCTCTTTACCCAGTATGGACATTAAAAGGAAAAAACAGTGGGAACTAGGTATAGGCAGTCAGAAAGAGGTCAATTCAATTTGGGGGGAGGTTATTGTTTTGTTACATTTTAGCATGTAATATTTCATTTAGTGCACGCTAAAACATTTATGGAGTTATTTTCTTATAATTGCATGGCTGCATTAACAGTACATGTATACTTTTCCTTGTGTGCACTTTGGTAAATTTTTAAAATGAAAGTATGTATGTACTTATTTTTTAAAAATTGTCATAGGGAATGTATGTGCTTATATTTACACCTGCTCTTTAGCACGCACAGATTTCCTGGGTTATTCTACACACATATGCAGTAACCCCAAACTGAGAAACACCTTTGCTTATTCTGAGAAATCTTGTTTCTATACAGGTTGTATGCATATAGGTTTACGTGTATATTGGGAGAGCAGTTTTATAAATCCTTTTTTCAATGTGGTAATGTCATTTTAAAATTTTTGTTCCCTGTGTGTACTAATTTTAGTGCTAAAAATCTTATTGCATGGGTGCCATAGAAAACTCGAGGGGGAATAAGTTGGGTTCAACATAACACCCCTAATCATTTTAAAAGGTTGGCTTCTATGATGGTATGAGTAAAGTGATGTGGTAGCCATGTTAGTCCACTTTTAAAAGTAGAAATAAAACAAAACATAGAAAAGAAAATAAGATGATGGTATGAAAATGTACATTCCTAATGTAACCCCATCTCATCAATCTAGTCCTGTGCTGGAGGGTTCTTCCTCGCTCATTTCTTCATTAGTGGTAGAAACCAAACCTTGAGCTAGTGATCTAGTCAAATCTGAATGAATGAAAAACATAGGGCTATACCGAAAATTCCTATTCAATTCAATTCGGGCCTGAATAGTTCCCCAAATATATTATTTGTATTCAGCTGAATAGTGATTTAAATTCGAATATGAATAATCCGGGGCTCTACTGTGCTAAATCCTACTGAAATAAACACTTGATCTCTGATTTCACTTTGATTCTTTTATTCTTTGTTATGTTAAAGCTTAATACCCATTATTCATATTTGGTATTCATATTCAGCTGAATAATATTTTTCATTATTCATATTTGGCCGAATAGTAAAAGATGCCAATTGGTACAGCTCTAGAAAAAAGAGGAAATTTGCTCAAGGGCAGATGAATGGCAGTGGCAGCCTTATATGCTCAGTGTACATTATAAACCCCAGTGAGCAATCTTTTCCCTACAAAAAACAATTAATATCATTAATCCCTTTTATTTTATTTAATGTAGGGGCCCTTTTTCTAAAATACTTTAAGTGCTTGTGGGGCTCATTTTCAAAAGAGTAAAACATCAAAAAAGTGACATAAACTCAATATTTTTAAATATGTTTTTCTATGCTGTTCATCTACATAAGTACATAAGTAATGCCACTCTGGGAAAAGACCAAGGGTCCATCAAGCCCAGCATCCTGTCTACGACAGCGGCCAGTCCAGGCCAAGGGCACCTGGCAAGCTTCCCAAACGTACAAACATTCTATACATGTTATTCCCGGAATTTTGGATTTTTCCCAAGTCCATTTAGTAGCGGTTTATGGACTTATCCTTTAGGAAACCGTCTAACCCCCTTTTAAACTCTGCCAAGCTAACCGCCTTCACCACGTTCTCCGGCAACGAATTCCAGAGTTTAATTACGCGTTGGGTGAAGAAAAGTTTTCTCCAATTTTCTCTCTAAATCACTAGGGGTGTCAGGGGCGGGGATTTTGACATTTTTCTGCCATAATGGAACAAAACAAAAACAGCCAGGGCTAAAAGTTGGACATTTTGGTTTAGACCAGTTTTAATAAAGACTAAGCCACAAAAAGTGCCCTAAATGACCTGATGTCCACTAAATGAGTGATACCACCTTACTCCCCCAGTGATCACTTACCCTCTCCCACCCCCCCAAAGATGTGTATGAAACAGTACATATCAGCCTCTGACAACATCAAATGTACTATTAGAGCAGCAAGCAGGCCCCTGGAATAGCCTAGTCATCGGTGCAGTGCACTGTAGAGAAGAGGACCCAGGCCCATATCCCACTTTAACTGTAATATGTGTGGAGGAAAGTGTGAGCCCTCCAAAACTCTCTAAAAACCTACTGTACCCACATATAGGTAACACTTGCAGCCATAAGGACTATTGCAGTGGTGTATAACTGGTTACAGTAAGCTTTTGGTGGGTTTTAGAGGGATCACCATACAATATAAGGGGGTAATGGTGAGATGTGTACCTAGGACCTTTAATGTGAAGTCCTCTGCAGTGTCCCCTAGGGTGCTCCACTGCTCTGCTGGGATATCTATGTGGCCAGTCTACTAACATTTCTGGCTCCTCCTCCATCTCAACGGCTTTATTTTCTGCGTTTTTCACTTGGAAGCTTTTTTTTTTTAATAGTCCAAAAAGATAGACACACTAAGCACAAAACATCTAGAAAATGACTAGGAAATGGTAATTTTCAAAACAAAATGGTAGACTTTTATAAGGTTCAAAAATGGCCACGTTCACCACTTGATTTTTGGATGTTTTGAGCAGAACGTCCAAAGTTGGATTTAGACGTCATATTGAAAATGCTCCTTCACATGTGCTTATTGTGGGCAGGGCCGTGCCAAGGGTCTCTGGTGCCCCCCTGCAGACTATCAGTTGGTGCCCCCCCCCCCCCCCCCCGCTTCTTCATTAGATGTTGCTCTCCAGAGAAAGCACTGCCTTTATAAAGAGGCTTTTCAGTGGGACTTAGCCTATTAAAAACTATTAGCATAATTAGGAATGGCCAGCCCTTGTAACTGCAGAGACCTAAGCTTTGATTATGCATGTTCCTGTCTTTGTTACAGTGGGGGGGGGGGGGGGGGGGTCTCTTCATCTCATTTACACAGTCTGACCTCCCTGGCTCACTGGGAGCCCAGTCTCTTGGAGACTGCTATACATTGCAAAATAAGATAGCAGATGTAAATTCTCAAAGTGGACATATTCCAAACACTAAAATGAAAATAAAACTATTTTTTTCTACCTTTGTTGGCTGGTGACTTTCTTTTTCTGATCATAATGGCCCAGTATCTGATTCTGTTGCTGGTATCTGTCCTCTTAACTCTGTTTCCAGGGCTTCCTTTCCACTGTATGTATCCCTCATTGATAAGTCTCTGACTCTAAAGTTTAGCAATTTCATTAAAGCAAAATGTATTTTCAAATATCACAAACTCTCCCTATCCAAGCAGAATGTTTTATATAAAAACAAACACACAAAAAAAGCAATCAGATTTTTACTTACCAGATATTCTACACTATACGTCAGCTAAACTTCCTCAGCCAATTAAATGGATTTTAGCTGTAGCTATGATAATTATGTACACATCATTGCAGTCATGCCCTCCTCTCAGTGTACATGCTCAAAAAACAAAAACTTTGAACCACTTACAGATAACAATTACACTATTTAGTTTTTATTTCTCCCCAGTTTCACTTGCACACCTGCCTCCAAACCTGTTCTCTTTAATTTGAATGTTGTTCCAGCTCACCATGAATGAAAGTTGTTCACACACCAAGGCCATAAATAGCTGCTGGTTGTACTCTTTAAAACAACTTTAGCGATGCAGCGTGTCTACTGGGCTACCTTCACTTCCTGATGCACTTCAGGTAAAAGATTTTGCAAGTGAGTGGCGCCCTCTACAGGTCGGCGCCCCCCTGCATTGCTTACCTCACTTTGATTGTGGGGGAAAAAAAGGCTTACTACAAAACTTGTGAAAGTGTTTTGTGGTAATTTGCCTGTCAGAGCGCATTAATAGTGTGTGGCTTATTTTGTTAAAAATTTTGAGAGGGGGCATGTCATGGGCAAGGAATGGGCATAGAAGTGTTATCCAGCTAACTGGATAACACGGACTTATGGGAGCATTTAGCGCATCTTAATAGGTCCCTTTTTAAGGCATTTTAGTAAAAGGATACCCTAGTTAATTCCTGAAGATATTTTATTTATTTTATTGCATTTGTATCCCACATTCCCCCACCTATTTGCAGGCTCAATGTGGCTTACATAGATTTGTTAACATTGTCATTACAGGATATCAGATACAGTTAGTAATGTGTAGTGATTCGGAAGGGAAGAAAGAAGAAGGGAGAGAGTGGTTAGGGTAGTTATAGAAGGTAAGCATTCATAATTGAGTGGATTGGTGAGGTGACTTAGTGAGGCTATAGGTTCTCATTGTAGGCCTTGATGAAGAAGTGATTAGGGTTGTTATAGAAGGTAGGCGTTCATAATTGAGTGGATTGGTGAGGTGACTTAGTGAGGCTATAGGTTCTCATTGTAGGCCTTGATGAAGAAGTGATTAGGGTTGTTATAGAAGGTAAGCATTCATAATTGAGTGGATTGGTGAGGTGACTTAGTGAGGCTATAGGTTCTCATTGTAGGCCTTGATGAAGAAGTGATTAGGGTTGTTATAGAAGGTAGGCGTTCATAATTGAGTGGATTGGTGAGGTGACTTAGTGAGGTTATAGGTTCTCATTGTAGGCCTTGTTGAAGAAGAATGTCTTCAGAGATTTTCGAAAGATAGTTGTTTCGTTTATTGCTTTCAGGTCTGCAGGTAATGCATTCTATAACTGCGTGCTCATGTAAGAGAAGGTAGTAGTTTCTCTCTTAAGGGTTTTGCACTTTCATATTTAGTTTTTCCAAATATGAGTCTGGCGGCCGTATTCTGGGCAGTTTGGAGTTTTTTGATGTCTGTTGTTTGCACCCAGCGTAGAGTGCATTGCAGTTGTCCAGATGACTAATTACCATTGACTGTACCAGGGTACGGAAGATATGTCTCGGGAAGAAAGGTTTTACTCTTTTGAGTTTCCACATGGTGTAGAACATCTTTTTCGTCGTGTTTTTCACGTGGGTATCAAGAGTGAGGTTTCGATCAAAGGTGACTCCAAGAATTTTCAATTTTTGTGAGATAGGAAGGGAACAGTATGGTGTGATAATGGTGGAGAAGTTTTTTGTGTTATGTTGTGAGGTGAGTACAAGACGTGAAGGGGCATAATCGAACGGAAACGTCTATGTCCATGGGCGTTTATCTCCGAGAACGGGTCCGTGAAGGGGCGGACCGAACCGTATTTTCGAAAAACATGGACGTTTATCTTTTTTTGAGCTGGGCGTTTTTGTTTTTCAGCGATAATGGAAACCGAAAACGCCCAGCTCAAAAACGAATAACTCCAAGACATTTATTCATGGGAGGGGCCAGGATTCGTAGTGCACTGGTCCCCCTCACATGCCAGGACACCAACCGGGCACCCTAGGGGGCACTTTTACAAAAAAAAAAAAAAAAAAAGGTAAAACAGCTCCCAGGTGCATAGCACCCTTCCCTTGGGTGTTGAGCCCCCCAAATCCCCCTCAAAACCCACTGCCCACAAGTCTACACCATTACTATAGCCCTAAGGGGTGAAGGGGGGCACCTACATGTGAGTACAGTGGGTTTGGGGGGCTGTTTGGAGGGCTCCCATTTACCAGCACAAGTGTAACAGGTGTGGGGGGGATGGGCCTGGGTCCACCTGCCTGAAGTCCACTGCACCCCCTAATAACTGCTCCAGTGACCTGCATACTGCTGCCAGGGAGGTGGGTATGACATTTGAGGGTGAAAATAAAAAGTTGTGAAACGGCATATTTTGTGGTGGGAGGGGGTTTGTGACCACTGGGGGAGTCAGGGGAGGTCATCCCCGATTCCCTCCAGTGGTCAAATGGTCATTTAGGGCACTTTTTGGGGCCTTATTCGTGGAAAAACAGGGTCCAGGAAAAGTGCCCTAATTTCTCGCTAAAAACGCATATTTTTTTTCCATTATCGGCGAAAGGCGCCCATCTCTGATCGGCCAATAACCACGCCCCAGTTCCGCCTTCACCACGCCTTCGACACGCCCCCCCCATCAACTTTGTCCGCATCCGCGACGGAGTGCAGTTGAAAACGTTCAAATTCGGCTTTCGATTATACCGCTTTATTCGTTTTTGTGAGATAAACGTCTATCTCCCAATTTGGGTCACAATATAGGCGTTTTTCTATTTCGATTATAAGCAGGATTGTGTTTTTTCTGCGTTAAGTTTTAGTTGGAATGCATCTGCCCAAGTGTGATTGATCTCGTTGGTGATTTCATTTAGATCCTGTTTGAATGGGATGTAAATTGTGACGTCATCTGCATAAATGTAGGGGTTGAGGTTTTGATTGGCTAGTAGTTTAGCTAGCGGTATCATCATTAGGTTGAATAATGTTGGTGACAGCGGGGATCCCGGGGGGACTCCACACTCAGATATCCATGGGGGTGATCTTTCTGCGTTCGTTATTACTTGGTATGATCTTGTGGTCAGGAATCCTTTGAACCATTTGAGAACTGTGCCTCCTACTCCAAAGTATTCTAATATATGAATTAGTATATCATGATTAACCATGTCAAAGGCACTGGACATGTCGAATTGCAGGAAGAAGATGTTGTTACCAGTCGCAATTGCCTGTATGAATGAGTTCATTGCGGACACTAGTACAGTTTTGGTGCTGTGATTCGACCGAAATCCTGATTGAGCCTCGTGCAGAATTGAATGTTTATTTAGGTATTCAGTAAGTTGTTTCATCACTTTATCTTCCATGAGTTTGGTCATGAATGGAATCGATGCTACTGGTCGATAGTTGGTTAAGTCCATTGTGCTTTTTTTAGCACCTTTCGGTAGCGGGGTGAGTAGGATGTTTCCTTTATCCGTGGGGAAGAGTCCATTTTGAAGCCTGTAATTATATGTGGTTCATGAGGTCTGTTTTGAATTGTTTGGGTGCGGATCTTATTAGGCTGTTAGGGCAGATGTCTAATTTGCATCAATAAAATTGTGTATCAAGTTTCTAACACCCCCTCTAATTTTCCACTCCCGCCATTGTGTGTCCAAAATAGCTCAAGCTACTTCATGGCTGTTCATAAACAGCAACCTATTGCATCACCATGATAGAAACAAAGCACGAACACGGTGTGATGCCAGAGAGAGGCAAACTTTAAAAAGAGAGTGGGGGGGGGGGGGTACACTTCTATATTATGAAAACTTTAAACTGTAGAAAAATAAAATGCTTTTGCAGAAAGTAGGAAAAACAAAAAGGAAAAAGAACAGAGAATAAGAGAGAGAGAGACAAGACTGGGGCATGCTGCTAAAATCTGGCACAGTTTGGTTAGCTTTTACAGCAGGGTTTAGTGTGGATTTGTTTTGAACTCACCCTCCCTCCTCCCCAGCCTTCAACATCTTCATGGTGATGAAGAATGGTGGAGCATCTGCAAACACTGACACTGCTGGAGTGGGTGGCTGGGTCCCACTCTGAATGAATTCTCCCCACTACCAGTGCTGGAAGAGCACCCCCCCCCCCCCTTTCATTACTCACAGTGCTGAGGGAGGAAGGGAAACTTCTAAACACTCACACTACACATCCTTTATACTGATCACTATGACCTTTTTGAAAATGTGTGTGTTAGTTGTGTCGAACTCACACATCACAAGACCAGCAGAAGCTGGCCCTCAAATTTTAAATATGATCATAGTGCCGGGATCAGTTACTAACCGGCATGTGGATAGAATGCATTATGGTACACATTCTGGAGGCTAAATACCACTGCCTTCTACTCTGTCATGGAGAATTGCAGATGAAAGGATCTTAGCTGGTTACAGGACATCAAACAAACTCTAGTCATAGTTTAAACCTAGACCATGAGACAGTCCTCCACCCACTAGAGTGCTTCTCCTTCTGCATTTGCCTTATGAACATGTATACCTTGGAGGAAAGGAGAAACAGGGGTGACATGATATAGACGTTCAAATATTTGAAAGGTATTAATCTGCAAACAAACCTTTTCTGGAGATGGGAAGGCGGTAGAACTACATAACTTCATAAGTACATAAGTATTGCCATACTGGGAAAGACCAAAGGTCCATCAAGCCCAGCATCCTCTTTCCAACAGTGGTCAATCCAGGTCACAAATACCTGGCAAGATTCCAAAAAAGTACAAAACATTCTATACTGCTTATCCCAGAAATAGTGGATTTTCCCCAAAACCATTTCATAATGGTCTATGGACTTTTCCTTTATGAAGTCGTCCAAACCTTTTTTAAGCTCCACTAAGTAACCGCCTTTACCACATTCTCCGGCAACGAATTCCAAAGTTTAATTACACGTTGAGTGAAGAAAATGTTTCTCCGATTAGTTTTAAATTTACTACATTGTAGCTTCATTGCATGCCCCCTAGTCTGAGTATTTTTGGAAAGCATAAACAGATGCTGCTTTTGACACTGTCGATCACAGCATACTCCTCGATACCCTGTCCTCACTTGGATTCCAGGGCTCTGTCCTTTCCTGGTTCTCTTCCTACCTCTCCCTCCGCACCTTTAGTGTTCACTCTGGTGGATCCTTTTCTACTTCTATCCCTCTGCCTGTCGGCGTACCTCAGGGTTCTGTTCTTGGTCCCCTCCTCTTTTCTATCTACACTTCTTCTCTTGGTTCATTAATCTCATCCCATGGCTTTTCCTACCATCTCTATGCTGATGACTCCCAAATCTACCTTTCTACCCCTGATATCTCACCTTGCATCCAAACCAAAGTTTCAGCGAGCTTGTCTGACATTGCTGGCTGGATGTCTCAACGCCACCTGAAATTAAACATGACCAAAACCGAACTTCTCATTTTCCCCCCCAAACCCACCTCCCCACTCCCCCCATTTTCTATTTTTGTTGATGGCTCTCTCATTCTCCCTGTCTCCTCAGCTCGAAACCTTGGGGTCATCTTTGACTCTTCTCTCTCCTTCTCTGCTCATATCCAGCAGATCACCAAGACCTGTCGTTTCTTTCTTTACAACATCCGTAAAATCCACCCCTTTCTTTCTGAGCACTCTACCAAAACCCTCATCCACACCCTTGTCACCTCTCGTTTAGACTACTGCAATCTGCTTCTTGCTGGCCTCTCACTTAGTCACCTCTCCCCTCTCCAATCGGTTCAAAACTCTGCTGCCCGTCTGTCTTCCGCCAGGGTCGCTTTACTCATACTACCCCTCTCCTCAAGTCGCTTCACTGGCTCCCTATCCGTTTTCGCATCCTGTTCAAACTTCTTCTACTAACCTATAAATGTACTCACTCTGCTGCTCCCCAGTATCTCTCCACACTCATCCTTCCCTATACCCCTTCCCGTGCACTCCGCTCCATGGATAAATCCTTCTTATCTGTTCCCTTCTCCACTACTGCCAACTCCAGACTTCGCGCCTTCTGTCTCGCTGCACCCTACGCCTGGAATAAACTTCCTGAGCCCCTACGTCTTGCCCCATCCTTGGCCACCTTTAAATCTAGACTGAAAACCCACCTCTTTAACATTGCTTTTGACTCATAACCACTTGTAACCACTCGCCTCCACTTACCCTCCTCTCCTCCTTCCTGTACATATTAATTGATTTGATTTGCTTACTTTATTTTTTGTCTATTAGATTGTAAGCTCTTTGAGCAGGGACTGTCTTTCTTCTATGTTTGTGCAGCGCTGCGTACGCCTTGTAGCGCTATAGAAATACTAAATAGTAGTAGTAATAGTAGTAACTCCACTCATTATTTAATAGACCTCTATTATTTTATAGACCTCTATCATATCTCTTCTCAGCTGCCTTTTCTCCAAGCTGTAGAGCCCTAGCCGCTTTAGCCTTTCCTCATAGGGAAGTCGTCCCATCCCGTTTACCATTTTCGTCGTCCTTCTCTGTACCTTTTCTAATTCCAGTTTATCTTTTTTGAGATGCCATGCCCAGAATTGAACACAATATTCGAGGTGCGATCGCACCATGGAGCGATACAAAGGCATTATAACATCCTCATTTCTGTTTTCCATTCCTTTCCTAATAATACCTAACATTCTATTTGCTTTCTTAGCCGCAGCAGCACATTGAGCAGAAGGTTTCAACGTATCATCAACAATGACACCTAGATCCCTTTCTTGGTCTGTGACTCCAAATGTGGAACCTTGCATGACGTAGCTATAATTCGGGTTCCTCTTTCCCACATGTATCACTTTGCACTTGCTCACATTAAACGTAATCTGCCATTTAAACGCCCAGTCTGCCCAGTCTCGTAAGGTCCTCTTGTAAATTTTTACAATCCTCCTGTGATTTAACAACTTTGAATAACTTTCAGGCTTATTTTCGAACGAGAAGAGCGCCCATCGTCCGACAAAAATTGGGAGATGGAAGTCCTTCTCTCAAGGTCGCCCAAATCGGCATAATCAAAAGATGATTTTGGGCGTCCTCAACTGCTTTCCATCGCAGGGACGATAAAAGTTCCCAGGGGCGTGTCAGCACCCTAGCGAAGGCGGGACTGGGACGTGATTAAGAGATGGGCATCCTCGGCCGATAATGGAAAAAAGAAGGGCATCCCTGTCGAGCACTTGGCCGACTTGGTCCATTTTTTCTTGTGACCAAGCCTCAAAAAGGTGCCCGAACTGACCAGATGACCATCAGAAGGAATCAGGGATGACCTCCGCTTACTCCCCCAGTGGTCACCAACCCCCTCTCACCCTAAAAAAAACCTTTACATTTTTTTTTGCTAGCCTCAAATGTCATACCCAGCTCCATGACAGCAGTATGCAGGCCGATTTTGGACGTCCTCAACTGCTTTCCATCGCGGGGACCACAAAAGTTCACGGGGGCATGTCAGCACTGTAACGAAGGCGGGACTGGGACGTGATTAAGAGATGGGCGTCCTCGGCCGATAATGGAAAAAAGAAGGGCATCCCTGACGAGCACTTGGCTGACTTTACTTGGTCCATTTTTTCTTGCGACCAAGCCTCAAAAAGGTGCCCGAACTGACCAGATGACCACCGGAGGGAATCGGGGATGACCTCCCCTTACTCCCCCAGTGGTCACCAACCCCATCCCACCCTAAAAAAAAAACTTAAAATTTTTTTTTTGCTAGCTTCAAATGTCATACCCAGCTCCATGACAGCAGTATGCAGGTCCCTGGAGCAGTTTTAGTGGGTGCAGTGCACTTCAGCCAGGAGGACCCAGGCCCATCCCCCCCCCCCCCCACCTGTTACACTTGTGGTGGTAAATGTGAGCCCTCCAAAACCCGCCAGAAACCCACTGTACCCACATGTAGGTGCCCCCCTTCACTCCTTAGGGCTATGGTAGTGGTGTACAGTTGTGGGGAGTGGGTTTTGGGGGGGGGGGTTGGGGGGCTCAGCACCCAAGGTAAGGGAGCTATGTACCTGGGAACAATTTCTGAAGTCCACTGCAGTGCCCCCTAGGGTGCCCGGTTGGTGTCCTGGCATGTCAGGGGGACCAGTGCACAACAAATTCTGGCTCCTCCCATGACCAAAGGGCTTGGATTTGGTCGTTTTTGAGATGGGCGTCCTCGGTTTCCATTATAGCCGAAAACCAGGGATGACCATCTCTAAGGTCGACCATCTCAACATTTAGGTTGACCATCTCTAAGGTCGACCTAAACGTTGAGATTTCGGCGTCCCCGACCGTGTTATCGAAATTAAAGATGGACACCCATCTTGTTTCGATAATACGGGGTTTCCCCGCCCCTTTGCGGGGCCATCCTGCGAGGTCGCCCTCATGAAAACTTGGTACCCCGTTCGATTATGCCCCTCCATGTATCATCAGCAAATTTAATTACCTCACTAGTTATTCCCATCTCTAGGTCATTTATAAATATGTTAAAAAGCAGCGGTCCCAGAATAGACCCCTGGGGAACCCCACTAACTACCCTTCTCCATTAAGAATACTGACCATTTAACCCTACTCTATGTTTTCTATCTTTTAACCAGTTTTTAATCCACAATATAATACTACCTCCTATCCCATGACTCTCCAATTTCCTCTGGAGTCTTTCATGAGGTGCTTTGTCAAACGCCTTCTGAAAATCCAGATACACAATATCAACCGGCTCACCTTTATCCACATGTTTGTTCATCCCTTCAAAGAAATGTAGTAGATTGGTGAGCAAGATTTCCCTTCACTAAATCCATTTTGACTTTCCAGCTCATAATCGAAAGGGATCGCCGGCCATTTCCCAACACAAATCGGGAGATGGCCGGCGATCTCGGA
This sequence comes from Microcaecilia unicolor, assembly GCF_901765095.1. Lineage (NCBI taxonomy): Eukaryota > Metazoa > Chordata > Amphibia > Gymnophiona > Siphonopidae > Microcaecilia > Microcaecilia unicolor. The sequence goes on along the minus strand of NC_044032.1, from coordinate 94,791,325 downwards.
AAAGCGGTGAAATCGGTATAATCGAAAGCTGCTTTTTTTGACAGCATCGCCGCTTTCCCATCGCCTCGCCGGCGAAAGTTCAAAGGGGCATGTCGGCGGCGAAGCAAAGGCGGGACACGGGTGGGTATGGGCGTGGCTACCAGATAGCCGACTTTCGCCGATAATGGAAAAAAAAACGGCATTAAGCAGTATTTCGTCGGGTTTACTTGGTCCTTTTATTTTCACGACCAAGCCTCAAAAAGGTGCCCCAACTCACCAGATGACCACCGGAAGGAAGCGGAGATGACCTCCCCGTACTCCCCCAGTGGTCATTAACCCCCTCCCACCAAAACCCCCCCACTTTAAACACTTTTTTTTCCAGCCTGTATGCCAGCCTCAAATGCCATACCCACCTCCATGACAGCAGAATGTGTTCTGTCCTCCGACAGCCTTTTCCTGCTTGTGATGTGGCTCTGGGGTGAGTGTGACACCTTTTCTGTTATTTGCACTGCAGAGTCACATCAGCAATGCATTGTCGTGGGTGTAGGTATTGGTAGTTGGCAGGCTCTACTCCCCTGGTGCTTTCCCCCTGCTTACTGGGTCAGAGTGTGCCCTGTTTTGTTTCCTGTTGTAGTCCATGCAGTAGTGGTCATTCTTGTAAGCCAGTTTTAGTTCCCTTTCCTGTGTTACCTATGTTAGAGAACGTAGTTCTTACCTTGAATGGTGCTGAAAGAGGGCATTGTACACCATTCTGCCAGCTCTGACCTACTGCTCATCTTAGTACCAGGGGACTCTTTACCAGTGGGGCACAACCTCTGATCTGCAGTTAACTGTGAGTAAACGTGCTTATTCAAATAAAGGACTTTTTCAAAGAGATTAGTCTTCAGGTGTCAACTGGTGTGCCAAAGTTATACAGCAGCAATAAGTCCTAGAGGCTGTATGCAGGTCCCTGGAGCAGTTTTAGTGGGTGCAGTACATTTGTGGGTAGTGGGTTTTGGGGGGGGGCTCAGCTCCCAAAGTAAGGGAGCTATGCACGTGGGGGCTTTTCTGAAGTCCACCGCAGTGACCCCTAGGGAGCCCGGTTGGTGTCCTGGCATGTCAGGGGGCCAGTGCACTAAAAATGCTGGCTCCTCCCACGCCCAAATGTCTTGAATTTGGCCGGGGTTTGAGATGGCCAACATAACTTTCCATTATCGCTAAAAAATTACGCTGGCCATCTCAAACCCCGGCCAAATCCAAGGCATTTGGCTGGCCGGAACCGTATTATCGAAACAAAAGATGGCTGGCCATCTTTTTTGAAAATACGGGTCTGGCCAGCTGTTTGCGGTGCCGCCAAAATACATCGCCGGCCATGTATTTCGCCGGAGTCGTTCGATTAGTCCCCTCTTTGTCTCATTAATCCATGCTTTTGAATATAGCTCCGCAAGTTCATTTTTCAGTTCTATCAGTACTCTGGGATGAATACCATCCTGTCCAGATTACCTACTCTTCAGTTTGTAGAACTGCCCCATTAAATCCATTTACAGAGGATTCATTAAGTTTCTCCGACTTGTCAGCTTCGAATACCATTTCTGGCACCGGTATCCCACCCAAATCTTCCTCGGTGAAGACTGAAGCAAAGAATTCATTTAATCTCTCCGCTATGGCTTTGTCTTCCCCAATCGTCTCTTTTACTCCTCAGTTATTGAGCGGTCCAACGGATTCTTTTGCCGGCTTCCTGCTTTTAATATACCTAAAAAAAAAAATTTCAATGTGTTTTTGCCTCCAACCAGGGCCGGTCTTAAGGCGAGGCGACCGAGGCGGCCGCATAGGGCCTCGCGCTCAGGGGGGCCCCGCGCAGCGCGCCTCAGGTCGCCCCGCCCCGACCGCCCGAGCACCACTCTCCCTCCCTCCCAAGTTCAACAACGCGCGACGGCGATGTGGTGGGGGCGGTCCGCCCCAGATGTCAGCGGGTGGTGCTCCGAGTCCGCTCCCGGCGCTGCTCGTCATGTCCTGCCTTTAAAACCCAATTTGAAGCACTGGAGTAACAGGCAGCAGCGCCTCGCGTCTGCCCTTCTACTAAAAATCTCTTCGACAACGTCATTGGGCCTTCCCACATTGAGTCCCGCCCTCCTCTGAGGTAACTTCCAATTACCGTGAGGGTGGGCGGGACTCAATGTGGGAAGGCCCAATGACGTCGTCGAAGAGATTTTTAGTAGAAGGGCAGACGCGAGGCGCTGCTGCCTGTTACTCCAGCGCTTCAAATTGGGGGTTTTTTTAAAGGCAGTGAGGGTGGTGGGCCTGGGCGGCAGGAGAATGGAGCTGGTAGGTGGGGAGGGACTCAGATGGGAGAAGGGTGTGGGGCTCTCAGGTGGGGGAAGGGTGGGGTGGGGAGGGGGTTCTCAAATGGGAAGGAGACTGAGGTGGGAGGGGTTCATGGATGGGAGAAGCAGAAGGGGGTGGGGAGGGGGTTCTTGGATAGTTGAAGGGGACGGGTGGGGAGGGGACTGGGGTTCTTGGATGGGAGAGACTGGGGAGGGGGTTCTCGGATGGGAGAAGGGGACGGGAGGGGAGAGGACTGAGGTTCTTGAATGGGAGAAGGAGACTGAGGTGGGGAGGCGGTTCAAGGATGGCAGAAGGGGATGGGGAGGGGGATACTTGAAGGGGACAGGTGGGGAGGGGACTGGGGTTTTTGGATGGGAGAGACTGGGGAGGGGGTTCTCGGATGAGAGAAGGGGATGGGGAGGGGGTTCTTGGATGCTTGAAGGGGATGGGTGGGGAGGGGACGGGTTTTTGGATGGGAGAGACTGGGGAGGGGGTTCTCAGATGGGAGAAGGGGACGGGTGGGGAGAGGACTGGGGTTCTTGAATGGGAGAAGGGGACTGAGGTGGGGAGGGGGTTCAAGGATGGGAGAAGGGGATGGGGAGGGGGTTCTTGGATGCTTGAAGGGGACGGGTGAGGAGGGGACTGGGGTTTTTGGATGGGAGAGACTGGGGAGGGGGTTCTCGGATGGGAGAAGGGGACGGGTGGGGAGAGGACTGGGGTTCTTGGATGGGAGAAGGGGACTGAGGTGGAGAGGGGGTTCTTGGATGGTTGAAGGGGACGGGTGGGGAGGGGACTGGGGTTCTTGGATGGGAGAAGGGGACTGGGTCTGAGAAGGGGCAATATGGGAAAATGGGGGCCATGCCTGGGGCTGGTGGGAAAATGGGGTATGCGTGGGTCAGGTGGGAGAATGGTTCTGAAAAGGGGGGCCCTAATACAAGGCATGTGGATGAAGGGGGCTGGAACTGGGGGCTGAAAAGGAGGTTAGGTGGGATAAGAGGCTGGAGACCGAAAAGGGGCAGGGGCTGAAACGGGGGACTGGGGGCTGAAAAGGGGACAGGGAGAAGTGGCTGGGGGGCTGAAGCTCAGGACTGGTGGGAGAAAAGGGCTGGGGCTGAAATGGGGGACTGGGGATAGTGGGGCTGGAACTGGGGGCTGAAAAAAAGGGGCGGAGAGAGGGGCAGATCCTGGATGGGGGAGCAAGAGGGAGGGCAAACCCTGGATGGATGGGAGAGGGAGGGCAAATGGTGGATTGAAGGAGCAGAGAGAAAGGGCAGACAGTGGATGGAAGGGATAGAAAGGGCAGACAGTGAATGGATGGGGGAGAGAGAGAAGGCAGACAGGGGCAGATGGTGGATGGAAGGGGCAGAGATAGAGGGCAGATGTGGATGGAAGGAGCAGGAAGAGAGGGCAGACATTGGATGGAGGGGACAGCAGAGAGGGCAGACACTGGATGGCAGAGAGAGACCGAAGACAGATGCTGGATGGAAGGAAGATGAGGAAAGCAGAAACCAGAGACAACAAACTGTAAATAAAATATATATTTAAATTTTTTTTCTTTAGGATAAAGTAGTATTGTAGATATGTTAATAAATGTTTATAATAGAACATGCAAACAAGGTAATCTTTTTATTGGACTAATTTTAATACATTTTGGCTAACTTTCGGAGAACAAAACCCCCTTTCTCAGGTCAGGATAGGATACTGTAACAGTACTATACTGTATTGACCTGAGGAAGGATGTTTTGGCCTCTGAAAGTTAAATATATTAGTTCAATAAAATGGTATTTTATTTTCTATATTTGTTTTATTTCTATTTGTTAATTTGTAAAGTGGTGATTGGTATTTGTTAGTTTTTTTCAAATTTACATCTACTGTCTTTATATTTTGCACAGTACTAGGGGACATTTTCTGTTTCTGTGGTGTTGCATTGTATGCAGAGTCTGGCATCTTGGGGTTTCATTTTATTTTTTGTCTAAATAGAAAGTTTATGATTACTTATTCTATAGTGGATTAGGGTGTATCTGTGTTTGTGAAAAAAACATGGCTTTCAGTTGGCACTGACTGCAGGATCGACAAGCCCTGGAGCTGGGGGCCTTGGAGCTCGGAGGGAGGGATGGCGGGCCCTGGAGCTAGGGTGGGGGCGGAGTTAGGGTGGGGGCAGGGCTAGGGTGGGGCCCCATCAAATTGGTCTGCATAGGGCCCCGCACTTGCTAAGACCGGCCCTGCCTCCAACGCAATCTTTTTTTCGAAGTCCCTCTTAGCCTTCCTTATCAGCTCTTTGCATTTGACTTGACATTCCTTATGCTGTTTCTTATTATTTTCAGTCGGTTCCTTCTTCCATTTTCTGAAGGATTTTCTTTTAGCCCTAATAGCTTCCTTCAGCTCACTTTTTAACCATGCCGGCTGTCGTTTGGTCTTCCGTCCTCCTTTTTTAATTTGTGGAATATATTTGACCTGGGCTTCCAGGATGGTGTTTTTGAACAGCATCCACGCCTGATGTAAATTTTTGACCCTCGCAGCCGCTCCTCTAAGTTTTTTTTTTCAACGTTCTTCTCATTTTATCATAGTCTCCTTTTTTTAAAGTTAAATGCTAACATATTTGATTTCCTATGTATACATACTTCAAAGCTAATATCAAATCTGATCATATTATGATCACTGTTATCAAGCGGCCCCAGCACCATTACCTCCCGCACCAGATCATGCGCTCCACTAAGGACTAGGTCTAGAATTTTTCTATCTCTCATCGGTTCCTGTACCAGCTGCTCCAAAAAGCAGTCCTTGATTTCATCAAGGAATTTTACCTCCCTAACATGCCCCGATGTTACATTTACCCAGTCAATATTGGGGTAATTGAAATCACCCATTATTATTGTGTTGCCCACTTTGTTTGCGTCCCTAATTTCCTTTAACATTTCTGCATCCGTCTGTTCACCCTGGCCAGTTGGACGGTAGAACACGCCTATCACTATCCTTTTCTCCTTTACACATGGAATTTCAATCCACAGTGATTCCAAGAAGTGTTTTGTTTCCTGCAGAATTTTCAATCTATTCGATTCAAGGCTCTCCTTAATATATAATGCTACCCCTCCACCAATTCGATCCACCCTATCACTATGATATAATTTGTACCCCGGTATGACAGTGTCCCACTGGTTGCCTTCCTTCCACCAGGTCTCAGAGATGCCTACTGTATCTAATTTTTCATTTAGTGCAATATATTCTAAATCTCCCATCTTATTTCTTAGGCTCCTGGCATTCGCATATAGACATTTCAAGCTATGTTTGTTGTTCCTATTTACATAATGCTCAGTACTTGACAGTATTAATTTGTAATCTTTTGTCTGCTTTTTATTTTTATTTAAGGACACCTGATCTACTACAGTCTCTTTTGCAACCTCCCTATCAGGATACCCTATCTTCCCTGTTTTGGTGATATCTTTGAAAAATACCTTTATCACAAACCATGCGCTTTTCCGCGACTGTCGGCCTCCCCCCCCCCCCCCCCCCCCATTTCTAGTTTAAAAGCTCCTAGAAGACATGAATTGAGGTTGAAGGGGGACAGACTCAGGAGTAATGTCAGGAAGTAGTTTTTCAGAAAGACGGTGGTGGATACATGGAATGCCCTCCCGCGGGAGGTGGTGGAAATGAAAATGGTAATAGAATTCAAACATGCGTGGGATAAACACAAAGGAGTCCTGTTTAGAAGGAATGGATCCTGTTCTCCCATTCATTTTGGGGGAAAATTGTATGTAGAAAGTTACAGAAATATTTAAACTAATGAGTAGGTCTATTTGTAATGAGAGCTGAAAATATGCATGTGTAAACTGAATCTATGTAGAACTGTTTGTACAAGGACATGTATATGATTTATGACATCCTCTTTTTGATCAGACCAGCATGGTCATTGATTTTTATTGTATCTTACATATACGTTGAACTGTGTAAAGCATGAAATCTGAGAACACTGGACTGTTTAGCTTGCTGGAAACCATGAGACCCTCTAAGTGGAAGCCTTCCAGATGCAACATGATGCCTTCCATGTGAACCCCTGCCTGTGTGAACCTTGCAACTGTGTACAGACTGCTGCTTCACAATACCAGAACCTACACTGACCTCGGTCAAATGATCTGATGCCAGGATTGTCTACCTATCAAATCAACAAAGTTTTATGTGACTGAATAGCCTGCTTTCTAGCTGTTTACATTTCAAAACTACACATTATGGACTTTTCCAAATTTTTATTTTTCTTACTGAATTATCTCCTTATATTGCAAGGTGTTTTATGTACTGTTGATGTTAACTGCTTATACATTGTTCGCCATGCTATGGAAAACCTTGTTACTGTTGCTACCCTACATGTTGGTGATTTTATACTTATTCTTTCTATTGCTGCCTCTTCCTAGTGCTCTTATCACTTCCTGGTTTTCTAATTTTCTTCCCTTTCTTCAAGATGTTCTTCTTGGACTCCTTGGTTTTCTAGCTTTTTTCCTTATTCTCTTTTGCTCTCTCCCTTGTTTTCTCTCTCTGTGTAAGAAACCTTTTGCTACTTCCTTATCTACTAACATGCTGAAAAATGTCTCACATTCCCACCATAGTACCTCTCCACTGTTTCAACCCTCCCACCACTCCCACTCCATATCACCCTTTCCTGCTGAAGAAACTGCCACTACCTAAACTCTGGTTTTGTCTCCCTGTTCCCTATCCCGGGAGCGAAAGAGGGAAGATGTTCTGGAATTTTCTGGCCTTTTCTTTTGGGCCTGCTTATTTCTGTTTGTGTTTCTGTGAGTTTCCACTGATAGTTACAAGACAGGAATTTCTGGCTGACTACAAACTGACAAGACCATTGCCATGACATCACAACCAACTGTCTTGTTACAAACAAACTGGCAAGACCCCCTGTTGTCTTGACATCCCAACTGTTTGTTACTGAGCAGAGGTGTGGCAAGGACACTAAGACCCTATCACAGGACTCCTATGTACTTGCAGGATTGCTGATTGGGTGATACATGAGGTGGTCCTTTGTGATGGGAAGGGTATATAAATAATCTCTCATCTAAAGAGATTCTAAAATAGTCCGACTGGCAAGAGAAGTTTCATATCCTTGCCCACAGCCTATTTCCCGAGGGGGGTGTCCTCCCCCCCCCCCCCCCCTTGTAAGAACTAATTCTTTACAGCTAAGAATCTTTCATTCAATCCACTGAATCTTAGCAGAGATTGGGTGGCAACACCGGTAATTGGGAAGCAAAACCGGTGCTGGGAAGACTTCTACGGTCTACGCCCTGATCATGACTGAATAGATATAGATGACTGGAGTGTAAATTTTAAGGGGCTTCGACATTAGCTTCAGAACTTTTAGTACAAGAAGAGTGCTGGGCAGACTTCTACGGTCTGTGCCCTGAGAATGGCAAAGACAAATCATACTTGAGTATACATACAAAATATCACATACCATGTAAAATGAGTTTATCTTGTTGGGCAGACTGGATGGACTGTAGAGGTCCTTATGTGCCATCATTTACTATGTTACCATGTAATTTGTGCTAATCTCTTACTTCTCCAGGGAGCTATCAGCAGAGGAGACCGACCTGGATAGAGCCATGCGACAAACTCCATATTGTGCAAATGGTGAACCTGAGATGAGAGTTGGTTGTGAGATATATGTGCAAGAACAGAGAAGACGGAGACGGGCATGGCTGAATAAGCTTATGAAACATATTATGCCAAAGTAACACTATGCACAGCCATGGCACTCCTTGCAACTGAGGCTGTATGTGTCTCTCAATGAAAACAATTTTCTTGCTTAGAAAAAAAATTAAACTTCTCATTACAAAGTCAATTCTAAGCTTTGTCCTGTCTTTTTCTTAATCCTGTGTGTATTTTCTTTTCAGCACAGGGAAGTCCTGGTGCTAGTGTCCTCATGTCCTCATCATACTATTAACAGTGGAGTTGTGAGGATAATAGTGATGTAACTCCTCAGGAAATGAATGGGGGAAGGGGCTCACTGCCTAAAGCTTGTTCCTTCCTGTGTAACCGTACATGGCGTGTAATTTTATAACAGAGCATTTAGGCTCTCAAAGCACTTAAACATGTCTATGTTCTCTTATAAAACTACCCCACAGGAAAGTAGATGTACACATTTAAACGTATTCTGAAGCAGCTGTAATTTATGTGCACACATGTGATGGTAAAGCATAGGAGTCACCTCTGTGGGTGTGAATGGGAGCTGAGCCCCCCCCCCCCCACCATAATATTGAGCAAACTCTTTCACTGTGTCCAAGGAAGGGTGATTTGTGCTGTGTTTGGGACCCCCCTCCCCTCAATTATTTTGAAATGATGGTGCCTATGCTAGGAAGGGGGATGGAAATTGAAAAGGATTACTGTCTAAACAAATGATATTACCAACTACCGCCCAGTAGCATCTATTCCATTAGTAGTCAAACTACTGGAAGGACTGGTGACCAAACAACTCAATAACTACATACACAAATTCACTATACTACCTGAGTCACAATCAGGATTTCAACCCCTACACAGCACTGAAACAGTACTACTCACTCTAATAACCAAATTCAAGCAGTAAATAGCAATAGGCAAGAGCATTCTCCTCCTCCAGTTTGACATGTCAAGTGCGTTCGACATGGTTAACCATAACATATTGCTAAGACTCCTAGAATACTTCGGAATCAGTGGCGGCACTCTCAATTGGATTAACGGTTTCCTAACCACAAGAACATATCAAGTGAAATCAAAAACAAACATATCATCACTGTGGAAACCAGGCTGCGGAGTACCGCAAGGATCACCACTATCACTGATCCTTTTCAATCTCATGACTCCACTACCAAGACCTTATCCACCCAAGGCCTTAACCCATTTATCTATGCTGATGATGTCATATTATACATCCCCTTCAAACATGATCTGGCGGAAATCACCAACGAAATCAAGCTAAGCTTAAACATCATGAACTCATGGGCAAATGCATTCCATCTAAAACTCAATACTGGAAAAAACACACTGTCTCATCATCTCATCCCAATACAATACATAGAAACCCACAAACATTAACACCCCAGGATACACCCTCCCTATCTCAGACAGTCTGAACATTCTCAGAATAACAATCGACTGTAACTTATCATTAGAGACCCAAGCAAATTCTAACATAAAGAAAATGTTTTTCTCAATGTGGAAACTCAAACGCGTGAAACCATTCTTCCCGAGGAAGATATTTCTTAACATGGTATAGTCAATGGTACTAAGCCACGCAGATTACTGTAATGGAATCTATGCGGGATGCAAGGATCAAATCATAAAGAAACTTCAGACCGCCCAAAACACAGCAGCCAGGCTTATATTTGGAAAAACACGTTCTGACAGCGCCAAACCACTCAGAGAAAAATTGCACCTGCTACCAATCAAAGAACATATCACTTTCAAAATCTGCATGACTGTTCATAAAATTATTTACGGCGAGGCACCAGGATACATGACAGACCTCATCGACCTGCCAACCAGAAGCACCACAAGATCTGCACGATTTTCCACTACCCAAGCAACAAAGGACTAAAATATAAATCCACCTATGCATCCAGCTTTTCCTACCTAAGGGCACAACTATGGAACGCATTACCAAAAACAGTAAAAACTATGCTCGACCACCTAAATTTTCTGAAAGCACTAAAGCAGACCTGTTCAGAAGAGCATACCCCACCGACCCAACATAAAAATACCTGGACACTTGCGACACAATGTAACCAAAGACCGTAACGGACATTACCTGACTCTTCTTCCCCCTTTCCCTCCCTAAGTTCCCCCAGTTGTACCTACCATACATGTACCTCATTCTACCACAATATCACTTTGAATTCATTCATACCATGTATTTGTTCAGACCGGAATCGGCTAACGCCGATGATGGTTATATATAAGCCACATTGAGCCTGCAAAAAGGTGGGAAAATGTGGGATACAAATGTAACAAATAATAACAAATAATAATAATGTTTCTGTGAAGGACTGGAAGATGCAGAATGCAGGAGCTGTAGAAGGAAGAGAGACTGGGTGATAAGGATGGGAGCATGGGAATGGGAGAGGGATAGAGAGTAAAAGGAGCTGAGAGGTGACATAGGTGGTGATGGGGAAGGGTGCTGGGAGAAGGGGATATGTTCTAGGAGAGAGGAAGAAGGACAGGCAGAGGAAACACAAGCTGCAGAGAGAATAGGAGCTGAAAGAGATTGATAGTAGGCATGTGAGATGGGCTGAGAGATAAGAGAGAAGAAAAGAAGTTCCTGTTGGAGAAAAGAGACATGAACCTTACTGTGCTAAGCATTATACCAAATTAATAAATAAAATCAAAAGAGCAATAAGTTGCATGGGGAGAGTGGAGGGTGAGACTAGAAGGAAGGTAGAAGGTAGACAGGCTATGGAGAGACAAACACATGGAGGAAAGAGAAATTAAAGAAATGTGAGTCTGGAAGAGAATTTCTAGAAGAGAAGGAATGTGAAGGCCAAGAATAAGCAGAGACAGAAGACAAACTATAAACTGAAAGATTGGAAAATTGTTTAAAATGTATTGAAGATTTCTGTGAAACCTGGACTGGGTCAAGGGTGGGGAGTAGCTGGTATTTTGCCCTTCTCCTCCAGCCCTACATTCACTAGGATAAATAAGTTATTTTACTGGAAGGACATGGGGGAGCAGCGGCAGAATTTGATGCAATGTCTGAAAAATCGCATAAAAATTGTTGCTTTTTGGCAGCACAGTAATGACAAATCTGAAATTGAAAAAGAAATGGAGAGGAACATCATTCCCTATTTTCAGAAAAATAAAACAACCATTCCTTTTATTATATCCCATGGAAGACAGTGAGTCTGGACCAAGAGGGCTCATTATGTTTCATTGGCCCAAGGAAATAACATGGCAGCAGCAGGAAGAGGTGACAGGAGAGATGGGTGGAGTTTATAAGGGAGCAAAGTTACACTGCCCCCCACCACCCACCCAAACTATGTATGTTTCTTGGTTTGAGCCCTGGCTTACCTTCTCACTCCCAGCACAGCTTTGCTGCCCAACTGCTCACTTAATTCAGGGCTAGTTTTTCAGGTGTGTGATCTGGGTGGCTGCACAGCAGAGCTGGTATTAGACATGCTGGGACCCAGGGCAGAAATTGAGGGGGCCCACAATACCCTCTCCTCCCTGTCCCCCTCCCTTGATTTCCCCACTCACCATTACCACCACACATAAAAGAACTTTAAATGACTTCTTCACACAGACAGACCTTCATCCATACAGAACAAAGGATCACAAATTAGAAATATGAACACCAAAACGGAACTGGGAACACCAAGAAGTTAAACTCGGCAAGTACTGCAAAACTGGAGAAATAAAAATAGAAATACACAATATTTTGCACTGAACACATCAGTGGCATAACCACGAAGGGGGGAAAGGAGTATTTAAACCCCTCCAAATTAACATCTCCCTTGCTGTGGCTGGTGGGGCTCCCCAAGCCTCACCAGCTAATGACCACCTCCTTCCCCTCTTTAGGCACAGCGACCAGAACTCTCCAAGCTCTGCAGCTAGCATCAGTATTTCACAGCTGTTGCTGCTGCTGCCCCCTGCCCACACCTGCTTCTCTTTCACATATTCATGAAAAACAAACATGCATGATGGGGGGGGGGGGGGGGGGGGAGGCAGTTGCAACTCAGGGATACTGCCACCAGCTGCAGAGCTTGGAGATTTCTGGCTGCCAGATTGGGGGAGATCTTCAGTTGGTGGAGCTTGGGGGTCCTCACCTCCTCAAGTATTTATATTTTGCATTTGGGTGGAGAGAAAATTTAGTGCCCACCCATTTTGGACTCAAGCCCCCTTCCTCCCCCAAATCAGCCATCTGGCTATGCCAGTGAATACAATACAAAAACATCTGCGATACATATATCCCAAAGCTAACATATTCCAGTTAATAAATTCAAGATAAAAAAAAACTTTTTCTCTGTTGTTTGGCTATTTTGTTTTTCCATCATCTTCGTCCCAGTTTCTCTTTTTCTGCTTTCTTGTCTGTCTTCTGCTAATTCTCTTTCCAGTGTCTGCCATCCATTTTTATTTTCTCCTCTCTTGTTCCATTCCCTTGCTACACCTGTCTCTAACATATTGATTTTTTCCATTCAGCTATTTCCTTTTCTGCCTCTGTCCACTCAAATTTCATTCTCTCTCACATCCTTCTCTTTTTTAATTTTCAGCTACCTATCAATTTTCCATCTCCTCTTAGTCCGTAGCTCTCTCATTTACCATCTAATTCCTTTCCCAGCCTTCTATTTCCTTCCATCTACTCCCCATTACCACATTTCTACTTCTGTACTCATTCTCACTCATCTTCTTGCCACCCTTCTTTGACTTCTCCCACATGGTTTCACCATTTCGAGAGTCTTGTGTCCCTCTCTCCACTCTTGTAGCTCACCCCAGTCTCATTGCCTGACATCTCCCTGTCCCTTTCTCTCCACTCCTAACATCTTTCTCTCCCATCTCTCTTCTCTCCTGCCCCCCATGGGTCCATCTCTTCTCTCTTCCGACTCCATGGTCCAATATTACTTCCTCTCTTTTCTGTTCTTCCCTCTCTTCCTTGATGAAGCATTGCTTTTTCTCCCTTCATCCCATTGTTCAGCATCTATCCCTCCCTTCCACACCCAGATGCAACATTTCTCCCTCTCTCTTCCCTCCCTCCCTCCCATCCTCAGGTCCAACTTCTTTCTCTTTCTTCCAGACTGCCCTCTGATCCAGCATCTCACCCTCCCTATACACCACCCCCGGGTCCACCATCTCTCCCTTTACCTTCCCAACTTCTCTCCCTCCTTCCCCACCATCCCAGGTCCATCATATGTCCCTTTCTCTTCCCCACTGCCCTTCCATTCCATCTCTGTCCCTCCCTCCCTCTCCCCCACTACCCCAGGTTCCACCATATCTCTTCACAACTGACCTCTGTTCTAGTTCAAAAACAGCTGCTCCAGGGGGGCCCCGTGGGCCAGCATACCTTCTCTCCACCCCCATTTGGCGTCTCCCTCACCTTCCTGGTCTAACTTTAAAATGTTTTTTTCTTCACAAAGGGTTTCCAGTGTGGGAGCGATTCAAACATGCTCCCTTTGGCCTCCTCAGAACTCTCCCTCTGCAATGGTCCACCCAGGTGGAAACAGGAAGTTATGGCAGAGGTGGGGTGGACCATGGCAGAGGAAGAGTGTGCGGAGGCCAAAGGCAACATGTTTGAATTGCTCCCATGCCAGAAAACCTCTGCAAAGAAAAAAACATTGTAAAGTTAGACTAGGAAAGTGAGGGAGATACCGGACAGGGGTGGAGAGAAGGGGAAGACATGCTGCCCAAGGGCCCCCCTCCCCCAATGCTGGCCCTGCTGCATAGGACACCATTACTAAGGAGGTACTGCTATTATAGATCCACCAATGTATCCTTCCAAATCATGTGGGCAGGAGGGGAGGGAGGTGGGAGATAATTGTGCTGAGCAGAGAGTGGGGGAGAAATAAGAGAATGATTGGTAAAAGAAGAGAGAAAGAGGGATGTTGTGCTGGAGTCATCACTAGTACTAAATTTTTTTGTTGTTGTTTTGTTACAATGAGGGGGCATTGTGCCAAACTGCTACCACCAAAGACGTTGCCAATTTCCATTTTTACAGAGGGTACTGGTTAGACTAGAGCCAGACAGTGGTGTGCTGGTAAATGTTTAACAACAGGCTCTCTCTCTCAAAAAAAACAAAAAAACCACCCCTAGATATGTACGTAACTGTATTATACATTCTATTGGTACAAATGATATGGGCAGGCAGCAACCAATTTACAAATAATATTAAAACATATAATATTCTTTTCTGTAAATTCCAAATGGCCAATTGATTTTCGCCGCACTCTTGTATCTGTAGCCAACCTATGCTCCCATGTTTACTATGCCGCGTGGCAATGCCAACACAGCCCATTTAAAGTGAATGGGCTGTGTCGGCATTAGCACACTGCCAGCGAGGCTTAATAAACAAGGGGGTATGTTTGCTATTCATCCCAATCTGCTAATTATTTTCACAATAAATTTATTGACATTAAATCTGAGAAGATGTAGTGCCAGATTATTTCTCACCCTATATATTGTACCAATATACCCACTACTGAGAAACTGGAACTGTTACAGATTCCAACATGAAGGCAAACAAAGCAGATCAATCAATTGTGTGTTTCAGAGCTTTATTATAGGATAATCGCCCGACACAGACTGTTGTTCGCCCACAAGGGCTGCATCAGGGGCTTGTGATCAAGACTAAGCAAAATTGGTGCAAAAAACTAGCCTGGATGAAGACAGACTAAACTGTAGGAAGCTGTCACGATTGTGGCCATGACCCCTCTTTGACTTACCTTATTTCCAGATGGTCAGCTTCTGAGTTGGCTCCTTGTTTGTTCTTTCCCACTTCCTGTGTGTTGCAAGCCTCTCTTTGGTGTTGTGTATTTCCTGTCTCTGTCTTCTAGTTGTGACATCATTAGTGAGGGCTTTATAAGGAAGTGGTGGACTTTCATTCAGTGCTTTTGCAATGCCAAAGGTCTCCAGGTTAGTCCGTATGCAGTGTAGCACTTCTGCCTTGTTCTAGTCTGTGTGCCTGTTGGCACTTCTGTCTTGTTTTCTTGTTGCTTTGTTTATTGTCTGTATGCCTGTATTGTCTTGATTTCTTGTTGCCTTGTTCATAGTCTGTGTGTCCGTGGGCACTTCTGTCTTGATTCCTGGTTTAGGGTGCCTGTCTGCACTTCTGCTTCTGTTCATCTCGGTCTGTTTATGTGTTAGGTTCAGCCTTCAGCCATAGTTCTGTTGTCTGTGTGGGTCAGCTTTGTATCCTGCTTGTGTCTGCCCTGTTTGTCTTTAGCTTCTGTGCCCTTCCTGCTTGTCTCTGCCCTGCAAGCCTTCAGCTTTGGTTCTGCCTGCTTGTGTCTGCCCTGTTTGTCTTCAGCTCCAGTTTCCTTCCTCCTTGTGTCTGCCCTGTTTGCTTTCAGCTTCCATTCCAGCCTATCCTGTTCCAGTATCCTGAATCCTGTTCCAGTCAAGCTTGTTCAAGTATCCTGAATCCTGTTTGCTTGAGTATCCTGAATCCTGTTCCAGTCAAGCTTGTTTAAGTATCCTGAATCCTGTTCCAGTCAAGCTTGTTCAAGTATCCTGAATCCTGTTTGCTTGAGTATCCTGAATCCTGTTCCAGTCAAGCTTGTTTAAGAATCCTGAATCCTGTTCCAGTCAAGCTTGTTCAAGTATCCTGAATCCTGTTTGCTTGAGTATCCTGAATCCTGTTCCAGTCAAGCTTGTTTAAGAATCCTGAATCCTGTTCCCGCCAAGTTTGTTCCAGTATCCGGTCCGAGCCAAGCCAAGTTTGTTCCAGAATCCAGTTCCAGTTCCAGTCAAGCCAAGCCAAGTTTGTTCCTGAATCCAGTTCTAGCCAAGCCAAGTCCATTCCAGAATCCAGTTCCAGTCTGGTCAAGCCAAGTTCGTTCCAGCATCTGGTTCCTGCCTAGCCAAGTCCATTCCAGAATCCAGTTCCAGCCAAGCCAAGTCTTTTCCAGAATCCAGCTCCATTCTTGCTTGTTAGTCCAGTCCTGGTTGGGGAGTTTGCCTCCTGCTGCCACTCGACGACAGTAAGCCAAGGGCTCATGTTGTTCCAGAGTCCGTGACTGTTTGTTTAAAGCCTGGGACCATGACAGAAGCACATGGCAAAGTACCACCAAGCATTAACAGCAACCAAAAAACAGTATTTCTTGC
The DNA here is from genome assembly GCF_901765095.1 of Microcaecilia unicolor. Lineage (NCBI taxonomy): Eukaryota > Metazoa > Chordata > Amphibia > Gymnophiona > Siphonopidae > Microcaecilia > Microcaecilia unicolor. Next base: position 94,775,260 of record NC_044032.1, on the reverse strand, counting down.
AATGCAATGCACAGGCTGCCAATTCAACCAAGCACCTGTTCAGTATAGTAAACAGTCTACTGCAGCCCCCACAACAGAACCAGCCTGCCCAGTCTAAACTGAATTGCAATGATTTTGCTGCATACTTTGCCAGCAAAATTAAAAGTCTCCACCAGGATTCACTGGCAATCCCACCCAGTCCCCAACCAGTCAACCAGGGGTACACAAACTCGCCCCCTCCTGACAGAGACAGATGGAACACTTTTAATCCAATGACAGAGGAGAGCCTTGACAAAATCCTAAGAGACCTTCACCAACTAGCTGCTCCCTCGATCCCTGCCCATCAAAAATAGTGCAGCAGGCAAGTATGGGCCTCATAGAAGGCACCACAAAAATTGTAAACACCTCTTTTTCTAATGGGCAGCTACCAACAGCATTAAAAAGGACAGTGGTCCACCCTCTGCTAAAGAAAAACAGCCTTGACCAGGAAAAACTTGAAAATTACAGGCCAGTATCCAACATCTTGTTTCTAGGGAAACTCATAGAACAAACAGTCTGTGTTCAACGTAATGACTGGTTAGAAAAGAAAAACTGGTTAGATTCATGTCAATCTGGATTCAGATCTGGTTATGGTACAGAAATGGTCCTTGTATCCCTACTAGATGATCTTCACAGAAACTGAGACAAGGGATTCGCCTTGATGTTAGTACTGCTTGATTTCTCTGCAGCTTTTGACACCATGGATCATGATATCATGCTAGCACAACTGACAGAAACAGGTATCAATGGAACAGTACTTGCTTGGTTCAGATCCTATCTATCAGACAGGCAACAATCCATAATGTTTGGCAGCAACTCATCACCACCATGGACACTGACCTGCAGGGTACCACAAGGATCGAGTCTGTCACCTATTCTGTTCAATATCTACCTCAAGCCACTAGCTGAGCTGATTCGGTCAATGGACACTCAATTCTACATCTATGCGGATGATGTGCAGCTACTCATACCCATTGAACCTGACTTACCTACAGCCTTGAACAAACTGATTACCTGTCTAACATCAATTCAAGAATGGGCTAAACACAACAAACTTTGCCAACCCAAGTAAAACCGAGCTTCTCTGGGTCCCTAACATAAGTGGATACATACCTGACATCAAAATCCCTTTTGGGAAGTACGAACTTCTCCACAAATCACAAGTCAGGAATCTTGGAACACAGTTAGATTCAACACTTACTCTGATTCCCGAAATCCAAGCAACCTTCAAGAGTTGCTTCTACTATTTGCGACAGCTACGCTGCCTCTCTCCTTACATCAAGAAGGTAAATCTTATCCCAGTTGTGCATGCCATGATAACATTAAGACTGGATTACTGCAATGCACTATACAATGGTCTGACTACAAAGGATCTACACCAGCTCCAGTTGTTTCAGAATGCAGTAGCAAGACTCATAGAAGGTTGCAAGCGACATGACCACATCACACCATTTTTGCAAAAACTTCACTGGCTACCAGTACAATACAGGGCTAAATTTAAAAATCTATGTCTGATCTTCAAGGCCCTGAAAGGAAATGGCCCTGAGTACCTGAAAAATAGGATGATCCTCCAACCACCACCAAGGACACTAAGGTCCACTCCTACCTTGGCTGAGATAACATTTGACCACTTCTCTAACCTCATGTGCAGCTTTCTTTGGATCGGTCAACTTGCTTTCTGACTCTTCCTGCTTTCTTGCCCTTCTATGTGTTACATCTTTGCTTTACCCTTCGCTGACACTTATAATGTTCTATTGTGTATTGTGTTGACATTGTAAATAGAAAGCATGCCATACTTTGTTTTGTTTTTGAATATTTTTACAGCTGTAATTGTCTATTGCTCATGCTTGATCTATTCTTATTGTACACCGCCTTGAGCGAATTCCTTCAAAAAGGCAGTAAATAAATCATAATAAATAAATAAATGTCCTCATGGTTGGCACCATCAGCCATACACCCCAAGCTCTACTGGCACTAATGCCCAGGAGCCCCCCAAGAGGAATCCATCTACCACCTACTGGATATAGAGATATACTGAAGTGACAGGGAGCTGGACGTCCAGGATCACTGCTTTCTCTTCAGTATTCTCTATCTCCACCTACTGGTAGGCGGATACAACTCACCAGTTCCTGGATTCATCTGCTGCTGAGGGTAAGGAAATGAGTGCTTTGGGAAGGGATCTCAGGGATTGGGTGAGTGGGGAGTTGAAGGACTGGGTGAGTGTTTGCAGAAGGGGGCTTGGGGACTGGATAAGTGCTTGGGGAGGGAGGCTTGGGGACTGGGTATTTGGGGAGGGGGACTCAGGGATTGGGTGAGTTCTTGAGGGACATGAGGACTAGGTGAGTTCATGGGGAGGGGGCTCAGAGATTGGATGCATGCTTGGAGAGGGAGGCTGAAGGACTGAGTGAATGTTTGGGGAAGGGGGCTTGAGGATTGGGTGAGTACATGGGGAAATCTGGCTTGGTCTGAAGGTGTATTGGTGTTCTAGGGACTGATGTGGCTGTGTGAACCCAAGTCTTGCCATCCAAAGAGGTCCACTGCCCAAGTCCCTGGCTGTGCTGCCTGAGCAGTGCTTAAGTCAGCGACATGTTTCAGCTGCCGATGACTGCACTCTTACCCATGCTCAGTTCAGCAATTGAATTGAGCATGCACAGGAGTGCTGGTGTCTGGCAGCTGAAGCACACCACTGACTTTCAATCTGCTCAGGCAGCATGGGCAGGGATTTGGGCAGCGGACCTCTTCGACTAGCAGGGCTTGGACCATCCCCTCCAGCGAAAGTATGATTTATATATAGGGAGGTGGAGCTGAGAGGAAACTTGTGGGCCCCTCCAGTTCACCCCTGCCCCCCCAAATGGACTTCTAGCTACATTCCTGAGTAAAAGATGTCTTGGAGGGAAGAATTTGGATTCAAGAATAAAGTTGGGGTGGGGGTAGGACTGAGAAAGAATTTGAAGATTGAGTGAAAGAATGAGAGTTTGAGGAAAGAGGGGAGCAGGGTATGGGAGTATGAGTGGGACAGTAAGTGAAGAGAAAGAGGTCTTGGGAAGGGGGAGAGCTGGGAATCAGGATGGAAAAGAAGGGATGGGGTAAGGTTGATGAAGAAAGTAGAAAAAGGACCAATGAAATAAAATATTCCAACAACAGAAGACGGATTTTACTTTCCATTTACTAATTGGAATATATCAGTTTTAGTTCCAATATTTTTATTTGATTTTATCAATGAAACAAAACACAATGGCTAAAATGTTAGCCTGCATGTGAAATTCTTGTATGTCTGCATCTTGCACAGTATAAGAAAAATGTTTCTACTTCTCTAGTGTTGCACTGCATACATGATCTGGCCTTTTGAGTCTTGATTTCAGTTTTTGTCTGTGCATTTTTTAATCTGTGGTCTTACTCTGCATTTGGTGAGTGCCCACTTCTGTATTTATATTTTTATATTTAATTGCTCATTATTACCAAACCTGAACTCAAAGCGGGTTGCATTCAAATATACAATTTATTTCCCTGCTCAAGTGGATTTAAAATCACTGTGAGGGGCTTGACACATTCTGCTGATATGTAGTTCTGTTTTCCAGTGGGAAGTAAATTGATGCTCTGGCACCTGTTGTAATATTTTTCATAGGTTGGATTGTTGTTAGATTTCTGGCAGTTGCTACTGTTGTGATGTCTTAAGAATAAATCTTCACAGAGGGTGAAGGACAATAAACACAAAAACAAAGAAAAACCCATACTTATAGCATAATAAACTCAAAGACTGTCAACACACACACACACATAGCTACTATAAAGTGCTCAGGTACCTCAGAGCTAAACACCCCAACCCCAGCTGGATGCTGTGGGTTGGGGTGTTTAGCTCTAAGGCGCCTGGATAAATCAAGGTCAGGTATACAAATAAAGTAGAACATATGAGTTTATCTTGTTGGGCAGACTGGATGGACCGTACAGATCTTTATCTGCCTTCATCTGCTATGTTACTATCCAGCTCATTTTCGAAAGAGAAGGGCGCCCATCTTCCAACACAAATCGGGAGATGGGCGTCCTTCTCTCAGGGTCTCCCAAATCGTCATATTCAAAAGCCGATTTTGGGCGCCCTCAACTGCTTTCTGTCGCGGGGATGACCAAAGTTCACGGGGGCGTGTTGGCAGTATACCGAAGGCGGGACGGGGGCGTGGTTAACAGATGGGCGCCCTCGGCCGATAATGGAAAAGATGGTGTCCCTGGCGAGCATTTGGCCGACTTTACTTGGTCCCTTTTTTTTCAGGACCAAGTCTCAAAAAGGTGCCCAAACTGACCAGATGACCACCAGAGGGAATCAGGGATCACCTCCCCTTACTCCCCCAGTGATCACTAACCCCCTCCCACACAAAAAAACAAACTTTAAAAACATTTTTGAAAGCCTCTATGCCAGCCTCAAATGTCATACCCAGCTCCATCACAGCAGTATGCAGGTCCCTGGAACAGCTTTTAGTGGGTGCAGTGCACTTCAGGCAGGCGGACCCAGGCCCACCCCCCCTACCTGCTACACTTGTGTTGGTAAATGTGAGCCCTCCAAAACCCACCACAAACCCACTGTACCCACATGTAGGTGCCTCCCTTCACCCATAAGGGCTATGGCAGTAGTGTACAGTTGTGGGGAGTGGGTTTTGGGGGTTTTTGGGGGGCTCAGCATACAAGGTAAGGGAGCTATGGATTTGGGAGCAATTTGTGAAGTTCACTGCAGTGCCCCCTAGGGTGTCCGGTTGGTGTCCTGGCATGTGAGGGGGACCAGTGCACTACAAATGCTGGCTCCTTCCATGACCAAATGCCTTGGATTTGATCATTTTTGAGATGGGCGTTCTCGGTTTTCATTATCGCCGAAAACCGAGATCGTCCATCTCTAAGATCTGCGATCTCAACATTTAGGTTCACAATCTCTAAAGTCGACCTAAATGTTGAGATCTGGGCGTCCCCGACCGTATTATCGAAACGAAAGATGGGCGCCCATCTTGTTTCAATTATACGGGTTGCCCCGCTCCTTTATAGTGCCGTTCTCAGAGTTGGGCGCCCCCGTTCGATTATGCCCCCCCACGTTACTATACAGTAGCTCTGTGTGTGTTGACAGTCTTTGAGTTTGTTATGCTGTAAATGTGGGTTTTTTCTTTTTTTTTTTTTGTTTATTGTTGTGATGTGCTATTAAGGGAGTAATTTTATAATTTTTTTTCAGAGAAAACCCTGTTTTATCCAGAGTAAAGGCTTTTATATAATTATAATAGCAAACTAGAAATAATAAGCAAAAAAGTCCCAAAACGAGCAGGCATATTTTGCATCGCAAATACAAACACGTAATCAATATGATCATATAAAACACTAAATAGCTGTTAAAGACATAAAACTTAATCAATACAACAATACAAATTACAATACAAAATAACAAATTACCACACATCTGTAAGGACCCTTGCAGGACCCTCACATCACCTTGCATTTGTCCACATTAAATGTCATCTGCTGTTTGGATGCCCAGTCTTCCAATTTCCTAAAGTCTTCCTGCAATATTTCACAGTCCACACGTGTTTTAACAACATTGAATAGTTTTGTATCATCTGCAAATTTGATCACCTCACTCGTCGTTCCGATTTCCATATCATGTATAGGTAATCAATAGGAATAAAACAAAATAAAACTTGGAAAAGAAAATAAGATGATACCATTTTTATTGGACATGACCTAATACATTCTTTGATTAGCTTTCAAAGGTTGCCCTTCTTCGTCAGATCAGAAATAAGCAAATGTTGGTAGATGACAGTATATATAAGTGAGACATCAAAGCATTTCAGTGACAGTCTAACAGGATGGGGGTGGGTAAGTGAGAGACAGGAGGAGGGACAGGTGAGATATGCATGGAGACAGGAGGGTAACAAAGCAGTATGATTTTCAAAGCAGGACAGTTTTATGCTTTGTAATGGGCTAGAAAACCCAGATCTTTGTTAAGTCCTGTCTGGTGGGTGTCAAAATATTTAATCATTCTGACTTCAAAGGTCTTACGTTCCTGTATTGTTTTAAAGTTCCCTTTTAAGATTCTTACCATGAAGTCGCTGGTACAGTATTCTGGTTTTGTAAAGTGCTGCCCCACAGGCGTGATATCTTTATTTGTAGTACTGGCATTTTTCATATGGTGTCTATGTAAATTAAATCTCTTCTTTAGCATCTGACTGGTTTCTCAAATGTAGCAGCCCTCATTGCATTTTTTACACTGAATGATATATACCACATTGGAAGATGAGCATGTGAAAGATTCCTTAATGTTGAATATATTTCCTTTGTGAATGACCGTGGGGTCCTGCGAAATGTTTTGGCACAGTTTGCAGCTGGATATATTACAAGGATGTGTGCCACTCTCTTCTTTTTGAGTCTCTGTTGGGAGCTTACTTCTCACTAGCTTGTGTTTTAAGTTGGGTGGCTGTCGGAAGGCCAGCACTGGTGGGGATGGGAATATCTCTTTCAGTAATTCTTCCTCCTGGAGTAGAGGCTGCAGCTCTTTTATGATTTTTCGTTATTTTTCCAGCTCTGGGTTGTATGTCCCTTTAAGGGGGATTCTGTCTGTGGCTTTTTTTTCTTTGTACTATAGCAGATTTTCCCTGGGTGTTTTGAGAGAGTAGGCAAAATTCTTTGAGATTATTTTGGGGTTGTAGCCTTTCTGTTTGAAGGATAAGTCAGGGTTTCAAGGTGTCTGTCCCTGTCCCCTGGGTCAGAGCAGATAAGGTGGTATCTTGTGGCTTGGCTGTAAACAATGGATTTTTTTGTATGTGAGGGGTGGAAGCTGGAGTTGTGGAGGTAGCTGCATTTGTCTGTGGGTTTCTTGTATATGGATGTTTGTATATATCCATCACTGATTGAGACTGTGGTGTCCAAAAAATTGACTTTTTCTGGGGAGTAGTCCCAGATATTTCCTCCGTGAGTGTGCCAGTACCCGATATGATTGGTCTGCCAGGGTTTCCAGGTTTGTGGATTTTGGGTAGCATGTAGAATGTGCCCACAGAAGGCTGGTTTGGTATGAGTTTCTTCAGATATGGCTGTACTTGTTTAGGAAATGTTCTGATCAGGTCTTTCAGTTGTTTTGTATAATCCTGTGTGGGATCCTTGGTTAGTTTCCTGTGGAGGGGCATAATCGAACATCGCCGGCCAAATAGATCGCTGGCAATCTATGTTGGCAGCGGCGCTACAGCTGGCCGGAACCGTATTATCAAAAAAGATGGCCGGCCATCTTTTTTTTCGATAATACGGTTTAGCCCGGCCAAATGCCGTGGAGTTCGCTGGGTTTGAAATGGCCGGGTTTGTTTTTCAGTGATAATGGAAAGTTATGTCGGCCATCTCAAACCCCGGCCAAATTCAAGGCATTTGGATGTGGGAGGAGCCAGCATTTTTAGTGCACTGGCCCCCCTGACATGCCAGGACAACAACCAGCCACCCTAGGGGTCACTGCGGTGGACTTCAGAAAAGCTCTCACGTGCATACCTCCCTTACTTTGGGAGCTGAGCCCCCCAACCCCCCCCCCCCCAAACCCACTACTCACAAACTGCACCCACTAAAATTGTTCCAGGGACCTGCATACAGCCTCTAGGACTTATTGCTGCTGTATAACTTTGGCACACCAGTTCACACCTGAAGACTAATCTCTCTGAAAAAGTCCTTTCTTGAAATAACCACGTTTACTCACCGTTAACTGCAGATCAGAGGTTGTGCCCCACTGGCAAAGAGTCCCCTGGTACTAAGATTAGCAGTAGATCAGAGCTGGCACAATCGTGTACAATGCCCTCTTTCAGCACCATGCAAGGTAAGAACTATGTTCTCTAATGTGGGTAACACAGGAAAGGGAACTAAAACTGGCTTACAAAAATGGCCACTACCGCATGGACTACAACAGGAAACAAAACAGGGCACACTCTGACCCAGTTTGCAGGGGGGAAAAGCACCATGGGAGTAGAGCCCAGTACCCTACACCCACCACAATGCATTGCTAATGTGACTCTGCAGGGCACCTAACAGAAAAGGTGTCACACTCACCCGAGAGCCACATCGTAACCAGGGAAAGGCTGTCGGAGGATACAACACACTCTGCTGTCATGGAGGTGGCTACGGCATTTGAGGCTGGCATACAGGCTGGCAAAAAAGGTTTTTAGTTTTATTTTTTTAGTTTGGAAGGGGATTGGTGACCACTGGGGGAGTATGGGGAGGTCATTCCCCATTCCCTCCAGTGGTCATCTGGTCAGTTGGGGCACCTTTTTGAGGCTTGGTCGTGAAAATAAAAGGACCAAGTAAAGCCGACAAAATACTGCTTAACGCCGCTTTTTTTTTTTTTCCATTATCGGCGAAAGCTGGCCATCTGGTAGCCACGTCCATGCCCGCCCATGTCCCGCCTTCGATAATCTACCGACACACCCCTTGAACTTTCGCCGGCAAAGCGATGGGAAAGCGGCGATGCTGTAAAAAATGCCATTTTCGATTATACCGATTTCGCCGCTTTTAAAAATCGCTGGCCATCTTCCGATTTGTGTCGGAAGATGGCCGGCGATCACTTTCGATTATAAGCTGGATAGTATGCATTGTCTGAGAGCTGTCTGTGCCCTTCTTCAATGTATTTTTCTGTGTCCATAATCACCACTGAGCCTCCTTTGTCTGCGGGTTTGATGATAATGTGTGGGTTAGTTTGTAGAGTTCTTATGGCCGTTCTTTCTTGTGGAGTAAGATTGTACAGAATTCTCTTTTGTTTACTGGAAAGTTGTGATTTTACTCTATGTCTGAAGCTTTCTATGTAGTTGTCCAGCTTTATGTTTTGTCCATCCTGTGGGGTGAAATAAGTGTTCTTTTGTTTAGAACTGTATTCCGGTCTGTTGAGATTTCCCTTGTTGTGAAAATGTGCACATTTTTCTAAAGAATTCTAGCTGAGATAAATTCAGAAAGCTGTATAGATTCAAAAAAAACATACTTAACCGACTGATAACAAATTATACACTTGCAAGGATAACGTAAAAGAAATATAGCTCCTAACTGGAGAACACCTGGTTTTAACAAAAGAAATTGTCTTCGTTTTTTTTTAGTGTCTCTAGACACATCAGGAAATATACGGACATTGAAACCCAAGAAAGTTTTCTCTCTATTTCTAAAAAACTTTTTCATAATCAAGGCTTTATCTAACGATACTGCCAATGTTACTAACAGAGTTGCTGATGTTGTTAAATCTGTTGTTGAAGCTTCTAATATAGCAGAGACATCCAAAGGTTGATCAGTTTGTTGTACTGAGGTTTCAGAAATTTTTATTGGTAAGTAATAAACTTGCTCTATAGGAGGAATGTTATTATCTGTAAATCCCAGTATTTCTTTGAGGTATCTATGTAGCATTTCCCTTGGAATAGTTGTCACCGTCCTCGGGAAATTCAAAAATCTCAAATTATTAGACCTTTGAGCGTTCTCTAAATTTTCAATTTTTCTTCTCATACTAGTGAGATCTTTTATCGTGTTTATTTGTACTTCTTGTACTTTCTCTACTTGTTCAGTTAGAGATTTAGTCTTAATCAATATTTCTTTCTTATCAGCTTCAACTGCTGTAACAGTTTCTTCCAGTTTTATAACTCGAGTCTCAATGTCCTTAATTTGTGGACATAAAGCTTTGCCCAAATTAGCTATTAAAGCCCATAGGCTTTCTAAGGTAATCTCTGCAGGTTTCTCCTCGAGAAATGTAAAAGTACCTTGGCTTGGTGTATATTCGGTAGAAATGATTTCCCCTTCTGATCTTACATCAGCCATCGTGCCTCCCGCAATCTGAGTTGGAATCACCAGGGTAGGCTGAGGGGAAACCCCACTCTCAGCTCCTCTGCTCTCCAGGCCAAGATTTCCAGCTCCCATCGTCTCTCCCATGGCACTATTTTCCAGCTGCCTCGGGGACGACGCCAACACTGGAGAACAAACGCTCTGGGGTTGCGGGGGAGGAGCTTGCTGATCGGGGCTGAGTGTTACATCCAGCGAGGGCAGCGTCACAGGTCCTCCGTTCCCCCCGGACGCCACCATTCCGCCGCTCACCGATCCACTCTCGGACACCTGAAGTCCCCGCAAAAAGGAGTCTATTGGACCACATAACGCTGAGGTTCGTCGGTCTGGGGGAGCAATGGCCGCCGATTTCCCTCGGCGTTTTGGCATCGCAGATTCACAGAGAGAGCGGTAAGACTTGCGACCTGTTCAATCGGCCATCTTGGATCCCTCGATTCTGCATTGACTTTTGAGGAACAAGTATCCAATGTAGTGAAAAAATCTTTCTTCCATCTGAGGCGGCTTCAGTCAGTTAGAAATTCAGTAAGTAAGGACTCTCTCAAAACACTGACATCTATGTATATTACTTCTCGTTTAGACTACTGTAACATTGTATATGCTGGGATTACTCAAGCCAACGTAAAGCGATTACTAAGAGTTCAAAACACAGCAGCACGTATGATCTGCAGGGCCCAGAGGGATGACAGAGTAACACCTTTACTGCATCGTCTGCATTGGCTCCCGGTCGAAGCAAGAGTAAAGTTTAAAGCTCTTGTTCTGACTCACAAGGCCTTTTACACATTAAATCCTAGTTATTTGTTGAACTTAACAATTCCCTATACCGCTATGCGAACTCTTAGATCCCTAACAGATAACAGGTTAGTTATTCCCCCTCTTGCTAAGGCTAGATGGGAATCTACATGGAGATCAGCTTTTTTCTATTTGTCCCCTTCCCTTTGGAATGGCCTCCCAAAGGAGATCAGATTAGAGAAATCCCATATCCATTTCCGAAAACTTTTGAAAACCTTCTTCTTTATAAGTTATGTAGAACAGAACTTAGCATAAGAGATAAGGTCACAAAGAAAAAGAAAAAAAAGGGGTAGCTTAACTGTATATTAGATTTTTAATTTGTATTGATTTTATTATGTAGTTTATTCTGGTTTGCTGTGCTTTCCTGTCATGAATGGAATTCCTATGTTTGTTTACTTATATACACTAGTTGTTTTTATACATATGTAAACTGTTCTGTTTTGCAGTTGCAATAAGATACGGTATATAAATTAACATACATAAATAAATAAATAAAATAAATGTTCTTATTCTTATAGAATTGATGTATAAGTTCATTTCTTAGTTTCTGACTGGTGCGTTTGCAGAGTTTCTCTGCATAGTCAGAATTGTAAGTAGTAGCTAAATGATTTTTGATCCTCAGTCCTTTAGGAATGACATAATTCTTCTTGCAGATTGTCAGAAAGTAAAGATAACTGTTCACTTTTGTCTCTTTTTCCATAAGTTTGTTCATTTGCTTTTTCATGCAGCTACTGTATATGCGGTATCTTCCATTTTGAGTAGAGAGGTGTGGTAGCCATGTTAGTCCACTTTTAAAGGTAATCAATAGGAATAAAACAAAATAAAACCTGGAAAAGAAAATAAGATGATATCTTTTTTATTGGACATAACTTAATACATTCTTTGATTAGCTTTTGAAGGTTGCCCTTCTTTGTCAGATCGGAAATAAGCAAATGTTGGTAGATGACAGTATGTATAAGTGAGACATCAAAGAATTTCAGTCATTATAAAGCATAAAACTGTACTGCTTTGAAAATTGTACTGCTTTGTTACCCTCCTGTCTCCATGCATATCTCACCTGTCCCTCCTCCTGTCTCTCACCTATCCACCAACAACCAAGAGAGTCCAAAACTCCCGCAAAAAAACACAAGAAGACAACAAAACCAGCGGAAGATGTCCAGAAAGACCAGACTGAAGTCACAGATGTTAAAAACACCAAATTGATTTATTGGGACCCTACACAGTCCGTGTTTCGGCCGAAAAGGCCTTCTTCAGGGGTAAAATGAGATGATCTTTTCTTCATATTCCTTCTTAATTCCCAGGCAACTTCTTCTCATGTTCATACCACTGACCTTTTGCATCAGCTCTAAGCTAAACTTCCTCTTTGAACAGTAGGCATGAGACAAACACAGAGGACCTCTGAGGGAGAGGAAAGCATAGTAGAACTTAGTAGTCAGTATGGGTGGTCAAACTAGATAGGCTAAATGGTCTTCCTTTGACATCATTTTCTCTATTTCTATAAATCCAAGTTTTCTATGGTCTGAAAAACATGTGCATGAATACATGCTTGTACCTGCACACACTACCTGGTATTTCAATTATTATACCACCTACTATGGGATCCTACAGCTACCACTGCTTATTTTTAATAATAATTTTTTAAAAATCTCTAAACAATACACTTCAGCATCTTAGAAATGCCCAGATCACTCTCCCTTTCTGCCTCTCTCCCTGTTCCTTGCCCTCCCTAATTACCTTGATATCTTTTTTTCTCTCTCTCTACTATAGAAGTTGCTCAGAAGCCTGGAAAATGATTTTTTTTTATATGAACATGGTGATCTTATATGGTCATTAATAAGAGAATTCATGACCTGCATCCAATCTGACTCCCATAAGGTCTATAAATACCAGATGTACAATACCACAGCTGAGCTTGAATACAGAGTTCACTCCGCCCAACTTATCCAACTAATTACCAGGTAACTTTTCAGCTCTTAGAGCTGGACACACACACTGACTCCCATTCTCTCCCCTTAAAATTCAGTCTTATTGGAAAATGAGGAGGTGAAGAGTGTGTGAGGAAATTGTAAGGTTGGGTAGTGAGGAGGGCAAGGTGTGGCAAGAGCGATAAAGGGGCAGTTGTGAATGAAGGGAGTGAGTTATTCAGTACACTTCATGTCTATATCCAGTATTTGTGACAGAGCCCTGCTTCCATCCCTGCCTAGGTAAAAGGTTATCTATTTTTCAGGAAGTAGAGAGAGATGATTAGTTTTAAGATCTGTTTAAATGTACGCCTGTCTGTAGTGTCTGCTAATCTGTTATTATTTAGGATTCACTGTGTGCCTTCAATTCAGAGAGTTCTCATAAGAGAAAAGCGACAAAACAAGTTAGATGAAAATCACAAATTACAAGCACAAGGCCAGTATCCTAGAACTGGACTGATTCTTGGAGCAGCCAGAAAAGTCGGGAAGGGGAACTCAGATGACTACAACATCAGAGATACTAAGATCCAGGAGGGAGCTTTATTTTGGCCAGTCCAGGTTTTCAACCTTTATCCCAAAGCAGTATGGTATTTGTAGTCCAATTCTGTCCATTGAACTAAGTGTTTAGTCCCATAATGCATCAGGATGGGGCTGTCATAAATCCAGGACTGGCCTAAAATCTCACTCCTGGAAATGTATAACTTGAAAACTCTATGGCTTCACAAGGCCATGGAAGCATGTTGCAGTAGAAGGCTTCATACAGTGAGGTGTGAAGGAGGAGTGTAGAGGAAAGAGCTCAGAAGTCAGATGCAGACAGAGAGAAAGAAGGGAGACAGAAGACAGCCAAGAAAGAGGGTAGTGAAGCAGAGTATTGGAAGGGATGGAGGGAGAGCTAATATCTACACGGAACTGTGCGTAAGAATATAGGAGAAGGGTATTTCAGAGGCAAGTAGGGGAAGATACTTTGGGGATAGAGTGACATGTGAAGAGATTGTTGGAGAAAGGGAAAATTTATTTATTTATTAGTAGCATTTGTATCCCACATTTTCCCACCAACTTGCAGGCTCAATGTGGCTTACATTTGCCATAATGGCGGTTGCCAATTCCGGGTAACAGAATTACAAATGATATTGCGTTAAGGTGCATACATACATGGTAACATACATGGAACATAGCATATATGGAACAGATCATGGTATATATTCAATAGTTTTTATTAAAGCAAATGCAGTTTAACATTGTAATTGAGTATTGTACACAATCCTCTTTATCACACCGCTTGTTAACATTAACCAATTCTAACATCAACAACAACGTACTTTTATTATTTTGTTCTTTCCCCTTTTCCCCTCCCATCCCCCCTTCCCAAGCTCCCCCCCAACTGACCCCTCCCCCCTCCCTCCCATTCTTCTCCTCATTGTATGTTTGCACATTTCAGTCTTCTGTTTATTGATTATACATTTGCAACGTATTCATTATTAAACTGCGGGCTCTGCCCCCCATCGATTGAATATAAGGTTCCCATATTACCCAGAACTCCTTTTTCTTTTTGGGGGTATCTCTCGCATCTCTGGCCTCCCACGTAACGAGCATCTGTAGCCCATTACGCCAATGCCAAAATGAGGGAGCTTCCTCCTGGATCCAATATTGCATTATACACATTTTCCCAATGATACTGACTTTATACATAAACTGGCATTCTGCTCTTCTCAAAGTTGTCCTGCTTCCTTTATAACCCAATATACACCTCTGGGCCGTCAGCATAACTGGTTTATTTAATATATATGCACAATACTGCTTTATTCTCATCCAGAATCTCTGTATAGAAATACAGTCCCATAGCATATGTAGAAACGACGGGTCTGTGCTTCCACATTTGTAACATTTACTCTCTGTTATACGTCCCGCATAGTATGCTTGTTTAGGTGTGAAATATCCCCGCAGGATTATACGATACTGAGTTTCCCTATGTCTTGCATTATGCAAGTTGTCTTTGATCTCTGCCATGTGAGTTAAGATGTCAGCTTCTGTGACTGTCAGTCCTAGATCATTTGTCCATTTTTGAGCCACCCCTGCTAATGACTTAGGTGCTTTCAGCTGTGATATTGCTATATGCATCCCCGACACCGTAACCTTTTCTATCCCTGGGGGTAAGAAAAAGTGCTCCAGAAGAGGGAACAGCTCTCTAGAACACCCCTCTCTTATCAATCTAGCCGTATAAACCTTCACCTGCAAATACGAGTACCAATCCACATTGTCATCCCCAACTATCTGTCCCAATTCACCTTGTGTCCGTATCCGTCCTGTACTGTGTAATACGTCCGCCACTACCACCACCCCTTCCGTTGCCCATCTGTGGTGTCTAATCGACTGAATACCCGACTGTAGATCATGGTATATATATATACCATGCGCATACATAAAAGGTAAAGAAGAATACATTTTGGTATAGCATGAAGGTTCCTGAGTAGTAAATTGGATTGTAGCATATATTAGGTCATCGACTATAGAGAGACCCTATTCGATATAAGGTTTAAGGTGGTAGTGCTTGATCATTGATAGCAAAGAGGTTAATCAGTCATGTGATAAGATTTCGGGTTTGTATAGATCGTGTATGGTGTTATTATTTGGACTTTAAGATGGATGTTTATGGTATGCCTTCTTGAAAAGATCTGTTTTCAGTAGCCTTCGGAAGATGGTTAGGTCTTGCGTTGTTTTTATGGCCTTCGGTAGTGCGTTCCACAGCTGCGTGCAGATGTATGAGAAACTGGTCGCGTATGTGGATTTATATTTTAGCCCTTTACAGTTAGGATAGTGGAGATTGAGGAATGTGCGTGATGATATTTTTGCGTTTCTAGTAGGCAGGTCCCTAAGGTCTGACATATGAGTCGGGGCTTCCCCATATATGATTTGTGGACCAGGGTGCAAACTTTGAACGCAATTCGTTCTTTTAATCCCAAGATGGAGTGGCAGGAAAAGAGAGTGTTGGATGGGTGGAGTGCAGCTGCTGGGATGTTCTTTGTCATTGTTCAGGAGACTGACTAATACTGTGTCTTTGTGTTTACTCTCCATATAGGATGGACCAAGGTATTATTGCAAGGACTCTGCTAGTCCTTGTAATTCTGCTGGGATGCTGCATGTTGCTCACTTCTGCTGCTGCCATCCCTATTAAAAGGTTAGTATGAACAACCTAGTCTATCCTTTCCCTACAGCAGTCTTTAGTTAAGAGAGAGAATGGAGTTGGAGGTTCCTTTATAAGGCACTGCAGGGTAGCTCTTTACCCAGTATGGACATCAAAAGGAAAAGGCAGTGGGAACTAGGTATAGGCAGTCAGAAAGAGGTCAATTCGATTTGGGGGGAGGTTATTGTTTTGTTACATTTTAGCATGTAATATTTCATTTAGTGCACGCTAGAACATTTTTGGAGTTATTTCTTATAATTGCATGGCTGCATTAACAGTACATGTATACTTTTCCATGCGTGCACGACAGCGGCCAATCCAGGCCAAGGGCACCTGGCAAGCTTCCCAAACGTACAAACATTCTAATCATGTTATTCCTGGAATTGTGGATTTTTCCCAAGTCCATTTAGTAGCGGTTTATGGACTTGTCCTTTAGGAAAACGTCCAACCCCTTTTTAAACTCTGCTAAGCTAACCGCTTTCACCACTTTCTCCGGCAACGAATTCCAGAGTTTAATTATACATTGGGTGAAGAAACGTTTTCTCTGATTTGTTTTAAATTTACTACACTGTAGTTTCATCGCATGCCCCCTAGTCCTAGTATTTTTGGAAAGCGTGAACAGACGCTTCACATCCACCTGTTCCACTCCACTCATTATTTTATATATCTCTATCATGTCTCCCCTCAGCCATCTCTTCTCCAAGCTGAATAGCCGTAGCCTCCTTAATCTTTCTTCATAGGGAAGTCGTCCCATCCCCGCTATCATTTTAGTCGCCCTTCTCTGCACCTTTTCCAATTCTACTATATCTTTCTTGAGATGCGGCAACCAGAATTGAAAACAATACTCAAGGTGCGGTCGCACCATGGAGCGATACAATGGCATTATAACATCCTCACACCTGTTTTCCATACCTTTCCTAATAATACCCAACATTCTATTCGCTTTCCTAGCCACAGCAGCACACTGAGCAGAAGGTTTCAGTGTATTATCGACAACGACACCCAGATCCCTTTCTTGGTCCGTTGTCACATCCGTCGCTCCCTCCGGCTGCTCCTCCGCGGAAAGCGGGAGCTGGTGTCCATCGCGGTGGGGGCCGGACGTCTGGAGGCTGCGGCGGAGAGCCGGGGCTCACCGCGGTGATGGCCGCCCTGTCCGGGGCCGAGCCCGTAGGCCGGCGATCGCGGCTTCCGGGCTCTCAATTGCCGGCTATGGGGTCCGTGCTTGTGCCAGCGGGGGGGGGGGGGGGGAAGACGCCGAGACGCGATGGCCGGCGTCTCCCCCACTTTCGAGCGCGGGAACCTGAAGCTCCGCCTTGGAGGAGCCTGATGGGGAGACCGGTGCTGGAGTCCCACCTGGGAGGCCGGACGGAACCAATCAGAGGGTTTCGTCGGTAGCCGGGTTCCCATTGGCCGGCCATGCCGGCTAGGGCTGGGCCGGGTGATGCTGATAGTATTTAAGGAGCGGGCCTGAGACGGGACATTGCTTCAGGTTCTGTTTCCTTAGGCCAGTCTTCACGTGTTCTAGTTTGTTTCCTTGCTCTCCTGGTTTTGACCTTTGGACTGTTTCTGGCTTTCTCTGCTAGTCGCCTGCCCTGACCTGTTACCTGTTACTGGACTACTCCGTTTTCCATCTGCCCTCTTCACTTCTGGTTCCAGTTCTGGGTCAGCTCGTCAACCCCGCGGTTCCGGAAGTCCCGTTGGCTGCCAGCAGCTGAGGGCTCAACCCTCGGTGAACGGCAGTCGCTGCGGGTGAAGACTTGGGGTTGCACGGCTGTCCTCTGAGGTCCTTCGGGGCCTTGCGGGACCTAAGGGCTCACCTTCTCTTCAGACAAGACAGGAACCTGAAGCCATGAGCTTGCCACCGCAACCCGACCTACGAGACCTGGCTAAAATTCTCCAGCAACAGCAGGAGCAGTTGAACGCACTATCGGGAGCCCTGCAGAATGTCTGTTCTCAGTTAACCACGGTCCAGGTGCAGAACCAGGCCGCTGCATCACACCAGGCTGCTGCAGCGGCTCCCTGTCAGGGAGGGTCCTTCCCGGGACCTCGGTTCCCTGAGCCTACTCGGTTTGATGGTGTCCCTGGAAGCTGCCGGGGGTTCCTCAACCAGTGCAATTTATACTTTAAGATGCAACCAGAGGCTTTTGCCTCCGACCAGGTAAAGGTGGCCTATGTGATTTCCTTGCTAACTGGACGAGCGCTAGCCTGGGCGTCCCCGCTATGTGAACAACAAGATCCGCTGTTGGACAACTACGCGGAGTTCCAGCGCCTGTTCCGCATGGTGTTTGATCTTCCTGGAAGACCCGCCGCCTCCAAGCTGCTGCGGATTCAACAGGGCGAGGGGACCGTGGCAGACTATGCTGTCCGGTTTTGGACTCTGGCGACCGAATTGCGCTGGAATCAGGAGTCCCTATCCGCTATCTTCCTGGAGGGGCTTCAGGATCAGATCAAGGACGAGCTGGCCGGTCGGGAGGTTCCGGGGCAGTTGGACGCCTTGATCTCACTCTATGTCCGGGTGGATACCCAATTCCAGGAAAGGGCTAGAGCCCGTGCTGACCGGCGGAGGGGGTCCGGAGGCGCGCCCCGGCCTAGCCGAGTACTTTCCCCCTGACGGGGCTCCAGAGGGCCAAGGGTGGCCTCCGAGGAGCCCATGGTCATTGGCCGTCAACGGCTAACCCCGTCTGAGAGGACTCAACGCCTTCGGGGCGGACTTTGCCTATATTGCGGCGAGGCCGGTCACTTCATCAGCACTTGCCACGCACGGCCGGGAAACACCACTCCCAAGGCACCCTGAGGGGAGGGGTCTTGGGGCACTCTAATCCCCTACCTGACAATTTGATTACTCTCCCGGTGACTCTACGGTGGCAGGAGACGGTGGTCCACACCCGAGCCTTGTTGGATTCCGGGGCCGGGGGAATTTTGTCAGGAACTCCTGCGGCAGATGGGATGGCCTATTCTGCCCTATCGGCTCACCTTGCAAGTGACATCCATCCAGGGAACGGCGTTACCCCAGCCTATCACTGAGGTGACCCCATATTTGGGGCTCCAGGTGGGGGAAGACCACCGTGAGGAGGACCAATTTCTGATTCTGCCCCGTACCATTCATCCCGTGGTGCTGGGTCTGCCCTGGTTACGGCATCACACCCCTGTAATTGATTGGACTCAAGGGAGGATTCAAGCCTGGGGTGGCACCTGCGCCGAGACCTGTTTGAAGGGTCGGGAATCCAGCTGCCCTGCAGTGGTGGCCACTCCTAGAACTGTGCCAGTCTGTCAAGCTGCTCTGCCAGAAGAGTACCAGGATTTCGCTGATGTGTTCAATCCCGTGGAAGCGGACGTGCTACCCCCACACCGGTCCTTTGACTGCGCTATTAATTTGATGACCGGCAAGATGCCACCGCGGGGCCGACTCTATACGCTATCCCGAGAGGAATCTAAGGTTATGCAAGCCTACATCCGGGAGAATCTTCAGAAAGGGTTCATTCGCCCCTCTACGTCCCCGGCCAGAGCAGGATTCTTTTTTGTGACCAAGAAGGATGGCTCCTTGAGGCCCTGCATCGACTACCGGGGTCTAAATGCCATCACCGTGAAGGACCGTTACCCTCTGCCCCTTATCCTGGAGTTGTTTGATCGGCTGCAGGGGGCCCAGATCTTTACCAAGTTGGACCTCCGTGGGGCCTACAACTTGGTCCATATCCAGCGGGGGGACGAATGGAAAACTGCGTTTAACACGCATGAGGGGCACTTTGAATACCGGGTGATGCCCTTTGGCCTATGCAACGCTCCAGCAGTGTTCCAGAGGTTCATGAACTTTGCCCTTGAAGACCTACTTTACTCTACAGTAATTGTATACCTGGATGACATCCTGATTTTTTCGAAAGATCCCCAGGAGCATGTGGCCCATGTTCGGACCGTCCTCCAGCGCTTGCGGCAGTATCGTCTGTTTGCCAAACTCAGCAAATGCGTTTTTCATCAGCAGACTCTGCCTTTTTTAGGACATATTCTATTGCCTGGGGGTCTGCGGATGGACCCAGACAAACTCCGCGCTATTCGGGAGTGGCCTCGACCCCAGGGCCTGAAAACGCTGCAACGGTTCCTGGGGTTTGCTAATTACTATCGTCAATTTATTCCCCATTATTCTCAATTGACAGCTCCGTTGACAGTGCTCACTAAGAAGCATGCGGATGTTAAGAACTGGCCGGCTGAGGCGCATATGGCATTCAGTCAGTTGAAAAAAGCGTTTGAGTCCGCTCCCATCCTTCAAGCCCCGGATCCGGACAAACCTTTTGTGGTAGAGGTGGACACCTCTGCTTTGGGCGCCGGAGTGGTCCTCTCTCAAGTTATCGCCAAGGGTCGGCGCCAACCTTGTTTCTTCTTTTCCCGAAAATTTTCCCCAGCGGAGCGCAATTATACTGTAGGAGACAGAGAACTGCTAGCCTTGAAGTTAGCCCTGCAGGAGTGGAGACATCTGCTGGAAGGAGCTGAGCATCGCTTTACAGTGATTACGGATCACAAGAATCTTTTGTATCTGCAGGAGGCACAAAGGCTGAATCCGCGGCAGGCCCGCTGGTCATTGTTCTTTGCCAGGTTCCGGTTTCAACTAGTGTTCCAGTCAGCTGCGCAGAATACCCCGGCGGACTCCCTCTCCAGAGCATTTGAAGTTCCAGAGGACATTGAGGAGCCTCATCCTATGTTGGATCCGGCTTGCCTCTCTGCGGCCCCGGGTGGGGTCACCCCAACGCGGGAATTCGTGCCTCCGCAGGACCGAGAAAAGGTAATGCACTGGGGACACTCGTCTGTATGGGCCGGACATTTTGGGTTCCAAAAAACTCTCCGTCTGATTTCTCGACAGTACCATTGGCCTCCTATGAACCAAGATATCCTACAGTTTGTCACGACCTGCCCCACCTGTGCCCGGACCAAGTCTGTTGTGGGGCGTCCCTGGGGAGATCTGCAGCCCTTGCCCATTCCTGCAGCCCCCCGGGAGGAACTGTCTATGGATTTTATTACAGATCTTCCCCGTTCCCAGGGACACACAGTGATTTGGATGGTGGTAGACCGGTTCTCCCGCATGGCACACTTTGTTCCCCTGCCAGGGCTTCCGTCGGCAGCACTGTTAGCCCAATAGTTCATCCAGCACATCTTCCGGCTCCATAGGCTACCAGTCAGGATCATCAGCGACCGGGGAGCCCAGTTCACTTCGCGATTCTGGAGAGCCCTGTGTTCCGCCCTGGGGGTTGTCACCCATTTCTCCTCTGCCTACCATCCCCAGACCAATGGGATGGTTGAGAGGATTAACCAGACGCTGAAGGGGTTCTTGCGGGCTTTTGTCAACAGGCGGCAAGACAACTGGGCATCTCTTCTCCCATGGGCTGAGTTTGCCTATAATCACAGTGAACACTCTGCATCCAGGCAATCTCCATTCTTCATTGTATATGGATGACATCCGCGGCTTCCACCGCCCATTCCCTCTGACTCCTCTACGCCCCAGGTTACTCAAACCCTTGCTGACCTGCAGGAAGTCTGGAACATGGCCCGAGAACAGCTACAGAAGGCAGCCGCTAGGTATAAGTCGTTTGCAGACCGGCACCGGCACCGGCGCCCCGCCCTGGTTCTTCAGCCGGGGCAAAAGGTATGGCTAAGTACTAAATACCTGAGGCTCCGGGTACCCTCTCGGAGGCTGGGGCCACGGTTTATCGGGCCATTCGTGATCCAGTCTCGGATCGGAGTGGTGACATACTGCCTGCGGTTACCTAGAACTCTACGGATCCATAATGCCTTCCATGTTTCCTCGCTGAAGGTCTTTCGGGGGGTCTAAGTGGCATCCACAGAGTAAGGAGTCTGTGATTCCAGAGGCTGACCCCAATCCCGAGTACGAAGTTGAAGAAATCGTAGACTCTAAGAGGCGCTGGGGAAAGCTGTTCTATCTGTTATCCTGGAAGCACTTTGGTCCCAAGGACAACTCCTGGGAGACGGCTACCAATGTACATGCCCCAGAGTTGGTAAGGGCCTTCCATGATCGCTATCCTCAGAAACCAGGACCCAGGAGGAAGGGGGCATCCGGGGGGGGATACTGTCACATCCGTCGCTCCCTCCGGCTGCTCCTCCGCGGAAAGCGGGAGCCGGTGTCCATCGCGGTGGGGGGCGGCTGTCTGGAGGCTGCGGTGGAGAGCCGGGGCTCGCCGCGGCGATGGCCGCCCTGTCCGGGGCCGAGCCTGTAGGCCGGCGATCGCGGCTTCCGGGCTCTCAATTGCCGGCTATGGGGTCCGTGCTTGTGCCAGCGGGGGGGAAGACGCCGAGACGCGATGGCCGGCGTCTCCCCCACTTTCGAGCGCAGGAACCTGAAGCTCCGCCTTGGAGGAGCCTGATGGGGAGACCGGTGCTGGAGTCCCACCTGGGAGGCCGGACGGAACCAATCAGAGGGTTTCGTCGGTAGCCGGGTTCCCATTGGCCGGCCATGCCGGCTAGGGCTGGGCCGGGTGATGCTGATAGTATTTAAGGAGCGGGCCTGAGACGGGACATTGCTTCAGGTTCTGTTTCCTTAGGCCAGTCTTCACGTGTTCTAGTTTGTTTCCTTGCTCTCCTGGTTTTGACCTTTGGACTGTTTCTGGCTTTCTCTGCTAGTCGCCTGCCCTGACCTGTTACCTGTTACTGGACTACTCCGTTTTCCATCTGCCCTCTTCACTTCTGGTTCCAGTTCTGGGTCAGCTCGTCAACCCCGCGGTTCCGGAAGTCCCGTTGGCCGCCAGCAGCTGAGGGCTCAACCCTCGGTGAACAGCGGTCGCCGCGGGTGAAGACTTGGGGTTGCACGGCTGTCCACTGAGGTCCTTCGGGGCCTTGCGGGACCTAAGGGCTCACCTTCTCTTCAGACAAGACATCCGTAACTCCTAACGTGGAACCTTGCATGACGTAGCTATAATTCGGGTTCTTTTTTCCCACATGCATCACCTTGCACTTGCTCACATTAAACGTCATCTGCCATTTAGCCGCCCAGTCTCCCAGTCTCGTAAGGTCCTCTTGTAATTTTTCACAATCCTGTCGCGATTTAACAACTTTGAATAACTTTGTGTCATCAGCAAATTTAATTACCTCGCTAGTTACTCCCATCTCTAAATTATTTATGAATATATTAAAAAGCAGCGGTCCTAGCTCAGACCCCTGAGGAACCCCACTAACTACCCTTCTCCATTGTGAATACTGGCCATTTAACCCCACTCTCTGTTTCCTATCCTTCAACCAGTTTTTAATCCACAATAGGACATTTCCTCCTATCCCATGACCCTCCAATTTCCTCTGTAGCCTTTCATGAGGTACCTTGTCAAACGCCTTTTGGAAATCCAGATACACAATATCAACTGGTTCCCCTTTGTCCACATGTTTGTTTACTCCTTCAAAGAATTGAAGTAAATTGGTCAGGCAAGATTTCCCCACACAAAAGCCATGCTGACTCGGTCTCAGTAATCCATGTCCTTGGATTTTCCCCGGCACTGACGTCAGACTCACTGGTCTATAATTTCCCGGATCTCCCCTGGAGCCTTTTTTAAAAATCGGCGTTACATTGGCCACGCTCCAATCTTCCAGTACC
The DNA here is from genome assembly GCF_901765095.1 of Microcaecilia unicolor. Lineage (NCBI taxonomy): Eukaryota > Metazoa > Chordata > Amphibia > Gymnophiona > Siphonopidae > Microcaecilia > Microcaecilia unicolor. Next base: position 94,751,922 of record NC_044032.1, on the reverse strand, counting down.
ACGCTCGATTTTAAGGATAAGTTGCATATCACTAGCAGTAGCTCTGCAAGCTCATTTTTCAGTTCTATCAGTACTCTAGGATGAATACCATCCGGTCCAGGAGATTTGCTACTCTTCAGTTTGCTGAACTGCCCCATTACTTCCTCCAGGTTTACCGTGAAGTCAGTAAGTTTCTCCGACTCGTCTGCTTGAAATACCATTTCCGACACCGGTATCCCACCCAAATCTTCCTTGGTGAAGACCGAAGCAAAGAATTCATTCAGTCTCTCCACTATGTCTTTGTCTTCCTTGATCGCCCCTTTTACCCCTCGGTCATCCAGCGGCCCAACCGATTCTTTGCCGGCTTCCTGCTTTTAATATACCGAAAAATTTTTTACTATGTTTTTTTGCCTCTAATGCTATCTTTTTTTCGTATCCCTCTTGGCCTTCTTTATCTGTGCCTTGCATTTGCATTGACACTCCTTATGCTGCTTCTTGTTATTTTCAGACGGTTCCTTCTTCCATTTTCTGAAGGCGTTTCTTTTAGCCCTAATAGCTTCCTTCACCTCACTTTTCAACCAGGCCGGCTGTCTTTTGGGACTTCCGTCTTTCTTTTCTAATTCGTGGAATATGTATGGCCTGGGCCTCCAGGATGGTATTTTTGAACAGCGTCCCCGCCTGTTGTACAGTTTTATTCTCTCAGTTGCCCCCTAAGTTTTTTTTTTACCGTTCTTTTCATTTATCATAGTCTCCTTTTTTAAAGTTAAACGCTAACGTATTTGACTTTCTGTGTACAGTTACTTCAAGGTCGATATCAAAACTGATCACTGTTATTAAGTTATTAAGCGGCCCCAGTACCATAACGTCCCTCACCAGATCATGCGCTCCACTAAAGACCAAGTCTAGAATTTTTCCTTCTCTCGTCGGCTCCTGCACCAGCTGCTCCATAAAGCTGTCCTTGATTTCATCAAGGAATTGTACCTCTGTAGCGTGTCCCAATGTTACATTTACCCAGTCTATATTTGGATAATTGAAGTCACCCATTATTATCACATTGCCCATTTTGTTCGCGTCTCTGATTTCTTTTATCATTTCTGCGTCTACCTGCTTGTCCTGGCGAGGCGGACGGTAGTACACTCCTATCACCGTTTTTTTCCCTTTTATACATGGAATTTCAACCCACAATGATTCAAAGGTGTGACTTGTGTCCTGCTGAATTTGTAATCTATCTGAGTCAAGGCTCTCGTTAATATACAATGCTACCCCTCCACCAGTCCGGTCCACCCTATCACTACGATATACTTTGTACCCCGGTATGACAGTGTCCTACTGGTTATCCTCCTTCCACCAGGTCTCAATAATGCCTGTTATATCCAATTTTTCATTTAGTGCAATATATTCCAACTCTCCCATCTTATTTCTTAGACTCCTAGCATTTGCATATAGACATTTCAGAGTATGTTTGTTGTTCCTATTTGCATGATGCTTAGTACCTGACACTATTGATTTGCCATCTTTTGTCTGATCTTTAGTTGTATTTAAGGGCACCTGGCCTACCACGGTCTGTTGTGCAACCTCACTATCCAGAAACCATATCTTTCCTGTTTGTGAGGTATCTTTGCAAGATACCTTTCCCGAACCATGCGCTTTTGAGTGACTGTCGGCCTTCCCCCCTATTTCTAGTTTAAAAGCTGCTCTATCTTCTTTTAAATGCCGATGGCAGCAGCCTGGTCCCACCCTGGTTAAGGTGGAGCCCATCCTTTCGGAATAGGCTCCTCCTTCCCAGAATGTTGCCCAGTTCCTAACAAATCTAAAACCCTCCTCCCTGCACCATCGTCTCATCCACGCATTGAGACTCCGGAGCTCTGCCTGTCTCTTGGGCCCTGCGCGTGGAACAGGTAGCATTTCAGAAAATGCTATCCTAGAGGATCTGGATTAGATCTTTCTACCTAAGAGCCTAAATTTGGCTTCCAGAACCTCTCTCCCACATTTTCCTATGTCATTGGTACCCACATGTACCAAGACAGCGGACTCCTCCCCAGCACTATCTAGAATCCTATCTAGGTGACGCGTGAGGTCCGCCACCTTCGCACCAGGCAGGCAAGTCACCAGGCGATCCTCATGTCCACCAGCCACCCAGCTATCTATATGCCTAATGATCGAATCACCAACTACAACAGCTGTCCTAACCTTTCCCTCCCAGGCAGCACTTGGAGACATATCCTCGGTGAGAGAGGATAGTACATTCCCTGGTGGGCAGGTCCTGGCTACAGGAGTACTTCCTACTTCACCAGGGTGATGCTCTCCTTCTAGGAGACCTCCCTCCTCCAAGGTAGCACAAGGGCTACTAGACTGGAGGTGGGACTTCTCTACAACATCCCTGTAGGTCTCCTCTATGTACCTCTCTGTCTCCCTCAGCTCCACCAAGTCTGGCTTGATTAATTATCTCCTTCAATTCCCCCTCTTTATTTTTAGGCAAAGGAACATAAAAAAATCTTATTAACAGGAGGAATATGAGAGGGGGAATATTGTAGATTTTCAATTAAATATTTACGAAACAGTTCCATCGGGCTCAAACCAATTATAACAGGAAAACTTAATATCCTTAGGTTCAAACGCTTATTAAAATTTTCAAGTTGTTCAATCTTTCTCAAAGTCATCATTTTGTCTTTAATCAAAGCAGTATGTCAGTTTCAACGTCGTTATTTCTGATTGAATCGAGTCTATTTTTGAAGCAGTATCTATTTTAAAGTTATCCATAGTTTCAGTCAAAACATCAACTTTACTTACAAGCAGGGAAGTCTCTTTTTTACCGTGTTCGCTACATTTTAAGTCAGTTCTTGGATAGTGGTCCAGATCAACTCCAGCGTAACCACCTGGGGAGCTTGCTGTTCCACAGTTATCTTCTCAGTCTGCTTCGGGGTGGAGCCGCCACATACAGATCTGCCGCCTTCGACTTCTGAAGCAGCTAGATCTGACATCCACTGCTGACTACGAGCTGGACAAGGTGGTTGATTAATATCCGGCGGGGATAAAGAGATCTCTGAGCCCAAGTGAGCCGTTGCTCCTTCGTCAGCGCTCACAGCGGGCAAACTCTCGCCGGGATTAGACGTGGGCTTTGTTGTGAAGCGATCAAGTGTCATCTGAACCGACGAAGAGGTAAGAACCATTGGCGGATGGCTCTTTACCACGCCTTTCCTCTTTGTATGAGGCATTTTTAAACAAAAGAAACAAGTTTAAAGTATAAGTCCAGAGAGCTCGAGCGCACACATTCAGAGCTGAGCTGCCATCTTGGACACCTCATCCAGCATCTCTCCCTCCCTATCCACCACCCCCAGGTTCACCATCTCTCCCTTTATCTTCCCAACTTCTCTCCCTCCTTCCCCACCATCCACCATATGTCCCTTTCTCTTCCAACTGCCCTTCCATTCCATCTCTCTTCCTCCCTTCCTCCCTCCACCATCACCCCAGATTCCACATCTCTCTCTTTCTCTTCGCACCTGCCCTCCCATCTGTTTAAAAACAGCTGTTCCAGGGACCCCTGAGGCCAGCATATCTTCCCCTCCTCTCCATCCCCATTTGACATCTCCCTCACCGTCCTGGTCTAACTTTAAGTCTTAATATTTTTATTGATTTTGTAATAAAGAGAAAGGAATAATAACAGCAAATGTACTACAATTTGATATTTACATTGAGTGAAAAAAAAAGACACCGTATTGCACTTCGGCCTACTCCGGGGAATCCTATAATTATTAAATTCCTTCGACATGACCAGCTTATGTTGATAATGTATGCCGGAGTTAGAGTTCTTTTGGTACCAGATTTTTCTAAACCCACTGCAAAAAAAGGAAATTATTTTTAGCAATGCGCCCTAAGCTAAAAGCCATAGGTGCTCAATATGTCCTCATATCCTGCAACAATGAAGATAACGTTTCAGAATAATACTAAATATTATGCTGATCCAGCTGACCTTCAAAAATTTCTTGATAATGACTCTCTGACTAGTATGTGATATTTGGATCAGTTTAATGTGCTGATGTTCCAATGGATATATATGTATTGTTGCTATATACAGTATCATATTCTCGTATGCTGGCTTAAACTCTTTTTTTTTTGTCTATACTGGGCGCATGTGCCCCATAAGCAATTTTTGTCTCTTTTTTATATGGAGCTTATGTTTTATTCTTGTTAAGATTGTTATTTTCTTTTTGCTTCATTCATTGCCTTTATTTTTTGAGGTTTTTACACCTAATAAATATCTAAAATCTCTCCATGCATGTACATGTTACTTTGATCAGTTGGATGCAAATCTTTAATATTGCCAATGACGAAGCTTCGTATATTATCCCTTAACATTAAAGGGATCTCTAACCCCATTAAACGGAAAAAGACTCCTACTTTATTTGAGAAAGAAAAATTCGGACATTTGCTTTCTTCAATAAACTCATTTAGGTATACAGGAAGGTCTCGAACATCTAAACAACTGGTTTGATCAATGTTTTATAAGCCCTGCAAATGGTCGAAAAAACGGTGTTATTACTCTCATTAGAAAATCTTTGCCTTTTCAACTAATCTCCCATATCCATGATAATAAAGGCAGATGGTCTTGGCTACAAGGTTCCTTAGAAGGCAAGCCTCTGACATTAATTAATGTCTATGCTCCGAACATAGATGACCCTCATTTCTTTCATAAAATCAACATATCCGGGTCAACGGCTCTTAATCATCACACTATAATTGGAGGAGACTTTAACTTCCCCATTGATCCTTATTTAGATCGTTCTTCAAATTGCAGGCCTTCCAAACTCAAAGCTTGTAACTCACTAAATGTCCTTACGCAGTCCAATGGGTGGTCTGATTTGTGGAGGCTCCTTTATCCTACAGCCAGAGATTACTCTTTTTTTTCTGCTCCTCATCAAACTTATTCAAGAATTGACTACTTTTTGGGCACTAATGACCTCATTCCTATGTTGTCTGCTGCACAGATACATGAATATCAGTTTCTGATAATGCAGCAATTCCTGTGATTTTAATTGGTCAATATATTTGTGAGTGACATTGCCGAAGAGTTAGAAGGTAAAGTTTGCCTATTTGCAGATGATACTAACAGAGTGGACACCCGGGAGGGAGTGAAAAACATGAAGAAGGATCTGAGGAAGCTAGAAGAATGGTCTAAGGTTTGGCAATTAAAATTCAATGCGAAGAAATGCAAAGATGCACTTAGGGAATAGAAATCCACGGGAGACGTATGTGTTAGGCGGGGAGAGTCTGATAGGTACGGATGGGGGGAGGGATCTTGGGGTGATAGTATCTGAGGATTTGAAGGCGACGAAACAGTGTGACAAGGCGGTGGCCCATAGCTAGAAGGTTGTTAGGCTGTATAGAGAGAGATGTTACCAGCAGAAGAAAGGGGGTGTTGATGCCCTGTATAAGTCGTTGGTGAGGCCCCACCTGGAGTATTGTTTTCAGTTTGGAGGCCGTATCTTGCTAAGGATGTAAAAAGAATTGAAGCGGTGCAAAGAAAAGCTACGAGAATGGTATGGGATTTGCGTTACAAGACTATGAGGAGAGACTTGCTGAACTAAACATGTATACTCTGGAGGAAAGGAGAAACGGGTGATATAATACAGACGTTCAAATATTTGAAAGGTATTAATCCGCAAACGAACCTTTTCCGGAGTTTGCAAAGGCGGTAGAACGAGAGGACATGAAATGAGATTGAAGGGGGGCAGACTCAAGAAAATGTCAGGAAGTATTTTTTCACGGAGAGAGTAGTGGATGCTTGGAATGCCCTCCCGCGGGAGGTGGTGGAAATGAAAACGGTAACGGAATTCAACATATGTGGGATAAGCATAAAGGAATCCTGTGCAGAAGGAATGGATCCTCAGGAGCTTAGTCGAGATCGGGTGGCAGAGCCGGTGGTGGGAGGCGGGGCTGGTGGTTGGGAGGCAGGGATAGTGCTGGGCAGACTTCTACGGTCTGTGCCAGAGCCGGTGGCGGGGCTGGTGGTTGGGAGGCGGGGCTAGTGCTGGGCAGACTTATACGGTCTGTGCAGAGCCAGTGGTTGGGAGGCGGGGCTGGTGGTTGGGAGGCGGGGGATAGTGCTGGGCAGACTTATACGGTCTGTGCCCTGAAGAGCACAGGTACAAATCAAAGTAGGGTATACACAAAAAGTAACACATATGAGTTATCTTGTTGGGCAGACTGGATGGACCGTGCAGATCTTTTTCTGACGTCATCTACTATGTTACTATGTTTTAATACAACAAAACCTTCTACTTAGAGACTCAATACCTCTCTGCTCTCAGATTCAACATTCATGCAGCATATCTCCCAGAAATCTACTGAATTTTTTGCTAACAACAAAGACTCTGTGTCATCATATATAACAGTATGGGAAGCGTTCAAGTCTTGGTTGAGAGGTGAAATAATTAGTTACGTATCTCATCTTCGCAAAGCTAATAATGTTAAACTTGAGAAAGAAATAAGTCTGCTTGATATGACTGTATACACATCATCATCTAAGTCTACACTTCAGAATCTCAGAGCTCTCAGAATGCAATATAATTCACTTTTATCAAGCATCTCCAATATTATCACTTTTAAGCAAAGTGCTACATATTACACGGAATCTAATAAAGCTGGTAAACTATTTGCATCCTATCTCAAAGGTAAAGAATAAAGCAACGTATAACTGTTAGAAAATCGCCAACAGGATCTTCTTTGACTTCTTCACTCAATACTTGAAGCTTTTGAAACATTTTATTCGTCACTGTACTCCTTCAGAATGCACTCGCTTATGATACTGAAATATCTACATTTCTTACATCTTTAAATTTTCCTCACCTCTCTGAAAACCACATCAGCTTAATCAACCCATTTCCCATGATGAGATCGTCTCTACAATCCAAAAGTTATCTTCTGCAAAAGCACCAGGTCTGGATGGTCTTCCAGTGGAATTCTATAAAGCATTCTCCACCTCAATTTCAACTTACTTGCTGACCTACTATCAAACTTTATTAGACTCCTCATCTCCAGGTCATTTTTTGGATGCAAATATTGTAGTACTGCCAAAACCTAATAGAGACCGTACTCTTGTACAAAATTACAGGCCAGTCTCATTACTAAATACTGATGATAAAATCTATACAAAGTTATTATGCTGTAGAATGGAAAACATTATTCAATCACTTATACACAGAGATCAAGCTGGTTTTGTAAAGCTCAGATATGGTTGCTGATAACACTAGATTATTTTGTCATCTCATCCATTTCGCTCGGTTTACAGATTGTCCTATATTATCTGTCTCCCTAGATGCTGAAAAAGCCTTTGACCGGGTGGAGTGGAAGTATTTGTTTAATGTACTTAGACATTTTGGTTTTCCTGACAACTTCATACATATGTTGCATTTACTGTATTCACTACCATCTGCTCAAATTGTAGCTAATGGTGAACTCTCCGCTCCATTCTTATTGCATAGAGGAACCTGTTCATTATGAATGTGCTATGATTAGACCGTGTGGACTGAGTTAAGACGTGTTGATCTGTGGTAGTCCTGTGTAAGTTTATGAGCACATTTATTTCACAAAACAAATTTATGTGACTGAACAAGCTGTTGAATTATGTTTACATTGGCAGTTTTGGGATTTTTAATATATGGTGGCCTGATTTTTCCCAAACAACATCATAAGCATTTCATTTCCTTCAGTTGAGTTGGTTTGGTCTCTCCAAATTAAAGAAATTGTTACCTATTTGCATTTTCGTAAAGCTCTTAAAACTTGTTTATTTGAATAAGAGAAATTATGTATTCTTTTAGACTTTTAGTTTTTTGTAAGTTCTCTCAATTGTTGAGCTCATCTTAAATTGTAATCCACCCTGAACCCAATAGGATAGGAGCAGAATATAAGAACTTGAATTGGAGTTTTTCTCTTTGGCTTTGGTCAAGAGTCAAGGTAGGTCAGCTCAATCATCAGGCAGAAAACCGAACATAACAGTGAAGAAGAAAAACATGAGAATTGCATTGTATTTTTAGATTGTAAGCTCTATCGAGCAGGGACTGTCCCTCTGTGTCAGGTGTTCAGCGCTGCGTGCGTCTGGTAGCGCTATACAAATGTTAATAATAATAATTATAGAGGTATCAATGCCACATGATTATTCTATGAAGCATATGGAGAGAGAGAAAATCCTCAAGTACCAAGAAATGATGTCAGAGATCATGAAAATGTGGCAGAAAGATACAGAAATATTTCCTATCATATTGGCTGCCATTGGTCTGATTAAAAGCAACTTCCAAGCACACCTTGAGAGGTTGCTTATACATATTACATATTATGAATTCCACAAAGAAGCTCCCTTTGGCACAATGCAAGTACTATGCAGTGGCGTAGGAAGGGGGGGCGGTGGGGCGGTCCGCCCCGGGTGCACACCGCTGGGGGGTGTCGGCGCCTTGCTGGTTACTTCCTGTTCTGGGGCAGAGAGAGCAGGGAACCAGCGAGGTGCCGACACCCCCCAGCGGCGTGCACTCAGCGGATTGGCTGTCCCGCCCGCCCCTCACCGCCTTCCAGGTATGTTCTTGGGGGGGGTGCGCCGCACTGCACCCCGGGGGGGGGGTGCGCAGGTGCAACCCGCCCCGGGTGTCAGCTGCCCTCGCGACGCCACTGGTACTATGGTAAGCGTTAACAGCAGATTTGAGAGACTTATATCATAATGCATGTCTCCTGGCTTAAGTAAGGTTCATTACTGTCATGGGATGTACTAATTTAACTCATTCGGTGACACTGCCCCAGGAAAATAAACCTCAAAATAAACTGGTCACATTCATGGAAGTAAGTCCATATCTGGTTTCTCTTTGTTCATCCAGGTCCAGAGTCTGTCTTAATTTTGCGAATATTAGTAGAACCATTGTCCCACAGTTGGCTGCCATTCAGATAATGAGAGCTGCCTGGAAAATGGATCTGCTTAGGAAGATCACAGCTTGGTGATTTATTTTCTTTGGCTTCTGTTCTACTTTCTTATTGCTGATATATATGTCCATAAATGCAGTTCTTATAGGTGGCCAGTCCTCACCAAATGTCCTTGAGGTGGCTGTATACATGCAGAAAAGATAGCATGCAAGGATACTGTTTTGTTCTTGGGCAGAGAAGACTTTCTCCAGAAGAAGTGGACTGTCATATGCTGTTGACCAAAGTCTGTGGCACAAAGCTTCAGGAAAGACTGATTAACTTAGTCTGATTAGGCTTCACTATGCTTTGCTGCAATATAAAGCTATCAAGTCCACCCCAGCACTGCATTACATTAACACTACACTTTTTTTGTTGTTGTTGATTCAGGATTATATAGTATGGTCTCTACTTCCCCCTAAATCTGACTTTCATATGATAAGCCATATACCAGAAATAGCAAAATGGAGATAGAATGAACGCTGTTTGTCTGAAACTAAGTCAGGGTGATAATTTTATACACAAATCAGATCTTCTTTCAACCAGAAAAAGAAGATACCTAGTACAGTTTATTCTAGTGGTTAAAGGTTCTTTCTGCATGGTACAGCCAAACAATGAAGTTGTGTATATTCCCAGATCAAGATCCTGTTCACTGAGTAGGTTATGGTTGGGAGAATCACTGAAATGAGGACAGAAGAAGGGGAGGTTGGTGACGGGATCTAACAGTGACTCCTGGTGGCCAGGTAAGAGACAGAAAAATAAATGATGTTTGTGTGGGAGAAAATGGGAATATATTGGGCTCTGATACAGTTCCATATTGTGTGCTGGATAGGAAGGACAACTTTTACACAGAGGAAGGTAGGGAATAGTGTCAAGGGAAAAAATCCTCTAAGAAATTAAATAACTGTAGCACTGCCGATTCTCAACTCTTTGCTTTCCACATTGTTGGTGCATCATGCGCCCTCTCTGGCTTTATTCAAATCCATTCTAAAGGTGTACCTTTTTGAGGCAGCTTTTAACTCTTAGCCCAGTGGTTCCCAAACCTGGTCCTAGAGGTACCCCAGCTAGTCAGGTTTTCAGGATATCCACATTGAATATTCATGAGAGAGATTTACATGTAGTGGAGGCAGTTCATGCAAATCTCTCTCATTGAACATTTATTGCGGATAACCAAAAAGCATGACTGGCTGGGGTACCTCCAGGACCAGGTTTGGTAACCACTGTCTTAGCCTTTTTCTCCAGATCACAGCTTTGTTAGCTTTAATCATGTTCTTAATAAATTAAATCTCCAAAGTTTAATTTGTCTTGTCTACTTGTCTTGACTAGTCTGTAAGTTCTGTAGAGCAGGAACTGCCTCTTACACTAGTGATTGTAGAAGGATTAGGTACCATTTACATGTATAAAAAGTTGATTTACACGTACAAATTGGCATACATGTACAAGAGGCATTTTCAGAAAAGACATTTCTTATATGTAGAAGCAGCAGCATGAAAATGTTTAAGCGGGCATGGGTTTGGTAGTCATTCAAAGGATATGTGTATTCCTTATTTAACAATGGCAAAATACATGCATACTGCTGAAAATGTCCAAGTCAGCATGTGCATCTGTTTCCAATTATATATTAATTCCTGGAAAAATAGTGAAATAACTTGAATCTGCCAAGTTTCAAGATCCAAGGCAGCATGATTATAGAAGAGAAAGCTCAAGTCAAAAACATTCAAATCAGTTATTTCAACTGCATGACCACACAGGGCCCAGCGTGTAAAGTATGCTGGGGAAAAGGGAGAGAGAGAGGGAGGATAGAAGAGTGCCAGGAGGGGGAGAAAAAATAGAGAGTGTGCCAGGGAGGAGAAGGTGAGCGATGGGAGAGATAGAGAAGAGGGGAGGAAGAAATGGAGAGGGAAGATAAAGGAGGGAGAGAAGGTGAAGGGAAGAGAGATGAAAAAACAATTGAGTGGGGGAAGGGGGAAAGCTGAAGCGAGAAGGGAAGAAGAACTGAAAGATGGCTGGGGAGGGAAGAGTGAGAAGGATAAGAAGTGGAAAGAAAGAATAAGGGAAAGAGTGGTGTGGTGGATGGAAGGGCAGGGAGGGAGGTGTAGAGGAAGAGAAGAGAAAGAGGTGGCAGATAAGGGAATTATGAAGAGTGAGCAAGTGGAGAAGAAGAATGTATGCAAGGAGGAGAGGAGCCAAGGGTGTGTTCATGAGAGGAGAATGGAAGATTTAAGGCATGATATTTTGAGTTAGGAAGGTGGAGAGCAGGGGGAGAGAGAAAATTTTGTGAACATCTACTTTGGGCTCAGGCCACTCCAAAATTGGATGTCTGGCTACTCCACTGCTGTCATTCATCCCTTCTCAACCTCCAGTCTTTTTATGTCTTACTTCTTATCCAGGTTCCCATTCTCCTTTTTACCTCCCTGTGGTGAAACAGGGGACTTATGCCTGTGATCTGTATTTTTTTAATCATTTATTTATAATTTTTCATTTTACAAGGGTCACTTGCAAACAGTAATACAGAGATGACTGCACATTAATACAAGATAAGAAGAAAACAATCCCAACTAGATATATGGATTATATACAATCTTTCTCTTTCTTAGACCACAAAGTGAAGAAAAATAGGAAGAGTGAGATAAGACAAGGAGATCAATTAAACAGAAAAAAGAAAAAAAGAAAACATGGTATTAACCTGATTATTCTCAGATATTACTCATCTAATTCATTATTCCACATTGATCATCTGGTTGGCTTCTTCAAGACCAAATACGGTGTATAGTCATTTCATTTAATTGAGAACATACTTATTGTCCAGATTTTAGTTAGAAATAATACATCTGATTACATTCTCTCTCTTTTAAAAACAAGAAATTATTTAACAATACATATACTTAAGTCTCTAATTCAAATCCCACTGATTAAAGCAATCCCAGTTTTCACAGGCTTCACTCCTTTTGAAGTAATAACTAAGGAAATATTTCTGAGGAAAACTTTGGGAGTCATACCTTGAACTCTGGGAAAAACAATAATCTTGACATTAATCATCCACAATAACATCCACCTTATCATTCAAAGTTTCTGATCCATTATCATTTTCAGGATCATAACCACTTCTAGCTTGTGTAGAACTTAATTTATTATATCAATTTTTCACTCTCAAAGGGTTCAGTCAAATTGTCCATGTAACTCTCCAATAAGATTATATCTGAAACAAAAGTTATTTACTACCGCCGTCAGGTCCCAAAGCGCCTTCCAGATGGCATTCAATGTAACCTCCACGGAAGCCAAAAACTCCAAGGTGATTTCTCTTGAGGTGTTTAGGAGTGGTTCCGCCAATTCGGGTTCTGCTGTAAACATCCTCCGTTTCAGCATATGCCTCTAACTCACTCCTCCACTCCTTTGGAGATGGTGGTTGAATAATTCGGGAGCAATGGAGGATCTGTATTATTTTAATTTTATGATATGTATTTCCCTTAATTGGCTAGCAGGTGGTGCCTTTTCTATGCTTTAAGGTTGCAGCTGTTTTCCTTTCAGCTTCCACAGGAAAAGAGGGAAGTCCTGAGGGAAAGTAACCTTCAGTGCCATTGGCTAGATCAGGAGCGTAGCCAGACCTTGAAGTAGGGGTGTCCAGAGCCCAAAGTGAGGGGGAACATTTTGGCCTGCCTCTCTGCTGCTCCCCCCCCCCCCCCCCCGCTGCAATGCCACATAGTTGGCTGGCATAGCTATGGGGGGCCATGGGGGCCTGGGCATCCCAAAATGGATCCAGGGCCCCTGGTTTGGCTGGTGGGGGTCCCCAACCCCTGCCAGCTAAAGTATTTCTACAGGGATGCTCTCCTTACATTGTCCGCCCTGCTTCCCCTCGCATTGCACAAGCTTGATTTTAATTAAATTGAACATGCACAAAGTGTCACACATGCTCAGTTTCACTAAAACCGAACATGCACGCGACAAGAGGGAAGCAGGGCAGACAATGTAAGGAGAGCAGCACTGGAGAAATGCTTCAGCTGGCAGGGGTTGAGGACCCCCCACCAGCCAAACCAGGGGCCCTGGATCCATTTTGGGGTGTCCAGGCCCCCGTGCCCCCCCATAGCTATGCCACTGGGCCAGATACTTTCAAAGTTAATCCTCTGGACTTTGATTGGCTCTGGAGTTCAAATTTCCAGCCAGAATATGCTGGAAATCTTTAGTCTCAAAGAGGGAGTAAGGAGGGTAAACATCTCTGCACTGAGACCATGTTCAAACCTTGTGAGCAGTTCATTTTCCTGAACTCTCCAGGTACTACTCAGGTAGTAACAAATTGTTTAGATAGTTTAATATTGATCCATATTCAGTTACCTGTTATTGTTTGCTAATTTCATCTATTTTTTCCATAGTTCACTGTTCCACTTTTATGATAATAAACCCATTAGTTTATTAGATCTGTTATCCTGGACTAAGAATCCTGGTGGTTTGTGTTTTTGGTCTGTGGGTGTCTTCTAAGACCTGTGGGACCTCTGGGATTGGAAACCACCAGGGAATTAACTTGCAGGTGGGAGACACCTAGAGACAAGAGAAAACCCAGTGTGGTGGGTTGAAGGGTATGCCAGTGTAGAACACATGCACAGGTGCAGGCGCAGGCAAGCCTGAGCAGTGCTGGAATAGACCCTTTAGGTGGCCATAGTGTTAACCTCCAGTTAAATAAACCTCCTTCAAAGGCTTGTTCCCTTCATTTGTCTCTCATCCTCCTCATAGCCCTCTGCCTTTCTCTCTTTTGCCCAGTATCCATTGCCCAGGTCCTCCCCATCACCTGCATCTACTACCCTGCCTTTCCCTCATATCTCCTTCTCCCCTTTCTGCCCACCTACCTGCTTTTACAAAAATCATTTACTCTGCCTTTACTCTTTACCTCCATTATCCATCTCTCTGTCCCTCATCTTCATCTTCCTCTACATAGACCGCTTCTTCTCTCCCTACACAATCTGTTTTCCTTACCCTTCTCACTGTCCCAGGATCAGTCCCTTTGGGCTTCTCCCATCTCCAGCCCCTTTCTCCCAGTTAAAGCATTAGACCCATCTCCAAGCCTCATCCCGTTCTCCTAACTGCCTCTTTTCAGTCCCGAGCTCCAGCTACTGCATCAGTTCTCAGGCCCAGCATGACTTTCCCACCACTGTACTTAGTATTTGTCTGTATGAGTCTCTACCCCATACAGCATCTCCCTCTCTCTCTATTCCCTCCACCCAGCCTTTACCCTTTCATTTTTTTTCTCCCATCCAGAATCTCCCTTCTCCCCACCATCCAGCACCTTATATTTATTTCATTAATCCCCTCCCCCAGGTCCAGCATCTCCACTCTTTTCTTCCACTCCCCTGTGTTCCAATATCTCCTCCTTATTGTTCCCCCCCCCCCCCCCCCACCATGTAGTCCAGCAGTTCCCCCTCTTTCTCCCTGTTATTCAAAGCTGTATTTTTTCACTCTTTTCTGTTTTTGGCTGTTCATTTATGGAATAATCTTCCTTTAGAAATAAGTTCGGTGAAATGTTATTCTTTTGTAAAGCTTTGAAAACTTATTTATTCTGAATTTTTATAAAGACACAATTAATTTTAGATTTTAAATAATGTAATTTATGTATTTTTTATTTATTTATTTTTAATTTCTTTTGTAATTTCCTGGTGTTTTATATCCATTCTTTATTTGTATTTTGCCTTGAATCTCAAACTGAGGGAATTGGTGGGTGATAAGTCTACTATAACATAACATAATAAAATGGTGCAGTGTCTGCACATTAAGATCTATGAAATGAGATTTAAGGACCAAAACGTGAATGTTCCAAAAGACAGGATGCTTATGACAGACATTCAAACATCTCAGGCATTTATAATGCACTAAAAATAAGCATTTATCACTGGAAAGGAAGTTTAGAACAGAGATAGACATCTCAAGACTTCAAGTGCTTCAAGTTATTAATGATTTAAAAATATTCATAGCTAATATGCATGAGGCATTTGCATGCACTACCTCCATTGTATGCAAATGAATGTCATGCATATTCAGGATATTCTGAAAACTCGACTAGCTTGCAGCACTCAGGGACCAGAGTTACCTTATCCCTGTTCCAAAATAAGGGGTCATGACAGGGGCAGGCTGATAGTGATCTGGGAACCCAGACAATAAGGGTAATGGGCCCCTGACCACCTATCAAAAGTGATTAAACTAAATGGAGGCCTGGAGAGGGTGGGCCCTCAGGCATTACCCTATTATCCCAATGATCTATCTGTCCCTGAGTCATGATTTGAAGCTCAAAGAAGTAGATTTACATGTAACCAATGGCGTAGTTACGTGGGACCACGAGGGCCTGGGCCCCCCCAAAATTCCTCTGGGCCCCTGGTTTTGCTGGTGGGGGTCCCCAACCCCTGCCAGCTGAAGCATTGTCCAGCACTGGTCTTCTGTGCCGCCACGCTGCCTGCCCTGCTCTGTCTTCCCTTCACATCTGGCATGCTCTTTTTAGTGAAATTGAGCATGCTCAGTAGGTGGAGCAGGGTTTCAGGGAGGAGCGGCAGTGCAGCAGGGGGACGGCGGCGTGGCGGTAGACCAATATGCCCCCCCCCCACCTCGGGCTCTGGCCACTCCCACCATGAGGTCTGGCTATGCCCCTGCATGTAACCTAAGAAAATATTTCTTCACAGAGTGATGTAAGCGTAGAATAAGCTTCCAGTGTAAGTGGAGGCCAAAACAGTAGCAGAGTTTAGTGAAACCCTGGATCGACAGAAAGATTTTTAGCTATGATATAAGGGTAAATCCCAAAAGTGGGTAGGCTTTGAGGTACTGCATCAAGAATGAGCAGACCTATAGGCTTTGTGGTCCTTTCTGCCATCATTTCCTCTGTTTTGGTGTTGCTTATAGGAGGTGTCCTGTCTTGTGGTATTGCTGAAATAATTACCAATCAAGTGAAAGATCCTGAAAAACTCCATCATCATTATCTCCAACATTTTATACATAGAATGCTGCTTCACCACTAAAAGCAACTGAAATATTAATGCACTGTATTCAAAATACACTGAACCCCCTCAGCTAAAGGTATGTATAAGAACCCTATAAATAATCTTCAGCACAATCTTATTCAATATTTCTTTGAAGGGGTGAATAAACATGTGGATAAAGGTAAGCCAGTTGATACTATGTATCTGGATTTTCAGAAAGCATTTTGACAAAATACTTCATGAATGACTTCTGAGGAGATTCAAAAGTCATGGGATAGGAGGCAGTGTCCTTTTGTGGATTAAGACCTGTTTAAAAGATAGAAAACAGAAAGTATGGTTGAATGGTCAATATTCTCAAAGGAGAAGGGTAAATAGTGGTGTTCCCAGGGGTCTGTGCTGGGACCACTGCTTTTTAGCATATTTATAAATTACTTGGAAACAGGAATAACAAATGAGGTGATCAAATTTGCTAATGACACAACACTATTCAAAGTTGTTAAATCACAAGAGAATTGCAGAGGACCTCATAAGACTGTGCATCCAAATGGCAGTGAAATTTAATGTGAGCAATTGGAAAGTGATGCATGTAGGGAAATGGAACCCAAACTAGAAATATGTGATGCAAGGTTCCACATTAGGAGTCACTGACTAGAAAATGGATCTAGGTGTTCTAGTGCATTCATACAGTCAAATATGCATATCACAAAAATATTTATTTATTTTTTAAATATATTTCTACTTGCAAATAAGAATATTTCAGTACTTCCCTGATTGCAATGGAACCGGTAATGGAATAGGTGTGGCTATTGACCTTTACAGTGTGGCTGCAGTTGTCTGAGGTTCCAAAAATTCTTTCAGTATATTTTTGAAGGTTATAAGTAGTATTTTGTGCTGAGCGTTGTTTTTGGTGGTGCTAAATACAAAACAAGTGCAATAGCAAGGTTAAATTCAGTTTTAAATAGTGTTTTTCATGCAAATGTAAAACTGGACATGATTTTTATAAAGTTTGCTTATGATAGGAAAAACACAAATTCAGACAGCATCCACAACTGGTTGTTGGTTCCTAGAATTTGGCAGCAATGTGAAACGTAAGGATATCCTGTGGGAAGGGAGGATTTAAAGGAAATATTTGAGTCAAAAGGTTATTATACACCCTTCAATGTTTTTGTGCCTTGCCTGCATAGTTTTCTGTAATAACATTATTTCCACAATCAGAGCTTAGAAAGCTCAGTGTGTTCACCTTAAAGATCAGTTTACCCAAAAAATGTAAAAGTAATGCCCTGCCCCAAAAAATTTAAATAGAAGGTAGAATAAATTCTTGTCTGTTGCATCTCAATTTTACTCCACAACAGAGGCATAGACAGACCTTGATTTTTTTTTTTTTGGGGGGGGGGGGGCTGAGCCCAAAGTGTGGGGGCGCATATTTTGCCCTACCTCCCCACCGCTCTCCTCCCCTGTCACAATCCCACATACTTGGGCAGGTGTGGGTCCCCAAGCTCTGCCAGCAGAAGCCTTCCAGTTACAATACTGGACACTACTACTACTACTACTACTTAACATTTCTAGAGTGCTACTAGGGTTACGCAGCGCTGTACAGTTTAACAAAGAAGGACAGTCCCTGCTCAAAGGAGCTTACAATCTAAAGGATGAAATGTCAAGTTGGGGCAGTCTAGATTTCCTGAATAGAGGTATAGTGGTTAGGTGCCGAAGGCGACATTGAAGAGGTGGGCTTTGAGTAAGGATTTAAAGATGGGCAGGGAGGGGGCCTGGCGTATGGGCTCAGGGAGTTTATTCCAAGCATGGGGTGAGGCGAGGCAGAACGGGCGGAGCCTGGAGTTGGCAGTGGTGGAGAAGGGTACTGAAAGGAGGGATTTGCCTGCCCTGCCTTCCTGTCCCGACACGCATGCTCGGTTTTAGTGAACTTGAGCATGCGCACAAGGGATGGGGAAGCAGGGCAGGCAGTGCAGCGATGAATATTGCTGCAGGAAAGTTTCTGCTGGCTGGGCTTGGGTTCTCCCGCCAACCAAACCAGCAGACTTTGGGGGCCCAAACCCAAATTGGAGGGGGGGCCCAGGCCCCCAAGGCATCCCATGGCTATGACACTGCTCCACAACCCTACTCTATATTGTGCACATTGTAGATGACTTCCAAACATGGCAGTAAGCAGCATAACTAGGAGTTTCACTGACTTGTGCATAATGGCCCTTTTTTTAGAAGCCTTATTCATTATTACATGTCAATACAGGTATTTATATATATATACTGACTAAACGTTGAAAACCCAATTTTAAAAATCCAGGATTTACACGTGTACAGTGATGTGAAAGATTTTTCCACCATCCTGAGCTCCCCTATTATTGCATATATGCAGTGCATTTTTTCTAGCAAAAAAGGTGCCGGTACTCAAATGTCAGGCCACCCTTCAGGGTTTAGGTGATCACTGAGGGACCCACCCCCACAATAGCCAGGTCCCCTGCAACCAGTCACAGAATCTATGACAAGGCAGAATTGGTGTGCAGGGCCTGAGCTCTTTCATTAAAACTTGGGACCATGGGTCAATTTTAGCAGACAATGGAAAAGGTGCCGGTACTCAGTACCCCCTCTATAAAAGCCCTGCATATATGTCACAATGAATGATTTCTGATCTTTAAACAACATGTAATATTAGACAAAGGGAACCTCAGTAAACTCATAACAGTTTATAAATTATTAAAAGTAACTGCTCCTAAACTTAATAACTGGTTGCACCACCTTTAGCAGCAGCATGTTTCTTATAATTTGTTATCAGTCTTTCACATTGCTGTTGAAGAGTCTTAGTTCACTCTTCTTTGCAGAACTGCTTTAATTCATCCTGCCAAACAGAAAAGAATTGTCGTTAAGCCACCCAAGCTCAGCTGGAGAGTGTACCTGATCCTAAAGCAAATGCCCCAATGAGCATGGCTGTACAGGGCATCCTAAATGCTTGAGAAGGCATTCACGGTGTTATACAATGGTAGAGAGATTGTATTTTTGACTATGACTGATGACATTGTCATCACTGTTTGTATGATGCTAACATCACAGACCTGTTAGCAACAAAAGGGGAAAACATTATATTTAAGAACTGGAAGGTTTATGATTCACAAAAAAGATATTCTGAAAAAATGCTGGTTGTATTTACCCCACTGGGGCATTTTTTGTTGCAGACATCGTGAACAATATTGGTGTATGTCTGAGACAGTCCATGGGGTCTACAAGCTCATTTTCAAAGGAAAACTCCATGTGTGCCTTCATTTGGCAGCCTGACTTCAGGCAGTGGTATCAGGATGACTACCCCTAGTGGTCAGGTGGGGCCATTGTCATAAGTACATAAGTATTGCCACACTGGGACAGACCAAAGGTCCATCAAGCCCAGCATCCTGTTTCTAACAGTGACCAATCCAGGTCACAAATACCTGGCAAGATCCCAAAAAAGGTACAAAAGATCCCCAAAAAAGTACAATGGAACTGCTACCAGGGAAGGAGCAAATGGGATCAACCTGTATGTTTGTGACTAGACTGTATGCTCTACACAGGAGCTGCCTCTTACCAAGTTGATTTTAGAAGGATTAGGCACCATTTATATAAAAGAAAAGGATTTACAAACAGAAATCAGCATACAAGTACTGATTTTAGAAAAGGCACTCTTTAGGTGAGCTGGGATCCTAGGGACGGAGTTGGGGAGTGGCAGAGTGTGGGTCATCCCTTAGCTTTTTTCATTTAAGGAGTGGGGCTTTAATAGGGAGAGGTATTTCTTTTAGCCATTTTATATCCTACATTGGAGTTGAAGGGAGGATGAGCCCACTTGATCACTGAGTGGGAATCCAGGAGGATTCTTTTTATATTTGTTTATGCCCTGCATCAGGGTTGTGAATGGGGGATTGTGGGAGCTGCTGAGCAATGAGGGATTGGCGGCCTTCAAAGAAGGCAACCAGGATCCTTTACATTGTACCGGAACCGTACAAAGGGCCTTTTTGTGGTATTGGGGAAAAAAACAACTGCTCTTGTGCCGTAGTTATTATTCTTTGTGAAAACAGCTCTTGAAGCCTTTTTTGCATGCTCATTTTTGCAAAGCCCTTCATTAATGAGCTGCTTTCCATGAATTTGCAATTAATGAGAAATTTGCATAAAGTTTCACATGAAGCAGACCGTAAAAATTTACTATTGTGAAGTCTATTTTTGCAAAAGTACACTTTAGGTGAAAAATGACACAAATGTCTTAAAATTGATGTTTTTCCCGTATTTCCAGGCTTTTTGCATTATTTTTCATGAGGGCCATAGTGACTGACTGCAGATAAGGTCCATTTAGGCCACTCAGGTCTGCCCATTTGCTTTCGCCTAACGTATCCTGGTTCTGGTCATTATTTTTTGTAGCTCTTATCATTGATCTCTGTGCTAAGGGAAATCTCCCAGCTGTCAGTCAAACCAATATGACCACCTAATGATGGTCACTCCTTACCCTTATTTGCAGATAGAAAATATAGAAAAATATAGGCAGATAAAGACCATTTGGCCTATCTAGTCTGCCCATCCATGCCATCTACTCTCCCTATTACTCCCTTAGAGATCCGATGTACTTGTCCCAAGCTCTCTTGAATTCAGATACTTTTTTCGTCTCCACCAATTCCACCGGGAGGCTGTTCCATGAATCCACCACCTTTTCCGTGAAGGATTATTTCCCCAGGTTACTTCTGGGTCTATCCCCTGTCACCTTCATCCTATGCCCCATCATTCCAGAGCTAACTTTCAATTGAAAGAGGTTTGCCTTTTAAGCATTTATGCCACATAGGTATTTAAATGATTCTATCATCCTCTCCTGCCTTTCTTCTAAGGTATACATATTGAGATATTTAAGTCTGTTCCCATATGCATTATGAAAAAGACCACTGACCATTTTAGTAGCTGCCCTCTGGACTGACTTCATCCTGTTTATATCTTTTTAAAGGTGTGGTCTCCAGAATTGTATACAATATTCTAAATGAGGTCTCACCAGAGTCTTATACAGGGGCATCTTCATCTCCTTTTTCCTACTGGTCATTCTTCTCCCTATGCACCCAAGCATCCTTCTAGCTTTTGCCATCACCTTTTCTACCCATTTGACCACCTTAAGATTATCACATGTGTTCACGCCTAAGTTCATAATCCCCTAAACTGTACCATTCCTTTGGGTTTTGCAGCTCAAAAGCATGGTCCTGTATTTTTTAGCATTAAACCTAAGCTGCCAAATTCTAGACCATTCCTTTAGCTTCACTAAGTCCTTCCTCATGTTATCCACACCATCAGGGGTGCCTACCCTATTGCAGATGTTGGTATTATCCACAAAGAGGCAAAACTTACCAGACAGCCCTATCATTTACAAAAATATTAAAAAGAATCGGACCAAGAACTGAAGCTTGTGGCACATCACTGATAACATCCTTTTCCTCAGAATGAGCTCCTCTGTCACCATCCACTCAACCAGTTCCTAACCCAGGCAGTCACTTTAGCGCCCAAACCAAGGGCACTCAGTTATTTATTATTTGTCTATGCAGAACCATGTCAAAGGCTTTGCTAAAATCTAAATACACCACATCTAGCGCTCTCCCTCGATCCAACTCTCTGGTCACCCAGTGAAAGAAATTAATCAGATTTGTCAGACAAGACCTGCCTCTAGTGAAACCATGTTGCCTCGGGTCCTGTAGTCCATTGCATTCCAAAAGCTTTTGTTTTAAAATGTTTCCATTAATTTACTTACCACTGAAGTCATACTTACCGGCTTGTAGCTCCCAACCTCTTCCTTACTTCTGCTTTTGTGGAGAGGGACCACATCTGCTCTACTCTAGTCCAGAACCACTCCCGATTCTAGAGAAGTATTGAAAAGGTCAGCCAGCGGTGCACTAGAACTTTAGTACCCTCTGCTTTGTTTCAGCAGTTCCTCATGAACACAGTCCTCTGAAAATTGTTCATGGACTACCACCCTTCTGTTCCTATTTGTGTTTATCTTCCACGGTCCTGCTCCCGGCCCTTCAGCTGTGAGCAGAGAACAGCAATATTTATTAAGCAATTCCACCTTATCTTTATCAGCTTCTATATATTCCTCTCCTTCACATTTGAGTCTGACATTTTGCCACTTTTGTACTTCCTCCTATCAATAACATATCTAAAAAAGTCATGCCCCCCCATTTTACCATATTAGCTATTTTTCTTCCATTTTTTTCTTTGCTTTCCTGACTACTGTACCAGTGTCTTTTAGCTTTTCCAGATATTGTCTTCCTCTTGCTGCGATCTCCTGTAGTTTATAAAGGCTAACTTCTTTTTCCTTACCTTTTCAGCTACTGCTTTTGAGAACCAAATTGGCCTATTTTTCCTCTTACTTTTATTTACTGTACTTTCCTTACAAAAGGGTTTGTTGCCCTTACAATAGCTCCTTTCTTTTTTTCCCACAGCTTTCCTACTTCTTCCGGATATTTATTATTTATTTATTTATTGCACTTGTATCCCACATTTTCCCACCTTTTTGCAGGCTCAATGTGGCTTACAAAGAACTGTAATGGCATTGCCATACCAGGGTAAAGAATACAATAGGTGTTACAAAGAAGTCAAAGAAGACAAGAGGATCTGGTCAGCAGTTATAGAGAGATACATTCTGAATAAGGTGGAGAGGTGTTGTGTTATAGTTAGTTAAGGGTTCTCATGGTAGGCCTTGTTAAAGAGACAGGTTTTCAGAGATTTGCGGAAGTTAGTTAATTTCTTTGATCGTTTTCAAGTGAGTGGGGAGTGCATTCCATAATTGCGTACTCATGTAGGAGAAGCTGGTTATGTGAGCTAGTTTGTATTTCAATCCTTTACAGCTGGGGAAGTGTAGGTTAATAAAGGTGCGGGACGATCTTTTAGCATTTCTGGGTGGTAGGTCCACGAGGTCCAGCATTTAAGTCGGGGCATCTCTGTAAATGATTTTATGAACAATTGTGCATATCTTGAACATGATGCGTTCTTTAAGTGGGAGCCAGTGTAGTTTCTTTCTTAAGGGTTTTGCACTTTCATATTTTGTTTTGCCAAATATAAGTCTGGCTGCGGTGTTTTAGGCTGTTTGAAGTTTCTTGATGGTCTGTTCTTTACATCCAGTGTAGAGTGCATTGCAATAGTCCAGGTGACTTAATACCATCGATTGTACCAGGTTTCGAAAAATGGCCCTTGGGAAGAAAGGTTTTATTCTTTTGAGTTTCCACATGGAGTGGAACATTTTCTTATTTGTATTCTTCGCATGATTTTCAAGTGTGAGATTTCGATCAATGGTAACTCCCAGAATTTTCAGACTGTTTGAGATGGGGAGGGAGAAGTTAGGGGTGATTATGGAGGTGAAGTTATTTGTGTTGTGTTGTGAAGTGAGAATGAGACATTGTGTTTTTTCTGCGTTGAGTTTTAGTTGAAATGCATCCGCCCAGGTGTGCATGATTTGGAAGCTTTGATTGATTTCATTGGTGATTTCCTTTAGGTCTTGTTTGAACGGGATGTAAATCTCATCCAGGCTGCAATTCTATGAGGTAATCCCCCATCTGAATAAAGGTTTTGGTTTTTTTTTTAAGTCTAGAACCTTCACTTTTGAATGAACCCTCTCCATACCTATCAATATTAAACCACACCATCTGGTGATCACTGGATGCCAGATGATCACCTACGATAACATCAGAAACACTTTCCCCGTTAGTAAGCACTAAGTCTAGTATGGCCCCATCCCGTGTGGATTCCATTACCAACTGCTAGAATAGTTCCCCCTGTAGAGAATCCAGGATCTCCCTGCTTCTAAAAGACCCCACAATAGGGATACCCCAATCAACATCTGGTAGTACTTCCCCTTTCATAGCTATATTTTGAATGTCTTGTCTTCCATAAAATATCTGTGTACTTCTTCTATGAAGGAGGCCTGTATATCACACCAATATAAATATATTTGCCATTCCCTCTTTCCAGATTGACCCACAGTGCCTCTTCCTTACCCTGTAGGTCCTATAATTGTGTGGATTTAATATTATCTTTAACATATAATGCCACTCTTCCTCCCTTTCTTCCTATCCTGTCTTTCCTGAACACATTATAGCCTAGTATAACTATATCCCAGTCATGTTTCTCTGTGAACCATGTCTCTGTGGTTGCCACTAAATCCAAATCAGCATCTTCCATCACAGCCTCAAGATCTTATTTTCCATACTTTGGGCATTAGTGTATACTGCTTTCCAGACGTTGCCCCTTTTCCCCACTTGTGTAGAAGTACTTAATGCTTCACTTACCTGAAGGCTTGTTCTTACCTAGGAGCTTTGATCACCCTGCCCCAACGATTCTAGTTTAAAGACCTAGGTGGGTTAGCCAGTCTGCTGCTGACAACACTTCTCCCTTCTTTGATAGATGAACACCATCTCTGCTCAGCATCCCTAGGAAAAACATCCCATGGTCCAGGAAGCAAAAATGCTCTTGATTATACCATCTGTGCAGTCATGTATTCATCTCCAGGATGCGAACTTCTCTGCCTTGGCCTTTACCCTCAACAGGAAGGATCGATGAGAACACCACCTGTGCACCTGTCTGCTTCT
Organism: Microcaecilia unicolor; assembly: GCF_901765095.1. Lineage (NCBI taxonomy): Eukaryota > Metazoa > Chordata > Amphibia > Gymnophiona > Siphonopidae > Microcaecilia > Microcaecilia unicolor. Next base: position 94,727,468 of record NC_044032.1, on the reverse strand, counting down.
CCCTCTCTCCCAGAGCCATGAGGTCACTTTTGATATGTTCGGAGGGGTATCTAGAAGTATTTTTTGTGCCAACATGGATGAGCAGCTGTCACAATGTCCAGGAATGGAGTGAGACCTTGTACCGATCCGAAGCTCAGCAGTAAGAAAACCCCATGCTTCACCTGCGACGGCCACCATTCCCCAGCGGTTGAGCACCTGGGTTCAGATGGCCAGCAGGACTTGGAAAGTGGGACGAGAGCAGGACTCAGGAGATGACAGAGACAGACAACTAATCAGCAGAAGTCAGGTCTAGGCACAGAGGCAGGGCAGGCAGCAATCCAGCAGTCAGGTCCAGGCACAGGGTCAGGGCAGACAGCAATCCAGTGAAGTCAGGTCCAGGCACAGAGTCAAAACCAAGCAAAACAGGAATAATCACAGCAAGAACGCACTAGATACCAGGAAGAAGTAGCTGAGACAAAGAGAGGAGGGAAACTCCTAGTTTAAAAGTGAAGGTGTCTGATGTCAGAGTAGGCACGTCCAAAGTGTAGGCATGCCCAAAGTGTAGGCGCATCCAAACTGGAACTGAAGAGAGAAGTGTATACTAGCCTCTGCCTCCACATCTAACGTTCCAGGTTCGTGATAGCAGCATTGGATAATAGTCATTAGGCTTGATGAGTCTCAACAAGCTCTCTGTAACATCTTGAATTTTTGCACCTGGCAGAAAGTACACCTCCTGGAACATCATGTCTGGTCTGCAGATGGATGCCTCTGTACCCCTCAGAAGAAAATCACCAACTATCACTACCCTTCACCTATTAGTGGTCAATGATCCTGCAACTTTTGAGATTTTGAGCTCCAATTCCTCCTTTCTCTGGGATGCTCTCACTTCTCCACTTCCAGGGTTGCAAATCGGTTCTTCAGTTCGAGGGAAAGTGGAGTCATGCAGGGTGTTGTGATCTGAGTCCAATTGTCTTCTTTCAGCACAGCTTCTTCTTCCCCACTGCTGGGAATGTTTGATGCTTCATTAAGCATTTCATCAACCTTGCCTCCTCCTCTCTCAGTTATTTCACTTCTTTCATGAAGGATTCACGCTGAAGACATCTTGCACATGGAACCAGCCCATTTCCTGGGATCACATTTTCTGTCTGCACAGAGGCAGAAGCTGTAACTGGGGCAACACTTTTGGTGACATGATGTTTTCCAGCCATACTGCAGATGCAGAAGCATTTGCACCTTTGGAAAGAAAACAGAAAAAGAACTACCAAAGTCCCTAACATTTCCTCAGCTGTCTTCTTTTGTGTAAGCTCTAACCCTCAGAAGTGCAGGGACTTCAAAATAGATTATTTAAGTCACCTCTCCTTTTAAAATGGAGGTAAAAAAGAAATCCTGGAGACAGCAAGCAAGCAAAGAAGCTCCTTAAAGAGAAAATTAAACTAAGTCCTCTCTAGTAAGATAAGAAAAAAAAATAAAGCAACAGTTTTCCCAGCAATATAAAATTTGAATTTAAATAAACCTGTCCCTAAAATAAATAAATCAGGTACATCATTTGTTGCAAAAAAAAAAAGAGCCAAAAAAAAATCTACTTCAAGCTACAATGTCTACCTCCCAATTGGCTGGAGAGCCTATAGATCAAAGATCAACCGTGGGGTAAGTGGAAGAAAATTAAACATTAAACAGAGGCTTCCCTCAACTGGTATCTGTGCTCTAAACTGATGTTATGCCAAGATCTAAAATGCTATCTAAAATACTAAACTAGACTCTAAAACACTATTTGTATAAAACCGTAACAGAGACTTAAAGGCTACACTATTGTCTAAACTGACTTTGCTAAATAAGTAACGTAATTTAACAACAACAAAAGACAATGAAATTACCTATTCAACCCCAAGTTTACCTTTTTCCCAAGTCTGAATGCCATTTCCAGCAGGTAAGATACACCAGTGAAGCTTTCTCCTTCTCAGCAGGTCCTCTCTCAGCACCTCTTCAGGACTAGATAACTGAGAAGTGGAGGGCAAGTCATCCCACTACCACCCATGTAAGACAATCAGCCATCTGCCTTCAATTACAGCTGTGATGATGCCAAAACCCCGCCACCATTCTTTGATGGTCAATATTTGTACTGACATTTCGCTTTCTGAGTACTATACTGGGTTTTTTTTTTTAAATACGAGTCTACGTGTGTCTCTATTGCATTTGGGTGAGGAGAGGATTTTGTGGCTTTTACGCTGTGGAACTTATCATATATTTTTATTACAAACTCCATTACTACTGACAGCAAATTATTCAAACAGAGAGGTTATTGTAAATGTCAGTGGTAATGAAACAATTTCTTTTTAAAAGTTAGTTCTGTAGAATCAATGTTTTCATCAATAAAAAGTTGCCCGCTGACAAAGAGGCAACTCTGGTCTGACCATTCATGAGACGTTTTAAGAACTGAAAAATCTTACATTTACAGTTGCTTTGGGAATTTTAGTCAGTAGGAGCCTGTCAGTCAGTAGGGAAAGACCAATGACAGATAGCTGGCACTTGTTTTAGAACAGATGCAGGGAAGTTTGGCTGGCCAGACAGAACTGACTCCCACAGGAAATCATGAAAGGAAGTGAGAGATAGAACATAAATATCCAAAAGTACACTTTAAAAGGGAGTAACACTTAAATTGTAACTAAGATCTAATTTTAGAACTTAAATATGGGTATATAAACACATTAACCGAATTCTGCTCAGGACAGTTCCGTACTTCAGCATTTAGGACTGTGTGCTTTCATTTTACTACACTTTACCATGTGAATATATGCATTAATGAGCTTTAGTAAATAAGCCCCATATTCTGTAATGGAAGCTATATTAAAAATCAGAGGTCACAGTTCAGAGAGGCGTAGCAAATCAGCTCCAGCCTGAGAACCAGGGTAGCCAATGTTCAAATATCACTGACTTCCTTGTGATCTTAGGTAAGTCACTTTGCCCCCCGCTGCCCCACATACCAGCTTAAATTGTAGGCCTCCTGGGGCAGGGATCTACCTATACCACCTGAATTGGAACTTGCCTGAAGTGCAGGTTTGGAAAGATGAATAATTAAATTTAAATTATATAATACCATGATTTTAATCATTTACCTGTAGACTGTAATTTTACAAAGCATGCCTAGACTGTGAAAGCATACAGATGCAAATGCTGCACTATTTAATAAAGGCAACATGGGCCTTTAATTAACCACCCCTCCAGAAGGCAGGCACACACGTCTACACCTGTATGAGGCCTTTAATTAACCACCCCTCCAGAAGGCAGGCACACACGTCTACACCTGTATGAGGCAGGAGTAATTTCTTGTGTATATGTGCCTGTCAGAACTGGCTGAATGCCAGTAAAATTCCTATAAAGCTAAGAAAAATACAAATGCATTTGGCCACCTGCACAGCTGGAGAAGCTATTTTACAAAGAAATACATTCACAAAAAGGGGTTCTACATAAGTACATAAGTTTTGCCATACTGGCACAGACCAAAGGTCCATCAAGCCCAGCATCCTGTTTCCAACAGTGGCCAATCCAGGTCACAAATACCTGGCAAGATCCCAAAGAAGTACAAAATGTTTTATACTGCTTATTTTCAAGTTCTCCACAAGAAAATATGGAGAAACCTAGGAAAACCACTTGTTGCGCTGACTCTGGGGCTAGCCAATGTTCCCCATCACTAAGAAAACCCATTCAAATAGGCACGCCAGTTGGTGGGCAAGAAAAAAAACGGTGAGGATTGGCCGCCAGATCCTGGTATGCTAGGAGTCTGCAAAGGTGTTTTCAGTGGGTTCTCCTAAAAACCACCTGACGGAAGTCTCTAGAGAGGTCTCTTCCAGGGATGTTAGAGGTCCCTGCTGCCAACTGCTGAATCTACAGCCTGTGTCAAAAGAGCAAGTTGGACAGCACTAATAGCAGTTCTGTTACCCCTCCCCCTTCTTCCTGTTCTGGCTAGGTCTGGATTAGCGGGTGTCTCAGAGTACTCACAATCAGTAGTTTGCCGGAACTGTGAATTAACCCCGGAAACAGGGAGAGGAATATCAAACACACTAAGCTCGTCTCCCACTCCGAGAGTGGGAGAGGAAAAGAAACTAAATTCAGGATTTGTTCCAAGTTCAAAGGATCAAACTTTAAGTTGATAAATTTTTTTATTTTTGTGTTCTCCAATTAAGGTAAGTATTCAACCATAAAATACAGGGAATGATTTTTCTCTTTTCAGTCAATACATATAAGCTTGACATGCAATCGCTCACTATAGTCTTGTTCCTTTTGTGTTTTAAACAGGGTAATTGCTCTCTTCAGCAAAGACTAATATCAGATAAGTTCAACGTCAAACATTTATTTATTTATTTATTGCACTTGTATCCCACATTTTCCCACCTATTTGCAGGCTCAATGAGGCTTACATTGTTCCGTCATGGCGATTGCCATTTCTGGCATGAGGAAATACAAGTTGGTAATGCAAACATGTTCATAAGAGAAAGCAGATTATGGAGAGTTCACTATCAAGATCAGAGATATAGTGTTGCAGCTCTAACGTTCATTCGTAATCATTGTTAAGGCAAACAGGTATATGAAGTTTTAAGTCCAGTTCTGGTATAAATTTTATTGATTGGGATTTAGGATGGGTCATTGTGGTATGCCTTATTGAACAAGTTGGTTTTTAGTAGTTTTCGGAAGTTGGTTAGGTTATGCATTGTTTTTGTGGCAAGTGGTAGTGTATTCCATATTTCACTTGCTTACAATTTGTGTCAAGAATTTGATTCTTTGTATACAATTCTTTTTTTTCAGTGCACCTACTCTTTTCCTCAGGATGGACAACTCTCAACTCAAATAAGTATTCCCTTTGCTTCCCCTCTCTTTAATACACCCTCCAATTCATAAGAGCAGTTTTTTCCTTTCCTCCCCTTTGCAAACTGTCACTTAGCTGAAGTAGAGTTCCAGTGAAGTGGTCTCTTTCTTGTGTGGGAGATGCTGGTATGGATCCACCGGTGCTTCTTTGCAATTGCTTTCTTCTTCCTAAACCTCTCTAATAAAAACAAACTGGGAGGCAAAACCCTGACCTCCCTATTTCTTCCATGAACTCCTCTATGGTGACTTTAAATAGGTTTGGTTATACTGTGGACCAGCTCACTAATTTAAACAAAATTAATTAAAAATGTCACTACCTTTCAAGTCTATATTTTACTTTGTGGTCCCTATTCTAAAGGCACTGGAGAAAGCTTGTGCACAGTCTCTATGCTCCTCTCACAGTATAACATTCCATCTTCAGTCTGCCACTCAACATTCTAACACCCAATCTGCATAAAGCACTTTTGCAAAACCTCTCATTACTCACAGGTAACTCCTTTCTGAGGAGAAACCTGATAGCATCTGGTTAAGACTCTGTTTGTAATACCCTTAATGTCTAAACTCTTTCCACTATTTAAAGAAATTCAGCATTACAATACTATGAATGTGCTGAATATTCCAACCTGCTGTCTGGGCTAATCCTGTACTGCACTCACCTGCACACAGACTCAGTCAAATAACAATAATTTCTCTTTCCCAGTTTTAAAACCCACTTCCACTTTCTTCCCTGTCACATTCAAACCCCTTTCTCACTCTCCCCCTGTCACTCTTCTCTATTTCTCATTCAGTTCACTTACTGTCCTGACCCACAGTCATTCTCCTGTACAGGTCACTCTCAAACTAGGTCTCAATTATTCTCTTTCACATTAAACTTTTTCTAAATGACTTTAACACTGTTTCATATCTCTCTCACATGGAGCCTTCAGAAACACATCCTTTCACTCTCAGTGCTTCAGCTTCTTCTGTTAACTGCCAGCCGCAGCGTTGCCCAGGCAACAGAACCATTGCACGTGCATCAACGGTCCCTCTGCCAATAAAAACACTTTTAGAATTCCATTTTTTTTTCGCTGACCCATGGAATTCTGCCAAGCCCAACTGAATCTCTATTTTTTATTTAATTTTTCCCATAGGAAATAATGGAGAAAATGATTTACTTCCAAAAAAACATTCATACTTAACCCAAACTACACCAAATTTCCTATTACCCTAAAACCCCTTACTTCCTACTGAATTATGATTTTAGTTTTCAAAAATAACTATCTTTAATGGCCGCCCAATTATAAACTCCCATAAACCCCTTAAAAATCCCAAATTTAATTAAAACTAATATAAAAAATTAAATTAACCCATTCTCTACCTACAGCGTCAAGTTTAAAATTGTATTCCTTAAAGAACTCCTTTTTTCAGCCCCATTACCAAAACTCCCACTAAAAATATTTAATTAAATTTAAACCTTCAGAAAAATTCAATAAAATTCCCCAACCCCAAATCCACAACCAAAATTCAAATCCCATTAACCCTTTATTTTTTAAAAAAATCAAAATCCCAATTTTCACAATAACAAAAAAAAAAAAAAAAAAAATTTTGGGCCAAAAACCCCATTACCTTGTTCCTGATTTTCCCCTTACTCGATGACCACCACTGGATCCGGTCCCAAGGATCAGCTTTCAAAAACAGAGCCCTTAGAAAAATCACCCCGAAAACCACCGAATTCCTGGAGCTCTGGCTCAAAAATTTAGCTGGCTCAGTTAGGCCTACCGGAGCTCTGGAGTTTGCACATGCTGCGCACGTGCACACGCGTTTCATCCTCTGCACCCGTTCCGGTGCTGGATCACGTCCCAGTCCTCTTCCTCCTGTCCAGAATCAGCTCCCCTCCGCAACTGCCCCGAACACTGGGCCAAAGCCACCGGAAATGCCCAGTGAACCTCGCCATGCCCTGGGATGTGCCCAACCGTCCCTGGGCCCCCCCAAGGAAACCACAGCATTGCCGGTGACTCTGCAGTGCTGCCCTATGCAGCGTCTCTCCCTCCGGCCGTGACCTCCTGCAGTCCGGCCCAAAAGCAGCCACGAGGACGCCCACCCCTCGTGACAGCCCCAAACTCCCCCCGGCGTCCCCAGTCCTGTCGCCGACTGGAACTGGCCCGGAAACGGCCCCGGAGATGCCAGGAATGCCTGGCACAGCTCGTCACGCCCGGGGACGTGCCCAACCATCCCCGGTTTACAGTAAATTGCGGCGCTGCCTCCCGCAGCGCCTCTCCAGGATTCCCCCCTCCTGCGTTGCCCCATACCTCCCCGGACCGCCGTCAATAGCAGCCACCATTCCGAAAACAGGGCCCGAAGACTCCGGAGTTCCCCGGACAACATTGAGACAGCCACGAACGGCCCAGAGACCCCACCTGAGTGGCCTGCACTGCTGCACTGCCTCTCTGTCCTCCGGGGACCCTCAAGAACCCCAAAAGACACCCCCAGGTACTAAAAAAAATTATTTTCTTTACCCCATGTTACACTAACATGCCCAGACAGTTATCCAGGTACCAGCAGTATCAACTATCTGCCAGATTCTGTATAGGTTGCCCAAAGTTGGGCATGGATCACAACATGTAAACTTATTAGCCAGTTAGGTGATAACAATTCATTACTATGTTTATTGGAGGAGTAGCTTAGTGGTTAGTGCAGCGAACTTTGATCCTGGGGAACTGGGTCCGATTCCCACTGCAGCTCCCTGTGTCTCTGGGCAAGTCACCCAACCCTCCATTGTCCCAGGTACAAATAAGTACCTATATATACTATGTAAACTGCTCTGAATGTAGTTGCTAAAAACCACAGAAAGGCGGTATATCAAATCCCATTTCCCTTCCCTTTCCCCTTATTAAAATTTGCCATACCGCCCTTTCTGAGCATGCAGGCCAGGTCAGTTTACAATAAACCTAAAATAACATAAAACCAAGCTCAGAAAATAATTCAATCAATGACAGGTAAGAAGTCAAGAACAAACACACCTAAAATTAAAATTATTAAATGCTGAAAGTAAAGAAAATCACTGTTGCTGTGTCCAAAAGAGGGGGGACGGGAGATAGGGATGGAGGGGGGAGAGGGAGGGGGAGGGTGGAGAGAGGAGGGGCCCCTGCCGCTCACTCTCATTCTCACACATACACTCTCAATTCTCACACACACACTCTCTCACAGTCTCACTCTGTCACATACACACACTCGCACATTCACTCTCTCTCTCTCTCAGTCACTCTCACACACACACTCGCACCCAGTCTCACTCTGTCATACACACACTCGCACATTCACTATCTCTCACACACACACTCTCAAACATACACACTCCCAGGAAAACCTTGCTAGCGCCCATTTCATTTGTGCCAGAAACGGGCCTTTTTTACTAGTAAAAAAAAAAAAAAGCGGTATGCCTAATGGATTCTAGGTGGCATTTACAGAATACTAGCTTAGTGAACATCATCCAAGCGCTTAACTTTGGATGCTATTTATTGAATTCCCCCCACCATATCCAGATTTAACTTCTGGTGGCTGGGCAATACCCAAATATTGAGTGCTGGTGCCTTGATTAGACCAAGGATTGGATATCAGGGTGAAATTCAGCTTGCGGCAATCAGCACCATAAAAATTCACTGACACCAGCTGAATATCAGGGGCGTGTTAGCTATTTAAGTCTATCCCCATATGCTTTATGATAAAGACCACTGACCATGTTAGTAGCCACCCTTTGGAACAACTTCATCCAGCTTATATCCTTTCGAGGGTGCGCTCTCCAGATGTGGAGCAATAGCCTGTTCGTTAGAGTTTCGGACTGAAATCCAGAGAAGGCAGTGTAACTGGCAGATTTCATGAAACTGAACATCAGGGAGAGGCAATTAAGGTGCTGATTGAGAAAAACTATTTTGTAAAATCTAAAATATAGAGGTTGTTTCTAACACAAGAAAGGTAAGCACCATCCCCCCCTCCCCCTTCAGTCACTCCTCCAAACCCCAGGTATAAAGTGAAATGTAGTTGTACCTATTACTTTCCTTTCCTAGAATCTTGCCATATCTGCCTGAACAAGTGAGGGTTGTATCCCTTTTCTACCAGCAAATGGAGATGGGATTACAGATTTTTTCCAGTGACATCACTGGTACATAGGCCAGTGCCTTCTGAAGTTCTCCAGTATGTCCCTGTCAAAGCAAAGTAAGGTCCAATTCTATGCCCCATCTGCCCAATGCAGCATAGAATTTTAATGCATATCTATATACATCACTACAGAGAGAGAAAGAAAGAACTCATTGAGTCTCTTAAAAACCAAAGTCTTCCAAGGATGGGTCCCAGATTGGTATGGCAGAATTCAAAGAAAGGAAATTTACAGGTATGACTACATTTCATCTTCCTTATTGTCTCTGCCATACCAGTCTGAACAAATGGATGTAACCAAGCAGACAAGGCCTCCTGAATAAGTGCTCTGCCAAAGGCTGACTGTCTATTGGTGAACACATCAAGTCTGTAATGTTTCACATAGGAATGTATTTATTTATTTATTTGTGACATTTATATCCCACATTATCCCAAACAAGTTTGAGTTCAATGTGGCTTACAATAAACAGCAGAGGATACATAACAAAGAATAATGCATAAGAAAGTAATTTGTTGTAAGAATCCAATTTTACAATACAATATCATAAACATACTGGGATAATAGCTACGGATGTTTAACATTTAGAAAATCTATTATGAATGAGAAATTGTACATGAAGCAAAGAGAAAGTTAATGGTAAATAGAGTAATAACAAATTCAAGTAATAATTAATTGTTTCAGATATGGTTGTTCTTTGTGAGGGTTTGTTTGAATAGGAATGATTTGAGGACTTTGCGGAATCTAGTATATTGTAGAATGTAGTGATGACCAGGTTGCCGCCCTGCAGATATCCTCAGGATAGAATACCCGGGGCTTCTGCACAAGAGATCACCTGTGTCTGAGTCGAATGAGCTGTCAAACCTCTCATCTGCATGTTCTGATAAAAATAATCCGTCTGAACAGCTGCCTTGATCCAATGAGCAATGGGAGATTTGGAGACTAGAAGGCCCTTACGTGGACCATGGAAAAACAGGAACAAATGATTTGAGAGACAGAAGAACTTGTTTCCTGCACATAACAGGGTAGAACACTCTGGACATTCAATCTATAGAGTCCTTTGGACTGACTGTCTGAATCCCAATCCAGAAAGAAGTGCAAAGACCCCTCCTGATTCATATGGAATGGGGAAGTCACTTAAGGTAGAAAAGAGGGAACTGTCCGGAGAACACAGAAGGGAAGCTTTTCATTACTATCAGCTGTGGCTGTATGTTTTAAAGCTGTTATTTCTGAGGTCTTTTTTCTCCACATTTTTTTGGGGATTGCGTGGCAGTGGGAGGTACCCTGAATAGAAGAGAGGTGATTTTTTCTTGAGTACTGTATGATCTTTCATCTCAAATCTTATTTGATTTTTCTTGTAAGAGGTAATTGAAATCACCCATTATTATAAAACCATAAACCGCTTAGGTGTAAGTGGTATATAAATACTTAAATGAAATGAACGAATTATACCGTTGCCCAATTTGCCAGCTTTCTTAATTTCTGTAAACATTTCTTCATCTGCCTGTTTGTTCTGCCCTGGCGGATAGTAGTACAGCCCTATAAGAATACCCCTTCCTTTCACTTATGGAATTTCTATCCATAATGATTTCACGCTGTTTCACGTGGAATGTTTATTTTATTTGACTCAATTCCCTCTTTAATATATAGAGCAACCCCCCCCCCCCCCCAATTTGATCCTTTCTATCATTGCGATACAATATGCACCCTGCTAACACAGTGTCCCATTGATTAGCCTCCTTCCACCAGGTTTCTGAAATGCCTATTATATCTACCTCTTCATTTAGTGCTATATACTCCAATTCTTCTATCTTATTTTTAAGGCTTCTAGCGTTTGTATATAGACACTTCAAATTGTCTTTCTTCCTTGCATCTACAGGCTGCTTTGAAGTTAATGATAATTTGAATACTTTACTCTGTTCTCCCATTGAACATAATGGCTTTCTTTCACCATTATTGAAAACTATCAGATTCCCTAAAGATCCTGTTTCAATAGTATCCTTCAAGGATATTCCACACCAAACCATGTGCTCCTGGGCGACTGTCAGCTTCCCCCCCCCCCCCCCCCCCAATTTAGTTTAAAAGCTGCTCTATCTCCTTTTTAAATGTTAGCGCCAGCAGCCTGGTTCCATTGGGTTAAGCTGGAGCCCATCCTTTCGGAACAGGCTTCCCCTTCCCAAGAATGTTGTCCAGTTCCTAACAAATTTAAATCCCTCATTCCTGTACCATCGTCTCAATCACACATTGAGACTTCAGAGCTCTGTGTGCCTCTTGGGTCCTGTGCATGGAAAAGAGAGCATTTCTGAAAATGCTAACCCTGGAGGATCTGGATTTCAGCTTTCTACTTAGGATCCTAAATTTGGCTTCCAGAACCTCCCTCCCACATTCTCCTATGTCATTGGTACCCACATGTACCAAAACAGCATGCTCCTCCCCAGCACTATCTAAAATCCTATCTAGGTGACGCGTGAGGTCTGCCACCTTCGCATCAGGCAGGCAAGTGACCAGGCAATCCTCACATCCACCAGCTACCAGTTATCTACATGCCTAATAATTGAATCATCAACTACAACAGCCATCCTAACCCTCCCTTCCTGGGCAGAAGCTCCTGGAGACACATTGTCGGTGCGAGATGATATTGCATCCCCCTGGTGGGCTGCTCCTGGCTATAGGATTACTTCCAACTTTACTAGGATGATGCTCTCCTTCAAGGCAGCACAAGCGCCGCCAGACTGGAGGTGGGTCTTCTCTACAACATCTCTGTAGGCCTCTTCTATGTACCTCGTCTCCCTCAGCTCCTCCAAGTCTGTTACTCTAGCCTCAAGAGAACAGACTCGTTCTCTGAGAGGTAGGAGCTCTTTGCATCAAACAACTTCTGCAAGAGGATTGTGCCTTGGGCACATGCTCAGGCACAATCCTCATGCAGAAGTAGTCTGATGATCAAAACTAATAACCAGTGCTTTTTTTGTGCCGGTACGCGACGGTACGGCGTACCGGCACCTTTTTTCTGGGGTTCACCTGCTCGCTCCCTGCTGTTTGCACCCGGCCGATCCCTGCCTCGTAAAACTTTTATTTTTGCGCGAACCGGCAAACTGAAGAAAGAAAACAAACAGCAGACAGGCTTGCCTCCTTCCATCGCGTCGGCCGCTTTGTTTCCCTGCATTCTCAGCACGTCCCGCCCTCCTCGATGTCATTTCCTTTCCTCGAGGGCAGGACGCGCTGAGAATGCAGGGAAATGAATCGGCCGACGCGATGGAAGGAGGGAAGCCTGTCTGCTGTTTGTTTTCTTTCTTCAGTCTGCCGGTTCGTGAAAAAATAAAAGTTTTACGAGGCATGGATCAGCCATGTGTAAACAGCAGGGAGCGAGCAGGGGAGGGTGAGCAAGTGGGGCTGGGGTTTGAATGATCTCGGGGGCAGGTGGAGGCTGGGACGAGTCACTGGACATTGAAGGGAGGGGGAGGATAGGGGGCAAAAGAGAATTGCTGGACATGGAGGGGATGGGATAGTAGGGCAGGGGAGAGAGGAGAATGGAGAATTGCTGGGCAGGGGAGAGAGGAGAATTGCTGGACATGGATGGAAGGGGAAGGCAGGGAAGAAAGAATTGCTGGACTTGGATAGGAGAGGAGGGCAGGGGAGAGAGGAGAATCACTGGACATGGGAGGGGAGGGCAGGGGAGAGAGGAGACATGCTGGACATGGATGGAGGGGAGGGAAGATAGGAAGGAGATCCACATGGATGGGATGGCAGGGGAGGAAGGAGAAATGCTGGAAATGGACGGAGAGGAGAGGAGAGCAGAGCAGGAGATAGAGGAGAATTGCTGGACATGGATGGATGGAGGGGTTGGCGGGGAGAGAGGAGAAATGCTGGACATGGAAGAAGAAAGGAGGAAAGTAAAGAAATAAATGGAAAGGAAGCCCTGAAAACGGAGTTAAGAGAACAGATAGAGAGCAGCAGAATCAGACACCTGGACCAGTATGGATAGAAAACAGTCACTAGACAACAAAGGTAGAAAAAAATTATTTTATTTTCATTTTAGTGTTTGGAATTTGTCCAATTTGAGAATTTACATCTGTTGTCTTATTTTGCACTGGGTATACTGGAGCTGTAACATCTTACAGAAATGATTTATAATGAAAAAAAAAATCACAAGTTATTGTTTTTCTCCTATACTAGTATATTTTCAATGTCGTCTGTTTATATGCGCCATGGCTGATATAAGGGGTGTGGCTAATGTGGGTGTGGCTATCATAGGGGTGGAGCCATATGTGGTGACCCCGCCCATAATGAGTACCGGCACCTTTTTTTCTACAAAAAATGCACTGCTAATAACATACATAAATCTGCATGCCACTAGTTTTGATCATCAGGGCGTTGTTTCCACTCACTGTTCCGGTGCAAATTTTACAGCGCTGTTTGGAACAGTGTGGGGGAAACTGATCATTGGCACCTCAGTAATCAGATTGCCTTAGTAACCTTTGTAACTATTCTACTTCCTTACACCCTAATTAACACCTAATTCAAGTCAGTATCAGTGCTACCTTTCTAGCAACCAAAGAACAGAAAATAACTTTATTTTAGGGCAAAGTTTAAGCCCTGCTACTATCCTTTTTAATGCTCTACCTCAAGAGAAAGTTTCAGTTTAAAACTATGGGGAAAAGGGTTGTACACTATGGAAACTAGTTAATAAAGCTTGCTTCTCTTTCTTTTTTTTTTCCCCTAAGACTGAACTAGGCCCTGATGTGACTTCTTGAGGCTATCTGTTAATGCTGTGGCAGAAAGTTCAGGTTTAAAAGCTATGGGGGAAAGGGTATGGAGACTAGTTAATAAAGTTTGCTTTTTTTTTCTTACTTCTGTCTTTATCAATAACCTACAATTCCTCTTTCAAACCCCAATTTTTAAGTTACCAAAGGACAGAGCAAAATAATGTTCATTTTGCCAGAGAAATGTCTTCTCTTAGAACTACCAGCATAGTTTCAGTACTATAGCCATAGCATAATGCAGTTTGTCGAGGGTGCAATACCCTGAATCCTCAATGATATCCACTAACTGGGTCACCATTATCTTCTCTACTACTTTTGGTAAAAAGCAAAAATTTGAGATGTCTATAGTTCTTGAGTTTCAACAAATCCAATGATTTCCCTTTAGGCATCAGCTTAACCACTGCATGCTTCCATACTAAAGGTAATAGCCCCATCTGAAGACTTTGGTTTATCATGGACCACACAAACGGCAATAAACTATGCACTGGTAACAAGCAACTTGGGGGCACAGGGTCTAGTACTGTCATAGTTTTCTTAACCTGATGTGCTACTTTTTCCAGTGAAGTCATTGTCAAATCACTAAATTCCTTCCAAGATCTTCCATAATTTGAAACAACTAACAGAGGTTCTAAATCCATAACTTTGTCAATAGTTATGATTGTCCCTTAAACGGACATAGCATCTCAATTTCCTCTACAAAATATGTTGCCAAGGATTGCACAGATGGCTGTGGCAAACATTCACTAGATGAATCTTCACATAATTCATTAACCACTGATAATAATTTTCATGTTGGACATTGGTCCTGCTTTATAATAATAGTATAATAATCCTCTTTAGCCTGTCTCACTGCTATCATATAATATTTTTGCGCTTACAGTGGTTTAAAAACATAGTGGTCTGGTGCTTCCGCCACAGCCTTTCATAATACCATACCTGACGTTTCAATAAATATAAATCTGCATGATATCAATGGGTCCTACCACCAGAAGAAAACACCCACCCAGTGCAGTGGGGCCACAGATTCCAGCACCTCATACAAAGTTGTTTGCCAGGCATCCATTTTCTTCTCTAGTGACAAACACTGAAATTTCACCAGCAAACTTTCAAACAAAGATGGTAAATCCTGTGGATTAAGTCCCTTCAGGTAACGTGAATAACCCCCCCCCCCCCTTTCTAGTTCCAAACAAGGTTATTCTGAATACCAACAATTTAAAATATTACCACTGCATGATCCGACCACGATAACCTTTGAATAGGTTGGCTCATGGACCCACTGTAGCAAATCTAAATCATGTTAAGGAAATAAATTCCTCAGCTTGCACCTCCTGTCCTCCATCCACATGTAAATTATAATCCCCTAAAATCACAATATCGGGGAATGAGAAAGCCAATTTCGCTATAGCCTGTAACACATTATCCCATTCTACTGCTAAAATGTTTGTTGGACAATTAAAAAGCGCTACACATAATCCAAGTGAGGGAACTGAAGTACAAGGACTTCCATATAGGGGAATCTGTCCATAGCAAGTGCATTGAGTTCGTGAAATTATCAAATAATTTGATGGAACCCTCTGCACTAAATAAAAATCCTCTCCCATTTTTAACCAAGTTTCTGTATGACAAATTATATCTGGTAATATAGTATTCAACAGATCATATAATACTTCTGTCTTAGCTTTAATTGCTCTACAATTTAGCAATACAAATTTTACAGCTAATTCATCAAACTGTCAAATTGTAAGCCTTCCCTTGGAAGTTCAGTGGTATCAGATAATCTCCCTCTGTGAACCCAATAATCAATTAGCATCTCTAAGCTTTCTAAAATCCCTAATACTCCCCCATGTTCCATCATTGCCTTGGGACATCACCATCCCCAAAACTATAAATAACATACTAGAAAGTGTACACATACCTTCCCGTCTCCACCCTCTAGATCACTCACCCCTGGAGCTCGCCCCAAGAAGCGCGACCTGATCCTTGGGTGCGGGACGCTGCAGTGCGGACACTGCTAGCACGGTTTCTTTTAAAAATCCCAGGGCTTACTTTCTGCAGTCATGTGACCGCTTCTGAATCAGACTGCTATCTTCTTCCAAAGAAGTTTGTACTAGGATAATGAAGCCCCAGGTATCTGCAAACACACTCACAAAGCAAGTCATAAGTTACAGATTTGAAAGGTCCCAGGGCTTACTTTCGGTGATCACGTGACTGCTTCTCAGACATACCAAGTCACACGCTTTTGGCGTGTGACACATGCATTCAGCCCCATTCTTCAGCTCACTTGCCAAAACCTCCTGTTCTCCTGCATTCAGGGAGCTGGACCCCCTCTAGAAAAAAAATCTCCCTCCTGAAAGCCTCTCACTACCTACCCTTGGGCCTACCTGAACAATGCCCTGGTGGTCTAGGGTACTAGTTTGGGCAGCAGCGCTTCCCAGTTGCTGCATTCCTTATTGGCTCCACGGTTCAAAATCATGGCCACAAACTCTTGTGAGACTACCACGTGAAGTTTCAGCCACAATTTTCAGTCTTGCATCTGGCACAGGCAGCACCTACTGGGGATCGCTGTTGCCTGACCTACTCTAGAACACCAGGGCACTGTTCGGGTAGGTCTGGGGCACGGTAGAGTCCTGGGAGCCCCTCAGGAGGAGGAGGAGGGAATGAGATGCTATTGCAGGGGGGAGGGGCAAGGAGGGAAAGAGGTAGGAGGTCAGGTAGGGAAGACAGAGATCCAATTGGGGGGGGGGGGTGAGGAAAAAAGATGGTTTGGAAAGGGAAAGAGATCCTGGACTTTGCATGGGGGGAGGATAAAGAAAGAGAGAAGTGCCAGAATCTGCAAAGAAAGAAGGAAGAGGGAGAGGTGCTCGTCCTGCAAAGGGGAGACAGAATAGGAGCGAGAGAAGAGAGGAACACTTGCTGGACCCCAGGGGGGAACAGAGGGAGGGAACAGAGAGGGAGAAATGCTTGTCAGGAGAGGGAGACAGGAGCGAAAGGACAGAGATGCTGACACATGGGGGGAGGGGATAGGGACACAGAACTGTTATGTTGGACAGGGCATGAACAGGGACACAGAGATGGGAGATGCTCAGCATGGTAGGAAGACTGGGGTGATGCTGGGTGAGATAGGGATGTAAAGAGAAGGATGGTGGGACATGGAGAGGAAATAAGTGCCAAATGGATTAGGAGACTGACAAAGACAGTTAAGAGAAGAAAGCAAAAAAAAAACAAAAAACAAAACAACAGAGGCTAGAACCAATACAATAAGAACAAATTTTGTTCAGACAACAAAAGGAGAAAAATAATTTTATTGTCTATTTATTGATTGGAATATATCAGTGTTTGGATTGTGCATATGCCAGAATCAGTTTTAGATGTGGCTGGGTCCCGTGAGAAAAAACCTCACACATTGGCCTTCAATCTCCAGCACTGCAGTGGTAAATCTCTACCACCCTTGGCGTCTCTGGCTTCTGAATCAGACTGCTGCCTTCTCCAAAGGTTGATTTTACTGGTTTTCCCCAGAGAAAATAAAAGAGACAGGCCTGTTTTGGTTTGAGACAGTCCCTAAGAATAGGAGCCAGCTCTGTAGGTATTGAGGGTGCTTGAGCATCTCCAATACAGAACAAACTCCTTGAATGTGGCCAGGGAGAGGTAATTTCCACTGGGTTGAGGTTATCAATAGAAATCAAACAAAATAAAACATGGAAAAGAAAATAAGATGATACCTATTTTTATTGGACATAACTTAATACATTTCTTGATTAGCTTTTGAAGGTTGCACTTCTTCGTCAGATCGGAAATAAGCAAATGTGGTAGCAGATAGTATATATATAAGACAAACATCAAAGCATTACTTCGACAGTCTGACAGAGTGGGAGGGTGGGGGTATGCATGGGGACATCAAAGCATTTCATTGATATTCTAACAGGACTAGCCGTTCAGACTGTAAAAACAGGCTAGTATAGGAGGGGGGGGGGGGGGTTGAAAGGCCCCCCACCCCGCCGCTGAGTTCACCGCTGCCGCCCCCCCTCCGAGTTCATCCTCCCCCCCCCCCCCGGAGCCGTCGCCACCCACCTTCCACCCGGTCGGGCCCTCGCTCCACTATTGAAACAGCGAGGGCACGCAGCACACAGCTCTACTGCTGAGCTGCCGTGGCCTTCCTTCTTCTTCTCTGCCTGTGTCCCGCCCTCGTGTGACGTAACGTCGTCGAGGGCGGGACACAGGCAGAGAAGAAGGAAGGCCGACGGCAGCTCAGCAGAGCTGTGTGCTGCGTACCCTCGCTGTTTCAATAGGGAAGCAAGGGCCCGACCGGGTGGAAGGTGGGTGGCGGTGGCAACTCCGGGTGGGGGGAGCGTTAGCGACGGCGGTGTCCCTCGCAAATGCGCAGTAGAGACCCTCTTTGTT
Organism: Microcaecilia unicolor; assembly: GCF_901765095.1. Taxonomy (NCBI): domain Eukaryota; kingdom Metazoa; phylum Chordata; class Amphibia; order Gymnophiona; family Siphonopidae; genus Microcaecilia; species Microcaecilia unicolor. Next base: position 94,709,342 of record NC_044032.1, on the reverse strand, counting down.
CCGCCCTCGTCATCACGTATTGACGCGGGGCAGAGAGGGTCTCTACTGCGCATTTGCGAGCGAGTACGACACTCGCCATTTATATATATTGATGATGGGTGTTGGTACGGTAGGTGAGAGGAGGGTGATAAACAGAGAAATACAACTTTATGGTTTATAATGGGCTACAAAACCCAGATCCTTATTAAGTCCTGTCTGTTGGGTGTCAAAATATTCTATCATTCTTACTTCAAAGGTCTTACGTTCCTGTATTGTTTTAACATTACCTTTCAGTATTCTTACTGTGAAATCACTGGTGCAGTGTTCTGGTCTTGTAAAGTGCTGGCCCACAGGGGTGGGGGCTTGACTGGCACCAGCTATTTGTGATGTCTGTGCAGATTGAATCTTGTCTTAAGCATCTGGCCTGTTTCTCCAATACAGCATCCTTCCTTACATTTTTTACACTGAATGATATATACCACATTGGAAGATGAGCATGTAAAAGATTCCTTTATGTTGAATATTTTTCCCTTGTGAATGACTGTGGGGTCCTGTGAAATGTTTTGGCATAGCTTGCAGCTGGACATGTTACAGGGAAACGTGCCCTTTTCTTTTTCATTTTTTGTTTTGAAAAGTTGGCTCCCATGAATTTCTACAGCGCTACCAGTCGTACGCAGCGCTTCACAATTGAACATGAAGAAAAGACAGTCCCTGCTCAAAAGAGCTTATAATCTAAATCAGGACAGACAGGGCAAACAAGGGATAAGGGTAGGACAGACAGAAGGACACATAGGGAAATGGGACTATCAAAGAGAGGAAGACAAGATAAAAGTTACGAGCAGGTGACAAGTTAGGAAACAAAAGCAGCATCAAACGTAGGCCTCTAGCCCGGACCTGAAAGCGGCCAGGGACGGAGCCCGACGCAATGGCTCAGGAAGTCCACTCCAGGCATAAGGCGCGGCAGGACAAAAGGAACGGAGTCTCTCTCTTCGAAAATGCCTCCCTACCCTACTTCCGGTAATCATGACTATCACACATATTATTGTTCGTAGTAATGGAAAGCCACAATTGCCCCACTGCAGCCATGAGGCAGCGTCGAGAGCGAAGAAGCGCGCGCAGTCGGCGGCAGCCCTGAGAAAGGTTCCCGTCCCCGCCCTGCCTTCGCGTCGCGAGACTCGCGACAGACGGCTGGGCGGTTCCGGTCTACGTCGCGCGTGACAATACCATAAAGCCGCCGTCCCTAGGGAACAGAGGGTGAGAGGGCGGAGCTTTCAGGTGTATGGAGTCAATTAAACCCAAGGTGGTCCAAGTTCCTTGTACGGAATCATCGGGGTAACTAAGCCGATTGGCCCAGCCCCTTGCCCACACGGCTTCGGTTCTACGCGCCTGCGCAATCTCCACCCCCTCCGTGTGCGTTGACTTGGGCCCGGCCCAGTGCTTTGGGGACGAAAACGGGGGCGTGGGCGTGGAAGCAGTAGAGCGATTCGTACGTATTCCAAAGTCAGCTCTCTGGACCTTTGTGCCCCGCCCCTCCCGATTGCAACAAAACATGTTGAGCCCCTTATTCCCGAGCACTGATCGGTGACGGTGGTGCTCGCAGCAGCAGTCTCAGCACAGCTTTTGTGCTCGTGCTGGCGGTGCCGTTGACAGGAGGTTGCTGCTGGAGGTCTTGTCAGGCTCGGGCTGTCAAGGTTGAACCACCATTGCCTGGACTTGGGTAGAGGAATCTGAAGCTGATTAATAACTACTGTCACCCTGCTTTATCCGGAATTTATTTGTAAAGCTGGTTCTAAGCCTGTCCAGTGGCTATTTTTAAAGGGTAGACAGTGTGGTTGGCAGCCATTCAGCTTTGGGGTTTCATAAAATTCTTCAGCACCTAGACATCTCAGTGGAGAGAAAGCGGCAGAATGTTTGACAAGGGCAGGCTGCCTTTCGTGGTCTTGGATGTAGTCTGCGTCGTGCTAGGTATGTAGATCTTTAGCACTGGGTGCTGGGTTGGCGAGTCTCGGGCTCAGTTTTAGTCCTTTCCGAGCTACGGGATGATAAAGTGAGCAACAACCAAGTACGGTTCTTAATCACTTTTATAGTTCCGGCCGCTGGCTGAACTCTTCCCTGCATTGCATTGCATTGCATGATATTCTTGCTTGATACTTTGTACATGGCGCCAGGTGTTAAAGCAAAGAGAGTTTCTTAGTGTCATCATATTTTCCATGATTTTTTTTTCTTTTTGGTGTTTGAAAGCAACTCATTAACTGTCCCAGTTTGTGGGATCTGGCGTTTGCTATTTGATTTCATTAAAAGTGCTTGCAATAGTAGTGCATGTCCCATTAACCTGTGTGATAAGTAAAGAATATTCCCTTTCGATTAACAGATGGAGAATAGAAAAGCGTGTCATCAAGGTTGGCTTAAATAGAAAACAGATGTGTCAGGGTTTCTTTTCTCCACCTAGATGGGTTATATATAGCAGGCTATCCTTAGCGAATTGTGACAGCTGTTTGGCAGTAAGGGCACAGATGAGGACATGGTTAAAGTGTTCATGCAATAAGTGTTTTGCCCACGTGAAACAACCTACACGCGTTTTTTAAATGTGCCCTGCCCAGGTTCATCTTTCCCTCGAGTTTCACAGCTGGTGAATGATAAAATTAGTCTGGATTACAGGGTATTGAATTTGATGTAGGTCTTTCTCTGTGATGCAGGACCACACCTTAGTGTCATTGTACTCGGATGGGTGTCTTTTATCTGTTGTAAGAGGACTGCCCAAAGCATATTTAGGTCTCTGATATTTTTTCTGTTTTGTTTACCGTCCTAGGGTTTAGGTTGTACAGTGAAAAATTGGTCTACCACAGTTGCCCAGAGATATTACCTGTATCTCCCCTTTAGTGTAAATAAAAGCCACCTACTCTCAATGAATTATCTGGCACTTCAAACTGCCAGTTACATCACTTCTGGCACTGTTTATTTATTATGTAACACTTCAAATCGTTTTGAAAAGTTGGTACCTGTGGCTGGGGCACTAAACATAACACATATTATTCCTCCCTGGATACAGTGATAGAGCTTGTTTAATATTGGGGATGCTCAGCGCCCACAGAACTGACACTTATGCCCTTAATCATAATACTTTTCAAGAAATTGCCTGCAGGCACAGTGACTCTTCCTCCTCCACTACCTTGGCAAGCTCACACACTAAAGGTGGTAAATCTATAAAGTGGGTGCAAAATATATACATAAATGACCAGAATATTGGCATATGTGTGCAAATATGTGACCATCTCTGGGAAAAGGCGACTAAAGTCACCAGATGCAAAAAATGAGGTTTTCATGAATCCTGTAAGAGCAAACAATTTGTAATACCATGGTGCAAACTCCATCCTTTTATGTGAAAAAATAAAAAGTTACAGAAGTTCAAGAATGTTGTTTATGGACCCATGACACAAAAATTGGCCATTCTCAGTATTTTTGGATCTGCTACATTAGTCACCTTTTCCCAGGATCGGTCACTTAAGTGCATAAATGTCAATATTTTAGCTTACTATTCTGTAAGTATGTCCGTATCATTGTATAACTTGTAATTTTCAGGTGGATGAGTCTGAATGGAGCAGTGCCTTTAAGTGCTTATCCCTGGAATCTAGGTGCAAGCATGTACACTGGCTCTATGGCTGGCGTAAGTGCTTGCGTCTAAACACATATATACCTGGTTACCCTAGTATTTCATAAAGGAAAGCAGGTGTCTACTTTCCTTTCTAGAATTAGCTGCAGTTAGGCACCCCTCTATAGAATTTCACTCGAAATGGTTATCCAAGCTGATTCTGGGAAAAGTGGATTAAAACAGTGTCTCTACAACATTCATCCATTTAGATACTAATGTATTCATTTGTTTTTGGCCAGAGATTGGCTCTGGAAACCCAGTCACCGTATGAACCCTTCATAATAAAAGCAGGCCATGTTCTCTCCACATTATTTCAGCTATGCACTGATTAATAGCCTCTGTGACCTAAAGACTTAGAAGAAATATTGGGCTATGTCCATACCTACAAACGTACAGATTAAAGCTGATTCAGGCATTGCTGGTTCCTTTTACTGAAATGTAAACCTCACAAAGATGTTTAAATTATTATAAATCTGTAATTTTTCAGTTGATCATTCAAGCTTTACCGATGGTGCACTTAGATTATTGTAATATAATTTATGTTGGATGCAAAGTAGAGATTCGGTGATGCCTGCAGATGTTACAAAATACTGCAGCTCGCTTAAAGTTTTTTTTTTTTTGTTTGTTTTTTGTAAGAGTTTCAGACTTTGAAAGTGCCAGACCTTTATTGCAAAGTCAGTCAGTGGAGGCCTGCGCAAAATTTAAGACTATGCTGCTTTGCCTTTTTTGATACTCCAAGGTGAGGCACCACAATATATGGTACCTGTCGTCGTCATCATCATGCTTGATAACAATTATAAGGGTAATTCACTGGGAATGTCAGTTCCAGCTCTTTCATGTAAACAACCCCCTGATGTGATAGATATTGAAATTTCAGAAAATACCTTGAATTGCATGATGGCGACAGGTACCATATATTGTGGTGCCTCACCTTGGAGTATCAGCAGTCAAACCAGGTATCTGTTCTAGAAATCACTGAAAACTTGGCTAGTTTGTAAATCTCCCCAAATTCTTTTATGTTCTTCTAGGGAACTGCTTTATTTATTCTGTTGTATTACTGTTCTTAATTTGTTGTGTTTTTCTAGGAAATTGTCCTATTTCTTTTTACTATCGGCTGCTCTGATCTAGAATTGGCTTTTGCGACATGAAAGTAATATAACTTATATGGCCAATATCTCCCATTGTAACAAAATAGACTTGGCCTACTTTAGTTCTCAGAGGATCATATTTATTCAATTAATATTTATTTAATATACTTTTACCACCTTCCCAAATTGACATGTATGTTTAGAGTGGTTTACAATATATTAGTGATATCTGAAACTTTTTCTGTAGATATGCCTCCTTTCTGCTAAGTAGAAAAGGAATGTGCTGTTCTAGTTAGAAAAACTAACCCTCCACCCCTTTTTTACAAAGTTGTGCGGCTTTGTAAAAAGGGAGTTAAATTAGTTGAAAGAAAACCAGCAAAATAGTTGGATAGGGATACTACATAATTTGTGTGTGTGTGTGTGGGGGGGGGGGGGGGTCAGTGACTCCAGGTAGTAAAATGAGCCCTGTGGTAGACAACATGCCTGGGAGCCCCTCAGTAGGGTAAGAAATGTTCCTTTAAATCTGTTGCAGATCTTGCCTGAGGAAGGGACCTTAACAATAAGAAAAGCTTTAAGGTGCAAATACTACTTTGCTTTGCTGAAATAGTCAATACTTGCTATCTATGAATGCAGTAACCATAGGCTTGTTGGTAATATGCACCTAAATGTAAGCACCTTGATACAGATTTACAGTAGTATTTTATATAAGCACTTTGGTGCTCCTTTTCAAAAGAGAAAAAACATCATAAAATGGTAGAAGAATGTTTTTCTCAAAAACATCCAAGTTGTGATTTGCAAAAGTCTGATTTGAGACGTTTTCCCCACATTTTGTCCAAATTTCAAGGGGGCATGGTTTGGGTGGGATTTGGACGTTCCCAAAATTTAGACCTTTTTTTTTTTTTTTTTTACCATAGTGGAACAAAACCAAAACGTCTAGGGCAAAAATTGAGACGGTTTTGGCTAGACCTGTTTTAAGCATGACTAAGTTACAAAAAATGTGCCTTAAATGACCACTGGAAAGATTTAAAGCATAACACCCCCCCCCCCTAAAAAAAAAAGATGTGACGGTGTCAGTACATACCAGGCTCTATGATAGCTTCAGATACGATGTCCATTCCTATTAGAGCAGCAAACTGGTCCCAGGAGTAGCTTAGTTGTCAGTGCAATGGACTGTAGAGAAAGGGATCCAAGTCCACCTAACTGGTACACTTATGGTGGAAAGTGTGAGCCCTCCAAAAACCACTAAATATATGCTGAACTTACATATAGGTGACACCTGCAGGCTTGAGGTATAGTGTTTTGGGGGTTTTTCCCCCCTGTTCCTGGAGAGCTCACAATACAATATAGGGGCTTCCAGTGAAAGTTGTACTTGGGAGCTTTTTTTTTTTGTTACATTTGTACCCCGTGCTTTCCCACTCATGGCAGGCTCAATGCGGCTTACATGGGGCAATGGAGGGTTAAGTGACTTGCCTAGAGTTACAAGGAGCTGCCTGTGCCTGAAGTGCACCTGCAGTGCCCCCTAGGCTGCCCCACTGCTCTGCTGGGATGTTTGTTCGGCTAGTGTACTAAAAATACTGTCCCCCAAATATCCTGATAGCTTGTTTTTGTGAGTTTTTCTCTAGGACTTTCTTTAGGTACAATTTAAAAAAAATAGAAAAAGATGCACTGAACACACACAAAAAAAATTCTAGAAAATGGCAATTTTCAAAACCAAAAAAGTAGATGTTTTTTCTGGTTCAAAAATCACTTTATTCATCACTCCCATTTGGGTCGTTTTATGAAAAACATCCAAAAATTGACTAGGGCATCATATCGAAAGTGCCCCTCTTAGGCACATAAGAGTTTTTATAGAATAGGCTCACAGTCCACAGAAAGTAGGTGGTTACTAGATGGATGGATGGAAATGGGACTTGATATACCGCCTTTCTGAGGTTTTTGCAACTATATTCAGGTACTTATTTTGTACCAGGGGCAATGGAGGGTTAAGTGACTTGCCCAGAGTCACAAGGAGCTGCAGTGGGAATCAAACTCAGTTCCCCAGGATCAAAGTCCACTGCACTAACCACTAGGCTACTCCTCCACTCTGGTTATGTTTGTGTGACCTGTTAAAGAACTGGCTCTAAACTTTCGAATGCATTTAGTAAAAGGGGCCCTAAGATGGCGGTTGTAAATATGGGTATAATTATCTGCAAAGAAAGCCAAACTGGAAAGTAAATTCTGCACAGTTCCCCTATTAGCCCCATCACATAACTGCTCATATTTCCTAGTTAACAATTCTCCTAATATCAGCATGAAGCATGTGCAGTGTTCGATAAAAGACTTCAAGTGTGACTTCAAATTTGGAGAATATTTTTTTCTGTGTTAAGACTGGTACTTTCTGCCATCAATTGTTAAGCTAGGGCTGGTCATGACCCCAAATGGTGTTGCAAAACCTGTGTTTGGGCTCATGACCTGGGTGAGCGTTCCATAGACTTGTCATTGGCCCACGTCTCTGGGATTCACACATTTTGTGTGGCCGCAAAAATGGGTTTTGCAGCCATGACGTTTGATGAACTTTGACTTAAGCACTCTATTAGGGGAAAAGAATATAAATGTTGGAGAGATGTCTATTCTGGGTTAGATGTGGAGGTTTCTTCACAGCAGTTGTTGTTTTAGTTTCTTTAAACAGGTGGGTTACGATTTTCTGCCTCTTGTTAACCTGAGTTAAGACAGCTGGACAGCCTCTCCACTGCAGTTTCATTTTGTGTATACACCTGACATTTAGGTCAGAGCTGGTCAGGTTTCTAGTTAAAATGACTTTATTTATTTTTTTTGCCTTTTCAGTTACTGCTCCATACAAGTTAATTGTTCTCCAGCTGTGAGCGGCTGGTTTTGAGGCCAGTATTTGAATGATGCCCTGAGTTGGGAGAGCGCAGAGCCTTGCGGTCTAGGTTCATAGAGCACTGAGGAAAAGAGAAAAACCTGGGTCCTCATGATGCAGCAGGGCCCTTGCAATGCCCATCACATGAAATGATCATGCATTGTTAATAAAGGTTTCTAAATATCAAAGCTTATAAAGGAAGTTCTATAAAGTCTTCCAGATATGTCCGTATAGCTGTCAATAATGTATACATATTTGGCAAGTTAAATCTATATATATAAAAGGCACTTTGAAGCCTCAAGCCGGTTTGGCCTGCAGGCTCCAGTCACTGTAGCTCCGCCCTCGCATCAAAACGCGATGATGTTGAGGGCGGGGCGGTCCTCGCCTCAAAACGCGATGACGTTGAGGGCAGGGCGGCCTTCGCAACCACGTCACTAAGAGACGAAGTCACGAAGAGGAGAGGTGTGCAACTCGGAACGGAGGCACGGAGGGGGTGTATGCAACTCGGGAGGGAGGACGGGGGGGGGGGGTGATTACCCTGCTAGCGCCCGTTTCATTTTTGCCAGAAACGGGCATTTCTTACTAGTAGTTTCATATTTCGTATCATGTAATTTAATATTTACACCCCCCCCCCCCCCGTTAGCTGCTGCCATTCACTTTGAATGAGCAGCGTCAGCTAGCTTGGCTTAGTAAACAGGAAGATTAGTAAGACGCATACAATCTTTCTCCTGTATAGATGGTACACATACCTAGGTCATTTTCTTTTTATAAAGCATTTTCTGTATGTAAAGCTTGTTTTACACCTGGAAAATGGATGTTATAAAGTTGCCCGAGGATATATGCTTGGAGAGGTTCATGTACTTTAACATAGGTCGTCCTTAGGTGGGGTGTAGTTTGCATAAAGGCAGGGCAGAGTTGTATATTTTTATATAATACATGCATATAATGCAAGTACACCTTTGGAGCAGGTGTAAATTGAGGTTAGCATTTGTGATCTAATGGGGTTCACAGCTGGAGCCTGTCTTATAAGGGTATGTAGGTGCCTATATTTCTTTTATAAAATAGAAAAGACTGAAAATATTTAGATGTCCTGTGTATATACTTATCCTTCTCTCTTCATGAATTAAAATTAATTTTATATTGTCCTTATTAAATGCATATAATCATAAAAGGAACCCATTGTGTGTAAGAAGCTAAAAATCAAACTTAGCCAAAATAAAATTTTAAACCTAATGATTATATTTATGTATTTATTGGGATTTATTAACTGCCTTTATGAAGAGAGAGAACCTAAAAACCCACCAGACAAAAATATATCTAAACAACCATCTTACCTAAAGAATAATAAATGTGTATTTTGCAGGCACTTTTTATGCTCACAGGAAAAAAAAGGAAAAATAAAAAACTGGCATTAAATCCTCTGAACTAACCCTTCTATGCCTCCTCATACCTGGTGGTAAATTTCTCTGACGTCTCATTTTAAAATCCCCTGTGTACTTCTGTGCATTGCAGCAGAATAACTGATGGCCGTATTATTCATTTTAATATGCTGAGCGTCATGCGCTGAACCTCTTCTATCTTTTGCGCACAGTCATGTGAGCATACACCTCTCTGTAACCATGTGCATCTGCCTGTGGTAGCTTTCTGCGTTGGCCCCTGAGTTGGAAGTTATTGGACTAAATTTCTGGATAATACTTAGTACAGCAGTTACTGCGTTCCAGCAAACTCTTTGAAGTAACTACTCTGTACCAGTTAAGATGTACTTTCCATACTGATCACTGTCTGGAAAACGTGACCAACCATGAATGAACTGGAGAAGAGATGAGCAGAGCATGAATTTGAGCATGTTAAGCTCACTCTCAGGTTTATTTTCAAAAGAGAAGGGCACCCATCTTTCGACACAAATCAGGAGATGGGCGTCCTTCTCCCAGGGTTGCTCAAATCGGCATAGTCAAAAGCTGATTTTGGGCACCCTTAACTGCTTTCCGTTGCGGGGACGACCAAAGTTCACGGGGGCGTGTCAGAAGCATAGCAAAGGCGGGACTGAGGCGTGCTTAACACATGGGCATCCTCGGCTGATAATGGAAAAAAGAAGGGTGTCCTTGATGAACAGGCCGACTTTACTTGGTGCTTTTTTTTTTTTAACGTCCAAGCCACAAAAATGTGCCCTAAATGACCAGATGACCACCGGAGGGAATCGGGGATGACCTCCCCCTACTCCCCCAGTGGTCACTAACCCCCTGCCACCCTAAAAAAAAGTTTTAAATATTTTTTCCAGCCTCTATGCCAGCCTCAAATATCATACCGAGCTCCATGACAGCAGTATGCAGGTCCCTGGAGCAGTTTTAGTGGGTATTGAAGTGCACTTCAGGCAGGCGGACCCAGGCCCATCCCCCCTACCTGTTATACTTGTGGTGGTAAATGTGAGCCCTCCAAACCCACCACAAACCCACTGTACCCACATCTAGGTGCCCCCCCTTCATCCCTAAGGGCTATGGTAGTGGTGTACAGTTATGGGGAGTGGGTTTTGGGGGGCTCAGCACACAAGGTAAGGGAGCTATGCACCTGGGAGCTTTTTCTGTAGCCCACTGCAGTGCCCCCTAGGTTGCCTAGCTGGTGTCCTGGCATGTCAGGGGGACCAGTGCACTAGAAATGCTGGCTCCTTCCACGACCAATGGCTTGGATTTGGCTGTTTCTGAGATGGGCGTCCTTGGGTTCCATTATCACCGAAAATCGGAGACGACCATCTCTAGGGACGACCATCTCTAAGGTTGACCTAAATGTTGAGATTTGGGCGTCCCTGACCGTATTATCGAAACGAAAGATGGCCGCCCATCTTGTTTCAATAATAGGGGTTTTCCCGCCCCTTCGCGGGGACGTCCTGAGAGGACACCCTCAGGAAAACTTTGCCGCCCCGTTCGATTATGCCCCTCCATGTGTTATTCCCAGACTGCCCTCTAATAACCAGTTCTCCGAGCTTCATTTTTCCTCTCTTGTCCTCATTCAGTGCTCTTAATTTTCTCCTGCAGGTCCTGTCGTCCCTAATCTCCTCCTGGCTGTCTCTCTTCATTGCTCTAATGTAATCTAGCTTTCTCTGTGCAGCCATTTTTTTTAGATAGTTGATGATTTAACCAAGTTTGACTGTTTATTCCTGTACATGGTTATCTTGAAAATTACATTTGTTCTTCTGCTCTAATTACATCCAATGCACTTTCACAGCCACTAGATTACAAATAAGAGTACCATGACTTACTTCTTCCTGACTTCACAAAAATCAATATGTTCAGGGAGGTAGGTGGTAGAGAGACTGATGAATCATTAGTGAAGAAAAGCAATTTCATCTGCAGCTATTCAAAAACATTGATTAAAACCATTTTTTGTCAATTTTTTTGATATGACAGTTTTCTGTTCCTTTTGAGTTTCCTCATATACAAGTACTTAGGCTAGTTTATTTTTGTTTAGTGTTTATATTCCTTTACACTTATTATAGCTTGGCTCTTGCAACTTCTTCTGGAATGCTCAATTTTAGGTTTTTAGAGTGGCCAGTAGGTGTTGCCAGAGTGTAATGGCTGAGACTTCTCTAAGGGATCCTTTTACAAAGGCGTGCTGAAAAATGGCTTGCGGTAGTGTAAGCACGGGTTTTGTGTGTGTGTTGATTCATTTTTAGCGCGTCTGTATAAAAGGCCACTTTTTTTTGCTGAAAATAGATGTGCAGCAAAATCAAAATTGCCGCACATCCATTTTGGGTCTGAGAACTTACCGCCAGCCATTGACCAAGTGGTAAAGAATCCGGGCGGTAATGACCTACATGCGTCAAATACCACTTGGCGCGTGTCCATTATGTGCACCCGAAAAGAAAAAATATTTTTCAGATGCGCGTATCGGACGTGCGCCAAAAATGAAATTACCGCAAGAGCCATGAGATAGGCAGTAACTCCATTTTGGCGCACGTTGGGCACTCGTAGACGCTTACGTGGCTTAGTAAAAGGGCCCCTAAGTTTAGGAACTCTTAATTGAAACCCACAGCATCCCCAACCCCTGCAAGTCTGTGGAGCAGAGTTTTGACTAGAAGTCAAATTCTGACCTTCATGGCATTGCACAGCCCTACAATTATGCTGCTGAACTGCCCCTAAAAATAATTTTGAAGACTTTTTTTGAATTTGGCCCTCGGTGTATTTCTTGGCCTTTTCCCTGTTAATGGACACATCCTTTCCTTTCACATTACAGAATATGAGTTATGGTGGTTTTTAAAAAGGAAGGATGAAAAGAAGGGCCTGGAGATCACTTCAGGGTTAAGAGACACGACAGCCCTAGAGGAGAGGAGGGATAAGGGAAATGGGATATAGATATTGTACATTAATACCTTCCAAATATTTAAAACAAACCCTTCCCAAAAGAAAGGAAGCAGTAGATCTGAAGGGAAGATATGAAGCTGCAAGGAGGTAGATTTGATAGTAAGATCAGGAAATATCATCTGAGAAGAGTTGTGAATGCGTTGGCTGCCCTTTGAAGAAGGTAGTGGAGACACAAATGGTTATGGAATTCAAAAGGAAGTGGGATGTATAGAGAGGATCCTTAAACAAAAGGAAGGAAGGTTAATCATTGAGCGCTTCAACTTAAAATAACAGCAAACTGATTCGTCACGTCTAAGAATGAATGAAGAAAGGGGCAAGCGGAGGTGATCTGCGTACATTTTCAGCGACAACCATAACAACCTTAAGAGGCAGATCAGATGTGCTGTCTGTCATATACTATGTTAGTCCTTCCCAAGACTGTCCAGAAAAAGAGCTGCTTTAAAACGTATGGGGCAGGAATACAGAAAATATCGGGGTGTACAGGAAAACATTTTTGTTGCATCTTATAAAAATTCTCAAGGAGTCACTGTTGTTGAACCAAGTTGTTCAGTTTGGATTATGTAACTGGACATAACTTCTGCTTCATCAGGATCCACTAGGATCAGCTTGAGGAGTATATATAATTCAGAATTGGTTTTTGATTGTGGTTACAGTGGAATTTTTTTTTTAAGGATGAGATCTCAGGGTTGCTTGATTAGTCTTTTCACAAATTTTTGCCTGTTTGCACTGAAAATCTAAATACAATAGCAGTAATTTAAATAGTTTTGCTGCATCATTCATTTATGAAAAGTGCAAGTAGCTGAATCTAGCAAGTATAAGCATAGATGCAGCATCAGATTTGTAAGTATTCCCTTATATTTAAGGGCGCAGAAAACAGACACCATGTCACGTTCAGTTTTGCCTGGTGCATGTGTACAGTAGCTGGGCTTACTACAAAACTCTTCTGCACATGCGCCAAGGATGTGCTCCCCCCATCTTGCTTTCGCTTTAACAGTGTGCATATGATTTGCGTATCATTTCCTTTGAGCATTGGTGAACTAATTTTCTACGCTGTTCCGGCGGTATAGTTTCTGTGCTGTTGGCTTACCGTGAGTGTTCCAAGAATCGGAACCCTAATGAGAGAGAGGGAGCACGCTGGGCAGCAGCACCCTCTAGTTGGCTGAAACTTCTCAGTGCTTTAGAAATAACTTGCCTTCCATCCATCCTTGGTGCTTACAGACCTTTTGAATATAAGAGGCATGTACATGACATATTAGAAATTTTCTCTTCTCTCCATTTTACTCTTCCTATTTTTTCATCGTGTAGAGATTTCAGCTGCACCTGTAGTTGTTTTCTGTGGTGCATATGCTGTGCTGAAGAATAGAATCTGGCAGACCTTCTGTGGTCCTATTGGTATTATTTTTTTTCTTATACATTTGACCTGCAAGATAGTACATCGAGAAATAAAACTGAACTAAAGAAACAGTTCACTGGGATAGCACCAAGAGAGAACTTTACTAATTTGGCTGTGTTCTCTGCCTTTCACCCTGACAGAATCTCAATTCTAGCATTTCGGCCACTTTTACAAAGCCATTTTCTGGCTGAAAAGCCAGCAGCAGGTTTATTATGATAAATGACTGTCACAAGGCATGAGAAACAGTAGTAGTAGCTTTATGAACCTCGATGGAGGTACTGACTTTTTGGTTCCTTAAGTTGTGTTTTCTCCAGACTGCTTGTGCTGCACAGATAAACAGTTTAAAGTGTAGCTGTGTTGGGGAGTGCTTCGGTATTGTGTTTATCTGCCAGCTGAAATGGGATCTGCAAAAAAGGTTAGGCTCCAGTCTGGATAAAGAAAAGTTATTTACATTCCTGTACCAGTCATTAATATGTCTCATTGTGCAAGCTACTGTTAGGTGTCTTAAATTTAACAGGCCTAGCCCCCCATGTGATTTGGGCTTCTGCAAAATTGATATGGGTAGCCGGGCCCTCTTCCCCTGCCGCAGATATACCTGCAACATTTTATTCAGTGCTTTTTCATCCCTAACCCGCAAGAACAGGGGTAACATCTGAAAAACGTACAACCACTTCAGGGCCCAGATCATATTGAAGAGTGCTATGCGCCCCAGCAATGAGACCAGGTAGGCTCGCCACAGGCTAAGGGTCTTCTGAAGGGAGATCACCAAGGGACGAATGTTGCAGGCATATAACGTGGGCAAATTGGAAAAATAACACCCAGATATTTGATCCAAACATCCGCCCAGGAAAACGGGAGGTCCCCGTGCCACGAACTTTGTATTGTAGGAGAGGAAGGAAGGGCCACAGACTTAGTAAAGTTCAATTTGAACCCCGAAAGAGTGCCATAGTCAGAGATCAATCGGTTTAGATAAGGGATGGAGGCTTGGGGGTTCGTGAGAGTTAACAATAAGTCATCTGCAAAGGCCATAAGTTTGATCTCTTTATGTTGTATTGTGACCCCTCTCCAGTGCCGCAGTGTTATGTAGGGTTCTGAGAAGTGGTTCAAGCGTGAGAAGGAACAATAGGGGGGAAAGAGGGCACCCCTGTCTCGTATCACGAAGGATGGGAAACGAGTCAGTACGGTGCCCATTTAACTAGTAAAGCTGCTCTTGGGTCCGCATACAATACTGACACTGCCCTAAAGTACCAGCCCGAGACCCTTAAATAAGTGAGGGTGTCAAATAAGAATTGCCAGTGTACCCTATCAAATGTTCGCTCAGCATCCAAACTAGTCACCACCAGAGGAATCTCTTTCCATTGACAGAGGGAGAGGGCCATCAATAACTTGCGAATATTACGTACAGATTGATGCCCTTTAACAAAGCCGACTTGGTGTGGGTGAATGTACTCTGGCAGCCCCTCTGCCAACCTGTTAGCCAGTATCTTAGATAGTATTTTGACGTCTATGTTTGAGTGAGATTGGGCGGTAGCTCCCTGGCAAATCCCTGGGACGGTCCGGCTTAGGCAGGAGGCAGATTAATGCCATGTTTTCATGTGTCGGAAATCCCTGTGTTTCAATCACCTCTTCAAGATAGTCTGCAAGGGGGCCCAGTATTTGAGTCTGCATCATCTTATAAAACTCTCCTGTGAAACCATCTAGGCCGGGAACCGAGTTTAATTTTAAGCCTTTAATCACTTTTTGCACTTCCTTAGCAGTGAGCGGTGCATTGAGAGCGTTTACAAAGTCTCCTGCAAATCTGGCCAACCCCGACCTCTCTAAGTATGCTTGGATATCGGGCGGTGCCACCCCCATAGTCTCAGGACTAGCATACAATTCCTGAAAATGGGTCACAAAAGTCTCTGCCATCTCTTTTAAATTAGATGTGACCCACCCTGAAGAGGTCTCTATAGCTGGTATGTGCCGGGGGCCCTCCCACTCCCTGACCACCTTAGTGAGCAGTGCGCCCATTTTATTCCCAAATTTAAAGAATTTTCGCTTTGCTTGTAATAGCAACTATGAGGTGCGTTCGTGAATGTAAGAGTGGCCTGTAGAGTGTCAAAAGTGATGTCAGAGGAGCGGGCCATGTGGGACCATTTCACCGCCCTTAGTTTCCACTCCAATGTTACTATATCATGCGCTAATCATTTTTTGCGGGAACTAACATATGCGATGATATGGTACCTTAGTACAACTTTACCCATAGGCCAAAACAATGTGGGGTCAGTCATACGTTCTTGATTATGCCGAACATATTCATCCCATTGTCATTGCATGTAGGCTAGGAAGTCTCTGGAATGATACAAATACAAGGGAAAACGCCACCCTGAGTTTTGTTGCGCAGAAGGGGCTGCCTCCACATCCACCCATATCAAGGCATGGTTGGAGATCTCCTCCGGGCCAATCACCGCTGACACTACCTGGGGAAACGGGCAGCCACTCACAAATACGTAATCCAGTCGAGAAAGGGACTGGTGTGCCCGAGAGGTGTTTGTGTAGTCGCGCTCCTTGGGGTGTAAAAGCCTCCTTGGATCCAGCAGGCCTAAAGCCCTGCACAACCCTTGTAATTCACTTTTTCCACGCCCCATTCGAGCATGTGGTACCCTAGAACGATCCATCTCGGGATCTAATACCATGTTCATGTCCCCTGCAACTGTCAGTGGGTAGGTCATGTATTTAAGGCATTTCTTTAGGAGGAGACTGCAGAAAGATGGTTCCTGAGGGACCGGGTCGTATACCCCAACCAGCACCAGTTCCCTACCATGTAAAGTCAACATTATCCCGATGTATTGGCCCTTGTCATCTTCAGAAAGTTGTTTAGCTGTGCACTGTAGAGATTTATGTAGTAATATGGCTACACCTCCTCGCTGCCCCACTGAGGGGGAGCAGAAAACCTGCCCCACCCATTGGCATTGCAGTTTGGAATGCTCTGCCCTCGACAACCTGGTCTCCTGTAGACACACTATCCAGCTTATTTTCGAAAGAGAAAGACGCCCATATTTCGACCCAGATCGGGAGATGGGCGTCTTTCTCCCGTGGGCGTCCAAATCGGTATAATCGAAAGCCGATTTTGGGCGTCTTCAACTGCAATCTATTGCGGAAATGGCCAAAGTTGACGGGGGGGGGGGGTGTCAGAGGTGTGGGGAAGGCGGGACTGGGGCATGTTTATCGGCTGAGGAGAGATGGGCGTCCTCGGCTGATAATCGAAAAAAGAAAGGCATTTTTAGCGCAAATTTGGGTCACTTTTTTTTTGGACCGTTTTTTTTCCACGAACAAGTCCCAAAAAAGTGCCCTAAATGACCAGATGACGACCCCTGACTCCCCCAGTGGTCAATAACCCCCTCCCACCCAAAAAAAACAACTTTAACAACTTTTTTTTCCAGCCTGTATGCCAGCCTCAAATGTCATACCTAGCTCCATCACAGCAGTAAGCAGGTCCCTGGAGCAGTTGTTAGTGGGTGCAGTGGACTTCAGCCAGGTGGACCCAGGCCCATCCCCCCCCCCCACCTGTCACACTTGTGGTGGTGAATGGGAGCGCTCCAAACCAACCCCAAAACCCACTGTACCCACATCTAGGTGCCCCCCTCAGCCATAAGGGCTATGGTAATGGTGTAGAGTTGTGGGCAGTGGGTTTTGGGGGGATTTGGGGGGCTCAGCACCCAAAGGAAGGGAGCTATGGACTTCAGAGGTAGTTAACTGTTTATTTTAAATTGTTACAAGTGCCCCCTAGGGTGCCCCGGTTGGTGTCCTGGCATGTGAGAGGGACCAGTGCACTACGAATCCTGGCCCCTCCCACGAGCCAATGCCTTGGATTTGGTCATTTTTGAGCTGGGCACCTTCGGTTTCCATTATCGCTGAAAAACGAAACCGCCTAGCTCAAATCCGCACAAATCCGATGCATTTGCTGGGCACAAACCGTATTATCGGGAAAAAGATGGACGCCCATTTTTTTCGAAAATACGGTTTGTCCCGCCCCTTCACATACCCGTTCTTGGAGATAGACGCCCATGGAGATGGGTGTTCGTGTTCGATTATGCTCCTCCACATCCGCTTTGGCGTTTAGGGCCCCTAAGATTTTAGTCATATTCCAAGATATATATCTAACATGTCCCATTTTCTGGGTGAAGAGCAAATCCAAGAAGACAGGAGGAGCCTCCACGGAAAGTCAAAGCAAAACAGCAAAAGTAGAGGCTGACAAATGCGCAAACCAATAGGGAGATGATATCAAAAACCAGTTTATTCAGAATATTCATATCGAGGACCTGACACGGTTTGTGTTTCGGCACCAAAGCGCCTGCCTCAGGGGTCACAATCAACTTTCTACAAAAAACAGGACAAATTAAAAACATAATATTAAGAGATTACAAGGCTGGATCCCTTTGGTAATATTCATAGACCCAAATTCCTCCCCTGCCTCCAAATAAATGCACAGAATTCAACACAGATGGCACTGTGCCTCTTACAGCAGGAAAATGGAAGAACAAGCCAGAGGGTTTTATCTTGTCTGCACATTTTCTTTTCTTAACATGTAAAGTTGGATCTGGAGCCAAAACACGTTCAGACAAGGTAAGCCTGATTGGGGCACAGCAGGGCAACCATGGGATAAAAAGGAGCTCCAGTCCTGGCGTGTGACCGCCGGAGGCAGTGAAACAAGCTACCTGTGGCTGGTGACCAGTCCTGCTGAGCCTTTCCTTTGTTGTGTCCCGCCTCCTGTGATGGAAATTCTGTGGGTGGATGTGACAGAGAATAGGCTCCTGTAGGACCGTCCGCAGGCAGCCTGTTTCACTGCCTCTGCCGGTCACACGCCAGGACTGGAGGACAGACTGCCGGGGGGGGGGGGGGGGGGGAGGAGCAGAGAGATGCCAGATTCGCATGGAGGAGCATTCAGGAGTGACCATCTGCAGAGATTGATGCTGGACTTGTACGGTGGGGTGAAGGGAGTCTGAGCTCAAAGTTGGGGGATCAAGACCTCCCCCCCTTAGCTACACCATTCTCAACTACAGCCCCATTTCCCTCCTACCCTTCCTCTCCAAGATACTTGAACGCGCTGTTCACAGCCGTTGCCTTGATTTTCTCTCCTCTCATGCCATCCTCGATCCGCTTCAATCAGGCTTTCGCCCCTTACACTCGACAGAAACGGCACTTTCTAAAATCTGCAATGACCTGTTCCTTGCCAAATCCAAAGGTCACTACTCCATCCTCATCCTCCTCAACCTATCCGCCGCTTTTGACACTGTCAATCACAATTTACTTCTTGCCACACTATCCTCATTTGGGTTCCAGGGCTCTGTCCTCTCCTGGTTCTCCTCTTATCTCTCCCACCGTACCTTCAGAGTACATTCTCATGGTTCTTCCTCCACCCCATCCCGCTCTCTGTTGGAGTTCCTCAGGGATCTGTCCTTTGACCCCATCTTTTTTCAATCTACACCTCTTCCCTGGGCTCCTTGATCTCATCTCATGGTTTCCAATATCATCTTTATGCTGACGACACCCAGCTTTATCTCTCCACACCAGATATCACTGCGGAAACCCAGGCCAAAGTATCGGCCTGCTTATCCGACATTGCTGCCTGGATGTCCAACTGCCACCTGAAACTGAACATGGCCAAGACCGAGCTTATTATCTTCCCACCCAAACCCACTTCTCCTCTCCCTCCACTCTATCTCAGTTGATAACACCCTCATCGTCCCCGTCTCATCTGCCCGCAACCTCGGAGTCATCTTCGACCCCTCCCTCTCCTTCTCTGCGCATATCCAGCAGATAACCAAGACCTGTGCTTCTTCCTCTATAACATTAACAAAACTCGCCCTTTCCTCTCTGAGCACACCACCCAAACTCTCATCCATTCTCTCATTACCTCTCGCCTTGACTACTGCAACCTACTCCTCACTGGCCTCCCACTTAGCCATCTATCCCCCCTTCAGTCTGTTCAGAACTCTGCTGCACGTCTTATCTTCCTCCTGGACCGATATACTCATATCACCCTTCTCCTTAAGTCACTTCACTGGCTTCCGATCAGGTACCGCATACAGTTCAAGCTTCTCCTACTAACCTACAAATGCACTCGATCTGCAGCCCCTCCTTACCTCTCTACCCTCAACTCGCCTTACGTTCCTACCTGCAACCTCCGCTCTCAAGACAAATCCCTCCTTTCAGTACCCTTCTCCACCACCGCCAACTCCAGGCTCCGCCCTTTCTGCCTCACCTCACCCCACGCCTAGAACAAACTCCCTGAGCCGATACGCCAGGCCCCCTCCCTGCCCATCTTCAAATCCTTGCTCAAAGCCCACCTCTTCAATGTCGCCTTCGGCACCTAACCACTATACCTCTATTCAGGAAATCTAGACTGCCCCAACTTGACATTTCGTCCTTTAGATTGTAAGCTCCTTTGAGCAGGGACTGTCCTTCTTTGTTAAACTGTACAGCGCTGCGTAACCCTAGTAGCGCTCTAGAAATGTTAAGTAGTAGTCAGTGGAGAATATAAGTTTGTTGAAAGTCTCCAGATAATTTTGATCTATAAATCATTCTTCCATGAACTAAGCTGTAGACACTTTGCTTCACTCAGTCATTAATTGTGGGAAAAGCACTGTATTTCCTCAGATGAAGAATTAAGTCCTTTAGCGCACATATTAAATTTAGTGCAAACTATTGTCTCTTGGATTTGTTAATGGTTAGTAGTAAACTTGTAAAGAATAAGTATTCCCTGTCATATCAATATGCTGTTCTGTTGGGTCAATTTCATCTTGGTATTCTTGAAATTATTAAGTATATGTTAATGAGCTTGTGTCCTACATCCCTGGCATCCAGTTTCGCTGAGTAATTATTTTTGAAATCAAAATAAAATTGTAGCAATTTTGTGGATGACGTGTCTATATTCTTAATGTATTCTTTTCACAGGTCTTTTTTTTTTTTTTTTATCTTGCTGAAACAAGCATGGTTCCATGGGGAAGGGTTAAAGATACTTTTGCTCTTTAATCTCCCAAACCATCCTTTCAAATATCAGAACATCTATTAGAGTATTGACCTACTTTTTTTTTTTTCTCAAAACATTTCTGCACTGGTCTGAATTTGCACCGCAGCTTAACAAAATGTAGCAATTGACTGTCGTTATGAATGAGTGTACCTCATTGAGATCTTATGTTAATCCTTAGCAGCCAAAACGACATTGGTGGTACCTTTTATAGACATACCAATTTAGGGGCCCTTATACTAAATGTTAGCGCACGCTAACAAAATTAACACATGTTAAATGCTAAGAGACTCATTTTATGCCTATGGGCATCTTGGCATTTAGTTTGTACTAAGCTTTAGTCAAAGGGCCCCTTAGTGAGGTATAAGCCACAAAACGTAATTGAGTTCTCCAGTGGCTCTCCCATGCCTTTCAGCAACAAGATTTACCCCCTCCTCCATCTTTATTTCATTGTTTGTCAGTATCTTAGAATTTTTCTTAGTAAGTTTTATATAAGTGTAGTCATTCCAGTTTTGTCTGATTATGGTAATGGATTATCTCAAGGTCTATTTTTCTATTTTTTTTCTTCTCCTTGGCTGCCATCTTAGAGAAACCACCAAGGGGCTCCCTTTCCTTCACACCATATGGCACACAGGTAGCTAATGAGACTAGATGATACAGCTGCAAATTAGGCGAAGGGAGAGCTGCATACTAGAGAGCTGTGTCTTCAGGGACACAGGTGAAGTAATGAGCCACTCCAGAGGAAATAAAGGCTGTTCTGTTCTTTTAAAGTACATTTTAGGAATTGGTAGTGGCAGAATTCCAGCACCTCTTTTTTTTTTTTTAAGAAATCAGTTTGCACTTTTAACAAATTTTAGTGTTCCCATTTTTTAATTATTTTTTTTTTTCTTGGAAGGTTTTGAAAGCTGTTTCTATTTAGCTATTGCTAGTGCCTGTTGGTGCATTCTAGTTAAATCACTAACTGGAAAATAGCTGAAGGTACTAAGTGCTCCCACAGTACCGTGCACTGATGTCTATATTAGCGCACGATCTGCATAAATACCCTCAAAAAGAAAAGGAATAGATTTGCAGTTAACACGCTCTAAAGTCCGTGTTAACTCCAAATCCAAATGTTCTTTAGTAAACATGCTCCTAAGTTTGTACCTAAGGCAATAGAGGATTCATGCCTATGTTTACTAAGGTGCACTATAGGCGCGTTAACGTTTTTAACGCATGTAAATGGTTTACACGCGTTAAACGCTAACGTGCCAATAGAAATGTATAGGCGTTAGCGTTTAATGTGCCTTAACTTTAAAGGTACGCATTGCCCCATGTAAGCCGCATTGAGCCTGCTATGAGTGGGAAAGCGCGGGGGTACAAATGTAACAAAAAAAAAAGTGCTAACGCATCTTAGTAAACATACCCCTCAGTGACTAGCCCAAGATCATAAGGAGCCAGCAGTGGGGTTTGAACCCTGACTTCCCTGGTTCTTTTCCTGCTGCAGAAAACATTAGTCCACTTCAAAGTTTATTATCTTTTTTTTTTTTAACATATGTTTTCTCGAATAAGATCACTTTGCATTTTTGAAATATTCTTTCTATAATTAAAAAAATGTATTGTTCCGGGAGAACCAATATTAGGTCTCCTGCTGTTTCATTATTAATGAGGTACCATTGATTTTTTTTTTGAGCATTTGCTTGGCACGCAGTATACAAATGGCTCGAGCATGCTAACTGCTTTTACAAAAAAGGGGGGAGGATAGGGGAGGACAGAGGCAGCTTCAGATTAAAATATACTTGAAGTTACCCAAAAATAAAGGTGAGGTGCTCCATGTGGTAGTATGATGGTGTGCGGCAGCCAGCAATGAACTAATGATTTAAGCCAAATGAAACAGAATGGCGAAAGAGTGCTTACGGTGACTGGCATGACGTGATCAGATGGCCAGATTGCCCTGTTCTCACTGAGCTTGTAGGTTTTAAGTGATTCTCTGAGACTCGGTAGAAAATAATTTCTTTCTATTCTGTTTTCTAAAGGACAGAATGCTTGTGAGATTGGTGTTTGTGTATGCTGTGTACACCCCCCCTTCCCTTTCAAAATAATTTACCTCCCAGTTTAGTAAGCCGCACGCTAATGCCGACACAGCCCATTCAAAGTGTGTGGGTTGTGTCGGCATTAGCGTGTGGCTGTGTCCATTAAAAGGACTTCCCTGCTCTCTCTGCTCTTTTATTCGGTAGGCTGCATTTATCTGTGCTCTAGCAGCACTTTGCTATTCTTGATATTTCTTAGCAGTTCACAGTGGAGTATGAGCGTTCCCTGCCCACCACGTCAGGACTGGCTTACACACACAAAATAAATTCACAGCCTGCAAATCTGTATTGGCTTGGTATAAATGAATTCTGTTCTGTCATTTCCTAAAGATTAGAGAGTTCATCGTGTTTCCTCTTGCTGTATTTTGCTTTTCCCCCTTCTTGTTAACTGATGTCTGCACACCCCCAGTGAAGTAACAGTGAGCCCAGACACAAGTTTTTCATGCTTACTTGGCACTTAAAAAAAAAATAGTGGGGTGTGCAAAGGAAAGGTAACAAAATCTTTTCCTTCTCATGCTTTGCTTCTTCAGGATTTTGCAAGGAGGGGCAATTAAAGCTGCTTAAAAGTTTTTTGAAAAATAAAAAAAAAGCTACATGTAGCTTACGTAGATACAGCTTGTATGCGTGTACGAAAGCCGTGTGTAGCACACAGTTCGCTTAGTGAGTAGCTACTGTACGCATGCACTGCCTTTTCCCTACCAAGCTGCTCGCTGTTTTTGCAAGTAGCTCATTTGCATGCGATTTTGGAAATCACATGTTATTTCCACCTTGGTAATTTTTACCAAGGTGGAAAAAGCAAGCGGTAGCTTCCGGGGACTTTTGTGCATCAGCGCCTGAGTAGCCTAGGAGTGGGTCCCAAGATGGTGGACTGATTTAGAAATTAACTGGTAGAAGGAAGGTAGTGGTAAATGGAATTTTCTCTGGGACAGGAAGGCGATTCTATTTATTTATTTGTGACATTTATATCCCACATTATCCCAAATAAGTTTGAGTTCAGTGTGGTTTAAAATAAACAGTATAGGATACATAACAAAGAATAATGCATAAGAAGTGATTTGTTGTAAGAATCCAATTTTACAATACAATATCATAAACATACTGGGATAATAGCTACGGATGTTTAACATTTAGAAAATCTATTATGAATGAGAAATTGTACATGAAGTAAAGAGAAGGTTAAGGGTAAGTAGAGTAATAACCGATTCAGGTAATAATTGTTTGAGATATGGTTCTTTGTGAGGGTTTGTTTGAATAGGAACAATTTGAGGATTTTGCGAAATCTGATATATTCCTGTATATTTCTTATTTTGGGTGGTAAGGAATTGCACCATTTGGTTCCTAGGTAAGTGAAGTCTACAGAGTGGATCCCCTAAAAGAATAAGAATCGCCAACAGTGGTGAGGAATTCACTAAATAAGAATGCTTTCAACAATTTATGAAATTTAGTGTAGCGTCTTGGGAATTACTGTTAGTTGGTTTTGTTCCATATCGTAATGATTGAATACTGAGGTGGGATTTAAAGGAAAACTGTGTCCAATTGTGACTGACACATCTACTCCATCAGGGCTGCCTGCTCTGTGACAGATGAAAGGAGAAGTGATTTAAGAAAGCTTGATGACAGTTGGGTAGCTAGGATTCAGTGCAAAAAGAGCGCAAAGTTAGGCATTTGGGGAGCTAAAATCCAAAGGCTCTGGGGTGAGGAGGGTGGGCAAGAAGCTGATGTGCACATCAGGCAGGAGACCACTGGGTAATCAGTGTGACAAGGCAGTGGCTAAGAGCAGAGGAATGCTAGTAGGTAGCGGCATGTGGTGACATTTATAGTAGGGAATTCAGTACATGCACTAAACATTAGTGCAGTGAGTACCTTTAATCAAAGAAACTGGCAAGAGGGACTTGGCCCTAGCATATCACCTCCCTTCCTACCCCCCCCCCCCCCCCCCCCGAGAAGACAACAACTGGGACTTGGCGGCTCCATCACATCATCTCTCCATGGGAGGTACATAAGTATAGCCATACTGGGACAGACCGAAGGTCCATCAAGCCCCTCTTGTTTTTCGGCAGCTGGGTTGCTCCAACCTCAAGAGAAACAGTAAGAGGGGCTCATCAGCCACCAATAACAAGAGGAGCTCAGCAACTCTTATTATATCACTGCAGATTCTCTGAGACTGAGAGGATCCCACCACCCAGAGAAATAGCAAGTGGGGGAAGGGAATGGGACTTGATATACCACCTTTCTGTAGTTTTTGTAACTACATTCAAAGCGGTTTGCATAGTATATTTAGGTACTTATTTGTACCTGGGGCAATGGAGGGTTAAGTGACTTGCCCAGAGTCACAAGGGGCTACAGTGGGAATCGAACCCATTTCCCCAGGATCAAGGTCTGCTTTACTAACCACTAGGCTGCTCCTCCACCCCAAGAAGGGCGCAGTAGCCCCAGCATATCAACTCCTTGTCCCACCCTCAGAGAAACCGCGAGAGGAGCTGAAATTGACACCTACCCCATATTCCCCACTCTCTTCCTCCTGCCTCTCTGTTGTTTACCCTTGTTTCCCTAAACTTCCTTTGCTCCACACCCTTTATTCTGTCTCCTTTCCTGCCCCATCACCTTATTTCCCTTCTTTTATAAAAGGAAACTCATACTTTTTCTCTTTTCCATCCTACGCCTTTACCCTAAAATTTCCCCTCTGTACTCCACCTCTTTCTGTCCTCACCATCCCCTTTCTTGTAACTACTACTACTACTACTACTATTTAGCATTTCTATAGCGCTACAAGGCATACGCAGCGCTGCACAAACATAGAAGAAAGACAGTCCCTCTCACTCCCTCTATCATCCCAATGACCTCAACAGAGAGAAAATTTTTTTCTCCCGCTCTGTACCCCACCCTTCCTATCCTCATCTCTTCTTGCCTCCACCCTCTCTCTCTCTATCATCCCAAAAAAAGTTTAACTTTTTTTCTCCCGTCTGCACGCCCATCCTTCCTTTCCTACCACCTCTTCTCTTTGGTTGCCCCCACCCATTCCCTATCTCAGACCCCAACAGTAAAAAATAAATTAATTAAAATTTCTAAATTTGTAAATATTTTTCTCTGCTTTGTACCCCACCTTTCCTGTCCTCCTTTCCTCTCTCCTTACACCCCACCCTCCCCTCTCCATGACATCCCCAAAAAGTGATGGCCTAGTGGTTAGGGTGGTGGACTTTGGTCCTGGGGAACTGAGTTCGATTCCCACTTCAGGCACAGGCAGCTCCTTGTGACTCTGGGCAAGTCACTTAACCCTCCATTGCCCCAGGTACAAATAAGTACCTGTATACAATACGTAAGCCGCATTGAGCCTGCCATGAGTGGGAAAGCGCGGGGTACAAATGTAACAAAAAAAAAATTGTCTCCTCTGTACCTTTCAATCATCCCATCCTTGACCTTCCATCCCTTCTCTTGTCACCTCCACTAACTCCCTCCCTATCATTCCAATGACCCAACAGTAAAAAAAAAAAATCTCCTGCCTTCCTATTCTGACCATCCCTTCTCTCTTCTTGCTCCCATCTACTCCCTCTATCATTCAAAACCCCAACAGAAAAAAAGCATTTTTTTTCTTACCAAATGGACCAGAGGCACATCCAAATCAGTTGCAGTCAGCTGCTCAGCCTGCTCTGAAGTGTTGTAGGAACTGCAATGTGTGCCAGTAGGGCTCCCAGCGGCTGAAGTGATGTACACAGAGGAACTACATATGAGAAGTTTTCAAAGAAATAAAAAAACTGTCAGAGCACATGGAACAGTGAAAAGCTTCCAGGAGGAAGGTGGTTCTTTGTGTGAGACAATGATCCGAGTCACGGAGAGAGAGAGGAAGACGAAAATTTGCCGGTCAATATTCAGCCCGCACTTAGGTTGCCACAAGCAATTTAACCAGGCAGGAGCCTTTCCTTCCCAGTTAAATTGCTTTAGGCAGTTGGAGTCTAATCCTGGGATAGACAGAGGCACTAGGGCCATGGATTGCTGCTGTCACTTCAGCAGTAGTTAGCCCATGAGTCTCTCTTCAGAGTGCTAAAGAGTGTGTCAGCTAAATGCGCTGTGATTGGCTGAGAGAGACCTGGAGGGGCATAATCGAAAGGGACGTCCAAATAGTTTGATCACCGATTCTCTCCGGTGGTGGTCATTTCGGGCACATACGAAAAACACGTCTGAGAAGGACGCCCATCACAATCCAGAAAAAAAAAGTCCACGTGCTTGTCAGGGACGTCCTTTTTTGTTTTTGACGAGCACTTGAACATTTTTTCCCCTTTCCGATGCCCTCACACCAGCCCCAACAAGAGGTGCAGACCTCCCGTTAGGTTTTCCACGGTGCATGGGGTCGGAAACGGTAGTGCATCGCATCGCATACACATTATAATACTATCTTTAACTGCTCAGCTAAACTTGTGATCTCATAATCTGTGTTTCCTAACTAACTGCTTAGTGGCTATTTCTAATTGATATCTGTATTCTATGTAACTGATTTTAAAACTGCTTATTGGCTATTTGTATTTGATAGTTGATAATCTGAGAACTGGATTTAACAAGTGCTTTAAAATCGGTAGTAGTTTCTCTTGTGTTTTTATTTTTCCCTTCTGCTTCCATACTGTGGAATTCCTCCCCTCCCCCATCTGCTTTTGTTGTAAGGTAATTGCATAGCACAGGTGGAGCTTCTCTCTCCACGTGGTTTTTGTCTCTACACAGAACAGAAGCTGGATAGATTTGGGTGCTCTCAGATAAGATTATTTTCTGATTCCCCCTACCTTACACTTGTGGCTCTGGGCATTTCAATGCTGTTCTAGAGATAGGTTACAGCAAACACATTCCATAGGTCTTACACTTAAGCCCACCCACCCCAAGACTGACACTTCCTATATAGCTTTACCAAATATACTACATATCATAAATTAACCCCACCCTAATTACAACCCCATCATAGTACACCTGTTCATACCCATTTCAACAAATCAAGATGACTTTTATTCTCTGTAATAATTGTGGTGCTTTAGTTTCAAGACCAAGCTTCTGGAGACTTAAAGCTTGTCCTATCTGTCTTCAGCTTGCTAGTTTAAAACAGGAGCTCAGCAAAGTAAAGCAGGAATTGAATGCACTTAAAGCAACTTCTAGGACAGCACAAAATCATACTGCACAGAATCATACCAAATTCTCACCACTGCCTCAAAGGATAATACCACCTAAGAATAGATGGTTCACAGTAGGTTCAGGCAGGCTTCGTTATGTGACACAGAAGCATCCGCCCTCACAAGTTTTGCCCCTACAGAATTCTTTTGCTCCACTACAGCACTGTGATGCTCCTGAAAATAAAACTGAGGCGGAAGAAAAAGAAAAAGCAAAGAAGGTGGAACAAAAAGATATGAAGGTACCCAAAGAGAAAAGACACCCCCAAATCACTAAAACCGAAACACATACTTGGAAATGTAGATGGAAAGTGATGACCACAAATGCTCACAGTCTAAGCAATAAAGTTCATGACCTTCATGCCCTAATCTTGGAGGCAGACTTGGACATAGTTGCAATCACAGAGACATGGCTCAATGGTTCCCATGAATGGGATGCAAACATCCCAGGCTATAATCTTTTTAGGAAGGATAGGGGCGTAAAGGTGGAGGAGGAGCTCTGTATGTGAGAAATGATATCACAGCGACTGAAATGACAGGGAACTGGGGAAAGGAAGAAGCAATATGGATCACCTTAAAAAGAGAGGATAGAACCTCTGTCCATGTGGGTGTTGTCTACAGACCCCCGACACAATTGGAGGACCTAGATAAAGATCTGATCGCTGATATTCAAAAGTTGGGGAAGAAAAGAGAGGTGCTGTTGTTGGGAGATTTCAATCTGCCGGATGTAGATTGGAAGGTTCCGTCTGCGGAATCGGAAAGAAGTAGAGAGATCGTGGATGCTTTTCAAAGTGCTTTGCTCAGACAAATGGTGTCGGAACCCACGAGGGAGGGAGCGACGCTAGATCTGGTACTCATAAATGGGGATAATGTGTCAAATGTCCTGGGCAGCAGTGACCATCAAACTGTTTGGTTTGATATGACGGCTGAAGAGGAGGGTGGCCACTCAAAACTCAAAGTCCTGGATTTCAAACATGCTGACTTTAGTAAAATGGGGGAATACCTGAGGAAGGAGCTGATGGGATGGGAGGAAATACAAGAAGTGGAAGGACAGTGGTCCAGGCTGAAAGAAGCTATAAATAGGGCCACGAACCTTTATGTAAGGAAAGTAAATAAAAGCAAGAGAAAAAGGAAAGCAAGGAAAAGCAAGGAAAAAGGATATGGTGGCAAGCTCCGCCCACTGTCTTCAGCCCAGATAATGGGCTAGATAGGCTCATGCCCTCTCCTGTCATTAAACCTCCGATACTGTGAGGGAGTATCCTTGAGGGAAAGTGGTAGCATTCTGTAGACTCCCTCACACAACTCTAAATACTTTGCTGAGTAGACTGGGTGAGACTGTAATTTTGGTGTCTTATTCACTGTCAGGTACTATGTTACTAGTTTAGGTGTGCCTAATTTTTAGCTCCCAGTAAAAATTGTCCTGGCTTAAATTGCTTACAGTGAGTGTTTTGGAACATTCCCTGCCTTTTTTGTTTTGCTCATAGCCTTGCAAACACAGGCGCAATAAATGGCCACTTATGGAAGAAATTGCACACATTATCACTGTTGCACATAGTACTTAGTGGTTTTGCTACAGAGTATTGAGGACAGCAAAACCACATAGTGGAATTTGAGAAACAAAAGGGGATTTCTGACCATGCAGTTTCCTCATGTTCCTTGGAACTTTTAACTCAGTACCAGGGCTTAGACTGAACACTATAGAGGCATATTTTCATAGCACTTAGCCTTCCAAAGTTCCATAGGTTTTTATGGAACTTTGGAAGGCTAAGTGCTTTGAAAATATGCCTATATGGGGGTCTTTTACTAAAGATATGCTTGAGTTATCTGCAGCAGGGCCCATAGGAATAAAATGGACATGGCTGCAGATAACTTGAGCTAATCTTTAGCAAAACACTACTACTACTTAACATTTCTAGAGCGCTACTAGGGTTACGCAGCGCTGTACAATTTAACAAAGAGAGACAGTCCCTGCTCAAAGAGCTTACAATCTAATAGACAAGTGAACGGTTGGTCCGATAGGGGCAGTCAAATTGGGGTACAAATAACTGGGATAAGGGCTATGCAGCAGAGCGCCTTCAGAAATACTGGGCCCTGATTCCAGCCATTAGGTGTCACCCTTAAGCAATGATCACAACTCCTTTCCAACATTCTTTAGCCAGCCAGGGAGCAAACTAAAGACCATGGTACTGCTACTGAGTACCAGATTGACCCAAGAATGCAGAAGCTTGAAATCCTAATCTCTTAAAAGCTTTGCTTCAATAGTTGCAATACAGTCACTGACAAGGAAAATCCACCAAGCATGCTTAAAACTCGGTGGTAAATTACTTCTGTTGTTATACAGAAATCTGTACTAGTTTAATGGGTTAGTATGCTTTCAAAGAAAGTACGCTTCTGTTACTGTGGTGTGAACACCTAGGGTTACCATATTTGCTCCCCCCAAAAAGAGGACACATGACATGCCCCTGCCCCGCTCCGTCACACTCTCTAAGGGTGTCCTATCCTCCCCTCCCCCTACCTTACCTTACTGTACTGCCCTGGTGGTCTAGTGACCTCTTCGGGGCAGGAAAGAGCCCCCTCTTTCCTGCCTGGAATGGCTGCAGATTGTCTTGCTCCCTCCCGTATTGGCGCCAATTCAAATTGGCCGCCGAGAGTGACCTTGCAAGACTTCTGCAGAAGTCTTGTGAGGCCGCTGCTTCAACTCTCGGTGGTCATTTTGAATCGGCGCCTGGACTGGAGGCAGCAAAAGACAGTCTGCAGCCGCTCTGGGCAGGAAAGAGTGGGCTCTTTCCTGCCCTGATGAGGTCACTAGACCCACCAGGGCAGTACAGTAAGGGGAGGATAGGACACCACTAGGCCCACCTGCCAGCCTGCCCGTTTGTCCACAAATCCGGGTAAAACCGGACATATGGTAACACTATGAACACTAGCCTGAGTTGGAAAGCAACATGAGCCACTGGCTGGACTTGGTTAACTATCCGTAGCTTTCTTGTAGGAGATTAAATTCTGCTGATGTGTTAGCACAAAGGTTGGATGCTGTTCAAGCTGTAGAGTAAGAGTGTGATCCAGGGAACTGTCAAATTTCCTATGTGTGGAACAGGAGTTATGTAAGATGATGGGGCAGGAAACAGTGTTAAAGGTAAAGGTGAAACCCAGGCAACAGGGAGTAGATAGGCCTTAACTTTTGTTTTTAAAGCCCTAATAATGGTTTGCAATGACTGTTGCATATTTTTAAAGAAAAGGGGCCCGATATTTAGCCGCCGGCAGGCAGTGCGCTTGCTCTCCGCCGCCAGAGTTAAAACCTAGATGTTCAGTGCTGGGCTGTAGCCGGTGTCCGGCACTGAATATCTGGGTTTATTTTAGCCGCTAAAAAGTTAACCAGCTATGCTGATATTCAGTGCTAACTGGTTAACTTTTTAGCAGTCAAAGATAGGCCTGCTATTTAAGCGGCCTATTTTGACTGCTCAACATAGCTGGTTAGTTGCTGAATATCTGTGCCTAACTGGCTATGTTGCACCATAGCCAGCCACTAACCGGTTATGTCCCACTGAATATCCATGGTTAGGCGCCTAAAACCCTATCTAACCATCCAGGATCTATTCCTGGCCGGTTAAATAGTTTTGAATACTGGGGAAAGAGCTCGTGGTTCTGGTGGTTAGCAGTGGAGTAGCTAGGTGGGACACCAGGGGAGCGGCCACTCCCCCAAACGGAGTTCTGCAGGCGCCTATTTTTTTTCGTTGTGTAGCACTGAAAATGTGCGCCGGCGGAAGTCCACTCTCGCTCCCCCTGTGCCGTCAACCTGGCTATGCTTCTGGTGGTTAGCTTTGGCTTCCTGCATTGCCACTGATGGGAGGAGAAGGTGGCCAAAATTCAAATTAAGTGTTGTCCAGCAAAATATCAGAAAGGTGTCCCCTCCCCCCCCCCCCCCAAAGGTACAGGAACCTTCCTGTACTGGAGAGAGGGAGCTGGCTGTCATTGTGATTGTGTACTTGTGTTTTAGCTAGTGTGTGTCTGCTTTCTTAATTGCATTATTATCTGATGTTTCTTCCTACTTCTGGTTGCATAGCAACTTATAAAGTGTAGGTTATACATGGGCTACCTGGTTTTGGGAGGTATGCATAGTTAATGTATGCAAATATGGTTATTAATTCCCATCCTTCCTTTTTCCTCATTAAAATTGAGGTGGAAGTTGAAGATGAGGATCTAGTGGACAAACTAGATCCTCATCGTCAACTTCCACCTCAAATTTAATATTTTAGAACATCTAAGGCTTCTGTATTGATATTGTACTGTCTGTTTGAAGTCGGAAGTCTCCATCCATCCATCCATCCATTATTCATTTTGGGGCCCTTTTACAAAGCTGCGGAAGAGCTAATGTGTGGGTAGCGCAAGCCAAATTGACGCTACTGCCTGCTGTGTTCGGCGGTAATTGCGAGTTTGGCATATGTCGAATCCCATGGTAGAAAATATTTTTCTATTTTCTACTGTGGGGGCATTCCCAGTGGTAATCGGCAGCATAACCACGTTGGTGCGCACTGCATGGTTACCGCACAGGTAGGGCATGAGCCCTTACCGCTAAGTTAATGGCTGCTGGTAAGGGCTCAGGCTGTAAATAGGTGTGTGCTAGTTCTTAAATTTTTGCGCACGCCTATTTCCCGGCCTAAAAAAATGGCCTTTTCCCAACCACGGTAAAAAGTGACCCAGCGCGCGCACACTACTGTAGGCCACTTTTTGTCATGGCTTTGTAAAAGAACTCCCTAATGTGTGTGGGAAGAAGGATCTACAGTGGGGGAAATAAGTATTTGATCCCTTGCTGATTTTGTAAGTTTGCCCACTGACAAAGACATGAGCAGCCCATAATTGAAGGGTAGGTTATTGGTAACAGTGAGAGATAGCACATCACAAATTAAATCCGGAAAATCACATTGTGGAAGTATATGAATTTATTTGCATTCTGCAGAGGGAAATAAGTATTTGATCCCCCACCAACCAGTAAGAGATCTGGCCCCTACAGACCAGGTAGATGCTCCAAATCAACTCGTTACCTGCATGACAGACAGCTGTCGGCAATGGTCACCTGTATGAAAGACACCTGTCCACAGACTCAGTGAATCAGTCAGACTCTAACCTCTACAAAATGGCCAAGAGCAAGGAGCTGTCTAAGGATGTCAGGGACAAGATCATACACCTGCACAAGGCTGGAATGGGCTACAAAACCATCAGTAAGACGCTGGGCGAGAAGGAGACAACTGTTGGTGCCATAGTAAGAAAATGGAAGAAGTACAAAATGACTGTCAATCGACAAAGATCTGGGGCTCCACGCAAAATCTCACCTCGTGGGGTATCCTTGATCATGAGGAAGGTTAGAAATCAGCCTACAACTACAAGGGGGGAACTTGTCAATGATCTCAAGGCAGCTGGGACCACTGTCACCACGAAAACCATTGGTAACACATTACGACATAACGGATTGCAATCCTGCAGTGCCCGCAAGGTCCCCCTGCTCCGGAAGGCACATGTGACGGCCCGTCTGAAGTTTGCCAGTGAACACCTGGATGATGCCGAGAGTGATTGGGAGAAGGTGCTGTGGTCAGATGAGACAAAAATTGAGCTCTTTGGCATGAACTCAACTCGCCGTGTTTGGAGGAAGAGAAATGCTGCCTATGACCCAAAGAACACCGTCCCCACTGTCAAGCATGGAGGTGGAAATGTTATGTTTTGGGGGTGTTTCTCTGCTAAGGGCACAGGACTACTTCACCGCATCAATGGGAGAATGGATGGGGCCATGTACCGTACAATTCTGAGTGACAACCTCCTTCCCTCCGCCAGGGCCTTAAAAATGGGTTGTGGCTGGGTCTTCCAGCACGACAATGACCCAAAACATACAGCCAAGGCAACAAAGGAGTGGCTCAGGAAGAAGCACATTAGGGTCATGGAGTGGCCTAGCCAGTCACCAGACCTTAATCCCATTGAAAACTTATGGAGGGAGCTGAAGCTGCGAGTTGCCAAGCGACAGCCCAGAACTCTTAATGATTTAGAGATGATCTGCAAAGAGGAGTGGACCAAAATTCCTCCTGACATGTGTGCAAACCTCATCATCAACTACAGAAGACGTCTGACCGCTGTGCTTGCCAACAAGGGTTTTGCCACCAAGTATTAGGTCTTGTTTGCCAGAGGGATTAAATACTTATTTCCCTCTGCAGAATGCAAATAAATTCATATACTTTCCACAATGTGATTTTCCGGATTTAATTTGTGATGTGCTATCTCTCACTGTTACCAATAACCTACCCTTCAATTATGGGCTGCTCATGTCTTTGTCAGTGGGCAAACTTACAAAATCAGCAAGGGATCAAATACTTATTTCCCCCACTGTATGAAATTAATGTTTCTGCTGTGCTAGTACTTTGGAATGAATTCCTATGAGAAAAAATTCTGTATTTCATTTCTTTGACTGCTGAACTGCGATTTCCGTTACCCTGCTTGTCTCCTTAATTTTTTGTGTGCATCTTCGTTCTGATGCGAAGTGTGTTCACGGCTGCATCTTCCAGCCTTGTCCTGCTCTGTATGTTGGTTGAAGATGTTAGCGCTGTAAGACTTATTTTCACTTTAAAATGGCAGTAAATAAATTCTAATAAAACAGACATTCACCCTGTTCATTCAAGGTGGTGTACAAGCATGTACTGTAGATGTTGTACGTTGAGGAATTGTTCCAAACCGACTGAGTCCTTTTTTTTTATAATTTCGTGTTAGGAGCAGCCTTTCTGCTGGTTTCCTAACCTCCACAAATGTAATAATGCCACTTTACTACAGAGCGCTGACCAAAACAGGATGCATCTTTCTTGCTGTGGTCTCACTGGAGTTCAGAGCATATCATTATCTCTGCACAGAGTCTACAGATCTGGGCTCTACGCTTGGCTCTGTAGCCAGATTTTCCATGTGCCTTTGCAGTTTCCTTCCTATAACATCTGTTCTGTCAGTCTTGACACCTTTGCCTACTATCCTAGTCCTCATATTCTTAATCAAAGTATTTCAAACACTTTTCGCACTGTTCATTAGGATGGCCTGTAAATAAAAATTAAAAGTTTCAATTTACTCAGGGGTCCTTTTACTAAGCTGTGACAGAAGGGGGCCTGATCTGGCTTCGGCACGTGTTTCTGACGCATGCTGAGGCCCCCTTTTACCGCAGCGGGTAAAAGGTTTGTTTGTTTGTTTGTTTTTTTAAGAAATGGCCGTGTGGCAAGTGAAGCACTTGGCCATATGGCCATTTTAGGGGGGAACACGCCACCTGCGCTAACCCAGTGGTAACTGGGCGGCGTGCGATACGGTAAACACCGGTACACACTGAGGGTGGGCTTATAGCCGCTTAGTAAAAGACCCCCTCAGATACTTAGGCCCCTGTTTACTGAGGTGCGCTAGCGTTTCTAGCACTTGCTAAACACTAGAGAGACCCATATATTCCTATTGGTGTTTCTAGCATTTCGTGCGGGCCAAAAGCGCTAGCACGCTTCTAGCACAGCTTAGTAAACAGGGCCCATAGTCTCCGGAAAGTGGCTAGCAGCTGTTGTAGGGGAACCCCCCCCCCCTCCCCCCCGCCCAGTATTTGGCAAAAGAGGAAACTGCTAGCCATGGACTAGAAATGTATTTATTTTATTTATTTATTAGGATTTATTTACCGCCTTTTTGAAGGAATTCACTCAAGGCGGTGTACAGTAAGAATAGATCAAACATGAGCAATAGAGAATTACAGCAGTAAAATATTCAAATAACACTACAAAGTATGGCATGATATACTACTTATAATGTCAACACAATACTTAATAGAACATTATAATTGATAGTGAAGGGTAAGGCAAAGTTGTGACACATGTAGAGAGATAAGAAAGTAGGAAGACTTGGAAAGTAAGGTGACAAAGTTGCACATGAGGTCAGAGAGATAATTAAATATTATCTCAGCCAGGGCAGGAGTGGATAAGCGTGTCCTGCTGCTGTATGTGCAGCCTGAGTCACTCCTTGTGTGAGTGAGACTAACAAGTTAGTTACTTCTTCCATTAAAGGCCTGGTTGAAGAGCCAAGCTTTCACCTTCTTCTTGAAGTAGAGATAGTCTTGTGTTAAGCGGAGCCTTTCAGGCAGTGCATCCAGAGTGTGGGGGCTGCTCCGGAGAAGGCTCGCTTGCGGGTATCACACTGTGTAATGTCTTTTGGAGAGGGTATGGTTAGTGAAAGTCCTTGGGAGGACCTTAGTGTCCTTGGCGGTGTGTGGAGGATCATCGTATTCTTCAGGTACTCAGGGCCATTTCCTTTCAGGGCCTTGAAGATCAGACATAGTTTTAAATTTAGCCTAGTATTGTACTAGTAGCCAATGAAGTTTTTTTGCAAAAATGTGTGATGTCATGTTGCTTGCAACCTTCTATGAGTCTTGCTGCTGCATTCTGAATCAGCTGGAGCTGGTGTCCCTTTGTAGTCAGACCATTTTATAGTGCATTGCAGTAATCCAGTCTTGATGTTATCATGGCATGCACAACTGGGATAAGATTTACCTTCTCGATGTAAGGAGAGAGGCAGCGTACCTGTCACAAATGGTAGAAGCAGCTCTTGAAGGTTGCTTGGATTTGGGGAAACAGAATAAGTGTTGAATCTAACTGTATTCCAAGGTTCCTGACTTGTGATTTGAGGAGGAGTTCATACTTCCCAAAAGGGATTTTGATGTCAGGTATG
Organism: Microcaecilia unicolor; assembly: GCF_901765095.1. Classification (NCBI taxonomy): domain Eukaryota; kingdom Metazoa; phylum Chordata; class Amphibia; order Gymnophiona; family Siphonopidae; genus Microcaecilia; species Microcaecilia unicolor. The sequence goes on along the minus strand of NC_044032.1, from coordinate 94,673,084 downwards.
TGTCCACTTGTATTAGGGACCCAGAGAAACTCTGTTTTCCATAGCGTCCCACAGATCAATCCAGAGACTGGTGGGTTATGTCCCTCTGCCAGCAGGTGGAGATAGAGAGAACTTCCAAAAGTTTGTTGTGTTTAGCCCATTCTTGAATGAAATAGATTTTTACCCTAGATTCTTCATTAGTGCTCTGTATTGTACCCATTGATGTGCCATGTACTGAGCTATTTTATTTGCCTCCTCAACCCTCTCATCTCAATATATTTTCTCAGTTCCCATTCACTTAGGAAAATGTGAGAGGAAAATCTGTTTGTTTTTTTTCCATTTACTCTGGGAGTAGATCCCTAAGAAATGGTTTTGATTGCTTTCCCCTGTTTTTTTTGCCTTTTGGTTGAAGCTGACATCTTGGCAGGGGTCTGTTCAGTGAGTTTACTTTTTAGCTAGTTCCAGGTGCTGATGTTCAGGGAAGCGACTCCACATACTGCGAGAAGAGAGAGGATCTTACATGTTCCAGTGAAGTTGATGAAATATATGATCGAGTGGGAGGCTGGCCTACAACAGAATGCAAAAGATCTCTTCAGGGCATTTTAAAGATAAACTGGATAACTGATTGATTAACTTTTATCATTTCACAGGCTGCCAATTCAACCAAGCAGTTGTTCAGTGTAGAAAAAGCCAACTGCAACTCCCACAACAGAACCAGCCTGCCCAGTCTAAACTGAACTGCAATGATTTTGCTGCATACTTTGCAAAATTTTAAAGTCTCCATCAGGATTTACAGGCAATCCCACTCCGTCTCCAATCAGTTAACCTGGAGTGCACAAACTCCTCCTCCTGACAGAGACAAATGGGATACTTTTAACCCAATGACAGAGAAGAGCCTCGACAAAATCGTAAGAGACCTTTCACCAACTACCTGCTCGCTTGACCCCTGCCCATCAAAGATAGTGCAGCAGGCAAGTATGGGCCTCTTAGAAGGCGCCACAAAAATTGTGAACTCCTCTCTTTCTAATAGACAACAACTAACAGCATTAAAAAGGGCAGTGGGTTCACCCATTGCTTAAGAAAAACCACTTTGACCAGGACAAAATTTGAAGTTACCAGCCAGTATCCAACATCCCATTTCTAGAGACACTTATAGAACAAATAGTCTGTGTTCAACTCAGTGATTGGCTAGATCCATGCCAATCTGGATTCAGACCTGGTTATGGAACAGAAACAGTCCTCGTATCCCTATTAGATGATCTTCACAGAAATCGAGAGAGGGGATTTGCCTCGGTGTTAGTACTGCTAGATTTCTCAGCAGCTTTTGACACTATGGATAATATCATGCTAGCATGACTGACAGAAACAGGTATCAATGGAATAGTACTTGGTTCAGATCCTAACTGTCAGACGGGCAACAATCCATAATGTTTGGCAGCATCTCATCGCCACCATGGGCACTGACCTTTGGGGTACCACAAGGATTGATACTGTTGCCTATTCTGGTCAATAAGCTACTAGCTGAGCTGATTCAGTCAATGGATACTCAGTTCTACATCTACATAGATGATGTGCAGCTGCTCATACCCATTGAACCTGACTTACCTACAGCCTTGAACAAACTGATTACCTGTCTAACATCAATTCAAGAATGGGCTAAACACAACAAATTTTGCTGAACCCAAGTAAAACCGAGCTTCTCTGGGTCCCTAACAAAAGTGGATACATACCCGACATCAAAATCTCTTTTGGGATGTACAAACTCCCCTCAAATAACATGTCAGGAACCTTGAAATACAGTTAGATTCAACACTTACTCTGATTCCCCAAATCCAAGCAACCTTCAAGAGCTGCTTCTACTATTTGCGACAGCTATGCTGCCTCTCTCCTTACATCAAGAAGGTAAATCTTATCCTAGTTGTGCATGCCATGATAACATCAAGACTGGATTACTGTAATGCACTATACAATGGTCTGACTACAAAGGGTCTGCACCAGCTCCAACTGATTCAGAATGCTGCAGCAAGACTCATAGAAGGTTGTAAGCAGCGTGACCACATCACACCATTTTTACAAAAATTTCATAGGCTACCAGTACAGTACAGGACTAAATTTAAAACTGGCTGATCTTCAAGGCCGTGAAAGGAAATGGCTCAGAGTACCTGAAAGAATAGGATATTCTCCACACACCTCCCAAGGATTATCACTAAGAATAGGATGATCCTCCACACACCTCCCAAGGATTATCACTAATCACACCCTCTCCAAAAGACATTACACGATGTGATGCCTGCAAGTGGGCCTTCTTTGGAGTAGCTCCCCACACTCTGGAATGCACTCCCTGAAAGGTTCTGCTTAACACAAAAGACTATCTCTTCTTCAGCAATCAGGTGAAAGCTTGGCTCTTCAACCAGGCCTTTAATGGAAGAAGTAACTAACTTGGTAGTATCACACACACAAGGAGTGATATGGGCCATACATACAGCAGCAGGACATGTTCTCTGAGATATTTTAACTATCTCTCTGACCTCGTGTGCACCTTTTGTTTAAATTGGTCACCTTACTTTCTAACTCCTCTTACTCTGTTACCTATGTATATGTTCCATCTTTGCTTATACCCTACACTTACAATTAAAATGTTTTATGTATTGTGTTGACATTGTTTAGTAGTATATTATGCCATATTTTGTATTGTTATTTGAATATTTTTACTGCTGTAATTATCTATTGCTCATGTTTGATTTATTCTTATTGTACACCGCCTTGAGTGAATTCCTTCAAAAAATGCAGTAAATAAATCTTAATAAATAAAATAAATTATATGTGGGATATAATTGATATTGTTTTATTCACAGAACTTGACTAGTAAGTTGTGGCATAAATTTTTTTTCTTTATTTTTTAAATGTTGAATGTAATGTAATATGATTCTTGTTCTCTGTTTTTTAAACCACAGTTTTGTGGGAGTTAGCGGGATACAACAGTTCACTCAAGGCGGTGTACAGTAAGAATAGATCAGCCATGATCAATAGGCAATTACAGCAGTTCTGGAAAGCAATCAAGGAAGAAATTTTTTAAACAAGTTTTTAAATTCTTACGTAAAGAAGAAAATCTATCAGGAGGTAACGAAGCCAAAAGTGTATTGCCTGATAACTGAAATAATCTTTTAAAAATTTTCTTGTATCAAAGATGGAAAAATGAGAAGATATGGAATCTTTTAGTGCATGCTTATTTTTAGCGTGTGCTAAAAATGATAGCTTGCCTTTGTAAAAAGGACACCTAAATAAACATTCCCTAGTTAGCTCTAAAGCAGGATTGTGCAAACCTGGTCCTCAAGGGCCGCAATCCAGTCGGGTTTTCAGGATCACCCCAATGAATATGCATGAGATTTTTTTTCTTACATTTGTACCCCGCGCTTCCCCACTCATAGCAGGTTCAATGTGGCTTACATATTATATGCAGGTACTTACTTGTACCTGGGGCAATGGAGGGATCTGTTTGCATGCACTTCTTCCATTGTATGGCAATAGATCTCATGCATATTCACTGGAGAAATCCTGAAAACCCGACCTGGCGAGGGCCAAGGTTGGATACCCCTGGTCCAAAGTCTAGTGTTGCTGAGGTAGTAGTCCTAAGAAACCTGCAGGAATAGGGGAGTTAGCAGGATTGGTTTTTTTCTTAGTCTTTTTACTGTTTAGATTATGTGCAGAAAATGTTTGTAATTCAGAACTTGTACAGTGGTTTGGTCCTTTTTGCAAACATTTTAAAATCCTCCTCTGAGCAGCACCCGAGATATTTAAAGTACAGCAAAATAATTTAATCTGTCTGAGCTCCACAAACACTCAGAAGTATTAAATAGTAGTTCTTGTTGCAAGACACACCTGTCTTCAAAGCAGTGTTCCCTCTAAACTGTGTGCATTGCTGCCTTGTGGGGGACAATGCTTCAACAGTGAATCTCTACTATAATAAAAAGCACATCCAACGTTCTGAAGCTGACTCCGTGGCTTCACTGAAGTGAAGGGTTGGTAAGGTTCGTCAGATTCGTGAGTCTGTCACCATCTCTCTCGGCCCCGCCTTCACGCCTCTGATAGGTCTGCCGCCCTCGACGTCATCACGTTTTGACGTCCGCGACATCATCACGTTTTGACGTCGAGGGCGGCGGACCTATCAGAGGCGAGAGGGTGGGGCCGAGAGAGATGGTGACAGACTGACGAATCTGACGAACCTTACCAACCCTTCACTTCAATGAAGCCACAGAGTCAGCTTCACAACGTTGCAGGTGCGTTTTGTTACACTACACAGCTCCCTAATTTTCACTTAACATCGCAGGGTGGCTGGGGGGGGGGGGGAGGGGGGGGCAACGACCCTGGAACTGGGAGGGAGGGAGAGAGGGGGGCAACGACCCTGGAACTGGGGTGGGTGGGAGGGAGGGCGACCCATGAACTTGGAGGGGGGCCAGCGGACCTGAAACTGGGAGGGAGGGGGAGAGGGGGGGGGCAACGACCCTGGAACTTGGAGGGGGGCGGGCGGACCCTGAAACTGGGAGGGAGGGGGCCCCTGGTACACACTCTCATTCTCACACACAAACACACTCTCGCACACAGTCTCACACTCTCTGTCACACACACACATTCACACTCTCTCTGTCACACACACACATTCACTCTCTCTCTATCACACACTCACTCTCACACAATTCTGTAAACACACACACTCCGAGGAAACACCTTGCTAGCGCTCGTTTTCATTTGTGTCAGAAACGGGCCTTTTTTCCTAGTTTTCAATAACAAGGGATAGGCAGGTTCTCTGGAGTCCTGCGGAACTTGCCTGTTTCTTGATGTTGTAATATTCCCACTTGGATAGTAAAGTGATTTTAAAAATCCTTTCTGCTCTGATGGTGTCTCTTTCTCCTGACTTTAGGAAGAGAACAAGGCACCAGATCATCTCTTATAATCTTACAGGCACATTTTCTTAGTAGGATGCTTAACTGAAGTCCACATACAACCAAATTCTATATATTGCGCCTGAAAACTTGTTGCCGATTAAAGACACACTTAGTGTGATTCTATAAAGAGTGTGCACAACGTTTTTAACAAGCTAATCAGTTCTGATAATTGGGAGATAATTGCCAATTAGTGCTGGTAATTGATTAGGATTCAGGTGCATATCCTATTGCGCATATCAATTTGGGTGCATGATCAAGGGCGTTCACGGATTTTATGCGTGTTGATACAGAACCATGCCTAAGTGTACCTAACTTAGGTGGCAGCATTTTGCAGCCACCTACAGTTAGGCACACCTTAGTGCTAAGCTCAAATCTATAAAGGGAATATACTCTATAAAATATAATGAGTGGAGTGGAACGGGTAGACATGAATTGCTTTTTTACTCTCTCCAAAACTACTAGGACTAGGGGGCATGCAATGAAGCTACAAATTTAAAACAAATCAGAGAAAATATTTCTTCACTCAACATGTAATTACACTCTGGAATTTGTTGCCAGAAAATGTAGTAAAAGTGGTTAGCTTAGCAGGGTTTAAAAAAGGTTTGGATGGCTTCCTAAAGGAAAAGTCCAAAGACCATTATTAAAAGGGACTTGGGGAAAATCCACTGCTTATTTCTAGAATGACTGTTAATTTCCTGAGACAATATTCTACTAGGACTCTTTTTAATAGCAATACACAAGCTAGTAGAAAAACAAAGGCGTGCGCCTTATATTAAGGGAACATCCCAACCAGTCACCAGGGATATTGTTCACCATTCACTACTATCAGTGTCCCAAAATAAGAAAAAATTAAATGGCAGGAAGGTTGGAAACGTCAATGATGATAACGGTCGCAAAATAGAGGGACACCGATAGTAGTGAAAGGTGAACAATATCCCTGGGGACTGGTTGGGATGTTCCCTTAATATAAGTCGCACTCCTTTGTTTTTCTACTAGCTTGTGCATTTCTAGAATAAGCAGCATAAAATGTTTTGTACTGTTTTGGGATCTTGTCAGGTACTTGTGACCTGGATTGGCCACTGTTGGAAACAGGATGCTGGGTTTGATGGACCTTTGTTCTGCCCCAGTATGGCAATACTTAGAATCATGCTAAGTGCGCCACATTATCGGCACTATTTATCCCATTATGTTTAAAGATCAGCTTAGTATGCAGCTAAAAGTCCAGGTGCAGTTTATCTGCGCATGCTAGCAGCATTGCTATTAAATGTTAAGAATTTATTTTTGAATATTAAAAATGTGTGGGCATAATTTCTGGGGATGTACATTTGTTTGAAATTTAATTTTATGTCTTTTTTTTTTTTCTGTGATGAAAAACCCCAAAACAGAAAAGAATACAAAATACTTCAGCTAATGAGTCTTCTGAAAGTGATGATACTCCACTGGTGTGCGGTATAAAAAAAAAGAGTAAAATGTTTTATGAGGGAGTTGCAGTTCTGTTGGCTGACTGCGGCACCAGTACCTTTGTGTAATCAATCAGGTGGAATCAACTAAATGAATGAGCCCATAACCAAACTTCCATTCAAGCGTTCACGTACATTTTTGAGCGTACCACTACAACATTACAAAAATATCATTTTTTAAAATAAATGTTTGTAAGACTAATCCATTTATAAGGGAAACATGACCCAAACTTTTTTGAGCAGCACCCCCTAATAATTTCTTGTCAGTCCAATGGAATATAGGATCCAAGGTATCATTCTTTTACTACAGGTAGATCTTGTCAGACAAAATCTGATCAATTTCTTTGGGTATCCAGAAAATTGGGTTTGGGGGAGGGAGGGGTGCTAGATGTGGTGTACTTAGAGTTCAGCAAAGCCTTTGACATGATTTCACATAGATGACTTAGAAACTTGGTATGGGCCTTAAAATATCGGATTGGATCAGAAATGGGCATCATAGGAAGCAACAAAAGTAGTCGAAATGGTTTTTACTATGGGGATAGAGATGTTGCCAGAGGTGTAACACAGAGGTCAGTCGTTGGACTAGTTCTTTTTCAACATTTTTGTAAGTAATATTGTGGAAGGACTGTTGGGAAAGGCTTGTCTACTTACAGATGATAACTAAATCTGCAACTGGGTAGACCCCCTGAAAATTGTGGCTAATATGAATGATCTAGCAAAGCTTGAGGAATGGTCAAGAGTAGTGTTCTTCACTCATTTTTAAGTTGGGGCTGCTTTGGATCCAAAAGATCTGAAGGAGAGTGACCAAATGTCTTCCCATGTGGAGCCAGACACTGTTGACTAGCGTGTCAATGGCATCCATTCCTCCAAACCATCTTAAACTTTTCAATGAGGGTATCCTCAAGGAGAAGAGCATTTCGCATGCATTCTCTTTGTCTATTGAGAAATGTCTTGTCCTTCAAGCATGCGGCTCTTCCCCAATCCATTTCCTCCTTTCTGTTGTGAGTTTGGTTAGAGAGGCAGATAGTAAAAGGGAAAAAAAACTTACCCATTAAGATGATGGGTCCATCCCAGAGGTCTCCAGGGGGGCTGCCATTGGCCCCTGGGCCTTGCATTGAAGAACCATGGTTTAGAGGATGGAAGCTAAGCATTTGGGCTATAAAACCCAAGGAAGAAGTAAAATATAGGAGACGATGTATTTCTGTACCTGAAAGAGTGTGATCTGGGGGTAATTGTATTTGTTAATATTTTGGAGGCCAAACAGGTAGGAATTGCAGTAGCAAAAGCCAGGATGATGCTTGTGTACAAAGAAAAAGTAATGGCCAGCAAGAAAAAAAATAAGCAATAGCTCTAACCAGGGATTTATATAATGGCATTTATTTGATGTTTTATCTGTAGTGCTAGAGACTGCACCTTCAAAAGAATATTAACAGGATGGAGTGTGTCCAGAGGGTGGCTATATGGAGACAGACTTGGATCTAAAAATGTCTATTCTTGAAAGGAAGGAGAGGAGAGATATGAGAGACATTTAAATACCTCCAAGGTACAAATGCTTGGGGGAGGGGGGGGGGAGAGGCAGAGCTCTTTCACTCTCATCCTACAACTCCTCATTCTGTACGTTCCTCTCAGTTGAAAGGAGGTAGGTTCATGAATAATCTAAGGAAATATTTCTTTAGGGTGACAGATGTGTAGAATAGTCTCCCCAGCAGAGGTGGAAATGAGGATAGTATCGGAATTCAAGAAAGCATACGTCAAGTATAGAAGATCATTATGGGAGAGGAAAGGGTTGTAGAGCTTAGTAGTTGGTGTAGATGGGCAGCAGGGTCTTTAGAAGAACATAAGAAAGCCATGGTCCACCTAGCTAGTATCCCTGCTTCCAAAAGTGGCCAATCCAGGTCCACAAGTACCTGGCAGAAACCGAAATAGTAGAAACATTCCATGCTACCAACTCTAGGGCAAGCTGGAGCTTCCCCCATGTCTGTCGATAACAGACTGTGGACGTTTCCTCTAGGAACTTGTCCAAGCCTTTTTTAAAAACCAGATACACTAACTGCTGTTACCACATTCTCTGACAACACGTTCCAGAGCTTAACCATTCCTTTTTGTTGTTCAGGAAACTTGGTATTCCTGTTCTTAATCTATTCCTAAAAGTATGTGAAGGTGTACAGTATCTTGCTAAAGGTCACAGAGACAGAGAGAATGTGTCAGTGGCAAAGGGAAATCTTGAACTTATGCCTCAGGATTTCTCCTAGGTCCCTCATCCAGTTGAGTGAAAAATATTTCCTTTATTTGTTTTAAAAGTATTTCTTCATTGAATGTCCCTAGTCTTTGTACTTTTTGAAGAGTAAAAAATTGATTCACTTTTACCTGTTCTACACCACATTTTGTAGACCTCTATCATATCCTCATTCAGCTGTCTCTTTTCTAAGATGAAGAGCCCTAACTGCTGTCATTTTCTAGGTTTCTAGGTACCATACATCCCAAATTCCTCTTTTTTTTTTTTTTTTCTGCTGCCAAAATATGCATGCTATGAAACTGCATTCTGGCAGCTAAAACTCCACTTGGCTGGATAAGGCTGGGTTAACTCCAGTTTTATCAGATTTAAGACTTGTATGAGATTTATAATTTAACTGCAGATGCAGTGTGTGTCTTGATTTTTAGCATTCTTGGAATGACTTTGGTCTGGCACTTTCTTGCTGCCTTTTGTGGGCTTTTAGCATAAATGACAGTGTTTTCCACAGAACTGTTGTAATAGTTGCAGATTCAGCTATGAGCTGTGTAAATGTCTGCTTTACATTATACATGACTATAACAATATTAATTTGGAGAATTAAGGGGTTCATGAGATTTTTTTATGGTGGTTGTAGTTTATAATCTGGTTGTAAGACTGTATATGTTCGTTATTCTCTGTATATTAAATGGGAAAGATGTATTTGTTGTAGGGATGGTTAATTGGTTCCCAAGGAGCAACAGAACTTACTGCGTTGTAAATTAATAGTATGGCTTTGTATATTTTGATTGCACCAATTTGTCACTGACTGCCCAGGAGAGTCCCTGGCCTTTTATCTTCCCTTTCATTGTATTGTGGATGTTGTGATATGTTTATTGAACGAAACAGAGTAGACTAGTGATCCCAAATCTGTCCTGGAGGACCCTAGGAGGCTTATTTTCAAGCACTTAGCCTCCCAAAGTTCCATAGAAACCTATGGAACTTAGCCTCCCAAAGTGCTTTGAAAATATGCCTCTAGGTCTTCAGGATATCTAAAATAGTCATGAAAGACATTTGTGTGCACAGATCTCTCATGTTTATTCATTGTGGATATCGTGAAAATCCGAGTGACTGGTGGTCCCACAGGACATGTTTGGGAACCAGTGGAGTAGCACAGGAGACCTCTGGTATCAGTAGCTTTAAAGCAAACTGAGCAAATGTCTCACTTTAATGAGAGATGAAGGTGGAGACTTGGAATCCTCCTTGGTCATTCCCACCCCATATCTACTACTACTACTACTTAACATTTCTAAAGCGCTACTAGGGTTACGCAGCGCTGTACAATTTAACATAGAGGGACGGTCCCTGCTCAGAGACCCCCCCCCCCCCCAACACTTTGCTCTAATTCCATTACTTGCAAGTAGCAAATTAAAAAGAAAATAACTTTTGTTGGTATGCCAAATGGGTTTTTACCACCAGCGCAATCAATAAAAGGGAATTGGGACTTGATATACTGCCTTTCTGAGGTTTTTGCAACTACATTCAAAGCGGTTTACATATATTCAGGTACTTATTTTGTACCAGGGGCAATGGAGGGTTAAGTGACTTGCCAAGAGTCATGAGCTGCAGTGGGAATCGAACTCAGTTCCCCAGGATCAAAGCTGCAGTGGGAATCGAACTTAGTTCCCCAGGATCAAAGTCCATTGCTCTAACCACTAGGCTACTCCACTCCAATAAAACAGTCTTAAGGTCTTTATAGCACAGTGAAAGGAGCACATCACAACTTTTCAAGTGGTCATAGTTATAGTGAGATTCAACAGTCTGCACCCACCCTTGCAGCAGACTCATGCGTGATACTGGTTTGGGCCTTTGAATAACAAATAAGTGTGATGGTATTTATTATTGAGCAAGCTTATAACTTTTTTTTTTTTTTTTTTTAATTATTATTATTCTGCTCATCCAAATCAGGTTTTCTGAGTTTTTTGGACCAGGCAATGTTTTTTTCCAGAATCTTTTAAGCAACAACTAAAACCATCTGATTCCCTCAGGCTTCCTCTGTTACCACATTTTATTGAGGAGAGGAATTTTCCCATAAGATTCTTGCTAAGGGTTGTCTGTTTTTTGTTAACTTCTATGACTGCTTTTCTGCTTGTTTTTATTTGTGCTGCTTTACCGCTGTTTGTTATTGTCCTGAGAATTAATTGGGTCGTATGGGCAAGAATGGGAGAGGTGGTGTGGTCCAGTGGTTTTAAATCAGCGGGCTGAGAATTGGGGAAGCTGGGATTCAAATCTCAATGTCATTTTTTGTAGCTTTGGGCAAGTCACTTCGCCCTCCATTGTCTCGGGTACATACTTAAGCCCCCTTAATTAAGCTGCATTATGGTATGCAGAATTAATAAAGCAGCTTGTGTACCTCAAGAAGTGGTGTGAACACAAAAAGCACCTGCACAAAATAACTTGCCTTCTGCATCCCTCCCTCTAAATCCCTTAAAATTGAGTGTGGTCTCCTTGGGCATGTACCTCAGCATACCTGATGGCTGCTGAGGGAGGACCCAGGAGTGATATGTGGTCACCCTGTCAACGACCTCTTCCAAAATGGCAGCTGCAGTCACCTGGTAGTAGTCTTAGGGGGGCTGTAGCTACCAAGGAGGTTTTATGACAGGAGATAGTATGAGCCTGTCTGGCCCATTCTGTGGGCTGAAGGCAGTGGGCGGAGTTTGCCACCATATTGTAGCAGCAGACTTGTTTTTGGAGCCGCGGGAGTTCCCACAACTTGACCCCAAGGCTCAAGCATAGCCGGTCTTAAAGCTGTCCCTTACAAAAATTGAGCATCCTGCAGCTCCAAAAACAAGTCTGCTGCTCCAGAGCACCCGCACCAGCAGCCAGACCACGGCTCACGCCCCAAGGACCCTCCCTCCTCCCCCCCCCCCCCCCCCAAGGTTTAAAAAAGAAAAAAAACACCTTGGGTTACATATGGGAAGATTTTTCAAATACATAAAAAAGCTGTCAAAAAAACACACACACAAAGGCAGTTATAAACCTCAAAGGTTTTCTATTGTTTTCAATAGCGTCTGTGAATGTTTGGGGTCACACAATATGGTGGCTGCGTGAGGGAGACAGCTTCAACTTTTTGTCATTGTGCCGTCTCCTGTCATAAAGCCTCCTTGGGAGCTACCATCTTTGAAGAGGCAGTTGCAGGGCAGGAGTGCCCATGGATTGCTGCTGTCCTCCAATTACCCAGCAGGAATTATGAGAAGTTCTGGGAGGGAGGTATGGAGGCAGATGATAGGGCTAGAGGAATCATGATTTTCAAATTTAAAGGTATTGAGGATGGAGCAGTATACCTTTGATTTCTAATGGTACTGTTTGGCCTTTTAAGAATGGCCGGGGGAGGGGGCTGGGCTCCAAAAGCTTTGCATTGCTGCAGTTGGGAATGTGTGCTATTCCTGGCTTCAGAAACCCAGAACTAAATTTTACCATGGGGTGCCACAAGCTAGTGAACCCTGCAGTAAAAAAAATAGTACATAAATGAGCTATTTAATTGCAGGTTAATAGGCTTCCTAAATGTTAAAGTTCTCTGGTGCCAGGGACCTACATTCAAGTACAGTAGATAAGTAACCCTCACCTTGAGCTACCAATGAGGAGTGAGTTAAATATTGACCCCCCCCTCCCCCCCCCCAGTTTGAGGATAGATTGGCTTAAGGGAAAGGAGAGTTAAAAAATACTCTGAGGGGCCCTTTTACCAAACAGTGATAAAAAAAAAGTGGCATTAGTATGCCCTTTACTGCTGGGGTAAAATGACTGAATTTCTGCTTATTATTTTTTTTTATTGATGGCTATGCACTAATTTTGCCATGAAAACAGATTATCGAGTGAGCCCTTACCAGTACCCATTTCTTATGAAGTAAGGGCTTATGCATTAAGTTAAGATTGCAATTTGCCTGGTTAGGTATGTGGGCACCAGCACTAAATATGGCTGATGTGCACATAATTGCAGGGACTGCCCGGACAATGCCACATTAAGTGTTGCTGAATGTTGGTGAGCGGCCACTCAGCATGGTTTAAGCAGGCAGGAGCCTCTCCTGCCCTAGTATCTACCCCAGGGAAGATTAAGAAAAGAATTATGCTTGCTACCCAAGGTTTTCTAAATTTTTGCATCCCTGCAGATGGAGATGAGCAGGAAAACTACTTCTGCAAATTCCCCCTGTTTGTAATGTGGAACAAACCAAAGTGAGTGTGGTGGAATGGACAGCAGGGCTGTCCTGAATATCTCCTGCATAGCTAAATGTATTAGTTGGCATCCCATAAAACGGCCAATGTCCAATAAAAAAACTAGTTCTCTGTATATACTAGTGTAACCATGCCTGTTTCCTCAACAATGAAACGGGCCCTAGGAAGGCTGTCATGTATGCTTTTTTTTTCCCTCCCCTTCCCTCCATGTCCAGCGATGACCCACGATTCTCTCCTCACATCCCATCCATTCTCCTCTGCCCTCCCCTTGCGATTCTCTCCTCCCCTCGATTTGTACCTGAACGTTCTCTGGCTGGCTGGCGCTGGCTTCCCTTCCCTCTCACTGTTCCGCCCTTTGACGTCATTACGTTTTGATGCAAGGGCGGAGCAATGAGTGGTTATGGCTGTTAAGAACCCAGGCATCCAGACGTAAAACGTTGGAGGTGCAAATTATTATATAGGATGTGATTTTGGAGGAGGGTTTGCCGTCAAGGGTAGGGCTAAAGTTACCATTAAGAACAAGGCTGGAATGTAACATGCACATAGCTTGTATTTTAGTTTTTTTATAATTTCTCAGATGGGGGATACTTTTTTTGTGAACTGGATTAAATCTTTTTTTGTTGCAGAGTGGCCTCAGGAATAACTGACAATTTAGTTAGATTTGGAGGGGTTCCGTGCAAAGGTTTAGCCAGACGACAGATTAAATGAGCACCTTTTTGATCAGGTGGTTGCTTTAACGTGAGTAGTATGTGAATCAATTTTTTGTGTGTGTGTGTGGGGGGGGGGGGGGGGGGGGAGGGAGAGAAGCAATAGTCATCATGCCTGCCATGTACATTAGCTGGTCAATATTCAACCTGTGGTAGTCGGATTTTATTTTTTATACTGGCCACCATGGGCTGATTCAGAACTGGACATTAGTCACTGAGCCATACCCAGAGACCGATGCTGAACATGCAATTCTGCTTGAAGTTATCAAGAGTACTGGTGCTGGATAGTTGACCTGGTAAATTAGGACAGACTTTTAATCTAGCCCAACTTGCCTGGATAGTTAACCGGGCACTGGCACTGAATATCGGTAGTATCCAGTTAACTTCTGGCTCCGCCTTAGCTCCAGTCCAGGAGTACCCAGATAGGGCCAAGGTGGCCAGACCTGATATTCAGCAGTACTTTCTGAGTGCTGCTGAATATGAGCCCAGGTCCCAGCCAGGATGAGTTAAATGGGTAGGGAATATTTACAGTCTGCAGGCACAGGCACAGACACACCTGGAGAGGGAATGGTTTAGTTGAATGGACCATCAAGCTGTCCGGGCTATAGACCTACATTTGACAGCAAACCCTCCACCAAAATCGTGTATATATACCCAAAAGAGAAATAGTTTCTATTGGATATTGACTGTTTTATGGGATGCTAACTAATACATTTAGCTATGCAGGAGATAACTTCCAGTATTTTTGATGCCCAGTCTGTCAGTATGTTGAAATTGATTAGATTATAGTTGGCCCTCATCTGGCTAATAAATTTGTTCCAATGTTTTAATCTTATGAAATTGATTTAGGATTGCCTAAAGGGTTGATGGTTTATCTCTAATGTGGTTTTTCCTCTTTTTTTTTTTTTTTCTTTATTCTTGGAGCCAAGGGCAATTTGTCACTATCCCAAGATGGTAGAATAACTCTGAAATCAAGGAATATGGAAATATAAAGACACAGATTTTATTATTATTTTTAATTTGGTTCCTATTCAGAGTTTCGCATCTGATGCTTAGTTAGAGAGTGGCATAATAGAATAGAACAGAATATATTAATTACATGTTGGAGTGGTGGTTGCACAACTCTCTGTGAAAAGGTGTTTTCAGATTTAAAGGAATGTAATACTTCTCTCTAGTGGTGAGAGGCACATCTTGAAAGTGCCCTATTTTGGGAACCTCCAATAGTGACATTGCAAGTATTTAGGGTAGCATAAGTGTTAATGATTATAAGAAGGACAAGACTGAAGGAGATTTCTGATTAAACAAGACCATTGGCTGCCAATGTACAGGTGTCCAGTACTGCAAAATTCAGACCTTTTTCACACTGCTTCTCATCTATATATCTGGCATTAAGGATATGGTTGTGGTCATTTTGATTGTTTCACTCAGTAGGCCTACTAGAAAGCAGACTATTGGAGAAGGAAATAAAAATGCCAACTTTAAAAATATTTTCATTTCTTTTTCAGGTTTTTCAATAGTCATGTTTCTTTAGAATCTTGGTAGGCTGTTCTTAAGCCTTTTTGTGTTATTTAAATATAAATTTATTTTATGGAATATTTTTTTAAATATTAAGGTGGCGTTATCAGCAGAGGTGATTGGGTGAGGGAAAGTTTGGAAAGAGGTTAGGGTAGGATAGATTGTGAATAGTGGGAGTTATGGTTATTCTGCTTTTAACTCCTAACCCTTACTCACTTGTTCAGTACCCTTATTTTATCATCCTCACTTTAGTAATTCCATTATCTCTTATTTGTCCTGTTTGTCTGTCCTAACTAGATTGTAAGCTCTGTCGAGCAGAGACTGCCTCTTCATGTTCAGCGCTGCGTACGTCTAGTAGCGCTATAGAAATGAGTAGTAGTAGTAGTTAGTGAGACATTGTAATTGGTACGCAAGGGAATTGCAGGAGGAGAGGTAGAAAGGATTTGGAAAAGAACAAAAGTTAGGGATAGAAGCTGACTAAATTTCAGTTCTGGTTTTGTTTATGGAGCTGAAACTGGCCTGAAATCTGTTTTTTTTTTTTTTGCCCTGTTTCAGTTTTGGCCGAGGTTGTTTTAATTTTTGGCCGTTTTTGGTTTCGGCCAAAAATGACTGTGTTTTTGAAAATTTGTGCTTTTGTCCCATTATTCTCCTTCCCCCTCTCTCTGCCTCCAAACAGGAGGTGCCCTTCCTCCTGGACCTCCTTGAGTGCTTGTTCCTCACCGCCCCCTCCTGGATCCAGCGTTGCCTTATTTGTTTCAAGGATACTTGGTGGGTGCGTTAAGAAGAACAGCAAGTATTTTGAATGCCTCCTGGAGGAGTAGCCTAGTGGTTAGTGCAGTGGACTTTAATCCCGGGGAACTGAGTTCAATTCCCACTGCTGGCAGCTCCTTGTGACTCTGGGCAAGTCACTTAACTGTCCATTGCCCCTGGTACAAAATAAGTATCTGAATATATGTAAACCGCTTTGAATGTAGTTGCAAAAACCTCAGAAAGGCAGTATATCAAGTCCCATTTCCCCTTCCCTTTCCTTGGGACAGGGGAAGATGGCACGGATGTTGAAGGAAGCAGTAGTTATTGCTATATTGAAGAAGCAGGATCTATGGGAAGAGGCAGATTATAGGCTTACTTTTAACCTGCCTATGATGGTGAAATTGTTGGCGCAGGACATGGCTACACAAACTACTGATTTTTGCAGAAGAAAGGTATTTGCTAGATGCTGATTTGGCAGGCTTTAGGAGGTGGGCATGGAACTGATGTTGGCCACATTTTTGAATGGAGTCTGCTTTTGGTTAAAGTGAGAGAGGTGATTTTTGATTTTATTGATTTGAGTTTGGCATTTCATATGGTGGATGTGAAGCTTTTAATGCTGTGCTATATACAGTTGGGTCTTAGGGGGGGACGGTGCTTCGATGGCTGTTCATTCTTTCATTCTTGCAAGATCAGAGCTTTAAGGTTCGATTTGTAGGTGATTGGTCACAGAAAGAGTCGGTGTAGGGAGTACTGCAAAGTTCTCCCTTATCCCCTTTGTTGTTTATATATATATATATATATATATATTATATATATATATATATATCTATATATATATATATATATATATATATATATATATATTTTTTTTTTTTAGTTACATTTGTACCCCGCGCTTTCCCACTCATAGCAGGTTCAATGCGGCTTACATATTATATACAGGTACTTATTTGTTATTTATATGTATATATCACCCTTGGAGGACTTGGTAAGGAATTGTGGACTATAGTTTTCTACTGTTTGCTGATGACATGCAGTTGTTGTTACCAGTGGTTGAAGATGGAGAGATGCAGGGGCTGTTGTTGAATTGTATGGAGAAGGAGGGGATGTAGTTTAAAGATAATGGGATGGTTTTGAATGTTGCTAAATCAGTTGCCTTTTGATTTGGGAATACCATTTGGCCATCTCTGAGGCTTAGGGTACAGGTGGGTGGAGGTTGTTTGTTTGCTTGTGGTTGATTATGTGAAGGTGTTTGGGGGCTTGGTTGGAAGAAGGGGGTTGGGGCAGAAGCAGATTATGGCTGTCTTGTGTTAGTCTTATGGGAAGTTGAATGTGGTGCATAAATTGAGGCCTTATTTGCAGGAGAATTTGTTTTGGATGGTAGTAGGAGGTATGCGGGTTTGCTAAATATTTTATTTCGGAAATTTCAAGTAGCTCAGAAATTGTTATCTAGGTTTTCTGTGCAGCAGAGAGAGGAGAGAGATATCCAAGTACACCAAGCAAAAAGAACACATGAACCTTCAGGACCAGGACAATGAGAAATTCTTTATTGTAAATATACTGTATGGTGAGATTCATATTCCCAATCTGTCTTCGTGATCACTACATGTGGAGGACAATAATTTATGCAGGTGAATTGGGTATTTAAAAACAGGCCTCCCTTAATTGGGAAAGAAAGTAGCCTAACTGGATAGAGCAGTGGGCTTAGAACCAAGGAAACCAGGCTTCAAGTCCCACATTTCACACTCCTTGGTCAAGTCCCACTTTATATTGCATTGCCTCAGGTGCCCCCGTTTTAGATTGTAAGCTCTCTGGGGAAAGGACCTATTATACCTGAATTGTAAAGCAAGTTTGCTTGAGCATTATTTGGAAAAGGGGGCTAAACATCCCCCCTAGATTTCTTACATGCAGGGCTCCACAGTATGTATATCTTTAGCTTCTTTGGGGGGAGATGTTTCCGGGGGAAGGCTTTGAATGGAATCAGGAAAATAACATGCAGATTTGTTTAAGATCTATACATACTTTTTTCTCATAAAAATTCTAGCTGCATAAAAAAACAGACATAAAAGTCTCATGGTTAAGCTTTACCAAATTTTCAAAGGGGAGGTATCTCTGGATCTGCTTTTCTTTTTTTTTTTAATTTGGTGCAAAAGCAACAGGAAAAAGTCCCCACAGGCTTTGCGCCAAACTAGTCTGAAAATTGTTTCTATAGTGTGCTCACATCAGCTGATTTCTGTCATAGGTGATGTTTAATTTCTGCCTATGGGAATAAATAATGTGTTAAAATCCTTTCCCCCCCCCCCCCCCCAAGTGTTCGCTGTTATTTACCTGTGCAGAAACTGGTTTTATTAGTGTGCAGTATCCCATTTAACAAACACAATTTATCCCTTTTAGTGCATTGGATTTTTATTATTTTTATTTATTGCACTTGTATCCCACATTTTCCCACCTATTTGCAGGCTCAATGTAGCTTACATAAACTTGTTATGGCAATGCCATTCCAGGGTAAAAGATACAATTGGTGTTACAAAGGTCAAGGATAACAAAAATACAGTTGTTGTTGCAAAAGATCAAGGATAACAAAGAGAGCTATCAGATAGTTATAGAAAGAAGAATTTCGGGGAAGGTTGGAGTGGTGAAGTATTATAGTTAAGCTATGATGGCCTTCTGTGCTATCATGCGCACTATGAAAAAATTTTTATAACCATTCACCTGGATGTGAAGGCCAGCCAGGCACCTATTTATCTATCTATATTTCTTAAACAGTCGAAATTGTGGCTTTAATTATTGTATTTATTTATTTGGATTTTGCTTACACCTTTTTTTCAGTAGTAGCTCAAGGTGAGTTATATTCGGGTATATTGGGTATTTCCCTGCCCCTGGAGGGCTTCCAATCTAAGGGCCCCGTTTACTAATCCACGCTGTAGACGCGCTATCGTTTTTAGCACGTGCTAATGCTACAGACACTAATAGGAATATATGATGTCTCTAGTGTTAGCACACCTTCGTAAACAGGGTCCTAAGTTTGTACCTGAGGCAGTAGAGGGTTAAGTGACTTGCCCAAGATCACAAGGAGCCAGTAGTGGGATTTCTCTAACCACTAGGCTTCACTGGGTAAATCGTGCCCACACTTCACCAAAACTCCACCCCTAAACACATCTACACTTGAGTCGTATGCAAGCATACACATTCTTGTCATTGCATATACTGGTGTGAGGTAACTTTTTGAGAGGCATTTTACATATATTTACAGGTGTGTATGCGTGAAAAGGCCTTTATGAAATTACTCCTTATAACAGGGTTTCTCAAGCTGATCCTGGAATACTTCCACTATGAATATGCAGGAGAGAGATTTGCACACATTGTCTCCATGGTATGCAAATCTTTGCTGCATATTCATTGTGGCTATCTAAAAACCAGACTGGCAAGACAGGTATTCTGGGATAGGCTTGAGAAATACTGCTCTCGTGTACCTTGTTTTCAAACTGTGAAGTTGGTATAAGTCCAGCAGATTTGTCCAGTCCGTAAATATTCTGTCAAGTATAAATGGTGTTTAGAGCTCTGGCCTTAGACCTTTTGACTTTTGGGGATTATGAATTTGTTTATCTGAGTTTCCTTGTGTATATACTTTATTGCTATGAATAGCTTGGTGACGCAGTCTGGACAAACCCTGTAGCTTAGTATTAGGGTTTGTTTTCACATGTTGGGTGTGCTCTGATGTTACTTTCTTGCCAGTGGTCAGGTAAATGAATAACATTGTCCTTCCACTCCTTCACTAATGACATTACTCCTCCACTCCATGATAAGCCTGGTAATTAAAGAAGCAGGCTGAGAACACAGGCTGTGAACATGTAAATCCAGGGTTCAAATCCTGCTTCGTTCACTGATGCATCTTGTGATCTTGGGCAAGTCACTTAACTCTCCATTGCTTTAGGTACAAACCTAGAGACCGATGCTCAGAACTCAGTCGGTAAGCCAACGGTGCAGAAACCATACCAGTGCTTAAAGGAATTGATATTCAAATTATATGCGCTCTGTAAAAGCAAAAGCAAGGTGGGGGGGATGTGCTTGGCGCATGCACAGCTCAGCTCCTGTGTCATGCACCTGGCAAAACCCGAAAGTGAAGCACACATTGGTGTCTGTTTTCTGTGCCTTTAATTTCAATTTTTTTTTTAACTTGGAAGGCTTATATTTAAACGCAGAAAATAGGCACCAATGCGTGCTTTCACTTTTGGGTTTGCTCTGATTCACACACATTCGTCTCTCACTACTGGCGCTTAAGGGCTTGCACGGGCTTCCTTCTGCTTCCAAAGAATCATGAGAAATCCTCTTTTCAAATACTCTAATGCCTGCTTCGAGCTGGCATTAGTTTTTCAGTGGTAAGTCTGCTTTGTTTTGTGTGCTGTTTTCTGAGCATTGAGAGGGAATAGGAAATGACCTCATTAACAACCACTTGACTACATTAGCATGCTATTTGCACGCACTTGTTTCCCACACTAGGGCCTCTGAGCATTCTGTGCTTACTAATGCGGGCGCTAGTCCGGCGCTAATCACCTCTAGCACCTGTGTTTGGTTCTGATCATTGGCCCATTAGATTTTAAGCCCTCTGGGGACAGAGAACAATGTACTGTACCTGAATGTATAATTAGCGTGTGCTACCTGGATAATGGAGAGTTATTGTAGGAACACTTACTGCCTCCTAAATAATATTAGTATATGACCTGCAATAAAATGTACAAATATATATGTCCCCCCCCCCCCCCCCCCCAAAAGCACTGTGGTAAATCTGGTGGGTTTAGCACATGGTAAAATCTCGAATTACCATGCATTAAGCCCAGACTTTACTGTGTTTTATTAAAAGGGTCCCCTAGGCTCCTAATTAGGTTCCTACTTTGTGACCTATACATTTAGGAGCTCAGCTTTTTTTGAATATTGGAACTGGTGTTGATGATTTGAATTTGGTAATAACCTACATAGATATAAACAAATGGGGGCTTTTTAAAAAAAAAATAAATACTATTGACGCTGTTACATGTGCAGATGATAATTGGAGCAATTGGCACTCTTTCCTGTGCCTCCTTATTGATTTTCTTTATTTTGTTGCTGAGGCACAATGCTGAATGTGGAGTCTGTTTGCTTTCTAGAGTTTGGTAGTGCAGTTTGAAAGTAGTGGGCAGGCAGGGAGGCAAAGACTATGAGTGATGCATAACAATGATGTGTGAACTTTCCTCCTGGATTAACACTGCTCATCCACAAGTCATTCCAAGGTTACAGCCTTCCCAGTCCCTCTGTGATGCTTAGGGCTTCTATTCTTGTAGAAATTCAGGTATTTTCTAAGGGGCCCTTTTTCTAAGCAGCAATAGGGCTAATGTGTGGTAATTCCAAAGTTGGCGCATGCTGGTTCTCGTGGTAGAGAATAGTTTTCTATTGTCTACCATTGGGGGGGCATTCCCGCACACGTGCGTTGAATGATTACCACTCGAGTAGCGTGTGGGCCCCCTTACCACTAGGTCAAAGGCTGGCAATAAGGGCTCAGGCAGTAGATAGCCGTGTGCTACCTTTCATTTTAGCTTACAGCCATGTACTGCCCCATTGAAAAATTACTTTTTTCCCAGCTGTGGTAACAAAAATGGCCGAGTGCGTGCCAAAAACACACGCCCACACTACCACAGGCCTCTTTATACCGTGGCTTAGTAAAAGGACCCCTTAGTCATCGGGGGTCCTTTTCAGGATCTAGAAAATTTTCCTGTTTTTCAGAGAAGGTACATTGGTTTGTACTTTTTTTCCAGTTGAATCAAAAACATACATTTGTGCAACTGACTGCGTTCTACAGGAGTCACTGTATTTTTGGTGGGTAATTACACTTTTAACCTATAATCCGCTCCTACGGAGCTCCCTACCTTGACATTGAACTTGGACCCCTGAAGCAGGCGTTGTGCACACTGAAACACGGCCCATGTCGGGTCATATATAAATAAAAAAAACTCCTGTTGTCCCAGTCTTGAAGTCCCAGTTGTGCTTTTTTTCTGTGTGCTATTTTGTGTATACTGTTTTACCCTCTCTGGTTGCGTTATGTAATTTGAATATCAAGACATCATTTTTTCCTGTTTGGAAGTAGTTTTGTGTTGCAATTTTATATTAAAAAGCTGTACCATTTACAATGATAAAGCTAAACTGACTGAACAGCTAGAACTATATTCAGAGAGAAAACAAGTCCTCCTTGCTTTCAGGACTGTTCTCTTCTTTCATTGCTAAATTATTTGCTTTGTTGTTGTTGTTGTTTTTCCTACTTGGAGTTATACATGGAATTAAAAAAGCAAAAGTGGAAGTAGTTAATGGAAAATCAAGTGCTGGATAGAGGGGGGAGAGCCAAGTAATTATCTTTGACGATTAGGACAAAATATCATCATTTTGCTTTTGGTGATGGGTATCTCGGTTATGAAGTTCAGCCCTAGACTTTTGTTAAATAGAGGCAGAAGCAAGCACTGCTGTGAAAGAGCTATACATACTTTTCCTCCCCAAATGTTTGAGAAGGTCATTGGCGAGATCTGTTTGATTGGCAGTTTTGGTTAGCACTGTGTTGGGCGTGTAGATACTGTCTTTTTGTGTGTAGTAATTAGATGGCTGTGTTTTGGTAATGTAAGCTTTTGTAGTTGCACTTAAAAATGAAATTATATAGCTTTCAGCAAAACGTATGTGCTGCATGGTCTCCGTGAACAACGTACGCTGATTCTTGGAGATTGGGATGAGTTTGCATGTGTGTGCCATTGCGTCCTCTCTGACGGAAAGCATGAATTTTAATTTAATCATGTGTCTTTTTCCATTCCCCCAACAGCTGGCTTGCCTTTGGGAGTTCTAAACTTGGCCAAAATAAAGCCGTATCAGAGAGGCTTTTTCTGTAATGACGACAGCATCAAGTATCCATTCCATGACAGTACCGTCACATCCACTGTTCTGTACACTGTGGGGTTGACCCTTCCTATTTCCTCTGTAAGTAGTTAACTAGGTAGTAGAAGAAGGGTTTGGGAGAGGACCTAGAATTCATCCAGGTTGTCATGGCTTGGAATGAACTGGACAAACACCAAAACAAAACAAACTCATAATTGTCAGGTTTTGAAACAATTTCTGATTTTATTTTTTTTTTCTCCTACATTTTGGATTCCAAATGCAGTTTGACTTGCTTTTCTTGAGGATACATGTTTTACTTCTTGATATTACTAAAGACTTAAGAAAATATTGCAATGTTCATTGTCGCATTTTTTTTTGAATCATGCTTGTTTTGCATTCAGCTTAAAAACATTACATAAGCATTGCCATACTGGGACAGACCGAAGGTCCAGAAAGCCCAGTATCCTGTTTCCAACAGTGGATCACAAGTACCTGGCAAGATCCCACAACAGTAGAACAGATTTTATGCTGCTTATCCTAGAAATAAGCAATGGATTTTCCCAAGTCCATTAATGACTTATGAACGATTCTATTAGGAAATTAACCTAACCTTTTTTGAACCCTAGTAAGCTAATTGCTTTTACCACATTTTCTGGCAACAAATTCTAGTGTTTAATTACATGTTGAGTGAAGAAATATTTTCTCCGGTTTGTTTTAAATTTACTACTTAGTAGCTTTATTGCGTGCCTCCTAGTGCTAGTATCTTTGGAAAGAGTAACCAAGTGATTCATGTCTACCCATTTCACTTCACTCAGTATTTTATATACCTCCATCATATCTCATTTAGCCTTGTCTTCTTTAATCTGAAGAGCATTAGCTGCTTTAACCTTTCCTCATAGGGAAATCGTTGCATCCCCTTTATTGTTTTCGTCGCCCTTCTCTGTATCTTTTTGATTCTGTGTTAACTTTCTTGAGATGCGATGACCAGAATTGCACACAGTATCCAAAGTGCGGTTGCACTATGGATCGATACAAAGGCACTATAACCAAGAGCATCCTGTCAAAGCTGGTAATATTCCTACCTTAGAACAAGAAGAAGGTGAAAAATTCTTGGATCTCTGTTTCACCTTCTCTTTCTTGTAATGAAGGTTTGTTCTTTACATGTTCTGAGAGGTTCACTTTTTCCTTTACAACAGAATAAAGAACCTATGTCTTAAAGAATCTCAAGTCCTCACTACATGGCCTATTGCATGAACAATAACTTCACATGTGGCAAACTGTATCTTTCAAACACAACTTTTTAGAGAGAGACTGAATAGTAAAGTTTAAGCAACTCCATGCTTTAACACAGTATAGCTGTCTCATACTTCTACAGTAGCTGAGTCGGCAATGAAAGTGAAAAAATGCAAAGAATTTCCCAACATGTTATCTGCAAGGACTGTGGCACATTGGTTCTTCATTTTCAGTTTATCCTAACAGACCTCAGATGTAGTCTCACCTACCTCAAAATCACACTGTTCTGTTTCACAAAGAAGTATTACTTCTCTTGCAGGCTTAGGAAAGGAACTGGAGGTTCCATTTCAGCTGTTTCCTCATTCTCCAGAAGACTGGAAAATTGTTTTAGCTTGGATTTCAGAGAGCTCAGCCTGTTAAGAGAAGTTCATAATAAACACTCTCCCCAGGGACTGGTCACTGGAGTTCATTTCTTGCCTTAAAATAAGAGTGCCATTAGTATACCCAACCTCTGTTGGAGTTTATCCATCAACTTCACTTCAGACCATGTTACATTAGTGGATGTCCAAAATTAAGCTGATGACGAGTATCCATGGAACATTGTTGCATGTTGGTGAAGTTAGCAGCCACGTGAAATGGAGGAACAAAAAAATCCCTACAAGAGTAGCAGAACCAGTCGAAGAGTAGGGTACAAAAGGAGGCACTTCCAAGAACGCAAGGAAAAGTAAATAAGTCTTGCACACAGTGTTTATTTCAAATACAACTAAAGACTTGACACAGCACCGTGTTTCAGTGCTAAAGCGCCTGCCCCAGGAGTCTAAAAAATACAGATAAAATAACACAATGCCTAAGAAATTCAATAGATAAAAATTCCCTAAAAACATAAGCATATAAAAAAGGACCATGTAAATGAACACTAGGTAAAGTTACATAAAACATAAGCTAAACATATCATAAAAGCATATATTGAAAGAAAACATAAAAGCATAAAAAGTATAATAGAAACATGAAAAACACCATATGAATTAACACATAGGCAAATATGCCAAAACCAAAAATTGCATAAGGGGCCAAAATGATTAGGATAAACAGACATTGATTAAAAAAATTACACAAAATTATTCTATCTATGATGTTGCGATACAAAATACAGTTGTCTGGTGCACAGGTAAAGATGGAAAAGTGTATCATTAATTGTTACAATGCATAAACTTGCAGGATTAAACACTGCAGCACAGCTAAATGATTCTATATTTGCAGTACTAAAATATGGATGATATGGCAATGTGCTGTCAGGGATATTCAAATTCATAAAAAGATTAAATAGTAAAATGCATGAATGTGCAGGCATTAATGCTGCCTGGTACAAAGATTAGAACGCAGTCAAAAGGTCCCCCATTTGGATGTGGATACATGGATACGTTGCTAACATATTAGTAATGCGGAAATGCAATCATGGGGATGTAGTTTAAGCTAAATGAATGGACAAAATTAAAAAACGGTGGCACTGACCTGTCAATGAGATGTATATTGGATGTAAAGACTATGTGAATGTGATATTGTGAAAAATAAAACAGCAGAATTAGGAAAAATGGAGAAAGAACTGAAAAAGAAATTGGTGAGAAATCAGACAATAAAGGAACATGCAGCAATGTAGAAGTGGTATGCATACAAAATCTTCTGGACCGAGGGACTTGCGGTATGTTAAAAATCAGAGCACCTTTGGCATGTGCTACAGAAGTCGGTATGTAAAATTGGAGTGCCTCAAACGTGCACAGCAGTGTGTAAAAAGCTGGTGAAAGTTACAGCGGAAAAACATGGACTACAGGATGAAAAAAGGGCCAAATACAAAGTGAAGCGTGAATACCAATTGAAGCTAGTAAGAATGGTGCGAATGTGAAGGTTGTAAATGTGGAGATACAACTGGGAATACAAGCGGGACAGATGAAAGAACTCAATTCCTCCTGTGAGAAGGAAACTTAAAATGCTCTTGCTCCAGTTTTTCGCCGATGTGCATGTGCGCTCAAAGAATGAGCCGAACGGTATCGAAAGATATTGAGTGTGAACTAGTACTTTAAGAAAGCGTCAGACCCACATTAAAAGGTATGCTCTGCGTATATAATGTAGATTAAAATGGAAAAAGGGCAAAAATTAAAATATAACTATATCCTGGAAAAAGTCAGTGATAACAGAAATATCACCCATAAAAAAATTTGCCATTGGTCTGCTAAAATTGATTATAAATAAGGTCAAACTGAAATAAAACTACTATATAGGAATTCTGGATAGAAGGTAGTAATAATAGAATAATGTTCTATGTTCAAAAGTGTTATTATAAAAGTGGAAAACATGTTTATAAATTCAAAGGTAAATGCCTATGTAATCTCTGGGGCATGTAGTAGCACATGCCATCAATAATTTGTGAAGGCTCTATAATATAGGTATATAATATGGAAAATCAATTCTAAAGAAATTCTTCAGTATAAAGGGGAGAAGTCATAAAAAGTTACTTCATTAAATGCAGATAGGTGTGACTTTTTCTAAACCTAAATGAAAGGTCTGTAATCTATGTCTAGATTTGAGCCTGAAGGAGCCAACGTTTGGAGTTGAAAAATAAGTTTCTGTTTTTCACTGCGTAACATTTGGCTAGTAGTCTTTCCCACCAATTACCTTTCAAGATCTTAAAAACAAAAAATGACCAACCGATATCCAATGTGTAACCAATGGTGTGGATTCTGTATTTCTGTTAATACAACTTTGGTGTTCTGTTATTCGGGTCTTAATTAATCTCTTCTTCTTTCCTATGTATAGGGGTAGACATGGGCATTGAATAATATAGATGACATTAGCAGTGTTAGTCAGATGTATGGAAAAGTGTGTAGTCTCGTCCGGAGCTCAGATTCCTAAAGGAAGGAAGTTCAAGTGCGAATATGCACAAGCTACATGAGCCACACTTGCGGTATCCCAAATGGATCTGTTCTTGGGATTCAGATGGACGATCAGGAAGACAAGAAGGGATGAGCATTTCTTTCAAATTTCTCTCTTGGGAGTAGGCAATGATGAGGCATTTGTCCTTAAAGTAGTCGTCCTTCTAAAAGATGCCAGTGACCTCTAACTGAACGTTGCCTTTTAATAGCCAGAAGGGAAAACTTGAGAGTTCATAAGATGTCAGGACTTGCCTTGGTTTTGTTTTTGTTGAGTAACACTTCTTGGTCTTTTGCCTTAATGTATCTTCCTTGATATGTTGCATTGGAAACCCTCAGTTCTCTGTGTCATGAAACTTGCCTTTTTTAGTAAAGTCCTCAAAATTGGAATATATTCTTTTCACTTGTAAGAATTAACACAAGGGGTAGATTCTTTTTAAAATTTTGGTGAAGGCATTACAATCCATAGATTTTCTGCAAAGGGATATGGTGAAATGATATGTATAGATGTGTCCCCTCTCCCAAATCAGAAACATTGAGATTGAAGTTGAATTTCTGCATTACTAATATTTTATTAATGCATACGTGTTTCCACATTCAAATGGGGACCTTTCGACCTGTGTTTTAATCTTTGTGCCAGGCAACGTTTAATGCCTGCATATTCGTGCATTTTACTATTTAATCTTTTTTGTGAATTTGGATAATATTCCTGATAGCACATTGCCATATCATCCATATTTTAGTACGCCAAATATGAGATCATTTAGCTGTGCTTTTGTCTTTGCACTGTGTGGTAGTGTTTAATCCTGCATGTTTACGCATTTTAGTAATTAATGATCTGTGAAATATATTTTTTGTCTTCACTCCAGATGATTGTATTTTGTATCACAATATCATAGAAGAATTTTGTGTGGTTTCTTAATGTCTGTTTATCCTAATCATTGAGCCCTTTATGCAATTTTTGCTTTTGCCGTATTTGCCTATAATGTGTTAATTCATATGGGGGCTCTTTTACAAAGGCATGTTAGGCTCTATGTGCATGCAGCATGTGCCAAAATGAGACTACCACCAGACTACCGCATTCCTCTGCCGGTAATTTCAGATTTGCCACATGCCTATAATGCCTGGATGATTCTATTTATTTATTTCCTCACATGCGTTTCCAGCGGTAATTGGCAGCACGTGAGCCCTTACCGCTAGATCAATGGGATGGTGTTAAGGGCTCAGGCCGGTTTTAAAAGTGTGTGCTGGTTTGTTTTACTGCAAGCCCTTTTCCTGTCCCATTAAAAACAAAAAAAAAAACCTTTTTTTTTTTTTTGCAGGTGCATGCCCAAAACGCACACCTACAATACCGCAGGCCACTTTTTACCGCGGGTTAGTCAAAGGACCCCATGGTGTTCTTCATGTTTCTCTTATACTGTTTTTTATAATTTGTATGTTTTCTTTTAGTATATGCTTTTATGATATGTTTATTTCATGTTTATTTTATGTAACTTTACCTGGTGTTCATTTACATGGTCCTTTTTTACATGCTTATGTTTTTATGGAATTTTTATCTATTGACATTGTGTTATTTTATCTGTATTTTTTTAGACTCTTGAGGCAGGTGCTTTAGTGCCTTGTGCAGTCTTTGGTTGCCAGTTGGATAGTATCCTGTATCCAGATCAGTTATGAGCAAACTGGAATCCTTCTAGCCCCTTGGTCTTCACCCTCAATCCTCGAGAGCTGCCAATGTTTCAGGTTTTCAAGATAACCCTAATGAATATGAATAAGAGAAATTTACACACAGTGGAGATAGTTGGCATGCTAATCTCATCATGCATGTTCATTAGTGACAGCCTGCAAACTGACCCCTGAGGACTGGGAGTTGAAGACCAAGGCTGTAGTCCAGGGCTGCTCAGTTCCAGTCCTCGAGGTCCACAGGCAAGCCTGGTTTTCAGGATATCCCCAATGAATATGCATGAGAGAGCTTTGCATACCAAGGAGGCCATGCATGTAAATCTCTGTCATGTTCATTGTGGATATCCTGAAAACCTGGCCTGCCACTGGACCTCGAGGAGTGGAATTGAGTATCACTGCTGCAATCAGTAGTCGGACCTCTTCAAATTGGAGTCATTGCAACTACTGTAGCTCTTCAGAAATCTGTTTCACTGGGTAGCATCATCAAAACAACTAGTTGGTCTTCGCTTTATACCTTTGCTTAGCAATATTGCTATGGACCAGTCCTTAGACAGTGCATTTGTTGTACCAGTACTAACAGACCTGTTTTTGTGATCTGTGCAACTCATTTCATCTAATCTGGTTGCTCATCAACAATGGACAAGTTATTTATAAAGCTGAGTGGCCCTGAATATGGAATTCTGTAGAGAGTTACTCTATACAATTCTCTGCCCTGAGCTTCGGCATTACTTACTTGCATACTTAATTTACATCCTGCTTGTCCATGGAGAAAACAGAGTTGCTGACCTGTAACAGGTGTTCTGCATAGACAGCAGAATTAATCGGGCATATACAGTTTCTCCTACCTCCCCTAGAGCTGTGTAACTCTTTGAGGGAGCTGAGGCGATAACTGCACACGAGAGGCTGTCAGGCTCAGAATTTTAAATATGTAGTAATTTCTCAGCTCAGGAGGGTTATTCTCTCCTGTCATCATCCACTGTATACTTGATTAATCATGTTACAGATAAGCAACTTTGTTTTCTACATATTGAAATGGAGTAACACAGTAACCACAATACTTTGCCCAAGATTGCAGAGGCAGCCGCAGAAATGTATAAGGGGAGTAGCATAACAAAAAAAAAAAAACAACCCAAAAGGATGTCTAACAGCAGTACATTAAAATATAGGAGGGGAGTGCACCCTTGCCAGATGATTTACTTTTTATAATAAATCAAATTCAGTCCCCAGATTAGATTCTCTGCTTCCATTGGGACTGAAGGTACTGCAGAGGTCGTGTTATACTGCTTCTGGGGACTGTGAGTTCAGTCACTGTGCAAAAGTAATACCTAATGGCTAGAATTGAGGCCCACAATTTCAGGAGTGAAGGAGTAATTTAACGGTTACAGCAGCAGACTAAGAACAAGGGAAACCTGTAGCTCCTTGTGATCTTGTATAAATCTCTTAACACTCTATTGCTCAGCTATAAATTTACATTCAGGTACAGTAGGTATTTCCCTGTCCCCTGAGGGCTTACAATTATAAGTTGTCTTGAGCTACAATTGAAGAAGGCATAAGCTAAATCCAGATCCTTTTCCTTCCCTTCTGGAAGGTGCTTTGTTGTGTGGTCGCCCAGCTGAGAATTTCAGGGAAAGAATGCCCAGCTAGTTGTGAATGAAGCAAAGTTCCAGATCCTTCAGCCATTCCAATTGAGTTGGAAGCTGTGGAGCAAGAACAAACTGCTGGGGGGGGGGGGGGGGGGGGGGGTGGAATGTGGGAACCCTAAAGTTGGCTCAGTATAGCTGCTCTTTAAAATTTCCCTGCAGTTTCCATTCTTCTTTCTTAATGGTGTACCTGTTTTGGTGTGTTTCACAGTGGCCCACAAACAGGGTGGTATTTTTCATATTCCTTAAATATAGCCTCCTTGTTTCTTATCAAATAAACAAAATTGTTTGTGGGTACCAATAACATAGGAAAATATGGGGAGGGAGGTTCTGGAAGCCAAATTTAGGGGTCATTTTACAAAGGTGAGCTGAAAAATGGCTTATGGTAGTGTAGGCGTGGGTTTTGAGCACGCGCTGATCCATTGCCGAAAATGGACGTGCAGCAAAATGAAAATTATCCCGTGTCCATTTTGGGTCTGAGACCTTACTGCCAGCCATTGACCTAGCGGTAAAGACTCGCGCAGTAACCGGCCAGTAATGACCTATGTGCGCCAAATGCCACTTGGCGGACATCTGTTACGCGTTCCCAAAAATACAAAATATTTTTCAGACGCCCGTATCGGTCACACGCCAAAAATGAAATTATGATAAGAGCCACGTGGTAGTTGGGAAGAAAATCAATGTTGGCGCCCGTAAACGCTTAACATGGCTTAGTAAAATTACCCCTTAGGCTCTTAGGTGCTCCCCATTCCATCGTACGACCCAAGAGATAGGTAGAGCTCCAGAGTCTCAATGCTGGTGGATGAGGCGATGCGTCCAGAGAGGAGGATTTTATATTTGTTAGGAACTGGGCAACATTCTGGGGATGGGAGAGCCAATTCCGGAAAGATAAACTCCACCTTAACCAGGGTACAGCCAGGCTGCTGGCATCAACATTTAAAAAGGAGAGCAGCTTTTAAACTAGAAACTGGGGAAAGACTGACAGTCACTCAAAAGTGTATGGTTCAGAACAAGGTATCTTTAAAAGATATCACCAGGGAAAATAGGGCACCCCAATGGCAAGGTTGCAGTAGAGACCATAGTAGACCAGGAGGTGTGTTTTCAAAGCACTTAGACTCAAAAAAGTTCCATAGTAACCTATAGAACTTTGTAAGTCTAAGTGCTTTGAAAATGAGCCCCCATGAGGCATATTTTCAAAGCACTTTGGGAGGCTAAGTTCCATAGGTTTCTATGGAACTTTGGGAGGCTAAGTGCTTTGAAAATGAGCCTCTTTGTGTCTTTAAATAGAGAGCAGACAGATTTTCATCTATGCAGATGACGTCACAATCTACATTCCCTTCAGTCATGACTTGACAGAAATAACCAATGAAATCAATGACGGCCTGAACATCATGAACTCCTGGGCAAATTCATTCCAACTGAACACTGAAAAAACACACTGCCTCATCCTGTCATCTCAACATAACAAGTACAAACCCACAACCATAAACACAGTAGAACACACCCTCCCTACCTCAGACAGCCTAAAAATACTCGGTGTCACAATTGACCGCAACCTTACCCTTGAGAGCCAAGTAAACTCCGTAATAAAGAAAATGTTCTATTCAGTGTGGAAACTTAAACGAATAAAACCTTTCTTCCCGAGGGAAATCTTTCGAAACCTAATACAATCAATGGTCCTAAGCCATGCAGATTACTGCAACGCAATCTATGCGGGATGTAAAGAACAACTCGCAAAAAAAAACTCCAGACCGCCCAAAACACAGCTGCCAGGCTGATATTTGGTAAATTTCGAAAGTGCCAAACCCCTCCGAAAAAATCTGCATTGGCTCCCAATCAAAGAACGTATTATCTTCAAAATCTGCACCTTTGTCCATAAAATTATCTACGGCGTAGTCCCAAGACACATGACAGATCTCATAGATCTACCAACCAGAAACAGAATCGGATCATCACGATCATACCTAAACTTACATTACCCAAACTGCAAAGGACTTAAATACAAAACAACTTACGCATCCAGCTTCTCCTACGTAAGAGCACAACTATGGAATGGACTCCCAAAAGCTGTAAAAACAATCCATGACCATCTAAACTTCAGGAAATCACTAAAAACCAACCTCTTCAAAAAGGCTTACCCCACTGATCCAGCGTAAATCCCCACACCCAGCAACACAGCACAACCAATGATCGTACTGGATAATAGACCATTTTCATTCCCTTCGACCTTCACGGTGCCTAACACACACCTACCTCATTCGACCACAATACAATCTTGTATTTGTTATCAAACGAATGGTGAATGCCTTTACGGTACTATGCAAGCCACATTGAGCCTGCAAGTAGGTGAGAAAATGTGGGGTACAAATGTAAAAGATAAATAAAATGAATAAATTTAAAGACTGCAAATTATCACTGCCAACTGCAGAGCAAGTTGTAAATAGGAACAACAAGCATTGTTTGAAGTGTCTTTATGCAGATTCCAGAAACCTAAGAAATAAGATGGGAGAGTTAGAATATATTGCACTAAATGAAAATAGGCATATCTGTGACCTGGTGGAAGGAAGATAACTAATTGGACACTGTAATACCAGGGTTCAAATTATATCACAGTGATAGGATAGATCGAACTGGTGGAGGGGTGGCATTATACATTAAGGAAGGCCTTGAATAGAGTAAAAATGTTGCAGGACACAAAACACATCTTGGAATCCCTATGGAAATTCTTTGTATACAGGGGAAAAGGATAGTGATAGGAGTGTACTACAGTCCACCTGGCCAGGATAAACAGACAGATGCAGAAATGTTATCATAAATTAGAGAGGTGAACAAACTGGGGAACAGAATAATAGTGGGTGATTTCAATTGCCCCGATATTGACTGGGTAAATGTAACATCAGGGCATGCTAGAGGTAAAATTCCTTGATGAAATGAAGGACTGCTTTATGGGGCAGCTGGTTCAGGAACCAACAAGAGGGGGAACAATTCTAGACTTAGTCCTTAGTGGATCGCATGATCTGGTGCAGGAGGTAATGGTGCTGGGGCTTCTTGATAACAATGATGATAACATGATCAGATTTGAAATGTACACAGGAAATCCATTACGCTAGCATTTATCTTTCTGAAAGGAGACTATGATAAAATAAGGAGAATAGTAAACAAAACAAACAAACTTAGAGGAGCAGCTGCAAAGATCACAAACTTATGTCTATGTATTAAAAAAGGAGGAAGGAAGGCCTAACAATAGCCGGTATGGTTAAAAAGTAAGATGAGGGAAGCTATTAGAAGTAAAAGAAAATCCATGAGAAAATAGAAGAAGGATCTGACTGAAAATAATAGGAAACAGCATAAGGAATGGCAAGTCAAATGCAAAGCACTGATAAGGCGAGAGAGACTTTGAAAAGAAGATTGCGTTGGAGGCAAAAATACATAGTAAAACCTTTTCAGGTATATTAGAAACAAGAAGCCAGTAAAAGAATCAATTGGACCGCTAGATGACCGAGGGGTAAAAGGGGCAGTCAGGGAGGATGGCAATAGCGGAGAGATTAAATGAATTCTTAAAGTGGGAGTGATACTAGTGCTAGAAACTAGATGAGTCAGAGAAATTGAAACTAATCTCTGTAAACCTGGAAGATGTAATGGGTCAATTTGACAAATTGAAGAGTAGAAAATCACGTGGACAAGAGTACTATCCTAGAGTACTGATAGAATTGAAAAAAGGACTTTCAGAGCTATTGTTAGTAAAATGTAATTTATCATTAAAATCCAACATTATACTTGAAGATTGGAGGGTGGCCAATAAAATGCCATCTTTTAAAAAGGGTTACAGAGGTGATCCAGGAAATTATAGACCAATGAGTCTGATGTCAGTGCCGGGCAAAATGGTACAGACTATTATAAAGAACAAAATTATAGAGCATTATATATAACCATGGATTAATGAGACAGAGGCATATTTTCAAAGCACTTAAGTTCCATAGTAACCTTTGAAAATGAGCCTCAAAGCCAACATGGATTTAGTTAAGGGACATCTTACTACATTTCTTTGAAGGGGTGAATAAACGTGGATAAAGGAGAGTTTGTCAATAGTGTGTATCTGTATTTTCAAAAGGCATTTGACAAAGTACCTCATAAGACTCCTGAGGAAATTAGAACGTCATGGGATAGGAGGCAATGTCCTATTATGGATTAAAAACTGGTTAAAAGAAAACAAGAGTAGGGTTAAATGGTCAGTATTCTCAGTGTAGAAGGGTAGATAATGGGGTTCCTCAGGGTTCTGTGTTGAGTCCACTGCTTTTTAACATATCTAGAAATGGAAATAACTAGTGAGGTAATTAAACTTGCTGATGACACAAAGGTATTCAAAGTAGTTGAATTGCAAGAGGATTGTGAAAAATTGCAAGAGGATCTTATGAGACTGAGAGACTGGGTATCCGAGAGACTGGGTATCCAAATGGCACATGATGTTTAATGTGAGCAAGTGCAAAATGATGCACATGGGAAAGAGGAACCCAAACTATAGCTACGTGTTGCAAGGTTTCACATTAGGAGTCACCGACCAGGAAAAGTATCTAGGTGTCATCATTGATGAAACGTTGAAACCCCCTGCTCAGCGTGCAGCAGTGGCTAAGAAAGCAAATAGAATATTAGGAATTATTAGGAAATGAATGGAAAACAAAACTGAGAATGTTATAGTGCCTTTGTATCACTCCATGGTGCTACTGCACCTCAAATTTTGTTTGCAGTTCTGGTAATGCATCTGAAAAAAGATATAGTGGAACTAGAAAAGGTACAGAAAAGGGCAATGAAAATAATAAAGGAGATGGGACGACTTCTCTATGGGGAAAGGTTAAATCAGCTAGGGCTCTTCAGTTTGGAGAACAGATGGCTGAGGGGGAGATATGGTAGAGATCTCTAAAATATTGAGTGGAGTGGAATGGGTAGACGTGAATCTCTTGTTTACTGTTTCCAAAAATACCAGGATTAGGGGGCACACAACGGAGCTACTAAGTAGTAAATTTAAACAAACCAGAGAAAATATATATTTACTCAATGTGTAATTTAAGTTCTAGAATTCGTTTCCAGAGAATGTGATAAAAGAAGTTAACTGAGCAGGATTTAAAAAAAGGTTTGGATAATTTCCTAAAAGAAAAGTAAGTCATCATTAAGATGGACTTGGAAAAATCCACTGCTTATTTCTAGGATAAGCAGCATAAAATCTGTTTTACTGTTTTGGGATCTTGCCAGGTACTTGTGATCTGGATTGGCCACTGTTGGAACCAAAAAGTAACTGAACATGAGTCCCACGGGGACAATAGTAGTACAGAAAAGAGTGGGGAACGGAGGAAGGCTGGACAAACCACAGGATCAATTAGATAAAAAATTTATTGCTGTGATATGTATAAAACAGTACATGATAACATAAAATCAATATTTTTGGCCACTGTTGGAAACAGGATACTGAGCTTGAAGGACCTTCGGTCTATCCCCAGTATGGCAATGCTTATGATCTTACGAGCATTGGTTTCAGGTTTCTTTTTGATGTTCTACAGCTAAACTGTGGTGACCAGTTAGGTTGATCTGGATGTAGAATGGTATTTTTTTCCCTATGTGTTCAAGAAGTAAATTGAATAAGTGAAACCCTCCAGAGTCTCTGTGTGCAGGTTGGAGACTTCAGAAATCCTAGTGAAACACATGGAGCAATATGTCTTGCAGAGCTGTACAGTTTTCAAGGGAAGTAGGAGTTTGCAGTGTTCCAGATTAAATGACTTCATTATTAATGATTACAATCACCTTTAGGCTAAATCTGGTAAAATTGTAGATATAAACTGACCAAGAACATCGTTAGTGTTTTATTAGGGTATCAACTTTTCCAACTAGGATTTGCAGATGTTTTTTTTAACACCATGATGATTTATGTGGCTACTAAAGGGTACATGATGGTCTGGAATCGTACATCCTAGATGGCCCTTTTTATTAAGGCTTGATTGTTGGTCTTATGCTGTAATACCTTGAAGGCTATTTTTATGTTAAGGACAAGTTATCTGGCACTACTGAGTGTATGTAAATGCATTAGGCTATAAAGATCT
The DNA here is from genome assembly GCF_901765095.1 of Microcaecilia unicolor. Classification (NCBI taxonomy): domain Eukaryota; kingdom Metazoa; phylum Chordata; class Amphibia; order Gymnophiona; family Siphonopidae; genus Microcaecilia; species Microcaecilia unicolor. The sequence continues at coordinate 94,636,837 of NC_044032.1, read as the reverse complement.
CCTTTTGCCCCATGGTGTCTGAACTGACAGGATTCAGCCTGTTGACAATTTATTTGTTTGACCCTTGAACCACTTTAGCACACAATCATAGTAGTTAAGCGATTGTTTCAAATTGTACTCTACTGTCAAGAAAGACTGGTGTATAAGCAGAGCTGGCAGTACATCCTAATTTTTGGATTACCTTGATTTGTATCTGCCATTTTCAGGGCACAGCCCGTAGAAGTCTGCCCAGCACTAGCCCCGCCTACCACCACCGGTTCTGCCACCCAATCTTTGCTAAGCTTCTGAGGATCCATTCCTTCTGAACAGGATTCCTTTATGTTTATCCCACGCTTGTTTGAATTCCGTTACCGTTTTCATCTCCGCCACCTCGGGAGGGCATTCCAAGTATCCACCACTCTCTCCATGAAAAAATACTTCCTGACATTTTTCTTGAGTGTGCCCGTTCAATCTCATTTCATGTCCTCTAGTTCTACCGCCTTCCCATCTCCGGAAAAGGTTCGCTTGCGGATTAATACCTTTCAAATATTTGAACGTCTGTATCATATCACCCCTGTTTCTCCTTTCCTCCAGGGTATACATGTTCAGGTCAGCAAGTCTTTCCTCATACATCTTGTAACGCAAATCCCATACCATTCTCGTAGCTTTTCTTTGCACCGCTTCAATTCTTTTTACATCCTTAGCAAGATACGGCCTCCAAAACTGAACACAATACTCCAGGTGGGGCCTCACCAACGACTTATACAGGGGCATTAAAACCTCTTTTCTTCTGCTGGTCTACAGGACTCTACAGGACTGCAGTGAGAACCTGTAGGAACAGCACCTAACTTTAAGTGTAGTAGGTTAAAATCCTTGTACACTCATCAAAAATACCCATGGCCAGCAGCAGAATAAAATGTTTAGTTTCTCTGGATTTCTGGATGCAACCATGTCAAATTCCCTGAAATGATCTAATCTTTATGGGTCTGCTTGTTTCATGCTATGACATCAGGTGGCATTGCTCAGGCATCACAAGCCCAGCAGTTCCCATTCTCTGTGAGGTAGTCTGTAGTTACTATTCCCGATATGGCTACTTGAGGGTACTCAAGATGCTATATGGAATAATTTTAATAATTTTTGTATGTGTAAGTTTTTTCATTTGCAACTATCTAGAAAAATTTTTTTTCTCATCTCTTACCATCCTCATTTGAACCTGGTTATTTATTATTAGGATTTATTTTGAAGGAATTCACTCAAGGCGGTGTACAGTAAGAATAGATCAAACATGAGCAATAGGCAATTACAGCAGTAAAAATATTCAAGTAACAATACAAAATATGGCATGTTATACTACTTGCAATGACAACACAATATGTAATAGAACATTATAATTGGTAGTGAAGGGTAAGGCAAAGTTGTAACATATAGATGAGTAAGAAAGTAGGAAGAATTTGAAAGTAAGGTGACTGATTTGAAGAAAGTTGCAAATGAGGTAAGAGAGATGGTTAGATATTATCTCAGGCTAGGAGTGGATAAACGTGTCCCGCTGCAGTGCAGCCCGAGTCAATCCTTATGTGTGTGAGTGAGACTAACAAGTTCGTTACGTCTTCCATTAAACGCTTGGTTGAAGAGCCAAGCTTTCACTTGCTTTCTGAAGTAGAGATAGTCTTGTGTTAAGCGAAGCCTTTCAGGCAATGCATTCCAGAGTGTGGGGGCTACTCCGGAGAAGGCTCGCTTGTGGGTATCACATCGTGTAATGTCTTTTGGAGAAGGTGTAGTTAGTGAAAGTCCTTGGGAGGACCTTTGTGCCCTTGGCGGTGTGTGGAGGATCATCCTATTCATCAGGTACTCAGGGCCATTTCCTTTCAGGGCCTTGAAGATCAGACATAGAGTTTAATTTAGCCCTGTATTGTACTTGTAGCCAATGAAGTTTTTGCAAAAATGGTGTGATGTGGTCACGTCGCTTGCAACCTTCTATGAGTCTTGCTGCTGCATTCTGAATCAACTGGAGCTGGTGCAGGCCCTTTGTAGTCAGACCATTGTATAGTGCATTGCAGTAATCCAGTCTTGATATTACCATGGCATGCACAACTGAGATAAGATTTATCTTCTCGATGTAATGAGAGGCAGTGTAGCTGTCGCAAATAGTAGAAGCAGCTCTTGAAGGTTGCTTGGATTTGGGGAATTAGAGTTAGTGTTGAATCTAACTGTATTCCAAGGTTCCTGACTTGTGATTTGAGGGGGAGTTCATACTTCCCAAAAGGGATTTTGATGTCAGGTATGTATCCACTTGTGTTAGGGACCCAGAGAAGCTTGGTTTTACTTGGGTTCAGGCAAAGTTTGTTGTGTTTGTTTAGTCCATTTTTGAATTGTTGTTAGACAAGTGATCAGTTTATTCAAGGCTGTAGTTAAGTCAGTTTCAGTGGGTATGAGTAGCTGCACATCATCCGCTTAGATGTAGAACTGAGTGTCCCTTGACCGAATCAGCTCAACTAATGGCTTGAGGTAGATATTGAACAGAATAGATGACAGTATCGATCCTTGTGGTACCCCGCAGGTCAGTGTCCATGGTGGTGATGAGTTGCTGCCAACCATTATGGATTGTGGATCTGAACCAGGCAAGTACTGTACCATTGATACCTGTTTCTGCCAGTCGTGCTAGCAAGATATCATGATCCACAGTGTATAAAGCTGCTGAGAAATCTAACAGTACAAACATCGAGGCGAATCCCTTGTCTTGGTTTCAGTGAAGGGATTTCTGTGAAGGGATACGAGGACCGTTTCTGTTCCATAACCGGGTCTGAATCCAGATTGACATGGATCTAGCCAGTTACTCTTTTCTATCCATTCATTAAGTTGAACACAGACTGCTTGTTCTATGAGTTTCCCTAGAAACGGGATGTTGGATGCTGGCCTGTAACTTTCAAGTTTGTCCTGGTCAAGGTTGTTTTTCTTCAGCAGAGGGCGAACCACTGCCCTTTTTAATGCTGTTGGTAGTTGCCCATTAGAAAGTGAGGTGTTCACAATTTTTGTGGCGCCTTCTATAAGGCCCATACTTGCCTGCTGCACTATCTTTGATGTGCAGGGATCGAGGGAGCAGGTAGTTGGTCGAAGGTTTCTTAGGAGTTTGTCAAGGCTCTCCTCTGTCATTAGGGTAGAAGTGTTCCATCTGGCTCTGTTAGGAGGGGGCAGGTTTGTGCACCCCTGGTTAACTAGGTGGGATTGCCTGTAAATCCTTGTGGAGATTTTTAATATTGCAATAACAAGCCTTCTCTAGGGGCCACAAATTGCAACTCGCTCTGGAACCTAGTACTTCTTATCCGAAGTCTGGCCAGTAAGCAGGTGTATGATGGCTGAGACCCTTATCCTACTGTCCCCCAGAGGCTCCAGACCAAGTCAATCTAAGAATAAGAAGACAAACTTGGGAATGGAACGTTACAGTCTCCAGTCTGGCCACTGTAGCAAATGTTTTCAATCTCTAAGGCCAACTTTCTATTTGCCGGGTTTGTGTTTGAGATTTGCATGGTACAGCCATTAAGGATGTAGAATCACACTGACTGGTTTTGTATCCCTATCTTTCCCTTGTCCCTGTGACTGATACAATATTGCTCTTTATGCTGAGAATTTAAATATGTACTGGTGAACCAAAAAAAGATGTGCCGATGTGTTTTGATGGAGACTGTGAGTCTAGGAAATTAAATTGCTCCATGTTAATTATGACAACAGATTTGGAAGACGAACCCCACTGTATAATTAACTGCCCATAAGGATAGTCAAAATCAGCCCTTTTCTAGTAATTTTTGAGAAAACTCACAGAATTAGCAGGGTGTGAAATGAATAATTTGGTGTCATTCTTGTGCAAGAGAGTTTACCAGATGTACAAAGCTGATAGGCTGTGCCAACATGAATGCTAGTTCCTTGCCTCCCCTATTGGGTGCATTTCTGAAGATCACATGTGGGTTATAGCGTGTAGTGTATGTTTAGCATTCCAATCTGACTTTATTCTTCCTCTTTGCCCTCAGCTTAATTCTTCATCCTGTTGAAATGAGTACATTATTTGTGCAGTCAGAATTGTTTCATAGCAGAAATTTCATTTTGACTGTGCATAGTGTGAGCACTCAGATATAACTTTATTACTGTAAATGTTAGCAGTAAAATGAATAAATTGGATTTAGCTAACTTCACAGTGCTGCTAAGTTTTATTCCATAGTATTCTGTGTAACATTCTTGCACTTAAGTCTGCTGATGTAGAAAGAGCACTTTTCATCGCTAAAACAATATTCAGAACTCAAGTTCTGTGGACACTGAAAAGCTGCTCTATGTGGGTACATGCATGCACCGGATAAACTGCATTCCTATCAATGATACATTGTAACAGTTTTCCTAGAAATTGGTCACTGATTCCATTGTTTATTTCTTTCAAGTATTATTTGTAATTGGTGACAAATGCAATGTTTGCCATTTTTTTATTTCACTCCCTTCTATGCAGAGAATTGCTTAAATGTTAACATCCTAGGTGGAAGATTGATGCCTAAAGAAATGTTAGACATTTATATCTTTAGTATATTGGTACATTTTTAAATGTTGAACTTGTTCAAGTAAAAAAATGTACATCTATGCTTCCTGTTCTTTGATGGGATGGGAGAGTGCTGTGTGCAAAGCTCATGAATTTGTTCCCTTCTGGCAGGTCTGCATATGGACTACTAAAGTAAATAAAGCATAGGCAGACATCCAGGTTTCACTGTACAATTCCACGTGCATGTCCTCAGTTGGACTTTTGTAGAAGACTTTAGTCAATAGACCAAAAATAGCCATCAATTATTGCCGTCTGTGAGATGGAACCAGAATGGTCTCATGGAATGTTACTTTTTATAGCCATCCCACCTTTTCCTTAAAGCCATAAATCTGTTCTCTCGTGCAGCTTTGTGTGTATGTAAAGTACGTGGGAAACTTAGCACTTTTAAAATTAAATTTAAAAAAACCTGCACATAAGGGGAAATGTCTTACCTGATAACTTTCTTTTCTTTAGTTAGTGTCAGTGTTCTGAACCAGCGGGTGTTACCCCTTCCCACCAGCAGATGGAGGTGGATAAAACCGAATTCAGCCAGTGATATCACCAGCTGTAATCTGTGCTGCTCTCTGGAACAATCCAGTATGTATCTGCCCAAGCAGTAGTTTCTGTAACGCACCCAACCCCTTCAACCAGTACAGCTGCAATGATAAGCAAGCGAACAAAACACCACAGAGTGGCACTCACTACCTTGCATATACCAGGGAATAGCCATATCATGGTAACCCCATATGGCTGCCAGTTAGTCAGATCTTACTCTTCTTCAACTATGTTCAAGAAGGAAGAGATGGAGCATACCTAGAACCCTAGGCCACGGCTTTCCCAAGGGCGGGATTTCAGAACAGTGATGTTGACTAAAGAAAAGAAAATTATCAGGTAAGACAAAATATTTCCTTTTAGTGTCAGTTTACGCTATTCTGAACCCATGGGTTGTTCTGAAGCAAACCTAATGGACAGGGGAAGATAAGGGCCCCCCTGAAAGACCACTCTGCCAAAGTCAAAACAGACCCTGGCCAGAATATCCAACTGGTAGTGCTTAGCGAAGGAATGGAATGAACACCATGTTGCTGCCCTCCAAATCTCCTCAGGTAAAACAGCCCGGGCCTCCGCCCAAGATGTTGCCTGAGCCCTGTTCGAGTGAGCCTTCAGTCCTTGAGGCACTGGATGACCCATACCGATGTAGGTGGATTCAATAGTCATCTTAATCCACCTCTCAGTAGAAGCCTTGGAGGCCACCTGACCTTTTTGAGGGCCATGAAAGAGCACAAATAGGTGATCAGAGAGACGAAACTCATTTGTCTGCTCCAGTTACTGGAGAAGCGCCCTCTGGACGTCCAGTTTGTGGCACTTCCAGTCCACAGGAGAAGAACATCCTGCCTCGAAAGAGGACAAATACACCCCCTTATTCCATGGAATGGAGACACCACCTTTGGCAGAAAGGATGGGACCATACAGGTCCTGGCATGAATTTCCAGGACCCTCTGAGCAGAGGTGGTCGCTACCAGAAACACTGGCTTAAGCATGAGGTCTTTGATGGAAGCTGAGCGCAAGGGCTCAAATGATGCTCCTGATAATGCCCGGAGAGCCAAACTGAGGTCCCACAAAGGACGAAGCAGAGGATGCAAGTGTGCCACTCCCTTCAGGAAATGAGCCACCTCCCTATGCAAAGCCAGAGAGATGCCCTTCACCTTCCTCTGAACGCTGATTGTGGGCTTTGAATGCTCACACAACCGGTGCTCCTGCACCTTCTCCTGCTTCTCCGAGAGAAACGCCATTCCCCAGTACATGTTGAAGTGAACTCTCAGGTACTCCAGAACCTGAGATGGGCACAGATGACTCTTGGGATGATTCACAACCCACGTGGAATAGCATAATGGTTAGTGCAGTGGACTGAACCAAGAGAATTGGGTTCAATTCCTATTGCAGCTCCTTGTGACTCTGGTCAACTCACTTAACCGTCCATTGTTCCAGGTACAAAATAAGTACCTGTATATAATATGTAAATTACTTTGGTTGTAATAATGGAAAGGCGGTATATCAAATCCCATTCCTCTGTTCTCATAAAGGAATGCAGGCACCTACACCCCAGGGATTCCAGAGGGTAAATGACCTGATTAGTTCCCTGACAGGCCTCCACTTCTGAATCTGCCCAAATCAGCCAGTCATCCAGGTACGGGTAAACCCAAACCCCCTAGCACCGAAGATGTGCTGTCATCACCATCACCCTACAATCATGGCACCTTGCCAGGCCAAAAGGCATGGCCTGAAACTGAAAATGCTTGCTTGACACAGATATCTCCTGTGATGATCCAGAGTAGGGATATGGAGATAAGCTTCTGTGAGGTCCAGGGAAGTCAGGAACTCCCCTGGTTGCACCAAAACTATAACTGAGCGTGATATCTCCATCTGAAAATGTTGGACCCTGAGGCAAACATTGACCCCTTTGAGGTCCAAATTGGGATGGAAGGAGATACCTTTCTTTGGGACAGCAAAATAAATGGAGTACCATCTCCAGCTGTGCTCTGCCAAAGGCGCAGGCTCCACCACCACAAGAGCACACAGGTGCTTCAGAGTGGACTCAACAGCCTGTTGCTTCAGAGCGGACTCAACAGCCTGTTGCTTCAGAGCTGAACCATAGAGTGAGGCCATAAAGGTGTTGGGACACCAGACAGGCTAACTCCCCCTGCTGACCACCTCCAGGACCCACTGCTTAGAGTCCAAACTGGAGCCCTGACTGAGCCCCACTGGGGGGGGGGGGGGGGGGGCCCTGTCCGACTGTAACTGCTGTTGGACCAACTGAACCAAAAAGCTCCAGGGGCTCCAAGTGGCCCCCATTGGGATCCCACCCAAATGGACTCGAGAGGGGTAGGGGAGGTAGGGCCCCTATCCAGGCTTGATGTGGAAGGGACAGGAGCAGGAGATGAAGTCCCCAAGGGAGACGAAATGGCCGACGTTCCTGCCAAAATTTGCATCTCTGGTCCCGATGCCTCAGCTGGAGTGGGAGGACCCATCAACTATAGAGGCTCCCCGACCCCCTCCTGGGCCATTTACAAAGTCAAAACTGGTCCATTGCACTGTGTGCAAACAGAATCAGCAGCTGTGCGCTTCCTGGAGGGCATCCCCATCCACATGTTAGGCAGGCAATGGCCTGACATGTTGCTGGATGCTGCTCTGTCCCAGGCTCCCTGGGGTGCCAATTAAGGGAATTCCCTTAATTACAGGGAAATCCCTCAACCTTGAGGTAGGGGATTTTCTTGCTTAGGGCTCCTCTAGGGCTTTTTTTTTTTTTCTTAGAGACAGGAGCAGCAAAAAAAAAAAAAAAAAAAAAGCCTTAAGGCTGCCCAGGGCAATTTGGGGGGATTTTAAGCCCTTGGGAGTTGCAGAGGCAGTCCATGGGGGACACGCACAAACAAGGTGAATGGGTAAGAAGGATGGGGGGTATGGGGACCTTCATCCCTCAGGTGAGATCCCTTGGGGTCAAGGCTTTGGCTTGAGTCAAGCCAAAGCCTTGCCCAGAGGCACTAAAGCAGTGGTTCCCAAACCTGATCCTGGAGGCACCCCAGCCAGTCAAGTTTTCAGGACATCTATAATGAATATTCATAAGAGAGATTTGCATGTGGTGGAGGTAGTGCATGCAAATATCTCTCATGAATATTGATTGGATATCCTGAAAACCTGACTGACTGGCTGGGGGCTGCAGAGCCAAGCTCCAAGCTCAGCCAGGTATGGTTCTGAGGCTGTGCCTGGAATGGCTGTTAGGCTCGACCACACAGTGCAGCCAACAGAGCGAGGAGCTAGGCCAGGGATAGAGCACCACAGCACAACCTACCACCTGCTGGAAGGTAGAGAAAAATACTGGATTTTTCCAGAGAGCACCACAGATTATAGCTGGTGATATCACTGGTTGAATTCAGTTTTCTCAACCTCCATTTGCTGGTAGGAAGGGATAATAGGAGTGGCCTAGTGGTTAGGGTGGTGGACTTTGGTCCTGGAGAACTGAGGAACTGAGTTTGATTCCCACTTCAGGCACAGGCAGCTCCTTGTGAATCTGGGCAAGTCACTTAACCCTCCATTGCCCCATGTAAGCCGCATTGAGCCTGCAATGAGTGGGAAAGCGCGGGGTACAAACGTAACAAAAAAATAAATAAAAAATAATACCCGCTGGTTCAGAATAGTGTAAGCTGAAGCTAAGAAACAGATATTACAAACAATCTCATTTGTGCAACATAGCACAAAAGTTTAAAATAACAATTTATACCAATAGACTGTCACTGAAAGTGATCAGGATGAACTCTCAGACTCTTAACAGATTTGTCTTCAGTTTTGAAATGGGATCCTGTTAATAGGGAAATTTTCAAATGACCTTCTTCTCTCCTAGCTTTAACATCACAAAAATATCCCACATTCTACCTAAGCAGCCCTTGGTAAAAGAGCCCCCTTGTGCTGAAATTGTGGCAGAGTTCCACAGGCGATGTGCAGTAAGTGCAAAACCTGTGTGGTAACAGTAGGGTGATCCCAGCTTGTTCCAGACAGCACGGAAAAAATGACCCCATGGTAAGTGCATCTGCACTGCGTATATCAGTGACAGTGCACAGTATGGTACCATGCACTGGCTGCAAGCTGCAGCACTTGCCCATTTCCAACCCCCTTCTGGAGTATGCAGTTAGCACATGAATTAGCGCATGCTAACTGCTGGTTACTATGGCTGTGTGCTGTTACCATGTGCTAATTCAAGTTTTGGGTTGCTAGAATCCTCCACTTAGACAGTCATAGAAAAGTAATGAGCTTATCATTCTATATTGAACGCTAACAGGCAGGCCCAATAAGATCTTCGTATCACAGGAAAGGGTTAACCCTGGTAATCCATAAGTTACTCATCATATATGAAGTGTAGTGCCACTTAAAATATGAACTCTCTAATAAATGCCAGATTCGTTGTGGATAAATCTCGTAACCCCCGGACTGCAGTGGGTGCCTTCTCAACAGTACCTTATCAACATTTTCAGTTTTCTGTATTGATATTGTAGATTGGATAAATCTTTTCTTAAAGGATTTCTACTGTTCTTATAACAGGAAACCATTCATATCCTGTTTAGTTTGTCTTAAAAAGCCTCTCTATATTGTGTTGAGATGGCACTTGTTGAGAAATTGCTAGTCAAAGACTTTCAAAATAAATGTATTCCTTATCCAGAGACACGTTATTTCTTTATAACTTACAAGCTATCCAGTTTTGAAATATATACAAATTTCATACAAAGAGTGCAATTTGATATCTTTTCTTGAATCATCAAAATCTTGTATGTTGTCTTGATCACCCATCTGACTGAATTTATTTAAGGCTCCCACATCCCGTTCAGAAATATCCAATATGGGAACCTTAAGGGAAAGAATGGGTTGTGTCTAACAGACACAAAGAAGGGTCGTCTGGTTATCTGTACAAATTTAACTGTTATTTGATATGCATAATATTAATATAGAAACATTAACAATATTCAAGCCCTCCTTTTTGTCTGTGATTACATAGAACAACTCTGGCGACTCCGGAAAACTTAATTTTCAGATATAATCAAATACAAACAACCTAGGGAGAGTATATGTGATCCTTCTAAACTTGCAGATGTCTTAGGGGTCCTTTTACTAAGGAGTGCTAATGGATATAATGTGTGCTAAATGCCATGCAGCTCGTAGTATTCCTATTGGCTACATGAAATTTAGCGCATCTTAGTAAAGAGCCCATAGAGAGCTTATAGCAGTCATTCCTTACATAATTCTGAAGTGTTTAAATGTTTAATTTTATATAGGGAATTCTTCTATATCATCAGTAAATGAGATTCTACCCTCTGTTTGGTGGGTAATTTTATAAAGGTTTTTCCTCATGGTAAAGCCCATTTTACATGTGAAAAAGGCCAATTATAAAATTGCCCAGTGGTAGTGTGTGTTGCTACCTGTACTGTTCCTGGGGGGCAGAGTTTGCAACATGTGCACTTATTTTACAAAATACATGTAGAATATGCGCACACATTTACTGCTATCTCAGAGTAGGTGTAAATGTGTGGGTTGGTATTTGGGAGCCTATTTTAGGGGCCATTTTTACTGTGGTAAAAGGGACCCTGTGCTAGCAGTGGTGACTGCTTTTTGCCACGTGCCAGGTCCCCCTTCTACTGCAGCGGGTAAAAATAACCCAAAATGAAATAGCCGTCTGGTAAGTTTGAATTTGCTGTGTGGCCATTTCAGGGGAGGAGCACTTAGCCATCCATTGAGATGGCGGTAAGGGCTCCTGCGCTATCCTGGTGGTAACTGGGCCGGCGGTAGTTCCGGGTTCCACGCGGCATCCTTTTTGTAAAATGGCCCCTTTAGAAAGGTGCGTAGATGCCTAAAATAGGTGCATTTTTTGACTTCTCACATAGGTATCCTGTTATAAAATGTGTGGGTGGGGTGGGGGAGACAGGAGAGGGGGAAGGGAGGAGGTTGGTTGGGGTGGGCGATAAATTAAAAAGTACCCAAAGGCAGGGACACCCCATATTCTCTTGTACAGGCTGTGTTATTGCTGTATTGTGATATTGTTCTTATCTTGATCTCTGTCTGTTACATGGTTTTGGTGCTTTGTTAGCTGTATTTGCTCTTAGATTAATAAAGATATTAAAATAAAAAAAAACCCAAATCAGGCCCTTAAAGGGAAACTGTGCTTTTGTTAGACTATCTCCACTCAATGTTTGTTTTGTACCTCTGAATATAGTTTTTTCATATTTAGCTTCAAGTCCCAAGACTCTACCAAATATTTTTAAGATAATTAAAGTAATATAGTATAGTTAAATGAGGCTTTTTAATCATCAGTAACCCAAAAAAGTGATAATCCTTTATCCTAAAGCACTGGGTGAACACAAAATAGTTGTCCATGTAAACCTATTCTCTAGGATATGGGAGGAAACTGCGGAATGAGTTCCTGTCTGCTTTTAAAAATGGCATTTAACTTAAAGCATAGCTTGTTCTGAAATATATGCATACATTTAGTTCTTCTGACTTTGTTTTCCATGTGCTGCTCTGAAATTGTACAATTTGTTTGAACTGGCAAACTTGGATCTTCACTGAGCAGCTGTTGCTAGTCTAAAAGCATCTACTGTCCTTGTTCTCTCACCAGCTTTGACACATCAGGTGTTAACTTTGCTACATTTATTAAAAATACAAAATAGAAAAATATCAAGCCTACTTTCCAGTGCACTAGGAGTCAGTATGGATAAGTAATAAAAATAGCTCACTAAGCTTAGTTGAAATTTTCCTTCCAGGATATCCTTGGCTCTGCCCTTGGAAAGATGGCTTAGGAAAACTGAGTGTTCAAATGTGCCTGCTACAGGATGTTTGGTCTGATCAAGTTTGGTGGTTCTTAGCTTCTTACAGATAACAAGGAAATTTGTAGATAACCCTTATTAAAACAAAAAAAAAATAGCCTTGATCTTAACAGGGAACTTTGGCAGTCTTTCAGTAACCTCACAAACCCAAGTAGTGTCTGTCACCCAGGGAACACTGTTTCTTAGCTCTTACACATCCTGTCACTGGTCATGTGTGTCTTGCTGCTCTGTTATTTTCTGTAATGTACTTATATGGCAGTCTGTGATCTGTCAAGCCAGCCCTATTTAAATTGGAAGGGAGAAAGCCCTGTAATCAATGGGTTGTAAGGGACCTATTACATTTTTTTTTTTAGTCTAGCTCTTCTGCTTCTTCAGGCTCCATTGCATTGCACTTCATTCACAGCTATCCTGTTTTTTCCTCCAAGGTTTTGTGCCTCTTTCCTCTTTTGTCTAGCCCAGCCATTGAATGTGACAATCCTTTGGCTCTCTTTAGAATCTGGTGCATATGCTTTCTGAGTGATAATGCTACTAATTAGTTATTACACTGATTTACTGTTGGGTAATGGATGCCCCCCCCCCCCCCCCCCCCCCCCGCAGCATCCCTAGCTGTGGTTTGTCCTGAGGGCTGTGAGTGTGTTTCTTTCAATGTAATGGCTTTCTACTGATCATAGTGATGGAAGAGAGTATGGTTGCAGCATAAGGTGTTTCTTTTTTGTTTGTGCTGGGGGGAGGGTTATGGGGTGAATGCCATTTTTAAAACAGGTTTTCTAATCAAGAAATTTATTGCACATACATGCAGTTGGTAGTGGTTTGAACTGATGTGTTATATAACCTTTTAAAATGGATATATCCAAGCAGACATGATATAGCAAAGCAGCTGTGTCTGTGCAACTGATGGTTAAATATCAGGTTTTAGTAACTGAAATAAAATGAAGTTTATGGGACTCCATTGCTTCTCTCATTTTGATCCTTTGGTTTAATAGAGCTTAACATGGTTTTTGCAATGACACCAGCACATTTGGTTTAATGTGTTTTCACAGATCGATGTGTAGCAGATCACATTAAGGTCTAGAGTTATGAAGGTGTGCTAGTCTTAACTCTTATGGTACTGCAAACCTGTGTTTAATTGCAAGTTCCATTGTATGCAGTGGGTCCTTGTTACTAATAATGAGAATTAATGGTGTTAGCGTACCTTGATAACTCTAGGCCTAAATTGTTCTCTTCCCCCTGGATTACATAAAGCAGTGTTTCTGAAGTTGGTCCTGGAGTACAGTACAATACAACAGAATTTATGATCCGCTATATACCAACAAAGGATCAATGCGGATTACAAGTTAAATAAAAAAAAAAAAAAAAGACTAGGCTATCACTAGGAAAAAAATACAATAAATATAGTTATACAGAGACCAATCAGAACTATCTCAATACCATATGCACAAATTTAACATTAAATAAGTGGAAAACACATAAGCCTTTAACAGTTTACAAAAGCATAGATAAGATTCAACCAATCTCAACTCCAAAGGAAGGGAGTTCCAACATTGCACTGAGCAATAGATAAAACTGGAGCTATGATAGGAGTTATACTTCACATTACAGAAGGAAACTGCAGCAACAGCAAACAGTCCATAGATCTAAGGGAATGAACTGTTGTTCCTACAGTAAATAACTCTACCAGATTATCTGGAAGAAAACCAAGTCTGTCCTGGAGTGCCTCCCTTGCTAGTCAGGTTTTCAGGATATCCACAGTGAAAATGCATGAGGTTGACTTGGATACACTGCCTCCAAATCTTTCGTGCATATTCATTGTGGATATCCTGAAAACCTAACTGGCAAGGGGGTACTCCAGGACAGACTAAGCAACACTGATATAAAGGGTGCCCAAATATCCGCATGATCCAGACATGTATACTCAACCTAATTGATTAACGAGCCAATTGACATCTATAATTGGATGTAAACAATCAATTGACATTAGGGGTTGTGTGCGCATCTGGCTGCCCACTATTCTATAAGCCTGGGTGCCCAAATCCCATAGCATGCAACCCAAAAGGGAGCGTGGTCACGCGCGGGTCAGTGGCTGTCTCAAAAGATGCATTCAGTGTTAGAATTCCAGAGATCTGCACCCGACTTGTGCAATAGGATTTACACCGCTAGGTGCTTCCCTATAAAGGGCAGTCATCCTGGAGCGCTTCTTGGCACCTGTTTTTCAGCATCATTTACTGAATCTGGCCCTATGCCCATCTTGATGCTGATTTGCAAGTTGTGGATAGTTTTTAGGCTTGTAGAGCCAGTGGCCATGGATATATAAAGTCGGTTTTCTAAATAGGGCCTTCTAATATCAGGAAAGGGACATTCTAGTTTCAAAAGACTAATAATCAGATCTGATACTGTTGTGTTTCAGATCATTTGTGTACAGAAAATGCTTTTGTTGTAATTAACAGGCAAGAAAAAGATGAACTGTGCTTGAATTTTGAATGCACGCCGAGATCCTGTTTTTTTAGAGAAATGCTGTATGCTCAATACACAGTCCCACTTAAAGTATGTGCTATATTACAAGTGTTTAAGAATAGATGTCAGACATGGATATTTTTACAGGATATAAATCGAACCAGTGACTCCAAGACCCTTATGTTTGGAGACATAGAACTAATCTCAGGGATGTGGTCTGGAAGCTGTTTTAGGTGGATGGCATCAGGTGCTGACAATATTTGAAAAGGGGTGTATATCGAAAGAGATAAAAGGCACCTGGATACTACTTATTATGAAACTAAAAATGTGAATAAACATTTGCTGTTGTGTAATTTTGGTTGGATGAATTTAATACTTTGATAGTATGATGACAGATAATGGCCCATCTAGTCTGCCTAATAAGATGGATACCCCCCATGCCTCCTTAGAAGTCCTTTCATTGCTGTTTTTACATCAATTTTGTTTTATTGTCATCACAATCAAAGATACAAATTCAACCAAAATGACACATTCCATCAGAAAACATGTGCAATATGACAATTTTTCAATAAATGCCCCCCCCTCCTCCAGTTTATTGCTGTTTTTCAGATGTGCTCATTGCTTGGTTTCTCCTTGTATATGCTACTGCTTTTTTTGAGTTTCATCACTGTCTCCATTACCTTCTCCACTAAAAGGGTGGAGGAGACATTCCAGGTGTCTACAACCCTTTCCGTGAAAAAATATTTCCTGATACTGCTCCTGAGTCTGTTTCTGTGTAGCTTTGTACCATGTTCCCTGATTTTTCAACTTTCTTCCATACATATATTCCCAGTTGTTAATTGTCAAGAACTCAGGCACTTGAATTCTATGTTATTCTTGTGATTTATAGTCTGCACTAATCTCATCAATAGATTCTAGGTGGATAATAAACCATAGACATCTAACCAGATACAGACATTTACAACAATACGGTTTAGGTAATTGTATCATAATAACAATTAAAGTAATAATTTAAAAAAAAAAACTTTTGAAAAAGAAAATAAGATGAAATTCATCTTAATTCTCTGAAAGATTATTCCGCTGCTTGGTTCCCTGATATCCAAAAGAATTATCAATTAATGATTTTAAATGAACAGATTTTACTGAAGGAAAGACAAGTTTCAGTGAAAGACTGGTACCAGGAATTTGTACGGTTATTTAGAAATGAGAGAGTGAACCAAACCTTCTGAACCCATACCATATAAGGTTTTATATACTAATGTTATCAACTTAAAATCAACTTTCTCCTTTATAGGGAGTCAATGCAATTGTAGCAAAAGCGATAATATTTTTTAGCTCCAAAAATTAGACAAGCTGCCTGCCGTTTTGCTGTAATCCTACCATAAATAGAATTGTAATAATCAAAGGGCCCTGTTTACTAAGCTGTGCTGTAGGTGCGCTAACGTTTTTAGCGTGTGCTAAGAATTAGTGTGCGCTAATGCTGGAGACCCCCATATATTCTTAAGGGTGTCTCTAGCTTTAGCGCACGCTAATTTTTAATGCATTCTAAAAAGCTAGCGCACCTTACTAAACAGGGCCCTTATTAAGGTAAAATGAGTGCCTTAACCACTAGGTAAATGCCAGCCCCTTTAACCAGTCTAGGGGGTGTCTGTGTGTATTTTCCTCTACCCTATCAATTTTGGGCTTTTAGCTTGATGGCAAGAAAATAAAGCTTTTATGGCAGTGTTTTTCCAGTATTTAAAACCATTTATAATACACAAATCCTAAATATAATTAAACTAGTAAAAAAGGCCCGTTTCTGACACAAATGAAACGGGCGCTAGCAAGGTTTTCCTTGGAGTATGTATGTTTGGGAGAGTGTATGTGAGAGTGACTGTTTGAGAGTCAGAGTGAAAGTGTGAGTGTGTGAGAGAGAGAGAGAGTGTGTTTGTGAGAGAGTGTGTGTGTGAGAATGAGAGTATGTGCAAGTGTGTATGTGAGACACAGTGTGAGAGAGAGTGTGTGTATGAGACCAAGCGAGTGTGTGAGTGACTGTGTGGCACATAGAGAGTGAATGTGATACAGTGTGAGACAGAGTGTGTGAGAGTGAGAGTCAGAAAGACATTGTATATGAGAGAGAGAGTGTGAGCCGTGCCCTCCCAATCCATGGCCATCTGTCCCCTGCCCCCTCCATTCATCCTTTTCCAGCAATTCCCCTCTCTCCCTGAGCCCTGCCCTCCCAATCCATGGCCATCCATGTTTCTCTGTCACCTGCCCCCTCCATTCATTCCTATCCAGCATTTCCCCTCTCTGCCTGAGGCCTGCCCTGCAATCCATATCCATCCATGCCCATCTGTCCCCTCCATTCATCCCTATCCAGCAATTCCCCTCTCCCTGAGTCCTGCTCTTCCAATCCATGCCCATCCATGCTCCTCTGTCACCTGGCCCCTCCATTTTTCCCTATCCAGCATTTCCCCTCTCTGCCTG
Source organism: Microcaecilia unicolor (assembly GCF_901765095.1). Lineage (NCBI taxonomy): Eukaryota > Metazoa > Chordata > Amphibia > Gymnophiona > Siphonopidae > Microcaecilia > Microcaecilia unicolor. Next base: position 94,620,025 of record NC_044032.1, on the reverse strand, counting down.
AGGCCTGCCCTGCAATCCATATCCATCCATGCCCATCTGTCCCTTCCATTCATCCCTATCCAGCAATTCCCCTCTCCCTGAGTCCTGCCCTTCCAATCCATGCCCATCCATGCTCCTGTCACCTGGCCCCTCCATTTTTCCCTATCCAGCATTTCCCCTCTCTGCCTGAGGCCTGCCCTGCAATCCATATCCATCCATGCCCATCTGTTCCCTCCATTCATCCCTATCCAGCAATTTCCCTCTCCCTGAGTCCTGCCCTTCCAATCCATGCTCATCTGTCATCTGGCCCCTCCATTTTTCCCTATCCAGCAATTGCCCTCTCTACCTGAGGCCTGCCCTGCAATCCATATCCATCCATGCCCATCTGTCCCCTCTATTCATCCCTTTCCAGCAATTCCCTCTCTCCCTTAGTCCTGCCCTCCCAATCCATGCCCATCCATGCTCCTCTGTCCCCTGCCCCCTCCATTCATCCATTTCCAGTAATTCCCCTCTCTCCCTGAGCCCTGCCCTCCCAATCCATGCCCATCCATGCTCCTCTGTCCCCTGCCGCCTCCATTCATCCTTTTCCAGCAAGTCCCCTCTCTCCCTTCCATGACCCCCCCCCTCGCATCCATGCTCCTCTCTCTCCCATGTCCCAGCCTGGCCCGCCCTCTTCTCCCCCCCCCTTCGCATCCATGCATCCCCCCCCCCTTCGCATCCATGCATCCCCCCCCCCCTTCGCATCCATGCATTCTTTTTTTTTTTTCTTCTTCGTTTTAACTTTACCTCCGTGGCGGTTCGTGCAGCGAAGCGTCAGGGAAGGAGGCGGCGCTCCCGACGTCTAGCTTTCCCTTCGCTGTGTTCCGCCTTCTTTTGAAGGCGGAACACAGCGAAGGGAAGGCTAGACGTCGGGAGCGCCGCCTCCTTCCCTGACGCTTCGCTTCCGGATTTGTTTGGTTTGAGGCGAGGGCGGGGCAGAGACGGCTGGCTGGCTTGAAGGCTTCACACCACGAATCCACGAACCCTTCAGCCTGGGAATGACGTCAGATGGCTTCAAGGCTTCAAGGCTTCAGGGCTTCACAGAACGTTGTCCTCAGAACGTTGAGGGTGCGTTTTATTATATTAGATGTTTGCCAGAGGAGGTTTGTGCTAATAATTGAAATCTTGTAAAACAGACACACCATGCACAAATATGAATACAGAATAAGCTTTTGTAAATACACTTTAAAACAAGTAGTTATCTGCCCATTGAATATCTTAACCAGTTACAAATCTCTTAGTAAGCTTGGTGGGAAACCTAAATAAAGAGCATTACAATAATTCATGTCAGCTAGCTACCACTGTTCTAAAATCATCAGGATGGAGAAACTGAAAATTTTATTGAGCTTTTCAAAGTTTCAATTTCCGTTCATTCGAGAGCCCCCTAGGGGACACAAAGGTAACCTTAAAGAACACATCTCACTATACCAGCCCTCCTCCCCTCTCCCCTCCATTTAGCCTGCTGAATTCACACTGCTCACTGGCTCCTGTAACCAACATATCCATTTTAAATTGCCTCTCATTTTTGCTGTTGTCATCTCCATTTCAGAATCATGTATGCAATGAGCCAACAATACCCTATGCTTTTCTAGAATTAGCTCTTTTTGGGGGGGTTTACCTAGCTCTACAAATGCTCCTTGGGGGTCTTCTGGACTCTCCGCCCCCACTAATCTGCATTCACCACTGTATCTGTCTCCAGAATTGCCTTATCTTTGAGCATCTGTATACAATATGCAAGAGTGTCTCTCACCACATGCCCTCCAACACAATTCTGTGATTGCCGCATTTATTGTAGGTAACCAGTAAGCATGTTCCACACCCCCAGCAACTTGCTCTTGCACTCCTTGCTACTTGCCCCCAGAGGTAATCGCTACCACCAGAATTTCTTTATATATGTTCTCAGTCCTTACCTTTGACCCCTTAACCCATGTATCTACTGCAGTGCCTCTTTAATACTCACCCTCATAATCAAATCCAGCAGAAAAGACAAGTACTGGGAACTTGTCTAATCCAAGCCGCTCTCTTAAGTGAGTCTGTATACAGAAAATCTTCTCCCAATGTAACTGTGGAAAGGTCTTCAAGGAGGATCCTCACATCCCTTGAATTGGCTTTAGCCAGAAGTTCAAACTTCTCAGGCAAGCCAATATAGGGGTTGTTGAAGACCAGGCTTCGAGCCTGATCCTTTAACCGACCAGACCACTATATAGCTCTCGCTACCTCTGACCCATAAATTCCCCCCATGGATACCGCCCATCTCTGGGTCTTGACTGCCCTTATTCCCACTCTATCCAGTGTTGACTGGATGATGGTGTTTGCTACTGCAACAATATTACAAACAAAGCCACCAGATATATGACCAGTGCCTGAGATAGGATGCTGAGTTCCATAGACCAAGGTCTGACCCAGCACGGCTTAACTTATGTAAAGTGCCTAAAGAATGGGAGTGAAGAAGGTGGAAAGGGGATAAGTTATTAAACTGACGAAAAAGGCAACCTGTGAGTAAAGGAGGAAAATCTCTATAAACCATTGCCTGGGCTGTGGTTATTGCATAAGTTCTTTGGGACAAAAATAAACTATGCCAGTGTCAAATTATGAGAAAAATTACTTTTCAGGGGTAACTGCTCGACAGCAGGAGTAGCCCAGTGCTTAAAATTCTGCTTTCCCTTAAAAAATGTAAAACAAATCAGATTCCCCCTCCCCATATGTGCTCATTTTTAAAATTTTTTATTCTTTTTGCAGCTTATGGTGTTGATGGTGCTTTTAGTCTTGCCTAATGTTTGGAGAAGATCTGTCTCCCTTCTGCCGTCCTGCCCATCTGCTTCCTATTATTCTGAGCAGGTTCTCATCTTTTCCCTTATGCTTTATAATTTTCACTTTTTTATGCCATATGCTTCATAGTTTTCAAGATTACATGACAGTAAATGGAGTGATCCCCGTCCAGATATCTGTTGACATTAAAATCTTTTTCTAAGCTGTCCTGTCATGGAAATGTCATGATGGCCACTAATAAACTGTTTAAAGCGGTACTGGCAAGCTCATTCCCTGATTCTCTGTTGCTGCTTCTGCTAGCTTGTCCCTTTTGCTTTTTTTGTGTTGGTGCTTGTGTTGCTCTTGCTGTGGCATTGTAGTCTTCTCTGGAATTTAATTTTTGGAGAACATTTCTGATTTTAGGTTGGTGTTGAAACTGTTCCAAGGTTCACAAGAGCAGCACATGGTCCTGCCTGACTCTTCTGGCCTACTGAATTTTATTTTTAATTGAAATCAGCCAAAGGTAGAATGGAATCAAAGTCTTTCTAAAGGCAAAAAGAACATTTGAATGTGTATTTCAGAGAGTTGCCCTGAAACTATGGTGACTGCTTCAATCTTTTAATGAGATTTACTGCAATAAAAGAGGAAAGCCAGTGGATAATCCAGAAAGTTCAGGTGGCTTTAGTTTAAAAAAAAAAAAAAGGTTGACGATTTGTAGATTATTGCAGTATGGTTGGGGCTTATGTTCATTTCTTATTTATGCTGTGTGCCATTAGTGATCACTGAGTCAATAATTGCGGCACTGACTCTCATCGTTTGGATGGTCACTGCTATTTATTGCTTTTGTCCCACTGAGGATATTACAAGGATTTTACAGCAAGTACTTCGACAACAATCTTGGTGTTAAGCATTTCTGCCATAACATCAGAGATTCACCAGACCCCTGATGCAGGCCTTTTGTGCTGAAACACGGCCGTGTCGGGTCGTCTTTTAGCTGTTTTTCTAATAAAAACCACTTGATATTCTCCTTGGATCTACCTCATTTTTTTGGTTCTTACAAAGGAAGGGGGTTCTTGAGTAGGCTATATACTTGAAACCACTGCAAGATTGGCATTGCTGCTGTCTAAGAAGGAGCTTCTTAAATCACAATGAATTTTGCCTCCCAAATTCCTCCTCTTCTAGCATTGCCTTCTTTAAGAAGATAGCCTAGATGACAGCTGGACAAGTTTGAAGTGGGTTTTTTTTTTTTTTTTTTTTTTAGAGTATCCACAATGAATATGCACAAAAGAAATTTCCATGCAATAGAGGCAGTTCATTCACTGTCTTACAAGCAGGGGCAGGTGTGGGAGTCTGTTTTAGACTGCAGAGAGAATTTGTATTGGCTTGAAAAACTGAGCACGTCTAAATCATCAATCAGTCAATTCATTCATTTCAAAGTGAAATGAGATTACACCTGTTACAGTAGATTTGGTGTTGGGCCTTTACCATATTTCCAATTTGGAAGCTTTTACCATAGTACTCTTAATTCTCTGCAACAATATTTCCTGTTACATTTCCCAGAAGTTTGTATAGTAGCTATAATAAGCCTCTACCCCCTTAAATATTGTTCACATGTCAGTGTATGGACCTGCACATGTGAAATGATTGTTTTTTGGGGGGATTTTTTTTCCTTTTTTTAGGGCTGCATTTCAATTAAAATTTGTAATTGAGATTAGACAAGCAATTTTTAATTGTGATCACAAAATTACAGGTATTTAATTTTCCCACTGTAGCTCCTTGTGACTTTGGACTAGTCACTTAACTCATTGCTCCGGGTACAAAATAAGTACCTGTATATAATATGTAAACCACTTTGATTGTAAGCACAGAAAGGTGGTATATCAAATTTCAACACCCTTCCCTTCCATAAAGGATTGATAATCTTCTTTCCTCCCACCCCCCAGATCCAACATATCGTTCTTCCCTCCCTCTCTCTCCTCTTCCCCCAGGTCCATTCTCATTCTCTCTCTCTCTCTCACCTCCATGACTTGGTGATGTTCTTCAGCACCAAACTCTTCTCATGGCTGCTGGAGCTCACCACTTTGGTCATAGCTTCCAAATGTGGCCTTGCAAGTCTGCAGCTTACTCCCCTCCTCCCAGCCACGGTTCAGCATCTGCCCCCTCTCAACGCCCTCCCCATGGTCTACTTTAAAGGTGCTGTTCTGTTGGTCCCGGCAGTGGCAGCATTGCGCATACACTACCTGTAGCCTGCTCCAAAGCTTTCCCTCTGTCCCATCCTGCCTCCTCTGACATCACTTCTTGTTTCTGCTTGGGCGACACAGGTCAGAAGGAAAGCTTCAGAACAGGCCGCAGGTAGTGTATGTGCAAAGCTGCTACTGACGGGGACCAACATAAGACTACTTTTAAGGTAATCTGACACAGGGGCGGGGGATGCCAAATCGCAGTGAAGACTACTGTTGGATGTTGGGAGGAGACACTGCAACGTGATTGATATTTTAAAATCACAATTAATGATTAATGCCTTAATCGCAGAGTTAACTGTGATGAACTTGCAGCCCTAATTTCCCCCCCCCCCCCAGTCATCAGCACACCATACTCCATAGAAAACCTATATTTAAACATTAAAATGGAAATACTAAAGTTGGATAATTCCTCTCCCCCCCCCCCCCCCCCTCCAAAGTAAATACCTGTGAAAACACCTTTGGCAGCAATTACAGCTGTGAGTCTGTTGGGATAGGTCTCCAACTTTTACCAGGGGCGTAGCCAGACAACAGATTTTGGGTGGGCCTAGGCAAGACGTGGGTGGGGTACCAAGTGTTCTTCCCCCCCCCTCCCCCCAATCACCACCAAAAAATATCTCAGCAGATGGGAAAATGCTTCTTTCCACCTTGGCAGTCTGAAGCAGGCATGCCCTGAAAACTGAGCATGTGCAGATGCCTGTATTGTGGAGAGTAGCGTTTTCATTACCATCAGGGGGAAGACTTCAGCTGGCAGAGCTTGGGATCCCCACCAGTTACCGCTAAACGTGTTCTATTGTTGGGTGGGCCTGAGCCCTAAGTGGGTGGGCCCTGGCCCACCTGTGGCTACGCCACTGCTTTTTACATACCTAGATTTGTCAGTACTGCATCATTCTTTTTTTCAGCACTGTTCAAGCTCTGTCAGGTTAATTTGGGAATTGCTACTAGACAGCAGTATTAGTCATGTCGCCACTTTATGATCAGATTGAGGTTTGGGCTCCAACTGAGCCACTTGAATATTTACCTTATTGTTCCTTAGCAGATTCTTGGTGACTAATGGTTGGCTCTTTGGTTTTCTTTGAAATGAACTACCCAGTAGAGAACCACCAGGAAGTGGGGAAAGGGTGGCTTAAGGCAATCTGCTACCTAAGGCAGGGATGAGATGCTGGCCTGGCCAGGTCTTCTGGATGGGGATGTGCATGTTGATAGAAAAAGCCAGTGAAAACTGAGATACAAAAACACCTGCTGTGCTGCTGATGGTGATAAAAGTTGAGGAATGGCACAGTGGCAGGACTAAAAAAAAACAAGCTTTAGCCACTGTGAAAGGCAAGCTAGTAAGTCAGGTTTTTGATGCCTTAAGCTTAGATGTCCTGCAGCAGTGTGTCACTGGCTGGTCACTTAAACATGCCCTGACTGTACTACTCCTGGGAAAGAGGGGTTGTACCTAGATTCATTGTAAAACTGATCAAATTACATAAGGAAGACATAGACTTGTAGGTAAAAGCATGTGAAGGGTGATTCTACAACTGGGTTTCAGCAGTTAAGTATAAGTACACTACAAGTTATTTTACAACAGAGCAAGGGGGCATACACATAAACGGTGCATTGGAGGGGTATGGGCCTGTCTCCAACTTATGTGTGTAACTTATACTAAACATTGCACATGTAGCACGGAACACTTAGGTTTATGTCTACCATTGACCTGCTGTAAATTTTCATGCCTAAATTTAAATATCAACCACTGAAATGGAGGAACCAGGACCACTACGCACACAAGAAGTCAAACAATGAAGTAATGTGATCAACAGGACACATCCAGTCACACCAGGAAGACAGTAGTAGTTACATACAGATAATTCCATAAAAACAATGATATATAAAAATGTTGACACAACACCGTGTTTCGGCCAGAGTGCCTGCCTTAGGAGTCTTTCTGTAGTTAAGAAGCCCAAGTATGACAAAAATGCTAAAAATGGATACAGTCTTTAAAAAGACTACAAATCCTAAACACAAACAATGCAGAGTATTGCCATGATCTCCATGCAACCGTTTACTCTTGGGCTTCTTAATTACATAAAGACTCCTGAGGCAGGCACTCTGGCCGAAACACGGTGCTGTGTCAAGTCAACCTATTTCTATAACCATCTTTTTTATGGAATAAACTGTACGCAACCACTACCATCTTCCTGGTTTGATTGGTTGGACATATCTTGTTGACCACATTACTTCATGCCTAAATTTAGACATGCCAGTCCATGTTTTTGCATGGATGCCATTATAGAATTGTCGCTCAGTGCACAGCATCAGTGTGCCTAACTGGAGATGCAAAGTTATAGAATTGCCCCCAGATTATACAATTTGCAGTTGCAGACGTTGTTCACAAGTCTGCTCTGCCTATAAAGGGCGAAGCTGACTTGAAGGATGCAACACACAAAAAGAAGGTGGACCTGAAATGATTTCTGTTATAAATGGCTATAAGCTTCAGTTTTCTGTACTTTCAACTCATTTTAAGGGTCTCCATCTCAGAGACGCTGGACAATCTGGACTTGCTAGCCCTATTGCCTTTCACTGTGGACATGCTAACCAAGTTCCTGGTCTGTGAAGCAGCCATTTATGTAAGAACTCTTGGTCTGTATAGTATGGTTAATTACACAGGGATGTGCCGGAAAAGTGCTGTTTAGGTTGGGAAGCACTGCAGCTGAGGAGTGGGGAAACAGCACTGGGGTGATATGACAACTTGCAGTTTGGAGAAGGATGCTGCAATAACTACAGGTCTTACCTGCTGCAGGACTTGATAGTTCCAGAGAATTCTCATTATCTGACTGACTGCAATAGATAACATAATAGTGACACTTCTCAAATATGAATCGTAATAATAATTTCTCATTTCTTCCTTTTACTAGCTGGTTTGCCTTTTGCCATTCTCAATTTGAAGCATATCCCTTTCAAACGAGGATTTTTCTGTAATGATGATTCCATCCACTATCCTTACAAAGAAGATACCATATCTTATGCGTTATTAGGTGGAATAATGATTCCTTTCACTATTATCGTTGTAAGTTAAACTACTTTCATCCATTAACATCACATAATGAAAAATCACATTTTATTTTAGCAGTTTAATCAAAACATTTTGGGTCAGATGTCCATGTGCTTGGAAATGAGTGCCATAGTATGTCTCAGACACACAAACACAAAGTGTCTATCTGCCAAAAACGTCCAGATTATGATTTTGGGATGGCAGACTTTGTCTTACACTGCAGTTCAGAGACTAGGGAGGGCCCAAAATTAGGACATCCAACAGCGATAATCGAATAGGAAGAAACGTCCAAGTGTTAAAAAGAAGGATGTTTTTATTTAGGCCTGTTTCAATCATGTCCAGGGTACAAAAAGGTACTCTCAGCAGCTGACCACTGGAGGGATCAAGGCATGATTCGTCATGAATCCCCCAGTGGTTGTTGTCCCTCTCCCTCCCTCCTGAAAGTTAAACTGGTCTGAGGAGTAGCCTAGTGGACAGTGCAGGGGACTCTGGTTCAATTTCTGCTTCTACTATTTCAATACCTAAATATTTGACACCTACAACCCTGAAGGCTGTTGAGGTAGTGTATAGTCAGATACAGTAGATATTTCCCTGTTCCTGGAGGGCTCAACTTTTAAAATAAAGGGCTAGGTTTACTAAGTGGGGCTATGGAGGTGTTAGCGTTTTTAACACGTGTAAATGGTTTACGCGCGTTAAATGCTAATGCGCCCATAGAAATGTATGGGCCCGTTAGCGTTTAACGTGCCTTAAATTTACAGGCGCGTTAAAAATGCTAACACACCTTAGTAAACATACCCCAAAGAGTTGTAGGGGGATATGAACCTGGGTGCCCTGGTTTATGGTCCACTGCACTGACTGCCAGGCTGCCCTTCTACTCTGCAATGACATCTGTGTGGGCATTTCTGTTAAAATGCTTCCAGACAAATATCCTTATCCCTGGATTTTTGGACTTCATAATTTGGACGTTTTCATTTGGAAACTAGCTGTTCATTTGGAATGTCTTCACTTATTTTTGAACAGGAAACTCCCAATGTATTTCCTGTTCAAAAATGACTGTGAGATGGACTATTCTTTTTGGACATTGTGAGCAGAACATTCCAATTCTGACTTGGACGTTCTTTTGGAAATGGCCCTCCCCACTTGAAGAGTAAACAAATAATATGAAGACAGCACCAAAGGTTATGTGTTTCTTTTTGAAATATTATGCACATTTTGTGAATTAAGAGGAATATAAGTTCTTTAAAAGTTTGTGGAAGGTTTTCTCCCCCCCCCCCCCCCCCCCCCCCGTGATGAAACACTAGTGCCGTGGTTCCCCAACCTGGTCCTGGAGGCACCCCAGCCAGTTGGGTTTTCAGGATATCCATAATGAATATTCATGAGAGAGATTTCCATGTAGTGAAGGCATGCAAATCTCTCTCATGAATATTCATTGTAGATATCCTGAAAACCTGACTGGCTGAGGTGCCTCCAGGACCAGGTTTGGGAACCACGGCACTAGTGTCAAACTTCCAACCTTAGAAGCGGGGGTAATCGACAAGGCAGTAAATCATAATACAACACTATTCACAATTTTGAATGAGCAAGCATTTGGAATACGTAGTTTGACATGCAGTCGAATGACCATCCCCTGAAGCAGCAACTTCTGGAGTGAAACATGGCCCATGTCTCGGCAAACAGGTTCTTTTAACTTTAGCGCAACTATCTGCAATTATTTGCTAAAGCTTGTATATCATTTAAAATTCAAAAATCAAAAAAGTGGAAGATAGTTTATAAGTGAAACCAATGACAAATTTGGTGAGATATAAGGCAGTGACTCATTATGTAAAATGAGCCAACAGCTGAGGTTTCTGAAGCTTTATGCTAATAATCTTAGACAGTGTGTCGTTATATACAGTGGTGGAAATAAGTATTTGATCCCTTGCTGATTTTGTAAGTTTGCCCACTGACAAAGACATGAGCAGCCCATAATTGAAGGGTAGGTTATTGGTAACAGTGAGAGATAGCACATCACAAATTAAATCCGGAAAATCACATTGTGGAAAGTATATGAATTTATTTGCATTCTGCAGAGGGAAATAAGTATTTAATCCCTCTGGCAAACAAGACCTAATACTTGGTGGCAAAACCCTTGTTGGCAAGCACAGCGGTTAGACGTCTTCTGTAGTTGATGATGAGGTTTGCACACGTCAGGAGGAATTTTGGTCCACTCCTCTTTGCAGATCATCTCTAAATCATTAAGAGTTCTGGGCTGTCGCTTGGCAACTCGCAGCTTCAGCTCCCTCCATAAGTTTTCAATGGGATTAAGGTCTGGTGACTGGCTAGGCCACTCCATGACCCTAATGTGCTTCTTCCTGAGCCACTCCTTTGTTGCCTTGGCTGTATGTTTTGGGTCATTGTCGTGCTGGAAGACCCAGCCACGACCCATTTTAAGGCCCTGGCGGAGGGAAGGAGGTTGTCACTCAGAATTGTACGGTACATGGCCCCATCCATTCTCCCATTGATGCGGTGAAGTAGTCCTGTGCCCTTAGCAGAGAAACACCCCCAAAACATAACATTTCCACCTCCATGCTTGACAGTGGGGACGGTGTTCTTTGGGTCATAGGCAGCATTTCTCTTCCTCCAAACACGGCGAGTTGAGTTCATGCCAAAGAGCTCAATTTTTGTCTCATCTGACCACAGCACCTTCTCCCAATCACTCTCGGCATCATCCAGGTGTTCACTGGCAAACTTCAGACGGGCCGTCACATGTGCCTTCCGGAGCAGGGGGACCTTGCGGGCACTGCAGGATTGCAATCCGTTATGTCGTAATGTGTTACCAATGGTTTTCGTGGTGACAGTGGTCCCAGCTGCCTTGAGATCATTGACAAGTTCCCCCCTTGTAGTTGTAGGCTGATTTCTAACCTTCCTCATGATCAAGGATACCCCACGAGGTGAGATTTTGCGTGGAGCCCCAGATCTTTGTCGATTGACAGTCATTTTGTACTTCTTCCATTTTCTTACTATGGCACCAACAGTTGTCTCCTTCTCGCCCAGCGTCTTACTGATGGTTTTGTAGCCCATTCCAGCCTTGTGCAGGTGTATGATCTTGTCCCTGACATCCTTAGACAGCTCCTTGCTCTTGGCCATTTTGTAGAGGTTAGAGTCTGACTGATTCACTGAGTCTGTGGACAGGTGTCTTTCATACAGGTGACCATTGCCGACAGCTGTCTGTCATGCAGGTAACGAGTTGATTTGGAGCATCTACCTGGTCTGTAGGGGCCAGATCTCTTACTGGTTGGTGGGGGATCAAATACTTATTTCCCTCTGCAGAATGCAAATAAATTCATATACTTTCCACAATGTGATTTTCCGGATTTAATTTGTGATGTGCTATCTCTCACTGTTACCAATAACCTACCCTTCAATTATGGGCTGCTCATGTCTTTGTCAGTGGGCAAACTTACAAAATCAGCAAGGGATCAAATACTTATTTCCACCACTGTAAATGGTGAATGAAATATCAATAAGAATTGTGAAAAGTGTTGGGTTATGATTTATCGCAATGATGAGACACTAGAGGTTCCTCGGAGCTAGAATTCATGTTCCATGAAGCTCTATGAGCCTTTTTCATTCCCTTAATATGAATGTGTATATATGAATCAGGTTATGAGAGTGAAAATAATTTGAGTGCAGAATGTTTTTAATCTCTACTTCACTCCCCCAGGCTGGACACACTATCTTCATAGGATCAGATACACTAAACATTTTTTCAGATGTGCAGTATGAAATTAGGCTTCTAGTACATCTGGCCCACTGGTACCCTGACGTGTATGTAGGAGGCATTGCAAAATGAGCTCATCCCTCTGTCCATCACCACAGTTGTGGCAAATGTGAAAGAGCAAAAGGATTCTTATTAGTCACAATATTTATTCTTGTATTTGGCCTCGACTCATTACTTGCATTGTGCCCATTCCAGGATCAGTGAACATATCATTTGAGCCCAGAGGAACTGGAGACATTGTAGGTTGTGGTTGCATTTAAAGAGGTGGTATATCAAATCTAATACCCCATAAGCATGTTGACATCTGAATAAGGAAGCCTCAAAAGCTCTTATATTTTCATCATCTGGGTTTGTTGGTCCAACGAAAAGTGTCTTAACTTACAAGAATTTAATTTTCTCCATAGCAAGTATGGGTGCTGGCCCTCTTGCTCAGAGGTGAGGAGATCTAGTTGTGCTTTAACATCTGGCATGCAACCAGAATAACCCCCTTATCAGATTTTTTTTTTCTAGGCCTCTTCACTACTCTCAAATGTAAGGTCTAAGTTGCAAGATGAGGACAGCTCCTTCTTGGACTTTTGGTTGAGGTTAACCCTCTCACAATTTTTAAATACGTTCCTACCGAGGTTCACTGGGGCAAATGCAACCGGGTTCTTACCATACTTGGGAGATTAAAACTCCTGTTTTCCTGTGCTTTTGGCTTGGACAAGAATCCTGTGAAATGAAATTCTGTAAATCAGGCTCTTCACATTCCCTTAAGCTTTGTACACTGGAGTGGATCTTTTGCTCTGATCAGTTGGACAGTAGGGTGGCTGATTTTGTCATACCTTGTTATAACTTACAAGATACTTGTAAGTTGGGGTTTGTTTTAGAGCATTTGCCATCCAAATTGATTTTAGACTAAATTAAATTACCTAATTAGTCTACAACCCAAAGAATTGGAAGGGGTAGGAAACATGCATTTCTGTTCTTTCCTCAGGGAGCAGTGCGTTCCAGCCAGTTCAGTAGCTAATTGATCGGTTGTTTGACCATTCAGACTATATATGGCAGAAATGATACATTTCTCAGGCTGGGAAAATTTTCAGCTCAGATGGACTGCTTTTTATTAACTTTGTTGCTGGCTCTAGAGAGTGGGTGCTGCACATAGTAAAACTTAACATTTTCTACTATAAATGCGCACATTTTCTAGTTGTTGGAAACAGCTTTAGGAAATGTCAATGTTTTTTTCTTTTGTCATTTTCTTTTACTAAGCCACGTTAACACACTAACACACACCTAATGCAGTAAAAATGGGCTAATGCAGGACATGGTAAAGCACCCTGCTTTAGTTTTACTATTAGTGTGTGGTAATTGCGCACTAATTATTACATTTTTTTTTTAACCGAGGATGTATCATGAATGAAGAATAGGCATGGAAGTGTAAACCAGATAGCGTGCTGACATTACCACACGCCAACTGGTTTACGTTTGCTTAATGTCTCCTAATTAGGAAGCAGTAACTATACCTATGTGTTTTGTTTTTTTCAGTTGCCACGTGCTAATGTGAGCATTATTCTCCGAGGACAAGCAGGCTGCTTGTTCTCACTGATGGGTTGACGTCCTCGGCAGCCCCCTCCATCGGAAAGTTTACTAGCAAAGGCCTTTGCTAGTCCTCGCGCGCCCATGCGCACTGCGCATGCGCAGCCGTCTTCCCGCCCGAAACCGGCTCGAGCCGGCCAGTCTTCTTTCGTCCGCGCTCGGTACGGTCGTGTTACGCCGTTCGTGCCCCAGAGAGTCGACCTCGCGCGTCCTTTTCGACGTGTTTTCTCTTGTTTTTTCTTTCAAAAAGTTCGGGAAGTGCTCCGGAAGACCCTTTCGGGTTTTCTGCCCTTCCCGTAATTTTCTCAGTTTTTGCCCCGTAAGTTTTCTTTCGTTGACGGGGTAGGCCTAGTTTGGCCTCGGTCGAGATTTTTCTCCCTCTAAATTTTGGTGCTTCAAATTTCGCCATTTCGGCTTTTGATTTCGCCGGCGTGATTTTTCCGCCTATGACATCGAAGCCTTCCAGCGGCTTCAAGAAGTGCACCCAGTGCGCCCGGGTAATCTCGCTCACTGATAGGCACTCTGCGTGTCTTCAGTGTCTAGGGGCCCAGCACCGCCCTCAGAACTGCAGTCTGTGTTCCCTGTTACAAAGGCGGACTCAGGTAGCGAGATTAGCCCAGTGGAACGTTTTGTTCTCGGGCTCTTCGTCGACATCGGCACCGGAGGCATCGAGTGCATCGACGTAGTCAGCGTCCGGACCATCTTCCTTGGCTGCCGCTCCATCGACTGCATCGAGGCATCGGACCTCTGCATCGGCGCCGAGGCATCGGGCGACTGCATCGACGTCGGTGGTACCGAGACTTCGTCTGCTGATGTCGTCGGACGGAGGTGCATCGTCAGGAGTGCAGGTGAGGGCTGTCCATTCCCCTGCTGGTGGCGGTGAGCCTTCGGGTGGGTCTCCCCCTACCCTGAGGGCTCCTGCGGTACAGCCCCCCCGGGATCGACCCTCTTCGGTCTCGGCCCCGAGGAAGCGACGGATGGATTCTACGTCCTCCTCGTCGGTGCCGGGGAGCTCCGGTGACATGCTTCGGAAGAAGTCGAAGAAGCATCGACACCGGTCTCCTCCCCGTGTCGGCACCGAGAGCTCTGGGTCGCCGAGGGATTCGGCACCCAGCAGGCATCGGCACCGAGAGGACCGCTCACCCTCTGTTCAGGAGGTGTCGATGCGCTCCACTCTGGACAGCCCGGAACAGCCTCCTCGCCCGGAACAGGTTCTGACGTCGACGCCTGCATCGACCTCTCAGCCTTTTTCTGCAGCCACTCTGAACGAGAGCCTCCGGGCCGTTCTCCCAGAGATTCTGGGAGAGCTGTTGCGCCCTACCCCTCCGGTACCGGCGGTGCTTGCGCCTCCGGTACCGTCGAGCGTGGCGCCGGCTGGCCCATCGCCCAGGTTGAGGTCCCCGACGTCGGTACCGCGTGCGGTGCCGACCGCGGCCACCTCCCAGGAGGGCTCCCCGACTACGTCGGCGGAGGGAGCTTCGCCGATGCGGGCGAGGGAGTCTACCTCTCGACGCCCCCATCGTGGACGTGGCTCCACGGAGTCGAGCAGGGCGAGGTTGCAGACACAGGTCCGTGAACTTGTGTCTGACACCGAGGGTGAGGCCTCGTGGGAGGAAGAGGAAGATCCCAGATATTTCTCTGACGAGGAGTCTGAGGGTCTTCCGTCTGATCCCACTCCCTCTCCTGAGAGACAGCTTTCTCCTCCCGAGAGTCTGTCTTTTGCCTCCTTTGTCCGGGAGATGTCTACGGCCATCCCCTTCCCGGTGGTTGTGGAGGACGAGCCCAGGGCTGAAATGTTTGAGCTCCTGGACTATCCTTCTCCACCTAAGGAAGCGTCCACTGTTCCCTTGCACCATGTCCTGAAAAAGACATTGCTTGCGAACTGGACCAAGCCATTAACTAATCCCCACATTCCCAAGAAGATCGAGTCCCAGTACCGGATCCATGGGGACCCAGAGCTGATGCGCACTCAGTTGCCTCATGACTCTGGAGTTGTGGATTTGGCCCTAAAGAAGGGTAAGAGTTCTAGGGAACATGCTTCGGCGCCCCCGGGCAAGGACGCTAGAACCTTAGACTCCTTTGGGAGGAAGGCCTACCATTCCTCTATGCTCGTGTCCAAGATCCAGTCTTACCAGCTCTACACGAGCATACACATGCGGAACAATGTGCGGCAGTTGGCGGGCTTGGTTGATGCTCTTCCCCCTGAGCAAGCCAAGCCTTTTCAGGAGGTGGTCAGGCAGCTGAAGGCGTGCAGAAAATTCCTGGCCAGAGGAGTTTATGACACTTTTGATGTTGCGTCCAGGGCCGCTGCTCAAGGTGTGGTGATGCGCAGGCTCTCATGGCTGCGTGCCGCCGACCTGGAGAATAGAATCCAGCAGCGGATTGCGGACTCGCCTTGCCGTGCGGACAATATTTTTGGTGAAAAAGTCGAACAGGTGGTAGAGTCTCTCCACCAGCGGGACACCGCATTCGACAAATTCGCCTGCCGGCAGCCTTCAGCTTCTACCTCTACAGGTAGACGATTTTTCGGGGGAAGGAAGACTGTTCCCTACTCTTCTGGTAAGCGTAGGTACAATCCTCCTTCCCGACAGCCTGCGGCCCAGGCTAAGCCCCAGCGCGCTCGCTCTCGTCAGCAGCGTGCGACTCAGCAAGGCCCTGCGGCTCCCCAGCAAAAGCAAGGGGCGAGCTTTTGACTGGCTCCAGCAGAGCATAGCCGACATCCAAGTGTCCGTGCCGGGCGACCTGCCAGTCGGAGGGAGGTTGAAAGCTTTTCACCAAAGGTGGCCTCTCATAACCTCCGATCAGTGGGTTCTGCAAATAGTCCGGCAGGGGTACACCCTCAATTTGACCTCAAAACCTCCAAATTGTCCACCGGGAGCTCAGTCTTACAGCTTCCAGCACAAGAAGGTACTTGCAGAGGAACTCTCCGCCCTTCTCAGCGCCAATGCGGTCGAGCCCGTGCCATCCGGGCAAGAAGGGCTGGGATTCTATTCCAGGTACTTCCTTGTGGAAAAGAAAACAGGGGGGATGCGTCCCATCCTAGACCTAAGGGCCCTGAACAAATATCTCGAAAAAGAAAAGTTCAGGATGCTTTCCCTGGGCACCCTTCTCTCCATGATTCAGCAAAACGATTGGCTATGCTCTCTGGACTTGAAGGATGCCTACACACACACATCCCGATACTGCCAGCTCACAGACAGTATCTGCGATTTCAGCTGGGCACACGCCACTTCCAGTACTGTGTGCTACCCTTTGGGCTCGCCTCTGCGCCCAGGGTGTTCACCAAGTGCCTAGCTGTGGTAGCAGTGGCGCTTCGCAGGCTGGGGGTGCACGTGTTCCCATATCTCGACGATTGGCTGGTGAAGAACACATCCGAGGCAGGAGCCCTGCAGTCCATGCAGATGACTATTCGCCTACTGGAGCTACTGGGGTTTGTGATAAATTATCCAAAGTCCCACCTTCTTCCAGTGCAGAGACTCGAATTCATAGGAGCTCTGCTGGATTCTCGGACGGCTCGCGCCTATCTCCCAGAGACGAGAGCCAGCAACTTGTTGTCCCTCGTCTCGCGGGTGCGAGCGTCCCAGCAGATCACAGCTCGGCAGATGTTGAGATTGCTGGGCCACATGGCCTCCACAGTCCATGTGACTCCCATGGCCCGCCTTCACATGAGATCTGCTCAATGGACCCTAGCCTCCCAGTGGTATCAGGCCGCTGGGGGTCTAGAGGACGTGATCCACCTGTCCACGAGTTTTCTCAAATCCCTGTATTGGTGGACGATTTGCTCCAATTTGACTCTGGGACGTCCCTTCCAAATTCCTCAGCCACAAAAAGTGCTGACCACGGATGCGTCCCTCCTGGGATGGGGAGCTCATGTCGATGGGCTTCACACCCAAGGAAGCTGGTCCCTCCAGGAACGCGATCTGCAGATCAATCTTCTGGAGTTACGAGCGATCTGGAACGCTCTGAAGGCTTTCAGAGATCGGCTGTCCCACCAAATTATCCAAATTCAGACAGACAACCAGGTTGCCATGTACTATGTCAACAAGCAGGGGGGCACCGGATCTCGCCCCCTGTGTCAGGAAGCCGTCAGCATGTGGCTCTGGGCTCGCCGTCACGGCATGGTGCTCCAAGCCACATATCTGGCAGGCGTAAACAACAGTCTGGCCGACAGGTTGAGCAGGATTATGCAACCGCACGAGTGGTCGCTCAATTCCCGTGTGGTACGACAGATCTTCCAGGTGTGGGGCACCCCCTTGGTGGATCTCTTCGCATCTCGAGTGAACCACAAAGTCCCTCAGTTCTGTTCCAGGCTTCAGGCCCACGGCAGACTGGCATCGGATGCCTTCCTCCTGGATTGGGGGGAGGGTCTGCTGTATGCTTATCCTCCCATACCTCTGGTGGGGAAGACTTTGTTGAAACTCAAGCAAGACCGAGGCACCATGATTCTGATTGCTCCTTTTTGGCCGCGTCAGATCTGGTTCCCTCTTCTTCTGGAGTTATCCTCCGAAGAACCGTGGAGATTGGAGTGTTTTCCGACCCTCATCACACAGGACGAAGGGGCTCTTCTGCATCCCAACCTCCAGTCTCTGGCTCTCACGGCCTGGATGTTGAGGGCGTAGACTTTGCCTCTTTGGGTCTGTCACAGGGTGTCTCCCGCATCTTGCTTGCTTCCAGGAAAGACTCCACTAAGAGAAGTTACTTCTTTCATTGGAGGAGGTTTGCCGTCTGGTGTGACAGCAAGGCCCTAGATCCTCGCTCTTGTCCTACACAGACCCTGCTTGAATACCTTCTGCACTTGTCTGAGTCTGGTCTTAAGACCAACTCCGTAAGGGTTCACCTTAGTGCGATCAGTGCATACCATTACCAAGTGGAAGGTAAGCCGATCTCAGGACAGCCTTTAGTTGTTCGCTTCATGAGAGGTTTGCTTTTGTCAAAGCCCCCTGTCAAGCCTCCTACAGTGTCATGGGATCTCAATGTCGTTCTCACCCAGCTGATGAAACCTCCTTTTGAGCCACTGAATTCCTGCCATCCGAAGTACTTGACCTGGAAGGTCATTTTCTTGGTGGCAGTTACTTCGGCTCGTAGAGTCAGTGAGCTTCAGGCCCTGGTAGCCCAGGCTCCTTACACCAAATTTCATCACAACAGAGTAGTCCTCCGCACTCACCCTAAGTTTCTGCCAAAGGTAGTGTCGGAGTTCCATCTGAACCAGTCAATTGTCTTGCCAACATTCTTTCCCCGTCCTCATTCCTGCCCTGCTGAACGTCAGCTGCACACATTGGACTGCAAGAGAGCATTGGCCTTCTATCTGGAGCGGACACAGCCCAACAGACAGTCCGCCCAATTGTTTGTTTCTTTTGATCCCAATAGGAGGGGAGTGGCTGTAGGGAAACGCACCATATCCAATTGGCTAGCAGATTGCATTTCCTTCACTTATGCCCAGGCGGGGCTGGCTCTTGAGGGTCATGTCACGGCTCATAATGTTAGAGCCATGGCTGCGTCGGTAGCCCACTTGAAGTCAGCCTCTATTGAAGAAATTTGCAAAGCTGCGACGTGGTCTTCTGTCCACACATTCACATCTCATTACTGCCTGCAGCAGGATACCCGACGCGACAGTCGGTTCGGGCAGTCAGTTCTTCAGAACCTGTTTGGGCTTTAGGATCCAACTCCACCCCCCGAGGGCCCTGTTTGTTCTGTTCCAGGCTACACTCTTAGTTAGTTGGTAAATTTTTTAGGTCAATCTCAGTTATGTCCTCGCCGTTGCGAGGCCCAATTGACCATGGTTGTTGTTTTGAGTGAGCCTGGGGGCTAGGGATACCCCATCAGTGAGAACAAGCAGCCTGCTTGTCCTCGGAGAAAGCGAATGCTACATACCTGTAGAAGGTATTCTCCGAGGACAGCAGGCTGATTGTTCTCACAAACCCGCCCGCCTCCCCTTTGGAGTTGTGTCTTCCCTTAAATGTATTGTCTTGCTACATACTGGACTGGCCGGCTCGAGCTGGTTTCGGGCGGGAAGACGGCTGCGCATGCGCAGTGCGCATGGGCGCGCGAGGACTAGCAAAGGCCTTTGCTAGTAAACTTTCCGATGGAGGGGGCTGCCGAGGACGTCAACCCATCAGTGAGAACAATCAGCCTGCTGTCCTCGGAGAATACCTTCTACAGGTATGTAGCATTCGCTGTACACAGCTTGAATTGGAAACTGGCAATTTCATGGCTGTGGTAAAATTGGGCTTACCGCGCGTGTCACATACCAAGGGGGAGATTCTATATATGGTGCCTAAAAAAATCCATGCGGAAAACATTGCTAAGCGTATTCTATAAGTGGCGGCTAGATTTAAGTGCAGTATATAGAATATGCTTAGTTGATATTACAGCACCTAAAACTATGCGCTTCCATTTACACCAGCGAAAATGTGGCGTAAATCCTGGTGTGTAGATTTACATGCACTGGGCCATGTTCTATATGCACGCAAATTTTAGAACGCCCATTTCCCCGCCTATGACCACACCCCTTTTTGCATGCACACATTAAAATTTAGGCACAATGCGCTATAAAATACGCCTAGGGAATTGTACGTGTAAATTCCAATTCTTGCTAATTAGTGCTCATTATTTCTTGTTAAGTGCTGTTAACGCTGATTGGCTTGTTAAGCCATAACGCTGATTGGCTTGTTAAGCCAATTAACTTACGCTTGGATATTGATGCAGTGTATAGAATCCAGGGGTAAGCCCATATTCTACTGTGGCTTTGTAAAAGTGTCCCAAAATGTTTTAAAAAATTGGGCTGCATTTCTGAAGTAGGCTGTGAAAACTGTAAGGCTGTTTTATAGCTATTCTGCATCATGTTTTAGATTTTGTAATTTGTAAATTTTTAATTTGTATTTCTTATCTTTTTATTACTTTTTATTCTTTAATTTTTTTTAGGGCTGCAATTAACTGTATGTTGTTTGTTTATTTTTGATCCACTGCAGCTCCTTGTGACTCTGGGCATTGAAGAGTTAAGGGGGTCTTTTACAAAGCCACACTAGTGTTTTCAGCTTGTGGTAAAAATCAACTGGCAGTAAACTCTGAGACACCCATTATATTCCTATGGGTGTCTCAAAATTTACTGCCATCTGATTTTTACCGCAAGCTAAAAATGCTAGCATGGCCTTGTAAAAGGCCCCCTTAACCCTTCAATGCCCAAAGTCACAAGGAGCTGCAATGGGAGCAAAACTAAGGGCCCTGTTTACTAAGGTGTGCTAGCATTTTAGCACGTGCTAATGCTAGAGACACCCATAGGAATATATGGGTGTCTCAGCCACATGCTAATTTTTTACGCACTCGAAAAACAGGTGCCTACAATGTGGCTTAGTAAACAAGGCCTTAAATAAATAACATACCTTTAATTTTGCGATTAATCATGATTAAACTTTTTATAGAAATGCAGCCCTATTAAAAAAAAAAATAATAATAATTACATTTTGTGGTATTGCAGTCATGTTAGACTTTTTTTACAAAGCTGCGCTAGTGATTCCTGCGTGGTAAATGAGGAAGCTCATTCAATTCATATAGGCTTCCTCTCGTTTGCCATGTGGGAATCGCTAGCTCGGCTTTGTAAAAGAAAGCCCATTGTTTGCAAACCAAATAATATCAAAACAAAATGAAATAGTTGCAGAACAAAAGATTTTAATAAAGGAATTTTTTTTGGCATCTACACTCTTCATATTGTCAAGTTTCTTTTTTTAAGATGGAAAGCTGCATCATACTTCTGTTCTGGTGCTGTCCAGTTTATTGAACTTTAATCCAGATCAGTTTTGTTAATATTTCAGAGTACTTCCATGTGTTCTAACTTTGTTTTCTTTTTAATTTAATGATTCTGCAATTAGCATGATTTTGTTGGGTCATGCAGTGAAATAAAGTAATCTAAAATTCTGTCCCCACAGTTTCAATTTGGTTTTTAAAAAGGCAACTGTAAAAGGAACACTGCCTTTCTTTGGGTTCTGAATTGGTTGAAATTGTGTAGGTAACCATTTTGAATACAACAAAGAAAAATCCCATGTTTAGAATGAATTAAAAAAAAGAAATAGAAGTGAAATTGAAATATATATAATAGTATATTTAAAATTGCTTAAGCTGCCTCCCTGGAGGAAGTCTGGTTTTAAGGTTTTTCTGAATGAGGAACAAGCATCTTATTTACTTAGGGCTTCTTTAACAAATCCACATTAGCAATTCCAAATGAGAAGAAGGCCATTCAATTCCTATGGGCTTCCTCTCATTTGCCTTGTGGGAATCGCTAGCGCAGCTTTGTAAAAGAAGCTCTTAGTATCCGGTCTTTCACCTTTGGCACCTACAGTCAGAATTTCAGTTCTGAGTTACTATTTTTGATTTCCCAACATTGCAACACATTTAAACCTGTTGAAAGTCCTCACCTGAAAGGAGAGAAGAAATGAATGAAGACTGGATGTCGATGAGTCGCAACATAGCGTGGGAAAGATTTTTGGCAAGATCTCCATTTCTGCTACATCCCTCATTAGAGCCACTGCATGTCTACATTTGAATACAAGGAAGGAAAAGAAAACAAAGCTGCTTGTTCTGATGAACACTGTTGATACTGCAATGGATTTCTTCTCGTCAGCTCATGGATTACCTTGGACCATCGCTCTATTTTATTTCTTGGTGGGGTGGTTAATAGCGTCATGACTTACATAAGCTGTTGTTTATATTTGTGTGGTTCTCAAAATACATTTGAAAAATGGTAATAATTTCTAGAAAAGAGACTTTCAGTGACCTATTCTTGTTGCATATGTACATGTTTCCAAATCTGTTGTATCATTAGGAGTTGTGAAACTGATTCAGATCTGTAAAAACTACCCCAATTTCAGCAGACCAAGGTGCAAGGATGTTACAAAATAAAAGATTGCATATTACATTCTTCGCTGTTAGAATAATGTGCTTGACAGTGTAATCATGCATCTAGACATTTTTGAGGTGGTGATAATGTTTTTTAAAAGCGTAACTTATTCTCCTGAAAATTATAATCAGTTTATTTTTCAATTTTGTTTTCTTTTACAGGTGCATGGATGTTTGTATTCCTCACTCTAACTCTTGCTTGTTTCTCTCTTCCAGATGATCTTAGGAGAAGCCCTCTCTGTTTATTTTAACCATTTGAGTTCAAATGCCTTTGTCAGAAATAATTATGTTGCCACTATTTACAAAGCCATTGGGACGTTCATTTTTGGTGCAGCGGTTAGTCAGTCTCTAACTGATATTGCCAAATATACGATAGGACGACTGCGGCCACACTTCCTGGACGTTTGCAAACCAGATTGGCTCAAAATCAACTGTAGCTTAGGCTACATTGAAGATTTTGTGTGTCAAGGAAATGCCGTGAAAGCTAATGAAGGAAGGTGAGTACCATTGTTTAGATGGTTTTGTTTTGCATTTTGCCTAATTTTGAGTTGTTGAAGCAGTAATGATTATGTGATAAATCCACCCCAGGGAACATAAAAGTCTTGGACCAGATCTACAGTTGCTTCTCTGGTTTTGTCACTAGGGTGCAGATGATCAAAAGCTCCCCGCTGTTCCAAACAGTGCTCTAAAAATAACACTGGAACAGCGTGGGGCTTTACCGCCCCTATGATCAGAGATAATAGCATGCAAATTTAAGCATGCTATTATCTCTGATCATAGGGTGAAAGTTTGACAGGTCCGGGCTGTCAAAAGCTATCAAGTTCCCCTCACACCCCCTCCCCAAAAAAAGCCCTGGTGGGCCGCGAACACAAGCCCCCCCCCCAACCTGGTGGTCTAGCTGACACCTTCCCCGCCCCCCCGTACCTGAGTGGCGAAGGATGGAGTTGTACACTCCCTCCTCTTCCAGCGCCACCATACTAACGCCCACGTTTGCTACTGCCCCATGATCAGAGCCTCTGAGCGCGTGAAACAGCGTGCTCGTGGGCTCTAACCGCAAGTAGCATGCTAAACAAGTATTTTTATTCCTCCCCAATGATCAGCAGGCAGCACGCCAAACATTGGTGCGCTGCCCGTGGCAAACCTTACACCAGATCGGAGCTGGTGTTAGGGTTTGCAGAACATTGGGGAAGAACTGGGATGTGCTGGGCAGGATTTCACCACCATATAAGGAGGGTTAGGGGGGCTGGAGATCCACTGGATCTCCAGCCCCCCGTAAACTAATGTTGGGGAGGGGGTAGGTGGGGGATCAGGGTTCCGCACTGATTTTCTCTCCCATAGGGGCTCCCCCTTACTTTCTGTGACTGTCTTTATTTTTTTCCTTATTTAGTTTAATTTTGTATTTTCTTGGTTTTCTCCTAGATTGATATTGGATCTGTTGTTTGTGGACTTGCTGGACGGCTAGTTGATTTTTGTTTTTTCCTTTTCATATTCTTTTTTTTTTCTTTTTCCAACTATATAGTTTAGTTGGTGTGCAGGTTTTTACCTGCAGTTGAAGAGAGCTTTTCCAAAACTCAGTCCATTTTGTTTGTCACTTTTGAGGTATGCGATTAATTTTATTCATCAAGGCAAGATTCATTTACTGTACCTTATTCCTGTGCTAAATCTCATGGGGAGTTTTGGCACAGGAATAAGCTAATCTTGCATTTATGAACAAAATTAATAGCATAGCACAAAACTAACAAACAAAAGGACCGAGTGAGTTTTGGAAAAGTGCTCTTCAGGTTAGATAAGCTTGTATCCATTTTTTCTGTGCAAGCTTATGCATTTATTTGTTGCTTGATATGTGTTTAAAAATTTGCTAGAAATTTAAAAAATGTAAACCAAAAAAAGAGGGAGGTGTTTAAATGTGATGATGCTTAGTTTGAAAGTGAGCATACGCATGGTAAAGTGTGGGTGGGGTGCACAGTTACATAATACTATAATTTGTATACTTTTTAAAAAAGCAATCTAGGTGTGAGTATTTACACCAGCACTGTGGTTGTTGACCTATTATACTAGTATTCTATGAAGAAAAGTAGGTTCTCACTTTCCCTTATAGAATAGGCTCCAGATAAGTGTCTAAAAATAAGCACCCCATTATTGATCTCTCGGGGGGGGGGGGGGGGGGGGGGTAGGTAATTCTGTAACATAAGTGTTAACCTTTACACACCGATTATATGTGCAAATGTTTAAAATAATGGTATTTATGCACATGTTTGCATAACTGCCAGAATGGGGGTGTACACATGGGTGGAGCTTGGGCAGAACATGGGGTGGTTGTAAAGTTACAGACATAACTTATAGAATACTGTGTTAGCACATGTCTCCGGCAGTTAGGTGCCAACACTTTACATCAGCTCTATGGCTGGTGTAGGTGCTCCTACCTAAAGGTTAAGCATGTATACATTTGGGGCTCTGTTTACTAAGCCGCGCTTTAGGTGTGCTAGCGCTCACTAATGCTAGAGCTACCCATAGGAATATATGGATGGCTGTAGCATTAGCGCTGTAATTTTTAGCGCGTGCTAAAAACACAAGCACGCCTTAGTAAACAGGGCCTTTGGTTGGGCTAGTATTCTATAAAGGAAAGTATGTGCTTATGTTCCTTTAGAAAATAGGCTCCTACCAGGCTTCCTGTTACAGAATTATTATCTTTTCTCCAAATCCTATATAGTGCGACTAGAGTTGGGCATGCAAATCTGGGCGTATTCTGATTTGCGCGTGCAACTTGATTGATTAACAAGCCAATCAGTGCCAATAATTGGATGTTAATAAGCGAGTATAGGCATTAATTGGCACTAATTAGAATTTACACACAGTACTCCCTAAGCATATTCTATAAAGTAGTCCGTGTAAATTTTACTGCGTGGATCTCAAAAGGGAGCATGGCAATGGGAAGAGCATGGGCGGGTCATGGGCATTCCTAAAATTTACGCGCAGTGTTATGGAATAACCCGTTCCATGTCTAAAGTTCGGCGTGGGTATTTACACCAGCTTTTCATTGGTGTAAATGGCTGCACCTGTATTTTAGTCATGTGGTCTTCACTACGCGTGTTCCATAAACTGTTCCTAATTTTAGGTGTGGTTTATAGAATACACGTCTAGGCGTATTTTCTATCGGCAATATATTTTCAGCGCCAAATATAGACTCTTAAATACTTAAATCTAAGTTTGGCATGACATCTCTTGAAGTCTTGCATTTATTTTGGGGCAGATAAACCCTTTGCAGTTGGGCAGCAACAACCCTGCAGAAAATCCCCAAACATCCGTAGAATACTCTTAAGCAGGTCTGTCAGCAAAGCTGAGCATCAGGGTACCTGGCACCAAGCATATCAGAGAATAGTCTAGTGTGCTGTATTAGTATATATAACACATGTGAATGCTGCTTTATTTTATGCTTAGTTTTACTGACATTGTTTATGATGTCCTAAAAAGGAGAAACAAGACATCTGAGAACCAAGGCCAGATTTTGACACATAGACTTAAGGTTGTAAGGTCCCCGAACTACATTTATGTGTCACAAAAATAAATTTTATTAGCTATAAACAACTACCGAAGGGTTAATAGTGTAAACTTCTGAGAGACATTGGAAATAACACCCCATCTTGTCCATACCATAATGAAACTTTATATATATTTTTTAATGTTTTAAGGAGAGGATGGTCCTTTATTTGGTAGATGCTTTTGCCATAGCAACATAGTAATCCTCAGAAGGCTGGATTATCTTCACTTTTAGAAACTTGAGTTTTTATACATTTACTAGGAAAAAATGCCCGTTTCTGAGCGGAATGAAACGGGCGCTAGCAAGGGGCCCCCTCCCTCCGTCCCTGGAAGCTACTTGCCTTGTTCGCCCTCCTTCCGTCCCTCGAAGCTACTTGCCTTGTTCGCTGTGGGCCGTTTCGGCCCTCGAGTGTCAATAGCTCCGCCCTCGACGTCATTACGAGATAACCACACCGGATATCTCGGGCGCCTCAACTTCCGTGGAGGCTTCAGAACGTTGGGGTTGCCTTTTATATATATAGATTTTTTTTAATCAAGTCTTTAGGACCTAGGCAGGTAACTGATGGCTTGAAGTGACTGGTCCGATACAGTGTAAATGTGGTCATTTTGATTTAGACCCTTGTGAAATTGTTTTGCCTCTAGACTAAAAAGATGTCTCTGATGTGATATGTGTAAGCCACATTGAGCCTGCAAATAGGTGGGAAAATGTGGGATACAAATGCAACAAATAAATAAAATATGGTCAGATCGAGGATCTGTTTATTTCAAATTCTTAGCCGTTGTTTAAAACAGTCCATCAGCTGATTTTTTTTTTTTTAATAGGATGCCACTGTGACTTTTGGAGTACTTCTGCAAAATATAAATTGGATAATGTTGCTACTAATTGGGTTTCTGCCAAGTCTTGTGACCTGGTTTGGCCACTGTTGGAAGCATGATACTGGGCTAGATGGACCATTGGTCTGACCCATTATGGCTATTCTTATGTTCTTAGAGAATGCTAGAAACTTAAGATTATTTTAAACTTATCTGTATGTTATTTTTTCCCCAAGTAGAAAAGCATGCAGTTCCAATCTCATTAAAAAAAAAAAAGAGGCAGGCAGAGTTCCTGACTTGATTTTAGTACATCACAGTTTTGAGTTTGTTTAAAATAATTATGCAGCAGGAGAAGTTAGTTTCCCTGATTTTAAGCCCATTGTTCTACCCATTAGGCTACAGCTCCACTTCACATGTGCTCCATTTGGATGATGAAAGAGGCCGTCCATATGTCTTGGTGCCAGCGTTTCTGTGCAGCAGCTGTCCTGGTTCCAGTCCAGAAAAGGGGTTCAGAGCTCCAGCTTCCTGTTCTTTGCTTCCCCTCCCCTTGTCAGCCTTGAAGCAGGAGTTGTTGCGGCCAGTCCTAAGCTTATTGGTAGCTGTGATTGCAGACAGTGATTGCAGGATCTGTCAGGCAGTGGCGTAGCTAGGGTAGTTGACACCCGGCGCCGGTCATTTTTTAACATCCCCCTCCAAAATCCAGTACTAGGCATACCAAGAATACAAAACACTCAGGATCTCTAGAGCAATTCTACCATACCACAAGCAGTAATTTCTATGACTCACATAAGGAAAGCATTTTAAACACTACAGTGAGCACTACAACATCAATTCACTTATTGTAAAACGAAACCAGACAGAATAGTACAGATCGTCAATCCTGCACAGTGAATGCCAACTGAGAGCCATGTCTTTTTCACAAACACAGATACACCCTAAACCACTATAGAATAAGTAATCATAAACTTTCTATTTAGACAAACATTAAACTGAACCCCCAAGAGGCCAGACTAAGCATACAATGCAACACCACAGAAACAGAAAATGTCCCCAAGTACTGTGCGAAATATAAAGAGAGCAGATGTAAATTTGAAAAAAACTAACAAATACCAATCACTTTACAAATTAACAAATAGAAATAAAACAAAAATAGAAAATAAAATAATATCATTTTATTGGACTAATACTTTTAGCTTTCAGAGGCCAAAACCTCCTTCCTCAGATCAATACAGTATAGTGCTGTTACAGTATCCTATCCTGACCTGAGGAAGGAGGTTTTGTTCTCCGAAAGTTAGTCAAAATGTATTAAAATTAGTCCAGTAAAAAGATTACCTTATTTCCATGTTCTATTTATAAGCATTTATTAACACAGCTACAATACTACTTTATCCTAAAGCAAAAAAAATTAAAATATATATTTTATTTACAGTGTGTTGTCTCTGGTTTTTGCTTTCCTTATCTTCTTTTCACTGTCTTCCTTCCATCCAGCATCTGCCTTCTCTCTCTCCCTGCCATCCTGTGTCTGCTCTCTCTCTCCTGTCCCCTCCATACAATGTCTTCCCTCTCTCCCTGCCCTTCCATCCACTGTCTGCCCTCTCTCCCTGCCCTTCCATCCACTGTCTGCCCGCTCTCTCTCTCTCCTTTCCTTCTAGCATCTGCCCTCTCTCTCTCCTTTCCATCTAGCATCTGCCCTCTATCTCTGCCCCCTTCCATCCACTATCTGCTCTTTCACTCCCTTCTATCCACTGTCTGCCCTTTCCCTCTGCTCCTTCGATCCACCATTTGCCCTCCCTCTCCTTCTCCCATCCATTCAGGGTCTGCCCTCCCTCTCCTCCCCCTTCCATCCAGGATCTATTCCCCCTCTCTCACTGCCCCCTCTTTTCGGCTCCCAGTTTCAGCCCCATTATCCCACCTGCGGCTGCCCCTAGTTCCAGATCCATTGATTCTCCCTCCTGCCCACTTTTCAGACCCCAGTTCCAGCTCCATGCCCCTTCTCCCATCTGTCCCCCCACCCAGTCCCTTCTGCCATCCGAGTCCTCCCACCCTATCTGTCCCCCACCCAGTCCCTTTTGCCATCTGAGTCCCTCTCACCCCATCTGTCCCCCACCCAATCTCTTCTGCCATCCGAGTCCCCCCACCCAGTCCCTTCTGCCATCCGAGTCCTCCCACCCTATCTGTCCCCCACCCAGTCCCTTCTGCCATCCGAGTCCCTCTCACCCCATTTGTCCCCCCCACCCAGTCCCTTCTGCCATCCGAGTCCCCCCCACCCCCACCCCATCTGTCCCCCACCCAGTCCCTTCTGCCATCCGAGTCCCTCCCACCCTCACCCTGCCTCGTCTTCTCCCTGCCACCCGGTCTTTAAAAAGAAATCTCCGACGCGATAGAGAAGCGCAGCACCTCGTGTCTGCATGTAAAAGAAGTGGATCGTCTCTCTTCGGGCCTTCCCTCACTGTCCCGCCCTTGCGGAAATAGGAAGTTGCGTCAGAGGAAGGCAGGACAGGTGAGGGAAGGCCCAATGAGATGATCCGCTTCTTTTGCTTGCAGTCGCAGACACGAGGTGCTGCGCTTCGCTACCGCGTTGGAGATTTCTTTTTAAAGGGCTGGTGCGGGGGGGGGGGGGGTGCCAGAGGAGCGAGCAGCGGGAGCGGTGGAGCACCCCCCTCTCTGCTGACACCCGGGGCGGACCGCCCCCACCGCCTCGCCCTTGCTACGCCACTGCTGTCAGGCCCCATGTTCTTCTCACAGATGGCTCTTCTTTGCAATCAGTTAGCCCGTGTGGGGGTGGGGATTTAGGGCTTATGAGTGATTGCTAGCTCAAGTCCTCCTTTCACTTAGCTCTACACCGTCATTGGTCCTAGCAGCAGCTTTATCTGCAAAAGAAGTGGAAAGCATTGGCAGGCAGCTTGTGTTGGGGAGGGGGGTAGATTAGGAGAGAAGAATGAGAATATGAAAGCCTGCTCGCTGGGTTGGTGCTAAAGAGCAGGTGAACAACAAGTAGAGCCCCAGGCACAAAAATAGTTAAGTTACATCACTGCTGAGCAGGACTCTTTCAGTTCTCATGGGCTGATGCTTGGAACTCCCCTGGTAAAGGCAATGGTGCAGAAAACTAGCTTGCCAATGCTCGAAGGAAATGGTATTCAAATGATATGTGCGCTGTAAAGGTGAAAGCAACAGGGGGGAATGTGCTTGGCACTTGTGCAGAAGGGTTTTGTGCTAAGCTCTGGGCTTGTTCACATGCGCCAAGCAAACCCGAAAGTGAAGTAAGCATTAGCGCCTGTTTTCTGCACCTTTTAAATATAAAAGCTTTTTTAATCTCATTCTATTTTTTCTTTGGAAGGGCTTATATTTAAGTTCAGGAAATGGACACCAATGTGTTCTTTCACTTTCGGGTTTGCTCAGACTCGCACACATTTGCCTTTCAATACCAGCGTTTAGGGGCTTGCACAGGTTTCCTTCTGCCTCCAAATGAAATAAAAAATGACAAATTTTAAAGAGAGAATTGTGA
The DNA here is from genome assembly GCF_901765095.1 of Microcaecilia unicolor. Classification (NCBI taxonomy): domain Eukaryota; kingdom Metazoa; phylum Chordata; class Amphibia; order Gymnophiona; family Siphonopidae; genus Microcaecilia; species Microcaecilia unicolor. Next base: position 94,589,903 of record NC_044032.1, on the reverse strand, counting down.
GAAATCCTCTCTTCAAAGAGCTCAACACCTGCTCTGAGCTGGCATTAGGTTTTCAGCGGTAAGGGCGGCTTTGTTTTGTGTGCTGTTCTCTGAGCATTGGGAGGGAATAGGAAATGACCTCATTAACATCCGTTTGACTACATTTGCATGCTAGTTGAGCTAATCTTTGGCGCCTACATTGTCTCCCGCGATAGAGCCCTCTGAGCATTCTGCACTCACTGACGCCAGCGCTAGTCCAGCGCTAATTTCTTCTAGCACTGGCATTATGTTTTGAGCATCGGCCTATCAGTTGTCTGATAATATCTGAATCCTGGCAGCTAGTGGATGTGAACTGTTATTCCAGGGAGAGCCGTAGATCACAGTGAAGAGTAATCCTGGCCAACTGTATCATTTTCGAATCCTTAGAAATGGAGGTGTGTGGGTTTGTTTTTTCTGGCATCAGGTTTGTAGCTGCTTTAAAACATCAGATGAACGGATTGAGAAATCTAGGGCAAAACCTGGTGGTATAATTTTAGAACAGAGTAGATGAATTAATATACGTATGTATGATAGTCTGTGGTATTATGGCTAGACTTTTGTTCTTGTTTAATTAAGAAATGAGGCAATCACTTCAACTCTCCTCTCTTTATTATGAGATAACAGTCTGGCTTATTTTTAGCATCTTGATACATTTTCAGCTTGAAACATTTTTGCAGATAAATTATACAGGCCCAGTGCAGTGTGGAGCTTTGGTTCCTTCATTTAAAGAAGTGCTAAAGAAAGTAAAACACTTGGTCAAGAGGATTATTGACTGTTTGAATGAAAAAGGGTCCTAAAATGAATTTTATTTTTACTGCACGAAGAGTAAGGTTATGAGGAACTACAGGACTTGAAATTTAAAAAGCAGTTCTTTTGTTAGTCCATCGCCAAACATATAACAGATTTTATTTTTAAGGTTTGACAAGCAATTGAAGAAAATCCACAAAGGTGGAAGAAGACAACAACCATAATCTTCAAAGTGATCAATCACACATTTATTTGCTGACAAACTGAACCCAACTTGGGCCATGTTTTGGCACCCTAGCTGCTAATCAAAACAGTCATTATGTCAAATCATTAAAATATAAAATAAAATGAAATGGAGGGTAAAAATATGATGAAACGGAGGATAAAAATATGTGGTGATAAAATGAAAGGTAGGATAAAAGTAAAGGTGGACTGTTTTAAATTTGTTTCCTGTTCAATATTTACATGAAGCTCATGTAAAAGCAGGCACACTTTCTTGTTATAACAGCTTTATTTCCTTGGGATGATTATATCTGACTAGTAAAAGAGGCCCGTTTCCAACAGAAAGGAAACTGGCGCTAGCAAGGTTCCAGGGCCCCCTCCCTCCTCCGAGTTCCAGCCCCCGCCCCCTCTACCTGCCTCCCTTCCTCTTCTCAGAGTTCCAGAAACCCCTCCCCCCTCTCTCATCCCATGCCCTCCGAGTTCCATGCACCCACTGTCGTCCGAGTTGCACAACCCTGCGCCTCCCTCCCTCTCTGTGGCCTCAGAATGCAAGCAGGACGTGTGCGACTGCCCCTCCCATTTGTAAGTGCCGGACGTTCTTTAAAACTTTTTACCTCGTGGTCCGTGGAGATGGTGGTGCGAACTTGTAGCGCCCGTGCTTGAGACGCGTCGCGGTTTCCCAGGCAACACGGTGACGTCACCGGAAGGCTTTAGACATTACGAACCCGGCTTCAACTTCATGGCAGTCAGTTTTAGAACGTTGGAGGTGCAAATTATTATAGTAGATGTGTGACAAGTTAGTGGCCAAGGACAGGTATAATGGTAGAAAAAAAGGAGCTTTAAACTATTGGTGTGACCTCATTATGATGACTTTTTTCCAATACCGGAGCTGTACGTGTACAAGGATTTAGAGCAGGGGCGGTATAGATAGAGGCCCCGCAACGTCTTCATCGGTGGGTCTATAGTATTAAGGTCTTAAATATAGAGAGTAGAGGGAAGGGGGATATGATAGAGACATATTATATTAAAGGTGTAGGAAACACACAAGCGACAAACATTGTGCAGAGTATAGGAAGTTCCAGGAAAGACTCCAAAAGGGAGATATTTCTTCATAGAAAGGGTCTTGGATGCATGGGAACAGCCATGCACTAACAGTGGTAGAAGGAAAAACTCTAGCACAATATAAGAGAGCTGGGATAATCGCGAGGTTCTTTAGTTGAGAGGAAATAAGGCTAAAGCCAGAGATCCTATAGGGTGTATGGAACTGTAGTAAGAAATTGGGTCGATTCAGGTTGTCTGGTCCTCATCTACCAACATATTCTGTTTTTATGCAGCTTTAATTTAAGGCTGCTGTTCATCTTTGTTTTTCCCATTATTTTCTTCATGAAAATTGCCAGCTGAGCGTCTATCAAGCTGTCAGTGTTTGCTATGGATTTAGTTTTCTTTATGCCGTTCTGTGCAAAGAGACAATCTAGTTGTTGCATATATAAGGCTTCCAGATGCCATGTATTTTGTCTATGGCAAAACAGCTGGTTCTTATTTCAGTTTTAAGCATTTCCGGTGCTATTTTATTTTCCTCATTTTCTCTTGCCTCTTATGTAAAGAGGCTACAGCATAGTCATGCACAGCTTTCATTTTAGAACCAGGCAAAGTTCTGCCTTCATGACCTGATGCTGCGAGGGTGAACTGCTGTTTTTCGTAAAACTATACAGACGTTCAAATATTTGAAAGGTATTAATCCGCAAATGAATCTTTCCCGGAGATGGGAAGGCGGTAGAACGAGAGGACATGAAATGAGATTGAAGGGGGGCAGACTCAGGAAAGATATCAGGAAGTATTTTTTTCACGGAGAGGGTGGTGGACGCTTGGAATGCCCTCCCGCGGGAGGTGGTGGAGATGAAAACGGTAACGGAGTTCAAACATGCGTGGGATATGCATAGAGGAATCCTGTGCAGAAGGAATAGATCCTTAGAAGCTTAGCTGAAATTGGGTGGCGGAGCAGTTGGAGGGAAAAGGGGGTGGTGGTTGGGAGGCGAGGATAGGGGAGGGCAGACTTATACGGTCTGTACCAGAGCCGGTGATGGGAGGCGGGACTGGTGGTTGGGAGGCGGGAAATACTGCTGGGCAGACTTATATGGTCTGTGCCCTGAAAAGGACAGGTACAAATTCAAGGTAAGGTATACACATATGAGTTTGTCTTGTGCAGACTGGATGGACCATGCAGGTCTTTTTCTGCCGTCATCTACTATGTTACTATGTAGTGCGTTCTTTTGACAGAATCCAGGGGCAAAGTTTTGTGAAACGCTGCACTGCCATGATGCAGATCTTGACAGTGGGTCATTCAGTCAACTACTGTCTAAGATATTTAGCACTTAGGAGGTTGATTTTCAAAAGGAATAATCCAATAGAAGCAGTTCCTACCTGGGTAACTCCTGCTCACTGGGTCCAGCCTGCTGCTGAAAATCTGTGCAGACCACCATGGTACTATCTGGTTAGTCAAACAAAAAAGGAGAAAAAGACCTCTCGTAGAAGTGAGCATCAAACAAAACAGTGAGGTAGATGCAAGGAGGATATCTAGAAGGCTTTAATGTCAACAATAGAAAGATGACCCGACACGGCCGTTTTTTGACACAAAGGCCTGCCTCAGGGGTCGGATAAATCTCTTATGTTATGGCGAAACCGCTTAACAAAAGAGTAAAGTTGAAGTCCAGGCTGTAGAATTCCTGTGATGTCCTCAGTAGGACAACATCATTGAGCTGCAAAAGATGCCTGACTGGAAAATGTCGGTGGTGCAGATATTTCAAGATATCTACAGTGGATATGCGTATCAGATTTACATGTGCTACCTGTGTCGTATGCAAATCTATTTCATGCATATTAATTTTGGCAAAGGGGCTCATCATGCCCTTTTGAGCTCTTAATGAGGGCAGATGAGGCTACCTGAGGTGTTTTGTTTTTGTTTTGGGTGGAGTTTTCAGAGCAGTTTCTTGTGGGGGGGGGGGGGGATAATGAGGGGTTGGGAATAGTGGATTACAGATCTTGGGTTTCCTTTATTTTAGTGAAAGTAGACAGAACAATAGAATGGTGGAGTAGTTTAACATTTACGGTTTAAAGTAGAGTGGAGGTGCTGATGGGGAGGGAAATTGACCCATTATTACATTAATCTGTGGAAGGTGGATATGGAAATTGGCAGAAAACTGTTTATAAATGGGGTGGGGGATCCTTGGTTTTCCTGTCAACTGTGATCAGTTAGTATTTCAGTTAATTAGGAAAGCACCTATAGTTGTAGGCAGAGTACCTTATTGAATGTGAAAGCTGCAGGAAATAAATGGCACATTAGCCACAATTTAATAGAAGTAAAACAGCTAGACTGTTCATTTTTAACAGAAACTTGGAGCCCTGTATACTAAGGCATGCTGGCATTTTTAGTGCTTGCTAATGCTAGACACACCCATATCTACTATAATAAAACTCACCCTCAGGTCACGTGACGCCATGGTGCAGGGCTGACGCTGGAAAGCTAGGCTCCGCGCACATTCACCCGGAAATCAGATAATTTGACTTACCCAAGGAGCGAAACGCCACATTTTTACTCATAATCGGTGGGAGAGCGATTGGCGAGTGGAGATCGAGTGAAGAAACATAGAATGGCAGCGAAATCGGTGAGGAGAGAGCGAGACAAATCGAAACTGCCAGAAAACAAGATGGCCGACCAGCGAGATCCCGGAGAATTTGCGGTGGGATCCGCATGGCTGACGGAAATCACGGCCGAGGTTACAGCGGCGGTCGAAGCTGCGCTGGACAAAAAACTTCAGCAATTGCTCGATCGGACGGAGGAAGCTCATGAGCGTATTGATAGTATAAATATGGAGCTAGATGAAGGTTTACAGCGGATTTCAGAGATGGAGGAGACGGTAGGGGCGCAGAAAGAGATCAACAAGAAATTGGAGCGGAGAGTACAGGATCTGGAGACAAAGATAGGAGCAGGCGAAATAACCTGCGTCTGGTTGGGCTTCCAGAATCGCTCATGGATAAAGATCTGCCCACCTTTTTGGAGGATTGGCTGCCGAAATCATTGCACTTAGAGGACAAATTACAGAGTTTTTGTATTGAAAGGGCTCATAGAGTTGGGCCTCCGAGACAGCATGAGAACAGGCCGCGAGTAGTCATACTAAAATCTCTGAACTTTCGACATAAACAACATATTCTGGAAGCGATAAGAGGAGGCAATACCCTCACCTACCAAGATAAGAAGATCCTGTGTTTTCAGGATTATTCCCAGCAGGTGCAGGCGAGGAGGAAGTCCTTCGCACCTATATGTACGGACCTTTTCAATAAAAAAATAAAATTTGCGCTCCTATATCCGGCTAAGCTGCGCCTCACGATCAATGGAGTCACCAAATTTTTTGACACAGTTGAAGCAGCTAAAGCATACATTCAACAACATGGGGGTGAATAGACCCTCTAAGAGGAAGGATAAAATTACAGAAGCATTTTCTGGAGCTTTACAGGACAGAGGTTTAATTGAAACTATTTTGCTATGGAAAACCACCCTTGGGAAACATTTTGATCTCTCAAAGATTGAACATTGAATGATGAAACAGAGATTTAATTAGACATGTTCATGCTTGAATATATGGGATCTTATTGACGATACAATACATAGATGACAATAGGGGAAACAGACATGGACTGTGGAATATAATATGGAATTTCAAGGTCGTACGAGCATGGAGAGGCGGAATGCAAATAAGGCTGAAAGACCACACAGAACTGAAACACAGCACAGTATGCTGAACTATTGAAAGGTGGTTGCAACAGAAGATGATCAAAGACTGGTATATGAAAAGTGACCTGTTAATTTGTGAATGAGTAGGTCGTTAGGAATGGGAAGAGTTGGAGGGGTAAATGATAACTGCAGGGTGAATGCAGGTGTTAATAAGTGACTAGTTCTTTGAACAGGAGGGAGGGAGGGAGGATTTGAAGGATGGGAGATGGGAGGGAGGGAGGGGGGGGATGGGAGATAGGGAGACATATAGAACTTGGCTAACAGATTCTCAATTAGATACATGGAGTCAGAAGAGAAACATGAGTGAGATGAATGATGAGCGGCTGCTTGAACAAATAGTAGGAGTGGTGCTGCTGGGACACCATGACTGCCCTTATGTGGATGTGGAATATTGGTTGATGCATGAGCGAGATTTGGGAGACTGATGGGATTAAGGATATACTCCTGGAATGTAGGAGGTATCACATCTCCCATTAAGAGAAAGAAAATATTACATAGTCTCAAAAAGAAAAGAGCAGATATAGCACTCCTCCAGGAGACACATCTATCGTCTCAGGAGCATCTTAAGCTCAAAACCTGGTGGGTGGGGACAGTATTGGAGACCCCTGCGGTGGGGAAGAAGGCTGGGGTAGTGATATTGTTCCATAAATCACTCCAGGTTGAGGTGGAGCAGCTGTGTATTGATTCTGAAGGGAGATACATTCTGGCACAGGTCAAGGTGAATAACACAGCCTACCTCATTAGCAACATATATGCCCCTAATGTGTACAGTAAGAAATTCTTCCATACTCTCATAAGCAAGATGCAGCAATTTAATGTTTCGAAGAAGATAATTGGGGGTGATTTCAATGTAGTAGCAGATCCCACCATGGACAAATCACATAATGTAGCAGGTGCAAGAGGGGAGATGGATAAAGGTATCAATTTGATGTGTGGAGCTCTGGGAGTGGTTGATGTGTGGAGGGTTCTTAACCCAAATACCAAAGATTATACGCACTATTCTAGAGCTCACCACACGCAATCACGAATAGACTACATACTGATAGATGAAGACAGCTTCGCAGATATCATGGAGGCAGCAATTGATCCTACGATAATATCGGATCATGCGGCAATATCTATTGAATTTAAAGATCTGAATTCACAAAGCAGACAGCTTAGATGGATATTTCCCTTGGATCTGTATTATGATCAGGATTTCAGACCATATATTAGGAGAAAATGGGAGGAATATGCACTGTACAATGCATCTCATACTGATACACCAATATTGTTCTGGGAGGCTGGGAAGGCTGTGTTAAGAGGAGAGATTATATCATACAGTGTCAGAAAGAAAAAACAGAGAGATCGGGAGATCATTAGATTGGGGGAACAGTTGGTGCAATTGAGGAGGGCATATGGACAAGGGGCAGCAAATCATATCCGAGAGCAATTGTTAGCCACTCAGGTAAATTTAAATGAACTGCTACATCAGCGAGCCAGTAAATCTGTTGAATATTATAGATATCAATTGCATAGATTTGGAAATAAACCAGGGAAGCTGATGGCAGGGCTGGTGAGGAAGGCGAAGGGGCAGAGGAGAGTGTTGGCAGTCAAGACACAGAGGGGGAACCTAGTACATGATGATACAGAGATACGAGAAGTATTTAAAGATTATTATGCTAGGCTATATGCCAAAAAAGACTAAGATGATTTAGACCCTGACATATATTTAGAGAATATCAACAAGACAAAGATCTCAGAACAACAGAAAAGGGCGCTAAATACACCGATTGAGACTGAGGAGGTCCTTAAAGAAATTAAAGCTAGTGCTTTACATAAAGCTGCGGGGCCAGATGGATATAGGGCTGAATTCTATAAAATATTAATGCAGGACATAGGAGGTCCCTTAACTAAAGCCTTTAATAGATCAGTTGAATTAGGGGAACTTCCACAGTCTTTGCGACTTGCGGATATAGTGGTATTTCCAAAACCTGAGAGGGATCCAACTATACCAGACTCATACAGACCAATTTCACTGATTAGTTATGAAGCTAAGCTGCTAGCAAAAATTCTGGCCTCGAGATTGGCAAAAGTGCTTTCCAGCATAGTTGCAACTCCTCAGGTGGGATTTATACAAGGGAGACAGAGTGGGAAAAATATTAGACTGATATTGGCATCAATAGAGAATGTGTGCAGAGGGGGTAGAGATTCCCTATTGATTAGCTTCGACGCCGAAAAGGCGTTTGATCGAGTAGAGTGGGAGTTCCTGTTCGCTTCATTAAGAGCGTACGGATTTGAAGGCTTCTTTACACAAGCAATCTCTATATTATATAAGAACCCTATGGCGAGAGTGCTGGTTAATGGAGCGTACTCTCGAAATTTTGTAATTAATAGAGGTACCAGACAGGGATGCCCTCTGTCCCCTTTACTGTTTGCTATTACGCTAGACCCGTTGGTCAGGGAAATCATAGATAACCCTGAGATTGAAGGTATAAATCTGGGAACCAGAGAATTTAAGATCTCGGCGTTTGCCGATGACATTTTGGTTCATCTAGCTAGACCGGAGAGCTCGCTACCGGTGTTGATGGAGGTTTTTGAAGAATATGGGGCCTTTTCGGGATTTAAATTGAATTTCCAAAAGTCAGAGGGATTGCCCACAACTAATCAGGTAAGGGAGAAATGGAAGGGTAGGTTCCCACTGAGATGGGCGAACAAGGAATTTAAATACCTAGGCATAACTCTAACAAGTGATCCGAGTAGATTATATAGACAGAATATTGATAAGTTATTGCAATATACGCGCCACAAACTAGCAATATGGGAGGGACTACCCTTAACTTTAAGTGGGCGAGTGGGTTTATTTACGATGATACTTTTTCCAAAATGGCTCTATGTATTAAGACAGTTGCCACTAGTTTTACAGACTAAAGATATAAAGAAGATTCGAGGCATGTTGACTAGGTTCTGTTGGAGTGGGAAAAAGGCTAAAGTTAAATTGGAATATCTCTATGGGAAAAGAACAGAGGGAGGCCAGGGGTTGCCTGACATTAAACAATATAATTGGGCCTGTTTAGCTAGACACTTAGCAGATTGGATTATGGAAACAGAAGAGCATACGGCATGGAATATTGAGTGTGCATTGTTTAGACCATATCATCCCTATTATATGATGCACGTTGAGAGTAAAATGTTACCAAAGGAATGGAAACATCATATTTTATTGCACCCAATGAGATGTATATGGCAGTACATATTGAGGAGATTAAATAAGAACCCACGATGTACGGACCTCCTCCCACTAGTAGGAAATGGAGCATTCGAACCAGGGAATGCCTACCCGAAATTTATTAAGTGGGCACAGGAGGGAGTGGTATTAGTGGCAGATGTTATGCAAGATACGGGAAAGATTATATCAAGGGAGGCTTTAGAGGACTTGGTGGGAGTAGAGAACGTGACATGGTATGCTTACTGCCAGATCCACAGCTATATTGAGAAATTACTTAGAGAAAAATGTGATAGAGGGATGTATGAGTTGCTGGTGAATTTGTTTTTGCCTCAGGGAAGAGAACAGACTACGGTGTCCACACTGTATAAACAGCTAAGCTTGATTGCCAAGCATCGTAGTTATGAAGCAGTGGCAAGACGATGGTCTGAGGATTTACAGGTAGAGATCAGCAGTGGAGATATAGTCCAATCACTAAAGGAGATAGTACATAAAGTGGCTAGTGCCAGACATAGGGAGATACAATTTAGAATCATTATGAGAGCGTATTTTTCTCCCATACAGGCTTATTACGCAGGTAGATTGCAAGAAACACATTGCAGTAATGTAATTTTCAGAGAGCAACACTGTATCACATGTTTTGGGGATGTCTGGTTATACAAAAATTTTGAGGTCCAGTGCTGGAATATTGTGAGGCCTTGCTGCACAGGAAGCTTCGGCTAGAGACTAAAACTGTTGTGCTTGGACTAAGGGGACGAGGGTCAATAATGCGAATTAAAGAAAGTCTATTTATCTATAAGGTACTAATTGTTGGGAAGCAATGTATATTACAACATTGGACACAAGATATAGGACCATCCTTCTGGCAATGGAGGAGCTCGCTTCACTCCCTGGTGCGAATGGAAGCACGTGCTATGTCCAGTAGCCCTAGAAGTAGACAACGGTTTTGGGAAGTCTGGGAACCATATGTACAGGCTCTATCAAGCAGAGCTCGTAGTTTATTGGTGAACACACTCACGGGAAAGGAAGGGAAGGAAAGTTAATGATATATATGTTTATTGATTAATGGTGATATGAGAATTATACGGTTCAGGTATAGGGGGGGAAGGGGGGTGGGGGGAAGGGGAAGGGTACCTTTAAAACTTTTGATGACACTTTAGATATGATTATGTTAAGAAACAAAACGGACAAAGACTTGGATTAAGTAAATGTTTATTGACTATATTTGTTATTGACTGTGACATCAATAAAACAGTTTAAACATAAAACTCACCCTCAACGTTCTGAGGACACTGATGTCAGTGAAGCCAAGCCCTCCCTGACTTCCTTCAAAAAGGTTTGAAGGTTCGTGGTGGTGAAGCCACCAAAATCGCTCCAGGCCCTGCCCTCGAGGGTGGAGCAATGGCAGAACAATGAAGGGGTTGGTAGAGAGGGAGGCAGGGAGGGGGGGGGAAATCGCTCCGGGCCCCGCCCTCGCGTCAAACGTCATGACGGGGGCGGAGCAATGGCAGAACAACGAAGGGGTTGGCCAGGGAGGGAGGGGGGGGGGTTGGTGACGAAATCCTTGCTAGCGCCCGTTTCATTTGCTCTGAAACGGGCCTCTTTTACTAGTATTCCTATATGTGTCTCTAGTGTTAGTGCATGCTAAAAACATTAGCGTGCCTACAGCGCGGCTTAGTAAATGGTGCCCTTGGTTTTTATTTATTTATTGGAATTTATTAACTGCTTTTATGAAAAGATTCACCCATGGAACAGTTTAACATAAAACTTACAATTTTGTTAACAGCCTAACAATAGTAAAAATGACCAAATCTCTCTATATAAAAGGCACCACCAACGTTCTAAATGAAGCCTCCAGCCGGAAGTGTGAAGGGGGAGAGATATCCGGTTTCCCCATGAGTGTCTGCCCCGCCCTCGCTCTCTCTGTAACACAAACAGTGAAGGAAAACACAGCAAAGCACGAAATCAAATCGCTCTCTCTGTAACAGCGAAGGACTCAGAGGGGGGAGGGGAGAGAGGGCAGAAGCCCTCACTATCTCTGTAACACAAACACAGCACAGCAGGAAACACTGAAGGACTCGACTCCGAGGGGACAGAGAGGACAGACAGCACAGGGGAAGGGAGAGAGGGCAGAGGGCAGGGACACACACACTCCCACATGCACACAGAAGAAAACCTTGCTAGCCCCCCGTTTCATTTGCATCAGAAACGGGGCTTTTTACTAGTATAAAAATAAATACAGTGATACCTCGTTTTTTGCTGACTTCGGTTATTGTCGTTTTTGGTTTTCGTCGTTTTTTTTTCTTTGAAAAATTTGTCTCGGTTTTCATCGGTTGCCTCGGATTTCATTGGCATGCCCACGCTGCTAATTTTGAGTTCTCCTGTGGCATGAAAAAATACCTCCAGGATAATCAGTTGCCCCTTAAGTGCCTCCTGTTAATGGACAATGCTCCTGCACATCCTCCAGGTTTGGAAGACGCATTGTTGGAGGAGTTCAGTTTTATCACAGTGAAGTTCTTGCCCCCTAATACCACACCATTCATCTAGCCCGTGGACCAGAATGTCATTTCCAATTTCAAGAAATTGTACACAAAAGCAATGTTTCAAAGGTGCTTTGAAGTGACATCAGATACAGAATTGTCCTTAAGAGAGTTTTGGAAAAACCATTTCAACATTCTCAACTGCATTAGCCTCTTAGATAAGGCTTATTGAGGGAGCTCAGAGAGGTCCTGGCGGGTCCTCTTAAAGATTTGTTTAATAAATCCTTGGAGAAGGGAGAGGTTCTGAGGGACTGGAGAATGGCGGAGGTGGTACCTCTTCACAAAAGTGGTGATAGGGAAGAAGCTGGAAACTACAGGCCGGTAAGCCTCACTTCGGTTATTGGAAAAGAAATGGAAGCCATGCTGAAGGAAAGGATAGTGAATTTCCTAGAAGCCAACAAGCTGCAAGATCCGAGACAACATGGTTTTACCAGAGGGAAATCGTGCCAAACGAATCTCATTGAATTCTTTGATTGGGTAACTGGAGAATTGAATCATCGACATGCTATAGACGTAATCTACTTAGATTTTAGCAAAGCTTTTGACACGGTTCCTCACAGGAGGCTCTTAAATAAACTAGATGGGCTGAAGATAGGTCCCGAAGTGATAAACTGGATTAGGAACTGGTTGATGGACAGACGACAGAGGGTGGTGGTAAATGGAGTTCGCTCGGTGGAGGGAAAGGTGAGTAGTGGAGTGCCTCAGGGATCGGTGCTGGGGCCGATTCTGTTCAATATATTTGTGAGTGACATTGCCGAAGGGTTAGAAGGTAAAGTTTGCCTATTTGCGGATGATACTAAGATTTGCAACAGAGTGGACACCCGGGAAGGGAGTGGAAAGCATGAAAAGGGATCTGAGGAAGCTAGAAGAATGGTCTAAGGTTTGGTAATTAAAATTCAATGCGAAGAAATGCAAAGTGATGCATTTAGGGAGTAGAAACCCATGAGAGACTTGTGTGTTAGGCGGTGAGAGTCTGATACAGTGGTGGAAATAAGTATTTGATCCCTTGCTGATTTTGTAAGTTTGCCCACTGACAAAGACATGAGCAGCCCATAATTGAAGGGTAGGTTATTGGTAACAGTGAGAGATAGCACATCACAAATTAAATCCGGAAAATCACATTGTGGAAAGTATATGAATTTATTTGCATTCTGCAGAGGGAAATAAGTATTTAATCCCTCTGGCAAACAAGACCTAATACTTGGTGGCAAAACCCTTGTTGGCAAGCACAGCGGTCAGACGTCTTCTGTAGTTGATGATGAGGTTTGCACACATGTCAGGAGGAATTTGGTCCACTCCTCTTTGCAGATCATCTCTAAATCATTAAGAGTTCTGGGCTGTCGCTTGGCAACTCGCAGCTTCAGCTCCCTCCAAAAGTTTTCAATGGGATTAAGGTCTGGTGACTGGCTAGGCCACTCCATGACCCTAATGTGCTTCTTCCTGAGCCACTCCTTTGTTGCCTTAGCTGTATGTTTTGGGTCATTGTCGTGCTGGAAGACCCAGCCACGACCCATTTTTAAGGCCCTGGCGGAGGGAAGGAGGTTGTCACTCAGAATTGTACGGTACATGGCCCCATCCATTCTCCCATGATGCGGTGAAGTAGTCCTGTGCCCTTAGCAGAGAAACACCCCCAAAACATAACATTTCCATCTCCATGCTTGACAGTGGGGACGGTGTTCTTTGGGTCATAGGCAGCATTTCTCTTCCTCCAAACACGGCGAGTTGAGTTCATGCCAAAGAGCTCAATTTTTGTCTCATCTGACCACAGCACCTTCTCCCAATCACTCTCGGCATCATCCAGATGTTCACTGTCAAACTTCAGACGGGCCGTCACATGTGCCTTCCGGAGCAGGGGGACCTTGCGGGCACTGCAGGATTGCAATCCGTTATGTCGTAATGTGTTACCAATGGTTTTCGTGGTGACAGTGGTCCCAGCTGCCTTGAGATCATTGACAAGTTCCCCCCTTGTAGTTGTAGGCTGATTTCTAACCTTCCTCATGATCAAGGATACCCCACGAGGTGAGATTTTGCGTGGAGCCCCAGATCTTTGTCGATTGACAGTCATTTTGTACTTCTTCCATTTTCTTACTATGGCACCAACAGTTGTCTCCTTCTCGCCCAGCGTCTTACTGATGGTTTTGTAGCCCATTCCAGCCTTGTGCAGGTGTATGATCTTGTCCCTGACATCCTTAGACAGCTCCTTGCTCTTGGCCATTTTGTAGAGGTTAGAGTCTGACTGATTCACTGAGTCTGTGGACAGGTGTCTTTCATACAGGTGACCATTGCTGACAGCTGTCTGTCATGCAGGTAACGAGTTGATTTGGAGCATCTACCTGGTCTGTAGGGGCCAGATCTCTTACTGGTTGGTGGGGGATCAAATACTTATTTCCCTCTGCAGAATGCAAATAAATTCATATACTTTCCACAATGTGATTTTCCGTATTTAATTTGTGATGTGCTATCTCTCACTGTTACCAATAACCTACCCTTCAATTATGGGCTGCTCATGTCTTTGTCAGTGGGCAAACTTACAAAATCAGCAAGGGATCAAATACTTATTTCCACCACTGTAGGTACTGAGGGGGAGAGGGATCTTGGGGTGATAGTATCCGAGGATCTGAAGGCGACGAAACAGTGTGACAAGGCGGTGGCCGTAGCGAGAAGGTTGCTAGGCTGTATAGAGAGAGGTGTGATCAGCAGAAGAAAGGAAGTGTTGATGCCCCTGTACAAGTCGTTGGTGAGGCCCCACCTGGAGTATTGTGTTCAGTTTTGGAGGCCTTACCTTGCGAAGGATGTTTAAAAAAATGGAAGCGGTGCAAAGAAAAGCTACGAGAATGATATGGGATTTGCGTTCCAAGACGTATGAACAAAGACTTGCTGACCTTAACATGTATACCCTGGAGGAAAGGAGGAACAGGGGTGATATGATACAGACGTTCAAATACTTGAAAGGTATTAATCCGCAAAAAAATCTTTTCCGGAGATGGGAAGGCGGTAGAACGAGAGGACATGAAATGAGATTGAAGGGGGGCAGACTCAAAAAAGATGTCAGGAAGTATTTTTTCACGGAGAGGGTGGTGGATGCTTGGAATGCCGTCCCGCGGGAGGTGGTGGAGATGAAAACGGTAACGGAATTCAAACATGCGTGGGATATGCATAAAGGAATCCTGTGCAGTAGGAATGGATCCTCAGAAGCTTAGCCGAAATTGGGTGGCGGAGCAGGTGGGGGAAAAGAGGTTGGTGGTTGGGAGGCGAGGATAGTGGAGGGCAGACTTATACGGTCCGTGCCAGAGCTTGTGATGGGAGGCGGGACTGGTGGTTGGGAGGCGGGAAATACTGCTGGGCAGACTTGTACGGTCTGTGCCCTGAAAAAGGCAGGTACAAATCAAGGTAAGGTATACACATATGAGTTTATCTTGTTGGGCAGACTGGATGGACCATGCAGGTCTTTTTCTGCCGTCATCTACTATGTTACTATCCACTTTATAATTGAAAGAGAAAAACGCCTAGATTTTGACCCAAATCGGGAGATAGACGTTTATCTCACAAAAACGAATAAATCGGTATAATGGAGCCGATTTTGGACATTTTCAACTGCACTCCATCAACTGCACTCCATCGCGGAAGCGTACAAAGTTGACGGGGGCGTGTCGGAGGCGTGGCGAAGGTGGAACTGGGGCGTGGTTATCGGCCGAGGAGAGATGGGCGCCTTTTGCCGATAATGGAAAAAAAGTATGCGTTTGTAGCTAGAATTTAGGGCACTTTTTCTGGACCCTGTTTTTTTCACGAATAAGGCCCCAAAAAGTGCCCTAAATGACCAGATTACCACCAGAGGGAATCGGGGATGACCTCCCCTGACTCCCCCAGTGGTCACTAACCCCCTCCCACCACAAAAAATGATGTTTCACAACTTTTTATTTTCACCCTCAAATGTCATACCCACCTCCCTGGCAGCAGTATGCAGGTCCCTGGAGCAGTTGTTAGGGGGTGCAGTGGACTTCAGGCAGGTGGACCCAGGCCCATCCCCCCCCTACCTGTTACAATTGTGCTGCTTAATGCTTAGTCGTCCAACCCCCCCCAAACCCACTGTACCCACATGTAGGTGCCCCCCTTCACCCCTTAGGGCTATAGTAATGGTGTAGACTTGTGGGCAGTGGGTTTTGAGGGGGATTTGGGGGGCTCAACACACAAGGGAAGGGTGCTATGCACCTGGGAGCTCTTTTACTTTTTTTTTTGTTTTTGTAAAAGTGCCCCCTAGGGTGCCCGGTTGGTGTCCTGGCATGTGAGGGGGACCAGTGCACTACGACTCCTGGCCCCTCCCACGAACAAATGCCTTGGATTTATTCGTTTTTGAGCTGGGCGCTTTCATTTTCCATTATCACTGAAAAACAAAAACGCCCAGCTCACAAATTGTCGAATAAAACATGGACATCTATTTTTTTCGAAAATACGGTTCGGTCCGCCCCTTCACGGACCTGTTCTCGGAGATAAACGCCCATGGAGATAGACGTTTTCATTCAATTATGCCCCTCTATGTATGTTACTATGGCTTGGAAGGGAGTGACATCCAGGACGATGAACTCTGGCTGGAAGAAATTATGCACACAAAAAAGCAACACTGGACCTTCAAGAGAGAGATAACAGCCGTCCTTTATTATTTGTAATAATAAAGGACGGCTGTTATCTCTCTCTTGAAGGCCCAGTGTTGCTTTTTTGTGTGTATTGTATGCTTGTATGCTACAAAGTCCTCTCTTCTGTGCCTGTGGAAGAAATTATGGCCAGGATGTGTGCATGAGAGAGATTTAGAAGGGCTTGAGCCTTCACCTGATGACACTACACATGTGGTGCAGTCAATTGTTTATTTGGGGAAGTCCATGGGTTTGGAGGTGAGTGGTAAGGATGTGGAAGAGTTAGTGGATGACCACAGTGAAGAACTCACCACTGAAGAGCTGCAAGACCTTCACCTCGGTTTTCATTGGTTTCGGATTTCGCCGATTGTTTTCGGATGGATTATCGACGAAAACTGAGGTATCACTGTATTATAAATAAGGTTAACTTGAAAACAGCAAACTGAAACCTAATAATATGACTTCCATGAAATAGTATCAAAAATGTACACATTTAATAGCACTGAAATTCAAATAACAGAGATATAATACGATGTCGTCATAATACAAATGACATAGATATGATTCTATTGCTTTTTTATAATATAGCTTACCATGTAAGCCAAGGGGCCAAGTGCAGATACAAGGGGAGGGGATGGATGGTATAGAGTCAGTTGGGATAAACAGATTGGTGGTTAAACTCAAGGCAAGTTCTTTGTACGGTTAAAGAAGATATGAAGAATTGGTCTAGGTTACAGTGTGAGTAGCAAGCTAGTCTAGGTACAGAGTGAATGTATAGTTAGTCACTCTATGTATTAAAAGCTTGTGGGAAGAGCCAGGCTTTCACCTGCTTCCGAGCATTAGGGGCTGCTCACTAGTGAGTAAAGTTTTTAAAGTAGGAAAGATTACAGAGCTCTCTAGCTATTCAATATAGCAAAAAAACAGTTTCTCTTTGGCAACAGTGGAGTGTTAATTATGCAGACAGTGCTTGATGAGAGCCAGTCCCTTATGAAGTATCTGCTTGCCTCCTAGGAAGCTGAGATTCTCTAGGACAGTGATGGCGAACCTTTCAGAGACTGAGTGCCCAAACAGCAACCCAAAATCTAATTATTTATCGGAAAGTGCCAACAGGGCAATTTAACCTGAATAACAGAACTTTAAAAGCATTTGGCATGCTTTTGAATAATTAATGTGATTTTTGCTGTTGCATGCATGCTGATAACTCCATTCCCCTCCATCCATGTGCATCTCCTTCCTGTCTTCCCTTCCCTCCCCTCCATCTGTCCAAAAATTGCCCTCCCCTCCATCCGTCCATGTCCAGCAACCCTCCTGCCCTCCCCTCCCTCCCCCCATGTCCAGCAACCCTCCTCTCCCCTGCTCTCCCCTCCATCCATCCATACCCAGCAATTCTCTTCTCTCCCCTGCCCTCCCCTCCCGCTCCCATCCATGCCCTGCATGTAAATCTTTTTTATTACCTCTGTCAAAGCGGCCGCGTCTTTGAAAGCCCTGCCCATCTCTAGCCTTCCCTTCATGAGTTCAGAAGGCGGGACTGACTCTGAGGGAACGAACTCACGAAGGGAAGGCTAGAGATGGGCAGGGCTTTCAAAGACACGGCTGCTTCGACAGCGGGGAGGACATGTGAGGGGATGTTGGGTGGGCGGGCCTGGAGGGAAAGTGGCTGGGCCTGGGCCCGTCCAGGCCCACCCCTGGCGATGGCGCGCGTGCCAACAGAGGGCTCTGCGTGCTCTCTCTGGCACGCATGCCATAGGTTCGCCATCACTGCTCTAGGAGATATTCAGTAGGTCAGCCTTGTAGAACTGGTAAGTCTACCTATATGTTGTGCTTTTAAATCTTGAAACAAGGTAAAATCATTTTTAAAGTCCAGTGTATATTATCTAACAGGCACTTCTGTTCTCTAGAGATGTTAATCAAATGGCTGTATTTCACTCCTGTGAAATTATTTGGAAGATTTAGTGCAAAAGAAGATTCAGGAGGGTATCAGAAATTTAGAGATAATATAAGTTAAAGATTTGAACTTCAACTCACAGGTTGTAGTAATGGTTTTATTTTTCAGATCCTGATGTCCTTTGATCCAACTGATGCAGATCACTGGAGACTTTTTTCTTGAAAATCCAGCTTAGATCACAAGCAAAGAGAAAGGGTACTTGCTTGAAAAGTGAAGGGAGGCAAAAAGTTGCTTTTATCCAAACAAAACAAATGAAATTAACTAAGTAAAGGAAAGAAAACTCAACTGCAGTGTTGGTTCCAAGTGTTGCGTAGGTATAGTAATAGTGTTGTTCTTATACAGAATGAAAAGGAAGAACTCCAAATTGCAAGTCGTCCAGCTGAGCCTTTTCATTCTGTACGTGGATGACATTTTATTATTGTACCTGTACAGCACGGTACCAACACTGCACATTGCAGTTGACACAGCATATGACCTCTGAGGCAGGCGGTTCTCCACTGAAACACTGTCCAGTGTTGGGCTCTTTTATATAAGGTGCTTTGTCAATAAAACATTGTTCATCCACATTTGGCAGCTGGAGGTTTTGTGGCCCACCCCTTCCTTTCCCTGAGTTCTCCAAAGGTCACCACTCTCACGGTTGTTTGAAAGTTTGGGATGGATGTTTGCATATATGTTGATGACATCTAGTTGTTTTGGCTGTTGGAAGATGTTAACTTTATTAATGGAGAGGTACAATCAGGGCCAGACTCTATATATGCCACCCAGATTTGCACGTTCAAATTTGCATGCCAGTTAATTGCTTAATGAGCTCAATGACAGTAAGTGGGTACTAATAACTAATTATTGATATTAATTGGCTCTAAGGTAATCATGAGATCTGCATTTAAGAGCTTTTATATAAAGGGAACATGCCCTTTACGTAGTGGCGCTTAGCACAGATTATTTTCTGCTGCCTAATTTTGAGCACCACTTATAGAATCTGGCCTTCAGTGCTTAAACTCACTACAGGTGTGATTGGTGTCTAACAGTTTGGTGGTAATTCCGATGAAAATTACGTGTTTATGATTAGGGTTGGTTACTTGGGATTCCCTTTTGGTTCATCCAAGGTTTGGGTCCATTGATCTTATTATGAGTGGACTCAAGTTAGGCTGTTGTGGGTTGTTGTTGATCCTGATGGAATTGGACATGTGACCAGATTGCCTTTTTGACATAGAAGATGATTAGTAAGACAAAACCTTATTTAGTTTTGAAGGTATTAATAATGGTAAGTCAGGCTTTATTTATGAGTATCTTAGATTATTGTAATGCACTATGGGCCAGATTCTGTAAGTGGCACTGAAAATTCGGCACTCAATGTTATTCTGTAAAGGGCACTTCGGGATGAGCACTCTTTATAGAATAGCGTTGAGTGCTGAATTTAGTGCTTAACATTGGGTGTGGCATTCCTAGGGTGGCTGACACCTGGGGCGGATCGCCGATGCGCCTCCCCCCCCCCCCGGGTGCAGCGCCTCCCCCCCACCCCGGCAAAAGGACACCCCCCCCGGGTGCATTTTTACCTGCTGGAGGGGTGCCGCGCGCCTGTCAACTTCGCTCGTTCCATGCGCCCTCTGCCCCGGAACAGGAAGTAACCTGTTCCAGGGCAGAGGGAGCACGGAACGAGCGGAGCCGACAGGCACGTGGCACCCCTCAGCGGCGTGCACCTGGGGCGGACCGCCCCCCCCCCCCCTTGGTACACCATTGGGTGTGAGGACTTATGCTCCCTGAAACCTGGTGTAATTCCTGATGTGCAAATTGAGAGCGGATCCCTGCTATTCTGTAACACTGCGCACATCTTTCGTATTTGCCCCTGATCTGCCCATACCCCATGGTCACACCCCCTTTGATCTGGGTACGTGCTATTCTGTAACAATGGGCACCTAATTTGGATTGCACACAACTCAATGTTAAAATCATAACTAGTGCTTGTTAGCTCCAATAATTAAATCATTGGAACCCATTAATTATTTTGTGTGTTGATCTGGGATCTGCACCCAATTGTGGGCACCCAAATCTGGGAGGCCTTTATGGACTCCGGGGTATATGTAAGCCTGCTTTCTATCGGACAATCCAAAATGTAGCAGCCAGGCTCGCACTGAGAGTGTTGCACGGCCCTTATTAACCAATTACACTGGCTTCCAGAACTGTTGGTTATGGTGTTTAAAGTGATTCATAGGGAAACCTCTGTACTTATGAAATAAGGTCAGAAATTACATTCCCACAAGAAATTTAAGGTCTTCTCTGAGTAATTTACTGGAATGGCCTATATTTAGGACAGCAGCGTGGGAAAGAAGGGCATTTAGGGTGACCAGTCCTTTTAACTGGAACAGGCTTCCCATAGTGTTAATACAGATTCTGTCTCCTTGCCTTTAGGAAAGGTTTGAAGACGTTTGTATACCCTGATATAACATAAATTGTGACCCGGAAACCTGTTTTATTGTGGTATTGGTTTTGAAAAAAACAATTGGTTGTTGACTGTAGTCTTCCTCGGTTTCTCTATGACTATTTTATTGTTTGTGAAAGCCAGCTTGATCTGAATTTTGTTCACAAAAATGGTATAAACACTTATAATTAAATAGAATAGTTTAAATCCTGTTTAGTGTCTCCTGATTTGCTCATTCTTCTAGGTCCTAGGACAGTGATGGGCAACCTTTTGAGCTTGGTGTGTCAAAATTCGCGAAAAAACCGAGCATAACTCGGGTGGTGTGTCACTTCGAGAAAAATCTACTAGGACCGCCCCCGGCCCCCCCTACCCGAGATCGCTGCCCACCCGAGGTCGCTGGGCCCCCCCCTCCACCTGCTACCGGGCCCAGAACTAACCTTAAAGCCTCCTTTCACGTCGCAGCAAGCAGCAGCAGGGCAGACCTCTCCTCCTTCCTTCTGTGCTCTGCCCTCGCGGACGTTACGTCAGGCGAGGGCGGGACACGGAAGGAAGGAGTGGCCTGCCCTGCTGCTGCTTGCTGCGACGTGAAAGGAGGCTTTAAGGTTAGTTTCCGGGAGCGAGGAGGGAGGGCAGACCACACTGCGGCAGCGCCGCATGTCATCAAAAATGGCTACGCGTGTCAGTGCTGACACGCGTGTCATAGGTTCGCCATCAGGGTCCTAGGATGATGTTGCTGTAAGAACAGCTTGAACTAAAGTTGGTCTGTAAGTAGTATAGTTCTCCTATAACTTATGCAGACTTTGTTCATTTGCAGGTGTCTTGGTAACCATTTCCTGCATTGGTCAGCATAGATTTTTTTTAATTATTTTTTTTTTTTGAAAGACCCCCCCCTAAACTGAAAACCTTCAAAATCAAATAGTGGTTCAGATTAAGTGACATACTGGAAGCACTGTTTTCAAGGAACCTTCCTTTTAAACCTCATTGAATATTTTTTAAACTTTACAATAGATGGTATATATAAAACCTAAAAACCATTTTTTCCTTGATAAGACTGCATGATGGCTGTATAATGAAATGGTTTGCCCCTTTGTGTGGGCGGCTGCTAATTATCCTATGTATCAGACATGTTGCTGGGTATATTTTTACAGCATTGCCACACCTGACAGGAAGATGGATTGGGTACATAGTCCCAGATAAGTTCTCCCACTAATCAAGAAAGGACTTCTGGTTTGTTTAACTTATAGATAGATTTGAAGCTTATCGCAAATCTTTTAGTTAAATTTAATGCTAAATGGTTGTTCCTAAAATCCTGTGTATGTCACAATACTTGATTTATCACTTACCTTTCATGCTCGATTATTATTTGTTTTTCCTTTTCCTTTTTTTTTTCTATAATGCCATTCTTGTTGTTATGGTTCTTATTTTTTGTTGTTGATATGAAAACTTAATAAATAAACCTAGACAAAAAAAAAAAAAAAAAAAGAAAGCACTTCTGCAGAGTGAGATCAAAAGAATATAAAAATAGCCAAACTGGATCAGACCAGTATCTAGTCCAGTACCCTGCTTCCAGCAGTGGCCAACCCAGGTCACAAATACCTGGCAGAAACTCAATTAGTGGCAACATTACATGCTACCAGTCCCAGGGCAAGCAATGGTTTCTCCCATGTCTATCTCAATAACAGACTATGGACTTTCCTTCAGGAACTTGTTCAGACCTTTTTTTTAAACCCAGATAAACTAACTGCTTTTACCACATCCTCCAGCAGCGAGTTCCAGAGCTCAACTATTCTTTGAGTGAATTTGTTTTAAAAGTATTTTCATGGTAATTTCATTGAGTGTTCCCTGGTCCTTGTAGTTTTTGAAAGAGTGAAAAATCGATTTTCTACCCATTCTACACCACTCAGGATTTTATAGACCCCAGTCATATTCCCCCCCCCCCCCCCCCCCCCCCCCCAGACTTCTCTTTTCCAAGATGAAGAGCCCTAACCTCTTTAGCCTTTCCTCATATGGGAGGAGTTCCATCCCCTCTATCATTTTGGTCGCTCTTCTTTGAACCTTTTCTAATTCGCTATACATTTTTTGAGATACAGGACCAGAATTGAATGTAATACACAAGGTGAGGTCGCACCATGGAGCGATACAGAGGCATTATAATAATCTTGTTCTTATTTTGCATTCCTTTCCTAATAATTCTTAGTGTCCTGTTTGCTCTTTTGGCTGCCACTACACTCTGGGCACAAGATTTCAGTGTATTGTCTACAATGACACCTAGATCTTTTTCTTGAGTGCTGGTGAACCCTAGCATCAGGCAATTATGATTCGGATTATTCTTCCTAATGTGCATCACTTTGCATTTGTCCACATTAAATTTCATCTGCCATTTAGATGCCCAATCTTCCAGTTTCCTAAGGTCTTCCTGCAATTTTTCACAATCTGCATGTGTTTTAACAACTCTGAATAGTTCTGTGTCATCTGCAAATTTATTCACCTCGCTCATCGTTCTGTTTTCCAGATAATTTATAAATATGTTAAATAGCACCGGTCCCAGTACAGATCCCTGGGGCACCCTAGTATTCACCCTCATCCATTGAGAAGAATGGCTATTTAACCCTACCCTCTGTTTTCTGTCCAATAACCAAGATCCCTGAAGAGATTGTAAATGGAGTGGGACAGTCGGCCATGTTGTTTTACAGCAAAAATTATTAAAATAAAAGTGCAGGCCTGGAAATCACTAAGGGGCCCTTTTTACTAAGGTGTGCTAATGATTAGTGCATGCTAAATGATAGTAATATAATGGGTGTCTTATCATTTAACGCATGAAATCCAGTAGCGCACCTTAGTAAAAGGACCCCTAAGCCCTGAAGTAGTAAAGAACATTTGAGAATGTTAACGCCTCACAAATTGCAGTCTATATGATTCCGCATTCTTCTAGGACAGATGCAATCATGTTTTTGTAGCCTCTGCATTGATTGTCCACAAAAGTGTGGCCCTTCCTTTTTTCAGTTTCTTAATGTAGGAAAGTGACATATTTCCATATGCACTAAGCAGCAGCAATATCCAACCTTTTCAAAATACAGCGGTGCTGAGGGTGTGGCTTTTTAAAATCTTTTTACAACTTTGACATTTCCATTAAAAAAACCCAAATATAATATAAAGCTATGATCAGCACTATGCATCACAATATTTCAGCCTATCTGTAGGCCTGTCCCCAAAACACACAATGAGGGTTTGTGTGAGAGGGAATCCTAAAAACGCAAAAGCAGGAGCCAGTAGCCAAAGAAGCACAAGGAGCCTTCAAGACTGGGGGTGTCACAACAGAATTTTATTAATCAGACCCGACATGGACTGTGTTTGGGTGAAACAGCCTGCGTCAGGGGTCTTGTGATAGATATAACCCTTGGAAATATCAAACATTGAGTCACAAAGGAACAATCTCAAATGCCAGGTGAGCCAAAAAAACGGCACTGAGCATTAAAATTGCAATGTGTCACATCGCCACACACTGGACTGTACCACAATTGAGTGTTTTATGGTGCAGTTTTATGCTCAGTGCTTTTGGCTCCTCTAGCATTTGAGACTGAGTCACAAAAGAACAAATCTTTGATATTTTCAAGGACTATATTTTCCACAAGACCCCTGACACAGGTGGGTTCACCAAAACACAGACTGTGTCGAGTCTGATTAAGTACTGTTGTGATTCCCCCACTCTTGGAGGCTTCTTGTACTTCTTTGGCTACTGGTTCAAAACACACAATATCAATATGCATATGGTAATTACATTGCTTTAAGCTGTATGTCAGGCCTGAAAAACCCTTTAAAGATCCATTCTGTTCACTATGCAAATGTGTTCTTTATTTACTTCAGGTGTGCCAAGGACACAGTGCCTCATCTGGATAGTTAGGGCACACATGGGTTTGGTTAATAATATCTGCTCTATCCCATGAAGGATGTGCCGGAGGAAGCTGTGAGATTAGCTAATACCATTAATCCCACAGAACAAGGTCATAAACTTCATCCTGGGCTGTGATCCTCCGATCCATGCACAGCATGGTGCTCATCAAAAGATGCAGAAAGAAAGACAGCATTACTGTATCCTGTCTCTTTCAAGCGATTCCTGCATCATCCCCAATGAGTTTAGTGCGTGGGATTGTTATATCATACCATTCAAAAAACAAAACAAACAAAATCTCCCTAGAAAATCATCAATTAATATTACCTTCAGTGGTTCTGTCATTACACGTGATGATATAGTTAAAAATTGCCCCAATATGTATAGACCAGATTATGCGCACATCTCAGATATGGGCTCTAATACTCAGAACAACATTTAAAAAGGAGTAGAAGGGTTACTGTTTGGTATTACAACAGCAGTAGGGTGGAGGAGTACTGCCAATGGGTAGTGATGAGGTTTACTGGATCAGGCGCAGTCAGCCAGCGAAGTGTTGAGCCGCTTTAAGCGGGGAATGATAAGAACAGCAAATTGAATAGATGGACTAATAAATTCTTTAATTCATGTATGCTGTGATGGGTTGAATAGCCTGTACATTACACTTGATTGGATCATCCCAATGGAATGCACCTTTCTGAAGTAGATTCAGATGCTGACTTATGAGGTGCTGTGGAAGCTTTAATTAGGAGGAGTGGCCACAGCTTTACCTGAAATTTGGGGAGCCCTTGGCAAGTGAGGTTTTGCTGCAGAAAGTTGTGGCGGGACTAGTCTCCTAGAAATAACACAACTAACACATATCCTAGAGTTCAGAACATATAATGGACAGAAAAGGTTAGGAACACAAGTTATTTTTCTACAGCGTTTCAGTAAAGTCTTGGTTAATCAACATAAATGGGATCAACTTATCAGATAATACGGAAAACAGTGGTAACCTCTCAAAGAATGCATAAAGAAAGGCATAGAGTGAAAAAGCATGAGCCGAGGGCAGAAAGAGATGAGGAGCAGAGTAATAAGAATGAGGGTAACATTGAAGGGGCATGATAGAAAAGAGTGAAAGGTAAAGGAAAAAGCACCATTGTGAAAGGGAGAAACTATAGTGAGAGAGAAGGTAGAAAAAAATAAAATTGATCTCTAAATGGAAAATGATTCATTCATAACAGATTACAAATATATATTTTTGGGCTTCCAATACAAAGTTTAGCTTTGTTGCATAGGTAATTAGTGCCCGGTTTGCATAATTCTCCAGCCCTTCAAGTAGAATCTATTTCAGGACTTCTGCAGGATTTGGAGAACGGGGTGGGTTTTGCTGTAGAAGTCGGTATGTCTGCCAGAATTAGGAGTGAGGGAGGGGGAGCCTTGCTGTAGAAGTGGGCATGTCTGCCAGAATGAGGGGGGGTGGAGGGGGCGGTGAAGTGGATAATACATCTTCCAGAGTGAGGAGGGTAAGGGGGAGCCTTATTGTAGAAGTGGATGATACATCTTCCAGAATATTGATGCCTTTCCATTTTAGTTAGGCAGAGATCTTGCCATATTTTGCCTCCAATGGGTGTATACTACCATGCTTCAGTGTATACTCACAGGTGTACATTTTAGCAGGGCCTGTTTTGGGGCATAAGGCACTTTATTTTCTAAAGCTGTGTGTGTGTGTTTACAAAATATATGTGTATGCATGTAAACAATAAAATAATCCTTTCATAATTTTTGGTGAAGTTCCAGATGCATTTTCAGCTGACCCACCCAATACTAGGCGATATGAAATAATTTGACAGAGTTATTTTTGTTTCCAAAGGGTGTAGCCACCGTGCCTCACCATACACCTAGGTGACATTTCAATAGAGCCTACTTTTTTCTGTTATAAAACAAGCCAGTGCTGGCTGTACTTAAGGTTCCTCACAAGATATCCAAGCTGACTCAAAACATGAATTTGTTCACTGCCAACTGAGCCCTCTTGGCTCACTGGAACAGATTTGAGACGCTCTTCTGTCTAATTTGGGTTGCACTGTAATCCTAGCTCTTGATGATCTCCTTAACACTTTGTGTTGCAGCATACAATCAAAGTAATGTGCAGGTTTTTAAAACTTTTATGCAGCCCTCAATTGTAGACACCTTTAATTTTACTATAGAATGGATTTTAAAAAGCCTTATTATAATGTCATCATGGATATTGCTCTACTACTATTACTTATCACTTCTATAGCGCTACAAGCAGGGGTGTGCTGGTAAAATTTTAACAACGGGCTCTCTCTCCGGGCATAACTGGCCCTGAAATTTGGGGGGGGGGGGGAAATAAATGCCTCTCTCTCCGCTCCCTTGTGCAGGCACGCTAGGCATACCTTTGCCGAGCCCCACCAGCCAATAAATGGACTGCCACCATTCTCTGCTGCTTGTTTCTGGCTCTGAGCAGCATGATGGAACCTTCTTGCGCTTGCATGAAAAGTCCCAGCCTGATGCTTAGAGTCAGAAACAAGGAGCAGGGAGCAGCAGCAGTCTATTTTCTTGGCTGGTGGGGCCAGCATCACTGCCAGCAAAGTAAAAGAGAATTCAGTAGGGGGCCCAAGCCCACATTTTGGGAATCAGTTGTTAAAGTAGCCATGGGGAGGCCTACTTTAACAACTGGCTCCCAAAATTCTTAAAAACTTAACAAACGAGCCCGCTCCAGCACACCACTGGCTACAAGGCATACGCAGCGCTGTACACCATACATGAAAAGACAGTCCCTGCTCAAAGAGCTTACAATCTAAATAGGACAGACAAACAGAACAACTAAGAGGTAAGGGAATTAAAGAAGTGGGGATAAAAGGGTACAAGGCAAATGAGTAGTGGTTAGGAGTCAAAAACAGCATTAAAGAGGTGGGCTTTTAGCCTGGATTTGAAAACCAAAACAAACAAACAAACAAACAAAAAAGCTCTGTGCATTTGTGAATTAGTAACATGTGCTTAGGAGAAAACAAACTTTCTAATCCAGTCAAATCGCTTGCTCAGGTGTCCTTGGGTTTGGTTTTATTTTTCCATAGAAGCATCTCTTGTAATGAATATTATAATAAACAATGTTTATTTTGTAACAGTAAAAAAAAGGCAATATAAATGTAAAATTCAGTATAAATAAACTGCAAATATCTTATTGGATACAGTGTTGAAGAATTGATTAAAGGTGCCGTGATACATATTTAAGTATCCAGTCAAAGACAGTAAGTAAGTAACCTAATCTTAAGGCCTGTTCTCTAAAGTGCGGTAAACTACCACACAGTTGGGATAGCGCACACTAGTTCATGCGGTGGCAGTTGCTATGGTATGGAGTGGAAAATGGGCAGGTTATGGACCTTTACCTTGAGGCAATAAGAGCACATGTGCTATGAGCATACAGTTACCATGCCAGCTGCAGAAAAAGAATACCTAAGTGGCATCAGTGTAGTCCTCCCCCTCCCCCCACCCAGCACTTATTAGGGAAGTGTCTGGACAGGAGCGATTCACAGATGTTCAGGTTCAAAATGGCAGCTCTGAGTCCTAGCAGTAGTCCCACAGTATTGCTGCCGAGTAAAGAGTCTTTCTGGGACAGCTGGGGAGACTGTAACCCTTGGAAATATCAAAGGCAGCATTCACAGACTTTATTTTTGAGGAGAGGGGGGATTAGTCATTGTATAACAGTGACACCTAGTGGTAATGGGACTCAGGGCCCTTGATTGTAGGGCTCTGAAAGAAGCCTTAGTGTGTGGGAAAGCACTACAGCTGCAATGACCACAGTGTTGATTCCAAATGGAAGAAAAAAAAAATCACTGGGCAGTTGAAGACTTGTGGGCATTAGATCCCAGCCCTGTTCCAGTGGAACTGGGAGTATAAAGGAACAGGAGGAGCCTACCAGGCCCTTACCTCTCCTCCCCAAAAATAGTTTACCTCTAAAAGGGATTTCTAAACATTCAGTAGTCATTTAGGAGCCCTTTTACCGCTTTACCGCTCGATAAAAGTGAAGTAACGCCGGGCTACCGCAGTCGCCCAGTGGTAGCTCCCACCCCCAGCGCACGCCATTTCTGGCGCTACAAACATATTTTTATGTTTGTAGCGCTGGAGTGTACCCGGTGGTAATCAGGCAGTGCCGCGCTTCCACCTAAAACGGGCACACAACAAGTGCTTCACTTGCTGCACGGCCATTTCTTTTTAAAAACAAAAAAAACAAAAAACCCTGCCTTTTACCTGCTGTGGTAAAAGGGGGGACCACAGTGTGCATCAAAAACACGCATTGATGCCAGCGCAGGCCCCCTTTTGCCACAGCTTCGTAAAAGGACCCCTTACTAATATCTAGTGTGTGCTGTAGAATTGGAATAAAACAGGTCCTGTGGCAGATAGCATGTGCTAACCATTAGTAAATGATTCCTGTACCATGCCAATAATGGTATCATCTCTCCCCAACTGTTTTTTTTTTTCTTTAAATAATTAAAAAGAAAGATTTTTTTTTCCTGTTCCATATTTCTTTATATCATCTGCTGAAACACTGCTAGCAATTTTTAGTTAATGCTGTTTAAGTAGAAACATCTGCTCTTATGATGTTTCAACAAATATTTATAAGTGTTTTAATATCGTGTCTGGAGAGGATTTATCATCAAGGCCGTTGCTAAAATGGATAATAAATTGGCTCAGCTCAAGTTGCTGATTCTGTTTTCTTTATTATGAGAAGAGCAAAATACTTTTACTAATTATCGGGCCTTTATAACGTTACACCTGAATAAGTTAAATTTTAATTGTTGCTTTTATTATTAAGGTAAGAATTTAGGGGGCTCATTTTCAAAAGAGAAAAATGTCTCTAAAACGGCATAACAACTCCGAAAAACATCTAAATCTCAATCTTTGAAACTCTGATTTGAGAGGTTTTTCTTTGCAGTGTGTGCAAATCACAAGGGGGTGTGTTGGGGTGGATTCTTTTTCTGCCGTAATGGAACAAAGCAAAAATATTCAGGACAAGTTAGATGTTTTGGTCTAGACCTGTTTTAATCATGCCTAATTCACAAAAAGGTGCCCTAAATGACCAGATGACCACTGGAGAGATTAAGACATGACCCCCCTTACTCCCCCAGTGGTCACTGACCCCTCCCACCCACCCCCCAAAGATGTGAAAGAAACAGTACATACCAGCTCCTATGACAGTTTCAGATGTTACAGCCAGTCCTATTAGAGCAGCAAGCTGGTCCCTGAAGTAGCCTAATGGTAGGTGCAGTGCACTGTAGTGAAGGGAACCCAGGCCTATATCCCTCTCTAACTGGTACACTTGTGATGGAACGTGTGAGCCCTCCAAAACCCATCAAAAACCTAGTGTACCTACATACAGGTGACACCTGCAGGCATAAGGACTATTGTAGTGTACAGTTGGGTACTGTAGGTTTTTGGAGGGCTCCCCATCAATATAAGGGGGTAACGGTGAGATGTGTACCTGGGATCTTTTATGTGAAGTCCACTACAGTGCCCCCCAGGGTGCCCCATTGCTCTGCTGGGATGTCTGTGTGGCCAGTCTACTAAGAATGCTGCCCCCACCCCCATACATCCCTACTACTAGTAATAATAATAATCATTTCTATAGCGCTACTAGGTGTACGCAGCGCTGTACACATTATATGCTCTCTGGACTTAAAGGATGCTTATACTCACATTTCGTTTCTTTCCAGTCACAGGATGTATCTCAGATTCTGAATAGGGAAACACCACTACCGATGATATGTTCTGCCATTTGGCCTTGTGTCAGCTCCTAGGGTATTCACCAAGGCCCAGATGATCAAAAGCAAACGCCGGTGCTAGTGGCTGTTAGCACCATACTAGCACCGGCGTTTGCTACCGCCCCATGATTAGAGCCCTTGAGGGCTCTTTGCGCAAGTAGCATGCAAATGCATGCTAAACAGGGCTCAGCGCATTCATTCCCAATGATCAGCACCAGCGCGTCAAAATTTGGGTCGTTGGCCGCAGCAAACCCTCTGCCACCCAGCGAGCGACTGGGGGGGGGGGGCTGGAGGTCCGGTGGACCTCCAGCCCCTGTTGCGCGGGGCAGGGGTAGACAGGGCCTGGCGGTCCCATGGACCTCCAGCCCTGTTGATCATGAGGGTTTGACAGGTTTGGGCTTTTGACAAGCCCCGACCTGTCAACAAGTGCGGGAGGATTGTGCTGAGCGCATGCTCGGCTCAATTCGCCCGCACTTCTACCCCATGATCAGAGATTATTATTATTATTTATTATTGCATTTGTATCCCACATTTTCCCACCTATTTGCGGGCTCAGTGTGGCTTACAATACATTGTAATTAATGGAAATACAATTTGTTACAGATCAGTTATGGATTACATTGTGAGAAGTTAAGCGCAGACAGAGTCAAAGTATCGTTAGGGAATAGGACAAGGAAAAGAACAATGGGACAATGGAAAGAGACAACGGGAAATTGATTGATTGGGTAATAGAACATTAGCAAAAGAACATTCGGTATAACATTTTCCGTAAGTTAAGGTATAAATGTGATAAAATGCTGCTTAAATTTGCATGCATTATCTCTGATCATCGGTGTGGTAAAGCCCCAAGCTGTTCCAGCGCTATTTTTAGAGCGCTGTTTGTAACAGCGCGGGGCTTTTGATCATGAGGATGCAAGTGTCCAGCAGTAGTGGCAGCATACTTGCATAGACCGGGAGTATGTGTTTCCCTGTCTAGACAATTGACTGGTCAAGGGCACATCGCAGGAGCGAGCAACAGTCAGTGTGCCTAACTATTTCGGTTTTGGAGTTACTAGTGTTTGTCATAAACTACCCCAAGTCCCACCTTCTCCCAATTCAGCAATAGAACCCCTTCTCAATACATTGCAGGCTTGGGCTTTTCTTCCACAAGGAAGATCAGAGACCTTGAAAACACTCGCTTCGTGTGTCCAAAGCAGCAAGCAGATGACAGCTCAGCAAATGTTAAGATTGAGTGCATGTCACTCCCTTGGCAAGTCTCCATTTGAGAGAGGCCCAGTGGCCTGTAGCTTCCCAGTTGTCTCAGGAGGTAATCCAGATTCCTCCCGAGTTGACTCATGCCTTTCTCTGGTAGACAATTCGAATGAATTTGACTGTGGGACTACCATTCTGAATTCCACCACCTCAGAAGGAGCTAACAATGGATGCATCCAACCTGGGATGGGGGAGCTCATGTGGATGGGCTTCACACCCAAGGTCTGCTCAGGAAACAGATCTCCATATCAACCTCCTTGAGCTGAGGACCATTTGGAATGCTGTAAAGGCTTTCAGAGAGAGCCACAGATCCAAATTATTCTCATTCAAATGGACAACTTGGAGTGGAGGAGTGGCCTAGTGGTTAGGGTGGTGGACTTTGGTCCTGGGGAACTGAAGAACTGAGTTCGATTCCCACTTCAGGCACAGGCAGCTCCTTGTGACTCTGGGCAACCCTCCATTGCCCCATGTAAGCCGCATTGAGCCTGCCATGAGTGGGAAAGCGCGGGGTACAAATGTAACAACAACAAAAAAACAAAAAACCAAGTTACAATTTCTATGTGAACAAGTAGTGGGGTACGGGATCCTACACAGGAAGTGATGAGAATGTGGCAATTGGCCCTCCTTCATGGAACAGTCCTCTGAGCCACATACCTAGCAGGAAAGGACAACTGCCTGGCAGACAGACTGAACAGGGTTTTGCAACCACACACGTGGTCTCGCAACATGAGCGCAGCCCACAGGATCTTCCGAGAGTGGGGCACCCCCTCAATAGATCTTTTTGCCACTCATGTCAACAACGTAGTCCCCCAGTACTGTTCCAGGCTCAGAGCCCATAGCAGACTAGCATTGGATTCCTTTCTCCTACATTGGAGGCAGGGTCTTCTTGCGTATCCTCCAATACCTCTCATAGAGAAGACTTTACTGAAACTCAAGCAAGACTAGGGGACTATGTTCCTAATCGCTCCTTTCTGGTCAAGGCAGAAATGTTTCCTCCTTTTCTGGAGTTCTCCGAAGACCCACAGAATGAGGGATCACTTCTGCATTCCAGTCTCCAATCCCTGGCCCTCATGGTTTGGTTCTTGAGAGCATAGAATTTGAATCCTTAGATTTGCCGAAGGGAGTCTCTCACTTCTTGCTGACTTCCAGGAAAGATTCCACTAAGAGGTATTACTCATTTAAGTGGAGGAGGTTTGCCATCTGGTATGAAGGGAAGACCTTCCATTCCCTCACTTACCCTATACAAAAACTGCTTGAATATCTACACCTCTCTGAGTCTGGTTTGAAAACCAACTCTGTAAGGGTTCATCTAAGTGCAATTGGTGCTTATCACCGTGTGGGAGGTAAGCCCATCTCTGTACAGCCTCTACTTATTTGCTTCATGAGAAGTTCGCTATTGACAAAGCCCCCTGTCAAACCGCCAACTGTGTCATGGGATCGCAGTGTTATTTTCACCCAGCTGATGAAAGCTCCTTTTGCATCACTTTATTCCTGTCATCTGAAGTATTTGACCTGGAAAATTGTGTTTTTGGTGGCAGTCTCTTCAGCTTGCAGAATCAATGAGCTTCAGGATCTAGTAGCTGATCCACCTTATACTAAGTTTCACCACAATATATATATATTTTAGTGCGTGGTTAGTACACAGATCTGGCAGTTACCACAGGATACCTGAAGATGTCCAATGTATGCCATTTTAAGCTGCATTAGGTATGCATTAGCACCTAATGCAGCTTAGTAAAAGGGCCTCCAAGTGAACAAACCAACACAACCTCTTCATAGCAAAAAGTTAAACATATCCTTCTGCAAATTTTAAAGCAAACATTATTTATATACAGTTTTGTTCAGATTCAAAATAAGAAAATAGTGAATCTGGTAGGTGCCAATGTTTGGACACCCTCTGCTGGTACTTTGTAACACTTCCTGTGGCAGAAATAGCAGTTTTGAAATGTTTCCTTTAGCCAGCTAGGAGTCTTTCTACTTTTGCTTTTGGAATGGCATCATTGGCCTTTGCAGCTCACTGGGATACTATAACTTAGCCTTCAAGGGCCCGATGGGAGGTGGGGCTGCAGTAGTGTCATCAGCCAGTACTGTAATTTGGCCTGGAGCAGAGGCATCGGAGGAAAAATAGAGCTGGGGTTGCATAAATTTTGGAGCTGCTAAAATGGGGATGCAGCTGGGAAAATTTGAGAAGCACTGACCTAGATGATTAACTGGTGTTACTACATTGTTTCCTGTACTGACTTGATAAAGAGAGGATAACTCTCAAAAGCTTGAAACAGATGTGTTTAGTTAGTTAAGTGAAAAGGTATCAGCTATGGATAGTTCTTACCCTTATGTCCACACTGGTCGGGATTGTAAAAACCTCCAGTATGTTCTATTTAATTTATAATCTACCTACTACAAATAGTATCCTAGGTAAGGTACAATAAATGCATGCATATATAACACATCCACTCTGTCATATCTTCTCCAAGCTGAAGGGACATAACTCAAGTGGGGTTGAACCTATAAGCTTATAAAGAGGCGTTAAGATATTCTCCGTTTCCTCTCTATTCCTTTACAAGTAATGCTTAACATTCTTGTTGCTTTTTTCTGACCACTTGCTGCACACTGAGCTGAGGATTTGAATGTGTTGCTTGCAATGACTCCAATTCTTTTTTACCCCGAGTGGTAGCCCCTAACAGGAAACCTGGCTTTGTATACCTAGAACATAAGCGCTGTTATAGTGGGACAGACTGAAGGTCCATTAAGCCCAATATCCTGTTACCAACAGTAGCTAATCCAGGTCACAAGTACCTGGCAAGATTCCAGAACAGTGAAACAGATTTTAGCTGCTTATCCTAGAAATAAGCAGTGGATTTTCCCAAGTCCATCTTAATAATGGCTTATGGACTTTTAGGATAGTATCCAAACCTTTTTAAAACCTTGCTAAGCTAACTGCTTTTACCACATTCTCTGGCAGTGAATTCGAGAGTTTAATTACACATTGAGTGAAGAAATGTTTTCTCCTGTTTGTTTTAAATTTACTACTTTGTAGCTTCATTGTGTGCTCCCTAGTCCTAGTATTTTTGGAAAGAGTAAACAAGTGATTAACTTCTACTTGTTCCACTCCACTCAGTATTTATAGACCTATAGTTTGGATTATTTTTCCTATCTGTTTGTCCTTAAGGAGGAAATTAAAATTTCTGAGGTTTTTTTTTTTTTTTTTGGAGTGGAAGACCTGTTCCTTAAAGGAGGAAAGTGATATCATATTTGTAGAAGATGTTGCATGTTCCCAGCTGGTCTGTAAAACCTTGCCAGAGCATATTAGTTAGCTGCTTAGTAAATGCAGACTGTTCTGTGAGGCTTAGCAGGGGAACGTGTTCTTTGAGAAGGAAACTTCCTGGATTGTGGTAACCCACTGTGGTAGGCTGGGAGTGTGTGTACAAACAACTAGACATAGCCACACCAGAAACAGTTCATTATGGTTGTGAGGCCCAAAACAGAACTCAAATTCTTAAACGGCATGTAAAATAGTAACAAAGATACAGTTTCCTCTCAGCAAAAATAGATATAGAAAGAATTAGCAAGACAGACTGCTAGTCCCCGCTTCACTTAAAGAACTAGACCTATCTCCTAGTCTATTACAGAATAGGTTTGTCTGCACCTGAGCAGCTGCTGATTTCAATGCAGGCCCCTCTTATGCAACTGGAGAGATCCAATGTGCAGTTGGAATTACATGTCTAGTCTGTGTAACATTGGGTAGTTCTAATATCTGCCCTGTTATACCCACAAACTGTTACTGAAGAGAGGATTTACTACTTATTTCATATCATATCCACAGTAGAGCACTTTGAAAATGATATTCCTTTATTTAGTGTGAAATGTTGATTCTAAGGATATTCATTTTTTTTTCATCACAGTCTGGAGGATGAGAACCTCTTGTCTGCACGTGATCTCCTTTTCCATATCATCCATGCTGATCAATCCATAGACTGGTGGGTTGTGTCCATCTACCAGCAGGTGGAGATAGAGAGCAAACTTTTGCCTCCCTATATGTGGTCATGTGCTGCCGGAAACTCCCCAGTATGTTCTCTATCTCAGCAGGTGGTGGTTCACACACAGCAGCAGCTCTGGCTAGCCTCCAAGCCTAATTTTAGGTTTTGTTGAGTGCCGGGGGTTGAGGGCTCTTTTGAGCTAGTGCAAACCTGGTGGGTGCCAGGTCCCTCCTTTCTCCCCCCTCCCGCTGGCTCCGTTAAAAAAAAAAAAAAAAAAAAAAAAAATTTTTTTGAGGCGTCCTAAAGGCTGTTTATTTCGACGTTTATTTAAACGTTCATTGCAGCTACTCACTGGGACACCAGGTTGTTACAGCTCGGAGCGGAAAAGCAGGTAATTTTTACCTTTTATAGCGGGCAGGGGATTCCCCGATTTATCTCCACGTGGCTTATGGCGTCGGAGGGCGAGGGCGTAAAGAGTCCGCTCCCCGGATCGCTTGAGCGCTTCTAGAGGGGATGCGGGGGTCTTAAAGCCTGATTCGCCCTTGTTGGGTGACAGGTTTCGTGACCGATGAATGTCCCGGTCCTCATCCGGCGTGGCAGTTTTTCCCGCCATAAACGCCCATCCCCCGCTCCTCGCCTCCGCCATCTTGGCCGGCCACGCGGCTCGGACGGCTTCTTCTTGGGCCGCCCTTGAGGTTGGAGACATTAATGCCATGAACGCCCTTAATTTGGGCGACGGCACCAAGCGGCTAAAGTTAAGCGCCGCTTTTCCCGCGCGGCTCCTTCGCGGAGTGTCGCGCTGGACGCCATTTTGGATGCGCAGCATGTCTCTCCTCCGCTCTTGCGAGCGCCGGTTGAGGGTGCGTCTAGGGCTGTTGCCCAGGCTGCGGAAGTGCACAGTCTGGGGGGTTTCTCCCCCGAGTTTGTTTTGCTGCTGCATCAGGCCTTCCTTATGCAAAACGCTGCCCCTGCTCCCTCGTCTGGTAAAGAGGTTGAGGTTCCCAGAGGTAAACGCCCTCGGGTTGATTCCCAGGCCTTGGAGGACTTTGTCTCCTCCGATGTAGATGAGGGCAGCGTATCTGAGTTCTCCCAACGGTCCTTTGCGGATTCCTTGGAGGAGACGGATCCCCGCTCGGATGGAGCGGATGACCCCTCTGCAGCGCGGCTCTTTAGCTCAGAGGATTTGCCCAACCTGTTAGTGCAGGCCATGGGCATTTTGAAGATTTCCTCTCCGGAGACGTCTCTCCCTCAGCCCCTGTTGGCTCTGCCATTATGCTGGGGACGAAACGCCCGCCCTAGAACCTTCCACGTGCATGATGCCATGCACACCTTAATTTCGGCTCAATGGGGATGTCCCGGAAGCGAGCCTTAAAGTGGCTAGGGCTATGTCCCGCCTCTATCCTTTGCCTGCTAGTGAACGTGAGGCCTTTCTGTGGCCTACCGTGGATTCTTTAATCACTGCGGTGACTAAGAAAACGGCGTTGCCAGTGGAAGGTGGCACGGCCCTAAAGGACGCCCAAGACAGAAGATTGGAGGCGGCCTTAAGGTCGTCCTTTGAGGCGGCTGCTTTAAGTTTGCAGGCCTCAGTTTGCGGCTCCTATGTGGCCAGGGCGTGCCTGACTATGGTGCAGCGGGGCTTCCCCCTCGGATCATTCCTTGAGGGCTGATTGGCCGGCCCTGGAATCGGGCTTAGCCTATTTGCAGACTTGCTGTATGATGTCTTGAGAGCCTCAGCTAAAGGCATGGCTCAGACAATCTCTGCGCGGCGGTGGCTTTGGCTGAAGCATTGGTCTGCTGACCACGCCTCTAAATCCCGCCTGGCTAGATTGCCTTTTAAAGGCAAGCTGCTCTTTGGGGTCGAGCTGGACAAGATCGTGACCGATCTCGGCACGACTAAGGGCAAGAAGTTACCAGAGGTCAGGGCTTCGGGCTAGTACTCGCCCTGGTACCCTCCAGAGGACGGTTCAGAAGCCCGTCGGTACCGCCGGGCAGGTCGGGCTCCCCTGCCCCCTCTTCCTTCAAGAGGAACTTCTCCCCCAAGCAGGCATTCCTTTCGCAGAGACCGCCGTCCCCGGAGGTGCTCCCTCCGGTCCTCCCCCAGGGTCTCGTACCCAATGACGGGCCTTGGTCCACGCCCCAGTGCAGATTGGAGGACGGCTGTCCTCGTTTATTGGAGAGTGGACCACAATAACTTCAGACACTTCGGTGCTGGAAGTCATCAGAGACGGCTACAAGCTAGAGTTCTGCCGACCCTTAAAAGACGGGTTTGTACTCTCTCCCTGAAAGTCCTCCGGTCAAAGCTGTGGCAGTGCAGCAGACCTTGGACAATCTGATCCGCCTGGGGGCGGTCATTCCGGTGCAGAAAATCAGCTTGGCAAGGGACGTTACTCCATTTTTCTTTGTGATTCCAAAGAAAGGAGGTTCTGTACGGCCTATCCTCGACCTCAAGGGGTCCATTGGGCCTTGAAAGTTCGGCACTTTCGCATGGAGACCCTCCGCTCTGTTATAGCGGCAGTGAAGGCAGGAGAGTTCCTGGCATCCTTGACATCAAGGAAGCGTACTTGCATATTCCCATCTGGCCTCCTCATCAACGCTTTCTGCGTTTTGCAGTACTGGGCCGACACCCTCCAGTTCAAGCCCTCCCGTTCGGGTTTGCTACTGCCTCCGCGGACCTTCTCCAAAGTAATGGTGGTCATCGCGGCCTTCCCTGAGGAAGGAAGGAGTTCAAGTCCATCCTTATCTGGACGACTGGTTGATCCAAGCCCCCTCTTATGCAGAGTGCGGCAAAGCTGTGAACCGGGTGGTTGCTCTTTTGAGCTCCCTGAGGTGGATCATCAACTGGGAGAAAAGCCAGCTGCGCCCGACTCAGTCCCTGGAGTATCTGGGAGTTCGATTCGACACCCAAGTGGGCAGAGTGTTCCTGCCAGACAATCGGATTGTCAAGCTTCAGGCTCAGGTGGACTAGTTCCTAGTAGCCTCTCCTATTCGGGCTTGGGAACTATGTGCAGCTGTTGGGCTCTATGACGCCACGATGGATGTAGTGCCCTGGGCCAGGGCTCATATGAGACCACTACAACAATCTCTGCTGCTGCGCTGGACTCCGATGTCGGAGGATTATGCTGTGCGCCTTCCCTTGGACCCAGCAGTGCGCAAGGCGCTGAGCTGGTGGACGCAGACAGACAAGTTGTCTGCGGGAATGCCTCTGGTGACCCCGGAGTGGATTGTCGTCACGACAGACGCCTCTTTGATGGGCTGGGGAGCCCACTGCTTGGGAAGGACAGCGCAGGGGCTCTGGTCTCCTGCAGAGGCAAAGTGGTCTATCAACCTCCTGGAACTCAGAGCCATTCGGTTGGTGCTGTTGGAGTTCATCCCGGTACTGGCGTTGAAGCCAGTACGGGTCCTGTCGGACAATGCCACGGCTGTGGCCTATGTCAACCGCCAGGGAGGTACCAAGAGCGCCCCTCTAGCCAAGGAGGCCATGAATCTATGCCAGTGGGCGGAAGTGAACCTGGCACAGCTGTCAGCGGCATCTCTTTGCCGAGTCATGAATGTCAAGGCGGACTTTCTCAGTCGCCATAACCTCGGAGCCCGGAGAGTGGCAGCTATTTGCTCAGGCGTTCTTGGGCATCACGAAGCGCTGGGACCAGCCGAGCCTAGACCTGATGGCGTCATCGGCCAATTGCCAAGTGCCGCGCTTTTTCAGCAGAGGACGGGACCCTCGCTCCCTGGGAGTAGATGCTCTTCTCCAACAGTGGACGGCACAAGAGCTTCTCTATGTGTTCCCGCCTTGGCCCATGTTGGGCAGGGTGCTAGACCAGGTGGCAAAGCATCCAGGCCGGATAATCCGGTGGGTCCAGACTGGCCCAGACGTCCCTGGTATGCGGTCTTGATCAGGCTCTCAGTGGACCATCCTCTGCGGCTGCCAGTGGAGCAGGGCCTGTTGCATAAGGGTCCCGTGGTGATGGAGGATCCCTCCCCTTTTGGTCTTACGGCCTGGCTATTGAGCGGCAGCGTCTGAGGAAGAAGGACTTCTCAGACAAGGTCATCGCCACTATGCTGAGAGCGAGGAAGCGCTCTACTTTTACTGCTTACGCCAGGGTTTGGCGTACCTTTGCAGCGTGGTGAAGCAGGCTCATTTTCTCCATTCACTGCTCCAATTTCTTCAGTGTTGGCATTCCTGCAAGAAGGTCTGGAGAAAGGCCTGTCGCTCAGTTCCCTTAAAGTCCAGGTAGCGGCCCTGGCTTGCTTCAGGGGCCGCCTGAAGGGTGCTTTCCTGGCTTCGCAGCCAGATGTGGTGCGTTTTCTCAAGGGAGTTAAGCACCTGCGCCCTTCGCTGCACTCAGTGGTGCCTGCGTGGAATTTCAACCTGGTGCTAAGAGCATTACAGAAGCTGCCTTTTGAACCCTTGTTGAGGGCATCTCTGAAAGACCTGACGTTGAAAGCAGTCTTTTGGTGGCTATCACTTCAGCCAGAAGAGTTTCCGAGCTCCAGGCACTCTCATGTCGAGAGCCTTTTCTGCAGTTCACATGAGGCAGGAGTGTCTATTCGCACAGTGCCTTCCTTCCTGCCCAAGATTGTTTCTCGCTTCCATGTGAATCAGCAGCTCTGTCCTCCCTTCCTTTCGTAGGGAGGACTACCCAGAGGAGTACTCTGCTCGTAATATCTGGATGTGAGACGAGTCATCATCAGATACTTGGAAGTGACCAATGATTCCCGTAAATCGGATCATCTGTTTGTCCTGTTTGCAGGTCCTCGTAAGGGTCTGCAGGCTGCTAAGCCTACAGTGGCAAGATGGGTCAAGGAAGCCATTGCAGCGGCTTATGTGGCCGCGGGGAAGGTGCCGCCTAGACAGCTGAAGGCTCACTCCACTAGAGCTCAGGCGGCCTCGATGGCAGAGGCCGGGTCCGTCTCCTTGGAAGAGATATGCAAGCGGCAACTTGGGCATCGCCCATACATTCTCCAAGCATTACCGCTTGACTGTGGCGGCATGGGCGGAGGCCCGGTTTGGAGATTCAGTGTTGAGTTCAGGGATTTCAATGTCCCGCCCTGGGTGAGTACTGCTTCGGTACATCCCACCAGTCTATGGATTGATCAGCATGATGATATGGAAGGTAAAATTATGTATCATACCTGATAATTTTCTTTCCATTAATCATAGCTGATCAATCCATAGCCCCATCCCAGATATCTGTACTGTTTTTATTCTGGTTGCATTTCAGATTCAAGTTTAGTCTTCAGTTACTTCAGAAAGACTTCGTGTTCAAGTTTTTCACTTGGATTCTTCAAGAGTTGAGACGAGTTTGTGTTACAGTGAGCTGCTGCATTCCTCTCCCTCCGTTTTACGGGGCTGGATTGAGACTTAAAATTCTGCCGGCACTCCCTCCCGCTTCGTGCGGTTGTAGGGCAGCTTTGTACCCCTCCCGCTTCGGCGGTGTTAGGGTCAGTCAGCTCCTCCCGACGGTTGCGGTTGCAGGATAAGCCAGATCCCCCCGCATCGGCGGGTGTGGTGTCCCTCCCCCGCTCCGCGGGGATGAGCTGGACGGATCCCCTCCCCCACTTGTGTGGGGAT
Organism: Microcaecilia unicolor; assembly: GCF_901765095.1. NCBI lineage: Eukaryota > Metazoa > Chordata > Amphibia > Gymnophiona > Siphonopidae > Microcaecilia > Microcaecilia unicolor. The sequence goes on along the minus strand of NC_044032.1, from coordinate 94,548,945 downwards.
GAGCTGGGTTAATTCCCCTCCCCCGTATTCGGCGGTGGTGAGCTGGGCAGAGTGTCCCTTCGTGGGTGTAATTCTCTAAGTGCTGAGTCCTGCGGATGGAGCTTTGATATCGACATACTGAGGAGTTTCCGGCAGCATATGACCACATATAGGGAGGCAAAAGTTTGCTCTCTATCTCCACCTGCTGGTAGATGGACACAACCCACCAGTCTATGGATTGATCAGCTATGATTAATGGAAAGAAAAATTATCAGGTATGATACATAATTTTACCTTATATACCATGCATATTAGACATCCTTTGTTTCAACACATTGTCAGACTCCTACATTTTCTCTTTGTTGGCCAGTAGATGAATAAAGGCCCCATTGAGGCAAATACTTATGGGTCAGCAAAAAAAAAAAATATGTTGAGTATTCAATGCTGTATGCTCTGAGGAGCCACGTTGCAAGATTTAAACTCTTCTTATCCTTGAGTCTGTTGTGACATGTCTGCTTCTTGAGTTTTAGTAACTTTCAGGACTTCTCAGCCACAGGAACAGTATAACTGTCAGGAGGTAGTGATAATTTTTTTTTAAGTGATTGTTGACCTGTGATCCTGTTTGGTAGTAAATGAACTAAACTGGAAAAATCCCCAAAGCACCAGAACACGCAATAGGTGGGAAAAATGTGGGATACAAGTGCAATAAAATAAAATAAATAATATCTGAGCAAAAACACTACTATCTATAGAGTGGTTCATGGTATCAGGTAAGACATATATGTTCTGTGCACGTGTATTGCAGTAGAAACATCCCTAACATGTCACCTGTGGCTCATCCAGGAGAGCCCAGTCCACTTTTGTGGTTAGATACTCTCTGGCAGGCCGAAACTGTACAGAAAATTATGTTTAAATCTTTTTATTAGTAATCCAATACATATATTGCAGGTAGATATCACAACACAAAATCAACACATATTTGCTTCAAGATGCCATGTGCTTAAGGATTACACAAATTTGCATTCCCTCTTTCCTCCCTCCCCCCCCCCCCCCCCCTCTCCCCTGTACCGGCAACCAAACAACTAAACAAGTAAAAACTTCAAGAAAACCATTTACACTTTATAAGTCAATGACTAGTGTTCCGCACGTGGACCAGAGGTTTTGATTCTTATAGCCTCCAGCCCACTTCCCCAATCACTTAGCGTGGGGATGAGACCTTCTCAATGATCAAACCAGATGTATATTCCCCTGATGTCAGACCCAGTCTTCCCCTCTCTTACAGTACACTAATAGGTACAGCACAGAAACCCATCCCCTCTATCCCCTCCCACCCAACTCCCTCCCTCCCTACCCACCCTCCCTTCATGCGTGCTGATTAAATGTTAAGATGGTTAGATGTTTAGGATGTAACTTCTCCCTTTAGGTGGCAAGGGCGCTCCACACTGGTTCCCACATTTCTCTAAACCTGGTGCCTGGGACACTATCCATGTTTTGCACCCCACACATATCTATTCTCATTTGGTGAATTAACTGTAATCTCCATCTCCAGATGTGAGGGCCCTGCGGCATCATCCAGGCTGTCAAGATGGCATGAATGCCGCAAAAAATTGCTAATTGTACAAATCTCTTGAACCCCGCCGGAGGTTGTGTTGTAAATTTAAAGCTATTAAATAGCAGCAAGGGGTCACAAGTGAGAGTACATCCCCACCATGAGTCTATAATCTGTAGCACTGCTCCCCAGAACGCTGCACACCTCCGGGCAGAGCCAGAACATATGCCCTAAGGAGGCCATAACCGCCCCACACTTTGGACAGACCCCGGAATTGGAAATTTTTGCCCTGAATGCCCGCAGGGGAGAGATGTGCAGTCTTAACAAAAATCTATATAGTTTTTCGCGCTGTAGTACTGACAAACGCCGCGCATATAATTGTTTTAAATATGCTTTGCACATCTCCTCCGTCACCTCACAATTTAAATCTTTGGACCAGTCTGTTGCCAAGGATGCATACTGCAACTCTACAGTCGTGTCCTTCAACTGCTGGTGATGAAATCTTAATGGCACACACAGCTGGGCACCCAATGTATAGGCCTCTGAGAGAATGTCGGACACATCCTCCGTCAAGTCCGTCCAGGATAAAGTCTGTACATAATGTCTTAATTGGAGATACGCAAAGAAATGCCTCCTTGAGATCCCATATTGCTGTTGCAAAGTGGCAAAAGGCCGTATCTTACCTTCCTCATCTATGATGTGCACCAAATATATTATGCCCTTCTTTTCCCATTGTTTAAACACACTATTTCCCTGACCTGGTGGGAAATCCGGATTATTACAGATTGGAAAGGATAGGGCGTTACTTTAGCGGAAAGCTGATGGCGACGGCAAAGCCACCTCCAAGTCGCTCGCAGGGATCCCAGCAATGGATGGCGTTTCAGCGCCGCCTGAGGTAATTTACCCCCAGTATGTAACAAGTGACTAAATTGAATCTCCGGGAAAACCGAGGTCTCTATAGCCGTCAGGGAGAAGTCCGAGGATCCTCGAAACCAATCACTTATGTGACGCATAGAGCATGCTACCGTTAACGATCGGAGGTTCAAACATTCCCATACCCCCATACTCCCTGGGTGTCCAGATCATTGAGAGCCTTAGTCTTGGGCGTTTCCCTTCCATAAATATGTTTGCAACATTTTCCCCAGTTTATTCTCATCTTTTCTTTTTAGAAATAGCGGGAGCTGCTGAAAAACGTATACCCATTTCGGCACTATCAGCATGTTAAACAGCGCTATCCTTCCCCACAAAGATAAAGGGAGGGCCTGCCAGAGCAGCAGCTGTTTTTTCGTCATCTCCTTGAGTATTCTGATATTTTGTTCATATAGGAGTGCTAAATCTCTAGGTATTAGGATCCCCAAGTATTTTAGTGCTACCTCTTCCCGGCGCAGTGGGAATTGACCTCTCCACTCACGGAACGTGTCATCATCCGGTGCCATTGCACATGACTTTTGGAGATTAAGGGAAAACCCTGACACCTCACCATATTGTTCCACTACCTGTAAAACGTATTCTAGAGAGGCTTGGGGGTCCGCGAGCAAAAGCATGATGTCATCCGCATACGCCAGCGCACGAAGCTCCTCCCCCCCTACATTAATGCCCTGTATCTTGCTTGTCTTGTTAAGTATCCGCAGCAAGGGTTCTAGAGAAAGGTCAAACAAGAGCGGGGACAATGGGCAGCCCTGCCTCGTACCGCGTTGTACTTCAAATGGTGCCGACCTACTCCCATTCGCTACAATCTGCGCCATCATACCTGAGTAGAGCGCTTTGACTGCTCTCAAAAACCCCTCAGGGAGCCCCACCCATTCCAACACATGAAACAAATATCTCCAGTCCACCTGGTCAAAAGCCCTAGCAGCATCTAAGCTTGCCACTAGTAACGGTGTCTGTGAACACTTGCTCTGTGCCATAGCCAGTAGGATTCTGCGGACATGCAATACTGATTGTCTTCGCGGAATAAAGCCCACCTGTGCCACACCCACCAACTCTGCTATCCGGGTAGCCAGTCTATTGGCCATTACCTTTGCAAGGAGTTTGATATCCACATTGATCAAAGAGATAGGCCTATACGATGTCGGATCTTCGGGCGGCCTACCCGGTTTTAATATGAGTGAAATGAGGGCTGTATTTTCTCTACCCGGGATCATGCCCTCCTGTATGATGGCCTGCAGATAATCAAGCAATGCTCCCCCATTGGTGCCTGCATCAATTTAAAGAACTCTCCCGAGAAGCCATCTTCACCTGGTGCTGTTAACGGCCGTAATCTCTTAATTGCTTTCTGTAGCTCTCTCATCTGTAGCGGTATGTCCAACTCCATTACCGCTTGGTCTGACAATCTGGGCATGCCCGCCCGATTTAATAGGTCATTCATTGAATCCCTATCTGCCCGGTCTCCCCCTTTATACACTGCCTGGAAGTGATCTTGCAATATCTGCAGTAAACGCTCTGGTCGGTTTACCACCACTCCTGTATTGTCTTTCAAAGCCATGATAGTCCGCGTGCCCCGTTTACTCTTAACTAGATGAGCTAATAGCCCGCCTGTGCGGTTCCCAAATCTATGGAAGCGGAACTTTTGAAATAACCACCTACGCTGTGTGTGCTCATGCAGTATAGTATTAATAGACACTTGCAGTGCTACATATGCATCCCTATTAGCTTGGGTCGGGGAGTGAAGACTTAAGAGTTTGGCTTTTCTCAATTGTCGTTGTAAATTTACAAGGCTCGCGGCCGTCTTCTTTCGTCGAGCCGCTGTATATGATATTATCTCCCCTCTCAGTACAGCCTTCGCAGCGCACCAAAACAATTGGGGGTTAGTTTGATGCTGCTCATTGTGGGATACATATTCCTCCCATCGTCCCCTCAAAAATTCCTGAAAATCTTTGTTCTTAGTTAAGTATCCTGGGAATCTCCAGGTCGGGACAGGACTAAAGCTCCCCGGCGGTTCCAGCTCTACCCAAACAGGTGCATGGTCCGCGACCACCACTTCCTCTATATGGGATGCTAGCACACAGGGAAAGAGCACTGATGATACAAGTATATAATCTAGTCTGGACCAGGATCCATGGGCCCGGGACCTGTGAGAGAAGTCTTGCTCCCCAGGATGTAGTACCCTCCAAGCGTCTATCAAATCCAATGAGACTGCAAACTCCTCCAACACCCCCTGTGCTGCTCTTCCTGTGTTCCCGTCGCTACGGGAGCCTGTACAGTCAATCTCAGGATCTATTAAGAGGTTCATATCACCTGCAAGAATAAGGCTTTTACCTTGATATGGCACCAGAGCCCTTAGCAGCTCAGGGAAAAAGTTCTTATCATAGGGCGTGGGGGCGTATATTGCTAGTAAATATACCTCTCTACCTTGCAGGCACATCTTTATCAGTATATATCTGCCTAAGGGGTCCTGTAAAAGTACCTCGGAAGTGACCATCAGCCTCTTATGAAGCAGGATAGCCACTCCGCTCCTTCTCCCTCCCGATGATACCGAGTGCACCTGGCCCACCCAGGATTTGCACAGCTTTGCATGTTCTTCCTCTGACAATCTTGTCTCCTGCAGACATGCTATATCTGCCTTAAGGCGCCTCAAGTGAGCCAAGATTTTCGTTCTTTTGATCGGGGAGGTGATTCCCCCCACATTCCAAGTTACTAATCTGCAATTAGGGGTCCCATCCCAAAGCATGTCGCAAACCAAGGTTCCCTGCTGCTGTGAATCCAGGGGCCCAGCCTCCCCCCGGATCCCACGTGTAGCACATCTGCTTAACAACGCTGCCACCACAATTGATACATGTAACATCATCTTGAGAAGCATAATACACACACGATTCTCCCCCCTCCCCCCAACCCCTCATGTCCATCTCCCACATCTTCAATATCAGGATACCATTATTACCCACCCCAAATTCCCCCCTCCCCCCTCCCACCCATCCTTCCTCCCTTCCACCCCCCTCCCCCCCGCTTACCCCTACTGTTACCCTGAACTTGAGTGGAACTTCTTCCATCTCACAGGTAGTCACTGAATGCTGAGGCCCCCACTCCACCGTCCATCATTCTGTTCTCCAGCCGGTATCAAATACTCAACAATTAAACTTAATGCAGTCAGTGTGTTCCCCACCATCTGCACAAAGCAGCAAATCCACTGTAACGATCTTCTGCCTCACTTATCTGTCATGGCCACCACCTTTCCATTACGGTTCAGGAACTCCGTTGCCCCTTGTACCGAATCAAATGAAGACCACGTTCCTTCATGTAGCACCTTCAGCGTGGCAGGATACAATAGCATAAATCTTATTTTCTTTTCTACTAGGGAAGTACAGAGCGGGTGAAAACGACGTCTTCTCTCTTGCACCCCCGCAGAGTAATCCTGAAAGATCCGGATCTGCGCATCATCGTATTTTAGTGTGTCTCTCTTTGCGCGGTACCCAAGCAATATTTCCTCTTTGTGGGAATAATTATGAATTTTAATGATGACAACACGTGGCTTTTGGTTCTCAGGTTTCAGCCGACCCAGCCTGTGGGCCCGTTCAATGCACAGGGGGCCATAACTATCAGACAAGGCAAATTCCGTGTTAAACCACTGTTCCAGCAGGAAACTTAAGTTCTTTTCTGGCAGCTTTTCTGGCAGGCCTACAATGCGTAGGTTACTCCTTCGTGCCCGGTTCTCTAGATCTTCAATCTTGTCTTGTGCTCGCACAGTCTCTTTTAGTTGGTCGAGCTCTGGCGCCACGCGGTTACACGTGTCTTCCATGTCTGAAACTCTCCGCTCTGCCTCTGTCAGTCGCTTGTTGGAATCCAGCAATAAGGCATCTAGCCTTTCAAACCGCCCATTCAATTCAACAAATTTGGGTTCCAGTGCCGCTCCCATCGCAGCTGTGATCTGATTCATTTGTTTTGCGGAGAATTCTTCATCCGTGCTCGGCGCTCCGCCCGCCATCTTGGATTCGCCGATGGTCGGTGTCGCCTTTTCTTTCTCTGCTTTCGCAGCCTTTTTGGAGCTCCCTGCCGGCATCGAGATCAGATATTGTTCCATACACTGTTCCCACAGCGTATCACAGGTAAAACTCCCGCCGATGCGGCTGGTATATGGTCACAATTAACGATATGTAGAGCAGAGGCCTCGGAGCGATGCTGCAATGCACCTTTCACTCACAGCGCATCACGTGACTCTCATCTGTACAGAAAATTATAAATTACAGAAGCTGTTGTCCTTTAGATCTCTAGGCTTTAACTTTCCTTGTTTAACTTGAACTTAAGGACTTTGAAAAGTAATTTCACACTTCAGAATTATTTTCAGCTCTGCAGTTATAAGTTGAAAAAAATATTTAATGAAAGTTGATTGACAGTACTTTCTTGCTGTTTCTCCAGATTTTCTTGAGCAGGAGTTTGAGAGTTTAGTCTGTACTATATGATCTCAGGCACTGGCACTTCCGAGGGAATCCACACCCATTAAAGTACTATGAGTGTATCAGATAATAAACTTCTATTATTGCTGGGAAAAAGGAGAAATTCTGTGATCTCAAATCTTATTAGCTCACAGTGAATCTAATCTCTAAGCAACGCTAAAAAGTGGCCTGCACTCTCTCCAGTGTGGGTCTTTCCTGCACGCTAAGGCCACTTTTAGCGCAGCCAGTAAATAGCTGATTTTGACATTTCTGCAATAATAGCCATGCACTAATTTTCCCATTAGCGCATGAAGACTTACAGACACCTATTTTGTAGGTAGTAAGGGCTCATACGCTAATCCTGCGTTAATCAGTTAGCATGTAGCAATGCTCACATGCTGATTGGCATAGCTGTGCCCACTCTCCACCCCCAAATACATCCCCAAGTGCTAAAAATAATTTTTACTTTTCAACACATGGTTAGTGCGCACACATGCAAAAAGTACTGTCGGATGCGTGAGTGCGCCTTGTGGTCGTGCTTACCGCAGCTTAGTAAAAGGGCCCCTAAGTTCACTGTGACAAGTCAACACCTTGCTGTGGGAAGCTGTTGCACTAATGCTTTTAATAGCAGTGGTAGGGAGGCAAAAATGATAAACAAGGATGAAGCCGGAGAGAAATTATACGCCGGTGTGGCACGTGTAGGGAAAATGTGCAGGCTAGCTATGTTTTTGCATGGTTGAAATTTCCATTCACCAAAATACTTTCAGTGGTGCTTCCCACTCCCTGAAAACAACACCATGAATGTGCAGCAGGATTGTGCTGATGTGAACTCTTTCCAAACGTTTGTCTTCTAAAGAATGTCCAGAGTATCTGACCTGCAGTTAGTGAGGACCTATTTAAGAATTATATATTAGATGTAGGAGAGAATCGTATATAAGACCCTGGCACATTGCAAAGTGTAACTGATTTTTAAAAATCTTCCCTGCCCCTCTCTCCCCCACCAATCCTGCTTCTTGATTCCTTGCCATGATCATAGAACCTCACTCTTATTTACCTGTTCATGTCCCAGTGTCTTTATTTCCTGTCCCTCTTTCCTCCCTCTTTCACAATCCTTTTGCCACACTCCTTTCCTCTCTTCTGCTCAGCCCCAGGATCCTCCCTCTTCCTCCATATGATAACCTGACACCCCTACCTGAAAAACTCTAAAGAGAGCGAAAAGAAATTATTTTACAGACACATAAGCAATGTTGGAAAATCACTTCATTATGTACTTAATATGCAAAATGATGTAGATTTATGCAAAAATACCACAACATTTGTATATAATTTTGTAATGCCACGGAATCCATTGCTGTATTTCAGGAAGCGAGAGGTTTTGATTGTATTACTAGAGGAAGAGTTTCTGTGGGAAAAGTGCTTTGACTACTGTAAAATTGTGGATCAACTTTGATGGGGATATGCGTCTTACTGCTGTTTTTAGATGTGAGAACACAATTGTCCTGATATTTTTTAGGAATTAAAAATACTGCCTTTTTCTCTCTTTTCAGATTATCGTTTTACTCTGGCCATTCCTCTTTCTCCATGTACTGCATGCTCTTCCTAGCAGTGAGTATATTTTTTTCCACTTCACTGTTGACACCAAAAGCTTTGAGATGCATAGTGTGCAGTTCAATATTTGCTCCATCAGCAGTGTCCTTGTGTGTGTGTTATTCATTTATGTATGGCATGGGAGCATCAGCTTGAGAAATTTGGATTTCATGAAGGTTAGACACGAGCTTGGTCTAAATGCAAGCAGCTTGCTGGAGGAGTTGGAAATCACATTACAGACCAGAGCAAGAGAGCAAACAACGTTAAAGATTTAAAACCATGCTCCGATTCTGAATTTAATCTTACAGCTGTTTTGGAATACATGCCACTACCTACATTTTAGTTTAAAATGTGAATACTACGACAGCAAAAATCATTGATGTATGTGTGACATGAAATGTATAATTTGCCCCAGATATGTCAAACTGGATGTGAGGCAAAACATAAGTACACTTAACTTCTATCTCTGAAGGAGCCAAGTCTGGGATGTGATGCTATGAACCTTCATGTGCACCTCCTTGGGGATTTTACCCAATTTCTAAACCCCTTCTGCCTCACTTAGCCCTGTCATTGCAGTGACAGTCATTGGCTATTTACCCTTTCAGAACACTTCAATTGTTGACCTAGTTTCTAGCCACTAGAAGAGCAGTCCTATAACAGGATGGTTACAGTGACACACCACTTGTGCACATTATGTACGTAAGTGTCAGCCACTAGACTAAGTGCTATTCTGTAAGGGCCCGCAGAAGTTGTACAGAGCTTAATGCAAGGGGGGTGTTCACATTGTTGGAGTATGTTGGGCTACCACTTACACACCCAACGTAGCCAGGTATGGCTTTGTGTAACTGTGGGTGCCTAATGTAGGAGGTATTGATTCTGGATCACACTAGTATTCTGTACAGAATCTGGCGCCCAGATACCGTTATAGAACAGGCTCTCGCTGTGTAGCATAGGTGGCCTAAAACGAGGCGTCTACTTATAGAACCGCCTTGTGGGTGTTTGGGATGAACGATAACAGGGTCTTCCTTGCCCTCAGAGGCTGAGTGCTGCCCCACCAAAGGAATCAGCTACTGGGTGAAGGCAGAGACTCTACATGGTAGCCTGCAACAGAGTAACTGGCTGGCCTGCACAGTAAAGTATCTCTGCCAGTATTGCTACAGGAACCTTAGGACTGTTTTGGGGGCAACCAGAGAACAAGCCTGATATCTGGCGGTTAAACTGGTTAACTTAGAAGAGATTAGGCAGAGTGTGATAATGCCACCTACCTTCATTTTTTTGTGCAAGGTCATGGGTATGTTTGTCTTGATTTAATGGATTTTAATAGATAGCCATGTGTCATAAGTCGATCTGCTCTGCAGTCAGGCTGTTAGTGTAGTTCTCCACTTGTGAATAATGGGACAAAAGTGATGCTTATTTTGTAAAGTGTGTTAGGGAAAAGCATGTATTCTATTTTAGGATGTCTTTTAAAAGTAGCCATATGAAGGGGATAGTAAATGTACACACACCTAACACTGGTTATTTCCTTAACTTGTTTCTAGATTCTAAGTAATGGGATATTGTAGTGGACCCAGGGTGGGACATTCACTAAAGTCTGACCAAACCTCTCTGAAGATAGATAAGAACTCCTGCCTTCTGGCAGACCTTGAATCATACAGAATAGATGAGCAGCAAATAAGTCTGACATGATTCATCACAAAAGTACCTGTATAAGGAGCAAGTGAAATGCTTATCTAGATCTGGACACCGCACATACACATACACACCGTATAAATTAAATTAGACCCACTTAGAAAACCAGATCAGCCAATAACAGAGCACTCGAAAATCACTAGCAGCTGGGTTACACTGGTGAATGTGGAGGAATGTTTTAGGAATAGGCTCATTATTCCTAACAAATCAAAAGCCCTCTTCATTGCACCATTTCCTCATCCACCCCATCTCTGGAGTCCTACACCTTAAGGAAGTAATCTTTATAAAGTCATTCCCATACATGTGCGTCCACATATGCTCGTAAGTGACCCATGACATAATGGGTGCATACTTTGCCAGTGGGCATGCACAGGGATGGAGTTAGCACATGCACACATAAGATTAAGAGATCATAAAGTGTGCACCTTCATTTATACCAGTTCTGGAGCAGGTGTAAGTAATCTTGCCTACATTCAAAACATGTTCATTGTCACATATTTTATAAAGTTAAGTAGGTGCCTGTGTGGAAACCCTGGGGGGGATCAGATCTGAGAATGATACCTTGGAAATGGTGGATTTCAATTTTGCTGCCTAAAAACCTAAGTTTGTCTTCTAGTCTGTATCTTCTGGTGTTGGTATGCACATGTACCATGACAGCCGGCTTCTCCCCAACAATCTAGGTGAAGCACAAGGTCCACCACCCTCATACCAGGCAGGCAACTTACCCACCAGCCACCTAGCTATCTGTATGCCTGAAAATTGAATCACCAACTACACTGGGAGTCCTATCCCATCTCTCGTGGGCATATATATATATATATATATATATATATATATATGACCCCTGAAATAAAAGAAGAAATGTGAAATCAGATCAAGAGTTTATTATTTATGTTAAAGCTCGAAGCCTATTATTCGTATTAGCCAAATAGTAAAATATGCAATTCGGTACAGCTCTACTAGAAGAGTGAGTTGCTGGATTTTCTACTGCTCTTGGGAATTGCCTGATCTCTGTGTACCGCAGCTATTAAATTTAGGCCTTAACGGCCATAAGCAAATCAGGTTTTCAGACTATCCTTTACAGATATACATGATATAGGGTAGCATAATCTCTGCCTCCACTTTATGCAAATTGCTTTTACATATTCATTAGGGATACCCTGAAAATACAACTGTTTTTTGGCCTTTCAATGACCCAGAGTTTGAGATCCTTTTATCCTATATAATAATTCTCACCTCCAACGTTCTGAGGCTGCCTGGAACCGTGCTTTCCTGCCAGAGCAGGGTTGCCAGGTGGAAAATTTTTTTCTAGCCCAATCCAGCCCAAAACCAGCCCAAAACCCGCCCAAACACAAACCCCGCCCCTGACACCCCCACCCCCACCCCCGCGTCATCACCCCCGCCCCCGCCGTCATCGGCCCCGCCCCCGCCGTCACCGGCCCCGCCTCCCACGTCACCGGCCTCGCCTCCCCGTCATCGGCCCCGCCTCCCACGTCATCGGCCCCGCCTCCCACGACATCGGCCCGCCCAAACGTCACTAACCCCGCCCAAAAAACGTCACTAACCCCCGCCCCCCGCGGCCGAAAAAGGCAAAAAGCCGCCCAAAAAACCGCACAGAAACCCAAAAAACCGCAACCCGCCGTGGGCAAAAATTTCCCGCGGCGGGTTGCGGAAAACCGCCCAATTGGGCGGTAAAACCGCCCACCTGGCAACACTGTGCCAGAGCTGCTCAGGAAAGTGGAGTAGATGAAAGTGACATCATTCCTGAAGTGCCACTGATTGGCTGCTGTGACATGCTGCAGAACCTTCAATAGACAGGAGTGGAAGTGAACAAAGCAAGTCTATGGTAAGCAAGGAAGCCCATTGGTTAATCTCTGATTCCACTCCCCAAAGTAGCCGTCATTCCTATACACTAAAAAAAAAATGAAACCTAGGAGCTGCTTCTCATTGCCGTTTTTACAGCTTTTTCCACTGGACAAAAGGAGGGGGGAGACGCACAGACCCTGCAAGTGGAAGGGGGGGGAGGGAGGACCCTGCAACTGGGAAAAAGGGAGGGGGGAGGGGGACCCTGCAACTGGGAAAAAGGGAGGGGAGACCCTGCAACTGGGAAAAAAGGAGGGAAGGGATGGAGGGAGGGACCCTGCAACTGGGAAAAAGGGAGGAGGGGGGACCCTGCAACTGGGAGGAAGGGAGGGGGGGTACACCCCTGCAAATGGGAGACATACCGGGGGGGACAACCCTGGAACTGGGAGAGAGGGGGGACCCTGGCACATACTCTCATTCTCACACACACGCTCGCACCTAGTCTCACTGTCTCTCTCTCTGTCACACACACACACACTTGCACATTCACACTCTCTCAAACATACAAACTCCGAGGAAAACAGAAACGGGCCTTTTTTACTAGTTTATGTATAAACCAGTCCTTGGGGCACATCCAGCCAATTGGGGTTCTCAGCATATCACATTGAATTCAATAGGGATATCTTGAAATCCCCAACTGGCTGGGTGTGCCCCGAGGACTGGCTTGAAAACCTCTGGTCTCAATACCAGGGGGTCTCTAAATGTACATATAGCCTTTTCTGACCTACTTTGTAGGGACCTCTAAATACAAGGAACCTCATAGGCCAGTGGTTTCCAGCCCTCTCTTGGAGGGACATATAATAGAGCCAGTCGGGTTTCTGAATTGATATAGTGAGTATGCATGAGAGAGAGTTGCATGCAGTGGGTCTGCCATGTTATACAAATCTCATGCATCCTGAAAATCAGACCAGTTAAGTGTACCTTCGAGACAGCACTGGGACACCCTGTCCTAAGCCTTCACAATTGAATGTCTGTGTGCTATAAACCGATTCAGCAGGACTCCTTACTTCAACACACCAAAAATGATTCTTTAGAATATTTATAGAATAACTAATTCTATTGTTAAGGGCCTATATTTATTTCATACCAGAAAGTTGACCTTGTATAGTTAATTTTCAAGCGTATTTTCAAAGCACTTACAAAGTTACGTGGAGGGGCATTTTCGATATGACATCTAAATCTGAATTTGGACGTTTTACACAAAACATCCAAATTCTGAACAGGAAAGAAGTTCATTTTTGAAAATGAAAAACGTCTCTTTTTTTTTTTCCGAAAATACGTTTTGTATTTTCGACGTTTTTATTTTGCCATTTTGGAAAAAAAAAAAACATCCAAGTGCAAAACCTACAAAATCAAGCCATTGGGATGTGTAGGAGAAGCCAGCATTTTTAGTAGACTGGTCCCCCTGACATCCCAGCACAGCAATAGGGCACCCTAGGGGCACTGCAGTGGAATTCATAAAATGTTCCCAGGTACACATCTCATTATTGCGCCCTTACTTTTTCTGCTGAACCTCCCAAAACCCTCCACCATTACCATAGCCCTTATGGGTGAAGGGGGTACCTATATGTGGGTACAGTGGGTTTCTGGTGAGTTTTGGAGGGCTCGCAGTTTCCTCTAGAATTGTAACCGGTAGGGAGAGGTAGGAGTCTGGGTCCACCTATCTGCAGTGCACTGCACCCACTACTAGACTACTCCAGGGACTTGCATGCTATTCTGATGGACCTGAGTATAACATCTGAGGGTGGCATAGAGACTGACAAGTAATGTTGTCAATCACATTTTGGGGGGGGGGGGGGGGGGGGGGGGAGGGGGTTAGTGACCACTGGGGGAATAAGGGGAGGTCATTCCTGATTCCCTCCAGTGGTCATCTGGTCATTTATGGCACCCTTTTGTGCCTTATTCGTAATAAAAACCGGTCTAGCTCAAAACATCTAAGTTTTAGTCCTGGACGTTTTGGTTTTGTTCCATTATGGCTGAAAAACGTCTAGGTGTTAGGAACACCCAAGTCCTGCCCTGAACACATCCCTGAAACACCCCCTTGAGATTTGGACGTACTTTTGATGGACTTCATAGAAAAACGTCTAAAAAGAGGTTTTGAAAATACTGATTTGGACGTTTTTGTGAGAAAAATGTCCAAATGCAGACATGCCACTTTTTAGACGTTTTTCTCTTTTGAAAATGAGCCTGATAGTACCCTATGGAACTCTGTAAGTCTAAGTGCTTTGAAAATGAGCCCCTATATATTCCTATTTTTAAAGCCTCTGACTTCCAGCCTGCTTCCATTTTCCATAAATGGTCTTAAAGCCAAGGGCCAGCATGGTTAAGGTAAAAAAAAAAAAACACCACCAAAAACTAAGCCAATAATGCACTGTTAAAAATGGAAAGTAAGTTCAGTCGAGGAGAATAAGAAATATCAAGCTTGCCAATGTTTATGCTGTAAAGCGAATGCTACATACCTGTAGAAGGTATTCTCCGAGGACAGCAGGCTGATTGTTCTCACTGATGGGTTGACGTCCTCGGCAGCCCCCTCCATCGGAAAGTTTACTAGCAAAGGCCTTTGCTAGTCCTCGCGCGCGCATGCGCGGCCGTCTTCCCGCCCGAAACCGGCTCGAGCCGGCCAGTCCAGTATGTAGCAAGACAATACACTTCAAGGGAAGACTCAACTCCAAAGGGGAGGCGGGCGGGTTTGTGAGAACAATCAGCCTGCTGTCCTCGGAGAATACCTTCTACAGGTATGTAGCATTCGCTTTCTCCGAGGACAAGCAGGCTGCTTGTTCTCACTGATGGGGTATCCCTAGCCCCCAGGCTCACTCAAAACAACAACCATGGTCAATTGGGCCTCGCAACGGCGAGGACATTAATGAGATTGACCTAAAAAATTTACCAACTAACTGAGAGTGCAGCCTGGAACAGAAACAAACAGGGCCCTCGGGGGGTGGAGTTGGATCCTAAAGCCCAACAGGTTCTGAAGAACTGACTGCCCGAACCGACTGTCGCGTCGGGTGTCCTGCTGCAGGCAGTAATGAGATGTGAATGTGTGGACAGATGACCACGTCGCAGCTTTGCAAATTTCTTCAATGGAGGCTGACTTCAAGTGGGCTACCGACGCAGCCATGGCTCTAACATTATGAGCCGTGACATGACCCTCAAGAGCCAGCCCCGCCTGGGCGTAGTGAAGGAAATGCAATCTGCTAGCCAATTGGATATGGTGCGTTTCCCTACAGCCACTCCCCTCCTATTGGGGTCAAAAGAAACAAACAATTGGGCGGACTGTCTGGTGGGCTGTGTCCGCTCCAGGTAGAAGGCCAATGCTCTCTTGCAGTCCAATGTGTGCAGCTGACGTTCAGCAGGGCAGGAATGAGGACGGGGAAAAAATGTTGGCAAGACAATTGACTGGTTCAGATGGAACTCCGACACAACCTTTGGCAGGAACTTAGGGTGAGTGCGGAGGACTACTCTGTTATGATGAAATTTGGTGTACGGGGCCTGGGCTACCAGGGCCTGAAGCTCACTGACTCTACGAGCTGAAGTAACTGCCACCAAGAAAATGACCTTCCAGGTCAAGTACTTCAGATGGCAGGAATTCAGTGGCTCAAAAGGAGGTTTCATCAGCTGGGTGAGAACGACATTGAGATCCCATGACACTGTAGGAGGCTTGACAGGGGGCTTTGACAAAAGCAAACCTCTCATGAAGCGAACAACTAAAGGCTGTCCTGAGATCGGCTTACCTTCCACACGGTAATGGTATGCACTGATTGCACTAAGGTGAACCCTTACAGAGTTGGTCTTGAGACCAGACTCAGACAAGTGCAGAAGGTATTCAAGCAGGGTCTGTGTAGGACAAGAGCGAGGATCTAGGGCCTTGCTGTCACACCAGACGGCAAACCTCCTCCAATGGAAGAAGTAACTTCTCTTAGTGGAGTCTTTCCTGGAAGCAAGCAAGATGCGGGAGACACCCTCTGACAGACCCAAAGAGGCAAAGTCTACGCCCCTCAACATCCAGGCCGTGAGAGCCAGAGACTGGAGGTTGTGATGCAGAAGCGCCCCCTCGTCCTGTGTGATGAGGGTCGGAAAACACTCCAATCTCCACGGTTCTTCGGAGGATAACTCCAGAAGAAGGGGGAACCAGATCTGACGCGGTCAAAAAGGAGCAATCAGAATCATGGTGCCTCGGTCTTGCTTGAGTTTCAACAAAGTCTTCCCCACCAGAGGGATGGGAGGATAAGCATACAGCAGGCCCTCCCCCCAATCCAGGAGGAAGGCATCCGATGCTAGTCTGCCGGAGGCCTGAAGCCTGGAACAGAACTGAGGGACTTTGTGGTTGGCTCGAGATGCGAAGAGATCTACCAAGGGGGTGCCCCACACCTGGAAGATCTGCCGCACTACACGGGAATTGAGCGACCACTCGTGAGGTTGCATAATCCTGCTCAGCCTGTCGGCCAGACTGTTGTTTACGCCTGCCAGATATGTGGCTTGGAGCACCATGCCTTGACGGCGAGCCCAGAGCCACATGCTGACGGCTTCCTGACACAGGGGGCGAGATCCGGTGCCCCCCTGCTTGTTGACATAGTACATGGCAACCTGGTTGTCTGTCTGAATTTGGATAATTTGGTGGGACAGCCGATCTCTGAAAGCCTTCAGAGCGTTCCAGATCGCTCGCAACTCCAGAAGATTGATCTGTAGATCGCGTTCTTGGAGGGACCAACTTCCTTGGGTGTGAAGCCCATCGACATGAGCACCCCATCCCAGGAGAGACGCATCCGTGGTCAGCACTTTTTGTGGCTGAGGAATTTGGAAGGGACGTCCCAGAGTCAAATTGGAGCAAATCGTCCACCAATACAGGGATTTGAGAAAACTCATGGACAGGTGGATCACGTCCTCTAGACCCCCAGCGGCCTGATACCACTGGGAGGCTAGGGTCCATTGAGCAGATCTCATGCGAAGGCGGGCCATGGGAGTCACATGAACTGTGGAGGCCATGTGGCCCAGCAATCTCAACATCTGCCGAGCTGTGATCTGCTGGGACGCACGCACCCGCGAGACGAGGGACAACAAGTTGTTGGCTCTCGCCTCTGGGAGATAGGCGCGAGCCGTCCGAGAATCCAGCAGGGCTCCTATGAATTCGAGTTTCTGCACTGGGAGAAGATGGGACTTTGGGTAATTTAACACAAACCCCAGTAGCTCCAGGAGGCGAATAGTCATCTGCATGGACTGCAGGGCTCCTGCCTCGGATGTGTTCTTCACCAGCCAATCGTCGAGATATGGGAACACGTGCACCCCCAGCCTGCGAAGTGCCGCTGCTACCACAGCTAGGCACTTTGTGAACACCCTGGGCGCAGAGGCGAGCCCAAAGGGTAGCACACAGTACTGGAAGTGGCGTGTGCCCAACTGAAATCGCAGATACTGTCTGTGAGCTGGCAGTATCGGGATGTGTGTGTAGGCATCCTTCAAGTCCAGAGAGCATAGCCAATCGTTTTGCTGAATCATGGGGAGAAGGGTGCCCAGGGAAAGCATCCTGAACTTTTCTTTTACGAGATATTTGTTCAGGGCCCTTAGGTCTAGGATGGGACGCATCCCCCCTGTTTTCTTTTCCACAAGGAAGTACCTGGAATAGAATCCCAGCCCTTCTTGCCCGGATGGCACGGGCTCGACTGCATTGGCGCTGAGAAGGGCGGAGAGTTCCTCTACAAGTACCTGCTTGTGTTGGAAGCTGTAAGACTGAGCCCCCGGTGGACAATTTGGAGGTTTTGATGCCAAATTGAGGGTGTATCCCTGCCGGACTATTTGGAGAACCCACCGATCGGAGGTTATGAGAGGCCACCTTTGGTGAAAAGCTTTCAACCTCCCCCCGACCGGCAGGTCGCCCGGCACTGACACTTGGATGTCGGCTATGCTCTGCTGGAGCCAGTCAAAAGCTCGCCCCTTGCTTTTGCTGGGGAGCCGCGGGGCCTTGCTGAGGCGCACGCTGCTGACGAGAGCGAGCGCGCTGGGGCTTAGCCTGGGCCGCAGGCTGTCGGGAAGGAGGATTGTACCTACGCTTACCAGAAGCATAGGGACCAGTCTTCCTTCCCCCGAAAAATCTTCTACCTGTAGAGGTAGAGGCTGAAGGCTGCCGGCGGGAGAACTTGTCGAATGCGGTGTCCCGCTGGTGGAGAGAGACTACCACCTGCTCGACTTTTTCTCCAAAAATGTTATCCGCACGGCAAGGCGAGTCCGCAATCCGCTGCTGGAGTCTATTCTCCAGGTCGGCGGCACGCAGCCATGAGAGCCTGCGCATCACCACACCTTGAGCAGCGGCCCTGGACGCAACATCAAAAGTGTCATAAACTCCTCTGGCCAGGAATTTTCTGCACGCCTTCAGCTGCCTGACCACCTCCTGAAAAGGCTTGGCTTGCTCAGGGGGAAGAGCATCAACCAAGCCCGCCAACTGCCACACATTGTTCCGCATGTGTATGCTCGTGTAGAGCTGGTAAGACTGGATCTTGGCCACGAGCATAGAAGAATGGTAGGCCTTCCTCCCAAAGGAGTCTAAGGTTCTAGGGTCTTTGCCCGGGGGCGCCGAAGCATGCTCCCTAGAACTCTTAGCCTTCTTTAGGGCCAGATCCACAACTCCAGAGTCATGAGGCAACTGGGTGCGCATCAGCTCTGGGTCCCCATGGATCCGGTACTGGGACTCAATCTTCTTGGGAATGTGGGGATTACTTAGTGGCTTGGTCCAGTTCGCAAGCAATGTCTTTTTCAGGACATGGTGCAAGGGAACAGTGGACGCTTCCTTAGGTGGAGAAGGATAGTCCAGGAGCTCAAACATTTCAGCCCTGGGCTCGTCCTCCACAACCACCGGGAAGGGGATGGCCGTAGACATCTCCCGGACAAAGGAAGCAAAAGACAGACTCTCGGGAGGAGAAAGCTGTCTCTCAGGAGAGGGAGTGGGATCAGAAGGAAGACCCTCAGACTCCTCGTCAGAGAAATATCTGGGGTCCTCCTCTTCCTCCCACGAGGCCTCACCCTCGGTGTCAGACACAAGTTCACGAACCTGTGTCTGCAACCTCGCCCTGCTCGACTCGGTGGAACCCCGTCCACGGTGGGGGCGTCGAGAGGTAGACTCCCTCGCCCGCATCGGCGAAGCTCCCTCCGCCGACGTAGTCGGGGAGCCTTCCTGGGAGGTGGCCGCGGTCGGCACCGCACGCGGTACCGACGTCGGGGACCTCAACCTGGGCGATGGGCCAGCCGGCGCCACGCTCGACGGTACCGGAGGCGCAAGCACCGCCGGTACCGGAGGGGTAGGGCGCAACAGCTCTCCCAGAATCTCTGGGAGAACGGCCCGGAGGCTCTCGTTTAGAGCGGCTGCAGAGAAAGGCTGAGAGGCCGATGCAGGCGTCGACGTCAGAACCTGTTCCGGGCGAGGAGGCTGTTCCAGGCTGTCCAGAGTGGAGCGCATCGACACCTCCTGAACAGAGGGTGAGCGGTCCTCTCGGTGCCGATGCCTGCTGGGTGCCGAATCCCTCGGCGACCCAGAGCTCTCGGTGCCGACATGGGGAGGAGACCGGTGTCGATGCTTCTTCGACTTCTTGCGAAGCATGTCACCGGAGCTCCCCGGCACCGACGAGGAGGACGTAGAATCCATCCGTCGCTTCCTCGGGGCCGAGACCGAAGAGGGTCGATCCCGGGGGGGCTGTACCGCAGGAGCCCTCAGGGTAGGAGGAGACCCACCCGAAGGCTCACCACCACCAGCAGGGGAATGGACAGCCCTCACCTGCACTCCTGACGATGCACCTCCGTCCGACGACATCAGCAGACGAAGTCTCGGTACCACCGACGTCGATACAGTCGCCCGATGCCTCGGCACCGATGCAGAGGTCCGATGCCTCGATGCAGTCGATGGGGCGGCAGCCAAGGAAGATGGTCCGGACGCTGACGACGTCGATGCACTCGATGCCTCCGGTGCCGATGCCGACGAAGAGCCCGAGAACAAAACGTTCCACTGGGCTAATCTCGCTACCTGAGTCCGCCTTTGTAACAGGGAACACAGACTGCAGTTCTGAGGGCGGTGCTGGGCCCCTAGACACTGAAGACACGCAGAGTGCCTATCAGTGAGCGAGATTACCCGGGCGCACTGGGTGCACTTCTTGAAGCCGCTGGAAGGCTTCGATGTCATGGGCGGAAAAATCACGCCGGCGAAATCAAAAGCCGAAATGGCGAAAATTGAAGCACCAAAATTTAGAGGGAGAAAAATCTCGACCGAGGCCAAAAGAGGCCTACCCCGACAATGAAAGAAAACTTACGGGGCAAAACTGAGAAATACGGGAAGGGCAGAAAACCCGAAAGGGTCTTCCGGAACACTACCGGAGCGCTTCCCGAACTTTTTCAAGGAAAAAAAAAGGACAAAAACACGTCGAAAAGGACGCGCGAGGTCGACTCTCTGGGGCACGAACGGCGTAACACGACCGTACCGAGTGCGGATGAAAGAAGACTGGCCGGCTCGAGCCGGTTTCGGACGGGAAGACGGCCGCGCATGCGCGGTGCGCATGGGCGCGCGAGGACTAGCAAAGGCCTTTGCTAGTAAACTTTCCGATGGAGGGGGCTGCCGAGGACGTCAACCCATCAGTGAGAACAAGCAGCCTGCTTGTCCTCGGAGAAAGTAGTAATAAGCAGGCCAAGAAAAAGTTTGAAAAGATTTTTCCAAAGGCAAAAAAAATAAAAAAGTAGTAATAAATTTTTCAAGTACATCTGAAGCAAGAAGCCTGCAAAGGAGCCAGTTGCGCCACTAGATGATCAGTGAGTAAAAGGAGTGCTCTAAGAGGACAAGAAAAGCAAAAAAGCTAAATTAAATTCTTTAATTTAGTCTTTACTAGTGAAGGTGCTGAGGAGTTGCAGTTGGATTATTGTAATTCTGAGGAACTGCAGGAAATCACGATGAAACTGAACGATGTATTAGAGCAAATGAGCAAGCTTAGTAGCAGAAAATCCTCTGGGCCAGATGGTATTTACCCATAGTATTTCAGCAATTTCATATCTGAGTTCTTTCAAAACTGTAATCTGTTATCTATCACTAAAATCTGGCACTGTGCCAAAAGAACAGAAGTTGGCAGATGTATCACTGAGTTTTTAACTACTGACAGAAACTGTTGACTTCTAATGTTGGTGGGAGGCAAAATTGTGGAAGCTTTTGAGAGAAATATTGGTGAACATATAGACAGGCATGTGTTACTGAAGAGCCAGCATGGATATAGTACTACTACTACTCATTTTTATAGCGCTACTCGATATACGCAGTGTTGTACACATTATATGCAGGTACTTTCTCTGTCCCTAAAGGGTTCACAATCTACGTTTTTCTACCTGGGACAATGGAGGTTTAAGTGACTTGCCCAAGGTCACAAAGAGCTGCAGTGGGAATTGAATCTGGGTCTCCAAGATCAAAGCCCATTGCACTAACTTGTAGACTACTCCTCAACTCCACTTTAGTAAATAAGTCATACCTATTAGAACTTTATTAGAAGGTGTAAATAAATAACTGGATGGCAGAGTTTGAGGATATTATAAAAACATGGAATAGGAAGCAATGTCCTATTGTGGGGTGGAAAACTGGTTACAAAATAGGAACCAGAGAGTAGGAATAAATGGTCAGCTTTCTATTTGGAGAGGAGTAAATAATAGGGTGCCCTGTGAATCTGTGCTGGGACCAGTGTTTAACATATTAATGACCAGGAAGGAGCAAAAATTGAGGTGGTTAAATTTTCAGGTAACAGAAAACTATTCACAATGTTGAAAACACAACCTGACTGTGAGGAACTACAAAAGATCTTTTGAGACTGGAGAACTAGACATCTAAATGGCAGGTAAAATTTAATGCGGAGGAGAAATGGATTCTCTACGTGCAAAGTGATGCACATAGAGAATCCATATCTCAACTACATAATCACTACGCTGGATTCAACACTAGCAATACCCACTGGCAAATGAATCTTGAAATCGGCATGGACAGTACTTTGAAATTGTCAACCTGATGTGTTGCAGTGACTAAAAACTGAATAAAAAGATGGGAAGTTTAAGATACTACTACTGCTAATCATTTCTATAGCACTACTAGATGTATGCAGTGCTGTACACATTATATGCAGGTACTTTCTCTGTCCCTAGAGGGCTCACTAAGTGGAGGATTAAGTGACTTGCACAAGGTTACAAGGAGCTGCAGGGGGAAGTTTTTGATGCTAAATATGACCAAAACCGAGCTTCTCATTTTCCCCCCCAAACCCACCTCCCCGCTCCCCCCGTTTTCTATTTCTGTTGATGGCTCTCTCATTCTCCCTGTCTCCTCAGCTCGAAACCTTGGGGTCATCTTTGACTCTTCTCTCTCCTTCTCTGCTCATATCCAGCAGACCGCCAAGACCTGTCGTTTCTTTCTTTACAACATCCGTAAAATCCGCCCCTTTCTTTCCGAGCACTCTACCAAAACCCTCATCCACACCCTTGTCACCTCTCGTTTAGACTACTGCAATCTGCTTCTTGCTGGCCTCCCACTTAGTCACCTCTCCCCTCTCCAGTCGGTTCAAAACTCTGCTGCCCGTCTCATCTTCCGCCAGGGTCGCTTTACTCATACTACCCCTCTCCTCAAGACCCTTCACTGGCTCCCTATCCGTTTTCGCATCCTGTTCAAACTTCTTCTACTAACCTATAAATGTATTCACTCTGCTGCTCCCCAGTATCTCTCCACACTCGTCCTTCCCTACACCCCTTCCCGTGCACTCCGCTCCATGGATAAATCCTTCTTATCTGTTCCCTTCTCCACTACTGCCAACTCCAGACTTCGCGCCTTCTATCTCGCTGCACCCTACGCCTGGAATAAACTTCCTGAGCCCCTACGTCTTGCCCCATCCTTGGCCACCTTTAAATCTAGACTGAAAACCCACCTCTTTAACATTGCTTTTGACTCGTAACCACTTGTAACCACTCGCCTCCACCTACCCTCCTCTCTTCCTTCCCGTTCACATTAATTGATTTGATTTGCTTACTTTATTTATTTTTTGTCTATTAGATTGTAAGCTCTTTGAGCAGGGACTGTCTTTCTTCTATGTTTGTACAGCGCTGCGTATGCCTTGTAGCGCTATAGAAATGCTAAATAGTAGTAGTAGTAGTAGTAGTAGTGCTGGAAAAAAATATTGGGGGAGCTCTGGCACCCATAGTGCTGGTCTCAGGGATCCCTGCTTGATCAGGTATTTGAGTTGGTGGTTGCTGGGAGGAAGAGGGGGAAGAGAATGGGGAGACAATGTTGTGTCCACCCATTTTGGGCTTAGCCCCCCCCCCCCCCAATGCTGCACCTTTGGCTACATCACCAGCACAGAAATGCACCATACTGGCTTGGGAATTGCAGGGGAGAGATTACTGAAGTTGTGGTGGGAAGACAAAATAAAATAAGGCTTCTTCCTCAATCTATGTTTCTTTTTTACTTTATTTGAACAGGCCATGCCAGACTTCCCAATAAAATGTTTTCAGTTGAAAGTACTGAAACAGTGCTACTGCCTAGCCCTGTCCCCCATTTTGTAGAGAGAGTGCAGTTGTAGGCTGATCTCTTTATTGGTTGTACCTTTTATAGTTTGCCTAGCAAAAAGATCAAGATGGATTTCAACCATATTTATTTGCTGCCTTGTTAAAGGAATTCACTCAAGGCGGTGTACAGCAAGAATAGAGTGGAGGAGTGGCCTAGTGGTTAGAGCACCGGTCTTGCAATCCAGAGGTGGCCAGTTCAAATCCCACTGCTGCTGTTTGTGATCTTGGGCAAGTCACTTAACCCTCCATTGCCTCAGGTACAAACTTAGATTGTGAGCCCTCCTGGGACAGAGAAATAGCCAGTGTACCTTGAGCTACTACTGAAAAAGGTGTGAGCAAAATCTAAATAGACAGTTACAGCAGTAAAAGTATTGAAGCAACAATACCAATTATGGCATAGTTCGCTACATTACAATGTCAACACAAAGCAATTTAATAGACAGCATAGGCTGTAAGCAAAGATGGAGCATATAGATAGATGAGAGAGAGCAAAAAGGAGTAAGAAAATAAGTTACTAATTTAAAGAAAGTTGCAAATGAGGTCAGAAAGGTGCCTGCATATTATTTTAGTTAGGGTAGGAATAGGTAAACGTATGCTGATATAGTACCTGCAGCCGGTGTCATTCCTTTTGGGTCTGTGTGACTAGCAAGTTAGTTACTTCTTTCATTAAAGGCCTGGTTGAAGAGCCAAGCTTTCACTTGCTTTCTGAAGTACAGAAAGTCTTCTGTTAAGCGAAGCCTTTCAGGGAGTGCATTCCAAAGTGTGGGGGCTAACTCCAGAGAAGGCTTGCTTGCGGGTATCACATCGTGTCATGTCCTTTGGAGAGATTGTGATTAGACCTTAGTGACCTTGGAAGTGTGTAGAGGGAGATCGGTTCTTCAAGTACTCTGGTGGTGAAGGTGGTTAGCTTGGCAGAGTTTAAAAAGGGGTTATACGGTTTCCTAAAGGACAAGTCCATAAACCACTACTAAATGGACTTGGGAAAAATCCACAATTCCAGGAATAACATGTATAGAATGTTTGTACGTTTGGGAAGTTTGCCAGGTGCCCTTGGCCTGGATTGGCCGCTGTCGTGGACAGGATGCTGGGCTCGATGGACCCTTGGTCTTTTCCCAGTGTGGCATTACTTATGTACTTATTTAAGGGCCTTAAAGATGAAACAGTTTTAAATTTGTTGTACTGGTAGCCAGTGAAGGTTTTGCAAAAATGGTGTGATGTGGTCACGTTGCTTACTACTACTACTTATCATTTCTATAGCGCTACAACTTTCTATTAGTCTAGCTGCAGCATTCTGAATCATTTAGAGCTGGTGCAGACCCTTGGTAGTCAGACCAGTGTAGAGTGCATTACAGTAATTTAGTTTTGATGTTATCATGGCATGCACAACTGAGACAAGACTTGCCTTCTCAATATAAGGAGACAAGCAGCATAGTTGTCGCAGGTGATAGAAACTGCTCTTGAAGGTTGCTTGAATTTGGGGGATCAGAGTAGCTGTATTCCAAGGTTCCTGACTTGTGATTCAAGGGGAGTTCATATTTCCCAAAAGAGACTTTGAGCCAGATATTTGCCCATTTCTGTTAGGGACCCATAGAAGTCCTGTTTTACTTGGGTTCAGGCAGAGTTTGTTGTTTTTAGCCCCTTCTTGAATTGATGTTAGACAGGTAAACAGTTTATTCAGGGCTGTGGTTAAATCAGGTTCAATGGGTAGGAGCAGCTGCATGTTGTCTGCATAGATGTAGAACTGAGTAACTGAATCAGCTTGGCCAGTGGCTTGAGGTAGATATTGAACAGAATAGGTGAAAGTATTGATCCTTGTGGTACGCCACAGGTCAGTGCCCATGGTGGTGATCAGGTGTGCCAAACACTATGGACTGTTGCCCGTCTGATAGATAGTATCTGAATCAGGTAAGTACTGTTTCCAACCGTGGCCAATCCAGGTCACAAATACCTAGCAAGATCCCCAAAAAGTACAAAACGTTTTATGCTGCTTATCCCAGAAAGTGGATTTTCCCCAAGTCCATTTAATAATGGTCTATGGACTTTTCCTTTAGGAAGCCATCCAAACCCTTTTTAAACTCTGCTTAGCTAACCACCTTTACCACATTTTCTGTTCCATACCCGGGTCTGCATCCAGATTAACTTGGATCTATCCACTTTCTCTTCTATCAATCATTGAGTTTATCACAGATAAGTTTTCTGAGAAATGGGATGTTAGATCCTGGCCGGTAACTTTCAAGTTTCTCCTAGTCAAGGTTGTTGTTCTTTAGAAAAGGATGCACTGCTGTTGGTAGTTGCCCATTTGAAAGAGAGGAGTTCACGATTTTTATGGCACCTTCAGTGAGACCCCTGCTTGCCTGCTGCACTGTATTTGATGGTCTGGGGTCGAGGAAGCAAGTAGTAGGTCGGTCTCTTAGGATTTTGTCAAGGCCCTCCTCTGTTATTGGGTTAAGAATCCCATATGTCTGTGTCAGGAGGGAGCAAGTTTGTGCTGTTCTGGTTAGTTGATTGGAGACCGGGTTGGACTGCCTGTAAATCTTGGCAGAGACTTTTAATTTTGTTGGCAAAGTATGCAGAACTGCAGTACAGTTTTGACTGGGCAGGCTGGTTCTGTTGTGGGGGTTGCAGTAAGATGTTTATACTATGCTGAACAGGTGCTTGGTTGAATTGGCAGCCTGTTCAGTGCAATCAGAGAAATATTGGGGTTTTTTGGCTGCTTTTAAGGCTTGGCGGTACTTTGTTGTGTGATTCCTACAGTTTAGCCTGTCCTCATCCAGGCAAGATTTACGCCATCTCCTTTCCAGTTTCCATCCTTCGTGCTTAAGGGCCTGAAGTTCTGGAGAAAACCAAGATGAGCATTTGTTAGTGGTGTCATTTTCTCTAAGGTCTTAGCTAAGTGTGTATTCCAAATATCAACGTGCTCTGACACTGTAGTTGTCTTTTTATCCACACGTGGATAGTCCAAGGCCTCTAGGAACTTCTCAGCAGTTAGCTTTGTCTTGTCCCGATCACCTTCCAAATTCTGGAAGGTGCTGTTAGTTTCAGGTGGTCACTTAGGGAAAATGTAATTAGTCAACATACAGCAAGTATCCATTACACAGCAACCCTCACCCCCTCCAATCTGCAGCTAGTCCCATCCCTAAAAATCACTAAAAAGCCTCATGATATAAAGGGACCTTTAAAAATAAGAGTGTAGCTCTGCTCCAAATACAAGGGATTTGATAGGCTGTTCCACATCTATGGGCTAGTGATGGAAAACATCATGAACTGGCCCTGCACCATTTTCACACAATATAAGATCTGGCACAATCAATTGGTTTGTCCTTTGACAGCACTGGTGTGATCCGGGATGATCCCTATCTACAAGCTGTCTTAAATAGCATGGCACCCACTGAGGCATCCCCATAAGAATCAAGCTGCAAACTTTAAACTATAGCCACTGCAGCAGTGGCAACTAATGTAGTGCCTATAATTCAGTGGCAAATCTATTCTCCGCCTGAGTACAGACATGATGCTGCTGCATTTTGAATCAACCACATGGCTCTTGTAACCTCTCTAAGTAAACGGAGGAAGAACCTTTTAATAGATACCTACTGGGGTCTATAGCAGAATGTGACTTCTGACAGAAGAAGGTAGCAATGCTGGACTTAAAACAGTAAATATTCTGTAGAGAGATGCTGCAGTCCTGAACAGCTTTGCATCCTGATCACATACAAAGGCTGCAGTTGTTTCTTCACCACTGTGTCACATGTGACAGAAAAAAAAAAAGCTTCTCTGTGGTGTAATGCAGAGCAGGAACAAGAAAGTGCTAAATCTCAGCCTTGTTCACTCATTCCATTCTATTCATATGGATAAATGATTAACACCATTATTCCCTTCATATTGGGGGGGGGGGGGGGGGGGGGGGAGAGAAGGACTGGCTTCCTGGTCAGACTATCCAGGAATAGGATTTAGATCTTACTTTGCCCACTTTGCCTCCCAATAGCCACTTAAATTATAATCTTTTTTTTTAAGGAAAGAACTTAGTCTACTTGATGCAATTCACTTAAGCATTTGTTGGAAAGACAGGCTAAGACTAGAAAAACATTTTGATGTGGTATAAAATCTGCACTGATATATGAGAAAACACGTAACTTTGTCAAAGCAGCATGCAACCCGCACAGCTAGATTTCTGTCTGAGGATGTGGCTGCACTTTGAGTCATGTGACATCAAGCACATCCTTAGTCACAGAATAAACCACAGCTGAGCCTCACATAGGGGACACTAGCTTATTAAACAACAAGGAGCAGGATGTCACAGATGGGAAAAGCCTGGAATCTGTCTTTGAGACACTTCTGGGGCAGCCTTCTTTCTTTGTTTCTCATAAATCTCCCTCTGCCAGCCACCAGCTGGCTGTCATTGCTAGGGCATGTGATGGTGGTGGCATGAAGAGATGGAGTGAGGTATACTCTGCTGGTCATCTCTTAGCTCTTTTTTTAATCTGGAATTTTGGGATTCAATTTATGCAGAACTGATTTAGAAAATCCTGGATAGTGAAACAGAAATGTACAGTGTGACATCAGATAAACAGTTTATAAACTAATAGATCTTCAGCTTTCCCTCCATTTCTTCACTACTAAGCATTCTCTGTGCTTCCCATCTGTAGTGTTTTTTTTTTTTTTACTGTTACTGTTTTTGCATTCACTATTTTACTGATACTAAGATGTACAACAAAGATACTTCAGATGGAATAGAAAAGGTAAAGGGTGATCTGGATAGACCTGAGAAATAGTTAAAAGCTCAGCAGGCAAGTTTTAATATATAGAAAACCTGGTCCTGGAGTCACCCCAGCCAGTCAGGATTTCCACAATGAATATTCATGAGAGAGATTTGCATGCACTGCCTTCACTCATGAATATTAATTGTGGATATCTTGAAAACATGACTGGCTGGGGTTGCCTCCAGGACCAGGTTTGGGAACTACTGCTATTAAGTGTGATCATATATTACGAAACAAAAATCCAAGGGACTAGGCAGGGCAGGTTTAACAATAGGCAAAGTAGGTGATTACCTAGAGCAGCAGTAGTTAAACCTGGATGAGAAATCCTGATAGCCACACAATTGAAAGAACCATAAGCACCTACTATTACCTGCAGGGAAGGTGGGTGATAGTCAAATAGAGTATTTTGATATTGTCCCCATTATGTATGTACATATAAAACAAAATTTATCATATTTATTTGCTCACACCTTTTCAGTAGTTGCTCAAGGTGAGTTACATTCAGGTACACTGGGTATTTCTCTGTCCCAGGAGGGCTCACAATCTAAGTTTGTACCTGAGGCAATGGAGGGTTAAGTGACTTGCCCACGATCACAAGGATCAGCAGTGAGATTTGAACTGGCCACTTCTGGATGTCAAGACCGGTGCTCTAACCACTAGGCCACTCCTCCACTCCAATGTAATGCAGATTTTTAAAAAAGGTTCCAGAGGAGATCCGGAAAATTATAGACCGGTGAGTCTGACGTCAGTGCCAAACAAAATGGTAGAGACTATTATAAAGAACAAAATTACAGAGCATATTCAAAAGCATGGATTTAGTGAAGGGAAATCTTGCCTCACAAGTCTATTGCATTTCTTTGAAGGGGTGAACAAACATGTGGATAAAGGTGAGCCGGTTGATATAGTGTATCTGGATTTTCAGAAGGCGTTTGACAAAGTACCTCATGAAAGACTCCAGAGGAAATTGGAGAGTCATGGGATAGAAGGTAGTGTCCTATTGTGGATTAAAAAACTGGTTAAAAGATAGAAAAAAGAGAGTAGGGTTAAATGGTCAGTATTCTCAATGGAGAAGAGTAGTTAGTGGGGTTCCCCAGGGCTCTGTGCTGGGACCGCTGCTTTTTATCATATTTGTAAATGACCTAGAGATGGGAGTAACTAGTGAGGTAATTAAATTTGCTGACGACACAAAGTTATTCAAAGTTGTTAAATAGCGGAACGATTGTGAAAAATTACAAGAGGACCTTACGAGACTGGGAGACTGGGCGTCAAAATGGCAGATGACGTTTAATGTGAGCAAGTGCAAAGTGATGCATGTGGGAAAGAGGAACCTGAATTATGGCTATGTCATGGAAGGTTCCATGTTAGAAGTCACCGACCAAGAAAGGGATCTAGGTGTCGTCGATGATACGTTGAAACCTTCCGCTCAGTGTGCTGCTGTGGCTAAGAAAGCAAATAGAATGTTAGGTATTATTAGGAAAGGAATGGAAAACAAAAATGAGGACGTTATAATGCCCTTGTATCGCTCCATGGTGTGACCGCACCTCAAATATTGTGTTCAGTTCTGTTCGCTGCATCTCAAAAAAGATATAGTGGAATTAGAAAAGGGTGACAAAAACAATAAAGGGGATGGGACGACTTCCCTGTGAGGAAAGGCTAACGCGGCTGGGGCTCTTCAGCTTGGAGAAAAGACGGCTGAGGGGGAGATATGATAGAAGTCTATAAAATAATGAGTGCAGTGGAATGGATAGACGTGAAGCGTGTTTACACTTTCCAAAAATACTAGGACTAGGGGGCATGTGATGAAGCTACAAAGTAGTAAATTTAAAACGAATCGGAGAAAATTTTTCTTCACTCAACGTGTAATTTAAACTCTGGAATTCGTTGCCAGAGAATGTGGTAAAGGTGGTTAGCTTAGCAGAGTTTAAAAAAAAAAAGGTTTGGACAGCTTCCTAAAAGGAAAAGTACATAGACCATTATTAAATTGGACTTGGGGGAAATCCACTATTTCTGGGATAAACAGTATAAAATGTTTTGTACTTTTTGGGGATCTTGCCAGGTATTTGTGACCTGGATTGGCCACTGTTGGAAACAGGATGCTGGGCTTGATGGACCTTTGGTCTGTCCCAGTATGGCAATACTTATGTACTTACATAGATGCTCAAGTATAGGTCACATCCCTACTACCCCCCCCCCCCCCTTTTAATTACTAGGTCTCTGTGATGACTCACATATAGGTTGCCCCAGATCAACCACCTCTTACAGAACTCAATCCTTCAGAGGTTCCCTAATAGTCACTACCCATTGCAGTCATTAATTTTCAAAACTCTGTTAAAAGAAGCTTTACAAATGTTTTAATATACATTTTATTCTTTGGCCTGCTACATTGCTTCTGTTCAATTGTGACAGATCCAGCATGTTCCTCCCTGCTGACTGGGGGAGATGGTGGAGGGGGGGGGGAGGGGAGATGTAGGGAATACTGATAGACACATGTATAGATTGTTGCCCCAGCCCCAATTGTTTGACCTTAAAAATGGTCTAAACTTTTGTGACCTAGATGTAACATTTTAAGTGTGATGGCCCTCTATGAATCTTTAGATAATTGTTCTGGGGTGGTTGATGTTGGGATAATGAGTTTAATTTTCATCTCGGGGTTTGTGTGTATGTGTGCTAGGGACATGGAAGATAGAGGGGAGGGTCACTAGGCTAAAAGTTTGCCTAGGGTGCTTAATACTTTTGCATTAGCCCTGGGAATGGTATACGATAAGATCTGAGATCCTAATGAGCACCAACCAGTAGGGAGTTCTTGGTGAATGTAACTGGTCTCAAATTTGCAGTTACACTGTGAGGAGGTAGTACAGTCAGAGGAATATGTTAGGATGTACAGGAGAGGTATAACCAGAGGGGCTATTTCCTGCAATAATACATGCAGGAAGGGCTGTAAAATTGGGCCCTAGCTGCAGGCATTAGTGCCCAAAATTGCAGAATCAGGTTAGGAAAATTCTATTTTTATTATGGAAAATAGTTTACCTTTATGCAAAGGTGCTACATAATTACCAAATGCTATCAGAAACTTTTCCATAGCTGTTTGGACTGTTGCCACAGAATGTGTCCTGAGCTGCTGCAGGAAACTGGGAGCTGTGGTATAAGCAATGTGGAAAAAAAAGTTAATGTTCTGTGGCAAAATAATGCAGGTCCCGGTTCATAAGTTCTAAGAAGTAAGACTGAGGGATGCGGGTAAGGTGGGGTGTGGCTATTACACATTCGGACAACTCAAGATATTAGCACTATCAGTAAGCAGTTTTCAGCAGAACAGTTATTTTACAACATGATCCCAGAATCTAAATGAAATAAGGTGAGGAGCAACATAAGGAAACATTTCTAGATGGAGGGCAGATCTCGTATGGGTTAAATGCTGAATAGCGATAGCTAGGTTGGCCTCTGTGGTAGGTTAGTGCTGCTTTACAGTCTTCAACAGCTTCCATAGAATATGAAGGCAGATAAAGTGCTAATCATGTTACTTAGTCTTAGACAAACCCCTTTCCTAGTTTGCTGCTTTGAGTTCACCTGTATTTTAGGTTGTGGGTAGGATCAGGTTCCATCTTGCTTGCCCTTCAGCTAACCCTGGCTGAAGCATTTGTTAAATCTGCTTTCCTTTCAAGTAGATGACGCATGCGTTGGATAATTCTAGTTGTTTTGGTTACTATGCCGGTTGCTTTCTCTCTACTTTTAAATTATCTTTGGGAAGATTTAAGATTAAGGAGTGAGCTTCAAGCCTGTGGCTGACTCCTGATTTTATGCTTACAGGAAAAAGTGTTGTCATTTGAACTCCATGGTGCTTTTACTTTTTCCTTCAGTTGATCTACAGCGTTTGGGGAAGTGGTGGCATCAGTACGGATTTGCTGTAGAAGAGACTAGTAGAGCCAGGGCTACTGGAACTTGGCTCAGATTTAGGAGCTAGCCCCATCTGGGTAGCTGGATGTTTGGCCTTATGTGTGTCATTAAAACTTTCACAAGGCACTGTTATTACCTCTGCTGGGGTGGTGGGAGGGAGGGTGTTGGATCTTTTCCAAGTTGAAAGAGAAGACAAAGACTAAGCAAGGTAAACATGAACAGTGTGTGAGTTTTAATCTTTGTGGAGGAGTACCCTAGTGGTTAGTGCAGTGGGCTTTGATCCTTGTGAACTGGGCTCAATTCCCATTGCAGCTCCTTGTGACTCTGGGCAAATCATTTAACCCTCCATTGCCCCAGGTTCAAAATAAGTACCTATATATAATATGTAAACTGCTTTGATTGTAACCACAGAAAGGCAGTATATCAAGTCCTATCCCTTTTCTTTTTCCCAGTCGCACCCCCCTCTATCTCCTTTCTCTTCCTGCTCCATCTCACCTCCCATGTTTCACGCGGTTCCATCATCTTTCATCCACTGTTCTTTTCAGTACAGCTTTCAAAGTCCTACCAAGACTCAGAGCCCTAAGTCCTGGGAAGCTTAAAGAACACAAAAAGGGAGATGATAGGGGAGTCTGTCAGATATTTCAGGGCTTCTAATTAGGGCTGCTATTCTTAGGTGTTGACTGGAAAATATATATCATAATTAGGGGTTCCTTGAGGGTACAATCAGTGTTTACCAATGTTTCTGTACTAGAGCTAATATTGCTTTTTACTTTTCTGGAGGAATCAAATATTTGTATTTGTGTTGGCACAAAAAATGAGTGGAGGACGCAAGACAAGCTAGGGGGAGGGGTGAGAGTATGGAAAATGGTGTTTCCCCAGTCTTTATCGAATAGACACTGCTTTAATTTCTTTTTTTCTTTTGCATCGGGGGGGCTGTTTTATAGGTAGTGATCAGTTAAAACCAAAAATCAGAAGCCTTAACCATAATGCACAGAAAGTAATATTTTCCAAAGAAAAACACTTAAGACAATAGATCATGATTTAAAGTTGAAGGGTGAAAGGCTTGTGGTAAGTGCCTAGCAGAGGTGGTAATAAACTAGAACTGTGCAAAAGAATGCCTGGAACAAAAGACAGAGAATTAGTAGGAGGGGAGGGTGCGTGTCATCTAGCGTTTGTTTAGGCTGTGGAAATGTACATGGCAATCTACACAGAACAGGCTAAAATGGATCCACAACAAAGCGGATTGTATGCTGGTTGACCTACACCAGTTATCTTTGGGGGTCTTTTACTAAGCCATGGTAGCATTTTTAGCGCGCGGTAGAAATCAGCTGGCGGTAAACACAGATGCCTATTATGGGGGTCTCCGTGTTTACTGTCAGCTGATTTCTACCGTGAGCTAAAAACACTACCGCAGCTTAGTAAAAGACCCCCCCCCTTTAAGAGCTGAAGGAAACCATGAGGCTCATCTTTGTAAGTCTAAGGGGTCCTTTTACTAAGCTGCGGTAAAAAGTGGCCTGTATTAGACGCACGCCAGGCCAGTTTTCACCACATCTGCAAAAAAGGGCTTTTTTTTTTTGATGGGAAAAGGGCATGTGGTAAACATGAAACCGATGCATGTCCAAAACTGGCCTGAGCCCTTAACACCACCTGTTGATCTAGCGGTCAGGGTTCACACTACACTCGCGGTAACCAGTCAGCACACGCCAACTGCCAATTACTTCTGGAAACAATGCCCCTGGGAGGAAATAAATAAATCAGGCATTATGGGTGCACGCCAAATCTAAAATTACCCCTGGGGGGGGGGGGGGGGTGCGGTAGTCTCGTTTATGCACATGCTACACATCGCACCTTTGTAAAAGGGCCCCTGTATGCTTTGAAAATACACCTCTACGTAACTTTGTAAGTCTATTTGCTTTAAAAATGAGCACCCATACTGTTTAATAGGCTTCGGTATATTCTTCAGTATACAGGGGTTGTGGTGGCAGGTTGCCTACCATGCATGAGACACTTTGGCTATATTCCCTAGCTAATGCCAGAAAGGGTACGAAGTGGCCTAGTAGAGCAGATATTGCTCACAACTTTTCAAGCTGCTTAATCAGGATAGATAAGGGCAAGAGGGTTAAGGAAAGGGATTAGGATTTAGCGCACAACATTTTCAGTTGTAGTTCAAGATGAGTTACATTCAGATATAGTCTTTTTCCCAGGCGGACTTAACCTTCCATCGAATCAGGTACAAACAAACTAAGAGGCATATTTTCAAAGCACTTTGAGAGGCTAAGTTCCATAGGTTTCTATGGAACTTTGGGAGGCTAAGTGCTTTGAAAATATGCCTCTTAGGGTCCCTTTTATCAAACAGTAGCAAAAACTGGCATTAGGATACCCTTATGTGGGTCATTCATGCACGCTAAGGTCATTTTTACCACTAGGGTAAAATGGCCAAAATTCCTACTTCTGGTATTAATGGCCATGTGCTAATTTTATCAGTGCGTGACCATTAAAATAAATTAGGACAAGCCCTTACTGCTATCCATTATGTAGGCAGTAAGGCCTCATGTGCTAATTGGTTAGTGCACAGCAATGTAGAACATGCCCATTCTCTCCCCCAACACCAAAAAAATAAATCGGATTTTTTTTAGCACATGGGTAGTGCACACAAATAGCAAAATTATTTTGGCATACCTCAGCACACCCCGCGGTAAGCCATTTTTTTCTGCAATAAGCACACATCAGTGCACCACAACTTCGTAAAAGGGCCCCTAAGTGTCTCGCCCAAGGCCACAAGGAGCTGCAGTAGGGCTTGAAGTAGATTACCCTGGTTCTTAATCCACTGCAGCAGTGGCGTTCCTAGGGGGGGGGGGGCTGACACCTGGGGCGGATCGCCGATGCGCCCCGCCCCCCCGGGTGCAGTGCCTCCCCCCCTGGTGCAGCGCAACCACACCCCCCCCCGGCGAAAGGACACCCCCCCACCCCGGCGAAAGAACCCCCCCCCCCCCGGGTGCACGCCGCTGGGGGGGTGCCGCGCGCTGGTCAGCTTTGTTCGTTTCCATGCTCCCTCTGTCCCGGAGCTAGGAACTGTAACCAGACCCTGATGCATAAAAATTTGTCCACTACTTTTGCTGCTTTGATGACCTAAAGCAGTGGACTGAGATTTGATTGGTAATAGCGGGATAGAAAACCAATTTACCGTTAAATCGCGGGAGGATTGTGAAAAATTACAAGCGGACCTTACGAGACTGGGAGTCTAAATGGCAGATGACGTTTAATGTGAGCAAGTGCAAAGTGATGCATGTGGGAAAGAGGAACCCGAATTATAGCTACATCATGCAAGGTTCCACGTTAGGAGTCACCGACCAAGAAAGGGATCTAGGTGTCGTCGTTGATGATACGTTGAAACCTTCTGCTCAGTGTGCTGCTGCGGCTAAGAAAGCAAATAGAATGTTAGGTATTATTAGGAAAGGAATGGAAAACAAAAATGAGGATGTTATAATGCCTTTGTATCGCTCCATGGTGCGACCGCACCTCAAATATTGTGTTCAATTCTGGTCGCCACATCTCAAAAAAGATAATAGTGGAATTTGAAAAAGTGCAGAGAAGGGCGACGAAAATGATAAAGGGGATGGGATGACTTCCCTATGAGGAAAGGCTAAAGTGGCTAGGGCTCTTCAATTTGGAGAAAAGGCAGCTGAGGGGAGATATGATAGAGGTCTATAAAATAATGAGTGGAGTTGAACGGGTAGATATGAAGCGTCTGTTCACGTTTTCCAAAAATACTAGGACAAGGGGGCATGTGATGAAGCTACAATATAGTAAATTTAAAACGAATCGGAGAAAATCTTTCTTCACTCAATGTGTAATTAAACTCTGGAATTCGTTGCCAGAGAATGTGGTAAAGGCGGTTAGCTTAGCGGAGTTTAAAAAAGGTTTGGCCGGCTTCTTAAAGGAAGAGTCCATAGATCATTATTAAATGGACTTGGGGCAAATCCACTATTTCTGGGATAAGCAGTATAAAATGTTTTGCACATTTTTGGGATCTTGCTGGGAATTTGTGCCCTGGATTGGTCACTGTTGGAAACAGGATGCTGGGCTCGATGGACCTTTGGTCTTTCCCAGTATGGCAATACTTATGTATTACCATTGATTGTATTGCTTTTATTTTTGTTATTGTGATTTAGTAGCTAGTTCTTTTGGTACAGAATTCTTACAAATTTGTATTCATATACAATGATAAGTTATTATAGCTTTGACTTCAGCTTGGGAACGGCTTTTAACATATTCTAAATACCAGTGTAAATCATTATGAAGCTTAAAATCAGGATCTTTTGGGATATATTCAAGGACACTCAAACAAGGAAGAAATTTTTATTATTGTGGCTAGGGCTTTGGCAAGCGGCAGTTCTGCTTTTCTTCAAATTTCTTGTAAATGTGTAGTAAAATATTGTTTGTTTTTTAAAGAATGTCTGAGCGCTGCAATAAATGAATTCTCTGGTTGTTTTTGTGCCCTGGACAGATTGAATTATCAACATTCATTTAGGGGACAGAAATATAGTTAAAAGTAATGGCTGCAGAGCAGAATGTTTGCTAAGCCTCTGACCTGAGACAGTGGGAGCTTCCTTTTGGCATCTTATAAACCTGACCATGCTGCTGCTATGCTCTCTGTATACTTTTTAGCTGAGAAGTACCTGAAGGTTTGGCTTGAATTACTGTAATCTCAGATCATCTCTCTGCCTCTGCTGGATTCATATAATCCTCTAGACTGCCTGACACCGAGCAAGTCAGTCTAAAGAAAACCTGCATTATTATGCCTTAAAAAGCTGTCATTGGTTACTCCTTGGCTTCAGATTTTGAGTGCTTAGGGTTGCTGCCGCTGCCATATAAGATCAAATGAACTTGCCATTCTGGCTGGCTGAATTGCCATGTCTGCATCATACCGAGAGACTAAATTTTTCTCCTGTTACATTTTTTGTTAAATTTATGAAATCATTCATTCAGCTGCTCTAATTTGAAGGAGACCTGGAACCTTGAAACTATGTGTACTTTTTCTGAACTGC
Organism: Microcaecilia unicolor; assembly: GCF_901765095.1. Classification (NCBI taxonomy): domain Eukaryota; kingdom Metazoa; phylum Chordata; class Amphibia; order Gymnophiona; family Siphonopidae; genus Microcaecilia; species Microcaecilia unicolor. The sequence goes on along the minus strand of NC_044032.1, from coordinate 94,511,663 downwards.
CCTGGCAAAATACAAACACTTTCTGGTAGCATGTTGTCTCCTGCAACACCCAAGCGGCTGCCCCTTGCCATTGAATGCAGAGGATTAGTAAAAGCTTTAGCAGTCAAAAATAACTTGGGTCTGCCACCATGCCAGATGGCTTATGAGAACTGATGGTCACAATTTATGCAGTCTGGCCTCTGAATAAAGGAGCTCATCAGTAACAAACAGGAGCTGTAATGTTTTGGAACCGTGTCCACATTAACAGATGCTGTTTTCTGGAGGGTGGGAGGAAAGGAGCATTTGTATTCAGCACTTTATATTTGAGAGAGACCTGGGTTTGATTCCTCAGACTGGCTGTGTAGAGTCTGTTACTGCACATTAGTAGTGGTTATGGTCCGGGAGGAACCACAGGCCCTTGAGCTGTAGGTGGAGAGACATATTTATGAAAAATAAAAGGGGTGTTGGAGGTGAGCAGGAATCCTCTGAATAGTTACAGATAAAGAAGGTTCAAGGAACTGTCAAGCTAGAGAGCTGAAAATAGGGTAATGCCCGTGCCCCCCTCCCCCCCCCCCAAAAAAAAAACAATTGGCGCAAGAGATGGTGGCAGGGATAGTAATTTATTTTTTTCTTTTAAAAATAAAAGCACAATAATACCCAGTTAGGTGCTATCCACAGCATTTGCCTTTACCTTCAATTCTAGGTCCATTAGGGAAACCAATACAGTTTAAAAGCAATACTGACTCCTTCTGAATTGGAACATGATTATTATTTACTATACCGCTTTTCTTGCAGGCAAAACAGTGGTTTACAATAAAAAAACAGGAAATAAAAAGTAGAAAAAAAAAACTCCATTAGCCAATAGGAAAGAGCAAATTCCCAGTCCCAAGCAAACACTAAAATCTTAAGTAATAAAAACAGTCATCACAACTGATTATATAACACAGGCAGTAGATAAGCAAATTAGCTTCTTCCTCTCTGTAAATATATTATTTACGTATAGTATGATTAGGGCCCAGCAGTAGTAGCTGACTGTCGTGTCTCCTGCATTTACACTGGTGGCTGTAAAGGGTCATATGATGAATTGCTATATTAATGCTGTTCATAAAGCTACAGGATTGTGACATGCACAGCCATGTGAGAGTCAGCACGAGGTAGGGGAAGAGATGAGTGTTTTGAGTGTAGCTGGGAATGAAAACAGCAATGGAGTCAGGCTCAATGGCACCAGGCTGGGGAAAAATAAGTCACAGGGGAATTTTCCATGGGTGACATCTTAAATTTATCACACAGCATTCATGTAGAATCTTATATCAGGAATAAGCTCCTTCTTGCACTGAGAGAAAATCTTAATTTGCATTTACGAAATAACTTAAGCATTCTTCAAGCAGTATTGCTTTAATTGACAGTAGGTTATTATATTGGGAAATTTTAATATTTTGTAACTTATTTTATTACGATTAATCAGTGGCCTGTTTTAACTATATTCTCATGTACTGCAAATAGTGGATATTAAGTTAATAAATCAAATCAAAGGAGGACAATTGTGATATGCAAATCTATATAGATTTTGTCTAGCCTCTAGCACAGAAGCAGCAGAAAGTGAAGTGAAAATCCTAGTTGGCTGCTGCCTCAGAAACAACCCTTGTGTGGCATCCCAAAATCACATCACAGCTAATTAAATAAGACAAATTTTGGAGACCTTTGGGGAAAAAAAATAAAACGGAAAAGGAATGGAGGAATAGTCTATAGCAGTGTTTCCCAACTTCTTAAAGCCAAGTACCCCCCCCTCCCCCCAAATCAAACAAATGTTAACAGAGTATCCCTGATCGCTATAACACATATAGGTAATTGGAAATGGCATGTAGACATGATCTGTTAGATTTCATTCTCACCTAAATTGTCAGGCCCCTCAACAGTAGTTCTTACAAACTGAGTAAAATGGAACAATGAGAGTTAGATGGGGTCTATTTATAAAAACATGAGAAAAAAAAAGTTCCACACAAAACTGGAGAACTTGCCCATAGTGATTGGGCAGATTCCTTGTTACATTTTCCTAGAGAATAAAAGCTGAAACTTGATTGGTCACTATGGGCAACTTCTCCACTTTTGTTTTTTCTTAATAACTCCAGTGAACAAGGCACCTTTCTATACACATACCAAAAGAAAACTACAAATAAATAGCACATAGTATAATAATTTTTTTAAATATTTTGCTCAGTAGTAGCTCAAGGTGAGTTACATTTCAGGTACACTGGGTATTTCTAGTAGTGACACAGAATTGTCTTCAGAATATACAAGGAATGCAACCACAACCACGTAAACTCAAAGTGTGGCCTGTTGCCTCTTTCAGCATTCTGTGCTTAGAAAAGCAGCAGTTAGCATGATTTGTTATATTTCATGCTTTTGACTGGTAATTTTTCTAATTATGTTGGTCCCAGTCTCTGGTTTATGCTTTCCTCTGACTTATTACTCTCTTGCCAGGATCTCCTTACCCATTGGACATTTCTTCTCTGTCCATGTCTGTCATCCATCTTTCCTTCTTTCCCTTTCCCTGTTCCTAACATCTCCCCTGAAGAGGTGATGACATCTTTAAAGTTCAAATAAGCACATTTTAGAAAATCACATGTATACCCGAGTTTGATTTGTCCCTGCCTTTTACATATCATGTAAAATTAATTTATCTTCTTGGGCAGACTGGATGGACCGTTCAGGTCTTTATCTGCCATCATTTACTATGTTACTGTAGAGCACCTCTGATTCTGATATGTCTCTTAGCCGGAGATTATTTCTCCTGGATCCATTTTCAAGGTCTTCATTTTGCCAAAGTTTATTCACTACTTTTCCTTAGTTCCATGACTTTTGCCTGCAGTATCAGTATCTTTCATACTGCTCTACTTTATTTTCCACCTCCTCAATACCTCACCCTATTTGTTATTGCAGACTGCATATCTGCCAACCATTCCGAGCTCCAAGATCAATTTTAATCTCACGGAGCTTAAACAGACCTAAAGGGTCTTCATCAAAGGCCAAAAAACCTAATAATACCACAGGTTTAAACTTTCTACAATATCTGTGGTCAAAAATTATAGAGCGTCTTGCATATTTATCTTAGTTATACTATGGGTATAGACCATATACGATCTCCATTATACACTATTACACTTATCTTTTTAAAAGTGCTGCATAATGGATTATGCTGCTCATTCAGGTATTGCGCTGTGTAGTCCTTCACTTCCCGCTCCGAGCCGACGATGGCCAGCGTTTCGCTGCTTCTTCAGGGTCTCGGGCCAAAAATGGGACACACGCACAGCTCTCCAGGGCAAATCTGGAGAGCTGTGCGTGTGTCCCATTCTGTTCAACAGAGAGATGTAACTTCTTAGGCTGTTGATTTTGTGGAAAGATCGTCAGTTTGCAATCTTTGACAATAATTTGTTATTCTGCCAATAAAGATCTTCTTTAAATATTAAAAAAGTGTAAGTATAGTATACTTTAAAACAACATAGTAACAAGACTATAATACTCTCAATGTCAATATAATAGACTGAAATTGGAAAAAGCTGCAGATTGGAAACAGACAGACGAGATGAATAAGACAAAGAAAATTGGGATAATAGATGGGGGTGGTTACACTGAGGGTAAACTGTATGTGCAGTCGAGTAAGGTACAGGCAGCTGCTCTCAAGAGGGTGTGTGGCAAGCTAGTCCTGTTACCATGTATGGAGTGGAAGGAGAAACCCATAACCCCAGCGAGAGTTTAGCTGCAGGCAGAGGAAATATATTCTGGTCTGATCAGCTGCAAGCCATTCCTTTTCTGAAGCATCTGTGAGGTACTGCAACTGTTGCCAGGAGCAGGCTCTTAAAGAACTAGTTTTCTAGCAAGCTTCTGACACTCAATATTCCTACAGAGAGCAAATGTGCCATTATTAGACAACAAATGATACTATTCCCTATTTATATGAAATTCCAGTGCAGTAAGCCATGATCTGCATAGTTTCAGAATGCTTTAAGTACCCGGCCGTTTTCATGTACTTGCCACTACAGTTATAATACCACAGACTAACAGTACTTGGCATAATTGCTTTGTGGGTTATAGTTACATTCTGCTGGTTCAAATAGCAGTGTGATGTCACATTTTCCATCAAACTATTGTGTTGCTTTCTCCATGGGAGACCACAGTGAAAAAAAAACTAAACATAATACCACCCATGAAAAGGTTGTATATAAGTCACAGCATTATATGCAGAAAATCCTTCCCGATACCTTATTCCTAGTGGCTAGTATGGGCTGGCACACACAGAAGTTGCTTTGTCCCCGTCTCTTTTAATAGTTTTTCCATTTACAGGGTCAAAAATGTTCATGGCTTATGCATCATATTCTTAAATAGGAAAGTTAGACTCAGTCTTTGAAATATTGCTCCCCTGTTCTGAGGAGATATTTTTCAATTTAAAACCTTAAGCCTTTGCTATTGCTCCAATATATGTATAAACAGATTGCAGGTGCAGTGGACTCCTAGGCCTTTTTTTTTTTTTGGGGGGGGGGGGGGGGGAGGGAGCTATCAGGTTGGTAAAATGAATAGAGTGCTCATTCCATACAGGCTGCCATCAAACTATTCCTTTGTGATCCAGCATACTTACAATTATATATTGTAATATGGACATAATTAGGATTTTTCTTTGAGCTTGAGGAGCATTTTTTTTTAGTTGGTAAGACTGCGGCTGAAGGAGTCCATAATCCTACATTTCAACAAGGTTGTTTTTACAAGCTGCTCTAATAGTGGTTTTTTCTTTTTCCCCCTTTTAGCTGTATCTTCAGTCCAGGATGAAAGGAGACTGGGCCAGGCTGGTCCGCCCCACAGTTCAATTTGCTCTTATCGCAGTTGCAGTTTATGTAGGTCTCTCGCGTGTTTCTGACTACAAACACCATTGGAGTGATGTACTCACTGGACTGATACAGGGAGCCATAGTAGCTGTGCTGATTGTAAGTACCTCATTTGGAGTGTGCAGTTTTAAAAAGGGTGCTGCATGACATTGTGCATCTCTTTGCAAAGCTATATCTATTTACAATACAAAACAGAAAAAGGTACTATATGAATAGCAATGATTGCAAAAGCCAAAGGGTCTGCTCTTTCCAAAAATAAAGGCGAGAACAGAGGGAGAAAGGTGACTACGCCCAAGAGATTAGATGGCCCCGATCTCCCACAATCTTCCTATGAAATACCCTGCGTGACTTTCCTCATTCCGTTCTCTTGTGATACTGCCAGAACTGCAAGCCCTATGTCAACCCATACAGTTCACAGCAACAGTTTTTGGGGGTGGGGGTGGGGAGAATGCAGCCCAAAGCACTGCTGCTCTCCTTTTGCTCCTGCCAACTGATCAGTGGTGGGCTAAAGGTTCTGGGGAGCTTGTGAAATTAGAGGGGCTGAGGTGGTTGTATGTAGGGGTTGACTGGCATTTACTAAGAAAACTTGAGAAGTATTTAGGAAGGACAGATACGTAGTGGGTCCCTGGCAATTCAAAGCCAATGGGATACCTCAAATGCCAGAGGAAAAAAAAAAAGTTAAGTTGCTTACCTTTAACTGGTGTTTTATTAGGATAGCAGGATACAAGTTCTCACAGATAGGTGACTTGCAGCCTTATTTTCGAAAGTGACGGGCGCCCATATTTCAACCCAAATTGGGAGATGGACGCCCAAATCGGTATAATCGAAAGCCGATTTTGGGCGTCTTCAACTGCACTCCGTTGCGGGAACGAACAAAGTTGACAGGGGCGTGTTTATCGGCCAAGGAGAGATGGGCGCCTTCGGCTGATAATTGAAAAAAAAGGGCGGCAGAAGCGAGAATTTGGGTCGCTTTTGCTGGACTCTTTTTTTCACAACCCAAGTCCCAAAAAAGTGCCCCACCTGGCCAGATGACCACTGGAGGGAATTGGGTATGACCTCCCCTGACTCCCCCATGGTCACTAACCCCCTCTCACCACAAAAAATAACTTTAAAAACTTTTTTTGATAGCCTGTATGCCAGCCTCAAATGTCATACCCAGCTCCATCACAGCAGTATGCAGGTCCCTGGAGCAGTTGTTAGTGGGTGCAGTGGACATCAGGCAGGCGGACCCAGGCCCATCCCCCCCTACCTGTTCCACTTGTGCTGGTTAATGTTGAGCCCTCCAACCCCCCCCCCCCCCCAAAGCCACTGTACCCACATGTAGGTGCCCCCCTGCACCCCTTAGGGTGTAGACTATGGGCAGTGGGTGTAGGTAATGGTGTAGACTTATGGGCAGTGGGTTTTGGGGGGGATTTGTGGGGGCTCAGCACACAAGGTAAGGGAGCCATGCACCTGGGAGCTATTTTAATTTTTTTTTTAATTTGTAAAAGTGTCCCCTAGGGTGCCCAGTTGGTGTCCTGGCATGTGAGGGGGGCCAGTGCACTACGAATCCTGGCCCCTCCCACGACCCAATGCCTTGGATTTGTTTGTTTTTGAGCTGGGTGCCTTTGGTTTCCATTATTGCTGAAAACCGATAGCGCCCAGCTCAAAAACGCCCAAATCCTAGGCTTTTGCCCCGCACAACCCGTATTATCGAAAAAATACGGTTTGTCCCGCCCCTTCGCATGGCCACCCACAGAGATGGGCACCCACTGTCGATTATGCCCCTCTTTGTCCAACAGACCCTCCCACATGGTAAACTGTTACAAAGTTGAACAAATTTGTAGATGTCTCATCAGATGTAGTTAAGTGTTCCCTCTGATTTTACAATTTTGTGAGTGGATGTGCTCTAAACATTAGGTATAAAGTTTTGCAAGTGAGTGGTACAGCAGCCCTGTCCTCTTCCCCACAAGCTGTTGTTGCTTTAGTACCACCACTTACTGCTCCCACCAGGTGCCCAAGCTTTTTGTCTATCCCTTCTTACTTCTCTCTAGCTTCTCTCATGATAGGTACTCCACTCCATTTTCTTCTTTTCCAGTTTCCCATTCCACAATTTCCATCCCTTTCACCTGTTTCCTCTATCTCCACATCATATACCTCCATTTCCATTCTAATCCCTTACCACCAATAGCTTATTATTTCTCTTTATCATCACTCACACTTTACCTCCTTTCCTCAGCCTTAGCATCTATTACCTTGTCACCTTCTCCTTGCATCCCCTCCCTGCATTTCAAATCTGCCTCCTTGAAGAAAGAGAAACACTAATTTTCTCCTGTAATAAGCAAAATACAAACATAAAAAATTGCATTGGCATCTTGACATTCCAGTCATTAAAGACTGAAAATGAAATGCTTATTTGTTCACATACCTTGTCTGGACTCCCCCCCCCCCCCCCCCCCTTACCTTGTCTGGACATATAAGCTATAGCCAACTACAGCAGTAAAAATATTCACACAGTACAAATTATGGCATACTATGCTACATTACAATGTCAACACAATACACAATAAAACATTTTAATAGATAGCAAAGGGTATAAATGTATAGCTAGAATAACAGGAGTAATTTAAAGAAAATTGCAAATGAGATCAGAAAGGTGCTTGAAGCATCCAGGAGCTGGAACTCGAAAAAGGCGCAACAGACAATGGGATAGTCAATCTAAAATTTAATAAATAGATTTTTGTGAAGCAGTGGTGCAAAATGGCTCTGACTCAACATGGCACCATGTTTTGGCACAACAGTGCCTGCCTCAGGAGTCTAACAAATATAGGTATAACTGAGTAGAACTGGGTAGCAGTGTTGAGTGCTGTCTGAAGGTCTTGAAAAAGACCATGCACAAAAGATTTAATGCACCTTTCAAAACAGTGTGATAATCCAGCAATGAGAATGATTGATTGTAGTGCAAAGGCGTGTGCAATGTGATGCAGGTAAATATTCCTTACTGAAACGATTGTGCAGAAAAGGTTTTGAGTCAGAGCCATTTTGCACCACTGCTTCATAAAAAACTTTTTATTAAATTTTGGTTTGACTATCCCATTGTCTGTTGAGCCTTTTTCCATTTCTGCTCCAGGGTGCTTCTGCTCTTCAAGGTATTATTTTGTGTTCAGTTACCTTGTGGTTCAGAAAGTTGCTTAAATATTATCATAACTTCTTCCTTTAAAGGCCTGGTTAAAGAGCCAAGCTATCACCTGCTTCCTGAAGTAGATTGTGTTAAGCAAAGTCTTTCAGGCAGTGCATTGTTAGAGGTCTCTTTTCTACTTTCTAGCTGTTGCTGTTCTCTGAAGTCCATTTTCCTCCTAGCTTTGTTCTTCCTTAAAATTTAGAACTGATATTTTTCTCCCTCTCTTTTCTTCTCTAGCATACCCCTTACACACACACACACACACACACACACACACACAGATAGGCAGTGGAATGGAGTGGGCCATGGTCTTACCAGCTTTTTTTTTTGTTCCACATAGCATTAGCAACTGGAGAACTTGAGAGTCAAGTGCAGAATTTGGTTTGTTTTAGAGCTTGACCGAAACCAAACCTGTGACCAAAATTGGCTGCTCTGTGTCAGAAGAAATCAAAGCCAAAAATGAAACAGCCCCTCAGGACCCAGCCACAGCTCTCCCCTCTCAAGCCCTTTCCCCGGCAGTACTCTCCTGGCCCCCCCCCTAATCTAAGTTACTCCCAGTCTCTGCTCAGTCACCCCCACCCAATCTCCCCAGTTCCTGCAGTGATCTAAATAATGGCCCTCTAGGGCAATAACATTTTCTCCATTTAACTATTATAAAAACGGCAATTGTGCTCAACAGCTGAAGTATATACTAATGGTTCTCAATCCATACAATGGAGGCACTGCATGCAAATGTCTCTCATGCATATTCATTGTGGGTATCCTGAAAACCAGACTGGCTTGGTTTGTCCCGAGGACCAGGTTGAGAACTCCTGCCTCAAAATCACCTAACATTAAAACTGAATTGACCTGTCATAAGTTAAGGTTAAAATCTGAGGATTCATCTCCCCTCGCCATAGATCAGCACAGCAGGTATAGTAATTACCAGTACGTTCAGCAGTGTTGCCACACTGTCTCCAGTCCTCCCCCTTGATGAAGTTGTGCAGATGCAAACATGATAAAATGTCCTTTCTCTTCTTACCATGTGGAGCCAAGTCTTGTGGCTGAAGCTGATCTCATAGTTTCCACCATGAGACTTTGCTCCACATGGCAGGAAGAGAGAGGACAGATCAGCATGTTTGCTACTGCATGACTTCAAAGGAGAAGATTTGGAGATAGCATGGCAACATTATGGAAAGTACTGGCAAGAACAACTGACCTGTGGAGGTTGAGGGGGAACAAGTAGTAGTGACCCTCAGTCTCATTAAAATATATGGCACTTATTTAATTTTCAGCTTAAAATTTTGTATGCCCTGCACATAAATTGGACACTCTTATATTCAATTTTTGGCAATAATTTCTTGATTTACACATAGGGTAGTTTGTTTTTGCCTGCATTTGTCAAGTGATGTTATTGATTAAATTATTGTTATTTATTGACTGGAATAAGCCTGTATCTATTGTGCTCGTCCACAGCTCTAACCAGAGAAGTATTTTAAATAATGGTACTACTATATGAAAGACCTAAAACAAAGTGAAAAAATATGGCAAAAGGTATGTTCACAGTTTCTGAACTTACCATTTTTCCCACTTCCTCCTTACTGTAAGACTGACCCTGTGGTAGCAGAAGCTGACATGCACATGAAGCATGCTGGAGGTGGTGACGGCCTACAAACAGAGATGGAATCTGAAGCCCGCAGAGGAAATGAATCTGCTGGCTGTGCATCTCTCTTCAAGGGAACAGGGGCTAGTCAAGTTACAGAAAGGCAAAAGCACATAGACTTAGGACAGCATCCTGAATGGTTCCTGATGGGAGATGCCTGGCATTGCTTTGTTTTATTTTAAATTATTTGCGGTACTTACCTTTCAGATTCTCCTGCTGGGTTTTTCTTCCCATTAGGGACAACTCCCTTGTCCTTCTTTCTCTCCTTTTTAAACTTCCCACCCTAGACAACATGTACTGGAGCACTTGTTCTGCCACTTGTAAGGAAATGCTTTGGTACTGATCATTATGAGGTGGGGGAGGAAGATAGTCACAGTGACTTTCTCTCTCCCTGCCCATGGCTGAGCACAGCAGACTCAAACTACAATCTGTTGTACTACATTGTCCACAGGAATAAGAGGAGCCAAATTTCCTGCCACAGCTTGTTTGTTCCAGAAGAATGCTACTGTCCTAGCACTCTGTAAGGCTTATATCAGAAAATGTGGTGCCTACTTGCAGACTTTATTTACTAAAAGCAAATATGCTTACAGATTGTTGCATACTGAAAGTGTGCACACACAGGATCCCCCTCAAAGACACATTCACGGTGAAGAAGAAAAGGGAGTAGTGATATAACAGATTATCAAAACTACAACCTAACTTGAATTCTCAGTCATGTAGTTCAATCCAGTACATATACCGTATATACTCAAATATAAGCCCATCTGAATATAAGCAGTGATAACATTTTTCCCCTAAGGGGGAAAAGTTTTACTTATTTATTTGGGATTTTGCTCACACCTTTTCAGTAGAGTAGCTCAAGGTGAGTTACAGTCAGGTACACTAGGTAGTTCCTTGTCAGGCTCACAATCCAAGTTGGTACCTGAGGCAATGAAGGGTTAAGTGACTTGCCCAAGATCACAAGGTACAGCAGTGGGATTTGAATCGGCCACTTCTGGATATCAAGCTTGGTGCTCTAACCTCTAGGCCACTTCTTCACTCCATGTTAACTTGAATATAAGCTGAGAGCTTATATTCAAGTATTCCTCTCCCATGGTGACCGACATTTCTCTCCCTCTTCCTCCTCCTCCCACAATGGATACTTTCCTCTCTCTCTTCTTCCCTCCCCTGCCAGTGACTGGCACATCTTTCTTTCCCTCCCTCCCCTGCCGGTGACTGGCACATCTTTTTTCCCCTCTCTCCCCTGCCGGTGACGTGTGTGTGGTGGTGGGGGACACAAGACATGCTGGTCACAGCGCTAGGGGGAGGAGAAGTGCTTACTGGACTATAAGCAGATATCCCAACTTTTGGGCCCCCAAAAAACACCTTATAGTTGAGTATCTATGGTACTGATTTATATAAATGGTGTCACGTTTATTTTAGCATAGCCTCCTGTTAAACCTTCCACATACCTTCTTTCAGCAGCAGCATGATCCATTAATAATACATGGTATTTCAGCCTACAAGTGGACACATTTGTGTACAGTTTGAAGGCATGACATCTTTTGATAAGGACTGCCAAATATGTATATACGTAAATGAGCTTTTGAGATCATACAAGTCCTTTTTGTTTATGGCTAGATAGCCTCCTTGTAGTGTGTTATCATATCTGAAGAAGTAGGTCTAATAAATCATCCTAATATATGTGTATTTTCATTTAGGTTGTTTATGTGTCGGATTTCTTCAAGGTGAGGTGTATATTTAATGACAAACCGGAGGACTCACATACCACTTTGCGAGAGACATCAACTAACGGAAGTCACTATGGATCTAACCACCAGCCATAAAGGACTGAAGTTACAATCCTGAGCAGAGCTCTCTGCTTTCTCAGAGAATGTTTCACAAAAGAAAAAAGTCTTCTTGTGTTAAAAATATATTATATTTAAATGCCTTTAATGGACTGCTGCTGCTATACCTCTTAAATGCCCACTTTACTTGTATATAGCAACAATGACCACCAGTATGTACATGCAATAGCTTTAAAATCTTGTGCTTTTAAGCATCCATCACCTATACAAACACATTACTCAAGTATTCATCCTGTAAATTTTTTTTTATTAAAATAATGCAGTAATGCCTTTCTGTACAAACATTAGAATGTGTAATGTACTTGCTCCACCGAGTACAGATTCGTCCCATGAACATTAAAATGTTTACAGCGAATACCGGACTTGGATAACTTCTTAAAAATCAAGTAAAAGAAGTATAAAACAGATACTGATTCTGGCCTGCTGCCTAACATCTGCAAACTTTCACCAGCCACAGACCTTCCTCACGTCTTCCTCAAAGATAAAGGCTTGCAGCAAACACGATATCTCTCTTGATTTTTGTAATTCCTACCCAAAAAGAAGGACAACAAAAGACATCAGGGCTAAAATCAAGACCTAAATTGCCAACATAAAATCTACAGTGTGGGATCAGAATCATGTCCATTATGAGCAACTCAAGGTTGGGGGGAGGGGGTTCCTTCATATCAGGCAACAGTCAGACGTTTGAAATACTGAATAAATATGTACAGCTGCTTAGTGTCATAATAATTTGCAGATGGATTACTTAAGAGGACGCTCCTGTAACAGATATGTTTACTCCCCCCCCCCCCCCCCCCGAAAAAAACATGAAACCAGATAATTTGCACCTCCTAGAACAGGTGTGGGCAACCTGTGGCCTGTCATTGAATTTTATGCAGCCTGTGAAAATATGGGAAGTATACACAGAAATCATCATTAACCAGAGTTTTGGCAATTTTTAAATATCGTATTTTGCAAATATTTTCATATAATGTCCACTTTAGCAGTTTGTTTCCATCATTTTTAGTTAAATTCTTACTCATCACAGAAGGTACACTTCTGGCTCCAACATAATGTTGCAGCCTGCCAGGGACAATATTGACATTCACGTAGCCCTCTGTGAATAAAGGTTGCCCACCCCTGTCCTAGAACAATGGCTCCTAGTCAGTTTTTTTTTTTTAACCATATCCACAATGAACATGAATGAAATGAATCTGAATGCAATGGAGGTGAGTATGCTTATTTATCTTACGTACATTTTTTGTGCATATCCTGAAAAGTGAAAAGGTGGGTAAGCACTGATGTGGAACTAGAAGATGCAGTTGGGTAATATCCAAAATCCGTCAAAATAAAAAAAACATTTTGAACTTTATCCAGAACACACTATATTTGATCGGATGCATGTATGGAGTAAACTGGTAAATAGAAAAGTATATTATCCATGTACAATGACTAACAATTCTTAAACTCTTGTGGATAATATATGGTTGGATAACCTGAACAGCAGCAGGATATTTCTAGAAGTATCCAGAAAACTGCGTGTACGTCTATTGGACAGATGGTAGCAGATGCAAAAAACCCCCCAATGAATTAGCACAGGTCTGAATTTTATGAGCAATAGCACCAATTGTCAAAGCCTGGATAAAGTGATTAAAATAAATTATGCTCTAACTGCATTTTCAGCATGATGGACCTTGTGCTCTTGGAAGACTATACATGATAAGGATGAGTGAGACTAAGTGGCAAACAGCCCTTGTGAACAAAGATTTGGGCACCTGTTTACTAAGCCGTGTTATAGGCGCGTTAGCATTTTTAACACACGTTAACCATGTATGCACATTAACAGTGTACGGGCCTACAATATCCTTATAGGCGCCTACACATTTAGTGCGTGTGCTAATTGTAGGTGCGTTAAAAAAGCTAATGCGCCTTAGTAAATAGTGCCCTTAGTGTGCTAATATAATTAAGCCACATGTAGCCAAACAATGAATTGCAACTTGTTACACGGTAGGATTGTGCATGCGTTTGAAACATGGGAAATGTCAGACATATCCTATTCTCAAAAGGAAACAAAGAGAACCCCCCCCACCCCCATGAAATTGCGTTTTTTTCCCATATGTCATCCATACTACACACTCTTCCCAAAGAATGTGCCCTCCTTCAAAACAGCAGGCACGTTTGATGACATTGCTCCAGTAATGGGGCAGAAAAAAAAAAAAGCCAGGAAAACCCTGGACAAAACAAACATTCCTGTAAACGACATGGAAAATCACCCAAAATGAAAATGTTCTGGCTGCTGCTCCTACTATACTGTTGTCTTAACAATGAAAGAAATAGTAGATAAAGCAATGTTAAAAATGAGAAAATATCATGCTCATGCACTTATTTTAGAGTCAGGAATGCATTCAGTTAAAGTCTAGCAACTTTTAAACATTCCTTCTGAAGAAGACTAGCAACAGCCTCATCCTAAAAGTGCATTCAAAATCAGCATTAAAATTTTGTGCATGAATATAAAATCTGGTTCAATTCTAACTTTACTTCCAATGCAATCAACTAGTTACATGTAAAAAGCAGCAAATTAAAAAACAAAACCCTCCCCTCCCCCACCAAACCACAGTACTAAACCAGCTGCTGTAATGTGTTTAATTCTATATTAACTTTATTTTCAATTTGACTTCACTTCCATTTTCATGTCAGTGTTATTTATACTGGAGGTAAAGTCAATTCATAACTTTACCTTGATGCTCTCTAGGCCAGGGACCTCTTGGCCCAGGCTCCATGCATAGGGAGGCTCTTGATCAGACAAGCTTCCCCCTAACCCCCCCCCCAAAAAAAAAACAAACAAACAAACAAACAAACAAACTCTGGCCTTACCAGTGGACCAATAATACCTACCCCTGTCCCAGGGAAGTGTTCTCAGTCATTTTCTTCAGTGGGTGCCATCTTGGAAAATAATATCAGCTGAGTTTAACCTGACATCATGGATGTATGTCAGACTGCTATTTTCAAAGATAATGCCAGCAAAAGAGGATGATCTTGAGGACTCTCTTATGGGTCAGGATAAGTATTAGTGGTCCATTGTGGATGGAAGGAGGGCAGGGATTTGGCGGCTCTTTGGCTGGTATTCTCCCTGTATCAGGTGCCAGGCCCAGGGACCAAAAATTTCACTTCACATCTAGAATTTAGTGTTAGTTTAGTACTCATTTTTTGTGTGCACTGCAATACTTGTTGCATTGAAAATGACTTCTGGCCTAGCACACAGTGGTTAACTGCTGTATTGAGATAAGGGCTTAGTGTGCTAGTATAGTTCAGCCACATACCTGCACAGATAAACAACGGAATTGAAACGCTGAAAAACTTGTAGAAACAGACTAAAAATGAAGACTTATTGAGCATATTAACAAATTTATCACATTTACCATAAATGTATACAGTGCTAAAAATGAGTACTAAATACAAATCCCATGAAAGTGTCTGGAAAACTAAAAAGCTGAAATACCAAAGAAATAACTATAAAATAGTGTGGACAGATGTTATTAGAAATGTTTTTTGTGGTTCTATTCTACAGCTGCCAAAATGTAGTACAATATATTTTAATATCTTTAATTCTCTTTTCCCAAGATGGAAGTAATGTAGTAGCTGTGTTAGTCCACTTTTAAAGGTATTTATTACCCAAGATGGAAGTAATTTTTGGAGATGGGCCTTAACTACATGCTAAAATACTTATATCCATTTTAGATAGATGCAATAAAAGATGTTTGTTTGAGGTGCATACCTTCTGCAAATTTATTTTCCAGTTCTGTATTTCCGATGGCTTTTGCTGCTTGACACATCTGTCGAAGCAATTCTTCTAGTCTCCTCATGCAGCGAATTATGCTTCCTGGATCAAAATGGAGAATAAATCTATTACCCAAAATGCAGCTACTACTTTTCGAACAGTCATAGCGGAAACTCTAATTAAACCAGCATTACGCCTGGTTTACCATCAGCACACGCATGAGCTTATGACTCACTAGGCACCTGGCTGTTCGGACTGGTTGTCAACATTATGGAGGCAGAACTCTTGGTCCCCAGCAAAAGAGGACTGACATGCTGACTAAGAAACAGTTAAGGCCTGGGTTCCTCAGGATAGGCTGGTGAATCGACTGATGTAAGAATTACCATACAAAGATTAAGTGTCAGGTCAACCTAAGGTCTAAATTATGAAAAACAGTCCCTTTCTTAGCAATTAGCAGAGTCTAAGGCTCTTTCTACTATGGCAGATTAATGCTTTGCCTTCTGAACCCCTGGGTTCATAACTCTGGATCGTGACCGAGCAGGATGATTTGAACTCCTCCATACACAAGTGCCTCCAAATTTTAAGAGTCTGTCAAGGTTTGCAGAACCAGATATGGAGACGGTGCTGCCTAGGAGGGTCCAGGGCATATGTTCATTTTCTTTCACCCCCATCAGTATGGCTAGAATTGAGTTGTGGCAGGTGCCTAGAAAACTGTATGAGTCAAGACACCACAAAGGATTAAAAAAAAATACAAAAACTTTTTTTTGGCATTAAAATCTGTGCATCAAAGCATACTGTAAAATAGTCCAATTTTAAAATCTTTGTACAAGTGTTTCTACATTAACTCCTGGACAGCTGTTGAAACTTCACACTAGATCTTAAACATGAAATTAGAATTAGTAGGGCTGCATTTTGATTAAAATTTTTAATCATGTGATTAAAGGAGGGGCATAGCCAACAGTCCATGAGGGATGGGCACATATTTTTTCCTCCCCCTCCATTAGGTATCACCTTGTCTGCAGCTCTCAATTCTTCCCTTCCCCCTGCCCCCCCAAAGTCCGGCATCTCTCAAGCCTCCCTCCCCCTCGTACCTGTCTGCGGCTTGCTCTTCCTCTCCCCTGCACACCCACAGTACAAAGTCTTCAATCTCTCTCCTCTCCCGGACCTGACCACGGGTCTCCCCCCCCTCCCCTGCAGTACCTTTTGAAACGGGAAGTCTTTGGCCCTGCAGGCCAGTGGCAGCCATACTGAAATGCTGCCTGCGGACTGCACTGGGCCTTTTGGCCCACCCCTTCCGATGCAACGTTCTGCTAAACACGTTGTGATTGGCTCAGGGACTTCCAGGTCTCTCAGCTTAGTGAAGCACTGCCAAAAAAAGATGTTTTTATTATTGCAGGGGGGGAAAGGCGGCCAAAATGGGCATTTTTTTGGATGGGCATCCTCAACTGCACTGTCCTCTGGATCGTTGTGCATCTGAGGGGGTAAGCAGCGCGGCGTCTTCGGGGGGTGGAGGGTGGGGATGACGGCCAAAATAGACGTTTTTATTATTGCACTGACAAGCACTTGACTTATTTTCCCCCCCGATTTTTTGTTTTTTTTTTTACTTTTGTAGCAGTTTTTCAATCCCACGCAGCCCCAACGAGAGGTACAGACCTCTATAGATTTTCCAGCGTTAAGGCAACCGGAAAAGGTTAGTGCATCTCATTACAATAGGGTTTCTACACAATTTGCTCATCTGCATTCCATTTTCGTTAGCTGCTACCGTTGTCGGAAAAAAGTCTTTAGTGCATGCCAGGGTTTACTACTTGCTCGTTAAGTTTAATGCATCTGGCCCTGAGAGGTGATGGAGCCAGTAATGTTGGGCAGAATGTGATTATTAATTGCGATTACATTTTAAAATTGTGGTTAATAATTAACACATTGAGGGGTTAACCATAATTAACTTGCAGCCCTAGAAATTTGGCATTACCAAACATAAGACAAAGTTTTATTTTGGAAATAGTTTCTAAATGTATACTGTTACCTGGGAGATATACTTATTTCAAGTATCCTTGAGAAGTAAGTAAGCGAGAGTGGTCTTCACTTATCATCTACTATGGTATGTGACCCTATCCAAAGGGTAGGAATGAAAACCAGTGAAATGTACTTAAATTCTAACTAGCAATCCCTGGCCATGTCTGAGCACAAACTAACTCTGCAGTGCTTTGTCTGAAATGTGCCAAAATTATTTAGAAATGGGAGAGACCACCAGATTCATTTCAGTAGAGACCTATGAAGAATTAAACAAACATTCTCCAGAGAAGTCACTATCTATTACACAGTTATCCTGACCCATTTCTAACGTCAAATAAAATACTGTAATCACTTGGAAAATAACAGGTATGAAACAGTGAATGTGCAGAACAGCACCACTTACAATTCATCTAAAAATCCCACCTCTCTAATATCTTTATAAAAAAACATTAGCAGAAATATCCAGCACTTCCTGGGGAAAAATACAGTAAGATGTGTTATGAACTATGTCAATTACACTAACAGCATATTTTACTGGAAATACTTTTATATATATTGCTTTAAGAAACTACCATAGCTAGTACCTTGCCTACAAACTACTACTACTTAACATTTCTAGAGCGCTACTAGGGTTACGCAGCACTGTACAATTTAACAAAGAGAGACAGTCCCTGCTCAAAGAGCTTACAATCTAATACTACTACTACTTAACATTTCTAGAGCGCTACTAGGGTTACGTAGCACTGTATTTATTGCTTGATAAACAATGAGAGTAAATTTTCAGCTGTGGCAATCGGCATTTACATTAATATGTATATTCTGCAGTGCTGAATGCACATGGGTAAATAATGCTGGTCACTGTCCTAGCTAAATGGTTAGTTTAGGCTGAATGCTGCTAGCTGGATTACACGGACACTTTATCCTCCCTAGTGACAGAGCAGTTACATATATTTTCAGCCCACTGTTATCCACTGAGTAGCTGAAAAACTACAGATCAGACAGTTATATATTTACCAGTAGCTGGTAAACTTTTAACTTCCTTTGAATACCGATCCAAATATCTTCAGTTTTTCTTCCCCATTTCAACTTCTGAAGTAGCACTATGCAGTTCAGAATGACTGAAACAACCGAATCTTAATATACAGTTTGACCCTGCCATTTTTTTAAAATAGATTACATTTCCCTTTGCCCCTGGCATGTGCTATCTTTTGGATTTGAATGGCATATTTATAGATATCAGCATTCTTGGTACATCTTCCCCCTTTACACAAGCTGCCAGTGTTGTTGATTCAATTACATTTCAAACAGAAATGAATCTCTCTATTTTTTAATTCAAATTTTCTTGTCAAACTGCTAAGCTGGATAAACCACAATCATCAACTCAGGATCAACAATGGCAGAACTTTTACAATGTTCCATAAGGATCCCCCTCTACCTAGTATCAAAAGCAAATTCCTCCCCCCACTCACCCTTCCCCTATCACCAGACTCCAATACCCACGGCCCATTGGTGCTATCCTATCCTATCTCCCCATCATTTCCTAGCTCCCAAGCTATGATTGTGCTTCCAGCTGATATAGGGACACCACACTTTCTCAAACTGAGTCAAGGAATCATTTCTTAAGGCAATGATCCTGAAAAGGAAATACACATCTCATACTGCAAGTTTCCAAAGTAATAAAGAATCTTCTTCTAAAACACAGCTATTTCCAAATAGAAGTGTAGCTAACTGGAAAAATAAGATGGGAGAGGTGGAAAAGCAGATAGATAAATGGAAGTGGAAATATGACAGATGGGGAGGAATTGGGGAAGATTAAAGCAGGTGCTAGGTAGATTGGATCCTTAGCATCTCAGAGATGGACAGAAGAAATCTGGCGACATTCCAGATGGAGGATGAGTTTGTAAAAGAAGACTAAACGGAGTGTCAGGGATAGAAGCAGTAGAATAGAGAAGTTGATTGTTGTACATATAGCAGCTGGATTGGGATGGAGGGCAGAGAGTGGGTGGGAAGGTTTAAATAAAGTTTATGCAAGCTTTAGAAGTTAAATGTTCGATGATAAAAGCAGATAAGTTGCAATGTTGGAACTGATTGTTGAATTGAGTGTTTCCAATACACATTTAAATATTGGGGGGGGAGAAAGACAGCCTCTCAGAGACCTAACCTGCACAGTTATGTGTCAAGCAGGAGAGACAGACTTGGAGCTTCATGTTAGCTGCAGTGGCAGGGCTGACCAGGTTGCTGACATGGAGAATCGCTGATCTGCTATGTAAGACTCAAAGAATATGCACAGGTAGTGCTGAATGTCTTGGATACAGGACAGTCTTGCTGCCTCACTGCAGTTTGTTTTTCCCCCTTTCCTTCCTAATACTGTGGTCAGACTTGGTTTCTTAAAATGTCCGAGGACGTTCTACTGGGTGTTAGTTTGGGGTTGGGAGGGCCTGCAATATGCAATGTGTATGGCAGAAAGGGGGAATAGTAGGGCTGGGGGGATATGTTTGGTGGTGGTTGCAGTTTGGGTTACTTTACATGATTTAAGGCGTGCACAAGTTCGAGTGCAAATGTCAAGGGTGGGTAGGCTGGGTGGTTGAGTTGGGCGGGGGGGGGGGGGGGTGTGGAGGGAGGTAGATATGGAGGAGTAAGAGGATGCAATGTGTGTGTGGGAGGGTTAGTTATCTATGGTCTAAAAAGCAAGTATGTGGGGGGGGGGTGGTGAGAGTTTGGGAGGTTTGTCATGAGTGTCAATGGTCCTGATTAGGTTCCCACCTGAAGGCACGTAATCAGGAGGGAGTACAGGCTAGTTCTGTGTTCTCTAAAGCTAGCAGTGGTGAAATGTGGGGGCAGGTGGAGAAGTAAGAGAGGGGGAATTGGGATAGTAGTCGGCACAGAATGAGGGTTGTTCTGATTAGTTGTTTGGGTGTGAAAGTTCAAAGCTAAAAAAAGTTTTGGCAGGCAAACACTGATAGGGATAGAGATGTTTCTTACTTTGCTGTACTGGATGAGCAGGTCGGGGGTGATGAACCCGGGGCCTATTGGAGGGCCCACTCATTATACAGCTTGGGTGATATGTTTTCGTAGGAGGTGGAAAAATGGGATTTCAGTTGCGAGTATCATTTTTGAATGTGAGGGTGTGCCAATGGATGCACTTTGGTAAGATCTTTGCAAAGATTTTTTATATCTATCTAAATAAAACAGGCCTCTATAACCCACAGACAGACCTGTTCTTACCCTCTTTATGGATCAATGAAGTATTCCCTAAGGATTGATATTCCACAATCATATTCATCCAATTATCACAGTTAGAAGACTAGTGTTGTTCTCAGCCTACATTGTTTTGCATCATAGTCTATCATCATCCAAGCTAATTTTAGAAAATTTGATAGTGTTTTGATAGATGCTGGGCTCGATGGACCTTTGGTCTTTCCCAGTATGGCAATACTTATGTACTTACTAGTAAAAAAGGCCCGTTTCTGACCCAAATGAAACGGGCGCTAGCAAGGTTTTCCTCATTGAGCAGTTGCTTGTGAGGTGCGATTCCCTCCCTCCCGGCACCATCCCACCCATGGCGATGCATCCGGCCGCAGCCATCCAACCCACCGTGCCCATCGCACCCACCTTCGCGTTGGTTTGGCGGCGGGGGACCCGGAACCCCGCCACCACAAGTCCTGTGTGCTGAGTACGGCGTCATCGTCGGCGTTGGTAGCTGTGCAGGGCGGAGTTCTGTGCGTCTGACGTCATGCACGTGCAGGACGTCAGACGCACAGAAGCCCTGCCTCCACAGGCTAGGAACGCCGAAGATGACGCTGTAGTGAGCAGACAGGGCTTGTGCTGGCGGGGTTTCGGGTCCCCCGCCGGCAAAGCAACGCAAAGGTGGGTGTCTCAGGAGGGGGTTGCTGCGGGGGGGGGGGGGGGTGCTGGAGGTCCTTGTGTTGAGCTGCAGCTTTAGGGGGGGGGGGGGTCAACCGTTTTTTTAGGTGATTTTTTTTTTCCTGCTTTCGATTTCATGACGTTTGACGCGAGGGCGGGGCACGAGTCTGTGGGGTGGTTTCACCACCATGAATCCACGAACCGTTCTGGGAGACTGACTGACTTCAGTGACGTCAGTGTCCTCAGAATGTTGAGGTTGCTTTTTATTACAGTAGATTAGGACTAGGGGGCATGTGATGAAGCTACAATGTAGTAAATTTAAAACGAATAGGAGAACGTTTTTCTTCACTCAACATGGAATTCGTTGCCAGAGAATGTGGTAAAGGCTGTTAGCTTAGCGGAGTTTAAAAAAGATTTGGATGGCTTCCTAAAGGAAAAGTCTATAGACCGTTATTAAATGGACTTGAGGAAAATCCACTATTTTTGGGATAAGCAGTATAAAATGTTTTGTACATTTTTGGGACCTTGCCGGGTATTTGTGACCTGGATTGGCCACGGTTGGAAAACAGGATGCTGGGCTCAATGGACCTTTGGTCTATCCCAGTATGGCAATACTTATGTCTCTGTATTTCTGCCCAATTAAAGCTAACCCTGCTCTAGGGCTGGATTTTAGATTTGATGCCCATAAGCAAGTCCAAACAGCAGATGTAAGACCTCGGGGGGTGGGGGTTGTGTTGGAATGGGCAGCGGATGTCACAGATCCCAAAGATTGCACAGCCAGAACAGGAGTTGATAAAAGCCACAGTAATTCCCCATTGAAAACAGGACATGCACATGGCCCTAAAGTAAGCAGTCTTTGATCTGGGTATGTTTGCATCTTCAAAATGTGGCACCTCAGTTAGTTGCCTATGCCTAAATCCAGGCCTGCCTTACTCAGATCATTTCTACAAGCACTAGCATAGGAGTTAGGGATAAGCTTGCTTACAGATCCATGTTTCCATACTCTCTTAGAGTGTCAAATAATCTGCTTGCACACATAGCTCTTCTGGATGATTGTTCCACAATCTAAGTGATAATACTGAAATACAGAAACAGAGAAAAATGAAGGCAGATAAAGATCATATGGCCTATCCAGTCTGCCACCCATGCCATCTACTCTCCTTTTCGCTCCCTTGCTCCAAACTCTCTTGAATTCAGATACAGTTTTTGGCTCCTCTACCTCCACCGGGGCTGTTCCATGAATTCACCACCCTTTCCGTGGAGAAATATTTCCTCAGGTTACTTCTGAGTTTATCTCCTTTCACCTTTATCCTATGCCATCTCATTCCAGAGTTTCCTTTCAATTGAAAGAGACTTGCCTCCTGTGTATTTATACCGCATAGGCAGTGGTGTGCAGGTAAATGTTTAACAACAGGCTCTCTCCCTGGTCCACCTCTGCGCCCCCTCCCCCCAAATTGCAGAGCTGGCTATAGCCGGGGAGAGAGCCTTGGGGGGTGGGGGGCAATGCATTACTCTCTCCAGGAAAAAAAAAATTAAATGATCCCAGGTTCCAATCTAATTCATGTTTAATGTGGGATAAAATGCCATAAATAAGTAAATAACTATAAACTTTTAATGTTGAGCACTTAATTCTCAAAGTAGACATATTCCAAACACTATAATGAAAATAAAATGATTTTTTCTACCTTTCTTGTCTGGTGACTTTGTTTTTCTGATCATGCTGGCCCAGTATCTGATTCTGCTGCTATCTGTCCTCTTAACTCCGTTTCCAGGGCTTCCTTTCCATTTATTTCTTTACTTTCCGCCTTTCTTCTTCATTTCTTGCCCTACATCCGTAAGTAAAAGCTGGGTCCTACTCCGCAGACTTGACTGTCCAGTGGATCTAGCTTCTGCCTATTTTCTTCATCCATGTGCAGTTTTACTCCTCTCTTCCTTTCCCCTCATCTCATCTCCTTCCTCACTCTTCCCTCCCCTCCATCCATGTCCAGCATTTCTTCTCTCTCCCTTCCCTCCCCTCCATCCATGTCCACCCAACCCTCCTCTCCCCTGCCCTTTCCTCCCCTCCATCCATGTCCAGCAACCCTCCTCTCCCCTGCCCTCCCCTCCATCCATCCATGTCCAGCAACCCTCCTCTCCATCCATCCATGTCCAACAACCCTTCTCTCCCCTGCCCTCCATCCACCCATGTCCAGCAACCCTCCTCTCCCCTGCCCTCCCCTCCATCCATCCATGCCTAGCAACTCTCCTCTCCCCCTCCATCCATCCATACCTAGCGATTCTCTTCTCTCCCCTGACCCCTCTTATCCATCCATACCCAGCGATTCTCTTCTCTCCCCCTGCTCCCCCTCCAGCCATCCAGACCCAGCGATTCTCTTCTCTCCCCTGCCCCCCTCCAGCCATCCAGACCCAGCGATTCTCTTCTCTCCCCTAACCCCCTCTATCCATCCAGACCCAGCGATTCTCTTTTCTCCCCTGCCCCCCACCATCCAGACCCAGCGATTCTCTTCTCTCCCCTGCTCCCTCCAGCCATCCATACTGAACGATTCTCCTCTCTCCCCTGATTACCTCCGTTGAAGCGGCCGCGTCATTGAAAGCCCTGCCCGTCTCTAGCCTTCCCTTCGTGAGTTCGTTGCCTCAGAGTGCTGCCCTCGTGGAAGAGGAAATGATGTCAGAAGGTGGGACTCTGAGGGAACAACTCATGAAGGAAGGCTAGAGACGGGCAGGGCTTTCAATGACGTGGCCACATCGTCGGAGGTAATAAAAACGATTTAAAACCCCCCAGGGTGGTGCAAGCAAACGAGGGCAGTGGTGGGTGGTGAGGTAAACGGGGGTAAGCATGGCTTGTGGCGCCCTCCTGCCATGCTTACCTCATTTACTGGAGCCGGCTCGACGTGCTGAACAACTGGCTCGCAAGGTCTTTAAAAAAATAACAACCGGCTCTTGTGAGCCGGTGCGAGCCGGCTCCAGCACACCATTGTGCATAGGTATTTAAACATCTCTATTATATTTCCCCTCTCCCACTTTTCTTCCAAAGTATACACATTAAGATCTTTATGTCTGTCCCCATATGCTTTATGACAAAGACCGCTGGCCTGACTCCATTCTGTTATATCCTTTTGGAGGTGCAGTCTACAAAATTATACACAGTATTCTAAATGAGGTCTCATCAGACTCTTATACAGAGGCATCATCACCTCCTTTTTCCTACTAACTGTTCCTCTCCCTATTCACCTATGCATCCTTCTAGCTTTTGACGTTGCCTTTTCTACCTGCTTGACCACTTTAAGATCATCACATAGAATCACAACTCTTTCATGCACAAAAATTCTTCACCCTCTAAACTGTACCATTCCCTTGGGTTTTTGCAGCTCAAATGCACGGTCCTGAATTTTTTCGCATTATATCTTAGCTGCCAAATTTTGGACCTTTCTTCAAGTTTCGTTAGGTCTTTCCCTCATGTTATCCACACCATTAGGTGTGTCTACCCTACTGCAGATCTCAATCATGCTATTTCTCCTCCCAGAATGTCAAAGATTTTTTTGTAACATGCATGACTGCTTACATATTTGGAAAGCTTTTCATTCAGGTTCCTTGGAACCAAACCATTTACGTACTTGTATACCAAAATAATGACAAACTTGCATCCTGCTTCAACTGGAAGCTAATGGAGTGTTTCATGATCAGTGAGAAATAGTTCCTCCCACTATCCGTGCTGTAGTCTTTTGCAGCATCTGTATCCTCAGTGCATTTAAGGGGGGTGGGGAGGCCTATATGCTTCATTACTGATGTGGTCATGACAGTTTTCTGTGAAAAAACTGCATGTGCAGAAGCTGTACCAGAGTGCATTAATCTCTTAAAATATGCATAACAACAATAAAAAATAATCAACCACTGCGGTTTCACATGTAATGGCTTTCCCTGTTCATCTTGAAAACAAACACATTACCACTACAAAATACCTTTCTGCTTGGCATATCTAAAAAGCTATTTAGACTATTACAAAGCTTTGTGGCATGCTGGGTGTGGACTAAATGGATCTTGTATGGTTATCTGCCCAAGACTGCAGAGTACAAATGAAAATGACTGACGTGGATAAGGGGAGAATCTTCCATGTGGTCCAAACAGGAATAGACGGGAATAAATAGGTCGACGGGATGGGCTGTTTTTCTTTCTTTCTTTTTTTTTTTTTTTAATTTCTTCTGTCATCTACTACATTAGTGTGCAATTCAACAGAAAAACAGAAGTACATAGTTAAAACTCCACAAAAATACATTTTTATTATTGTATATTCAGGAGAATGCTCTCTAGAGCAGATATATTAGGGTCTGTGAACATCTCTGCGGCCTTTAGTTCTGGCAGAGAAACACTATGATTTATGACGCCTGGAGCTGAGGCTGAAGAACCATTTTTCCTACTGAATCAGACTTTATGATGCAATCTGAATATGCTTGACTAATACACTCTATGCCTCCCTGTCGAATGCCACTGCATCTGTCTCTCACTGCTAACATGTGCCAGGTTAAGCATTAAGTTCTATCGGTTTTGGAGATCACTTTGAAGACTAGGTTCATTAAAGCTACTAAATACTTCAAGAGCTTTCTGTGCTTTATTACAAATAGACCTCACTAAGCAAGTTATTAAGTTATCAGCCTATCTTCTTCAGAGCTGACAATTCCTTCCATCACAAAAATCTGCAGGACATGACAAACCCAGGAAACACCTATATTTGAAAATAATGAGGTCAAATATTCAGTGTGGTTTAAGCAGGTAGGAGAGGGGTTTAAGCAGATAGGAGACATATCTTCACTCAAGTGATCTTAGAAAGCACTGTTCTTCATCCCCAGCATGTTCGCTGTTGCATTAGTGATTTACATACTTTCCATCTTAGTTGCAGTTTCACCCCACATGGCCTCTGCTGGAGCCCATTCCTGAGTCACATCTTCCAAAGCACCCTATTTGACACTAGCCCATTCTCAAGTTGAGACCTGTTCCACCTTCCCTCAAAAGAATACATAGATGAAACAGCATGCATTTGTATGTGCACTGTGTGTCGGTGCTCCCAGAGACACAGTCTGTGGAGCTGGGACTGAGTTATGATCTACAAGCCCGTTGTGTAAATGCGGTCTCAGTTCTCTTTTTCCGCGTGAGGTGTTTTTCCCTTATCCTCTCCTCATTCGCTCAGTTAGAGAGCTGTTTTCTGTACCTTCTGGCAATTTTTTTTCATCGTATAATTGGGCTCCTTTTATTGGAACTTTTTTTACCTTCTTTTAATTTTCTTAGAATTGTTTTGCCCAGGGTTTAAGTTTTATTATTTTTTCCATCGTCCTCAGGCCGCTTTCAGAGTCTCCACATGTCTCAAGGCCTCCTGCTGTGCAGGCCCCCTGGGACCGTTCATTGCTGGATCCGAAGATTCAACGTCATCCTCATTGGCACCAAGGAGCCTTGGTGAAATGCTTTGGGCGAAGGCCAAGAAGCATCGACATCGGTCACTCTCAACACATGGTGCCAGGAGCTCCAGAGCATTGAAGGATTTGGAACCTGAGAAGTTTTGGTGCCAGGAGGACCACTCCCCCTCCATACAGGAGGTACCGATGCGCCTGTCTCCTAGCAGCCGAGTTACTGCTCCTGTGTCGACCCCAGTGGTTCTGCAACCTGCACCTCAGCCGGCACCCCAGCTTTTCCCAGTCTCAGCCCTTGAAGAGCGCATCTGGGCCTTGCTCCATGAGCTGCTGGATGGCCTCATGCAATGGTGTGTATCGGTATCGGAGGTGCTTGCACCTACCCTACCTCCCCCTGGCTTTCAGCCTGCGGTGCAGCCACCACTGCTGGCACTCCCTCAACTTCAGTGGAGGAAGCTTTGCTGGAGTCAAGGCGGGAGTCGATACTGTTGTTTTTGGTGAGCCTGGTAGCTAGTGATTACCACTTGTGAGAAGGATATGGTCTAATTGTCTTCGGAAAAAGTGAAGATACTTACCTGTAGCAGGTATTCTCTAAGGACAGCAGGCTATTCATTCTCACATACCCTTCCCATCTCCCCTTGGAGTTGCTTTATGAATGCTTTTGTACTGTATGGGTGGTCCCACACTCTTGCAGTGGACAGGAAGGCACTAGTGCATGCTCAGTGGGGGTGTTAGTGTGTGTTCTTGGTATATATGATATTAAACTTCTCCACACCGGGCGACGTGGATGACATCACCCACACGTGAGAATGAATGGCCTGCCATCCACAGAGAATACCTGCTACAGGTAAGTATCTTTGATTTTCCATGGACAGCTGGATAAATAATCCACACACAGGTGACGTTGTGATGGCAATACAATTCTGATCTGCTCTCCTGAAGCCCAGAAACCTTTCTGGACATGGGTGATTGTTCCCATCTATGTGTCGGTGTGGTCTGCCCCCTCAGACCATTTTACACCTGTAAATGGTTTCAAATATCTTAAGTTGGAGGTTGATTTATTCTGCTGTCTGTGGAGAACCTCAGTAGTCTCAGCTCCAAGTATCCAAATACAGGTAACTAGCCTCATTTTCTCTATGGATAAGCAGGTTATAATCAGTTACTCCTGACACCCAAGGTGAGGGTGAAGGATAAGTGGCATTCAAAATGCTAATGAGCGACCCTTGCAACTCAGATGTTGCTGTGGTAGGTTAAAGTAAGTGATATAAGCACAAGCACGTGCATCTTGGCATTCGCACGATGCCGAGCATTGACACTGCTCGGTGCTGAGGATGACGTTGAACCCCACGAGTCCTCTGTGTCGGGTCTGATGCTGACTGGTCTTAGGGACCCTGCACAGTGGCCAACGTAGAGGCAGGTGGAGACACGCTTGATGCACACCCACTCCAGAGTCAGACATGGGTTTCACAGCCATGGGGACCAATGCCCCCGATGCCGGTGCACATGCTGATGATTTGGAGCGGGCCTCCAAAAATCTTCTCCCTTTGAGCCTCTCTGGACAGCTGGGTTCTTGTCTGCATACACAGGCCAAGAAGACAGATGGAAGGAGTATCCCAAACGCTAGAGGACACCAAGAATGGGTATGTGTTCCAGAGATGGTCTGATTGAACCCGAGCAGTGCTTGAAGCCACTGGGAACCTTTGATGACATGAAAAGAAAAACAGCCATGGCCAAATCAAATGACTCAATGGCGACGTCAAAAAGGGACAAAGCACCAGAGAAAAGACAGAGACAAAACTCTCAACTGGAGCTCAGCCCTAAGAGGGCCTACAGAGAATGAAAAAAAATCAAGGAAACTTAAAAGTGGGAAAAAACCTGACTAAACTGTAAAAGAAGAGAGAAAAAATATTCTAAAGGAAAATAAAATAAAACAGGAAAAAAAGACCCACAGGGAAGGCACTGGTATATCACACATTAGACACGGTGAGGAGCTGCGGATAAGGTGTCCTCTCCTTATGGTGGATGAAGGGAGACTGCTGGTCCTGTGCTCTTGTGGCGGGCATGAAGGCACTCATCTATGACAGTGGGGACACTAGCGCGTGCTCATAATGATATACACACTATTAAAGCGCTCTGTACCGGGTGACATGAAGAATAAGGCCTGGTTATCCCTGGAGAAACCCGTTACAGCTAAGTAACCTTGCTTTCCCCCCTCTCACCTGTGAGCTTGTATATGGTTTTTAAAAAAAAATTCTACACTTTCAAAACACAACCATGCTAAGTTTTTAACGTTTCAATTTTACTGTTTTTCTTTTATTTGGGCCTATTAGACATTAGTCTTAGTGTTGCCAGTCAGTGCTTCACAGATAAGTTACTTATGGACTGTTATCTAACAGTGCAGTCAGCTGTTTAATCGGTATTTCTTATGCAGCAGCATGTCAAGGAAAGGTTAAAGAAATTGAATGAGCAGTAATGATAGGAAGAACGCAAAATAAGGAAAGTGACTAAACAAAAATAATGTCTATAAAAAGGCAGCAGGAAACAAAGCAGGTGGAAAGTGATAGTTTATAGTAGGGCTCTCATAACATCTGGAGATTATTAAAAATAGCCAATTTATGAACAAGTGTAGAAGAGTGCATTTTATGACTGACCTGCATTTATGTGTGTGCGTGAGTATCTTGCAGTGGAACTGTAGTGAAATGTAAGCAGTTAGATGTGGGGGTGGGAGGAAATGGAGAAAGTATGGGTGCAAATAGTATGTGTAGGGGAGGAGTTGTGGGAAAGTGAGAGTAGCATGGGTCAGTGGAGGGTTGTCAGGAGATGGTAATAGGATTGAGTCGAGTGAGGGAGATGTGGTGGTAGTTGGGAATGTGTGTTAGTTGTGTTTGTGTGCAGAGGGGCTGTGGAGGTATGGGGGTTATATGGTTCCTCAAATTTGTTAAGTGATAGGGCCTAGGGAGTATATTGAGCCCCTCTTCTCCAGCTGCACTCTTCTCTTTGGCTGGCAGACAAGGCTGCTGGTGGCTCCCTGACCAGCACTTACGTGCTTGTTTGTGACTTTAGTGTCAGAGACAGACACAAGCAAATTTTATGGCATAAATCCAGCTAATGTCATTCTTCCATACAAAGCAGAAGCAGGGACTTTATACCTCAATCATAGTGGAGGAGTGGCCTAGTGGTTAGGGTGGTGGACTTTGGTCCTGGGGAACTGAGGAACTAAGTTCGATTCCCGGCACAGGCAGCTCCTTGTGACTCTGGGCAAGTCACTTAACCCTCCATTGCCTGCCGCATTGAGCCTGCCCTGAGTGGGAAAGCGCGGGGTACAAATGTAACAAAACTACAAAAAAAAATATGCCTGATTTGATGTTTTGGGAGTCGGGAGAATGCCTGAAACTAATGGCTTGTGCTGTTTGACATGTACAGTTCTCTCTGTTATTTTTTTTTTTTTTATTTTGTGTTTCAGAACTCTTAGCTTTTCCTTTGGAGAGAAGAATACTTGCTAAAAACAAGCTCTTCAGAGCTTATCTTGTTTAACAGAACACAAGCTGAACTTGCTGATGCCCTTTTCTAAACTACTGAATTTATTTATTTGTTGCTTTTGTACCTCACATTTCCCACCTATTTGCACGCTCAATGTGGCTTACATAGTACCATCAAAGGCATTTGCCCTGGATTTTACATACCATGCTCTTCATTTTGGGTCCATTTACCTTCACTTAGAAAAATTTCTAGCAAAAATGTTATTGCTGCTGTAGTTAAATAAAAATAACTATAATCTGGGTTAGAAAAATGCACCTAAGAGGCCTTGCCCATTTTGGTACTCCAAATATATCTACTTACATGACGCTCCAAGGTTGCTTCTATTCTCTAATGCATACTAAATTGTCAGTTTCATTAAAACATGCATCATGGTGAACATTGGGGACAGAACAACATAGCAGATCCCAACTGTCTCCACAGGTTGCTGATGTTACTTGACGATATGGTGAAGTGGAAAGGGAAGACCCCAGTGCTTCCAACTGAGCCTTGACGTCTCTTGGTGCCATGGACTGCACTGCAGTGCAGTCATTTTGGGCAAAACTCACATGAGAGTTTCCAGAAGAGAGACTATTGGCAGGAGGATAGCTGAGGCTGCCTTGGGATGTAGAATATTCTTTTTCTCCTGAAGAGCAAACCATATCAGCTGAGCTGCTGCAGTGAGGGAAGTCTTATTCATAAAGTCAGCAATGGAGAATGATATATAATTTGAAATGGATGTGGTATTGAGCCAGGAGAATTTGCAGAGCTGAATGTTATTAATGTGGATGGTACCTAACTAAGCCTCAATTACAACATCAAGCTGGTGGGCAGGAGCAGAAGCAGAGTACTACAGGTTGACAGGAGCATGCGAAGATTGTTATCTATACCAGATTTTCTATGAGCTTCCACACCGTCTTCTTGACTAGTAAGGCTGTCATCACGCCAGTACAAACCTCTTCCCCTTTGGTGGAGGTTCAAGATTAGCTCTGCTCAAATATGCTGTTTAGATATTTCACCCATGCTGTAGGGACCTCCAATTTTCTTATGCCCAAGCTGATGTCTTAGATTTTCCTTATACTGTGCATTCCTTGCCACCTTGTTTTGAGGACTGGTTCATGAAGGAGAATGTTGACTGACACATTTATGCGTTACCTTAATCCTTTTGGCATATTGCCCCTTCTTGATTTGTGTATAATAGTAATTTCTTTTTTTGTAATATGTAATAATTTACATAAACATGCATCATGTGCACTGGACTTAAAAAGTTGCTCTGCAAATGTCATGAACATGTAGAAATAGATGGTAACAGCAAAGAAAACATACTGATGGCATTACATAGGTGTAAACTAAGGGGCAAGAAACCAACACACCTTCTTGAACTTTGGTTAGATCACGCTCTCATTTTAAAACCTTCTCAATCATTTGTTTAGACTGGCTTGATAGAAAATATGAAAATGCAGCATAACAAAGGCTACTAAACACAGCAGTACCAAAAGCTGCACTATACATGCTAGACCTAGTCCTTAGTAGAGCACATGATGTGGTGCGGGAGGTAATGGTGCTGGGGCCGCTTGATAACAGTGATCATAATATGATCAGATTTGATATTAGCTTTGACGTATACACAGGAAATCCATTATGTTAGCGTTTAACTTTAAAAAAGGAGACTATGATGAAACGAGAAGAATGGTGAAAAAATAACTTAGAGGAGCGGCTGCGAGGGTCTTACATCAGGCGTGGATGCTGTTCAAAAACACCATTCTGGAAGCCCAGGCCACATATATTCCGCGTATTAAAAAAGGAGGATAGAAGACCAAATGACAACCGGCATGGTTAAAAAGTGAGGTGAAGGAAGCTATTAGAGCTAAACGAAAATCCATCAGAAAATGATAGAAGGAACTGACTGAAAATAATAAGAAACAGCGTAAGGAATGACAAGTCGAATGCAAAGCACTGATAAGGAAGGCAAAGAGGGACTTTGTTGGAGGCAAAAAACACATAGTAAAAGTATTTTTTTAGGTATATTAAAAGCAGGAAGCCGGCAAAAGAATCGGTTGGACCGCTAGATGACCGAGGGGTAAAAGGGGCGATCAGGGAAGACAAAGCCACAGTGGAGAGGTTAAATGAATTCTTTGCTTTGGTCTTCACCGAGGAAGATTTGGGAGAGATATTGGTGCCAGAATTGGTATCCAAAGCTGGCGAGTCGGAGAAACTGAATGAAATCTCTGTAAACCTGGAGGATGTAATGGGGCAGTTCTACAAATTGAAGAGTAGCATATCTCCTGGACCGGATGGTACTCATCCCAGAGTACTGATAGAACTGAAAAATGAACTTTCGGAGCTATTTTTAGTAATATGTAATTTATCCTTAAAATTGAGCATGGTACCGGAAGATTGGAGGGTGGCCAATGTAAAGTCGATTTTTTAAAAAGGTTCCAGAGGAGATCCGGAAAATTATAGACCGGTGTGTCTGACATCGGTGCCGGGCAAAATGGTAGAGACTATTATAAAGAACAAAATTACAGAGCATATTCAAAAGCATGGATTAATGAGACAAAGCCAACATGGATTCAGTGAAGGAAAATCTTGCCTCAGCAATCTATTACATTTCTTTGAAGGGGTGAACAAACATGTGGATAAAGGTGAGCCGGTTGATATTGTGTGCCTGGATTTTCAGAAGGTGTTTGACAAAGTACCTCATGAAAGACTCCAGAGTCATGGGATAGGAGGTAGTTTCCTATTGTGGATTAAAAACTGGTTAAAAGATAGAAAACAGAGAGAAGTGTTAAATGGTCAATACTCTCAATGGAGAAGGGTAGTTAGTGGGGTTCCTCAGGGGTCTGTGCTGGGACCGCGGTCACTAACCCCCTCCCACCCTCAAAAAACATCTTTAAAAATATTTTTTTGCCAGCCTCAGATGTCATACTCAGGTCCATGACAGCAGTATGCAGGTCCCTGGAGCAGTTTTAATGGGTACAGTGCACTTCAGGCAGGCGGACCCAGGCCCATCCTCCTTCCTACCTGTTACGTTTGTGGAGGAAACAGCAAGCCCTCCAAAACCCACCACAAACCCACTGTACCCATATCTAGGTGCCCCCCTTTCACCTGTAAGGGCTATGGTAGTGGTGTACAGTTGTGGGGAGTGGGTTTTAGGGGGGGGAGGCTCAGCACACAAAGTAAGGGAGCTATGTTCCTGGGAGCATTTTATTAAGTCCGCTGCAGTGCCCCTAGGGTTCCCGGTTGGTGTCCTGGCATGTCAGGGGGACCAGTGCACTACAAATGCTGGCTCCTCCCACAACCAAAGGGCTTGCATTTGGTCGTTTCTGAGATGGGCATCCTTGGTTTTCATTATCGACGAAAATCAGAAAAGACCAAGTCTAGGGACAACCATCTCTAAAGGATGACCAAAAGTTCAAGATTTGGGCGTCCCTGACTGTATTATCGAAACGAAAGATGGACATCCATCTTGTTTCGATAATATGGGTTTCCCCGCCCCTCCATCGGGACTTTTTGCGAGGACGTCCTCAACAAAACTTGGACGTCCCTTTCCATTATGCTACTCCATATGGTGCCAGCTACTCTTCTTATCAAGCTCTCTTGAATTCAGACACAGTTTTCGTCTCCACCACTTTCACTGGGAGAACATTCCACAAATTCACCATCCCTTTTCCGTGAAGAAGTAAGTATTTCCTCAGGCTACTTCTGAGTCTATCCCCTTTCACCTTCATCCTTTGCCCCTCATTTCAGAGCTTCTTTTCAACTGAAGAGACTTGTCTCCTGTACATTTATGCTGCAAAGATATTTAAATATCTCTATCATATCTCCCCTCTCCTGCCTTTCTTCCAAAGTGTACACATTGGGCGTTTTTAAGTCTGTCCCCATATGCTTTATGAAGACGACCACTGACCATTTTAGTAGACGCCCTCTGGACTGACTCCTTCCTATTTATATTTTTTTGAAGGTGCAGGCTCCAGAATTGTACACAATATTCTAAACGAGTCATATAGGGGGCATCATCACCTCCTTTGGCTTATTGGTCATTCTTCTCCCTATGAACGCAAGCACCTTTCTAGTTTTCACCGTCGACTTTTCTACCTGCTTGACCACTTTAAGATCATCACATATGATCACATCCAAGTCCCGCTCCTCTTTCATGCACAAAAGTTCTCGAATTTTTTGAAGCGCAAACGCATGGCCCTGCACTTTTTAGCATTAACTTTTAACCTACCAAATTCCAGACTATTTCTCTAGCTTCGTCGCTAAGTCCTTCTTCATGTTACCCACACCACCAAGGGTGTCTACCCTATTACAGATTTTAGTATTATTTGAAAAGAGCACACCTTACGAGACAGCCCTTCAGCAATATCACTTACAAAAATGATAAAAAGAACTGGCCAAGAACCAAACCTTGTGGCACACCACTTTTAAACAACCTTTTCCTCAGAATGAGCTCCATTTGTCACTACCCTTCTCGATATCCACGCAACCAGTTCCTAACCCAGTCAGTCACTTAGGGCACATACCAATAAGTCTTGACCATAACACTGGGATCTCATGAAAGAGTAACACCTTGTGGCACACTACAACGAGGAGATACTTCCACACACCCTATTCTTTTTGCTTCTGCACTGTTGAAGCACCAGGACAAATGAATGCAGATAACCAAGGAAAAAGGAATGTTCAGCATCTAGGTCTGAAAAAATTGTACATGCTCTAAAGACTACTAGCAAAAGCAGTATAGAAAGGACAGGATACTCCACAATATCAACTTTCATCCCAGAGATGTAGAATTCTTGGTACCTGAAAGTCTCACATTTCTCAGTATCTTTAGAGAGCACTTCTAGGACCTACGACATGACTGCAAAGAGCAGACTGAGAGAATATTGGAGTGCTGCTAATATCATTAGAATAATACATATTTTTTATAGATACTAAGGGGAGGAGGGACATTTTCAAACTGCAAAAACAAGTTTATCTGTCCTTGAAGCATAAGAAGTTCCATCATATACTGAGTACAATAAGTCTTGTTTTAAACCATTGCTCAATTTGCTTAGCATAAAAAAACCCTCTCTCTTGACTCAATGGCTCAAGCAGATATGCACTAGATATCTATAACTTATTTCCTCAACCTTACTTACTGTTTATATCATCTACTAAGGCTTTTTCCTTGTCTTGTTCAAAGGCCATGCCAAAAATAAAAATAAAATCAATCTTTTCTAAGAAATGTTTTGCTCTAAACCAGAAACACAAACTTTCCCTTCAATGAACCCTGGCAACAAAGCACCAAAGTAGAAATACAGCTTTGGGTATCAGTACTGTATATTATGAACCTAACTATTGACTTTGGTTCAGGGCCGGAAAATCATTTGTGACTCCCTGATGCTGATAGAGAGGATTCATCAACCCCTTATCAAGAAAGGCAAAATTTTATACTAACATTGGGGAAACCTCCATGATCTAGTATTGGGTTTAGACTTGGAGAAGTACAACTAACAGAGTGAACCCAAGTCTTATACTAGAAGATTATAGAATCCAAGTACTACCCTTGAAGGGAATTCTGGCTCTGGGACGCTGAAACCGATTCCGTGAGTAAATCCTGGACATGTCTAATAGGGACCATGTCTAGAAGCTATCCTGGCCAGTCCACCCGGGGAACCCCATAACCCTCTCTTTGACCTCCAGTCCTTCCCTGGCACCAACACCTCTATCAAACTTCTTACCATTACAGATCTCAAAGACACTTTTGCTCTTGAAACTGGATTTACTGACTCTAACTTTTGGCTGGAATGGATATGATACACCACCTCTAGTCTGAATGTCTCTGACTGTTATGTCTGCTCCATCCCACGTCCTGAACTCACTGTTGTTCCTTTCGCTCTTAACTTTGACAATGACTATAATGGCACTGTCTGTATTCTTAAGCTCTTACAAAGTCATACCCCTCACTAACAAATTCTGTCGCTCCCTTCATCTACTCTTTCCCAGTGTACCTAAAGCACTTGTTTTCACTAAGCCCCCTCCCTTCAAAATGCCCCACAAAGACATTAAATTCTCTGTTTGCTTATTGAGAATGAATGTTGCAAATCCAATATTTGTTGGCAACCTGTCTTCCTGTTCTTTACAGATTCTCACAATTAACTCTATTGATTTCTCTAAATTCTCTACTCCCAAGCTATTTGGTGGTATTGTGGAACCAAAACTCTATACCCAACCTTGCTCCTAACTGGCAAGGACAATATGCCCTTGTCCAACTTATGATCCCACTTACTATTGTCAATAACCCTAAACCTTCCAGACCTAAAAGGGAACTTAAGGGTTCCTTTGATGACCGAATTTACATTGATTGCTATTTGCGTGCCAACGGGGGTGCCTGATGAATTTAAAGCCCGTAATCAGATTGCTGCTGGATTTGAGTCCTTAATATTTTGGTGGGCCACTACTAATAAAATGTTGATTGAATTAAGTACACATATTATAACCAACAGCGTTTCATTAATTACACTAGAGCAGTGGCGTAGCCAAGGGTGGGCCCACTTGGGTTCAGGCCCATCCAGAAGCAGCACACCTATGATGCCCTACCAGCTGAAAACTTCAAAAAATTGTTCCTCCTGCATACCTTGTAAATAGCAGATCTTTGCCTGTAGCAAGCAGCGATTGACACATACTGCTCGCACCAGCCCCACAGCCTTCCCTCTGACGTATTCCTGCCTATGTGGAAGTAGGAAGTTGCATCAGTGGGAAGGCTGAGGGGCCAACATGAGCAGTGTGTATTAGTTGCTGCTCGCTGCCAGTGAAAATCTGCTATGTAAAAGATATGCAGGAGAGGGGGGATGTTTGAGAGACCATATGGCATGCAGGTGAGAGAAGAAGAGACCAAATCACTTGTGGAATAGGGCGGGATTCTTCTGCCCACCCATCTTGGGCCCAGGCCCACCAAAAATTGGGTGTCTGGCTACGCCCCTGCACTAGAGACGCTGTCAAGGGCATTGCTGAGCAGTTGGACGCCACCAGCACATGGCCTGGGAGAACCGGATGGTTCTTGATATCATGTGGCCGAGAAAGGGGACGTGTGTACAATGTTAGGTGGCCATTGTTGCACTTTCATTCCCAACAACACAGCCCCTGATAGCACCATCACAAAAGCCTTGAAGGACTTACTTCTTTGGCTGAAGAACTCACAGAAAACTCTGGAGTGACACATCCTGGACAGGATGGCTTGATAATGCTTTTGGTAAATTGAAAAAATTACATTATCTCTGCCCTTACTAATCTTATCATTGTTATCGCTGTCTTTGTTCTTTTTGGCTGTTGCATTATTCCATGCGTTAGAGGCTTGGTACAAAGATTAATTGAAACTGCCTTAACCAAGAGAGAACCTGCAGGGTACGCCTTGGCCCTGTATGAACCTTACAGCCTGTTCCAGATGATAATACCATATATGCTGAGATGCATGCTATTCCTAATGATAATTGTTTATGCACAAATGCAAGCTCCTCCTTGTGATGAAGAATCACATGGCATCGAGACCCCTGTTTAGAGCTTTATTATATACTCAGTAGGCAAGAGTCCTGGTCAATCTCCTGAGGGATTACACTTGGTTATGTATGTTTCACCTGCCGCACTTTGCAACCTTGTCACTAACTACCACTCTTGCGCCATATTCTTATTCGGTAATACTCCCTTACCATACACTCCCCCATATATATCTTGTCTCCTGAAGTACAGATACCACCTTGTTGTGCTCATGAGGTCGTACGACAATGACTGGTAAGACAGGAACTGGAGTCTCATCCTGCTGAGGGGCTCCAAGAGGCCTGCAACCTAAACAGCCTGTGGCCGGGGTACTAACTTTGCCATAATAAAGCTGAATTAGAGGTGTAAGCTCAACCCTGGGTGCAGGGACCACGCTCGTTGACACTATACTTGTGTGAAGCACTTATTCTATAGGCCTTCAAGGGGGGAGATGTATATTATGAACCTAACTATTGACTTTGGTTCAGGGCCTGAAATCACAAATAGTCTGATAGGCCTCAGTGATAGTGACACTGAATCCAACTCAAGTGTGACTCAAGAACCCAGTGATCTGTTGAGACATGCAGATGCAAGCAACTATGGGAAAGGAGCTGGGGTGCAACAGCATAACTGCCAGGGTTGGCAAACTTGTGGTAACAGATGTTCAGGAGAAAACAGAACCATGAGTTCCCCTGGGAGAATGATTAGGCCGATAAGGCTTTCCGAGAATAGTTAACCACATTATTAGTATTAACGTAAATACTAACCACGTTATTATACTATAATCCAATAGTATTATCACAACATTATCATAACCAATAAGCGTGATTATTGTCATATTACCTATGTATGATGATTTGCTTCCTTAAATAAGCATATATAAGTGTATGTACGGAAGTAATGTACTGGAGATCTTGTGCAGCTAACACGGATGTGTAACAGCCTGTCTCCCCTGAGAAACTGTACCGTGTGATTTGTACTTGATAAATAAAGCAGTTTACCCTTCTCATATGCAGCCTTGGTCTTGCTTCACTCTATATATTGGATAGTGACTATTTATAATTTAGGGTGGGGGC
Source organism: Microcaecilia unicolor (assembly GCF_901765095.1). Lineage (NCBI taxonomy): Eukaryota > Metazoa > Chordata > Amphibia > Gymnophiona > Siphonopidae > Microcaecilia > Microcaecilia unicolor. The sequence goes on along the minus strand of NC_044032.1, from coordinate 94,473,018 downwards.
CAAAAAGGCTGAAATCAGTACCCTCCTCCAGTTTTATGCCAAATGAAATTAATAAAAACAGTTATTAGGAAATGGCAAATCTGTTTATCACAATATCCAAATCACTTTTACTAGGGCCTAAGCTGATACCTACCCCAAAGCAGAAATAACCACCTCATTTACCAAGAAGGAAGTATCATGCCAAATGTATTTTTCATTCTTTCATACATATACATTGAAAGGTTTTTCAGATATAACTTTTGAACAAATTTGTTCTATGGACAAAATTCAAACTGTCCTGATGTCATCTTCTGTGAGCATACAATCAACAGAGGGCTAATTTTCAAAGCACATAGACTTACAAAGTTACACAGTAACTCACGGAACTTTGTAAGTCTAAGTGCTTTGAAAATACATCTCACTGGAATTCAGGAACACGTTTTTTTTTTAGTCCTCAGAGAATATTTGGTCTATGTATCAACTAAAAGTAGTGTTATTGAGGGCAATTCTATAACTAGGTGCCACAAATTAGGTGTCCATTTATGTGGACTGCGAGACTATTCTGTAAGGATTGCTACAAGCGTTAAGGGTTCTTACAGCATACTTGTGTGCCTACACTGAAGTGAGCACGCTTACATCTAGGTCTATGGCTGGTGTAAATGTGAGCACCTAAATGTAACATATATGTACTTAAGGTATTCTGTCAACTAAGAGCATAAATGTCGGAGCCACCTATGCCTTGCCCCTCCCATGTGAACACCCTCTTGCATTTACGTGTTAAGCCATTTGTGCGCTAGGATTGTAGAATAGTGCTAAGCAAATGGCTGCCATTTGTGTGTGTGGATGGCAGCACGTTATAAATTTAAGTATGCAAATCACCTGTTATAGAATGAGTTAATATGTATGTGTCTGGCTTTAAAATGCCTAAAGATCAGAAACCACTAATACCAATTATTAATTTTTCTATTGTAGGACAAAATCAAGTTTCAAGAATCTGGAGACCACTTTATAAGAATACCAACTTTTCCTTTCCTTGTCACAGTCAGCTTAACACAATGAAAATTTGGTATGCATTCCAGGTGCTTGTAGTACATCAAATTACTCTAGAGACAGAAAAATATAAAAGTACCTTCAAAGACATCTGTCATTTTGCAGATTTGCGCAAATGTTGCACCATTGGCCCATGTGTATACAACATCCATCAAGTTGGGTCGGGAAGGAGCTCAAGTAAGTTTCCTCATCTACCTCCAGCTTGGCTTCTGCTGAAACCTTAGCTATTCGTTGGCCGTTTCCTAAACACAAATAAAGCACTGTATAAACTAGCCCAAGAAAATGGTAGACCTTTTGGTGTTAAGACTATTATAATCTAGAAAGTAAAATAGTACAGTCAAAAGAACATCTTTCAAAAAAGTGAAAACAATCTAAATGAAGAAAATAGGAACAAGTACAAGCACAGGCTGGCAAGTTAGATGCAAAGTGTTCATCAGGCAGCCAAGAAAATAATTTGAACACAGGCTTGCAACAGAGCAATGGTTCTCAATCTAAACCTGGCCAGTCAGGTTTTTAGGATAGCCACAATAAATATGCATGAGATACATTTGCATGCCTTACTTCCATTGCACACACATTTATTTCATGCATATTCCTTGTACCTGACTGGCTAGATGTGACCCAAGGACTGGGTTCTCAATCCCCAGCTGAAGAAGCAAAAATGAAAACCTTTTCAACTACATTTGAAGCAAGAAGCCTATAAGGGAGGGAGTCAGCTAGACCATTAGACGCTCAAGAACTAAAAGAGGGACTCAAGGAGGCCAAGGCCAAAGCAGAGTGACTAAATTAATTATTTTTTTTCGGTCTTTACTGAGTTTCAAGATTTTTTTTAGTGAACTGTAATTATTGTGTTTGGAGTAATAATTATTGTTCTAAGTTTTGGTCCCCGGGTTTCGGAGTTCCTCAGGGGTCTCCATTATCTCCTTTGCCTTTTAATTTTTTTAATATCTTCTTTGGGAACCAATAGTCTGAACTTGAATGTTATTGTCTTATGCAGATGACATTTTTTTTTAGTTCCAATATTTTTATTGTGTTTTATAAATGATAACAAATGGCTAAAATAAAGCAATTAGCCAGCTTAACAAGTTAACAGTAACAAGCATCAGCATACATGTTCAAGTTAGGGCAAGTCAGGGATTATTTCAATAACAGATCATAATCATAAGTCACAGGAGTAATACATAATTTCAATTCTGACAAAGGTTATTATGTAGTGGGTTAGTAAAGGAGACCATATTTGTTGTACTTAACAAGTGAGTTATGTTTTTCAGCCGCAGCATATTCATATTTTGCTAAATACACACAGAATTCCACCATGATAAATATGTTACTTTGTCAAGATCTTTCCAACAAAAGAAAAGTGTTCTAAGGGCTTGATGTAACATTAAATCCAGTAATTGTGCTTGATATTTGTCTATTGATGATTGTAACATTAGTGATCCACATATAACTATATTATATGATAAAACATCTTGAATATTCAAGGTGGAAGATATTGTGTCCCATACAGAATTCCAATATTCTTGAATATATGGGCAAGAATAGATGATGTGTTTAAGATTTCCAACATCTTTTTCACAGGTCCAGCATTTATTCGCACTGTTTTTTGGTTTTATTGTGTTCAATTTGGCGAGTTTAGCAGGAGTCCATAGGGCTGTGTGTGCTAAGTAGAACATAGATTGTGAAATGGACGCTGATTTGGTGGTATGAGTAATTTTAAACCAAAAAGTTTCCCAAGTTTTTTCATCTAGTTTGGCATTTAGATCGCATTCCTATGATTGCATAGTATGAGTAGGTTCTTTGAATTTAGCTAACTGTAGTATTTTGTACCATTTAGATGTGACTTTTTTGGAAGTCATAAAAGACTTGCAAAGTTGCCAACAAGAAGGGTAATCAGTAGTTAATTTTTTTATATCTACGGAGTTAGTTACACAGTGTTTGAGTTGAACCCATTTATAGTATTGAGAACTTTTAAGACCATATTTTATACTTATTTGGGCAAAAGGTAGCCAAGAATTATCTTTTATAACATCATTGAGAGTCCATATACCAGCTTTTTTCCAAGTATTCCAATTTATGCAAAAATTGTTAATTTTGAATTGTTCCAAATTGGGATGTACATAGTATGTGTTATGGGATGTGTGACAACTGAATCAAGTTCATTAAAAACAGTTCTAAGAGTTTTAAACAAAACAGAAGAAACATTAGTCTTTTGAGACCAAGGGAAGAAATGTGTGGGTGTGTCTGGTTGCTTTAGCATTTCAATCTGGAACCATGATGAGGTGTTGAGTTGTTCCTTATCATACATAAATGCTGAGTTTTGCTTTAGGAGAAAAGATATGTGATAATCATAGAAACTAGGAAAATTGACACCACCTTTTAGTGGACAGGCCTTCAATTTGTTAACTAAAATTCTAGGTGTTTTATTATTCCATAAAAATTGTACTAATTTAGCTTCAACCTTCTTATATGTTGTTGGATTTAGTAACATAGGTAGCATGCTAAGAATGTAGTTAATTTTTGGCACTATCATCATTTTTATGGTTTCTAGTCTACCCCACCAATTAAGCCTTAATGGTGACCATTTTTGAGTTAGTAATTCAGTAATTTTAATTATATTTTCAGAGTTATATTTAATAGTGTCCTCAATAGTGGGGCCAAATAAAACTCCCAAATACTTAATTTGATTATCATTCCATTGAAAATTATATTGTTGAATAATATGTTTCAGATGAACACAATTTATGGGCAAAAGTTCCGTTTTTGTGGTATTTAATTTATAATTGGATATTTTGGCATATTTAGATATTAAACACAGTATGTGAGGAATTGATGTAGGAGAGGTGAATAGTAGGACATCATCTGCATACTCAGCTAATTTAATGTTTTGTTGACCGATTTTAATGCCACTGATAAGGGGGTGTTGACGAATCGCTGTTAATAATGGTTCAAGGGCTAGATTAAATAATAATGGAGATAAGGGACAACCCTGTCTAGTGCCCCTTGTTGGTGGAAAAGGCTTAGAAATTACATCATTAATTTGAATAAATGTAGTTGGGGAGGTATACAGGACTTTAATTATATTGATTGATTGTGCAGATAAACCATACCATTGTAGTACTTTGAACAAATATGGCCATTCTACACGATCAAATGCTTTTTCAGCATCTAATCCTATTGCAACCAAAGGATCTGATGTTTCTTGACCATGCATTAGTATGTTAGAGAAGGTTCTTGTGTTATCTGAGGAGGATCTCCCATTCATAAAACCCGTTTGATCCGGATGTATGATTTTAGGTAGGAAAAGTTGTAATCTCTCGGCAACAATTTTGGCAAATATCTTGGCATCCAAGTTTATTAAGATAATGGTCTATAGTTTTGCACAGAACTGGGATCTTTATCAGGTTTCAATAGCACAATAATATTGGCTTCAGTAAAAATGCCTTTTATATTACCAATTTCTATCATGTAATTGTAATAATCACATAAAATTGGGGATAATATAGACTTAAAGGCTGAATAGAATTCAATTGGTAAACCATCCGGTCTGGGAGCCTTTTTTGTCGCCATGTTTAGGATAGCTATATTAATCTCGTCTATTGTGATTTTTTTTTATAAAACATCTTATTGTCTTCTTCTGTGATAGTTTGATGTTCTAGTTTTCCCAAAAAATCATAGTTTAATGACTCAGTTTCAATGTCTGAAGTATATAAGTCTTTATAAAAAGATTGGAATCTATTTGCTATGTTTATGTTATTTGTTAGAAGAACATTATTCTCATCTTTGATTGAAAAGATGTAATTGTTTTCTTTGCGGGCTTTCAGATAATTAGCTAGGAGGTGTCCTGCTTTATTACCTTCATAGTAGTATGATGCATTGTTATTAAAAATATCTTTGCTAGCTTTAGTACCTAATATTGTATTATATTTGAGTTTGGATGCCTTAAGCTCTTCTAATATGGGTATATTGTTAGTATCACTTATATGTATTAGTTCTAAAGATTTTATTTATTTTCTAATTCCAATATTTCATTATTTAATTCTTTATTTCTAGAGGCTGTAAATGTTATTATTTCCCCTCTTATAAACGCCTTAAAAGCATCCCAAAAATTATTCCAAGAAATGTGATTTGGCGAGTTGAAGTGAAAATATTCTTGCATTGCTTTTGATATATATTCTATGAAATTAGGATTAGTTAGGAGTGTGGAATTAAATCTCCAACGATGTCTATTTATTTGTGTTTGGTTGATGCTGAGCTGCAGCGTAATGTGTGCGTGATCTGATAATAAAATATTGCCAATGTCCGTGTTAAGTACGTCAGATATCAAAGATGACGATATTAAAAAATAATCAATCCTGGAGTATGAGTTATGGGGATTTGAATAAAAGGTATAATCATGTTCTGTCGTATGTGTAATTCTCCATATATCACAAAGTTTAAATTGAGATATTAGGTCGAGAAGATTTTGTGTTGCTTTAGGAGGTTTATAGGCATATTTAGATTTCCTATCAATTATGGGGTTTAATATAAGGTTAAAATCACCACCTATAATGCAGGGCGTGTCTCCTTCAGCTGCTAACATATCTGCCAGTGATAGAAAAAATTCAGGTGACTCTGAATTAGGTGCATAAATGTTTAATAACGATATTGTTTTGTTACATATTTTTATGTTAATATTAACCCATCTGCCCGAGTTATCATTTTTATGAGATATTATGTCTAAATCCATATGACATTTTGATGTTGGTACCTGTATCAGTTGATTTAGGAGAGAATGTGAAGAATGTTCTCTTGTATGGACGGGATTTAATGTTGGGCGTTAAATAATATGTTGAAATTAAATTCCAGTAAAACCAAAGTCTTGTGGTTTAAAACTCCAGGAAGCTCTACACCTAGCTCTATTATATTACCCAATGGGAAACGTAACTGTTGATGATAAATGTAGAGTGTTGGCGTTATTTTGGACTTTCTGATGACGTTTGAACCACAAGTTAACCAACTTTGGCAAAAGACCTTTTTTAAACTGAGGCAATTATGACTGGTTAGGCAATATTTTAATCAATCTTCTTTTTCTCTAATGGTTCAGATGCTTATATTACCCCATATTGACTACTGTAATGTTCTCTATTTAGGGCCATCTACAAAATTATTGAATAAGCTTCAATTGATTCAAAATACTTTGGCTTAATTAATTTTCAGTCTTAAGAAATTCAGTAGTATATCACCTTATACTGCAAAATTAAATTGGCTTCCCTTGGTGATCGTAATCTTTTGAGATTATGATGCCTGAATTTTCAAATCATTCATGATATTACATCTGAATTAGTGTTAACTTTATTTGCTATTTCTCTGCCTAGTATTTCTTCTCATTTACAAAGCCAATTGGTACTGCTAATGATTGTTCTCTTTTCAAGCTATTCATTTTGGAACCTGCTACCTCTGACTATTAAGGTTGAATCTAATTATCTTAGATTTCGTTGCTATTTTATGTTTCCTTATGTAAACCGCATTGAACATGAATTTGCAATATTGCGGTCAATAACAATCTTTTGATATTGATATTTAATTAGATTTACACCCATCAATCGTGCACTGCTAGGTGACTCACATTAAGAAAGATTACAGCAGTGGTGGTTCATGGCACAAAGTTGTGCTTCACATTTGAAAATAAGAAATGATATGGATCTTGAATGATGTGACTAAACACTGTGAAAAAGACAGTTTTAGTGGGACTATACGACTCAGTGGATCAGAACAGGTTTACAGAGCATTTCACTTCTAGATTATGGTTCAGATCTGTTTCAGGCTGGTAACTACTGCCATCTTAGAGTTGTTTGCTGGGCTATGTGGACTCATTCCTGTCTCCAGTAATTACAAAACTTGCAATCACAATACGACACCCCTATTATATTCTCTGTAGAGAGACCTAATACTAAGTGGGTATGGAGACAATTACCCTTATCCTTCAAGAAGGGTAGAGGTACACCAACAGGACAATGTAAATAAGGTCCCACTACCCCTGCTAGATCTATTCTGTAAACCGAGAATGCGTTTCTAGTGCAAGCTTGACACTTCCCACCAGCAAAAAAAACTTACTTATTTCTAGGTGTTGGCATTCACTAAAAAAATGATGGAAATGTAGCATGTTTTGCTCTGAAAAGGAGGAGCTACACTTTACATCTGAGGTTCCCAACGTTTCTAGTTGTGTGGACCCCTTAACCACCTAAAGGACTACAAATCTTCCTGGCCCTCCTACCCTTCAGCACCAAGCCTGCTCACACCAACCCTATTTATTTCCCTTCCCCTTCCTATCAGTCTCTCTCCCTCCCTACAATAGATCCCTACCAGTTTATCTCATCTTCCCAGCCAATCCCCACCAGTCCCTCTCACCCCCACACCCAGTCTCTCTCCTGTTAGTGCCCCACCACTGATGTTCCACTGCTGTTTCCAGGCACTACAGAATGGAAAAAGGATCCAAATGAAAAAAATAAGAGGCAACATAAGCACTGTCAAACTAGATGCAAAGCACTGATCAAGAAGGCTAAAACAGGATAGAAAGAAAAACTGCTGTGGAGACAAAAACTCATAGTAACACCCTTTTCAGATACATCAGAAGCAGAAAGCCTAAAGAGTTGGCATTCATTAAATACAGAAAACCTCAAGAGGAGGAACACAGAACAGAAGAAGAATACCGAATGAAACTATAAGAAGCCAAGACAGATATACATCTGGTGAAAGTGCAAATGTCTAGAAATGTAAGGAGGGGGCGACAAGATTTTTTCAGGTATATTAGTGAAAGGAGGAAGACTAAAAAATGGAATTATGAGACTGAAAGATGCTGTGAACCGCTGTGTGGAAAATTGTGTTCACGGAAGAAATCCTGGAGAAGAACCACGATTGACTGGCAAAGGCACACATGAGAATGGAGCGGATATAGCACCATTCATGGAAGAAAGTGTTTATGAACAACTTGAAAATCTGAAGGTGGACAAAGTCATGGGACCAGACGGGATCCATCCCAGGATATTGAAGGAGCTCAGAGAGGTTGGGGTTTGTTTAATAAATTCTTGGAGAGGGGGGAGCATCCATGGGATTGGAGAAGAGCAGATGTGGTCCCTCTTCACAAAAGTGGTGACAAAGAAAAAGCTGGAAACTACAGGCCGGTAAGCCTCACTTTCAGTTATTGGAAAAATAATGGAAGCGACGCTGAAGGAAAGGATAGTGAATTTCTTGGAATCCAATAAGTTACAAGATCCGAGACAACAAGGTTTTACCAAAGGTATATGTAAAAAAAGTGGGAACACAGGAAGGCTAGAAAAACCTCAGGAACAATACAATTAAAACGTATTACTTAAAATATGTATAAAATAGCATAAAAAAAGTACTCATAAAATAATATATGTACAATAATACATAGTTACATAAATATACTGAAAATCATATAATGTACATTAAAAATAATGTCAAAGATCAAGACATGGCACCATGTTTCGGCATGTAACGTGCTTGCCTCAGGAGTCTTATGGTTAATATGTAAAAAAAAAACTGTTAGGTGGAAAAAGCAAAGAGGTCTTTAAAAAGACCGTGCATGCGTGAAACTCATGCACAAAATGGGAAACAGAAGTGTTAAAAAAAAACAAAGGCAATTGTATACCAAAAATGCAGGAGGGTGAATAGTGGAGTGCCACAGGGACTTATACTGGCGCTATTTAACATATTTATAAAATCTAGAAAATGGAATGAGTGAGGTGATTAAATTTGAAGATGACACAAAACTACTCAAAGTTGTCAAAAATGCATGCAGATTGTGAAAAATTGCAGGAAGACCTTAAGAAACTGGAAGACTGGGCATCCAAATGGCAGATGAAATTTAATGTGGTCAAATGCAAAGTGATGCACATTGGGAAGAATAATCTGAATCATAGTTACCTGATGCTGGGGTCCACCTTAGGAGTCAGCACTCAAGAAAAAGATCTAGGGGTCGTTGGATACTATGTTGAAATCTTCTGCCCAGTGTGCTGTGGCAGCCAAATAAGCAACAGGATGCTAGAAATTATTAAGGCCAAGAATATTATAATGCCTCTGTATTGGCTCTATGGTGTTACCTCACCTTGAGCATTGCCTTCAATTCTGGTCACCGTATCTCAAAAAAGATCTAGCAGAATTAGAAAAGGCTCAAAGAAGAGCGACCAAAATGATAAAGGGAATGGAACTCAAGGAAGTTACATGGAAATACTTATAAAATAAATAGGAGGAAATATTTTTTCACTCAATGAATAGTTAAATACTTAAGCTCTGGAACTCTTTGCCGGATGATGTGGTAACAGCGGTATCTGGGTTTAAAAAAGGTTTGAACAAATTCCTGGAGGAAGAGACCATAGTCTGCTATTGAGATAGACATGGGAAGCAACTGTTTGCCCTGGGATTTGTAGTATGGAGTGTTGCCACAATTTGGGTTTCTGCCAGGTTATTTGTGACCTGACGTGGCCACTGGAAAAGAGTATACTGGGCTAGATGGACCACTGGTCTGACCCAGTATGGCTACTCTTATGTTCTAGCTCCTCCCTTATGAGGAATGGGTAAAGAGATTAGGGCTCTTCAGCTTGGAAGAGAGATGGCTGAGGGGGGATATGATTGAGGTCTATAAAATTCTGTGTAGAATGTATAGAAGTGAATCGATTTTTCACTCGGAAATAGTTTTAAAACAAACAACTCCACTTCCACAGCTGCTGCTTCCTCTGACCCCATAGCTATGATGCTGCAATTGCCTTCCTTGCCTGTGCATTTTGCCGACATGCTTTATGGTGGTATGAAAATATTTTCTTCTCTGTGTCTCACAGCCCCATGTAACAGCCTGGGGATTCCTCAGAACACAGGTTGGGAACCACTGTTCTACATCATTAGAAGCAATGTGCATCTAATGGCTGGACATGCAGTCTTATTATGCTTCCATTTATGCAACAGAAGAACTTAATCACTACTTGTTACATAGAATGTATCAGCTACCTTAACTAGAACCTAATTTTTCCCTACTTTGACACTATCAGCTTTGGAACAGCTCTAGGTTCTCCAGATAGAGGCTGGCCAGGATTGGAACCCTAACCTCAGCCCACCGCAATGAAATGCTGTGATAAAATCTTTGCTATTATTCCTTGTATTTAGCTGTTTCCCTTTGAATATGTGGCACAAATAAGGCAAAGTGTGAAAAATCTACTTCTCCCATCCTGTCATGCAGCCTTTTCCACTGTGTCACACTCAAACTCTCTCTTTTTCTCTCCCCGTCATTAAAGCCTTCTCCTCTCTGATATACATACTCTCGCTGTCCCTCTGCCACACAGCCATCAACTCTCTCTCCATCCCCTAGCCATACAGTCATCAACTCTCTTGAATCCTGGTCTCCCCTCCTCCTCCACTGCAGGTTAGCATCAACCCTCTCTCTGTCTCCTCCTCATCCGCCCCCCACCCCAGACCAATATCAATTGGTTTCTCTCTCCTCCTCCTGATCAGCATCACTCAGGGTCTCTCTCTCTTCCTCTCCCTCACCTTGCTGCCTTTCCAAGTCATGAGCTGAGAATGCTGTGACAGCAGCAGAAACAATATGAAGATGCAAGGGACCATTTCCCTGCGCATGCCTCTGCCAGTCACATCCTCTGATGCAGAAAGATACATCAGAGGAGGGGCATGACTGGCAGAGCAGTCAGTGGGGTGCACAGGGAAATTGTTTCTCTTGCTGCCATGGTATCTGCAACTGGCCACTTGGAAAAGGAACAAGGTGAATGGGGAAGCTGGGGGGGGGGTTGAAAAGAAAGGGGAGGGTCATAGTTCGGGCTATACAGGGCACCTATTGTGGGTGGGTGGGAACAGGGAGTTGCAGCAGCACAAAACTGGTCTGTCTGCCAGGCGTCGCGTACCTCCTGCTTAGGTGTCATGCACCATGTGATCTCTGCTTTAGAAGACAGGATGAGGAGCACTAACCCTTTAACGCACTGTAATACATGGGATTGAAGGTCAGCTGGGGATGGAATGAGTGGAATGTTTTGGCTGTAATTATGTGTTGATATTCTCTGTTATGGGAAACAGGGAAACAGGCTAGTTGTTTAAGGGATGCCAGCACCTCTGGGAAAGGCACCTTCACCTCTAGGAAAGGCACCTTCAACCTGTGCAGGTCTGGGAGAGTTATTCTCTGTTATGGGAAACAGGCTGGTTGTTTAAGGGATGCCAGCACCTCTGGGAAAGGCACCTTCAGCTTGTGCAGGTCTGGGAAAGGCACCTCTGTTTCACACTATAAAAGAGGGTGGAGCACTGACCTTCTTTAGAAGCTTGCCTGAACGTAAGGGACGCCTGGTTCAGTGATGTCCCTGCAATCTCTGAGGAAGAGCTAGTGCTTCCCTGGTGGTCTTCCCAGATGCTGACTGAATTGCAGGTGCTGTAAGTATCTTGGTGTATGTGTTCACATATGTATCACCAATAAAAGCGATATACCGCATATTGTGTCTGGTGGCTTTTGTGTTGTCATAAGCACAGCGCCCCCTAGTGTTACACGCACATGGCAGAGTATAAATCAGGCCTCTACTGAATAATATCAACCTTAAGTGCACAGAACGAATTCCTTGAGTATCTTCAATAAACTAATTGCACTTTCTGTTGACTCAAGACTGGTGTGGCCCATGCAATCTGCCTAGCAAAATGGTTAGGGTTTCTTTTGTGAAAAGTTCTAGAAATGTATTCCATGTTGGTATTGTCAGTTGAACTCAGTACATAATCTTGTTTTCAGAAAAGAAATAATAGAAGGAAGAAAGGTACCCTTCAACATACTGAAATTATTTCTCCACATATATCTAGCAGTGCTATAGAAACGATATTTAGTGGTAGTCCCAGAAAGGGTGGGGAATGTTAAGTTTTATCTGCTTTGAATCTTCTTAATTGTTATCTTTTTATGTGTTTGCTTTTTAGTTAATGGCACACATGGAAAACTACCAGAGACCAGTCAGTTTGAGAGTTAGGGATAGAGACTGTTTCCCGTGAGAGTTAGAGAGAATGTCTCCCTTGAAAGTTAAGAGATTGTCTCCCTTGTCAGTTAGGTATAAAAATTGTCTCACTTGTTTTACTGTATTAGCTTTTGAGCAGTTCAAGCATAATTGATTATATGTTATGGATGGTTTTACTTTTTTTTTACTATGGAGTCCCTTTGTACTTGTCAGCTGCTATGATTTGCACTGCAACACTGGCGGGATAACAAAAGTTAATAAATGATAATAAAGTTTTAAAAAGTACAGAATTCAACATCTATTACAAGAATCTTTGTGAAGGTGATGTAAGGCTAAAGCCTAAAATCAAGTAAAGTTTGTGGTAGTACAGCAGGAAGGAAAATTGGGTAGATTGCATTGACATGGCAGATATTCTATGTTAATATATATCTGACATCAACTTAGAAAGCAACCTAGATGACTTATGAACAAGGACATCACAAAAAAGATGCTCTCGTACTATTAAGACCCACTAAAAACAGAGGGGATTCTCATATAAACCTATTATAATTATTGTTTCATGTCTGATCTGGCTTGCAAGTTATAAGAATCATGAGGAATGAGAAGAGAGGCCAGCATATTGCCAACCACTCTAATTAGTTCAGGCATTTATAAAATAGCTGAGTAAATGAGGACTATTATTGTCAGATATATGAAACAATGTACTCTTTGTGCCAATTAACATTTAATTAAGTCCAAATTAGCAAACAGTAACAAATATAACTCTGATCTCAAAAACCACAATCTGTGGGTGCTTTTGATTCTAGGACAGTTTCTAACTGCATTAATTTAGAGTAGGCCTATACTGCCACAGCTTCGAACCCTCCAACTGAGGTCAAATGCCACTGGTAGGCACCAAAAGTGGCAGCAAGCAAGATGAGCAGAATAAAGAAGAAGGGGGGGAAAGAAAAAGGATGGCTGGAGAATGATGCCTGGATGAGTGGAGAAAAAGGAGAGTCCTAGGAGGTATGAGGCATAATTAAATAAATGGAAAAAAAATGGGGAGAGGAATGCTGAGGCTGGACTACAGAGGAATGAGCAAGGGTGGTAGAAAATGGGAATATTATGGTGTTATACCTAATAAAAATGGAATGTTCAAAAACAAAAAAGAAATAATGTTAACAGTATGAAGCAGTAATTTAACTGAGAAAGATAAAACAGGAACCAAGTACAAACCACAAAACTTTCAAAATTGAAGATCTTCCGAACGTGGGGCACTCCCTTGGTGGATCTCTTTGCCACTCACATCAATCACAAAGTGCCTTAGTTCTATTCCAGGCTCCAGGCCCATAGAGTTGGATTCCTTCCTCCTTAATTGGGGAACAGGTCTTCTGTATGGAGTATTGTGTTCAGTTTTGGAGGCCGTATCTTGCTAAAGATGTAAAAAGACTGGAAGCGGTGCAAAGAAAAACTACAATAATGGTTTGGGATTTGCATTGCAAACCGTAGGAGGAGAGACTTGCCGACCTGAACATGTATACCTTGGAGGAAAGGAGAAACAGGGGTGACATGATACAGATGTTCAAATATTTGAAAGGTATTAATCTGCAAACGAACCTTTTCCGAAGACGGGAAGGTGGTAGAACTAGAGGACATGAATTGAGGTTGAAGGGGGGCAGACTCAGGACAAATGTCAGAAAGTATTTTTTACCTGAAAGGGTGGTAGATACATGGAATGCCCTCCTGCGGAAGGTGGTGGAGATGAAAACGGTAATGGAATTCAAACATGCATGGGATAAACACAAAGGAATCCTGTTTAGAAGGAATGGATCTGCAGAATCTTAGCGGAGATTGGGTGGTGATGCCGGTAATTGGAGAGTAAAAACAATACTGGGCTGACTTCTACGGTCTGCGACCTGATCGTGGCTGAATAGATATGGATTGTCTGGAGTGTAAATTTTAAGGGGCTTCGACGTTAGTTTCAGAACTTTTAGTATAGGAACAGTGCTGGGCAGACTTTTACGGTCTGTGTCCTGAGAAAGGCAGGGACAAATCAAACTTGGGGGTATACATTTAAAGTAGCACATACCATGTAAAATGGGTTTATCTTGTTGGGCAGACTGGATGGACCGTACAGGTCTTTATATGTCGTCATTTACTATGTTACTATCCTGCTTATAATCGAAAGAGAAAAACACCTATATTGCAACCCAAATCGGGAGATGGGCGTCTTTCTCCCGTGGGCGCCCAAATCGGTATAATTGAAAAGCCGATTTTGGGCGTTTCCAACTGCAATCCGTCACGGAAACGGGTAAAGTTGACGGGGGGGGGGGGGGGGTGTCGGAGGCGTGGTGAAGGCTGAACTGGGGTGTGGTTATCGGCCGAGGAGAGATGGGCGTCTTTAGCTGATAATTGAAAAAAAAGGCGTTTTTACCGCGATTCTGAGTCACTTTTTGTGGACCCTTTTTTTTCACGAACAAGTCCCAAAAAAGTGCCCCAACTGCCCAGATGACCACTGGAGGGAATCAGGGATGACCTCCCCAGACTCCCCCAGTGGTCACTAACCCCCTCCCACCAAAAAAACCCCACTTTAAAAACTTTTTTTTCCAGCCTCTATGCCAGCCTCAAATGCCGTACCCACTTCCATGACAGCAGAATGCGTTCTATCCTTTGACAGCCTTTCCCTGGTTCTGATGTGGCTCTCGGGTGAGTGTGACACCCTTTCTGTTATGCGCACTGCAGAGTCACACCAGCAATGCATTGTGGTGGGTGTAGGGTATTGGGCTCTGTGATTCCACTAGCTTGTGGCAAATGCTCACGATGTTGGTAGTTGGTAGGTTCTACTCCCATGGTGCTTTTCCCCCTGCTTACTGGGTCAGAGTGTGCCCTGTTTTGTTTCCGGTAGTCCATGAGATAGTGGCCATTTTTGTAAGCCAGTTTTAGATCCCTTTCACGTGTTAGCCACGTTACAGAACGTAGTTCTTATCTTGAATGTGGCTGAAAGAGGGCATTGTACAGCATTCTGCCAGCTCTGACATACTGCTAATCTCAGTACCAGGGAGACTCGTTGCCAGTGGGGCACAACCTCTGATCTGCAGTTAACTGTGAGTAAGCGTGCTTATTCCAATAAAGGACGTTTTCGGAGAGATTAGTCTTCAGGTGTCAACTGGTGTGCCAATGTTATATAGCAGCAACAAGTCCTAGAGGCCTGCGTGTATGCAGGTCCCTGGAGCACTTTTAGTGGGTACCGCAGTGCACTTCAGCCAGGTGGACCCAGGCCCATCCCCCCTACCTGTAACACTTGTGCTGGTAAATGGGAGGCCTCCAAAACCCACTGTACCCACATGTAGGTGCCCCCTTCACCCCTAAGAGCTATGGTAGTGTTGTACATTTGTGGGTAGTGGGTTTTGGGGGAGGGGGTTGGGTGCTCAGCACCCGTGGTAAGGGAGCTATGCATGTGGGAGCGTTGTCTGAAGTCCACCGCACTGACCTCTAGGGTGCCCAGTTGGTGTCCTGGCATGTCAGGGGGGCGAGTGTACTACGAATCGTGGCCCCTCCCACGACCAAATGGCTTGGATTAGGACGTTTTTGAGCTGGGCGTTTTTAGTTTCCATTATCACTAAAAAAAAAAACCAAACGCCCAGCTCAAAAACGTCCATTTTTTCGAAAATACGGTCTGTCCCACCTCTTCACGTACCCGTTTTCGGACATAGACGCCCATGGAGATAGGCGTTTGCGTTCGATTATGCCCCTCTAAGTATCTTCCCATAACCTTTGTGGGGAATATTTTGCTGAAACTCAGCAGGACCGTGGGACCATGATTCTGATTGCTCCTTACTGGCCTCAACAGATCTGGTTCCCTCTTCTTCTGGAGTTATCCTCTGAAGAATTGTGGAGATTGAAATGTTTTCTGACCCTCATCACACAGAATGAGGACTCTCTTCTACATCCTGACTTCCGGTCTCTGGCCCTCACGGCCTGGATGTGAAGAGCCTAGAATTTGTTTCTTTGCATCTTTTGGAGGGTGTCTTCCAGGTCTTGCTGGCTTCCAGGAAAGATTCCACTAAGAGCTGTCACTCTTTTAAATGGTGGAGGTTTGCCGTCTGGCCTGCCCGACCCCTTAGACTCCCCGAAACTAGACCACGGGGGAGAACAGGGTGAAGAGTCCCCCTCAGACGGGGTATTCACTCGACTACGCTTAGCGTCAACCAAAGGCTCGGAGGAAGAAAAACGTCTCTAGCAGACGCTGGGCTACGAAGAACTGGAGGCAACCCAGTCCGAAAGAAATTGTCAGGAGCCTCAGGCAGTGCTCTTTTTAACATAAAAGCCTTATGCAACAGCAGCACAAATTCAGGGGAGAAAACCTCACCCTGTACCTCTGCCCCCACATTGGGGGGAATCGGAGGCAACAGTTCCTCTAGAAACCTCGAAACGAGGCGTCCCCCTGAAATCAGACCCCTCCGCAACAGCGAGGGTCGAGTCACGCGGCGCCTCCAAGATGGCACCCACTGCCAACTCCGTCGGACGGGAAGACTCACTGCCCGCCATGCTCGTGCCAGCATCAGCATCTAGGCAGCATGAGCTGCAAAGTCCCGCTGCTGATCTGCGTTTCCCACAGTGGGAGTAGCGCTTAACCTCTTCAGCAGCCATCAAATAAAGAAAACAAAATGGTGCCTTCGCGCCAAAACTTACCCTGCACAGAGCGCTGTCAGCGGGAACCTCCCCGGAGCTGGGCACCACTCTCACCTCAGGAGACCGAGTCAAACGAGCTTCGGTCAAGCTGCACCGAACCAGGAGAAAGCGAGCCTCTCTCTTTTATTTTTTAACTGTGAGGAAAGTTAGAGGCAGGCAGCCACAGAGGAACTCCGGGAGGAGGGGGAATGGGGTAAGGCAGGGACAGGGAAAACCAAGTATGCCTTTAAAGTGGGCACCACCAGCCACAACACCCCCCGCTCTACTGGCAAAGCACAGGAGCCACCCCAGGCAGAAATCCACATGAGAAAGCGACATCCACACCTGCTGGGAGATAGAAATATACTGAAGGCAGATGGGGCTGGGCGTCCTGGAACACCATGTGCTTTCAGTGTTCTCTATCTACACCTGCTGGTAGGCAGATACAACCCATCAGTTAATGGATTCATGTGCTGTTGAAGAAATATGATCACGTCACCCCCTCTGTTACGAGCAGCACATTGGCTCCCTTTCCCCACCGTGTCTTATACAAAATCCTGTTACTGGTACACAAGACTCTTCAATCAAAGGAACCCCTCTACCTTTCACAACTGTTGACTCCATATGCCAACCAGTACTGCCTTCGCTCATTGACTAAGAATTTGTTAGTCATTGCATCTCTCTATATAAAACGCACCTCCAACGTTCTAATGAAGCCTCTCTTAGCAAAGTGAAGGGGGTGAGATCGCATTGTGTCTGCCCCGCCCACGCGTCAAACGTGATGATGTCGAGGGCGGAGCAATGACACTCAACCAATCGCATCGCTCGGCAGCGAAGCGTCAGGGAAGGAGGCGGCGCTCCAGACATCTAGCCTTCCCTTCCATGTGTTCCGCCTTCTTCTGACGTCAAGGATGACGTCAAAAGAAGGCGGAACTCAGCGAAGGGAAACCTACACGTCGGGAGCACCGCCTCCTTCCCTGACGCTTCGCTGCCGGAACCGCCACGGAGGTAAATTTAAAAACAAGAAAAAAACAAAAACACGCATGTTGGGGGGAGAGAAGAGGGTGGCCAGTAAAGTACAACAATGGGAGCGGGAGGGCAGGGAAGAAACGACAGCATGGATGCGAAGGGGGGGGGGGGGGGGAGAAGAGGGCGGGCCAGGCTGGCACATGGGAGAGAGAGGAGCATGGATGCGAGGGGGGGTCATGGAAGGAAGAGAGGGGACTTGCTGGAAAAGGATGAATGGAGGCGGCAGGGGACAGAGGAGCATGGATGGCCATGGATTGGGAGGGCAGGGCTCAGGGAGAGAGGGCAATTGCTGGAAAGGGATGAATGGAGGGGGCAGGGGACAGAGGACCATGGATGGGCATGGATTGGGGGGGCAGGACTCAGGGAGAGAGGGGAATTGCTGGATAGGGATGAATGGAGGGGACAGATGGGCATGGATGGATATGGATTGCAGGGCAGGCCTCAGGGAGAGAGGGGTATTGCTGGATAGGGATGAATGGAGGGGCCAGGTGACAAAGGAGCATGGATGGGCATGGATTGGAAGGGCAGGACTCAGGGAGAGGGGAATTGCTGGATAGGGATGAATGGAGGGGACAGATGGCCATGGATGCATATGGATTGCAGGGCAGGCCTCAGGGAGAGAGCGGAATTGCTGGATAGGGATGAATGGAGGGGCCAGGTAACAGAGGAGCATGGATTGGACTCGCACTCACTCTGACTCTCAAACAGTCACTCTCACATACACTCTCCCAAACATACACACTCCGAGGAAAACCTTGCTAGCGCCCGTTTCATTTGTGTCAGAAACGGGCCTTTTTTACTAGTCTTTCCATAAAATTACATATGAACACTCTCGGAAAGCAATCTTTTCAGGCCATGGCCCGACACATTGGAATAAGCTACCGCAATCACTTCACCATCAACCTTCCCTTCAGTAATTCAAAACTGAACTCAAAACTTTTATGTTTTCGGATGCATTTCTGTAACCCTCAATTTTGTATTCCCTGCTGACTGTAGCGAGAGAACTGGTTTGCCTGCTTGGTTGCACAACTGTGAACACCTCTGTCCTCAATGCTCTTTCCCACCCCCTTATCTATCCATATTGTATTTCGACCCCTCTCCATTCTCACTTCACATATTGTCCTACTGTGTATGTATTGAATCACTAGCATGTAACACTAGTATGGCTCTCCCCAGAAATGGCCACATGCCAATCCCTGTGATTACTGCATGGCCATTTCATTAAAAAAAAAACCCAAAACAACACAACACCCCAGCCTTTCACCTGCTGTGGTAAAAGGGGGCCTCAGCATGTGTGAAAAACAATCGCAGGCCCCTTTTTACCACAGCCTGGTAAAAGGGGACCTTAGTTTGAAGCGGATCACCCCCACCCCCCAAGCAACATACTCTGGGACATATATACAAAACAAAATTCACATGTTTCGCCCATGTCCCACCCAAAATACACCCCCTTGAAATTTGGGCGAACTGTGGAGCAAAATGTCTAAAACTGGGGTGCTGAAAATTGAAACATGGACAATTTTGAGACAAAAACGTTGTCCTGCCACTTTATGACGTTTTTTGGACTTTTTTTGTTTTGAAAATGAGCCCCAATGAGTCATAAAGGCTACATTTGCAAGCATTACATTCCAAAACTTTGCTGCCAAGTATGAGAAATATGTAGAAAAGATTTTCTTTGATTTTAAACCTTTACAAGCTGGGAATGTTAACTTTAAAAAATTATATGTCCTGTTATCTCAAACGCAGAGCTTAAGTTAGCATATAAAATGTCACAACTCCATGGCTAATCTTAAATAAGCAATACAATTTAAAATAAATATTCTAGCTTCAACAAGTAGCCAATGTAATTGCATTTAAGGTGCAATCTTATCAAATTTGTTTAATGAACAAATCAACCGAATGGCTGTATTTTGGTTGCAATTTCCTTAACAAACCCTTAGGACTGCCTGGTAGACTATATTACAATAGTCTAATTTAGATAGTATTAAGGCTTGTACTACTAATCTAAACTTATTCTGAGTCAGATATTTTCAGATTCTTCTGAGGTTATATACATCAGCCAAAAAAGGTATCTTATAAGCAGTGCTTTTTTTGTAGAAAAAAAGGTGCCGGTACTCATTATGGGCGGGGTCACCACATA
The DNA here is from genome assembly GCF_901765095.1 of Microcaecilia unicolor. Lineage (NCBI taxonomy): Eukaryota > Metazoa > Chordata > Amphibia > Gymnophiona > Siphonopidae > Microcaecilia > Microcaecilia unicolor. Next base: position 94,453,182 of record NC_044032.1, on the reverse strand, counting down.
TGGCTCCACCCCTATGACAGCCACACCCACATTAACCACACCCCCTATACCAGCCATGGCGCATATAAACAGACGTCATTGAAAATATTACAGTACTATAGGAGAAAAAAATAACGTGATTTGCTAAGTAGTAGTAGTAGTATACCCAGTGCAAAATAAGACAGCCAATGTAAATTCTCAAATTGGACATATTACAAACACTAAAATGAAAATAAAATGATTTTTTTCTACCTTTGTTGTCTGGTGACTGTTTTTCTTTCCATATTGGTCCCAGACTGTGATTCTCCTTTCCTTTGTTTTCGCTTAACTCTTCTGTGCCATTTGTCATTTTTTGTCTCCTTTTTCTTTGCTTTCTTCAATAATTTTCAGGCTCTCTCTCTGTCCAGATTTAATTCATTCTTACTATCCATTCTTTAATTTCCTTCATCTACCCGTGGCTTTTCATCTTTTCCTCACCCTTGTTCTCCCCATGCCTCTTCCTCTTATTCTCCAGTCTTTCTCTATTCCCCTTTTCCATCCAGCAGCTCTGCTTTCTCTCCCCATCCTTCCAGTGTCTCCCCTATTTCTTTCTGCATTCTTCCATCCAGCGTCTTCCCTCTTTCTCTCCCTAGCCTTCCGTTTTCCCTCTCTCTCTCCCCATCCTTCCATCTGTTTTTCCCTCTCTCTCCCCATCCTTCCATCTGTTTTTCCCCCTCTCTCTCCCCATCCTTCCATCTGTTTTCCCTCTCTCTTTCCCCATCTTTCCATCTGTTTTTCCCTCTCTCCCCAATCCTTCCATCTGTGTTTTTCCCTCTCTCTCCCCATCCTTCCATCTGTTTTTCCCCTCTCCCCAATCCTTACCTCTGTTGTTTTCCCTTTCTCTCTCTCCCCAATCCTTCCCTCTGTTGTTTTCCCTCTTTCTCTCTCCCCAATCCTTCCATCTGTTTTTCCCTCTCTCTCCCCATCCTTCCATCTGTTTTTCCCTCTCTCCCCATCCTTCCCTCTGTTGTTTTCCCTCTTTCTCTCTCCCCAATCCTTCCCTCTGTTGTTTTCCCTCTTTCTCTCTCCCCAATCCTTCCCTCTGTTTTCCCTCTTTCTCTCTCTCCCCAATCCTTTCCTCTGTTGGTTTCCCTCTTTCTCTCTCTCCCCAATCCTTCCTCTGTTGGTTTCCCTCTTTCTCTCTCTCCCCCCAATCCTTCCTCTGTTGGTTTCCCTCTTTCTCTCTCTCCCCAATCCTTCCTCTGTTGTTTTCCCTCTCTCTCTCTCCCCAATCCTTCCCTCTGTTGTTTTCCCTCTTTCTCTCGCTCGCCAATGCTTCCCTCTGTTGTTTTCCCTCTTTCTCTCTCTCCCCAATCCTTCCCTCTGTTGTTTTCCCTCTTTCTCTCTCCCCAATCCTTTCCTCTGTTGGTTTCCCTCTTTTTCTCTCTCCCCAATCCTTCCTCTGTTGGTTTCCCTCTTTCTCTCTCTCCCCCCAATCCTTCCTCTGTTGTTTTCCCTCTTTCTCTCTCTCCCCAATCCTTCCCTCTGTTGTTTTCCCTCTTTCTCTCTCCCCAATCCTTCCATCTGTTTTTCCCTCTCTCTCCCCATCCTTCCATCTGTTTTTCCCCTCTCCCCAATCCTTCCCTCTGTTGTTTTCCCTCTTTCTCTCTCCCCAATCCTTCCATCTGTTTTTCCCTCTCTCTCCCCATCCTTCCATCTGTTTTTCCCTCTCTCCCCATCCTTCCATCTGTTGTTTTCCCTCTCTTTCTCCCCAATCCTTCCCTCTGTTGGTTTCCCTCTTTCTGTCTCTCCCCAATCCTTCCCTCTGTTGTTTTCCCTCTTTCTCTCTCCCCAATCCTTTCCTCTGTTGGTTTCCCTCTTTCTCTCTCTCCCCAATCCTTCCTCTGTTGGTTTCCCTCGTTCTCTCTCTCTCTCCCCCAATCCTTCCTCTGTTGTTTTCCCTCTTTCTCTCTCCCCCCAATCCTTCCTCTGTTGTTTTCCCTCTTTCTCTCTCTCCCCAATCCTTCCCTCTGTTGGTTTCCCTCTCCCTGCCAAGTTTCCCGCGAAGTCGCGACGCACGCGGCACCAGCCCCTATTTCCGGCCGCTGCTGCTTCTCCTGTTGAGCAGCAGCGGCCGCTACACAAAGAAAAAATGTAACCTGGCTGAAACGCGGCACCCCGGCACTGTAGACAGCCATTAGGCATTGGCTGTTGCCCCGCAGCCACTCCTCCTCTTGCCTGTACGTCACTGCCCCTGGAGGAAGACCCCGGAGGAGCGCAGTGACGTAGAGGCAAGAGGCGGAGCGGCTGCGGGGCAACAGCCAATGCCTAATGGCTGTCTACAGTGCCGGGGTGCCGCGTTTCAGCCAGGTTTGAAGTTTTTTTTAAATCTTTTTCTTTGTGTAGCGGCCGCTGCTGCTCAACAGGAGAAGCAGCAGCGGCCGGAAATGGGGGCTGGCACTGCGTCCGTCACGGGGCGGGGGGAGCAAAAAAAAAAAAAAAAGGTGCCGGTACGCCGTACCGTTGCGTACCGGCACAAAAAAAGCACTGCTTATAAGGTTATTTACTTGGGCCTCCGGCGTTAGATTCTGATCAAGAATGATACCTAGAAACTTCAGAGAAGATTCCAGCTTGTAAATCATATTGTTTACAACAAAGGAATAGTCCTGAGCAACAGCTGTCTTAGCCCCAACAAAAAGAAAGGTAAAATTATGTATCATACCTGATAATTTTCTTTCCATTAATCATAGCTGATCAATCCATAGACTGGTGGGTTGTGTCCATCTACCAGCAGGTGGAGATAGAGAGCAAACTTTTGCCTCCCTATATGTGGTCATGTGCTGCCGGAAACTCCTCAGTATGTCGATATCAAAGCTCCATCCGCAGGACTCAGCACTTAGAGAATTACACCCACAAAGGGACACTCTGCCCAGCTCACCACCGCCGAAACGGGGGAGGGGAATCCGTCCAGCTCATCCCCACACAAGTGGGGGAGGGGAATCCGTCCAGCTCATCCCCGCGGAGCGGGGGAGGGACACCACACCCGCCGATGCGGGGGGATCTGGCTTATCCTGCAACCGCAACCACGGGAGGAGCTGACTGACCCTAACACCGCCGAAGCGGGAGGGGTACAAAGCTGCCCTACAGCCGCACGAAGCGGGAGGGAGTGCCGGCAGAATTTAAGTCTCAATCCAGCCCCGTAAAACGGAGGGGAGAGGAATGCAGCAGCTCACTGTAACACAAACTCGTCTCAACTCTTGAAGAATCCAAGTGAAAAAACTTGAACACGAAGTCTTTCTGAAGTAACTGAAGACTAAACTTGAACCTGAAATGCAACCAGAATAAAAACAGTACAGATATCTGGGAGGGGCTATGGATTGATCAGCTATGATTAATGGAAAGAAAATTATCAGGTATGATACATAATTTTACCTTCCATATCATCAAGCTGATCAATCCATAGACTGGTGGGATGTACCGAAGCAGTACTCACCCAGGGCGGGACATTGAAATCCCTGACCTCAACACTGAAGCTCCAAACCGGGCCTCCGCCCGTGCAGCCACCGTCAAGCGGTAATGCTTGGAGAATGTATGAGCCGAAGCCCAAGTTGCCGCCTTGCATATCTCTTCCAAGGAGACGGACCCGGCCTCTGCCATCGAGGCCGCCTGAGCTCTAGTGGAGTGAGCCTTCAGCTGGATAGGCGGCACCTTCCCCGCGGCCACATAAGCCGCTGCAATGGCTTCCTTGACCCATCTTGCCACTGTAGGCTTAGCAGCCTGCAGACCCTTACGAGGACCTGCAAACAGGACAAACAGATGATCCGATTTCCGGAACTCATTGGTCACTTCCAAGTATCTGATGATGACTCGTCTCACATCCAGATATTTAAGAGCAGAGTACTCCTCTGGGTAGTCATCCCTACGAAAGGAAGGGAGACAGAGCTGCTGATTCACATGGAAGCGAGAAACAATCTTGGGCAGGAAGGAAGGCACTGTGCGAATAGTCACTCCTGCCTCAGTGAACTGCAGAAAGGGCTCTCGACATGAGAGCGCCTGGAGCTCGGAAACTCTTCTGGCTGAAGTGATAGCCACCAAAAAGACTGCTTTCAACGTCAGGTCTTTCAGAGATGCCCTCGACAAGGGTTTAAAAGGCGGCTTCTGCAATGCTCTTAGCACCAGGTTGAGATTCCACGCAGGCACCACTGAGTGCAGAGGAGGGCGCAGGTGATTAACTCCCTTGAGAAAGCGCACCACATCTGGCTGCGAAGCCAGGGAAGCACCCTTCAGGCGGCCCCTGAAGCAAGTCAGAGCCGCTACCTGGACTTTAAGGGAACTGAGCGACAGGCCTTTCTCCAGATCTTCTTGCAGGAACGCCAACACTGAAGAAATTGGAGCAGTGAAGGGAGAAAGTGAGCCTGCTTCACACCACGCTGCAAATATACGCCAAACCCTGGCGTAAGCGGTAGAAGTAGAGCGCTTCCTCGCTCTCAGCATAGTGGCGATGACCTTGTCTGAGAAGCCCTTCTTTCTCAGACGCTGCCGCTCAATAGCCAGGCCGTAAGACCAAAGGGGGAGGGATCCTCCATCACCACGGGACCCTGATGTAACAGGCCCTGCTCCACTGGCAGCCGCAGAGGATCGTCGACTGAGAGCCTGATCAAGTCCGCATTCCAGGGACGTCTGGGACAATCCGGACCCACCAGGATTACCCTGCTGGGATGCTTTGCCACCCGGTCTAGCACCCTGCCCAACATGGGCCAGGGCGGGAACACATAGAGAAGCTCTTGAGTCGGCCACTGTTGGAGAAGAGCATCTACTCCCAGGGATCGAGGGTCCCGTCCTCTGCTGAAAAAGCGCGGCACTTGGCAATTGGCCGATGACGCCATCAGATCTAGGCTCGGCTGGCCCCAGCGCTTCGTGATGTCCAAGAACGCCTGAGCAGATAGCTGCCACTCTCCGGGCTCCAAGGTATGGCGACTGAGAAAGTCCGCCTTGACATTCATAACTCCGGCAATGTGGGCCGCTGACAGCTGCTCCAGGTTCGCTTCTGCCCACCGGCATAGATTCATAGCCTCCTTGGCTAGAGGGGCGCTCTTGGTACCTCCCTGGCGGTTGACATAGGCCACAGCCGTGGCATTGTCCAACAGGACCCGTACCGGCTTCAACACCAGTACCGGGATGAACTCCAAAAGCGCCAACCGAATGGCTCTGAGTTCCAGGAGGTTGATAGACCACTTTGCCTCTGCAGGAGACCAGAGCCCCTGCGCTGTCCTTCCCAAGCAGTGGGCTCCCCAGCCCGACAAAGAGGCGTCCGTCGTGACGACAATCCACTCCGGGGTCACCAGAGGCATTCCCGCAGACAACATGTCTGTCTGCATCCACCAGCTCAGCGCCTTGCGCACTGCTGGGTCCAAGGGAAGGCGCACAGCATAATCCTCCGACATCGGAGTCCAGCGCTGCAGCAGAGATTGTTGTAGTGGTCTCATATGAGCCCTGGCCCAGGGCACTACTTCCATCGTGGCCGTCATAGAGCCCAACAGCTGCACATAGTCCCAAGCCCGAAGAGGAGAGGCTACTAGGAACTGGTCCACCTGAGCCTGAAGCTTGACAATCCGATTGTCTGGCAGGAACACTCTGCCCACTTGGGTGTCGAATCGAACTCCCAGATACTCCAGGGACTGAGTCGGGCGCAGCTGGCTTCTCTCCCAGTTGATGATCCATCCCAGGGAGCTAAAAAGAGCAACTACCCGGTCCACAGCTTTGCCGCACTCTGCATAAGAGGGGGCTCGGATCAACCAGTCGTCCAGATAAGGATGGACTTGTACTCCTTCCTTTCGCAGGAAGGCCGCGATGACCACCATTACTTTGGAAAAGGTCCGCGGAGCAGTAGCCAACCCGAACGGGAGGGCTCTGAACTGGAAGTGTCGGCCCAGGACTGCAAAACGCAGAAAGCGTTGATGAGGAGGCCAGATGGGAATATGCAAGTACGCTTCCTTGATGTCCAAGGATGCCAGGTACTCCCCTGCCTTCACTGCCGCTATAACAGAGCGGAGAGTCTCCATGCGAAAGTGCCGCACTTTCAAGGCCCGATTGACCCCTTTGAGGTCGAGGATAGGCCGGACAGAACCTCCTTTCTTTGGTACCACAAAGTAAATGGAGTAACGTCCCTTGCCAAGCTGACTTTCTGGCACCGGAACGACCGCACCCAGGCGGATCAGATTGTCCAAAGTCTGCTGCACTGCCACAGCTTTGACCGGAGACTTGCAGGGAGAGAGTACAAACCCGTCTCTTAAGGGTCGGCAGAACTCTAGCTTGTAGCCGTCTCTGATGACTTCCAGCACCCAAGCGTCTGAAGTTATTGTGGTCCACTCGCCCAGAAACGAGGACAGCCGTCCTCCAATCTGCACTGGGGCGTGGACCAAGGCCCCGTCATTGGGCACGAGACCCTGGGGGAGGACCGGAGGGAGCACCTCCGGGACGGCGGTCTCTGCGAAAGGAATGCTGCTTGGGGGAGAAATTCCTCTTAAAGGAAGAGGGGGCAGAGGAACCCGACCTGCCCGGGCGGTACCGACGGGCTTCCTGAAACCGTCCTCTGGAGGTACCGGGACGAGTACTAGCCCGAGCCCTGACCTCTGGTAATTTCTTGCCCTTAGACGTGCCGAGATCGGTCACGATTTTGTCCAGCTCGACCCCAAAGAGCAGCTTGCCTTTAAAAGGCAATCTAGCCAGGCGGGATTTAGAGGCGTGGTCAGCAGACCAATGTTTCAGCTAAAGCCACCGCCGCGCAGAGATTGTCTGAGCCATGCCTTTAGCTGAGGCCCTCAAGACATCATACAGCAAGTCTGCCAAATAGGCTAAGCCCGATTCCAGGGCCGGCCAATCAGCCCTCAAGGAATGATCTGAGGGGGAAGCCCGCTGCACCATAGTCAGGCACGCCCTGGCCACATAGGAGCCGCAAACTGAGGCCTGCAAACTTAAAGCAGCCGCCTCAAAGGACGACCTTAAGGCCGCCTCCAATCTTCTGTCTTGGGCGTCCTTTAGGGCCGTGCCACCTTCCACCGGCAACGCCGTTTTCTTAGTCACCGCAGTGATTAAAGAATCCATGGTAGGCCACAGATAGGCCTCACGTTCACTTTCAGTCAAAGGATAGAGGCGGGCCATAGCCCTAGCCACTTTAAGGCTCGCTTCAGGGACATCCCATTGAGCCGAAATTAAGGTGTGCATGGCATCATGCACGTGGAAGGTTCTAGGCGGGCGCTTCGTCCCCAGCATAATAGCAGAGCCAACAGGGGCTGAGGGAGAGACGTCCTCCGGAGAGGAAATCTTCAAAGTGTCCATGGCCTGTAACAACAGGTTGGGCAAATCCTCTGAGCTAAAAAGCCGCGCTGCAGAGGGGTCATCCGCTCCATCCGAGCGGGGATCCGTCTCCTCCAAGGAATCCGCAAAGGACCGTTGGGAGAACTCAGATACGCTGCCCTCATCTACATCGGAGGAGACAAAGTCCTCCAAGGCCTGGGAATCAACCCGAGGGCGTTTACCTCTGGGAACCTCAACCTCTTTACCAGACGAGGGAGCAGGGGCAGCGTTTTGCATAAGGAAGGCCTGATGCAGCAGCAAAACAAACTCGGGGGAGAAACCCCCCAGACTGTGCACTTCCGCAGCCTGGGCTACAGCCCTAGACGCACCCTCAACCGGCGCTCGCAAGAGCGGGGGAGAGACATGCTGCGCATCCAAAATGGCGTCCGGCGCGACACTCCGCGAAGGAGCCGGGCGGGAAGAACGGCGCTTAACTTTAGCCGCTTTTGTGCCGTCGCCCAAATTAAGGGCGTTCATGGCATTAATGTCTCCAACCTCAAGGGCGGCCCAAGAAGAAGCCGTCCGAGCCGCGTGGCCGGCCAAGATGGCGGAGGCGAGGAGCGGGGGATGGGCGTTTATGGCGGGGAAAACCGCCACGCCGGAGGAAGGACCGGGACATTCATCGGTCACGAAACTGTCACCCAACAAGGGCGAATCAGGCTTTAAGGCCCCCGCATCCCCTCTAGAAGCGCTCAAGCGATCCGGGGAGCGACTCTTTGCGCCCTCGCCCTCCGACGCCATATGCCACGAGGAGAAGAATCGGGGAACCCCCTGCCCGCTATAAAAAGGTAAAAATTACCTGCTTGCCGCTCCGAGCTGTAACGACCTGGTGTCCCAGTGAGTAGCTGCAATAAACGTTTAAATAAACGTCGAAATAAACGCCTTTAAGGACGTTCGAAATTTTTTTTTTTTTAAATGGAGCCAGCGGGAGGGGGGAGAAAAGGAGGGACCTGGCACCACCAGGTTTGCACTTGCTCAAAAGAGCCCTCAACCCCAGGCACTCAACAAAACCTAAGAATTAGGCTTGGAGGCCTAGCCAGAGCTGCTGCTGTGTGTGACCACCACCTGCTGAGATAGAGAACATACTGAGGAGTTTCCGGCAGCACATGACCACATATAGGGAGGCAAAAGTTTGCTCTCTATCTCCACCTGCTGGTAGATGGACACAACCCACCAGTCTATGGATTGATCAGCTTGATGATATGGAACTTTCTTTTATCACTGTTCAATTTCAGCCAATTATTAGCCAACCAAGTAATGATTGAGATCTCTCTCTCTCTCAATTCTTTGTTTAATCTCACAGATATCAGTAAAAGTAGGAATTATAAACATAATTAATATCATCAACATACATGAATACTCAAAAACCTTTTCTAATTTGAAACCCAGTGAGAACATAAGAATGTTGAACAGGAAAGGGGAGAGCGGTGAACCCTGTGGGACCCCATACTCTACAGTCCATTTATCTGAAACAATCTCATTCATTTTAACCAGATATGATTTGCTGATAAGAAAACATATAAACTATTTTCAGACATAACCTGTTATACCTATGTTGTTCAAAATACCCAACAATAGATTACGGTCTACATCATCAAAAGCACTTGATAAATCAAACTGCATAAGGGCTTCTTTTCCCTTTACTTAACAATGCTTTGATCTCAGATAAAGAACATAATACAGTTTCTGTGCTAAAAACACCATTGAGAGCTATGTAAAATAGCAAATCTCTCAAGGTAATTGGTCAGTTGAATGGTAACTAAAGTTTCCATGAGTTTTGTTAAAATAGAAGCTACTGGTCTATAATTATTCACAAGTGCCCTTGACTCTCTTATTTTTCAATATTGGAGTGAGAATAATCTGGAAACTGGAAAAGAACCAAAGAGAGAGGTATTCATCCACTCATAAACCTTGGTTCTAAAATTGGGAGGAGCAGATCTCATAAATAGAGTAGGACATTCAATTTACTATTCAGATCCTGCACTTCAGATAAACAGGGGGCAGATACTGGGTAGTCACAGTGCAGTGCATTATTATGAATGCAGAAAGCCAGAGAGACACTGCAGTTTGACAGCCTTACCTGCATCTGACGAAGAGGCCCAGCTAGCTGTTCTGTTAATTTCGGCATTTCACTTGACTGCGAGAAAAGAAAAATAAGTGTTACAAAAGGACAAAATCACCCACCTTGGCACTTATTTGAGGGTCGATTTGTCTTTCAACTTTCTTACACAGTAATCTAGAATCAACAGGGGACAATTCTATAACAGGACATCTATTAAAAAAAAATCAAGAGACTCTTTGAAAATTTGAGTGAATGTATTATTCTCACAACAAAGAAGTTACTCACCTAGCTGAGATAATATTTAACCATCTCTCTGACCTCATGTGTAACTTTCTTTAAATCAGTCACCTTACTGTCTTAACTCTTCTTACTCTCATACCTATCTATATGTTACATCTTTACTTTAGCCTTCACTATCAATTAAAATGTTCTATTACGTATTGTGTTGACATTGTAAGTAGTATACTATCCACCTTATAATTGAAAGAGAAAAACGCCTAGATTTCGACCCAAATCGGGAGATAGACGTTTATCTCACAAAAACGAATAAATCGGTATAATGGAAAGGCGATTTTGGACGTTTTCAACTGCACTCCATCGCGGAAGCGTACAAAGTTGACGGGGGCGTGTCGGAGGGTGGTGAAGGCGGGACTGGGGCGTGGTTATCACCTGAACAGAGATGGGCGCCTTTCGCCGATAATGGAAAAAAAGTATACGTTTGTAGCTAGAATTTAGGGCACTTTTCCTGGACCCTGTTTTTTCATGAATAAGGCCCCAAAAAGTGCCCTAAATGACCAGATTACCCCCAGAGGGAATCGGGGATGACCTCCCCTGACTCCCCCCCAGTGGTCACTAACCCCCTCCCACCACAAAAAAATGATGTTTCACAACTTTTTATTTTCACCCTCAAATGTCATACCCACCTCCCTGGCAGCAGTATGCAGGTCCCTGGAGCAGTTGTTAGGGGGTGCAGTGGACTTCAGGCAGGTGGACCCAGGACCATCCCCCCCCTACCTGTTACAATTGTGCTGCTTAATGCTTATTAGTCGTCCAACCCCCCAAACCCACTGTACCCACATGTAGGTGCCCCCCTTCACCCCTTAGGGCTATAATAATGGTGTAGACTTGTGGGCAGTGGGTTTTGAGGGGGATTTGGGGGGCTCAACACACAAGGGAAGGGTGCTATGCACCTGGGAGCTCGTTTACCTTTTTTTTGTTTTTGTAAAAGTGCCCCCTAGGGTGCCCGGTTGGTGTACTGGCATGTGAGGGGGACCAGTGCACTATGAATCCTGGCCCCTCCCACGAACAAATGCCTTGGATTTATTCGTTTTTGAGCTGGGCGCTTTCATTTTCCATTATCACTGAAAAACAAAAACGCCCAGCTCACAAATTGTCGAATAAAACATGGACGTCTATTTTTTTTTCAAAATACGGTTCGGTCCGCCCCTTCACGGACCCGTTCTCAGAGATAAACGCCCATGGAGATAGACGTTTTCGTTCAATTATGCCCCTCTATGTCATACTTAATTGCCTATTGCTCATGTTTGCTCTATTCTTACTGTACACCGCCTTGAGTGAATGCCTTCAAAAAGGCAGTAAATAAATCCTAACAAATATACTCTCGCAGATGGGTGACATGATCCGATGATGCCCTGGCATGGATGCTACCCAGGGCTCAAGAAATTTCTCGAAGCCTTTGGCAGTGCCTTCCAGCCCGAAGTGAGCATACAGGACCAACAGTATGGTAAAAAGGCTGAAGGAATTCAAATCCTTGGGGAAGTAGGAGGGTATGATGGAATATATGTCTTGTGGTCTTCAGAGAACGTCTGCTACAGATGAGTAACTTTGCTTTCTCCAAGGACAACCAAACATTATCTTCTCACAGATGGGGATCTCTGACTATAAGGCTCACCAAAACAACCAGGGGACAATAGGGACTTGCAATGGGCATCGTCAACTGTGAATCAATTAACCTTGAACTTACATAAAATATTGTTGTGAGGGTACAGCTGGATTCTACACTCCAAACCAATTCTACAGAATTGTCTGCCCAAACAGACTATCACATCAGGAATATTGCTGAGCAGTAATTAGATGTGAATGTGTGGACTGAAGACCATGTTGTGGCCTTGCAAATTTCCTGAATGGAGGCTGATCTCAAGTGGGCTACCGAAGCAGCCATGGCTCTAAGATTGTGAGCTGTGACATGATCAACTAGCATCAGCCCAGCCTGGGCATAAGTAAAGGAGATGCAATCTGCTAGCCAACAGGATAAAGTGCACTTACCAATGGTTGTCCTCATCCCGTCCAGGTCAAAAGAAACAAAAAGCTAGGTGGACTGTCTATGGGCCTTAGTCCACTCCAGAAGGCTAAGGCTTGACTGCGGTCCAAAGTATGCACTGCACTTTTGCCAGGATGGGTATAGGGTTTTTGGAAATAATGTTGGAACAATTGACTGGTTAAGTAGAATTCTAACAACACCTTCGGAAGGAACTTAGGATGAATGTGGAGAACCATTCTATTATGATGAAACTATGCGTAAGGTGGTTCAACTACTAGGGCTTGAAGCTCACTAACTCTGCATGCTGAAATGACCGTCATCAGAAATAGGATTTTCTGTGTCAAGAACTTCAGGTGGCAAGTGTCTATCGGTTCGAAAGAAGCTTTCATCAGCTGGGTGAGAACAACATTTAGGTCCCATGAAGCGGTGGGTAGGTCTGATAGGGGGCTTAGTCAACAGCAAACCTCTCATAAATTGAACAACTAAAGGCTGCAGAGATAGGCTTACCTTTTACATGGTGATGGCAAGTGCCAATCGCACTGAAGTGAACCCTTATGGAGTTGGTCTTAAGCCCAGACTCAGAAAAACGTAGAAGGTATTCAATCAGTTTTTGTGTAAGGCAAGAGAAAAAAAAAATCTAAGGCCTCACCTTCACATCAGACAGCAAACCTCTTTCATTTGAAATTGTATGACTTCTTAATAGAATGTTTTCTGGAAGCATGCAGGATTCAGGAGACAATTCTGCAGATCACTTCTTGTATATCACTAAACACTGGGATCATGTTTCTCCCCTTTTGTCACAATTGCACTGGTTGCCTGCTATAGATACTGGTTTAAGATTCTTTGTCTTACTCACAGGGCACTACATCTGGGTTCTCCGGTGTACCTTTCCTCTGTCACAATTCCCTATACCCCTTCACGTGCACTGTGACCCTTGGATTCACACAGTTTGGTTCTTTCTTCTCCCAAAAGTGCTCCTTATGAATCTACTCTTGGATCAGCCTATTTTGTTTTTTCCTAACACTTTTTCTTTGGAAATTTAAGGCTATTTTAAAAGCTAATTTTTTGAGCAAGCATTTGGTATTCATTTGAAATTAGGCACGATTGACTCCAATGGATCTGCTTTGCTGGACTGATTAGTGTAAAGAATTATGATTTTATTTTATGTTTTTCTTCTTCAGTATGATTGCTGTATGTTTGGTTCTATCTGTACTATTTTTTAATGGTGTTCCTTTCTAAGTGTTAATTTATTGTTAGCCACTGAGACCTGTTTACAGAATTGGCGAGTTATCAACATTTTTAATAAACAAACAAACAAGCAAACCAACCTTCATGTAGTTGGAGGGATGCCAACTCTACACACTCAGCATCCAATCTGTGAGGGCTAGGCATTGGAGGTTGGGGGTGCAAGAGACACCTCTCATTCTGTGTGATGAGGTTTAGAATGCACTCCAGTCTCCACAGGTCTGATAACTCCAGAAGTAGAGGGAACCAGACCTGTCTCAACCATAACGGGCAATGAGTATCATAGTTCCTTGATCCTGCTTGAATTTCAACAAAGATTTTCCCACAAGACACATTTGCATACAGAAGTCCCTCCCCCCCCAATGAAGAACAAAGGCATCCAATGTTAGTCTGACATGTGATCTCAGTCTGGAACAGAATTGAGAGACTTTGTTTTTGAGACGAGTGGTGAAAATATCCACTGAAAGGGTGCCTCACTCTCGGAAGATCTGCCAGGCTACACCGGTGTTACGAGACCACTCATGTGGTTGAATCACTCTGCTTAGTCTATCTGCCAGGCTATTGTCTTTGCCAACCACATATATGTTCCTGAGTTCCATAGTGTAATTGGAGGTCCAATGCCACATTTTGACCACCTCCTGACACAAAAGGTAGGAACCTGTGCCTTCCTGCTTGTTGACATAGTACACTGGAACTCGGTTGTCTGGATGAGAATAATTTTGCACTGCAGCTATTCTCTGAAAGCATTTAGATCATTCCAAATGGCTCTCAACTCTAGGAGACTGATGTGAAATTGAACCTCCTGAGTGAATCAGTTACCTTGATTGTGAAGCCCATCCACTTGAGCTGCCTAGCCCAGGTTGGATGCATCTGTCATCAAGATCTTATGTGCAGAAAAAATTTGGACTGTGAGTCCCATTATCAAATTGGACCGAATCATCCACCATAAGAGAGACTCCTATAGAATGGAAATGACAGGGATGAAGTCTGCTAGGTTCCCTAAGGTATAGCACCATTAGGAAGCTAGGGTCCAACTGGCCTCTCTCAAATGGTGATGAGCCATGTGTGCGACATGCATGGTGGAGGGTACGTGTCCCAACAACCTCAACATCTGCTGAGCTGTAACCTGCTGGCTGAGAAGGACCTGCAAGGTGATGGCGATCAATGCCTCTGCCCTAACTTCAGGAAGAAAGGCACGCACTTGAACAGTGTCTAGCAGGACTCCAATAAACTCCAAAATGCTGAACTGGAAGGAGATGAGACTTTGGGTATTCTATAACAAACCCAAGAAGTTTCAACACCCTAATGGTTCTCTGCATTGATTCCTGAGCTCCATCTTTGAATGTCTAAGTACAGAAACACGTGCACTCCAAGTCTGTGTAGATATGCTGTGACTACAGAGAGGCATTTTGTATAGACACGAGGAGAGGACACGAAGCCAAGGGGCAGTATGTGGTACTGGTATTTTCATTTCCCCACCAGAAATCCAACTTCCTGTGACATGGATTATATTTGTATGGTACTAAGCCACTTAGATTACTGCAATGGAATTTATGCCCTGAGAAAAATATTGACTTTGAATGAGAGAAGGGTTTTATCTTTCTGCTAAAAAAGAATCTCAAGATGAAATCTACATCCAAAGAAAACAGAAGTTCCTCAATTAAGTCATATTTGTTGACTGAGACAGAAAATTCTGACAAATTACACATTGTTTTTTCCAAAACTATCTACCAATTTACGTTCTGAGTGTGCTCTGTCTCAAGACATCAATTTCTTTTCACAAACATGGAACAGACTGACTGGGTAGGTAAAGTTGCCTCAGAAGAACACAATAGCCACACCGGGTCAAGACCAATGGTCCATGTAACTCAGTATCCTGAAACATTAATTTCCAGCCAAAGGTCTTCCATTCTAGATACTGCAACCCATATAGCTGGCAAGCTGACCTTCCCCCAAGAACCAAACACAGTATTTGACATTTCCAGAGCAGAAAGAAACTATACTGAGACCGGCTCCTCCATTGCAATGGATTACCTTCTCTGGAGATTCCAAGCTTTTCATCTCTATTGTCTTTGCCAATAATGTTCCTAGAGACCGATGGGTATAGAACTCGTGAGCCTTGGAAGCTGAAACTGGCAATCTGCTGCAATGCTGTAGGAGCTGCACAGTCAAGAAAGCAGCCGGGGGATGGCTATCCTACTGGGCCAGCATTGGGTATACCCTGATTTGCCTGCCAACAACAGGAAAGCTAGAAAGATATACCACTGCTGTCCAACACCTCATGCAGGCACTTGTCTTGTGGATTCACTATTTCACTGCTCGATTCCTATTTCATGTCTAGTTAGTATTAGGCTTCAGCTCACAACATTTCAAGTATTAGTTTAAGGCAAGCTACATATAGGTACAATAGGTATTTCCCTATTCCTGGAGGGCTCAAAATTTAATTTTGCACCTTAGGCATGGAAGGTTAAGTGGTATTTGAACCCTAGCTTTCTTGGGTCTCCGCCCACTGCTCTACCAATTAGGCTACGCCTTCCCGTGTGATTTCTTGGCTCCTCTTCTAGTCCTGATATTGTCTAGAGACCTGCCTGATTCCTGCACCCCTCTACTCCTCCCTTAGTTTATAAATAGGCTGCCAGAGCAGGGCACAACTGTCCACCACATCTCTTTACTAGAACAATGATTTGCCAAGCACATCTAGACCTTCTATAGGCAGAGGAATAGAGATCTCAGAGAGAGAAAATGCACAAAGGGGTGTGGTGCCTCTATCAACAGGAAGAGAATACTGGATAGTACTTCAACTCCCTTCCTGCCTGGCTCAAAATTGGCAAAGGATATGCCACCATCTTCCCTGCTGAAATGTACAGTGCAAAGCCAGTCCAAGAAAGTGAAGGAGAAGCCTGCTGAAAAGTGCACATTCCCATCTGCTTGTCCATCACTCAACCTAAGGAAAAATAATTTTCAAGGAAATCTTGTGGCCAATAAAAGCAGCTGTGCCTCCATATTAATCTTTGTTTGTTAAGCTGATTATTATTATTTAGAGTCACCACTGTAAGGGTATGATACATACCTGTAGCAGTTGTTCTCCGAGGACAGCAGGCTGATTGTTCTCACGACTGGGTGACGTCCGCGGCAGCCCCCACCAACCGGAAAAAGCTTCGCGGGACGGTCGGCACGCAGGGCACGCCCACCGCGCATGCGCGGCCGTCTTCCCGCCCGTGCGCGACCGCTCCCGCCAGTTGAATAACTAGCCAAAGATGAAACACACAACTCCAAAGGGGAGGAGGGAGGGTAGGTGAGAACAATCAGCCTGCTGTCCTCGGAGAACAACTGCTACAGGTATGTATCATACCCTTTCTCCGAGGACAAGCAGGCTGCTTGTTCTCACGACTGGGGTATCCCTAGCTCTCAGGCTCACTCAAAACAAGAACCCAGGTCAATTGAAGCTCGCAACGGCGAGGGTACAACAGAAATTGACCTACGAAGAACAACTAACTGAGAGTGCAGCCTGACCAGAATAAATTCGGGTCCTGGAGGGTGGAGTTGGATTTACACCCCAAACAGATTCTGCAGCACCGACTGCCCGAACCGACTGTCGCGTCGGGTATCCTGCTGGAGGCAGTAATGTGATGTGAATGTGTGGACAGATGACCACGTCGCAGCCTTGCAAATCTCTTCAATAGTGGCTGACTTCAAGTGGGCCACTGACGCTGCCATGGCTCTAACACTATGAGCCTTGACATGACCCTCAAGAGCCAGCCCAGCCTGGGCGTAAGTGAAGGAAATGCAATCTGCTAGCCAATTGGAGATGGTGCGTTTCCCGACAGCGACCCCTAGCCTGTTAGGGTCGAAAGAAATAAACAATTGGGCGGACTGTCTGGTGGGCTGTGTCCGCTCCAAGTAGAAGGCCAATGCTCTCTTGCAGTCCAATGTGTTCAACTGACGTTCAGCAGGGCGGGTATGCGGCCTGGGGAAGAATGTTGGCAGGACAATTGACTGGTTAAGATGGAACTCCGACACCACCTTCGGCAGGAACTTTGGGTGAGTGCGGAGCACTACTCGGTTGTGATGAAATTTGGTATATGGAGCATGAGCTACTAGGGCTTGAAGCTCACTGACCCTACGAGCTGAAGTAACTGCCACCAAGAAAATGACCTTCCAGGTCAAGTACTTCAGATGGCAGGTGTTCAGTGGCTCAAAAGGAGGTTTCATCAGCTGGGTGAGGACGACGTTGAGATCCCACGACACAGTAGGAGGCTTGATAGGGGGCTTTGACAAAAGCAAACCTCTCATGAATCGAACGACTAAAGGCTCTCCAGAGATGGCTTTGAGGCATATTTTCAAAGCACTTAGCCTCCCAAAGTTCCATAGAAACCTATGGAACTTAGCCTCCCAAAGTGCTTTGAAAATATGCCTCTTTACCTTCCACACGATAATGGTAAGCACTAATCGCACTAAGGTGATTCCTTACTGAGTTGGTCTTGAGGCCAGACTCCGATAAGTGCAGAAGGTATTCAAGCAGGTTCTGTGCAGGGCAAGAACGAGGTTCTAGGGCCTTGCTCTCACACCACACGACAAACCTCCTCCACTTGAAAAAGTAACTCTTTTTAGTGGAATCCTTCCTAGAGGCAAGCAAGACCCGGGAGACACCCTCAGACAGACCCAACGCAGCGAAGTCTACGCCCTCAACATCCAGGCCGTGAGAGCCAGGGATTGAAGGTTGGGGTGCAGCAACGCTCCGTCGTTCTGCGAAATGAGAGTCGGAAAACACTCCAATCTCCACGGTTCTTCGGAGGACAACTCCAGAAGAAGAGGGAACCAGATCTGACGGGGCCAAAAGGGCGCTATCAGAATCATGGTGCCGCGGTCTTGCTTGAGCTTCAGTAAGGTCTTCCCCACCAAAGGTATGGGAGGATAAGCATACAGGAGGCCGGTCCCCCAATGAAGGAGAAAGGCATCTGACGCTAGCCTGCCGTGTGTCTGAAGTCTGGAACAGAACAGAGGCAGCTTGTGGTTGGTCTGAGAGGCGAAAAGATCCACCGAGGGGGTGCCCCACTCTCGGAAGATCTTGCGTACCACTCTGGAATGGAGCGACCACTCGTGCGGTTGCATGACTCTGCTCAGTCTGTCGGCCAGACTGTTGTTTACGCCTGCCAGGTATGTGGCTTGGAGAAGCATGCTGTGCTGGCATGCCCAGCGCCACATCCCGACGGCTTCCTGACACAGGGGGCGAGATCCGGTGCCCCCCTGCTTGTTGACGTAAAACATTGCAACCTGATTGTCTGTCCGAATTTGGATAATTTGGTAGGACAGCCGATCTCTGAAAGCCTTCAGTGCGTTCCAGATCGCTCGGAGCTCCAGGAGGTTGATCTGCAGATCCTTTTCCTGGAGGGACCACATACCCTGGGTGTGCAGCCCATCGACATGAGCTCCCCACCCCAGGCGAGAGGCATCCGTCGTCAGCACTTTCGTGGGCTGTGGAATTTGAAATGGACGTCCCAGTGTCAAATTGGTCCGAATGGTCCACCAGCGCAGTGAAGTGCGGCAGCTGGTGGAGAGGCGGATGACATCTTCTAGATTCCCGGTGGCTTGGAACCACTGGGAAGCTAGGGTCCATTGAGCAGATCTCATGTGAAGACGAGCCATGGGAGTCACATGAACTGTGGAGGCCATATGACCCAGAAGTCTCAACGTCTGCCGAGCTGTGATCTGCTGGGACGCTCTGGTCTGCGAAGCCAGGGCCAGGAGATTGGCGGCCCTCGCTTCGGGAAGATAGGCCTGAGCCGTCTGGGTATTCAGCAGCGCTCCTATGAATTCCAGAGACTGGGACGGTTGGAGATGGGACTTTGGGTAATTTATCACAAACCCCAGCAGCTCCAGAAGTTGAATAGTGCACTGCATGGACCGGAGGGCTCCTGCCTCCGAGGTGTTCTTGACCAGCCAATCGTCGAGATATGGGAACACGTGCACTCCCAGCTTGCGTAGGTAGGCCGCTACCACCACGAGGCACTTGGTAAACACTCGTGGGGCAGAGGCGAGCCCAAATGGCAGCACACAATACTGAAAGTGGCGTGCGCCCAGGCGGAATCTGAGATACTGTCTGTGAGCTGGCAGTATCGGTATGTGAGTATATGCGTCCTTTAAATCCAGGGAACATAGCCAATCGTTTTTCTGAATCATTGGCAGAAGGGTGCCCAAGGAAAGCATCCTGAACTTTTCTTTGACCAGGAATTTGTTCAGGCCTCTCAGGTCTAGGATGGGACGCATCCCCCCTGTTTTCTTTTCCACAAGGAAGTACCTGGAATAGAATCCCTGCCCTTCCTGCCCGGGTGGTACGGGCTCGACCGCATTGGCGCTGAGAAGGGCGGAGAGTTCCTCTGCAAGTACCTGCTTGTGATGGGAGCTGAAAGACTGAGCTCCCGGAGGACAATTTGGAGGCAGGGAGGCCAAATTCAGGGCGTATCCGCACCGCACTATTTGGAGAACCCACTGGTCGGAGGTTATGAGAGGCCACCTTTGGTGAAAAAATTGTAACCTCCCTCCGACCGGCAGATCGTCCGGTACGGACACTTGTAGGGCGGCTATGTTCCCGTGGATCCAGTCAAAAGCCCGTCCCCGGCTTTTGCTGTGGAGGCGCAGGGGGCTGCTTAGGCGCACGCTGTTGACGAGAACGAGCGCGCTGGGGCTGTCCCTGTGCCTGACGAGGCCTTCGGGCCGGCTGGTTGTACCTACGCTTTGCAAAAGAATAGGGTGCAGCCTGCCGTGCCCGGGAAAAACGCCCACCAGTGGGGGCGGATGCTGAAGGCGCCCGGTGGGAGAGCTTGTCGAGAGCGGTTTCCCGCTGATGCAGTTGGTCCACCATCTGCTCGACCTTCTCACCGAAAATGTTATCCCCCCGGCAAGGGACGTCGGCCAGTCTCTGCTGGGTGCGGTTGTCCAGGTCAGAGGCGCGCAGCCATGAGAGCCTGCGCATCACTATACCTTGGGCCGCAGCACGAGATGCCACGTCACAGGTGTCAAAAATACCCCTGGACAGGAACTTTCTGCATGCCTTCAGCTGCCTGACCACCTCCTGATAAGGCCTGGACTGCTCCGGCGGGAGCTTCTCGACCAGGTCCGCCAGCTGTTGCACATTGGTCCGCATGTGGATGCTCATATAGAGCAGGTATGACTGGATGCGGGTCACGAGCATGGAGGATTGGTAGGCCTTCCTCCCAAACGAGTCCAGAGTGCGAGACTCCCGCCCCGGGGGCGCCGAGGCGGTATCCCTCGAACTCCGTGCCCTCTTGAGAGCAGAATCCACGACCGCTGAGTCATGGGGCAATTGGGGCCGCATGAGCTCTGGGTCGGAGTGGATCCTGTACTGGGACTCTGCTTTCTTGGGAATGGTGGGGTTAGTTAACGGTCTCACCCAGTTCCGGAGCAGCGTCTCCTTCAGGACATTGTGCAGCGGCACCGTGGAGGACTCTCTAGGTGGTGATGGATAGTCGAGGACCTCGAGCATCTCGGCCCTCGGCTCTTCCACAGAGACCACGGGGAAGGGAATGGTGATCGACATATCCCGCACAAAGGAGGCAAAGGAGAGGCTCTCAGGAGGTGAGAGCTTCCTCTCCGGTGAAGGCGTGGGGTCCGAGGGAAGGCCCGTAGACTCCTCTGAGGAGAAATATCTAGGGTCCTCCTCTTCCCCCCACGAGTCCTCGTCCTCGGTATCGGACATTAGCTCATGTAGCTGAGTCCTGTACCGGGCCCGGCTCGACGTCGAGGCACCGAGGTCTCGGTGTCGTCGAGCGGTGGACTCCCGCGCCGGCGGGGACGGAGCTCCCTCCATCGACGGGGACTCCACCTGCGTAGCAGTCGAGACCGGCACCGCAAGCGGCGGCGGTGTCGACAGCTCCGGCGCCGGGCTAGAGCTCGCCGGCGCCACAGTCATCGGCGCCGAGGGCGCAAGCACCCCCGGCGCCGGCACAGCCTGGCGCATCAGCCCTTCCAGGATCCCCGGAAGGATGGCTCTGAGGCACTCGTCCAGGCCCGCTGCCGGGAAAGGCGGTGGGGCCGGTAAGGGTGTCGGTGCCGGAAGCTGCTGGGAGCCAGGAGACGGCACCGAGGTGCCGGAACCCCGACGCGTCGGTACCTCCACAACCGACGGGGACCTCTCCTCTCGACGATGACGCTTCGGCGTCGACTCCTCTTCAGGATGCACCGAGGGCGTCCGGTGACGACGCTTTTTGTCCTTCTTTCGATGCACGTCACCGGCGCCGGAGGGCATGGAGGAGGAGGAGGTCGATCCCCCTCGGTCTCGAGGTACCGGGTCAGACAGAGTTCGGTCCCGTGGCTCACGAGCTGAGGGAGTGACCGGGGCCGACTGCCCACGCGGCCTCTCAACCCCACTCTCACCGGCGGACCGGCGGGCCGACGGGACCTGTTCTCCTGGGGTCGCTGCCATCGGTGCCGATGTCTCGGGCATCGATACCGGTACCGAAGAACCGGCCTTCGATACCGATGCCGTCGAGGTCGACGTCGAGGGGCCGGCGCAAGTTCCAAAAAGACGGTCCCGCAGAACTTGCCTCGCAACCTGAGTCCGTTTCCGGAGACCGAGACACAAAGCACACGACTTGAGATTGTGCTCCGGCCCGAGGCACTGGAGGCACCAAGCGTGGGTGTCGGTCTGCAAGATCGGTCGGCCGCAGCGACCACACTTTTTAAATCCACTCGGGACCTTCGAGGACATCGACGGAAAAATCGCGTCGGCGAAGTCAAAGTCGTCAATGGTGGCTAAAATCACACCACGAAAAAATAAACGACCGAGCGACCACTAGGCCGCAACGTAGCGTCCCCGCTGGAAGCGAGGGAAAAGGGGAGCGCGTGCTCCACACGCGCAGTCTTTTTTTTTTTTTGTAAAAAGAAAAGATAAGAAGAAAATTAAATTAAATTAACGAAGCGCGATCCGCGTATACGCGATCGCAAGAATCCGGCGGCTGAAGTAGAGAGAGCGGCAAGGCACGACTCTCTCCAGGCGCGGAAAAAAAGGAACTGGCGGGAGCGGTCGCGCACGGGCGGGAAGACGGCCGCGCATGCGCGGTGGGCGTGCCCTGCGTGCCGACCGTCCCGCGAAGCTTTTTCCGGTTGGTGGGGGCTGCCGCGGACGTCACCCAGTCGTGAGAACAAGCAGCCTGCTTGTCCTCGGAGAATGTCTGATACACTAGATGTTACCAAATGGAGTGGTGAAAAAGGTTATCAATGAAAGAATCTTGGGGGGGAGGGAGGGAATTTTTAGAAAATAGGTAGGAGAGAAGAGAGATATTCAATGAAAAACTTGTACTTTATTAGATAGTACTGAAACCACTGAAGTACAGTACCTAGAAAGGTTGAGATCATGGACAAAAAGCAACATTAAACTAAGACTACCTATAATGTCAAAAGTTGCAGAAAAATCTAGTGTAACAGAACCGACAGGCTTTCTTGGTACTGTGAATAGCTGAATCAGCACAAAGAATTGTTTCACTTGAGAATCATGACAAAGTAAAGCAAGACAAACAAAGGCAATACAATTTAGAAGAGGGTTAAGAGAAGACATTTTCAGAATAAAGGACACACACAAATATGGACTGAAGAGAAACAAAGATCGTACAAAAGACAAATGTGAATTAGGAAGTAAAGAAGTGATAAAGCAATGCTCTGGAGAAGACGAGGGAATAAGGTATTGAAAGAAGATGTGAAAGGGATGGGGTGCTTGAGAGACAAATATGGGAAAAGCATTAAAACTGGAAACCTTAAAAAATAAAGTTATAAAGTTATCTGGATAGACTAGAAGATGTAGATAGATGGAGTTTCAGAGCTCCCTTAGGAACTCTTGGTTTCCTTGTGACACACAATACAACTACGTGAGGGATCATGATAGGTCGCCAATACTCATACACCAAAGATACATTACCCCAGTAGTTTATCTGCCAGATCCTGGGTTGATGGGAACACAATTACATTTATTTAAAGTGCAATGCTCTGTACTTTGCTTCTTAACACTGTTTATTTCCTTGTAAGAATCTGGCAGGAAAAGACATACATCCCAAACACCACTAGAGACAATGTACACTATAATTCCAGGAAAAATACTCTATCATTGGCTTCACAGTGGGGTGGAGTGAGGGTGGGGGTAAGCCTAAACAAACTATATATATAAGAGAACAATTTTCAGGATTCCATCTGATCTTTCTGTGACATGTGGCAAATACAAGACATAATCCATCCACTCAGCTCAGTACAAAGTGTACACATACTTGTTTAATTCAAGGAGACATAACACATTCAAAAAAAGCCTAACTTCAGCAATACTTGCTGACAATTCAGATTAAGAGCACTGAAAATACAGAATACTCAGTATATTAGTAGAGATATTACTGCTTTGGTCAGATTGTACTTCCTTAAGACAATAACTAAAAGTTTTGAAATTAAACAGATTCATTCTAACGTATCAAAACTTCCTCACTCTCTAGGGAAGAATCACTGAGAAAGGTCTCTCACTCCTTTTGAGTTATGTTAGTGACCTGATAAATCTTTCTTTTAGATTATTGCTGGAAAAGACAGATTTCAGTCCTATCATTTTCAACAAGGGAGGATGACTTCTTGAAAAAAAAAAAATGGTGTGTTTTTCAGAGCACAATTTCTTTTCTAAATGAATTTTAAAGACTCAGCATTGCAAAATTTGGCCATGCCTGAGATATAGCTATACTGGGCTATAATCTGTTCAGGAAAGACAGGGTAGGAAAAAAGGGAGGGGGAATGGCACACAATTGCAGGACCTACAGGGTAAGGGAAGGCACTGTGGGTCACTCTGAGGGAATAGCAAATGTATTTACATTGGTGTGATATACAGGTCTCCTTCACAGACAGAAGAAATGGACAGAGATTTAACTGAAGACATTCAAACTATAGCTGTGAAAGGGGACATACTACTAATAGGTGATTTTAATGTGCCAGATGTTGATTGAGGTATCCCTATTTTGGGGTCTTTTAGAAGCAGAGAGATCCTGGAATCTCTACAGGGGGAACTATTCCAGTAGTTGGTATTGGAACCCACGTGGGATGGGGTCAGTGCTTACTAATGGGGAGAATGTTTCTGATGTTACATAAGTATTGCCATACTGGGAAAGACCAAAGGTCCATTGAGCCCAGCATCCTGTTTCCAACAGTGGCCAATCCAGGTCAGAAATACCCGGCAAGATTCCAAAAATGTACAAAACATTTTATACTGCTTATCCCAGAAATAGTGGATTTTCCCCAAGTTAATAACGATCTATGGACTTTTCCTTTAGGAAGCTGTCCAAATCTTTTTTAAACTCCGTTAAGCCTTTAACACATTCTCTGGCAACGAATTCCAGAGTTTAATTACATGTTGAGTGAAGAAAGATTTTCTCCGATTCGTTTTAAATTTACTACATAGTAGCTTTATCACATGCCCCCTAGTCCTAGTATTTTTGGAAAGCGTGGACGCTTCACATCTACCCGTTCAACTCCACTCATTATTTTATAGACCTCTATCATATCTCCCCTCAGCTGCCTTTTCTCCAAGCTGAAGAGCCCTAGCCGCTTTAGCCTTTCCTCATAGGAAGTCGTCCCATCCCCTTTATCATTTTCGTCGCCCTTCTCTGCACCTTTTCTAATTCCACTATATCTTTTTTGAGATGCGGCGACCAGAATTGAACACAATATTCAAGGTGCGGTTGCACCATGGAGCGATACAAAGGCATTATAACATCCTCATTTTTGTTTTCCATTCCTTTCCTAATAATACGTAACATTCTATTTCTTTCTTAGTCGCAGCAGCACACTGAGCAGAAGGTTTCAACGTATAGTAGGTGATCATCTGACATACAGAGTTCATTCAAATGTGAAATTTCTAGACTTAAAAAAAACTAACTTTGTTCAAATGAGGGATTACTTCAAGGAATTGTTGTCTGGATGGGAATATCAGGAAGAAGTTGGAAAGCTGTAGGCAAAACTGAAAGGAGCTGTTGGAAGGGCAAAAGACCTTTTTGTAAGGAAAGCAGATAAAAGGAAATACAGAAGGCAGTTTTGGTTCTCAACAGTAAGCTGAAAGGGTAAGGAAAAAGAGGTTAGCCTTTACAAACTCAGGAGATCACAGAAAGAAAAAGACAGGCAACAATAACTGCATAGCCAGAGGGACCCTCATCCAGGACTGCCACAGGGGAATCAGAGGAGAGTAATCTACTTCACGGTTGTATCTGTTCAGTGGCAACAAATTGTCCTATGTGTTTCAAGGAAGCATTAAGGTGACATACATAGTAGATGACGGCAGATAAAGACCTGTATGGTCCATCCAGTTTGCCCAACAGTTCATAACATAAGGTATGATGTGATACTTCATATTTGATCTCGATTTGTCTTTGCTATTTTTAGGGTAAGGGCATGATCCGGCTCCTTCTGCTGTTTGGGTGCCACTTTCCGATGTAGAAAGGGCAGCCTATCCTTATTCGATCACTGAGAGATGCATATCTCATGCAGAGATTTCCGGGGTACCCTAGCATCCCTCGAAGCAGCATCTGCAGTAAGAGGGTTCCCCTTGTTCAATTTCAAAAAAGATTTAATTTCCTTAGGTGTGGAGTTTAATCTTAACATTCCTCTTCTCATAGTTAACACCAACTATAAGTTGCTGTAAATTGCAAATGAGTGGACAATTTATATCTAACATATGAACTCATCCAAATTCTCTTGTGTCTCCTCCCTCAAAATCTCTTCCATTTTATAACAGTTTAAAATTTAAATTGTGTTAACGTATTTATTGTTCTAGGACTGTACTCTGAAGTAGGGCATGGCGAAACACGGTTCATGTTGGTGGCGGTTCCTTGATAGAGATAAGTTAATTGTATTAAATTAGTTGAACAAATACAAGTTCAAAGACAAGTTTGATTATATATATATATATATATATTCAAAAAATTCTTTCACAAGAACAAAACATACAATGATGATATTAGAATTCAAGGATCAGTGAGGAGGCAGGCGAGCCACGGGATTATTAGTACCCGTGTGACATGAGTCACAACTGAGGTCCATACTAGCTGTTGGCGTCCACTGTTATACTAATTATTCAATTTACCCATACATTTAAGCATCTGATTCTAAACAGCCAACGCACTTTGTTAAGGAAACTAGGGGATTTACTTACTATTTCACACAATTCTAAATTAGTCATTCAGGTGGCAGTTCTAGAACTGTGCACGTACTTGGGCACCCCAAAGGCTGCATGGTGGAGCTTATTCTATAATAGGTAACATGGTATCGGCACACTTAACATTTAGGTGCTCATATTTACTCTAACCATAAAGTACAGGTGGCTAGGACACATTATGTACAGTGTTCTGTAAGTTACACACATAAGCGGAAGCCCCACCCCTGTGTACACTCCTTGCAAATATATGCTATCTAAGTTACACAGGTATTTGAGGAATACGCTGAGACACCTTACTAGCAGTTATGTGGTTGTGTGTGCACATATGCACATTAAATGCTAGTATTCTAAACATTTACATACATAATACACATGCAAATGTGGGTGCCTAGGTTATAGAATTGACCTTATACTTTATTTTGTACATTATTTTGTCTCAAGAAACATGGAATTGTTTAATTTATACCCTTTCTATTGTATAAGAAAAGACTGGCTTCAATCAATCAAGGCTATCACATGAGATACCTGGTGACGCTGGCAATAACAGTGTGATTCATTGCTGATTAAATCAAGACACGTCGATACAGCTATGGCGAACCTTTGGCCACAGTTGGTGTGGTTTGCGGCATGAGTTTTTGTAAAACAGTACACATCTTTTGAAAAAGCCAAGTTTTTGCACTTTTTCCATATATTTTTTAGTCACTGTTATATGGTAACCAGCTGTTGTTATCATAGCAGATAGATTTAATGATCTGATTGGTAAAGGAGTTTTTTGTGTCGATGACTAGAACCACCCTTTAATTCCTGCTATAAAAGAAATCTTAACACAGGTTGAGTTCTGAGGCTTTTTTCCCTTTACATCGATCACACTATGCTGCTAAACTATTGCTTATATTACAAATGGAAATTTATCCCTAGCTTTGAGAAGAGTGTTTTTTGGAATTGAATATTTGTAACTGCCATTATTATACTTGGGATTCAGAAATCTTCTCAGCACTATACATACTACAACATGTGACAACGGGCTCAAATACAGAATGAAAGCTGTATTGTCCAGAAAGCCGTATTTTATTACTCTTTGGATAAAAGGCAGCATACATCAGTCTTTACTATAACGTATAAGAGATCAAAATATCCGATTGCACATTCTTTTATAGTCTTATTCTTTGTCTCTTTTCTCTTGAATTTTTACCCTTTTGGAATGAGAGATGTGCAAAGCGAAAGCTACATACCTGTAGAAGGTATTCTCAGAGGACAGCAGGCTGATTGTTCTCACTGATGGGGTGACGTCCATGGCAGCCCCTAGAATCGGAGATCTTCACTAGCAAAAGCGTTTGCTAGCCCTCGCGCATGCGTGACCATCTTCGCGCCCAAACGCGCTCGTGTTCGTCAGTCCAGTACATAGCAAAGACAAACACAAGGGAAGACACAACTCCAAAGGGGAGGCGGGCGGGTTGGTGAGAACAATCAGCCTGCTGTCCTCGGAGAATACCTTCTACAGGTATGTAGCTTTCGCTTTCTCCAAGGACAAGGCTGCTTGTTCTCACTGATGGGGTATCCCTAGCCCCCAGGCTCACTCAAAACAATAAACATTGGTCAATTGGGCCTTGCAACGGCGAGGACACAACTGAGATTGACCTAAACTGAACCAACTAACTGAGAGTGCAGCCTGGAACAAAATTAAAATGGGCATAGGGGGGTGGAGTTGGATTCTAAACCCCGAACAGATTCTGCAGCACCGACTGCCCGAACCGACTGTCGCGTCAGGTATTCTGCTGTAGGCAGTAATGCGATGTGAATGTGTGGACAGATGACCACGTCGCAGCCTTGCAAATCTCTTCAATAGTGGCTGACTTCAAGTGGGCCACTGACGCTGCCATGGCTCTGACACTATGAGCTGTGACATGACCCTCAAGAGTCAGTCCAGCTTGGGTGTAAGCGAAGGAGATGCAATCTGCTAGCCAATTTGAGATGGTGCGTTTCCCGACAGCCACTCCCCTCCTGTTGGGATCAAAAGAAACAAACATTTGGGCGGACTGTCTGTGGGGCTGTGTCTGCTCCAGATAGAAGGCCAATGCTCGCTTGCAGTCCAATGTGTGCAGTTGACGTTCAGCAGGGCGGGTATGCGAACGGGGAAAGAATGTTGGCAAGACAACTGACTGGTTCAGATGGAACTCCGACACCACCTTTGGCAAGAACTTAGGGTGAGTGCGGAGGACTACTCTGTTATGATGAAATTTGGTATAAGGAGCATGAGCTACCAAGGCTAGAAGCTCACTGACTCTGCGAGCTGAAGTAACTGCCACCAAGAAAATGACCTTCCAGGTCAAGTACTTCAGATGGCAAGAATTCAGTGGCTCAAAAGGAGGTTTCATCAGCTGGGTGAGAACGACATTGAGATCCCATGACACTGTAGGAGGTTTGATGGGGGGCTTTGACAAAAGCAAACCTCTCAAGAAGCAAACAACTAAAGGCTGTCCAGAAATCGGCTTACCTTCCACACGATAATGGTATGCACTAATAGCACTAAGATGAACCCTTACAGAGTTGGTTTTAAGACCAGACTCCGACAAGTGTAGAAGGTATTCAAGCAGGGTCTGTGTAGGACACAAGCGAGGATCCAGGGCCTTGCTGTCACACCAGACGGCAAACCTCCTCCATAAAAAGAAGTAACTCCTCTTAGTGGAGTCTTTTCTGGAAGCAAGTAACATACGGGAGACACCTTCTGAGAGACCCAAGGAGGCAAAATCTACGCTCTCAACATCCAGGCCGTGAGAGCTAGGGACCGGAGGTTGGTATGCAGAAGCGCCCCCCTCGTTCTGGAAAACACTCCAATCTCCATGGTTCTTCGGAGGACAACTCCAGAAAGAGAGGGAACCAGATCTGACGCGGCCAAAAGGGAGCGATCAGAATCATGGTGCCTTGATCTTGCTTGAGTTTCAACAAAGTCTTCCCCCCACCAAAGGTATGGGAGGATAAGCATACAGGAGGCCCTCTCCCCAATGCAGGAGAAAAGCATCCGACGCTAATCTGCCGTGGGCTTGAAGTCTGGAACAGAACTGAGGGACTTTGTGATTGGCCCGAGTAGCAAAAAGATCCACCAAGGGGGTGCCAAACGCTTGGAAGATCTGTCGTACCACTCTGGAATTGAGCGACCACTCGTGAGGTTGCATAATACTGCTCAACCTGTCGGCCAGACTGTTGTTTACGCCTGCCAGATATGTGGCCTGAAGAAACATGCCGTACCAACGAGCCCAAAGCCACATTCTGACGGCCTCCTAACACAGAGGGCGAGATCCGGTGCCCCCCCTGCTTGTTGATGTAATACATGGCAACCTGATTGTCTGTCTGGATTTGAATAATTTGATTAGACAGCCGATCCTTGAAAGCCTTGAATTCGAGTTTCTGAACTGGAAGAAGGTGGGACTTTGGATAATTTATCACAAATCCTAGCAGCTCCAAGAGTCGAATAGTCATCTGCATGGACTGTGGAGCTCCTGCCTCAGAGGTGTTCTTCACCAGCCAATCGTCGAGATAAGGGAACACGTGCACTCCCAGTCTGCGTAGAGACGCCGCTACAACAGCCAGGCATTTGGTAAATACCATGGGCGCGGAGGCGAGACCAAAGGGTAGCACACAGTACTGAAAATGCCGTGTTCCCAGGCGGAATCGAAGATACTGTCTGTGAGCTGGTAGTATCAGGATGTGAGTGTAAGCATCCTTTAAGTCCAGAGAGCATAGCCAATCGTTCGCCTGAATCATGGGAAGAAGGGTGCCCAGGGAAAGCATCCTAAACTTTTCTCGGACCAGATATTTGTTCAGGGCCCTTAGGTCTAGGATGGACGCATCCCCCCTGTTTTCTTTTCCACAAGGAAGTACCTGGAATAGAATCCCAGCCCCTCTTTCCCCGGTGGCACGGGCTCGACTGCATTGGCGCTGAGAAGGGCGGAGAGTTCCTCTGCAAGTACCTGCTTGTGCTGGAAGCTGAAGGACTGAGCTCCCGGTGGGCAATTTGGAGGCTTTGTGATCAAATTGAGGGAGTATCCCAACCGGACTATCTGAAGAACCCACTGGTCGGAGGTTACGAGAGGCCACCTTTGGTGAAAAAATTTTAACCTCCCCCCGACCGGTAGATCCCTGGCTTTTGCTGGGGAGCCGCAGGGGCCTGCTGGGTCGCACGCTGTTGACGGGAACGAGCGCACTGGGGTTTTGCCTGGGCAGCAGGCTGGCGAGAGGGAGGATTGTACCTATGCTTACTCAAATAGCGAACAGTCCTCCTTCTGTCATAAAAACGTCTACCAGTTGAGGCAGAAGCTGAAGGCGTCCGACGGGAGAATTTGTCGAAAGCGGTGTCCCGCTGGTGGAGCTGCTCTACCACCTGTTCGACCGTTTCTCCAAAAATATTATCCCCCCGGCAAGGAGAAACTGCAGTCCACTGCTGAAGTCTATTCTCCAGGTCGGAGGCACGCAGCCATGAGAGTCTGCGCATCACCACACCTTGAGCAGCAGCCCTGGACGCGACATCAAAAGTATTGTAAACACCCCTGGCCAGGAATTTATGACACGCCTTCAGCTGCCTGACCACCTGCTGAAAAGGCTTGGCTTGCTCAGAAAGGAGCTTATCCACCAACTCCGCCAACTGCCGCACATTATTCCGCATATGAATGCTCGTGTAGAGGTGGTAGGATTGGATTTTGGAGATGAGCATTGAAGAATGGTAGGCCTTCCTCCCAAAAGAATCCAAAGGTTTTAGAGTCTCTGCCCGGGGGCGCCGAAGCATACTCCCTAGAACTCCTGACCTTCTTAAGGGCCAGATGCACTACTCCAGAGTTGTGAGGCAACTGAGTCCACATCAACTCTGGATCCCCATGGATCCGATACTGGGACTCGATCTTCTTGGGAATGTGGGGATTAGTTAGCGACTTCGCCCAGTTCGCCAGCAATGTCTTCTTGAAGACATGATGCATGGGTACTGTGGACAATTCCTTAGGTGGCGAAGGATAGTCCTAAAGCTCAAACATTTCAGCCCTTGGCTCATCCTCCGTAACCACAGGGAAGGGCATGGCCGTAGACATTTCCTGGACAAAGGCTGCGAAAGATAGGCTTCTTGGGAGGAGAAAGCTGTCTTTCAGGAGAGGGAGTAGGGTCAGAAGGAAGACCGTCAGACTCCTCGTCAGAGAAACATCTGATGTCTTCCTCTGCATCCCAAGAGGCCTCACCATCGGTATCAGACACGAGTTCATGAACCTCTGTCCAAAGCCGTGCCCGCCTCAACTCCGTGGAAACATGGGCACGGTGAGAACGTCGAGAAGAGGACTCCCGTACCGGCGGCAATGAAGCTCCCCCTCCATCAATGACGTCGGGGAGTCCGCCTGGGAGGCAGCCGATGCAGGTACCGCAAGCGGTACCGGTATTGGAGACCTCACCATGGGCATGGGGCCAGCCGTGGCCTCACTCAACGGCACCGGCGGCGCAAGCACCCCCAGTACCGGAGAAGGGCGCAACAGCTCCTCCAGGATCCCTGGAAGAATGGCCCGGAGGCTCTCGTTCGGAGCGGCTGTCGAGGAAGGCAGGGAGTCCGGCACAGGCGATGAGCTCAAAATCTGTCCGGGACGTGGAGGCGGTACCGGGCTGTACAGGGTAGAGCGCATCGACACCTCCTGGATGGAGGGTGAGCGGTCCTCCCGGCGTTGATGCTTAGAGGGTGCCAATTCCCTTGGCGACCCAGAGCTCTCGGTACCACGTCTGGAAGGTGACCGGTGCCGATGCTTCTTTGCCTTCACACGAAGCATGTCACCGGAACCTCCCGGTACCGAAGAGGAGGACGTCAAATCCAAACGCCTCTTTCTCGGGGCCGGGTCTGAAGAAGGTTGATCCCGGGAGGGGGGGGGGGGGGGGGGGGGCTGTACCGCAGGAGCCCTCGAGGTAGGCGGAGACCTACTTAAGGGCTCACTGCCACCAGCAGGGGAATGGACAGCCCTCACCTGCGCTCCGGAAGAAGAGGCACCCTCCGACAACATCAGTACCAACGATGATCCCGGTACCATAGACGTTGAAGCACCGGTCGATGACCTCGGTACCGCAGACGTCAATGCACCGGCCGATGACCTCGATACTGTAGACGTCGATACACCGGGCGAGGCCCCGAACAAAGAGTTCCATTGGGCCAATCTCGCTACCTAAGTTCTCTTCTTCAACAGAAGACAGAGATTGCAGGCTTGAGGACGATGCCCAGCCCCAGACACTGAAGGCATGAAACGTGCCTATCAATGAGCGAGATAACCCGGCTGCAGTGGGTGCACTTTAGAAGCCGCTGGGAGGCTTTGATGACATGGGCAGAAAAATCACACCGGCAAAGTCAAAATTCGCGATGATGGCAATGGGCACCAAAAAATAGGGCAAAAGGGCCACTTCCGAAAGCAAAAGGAAACTTAACGGGGAAAAACTCGAAAATAAGGGTTTTTTTTTTTAACAAAACACAAACAACACGATGGAGAAGAAAAACGTAAGACTTCCGAACAGAAGAACGCGGCGAAAGGCGCGAGGGTCTCCTCAGGGCACAGACCGACCGAAAAAACAGTCGTCCTGAGCCGTGGATAAAAGAAGACTGACGAACACGAGCGCGTTCGGGCGGGAAGACGGTCGCGCATGCGCAGTATGCGTGCACGCGTGAAGGCTAGCGAACGCTTTTGTTAATGAAGATCTCCGATTCAAGGGGCTGCCGTGGACGTCACCCCATCAGTGAGAACAAGCAGCCTGCTTGTCCTCGGAGAACTTTCATTATGGTCACATCCCGTATGTTAAAAGTTCTGCTTCATGTTTATTCACTAGTTATTATGAAGCGCTGCGTACGACTGGTAGCGCTATAGAAATGATGTATAGTAGTAGTAGTTCACATGGCAGTTACATTACTTGTGTCTATGTTGCTTGCAGGAGACAGTAATAAAGGTCAGAAGAGCAGCACCATATAATGGGAGGGGCTGGAGGAGTTTTATGTATCTGAACAAAAGGACTATTCTGCAGTTGTGTTAGCCACCCAAATACGGCAAAACTATGCTTTGCCAATGACAAGTAAATGAAGCTCCAGCAGCTTCACTTCTTCCATGAGATCAACCCTTTAAAGCATGTATAAAATACCAGAGTTTTGGAAAGTTACTTACATTCTCTTGGAACACGAAGCAGCTTAATAAAGCAGTTGCTTGTTCAGCAGTGAGGTCATTGAACAGTCCATTAAACATCATCTCTGTAAGCAACAGCTCGTCAGCACTGTACAGCAGAAAAGGAAAACAAGACAAAATGAAGACGACTGCAAACATTATTTCAGAGGAATTCTCTAGATTCATGCATCACACTGACAATTTAGACTTGAAGTTAACATAGCCTTGTGGTTAGTGCAGTGAGCTTTGATCCTGGTGAACTGGATTCAATTCCCACTGCAGCTCCTTGTGACTCTGGGCAAGTCACTTAACCCTCCACTGCCCCAGGTACAAAAATAAGTACCTTCATATAATATATAAACCGCTTTGAATGTGACCACAGAAAGGTGGTATATCAAGTCCCATCCCCTGGAGTGGAGGACTAGCCTAGTGATTAGTGCAGTGGACTTTGATCCTAGGGAACTGGGTTTGATTCCCACTGCAGCTCCTTGTGACTCTGGACGTCTATTGCCTCAGGTACAAATAAATATTTTTTTTGTTACATTTGTACCCCGCGCTTTCCCACTCATGGCAGGCTCAATGCGGCTTACATGGGGCAATGGAGGGTTAAGTGACTTGCCCAGAGTCACAAGGAGCTGCCTGTGCCTGAAGTGGGAATCGAACTCAGTTCCTCAGTTACCCAGGACCAAAGTCCACCACCCTAACCACTAGGCCACTCCAAATACCTGTATATACTATGTAAACCACTTTGAATATAGTTGCAAAAACACAGAAAGGTGGTATATCCATCAAATCATGATCATAGTATTTATTTATTAAGATTTATTTACCACCTTTTTGAAGGCATTCACTCAAGGCGGTATATAGCAAGAATAAGTCAAAGATAAGCAATAGACGATTACAGCAGTAAAAATATTCAAACAACAATACAAAGTATGGCATAGTATGCTACATTACAATGTCAATACAGTACAGAATAAAACATTTTAATATACAGAATAGGGTGTAAGCAAAGATAGAACATATAGATAGCTAATATAGAGTAACAGGAGTAAGAAAATAAGTGGATTAATTAGGAGCAAATGAGGTCAGAAAGATGCCTGAACATTATCATTATCAATTATAAAATCCCAGGGGAGAGGTACTCCAACATGCAAAAATAAACAGTAGTCATCCCTAAGGGGTAAATAGGACATTCAAAAAAGGATTACACACTCAAAGAAATATATTATCAAACAAATTAAATTGAGTGGAGGAGTGGCCTAGTGGTTAGGGTGGTGGACTTTGGTCCTGGGGAACTGAGTTTGATTCCCACTTCAGGCACAGGCAGCTCCTTGTGACTATGGGCAAGTCACTTAACCCTCCATTGCCCCATGTAAGCCGCATTGAGCCTGCCATGAGTGGGAAAGCGCGGGGTACAAATAGCGAATGCTACATACCTGTAGAAGGTATTCTCCGAGGACAGCAGGCTGATTGTTCTCACTGATGGGTGACGTCCACGGCAGCCCCTCCAATCGGAAACTTCACTAGCAAAGGCCTTTGCTAGTCCTCGTGCGCCCATGCGCACCGCGCCCGAACCGGCTCGTGTTCGTCAGTCCCATATGTAGCAAGACAAAACAAGGGAAGTCACAACTCCAAAGGGGAGGCGGGCGGGTATGTGAGAACAATCAGCCTGCTGTCCTCGGAGAATACCTTCTACAGGTATGTAGCATTCGCTTTCTCCGAGGACAAGCAGGCTGCTTGTTCTCACTAATGGGGTATCCCTAGCCCCCAGGCTCACTCAAAACAACAAACATGGTCAATTGGGCCTCGCAACGGCGAGGACATAACTGAGATTGACCTAACAATTTATCCAACTAACAGAGTGCAGCCTGGAACAGAATAAACATGGGCCTAGGGGGGTGGAGTTGGATTCTAAACCCCGAACAGATTCTGAAGCACTGACTGCCCGAACCGACTGTCGCGTCGGGTAATCTGCTGCAGGCAGTAATGAGATGTGAATGTGTGGACAGATGACCACGTCGCAGCTTTGCAAATCTCTTATGAGCCGTGACATGACCCTCAAGAGCCAGCCCAGCCTGGGCGTAAGTGAAGGAAATGCAATCTGCTAGCCAATTGGATATGGTGCGTTTCCCCACAGCCACTCCCCTCCTGTTGGGATCAAAAGAAACAAACAATTGGGCGGACTGTCTGTTGGGCTGTGTCCGCTCCAGATAGAAGGCCAATGCTCTTTTGCAGTCCAATGTGTGCAGCTGATGTTCAGCAGGGCAGGAATTAGGACGGGGAAAGAATGTTGGCAAGACAATTGACTGGTTCAGATGGAACTCCGACAGAACCTTTGGCAAGAACTTAGGGTGAGTGCGGAGGACTACTCTGTTATGATGAAATTTGGTATAAGGGGCCTGGGCTACCAGGGCCTGAAGCTCACTGACTCTACGAGCTGAAGTAACTGCCACCAAGAAAATGACCTTCCAGGTCAAGTACTTCAGATGGCAGGAGTTCAGTGGCTCAAAAGGAGGTTTCATCAGCTGGGTGAGAACGACATTGAGATCCCATGACACTGTAGGAGGTTTGATGGGGGGCTTTGACAAAAGCAAACCTCTCATGAAGCGAACTAAAGGCTGTCCTGAGATCGGCTTACCTTCCACACGGTAATGGTATGCACTGATTGCACTAAGGTGAACCCTTACAGAGTTGGTCTTGAGACCAGACTCAGACAAGTGCAGAAGGTATTCAAGCAGGGTCTGTGTAGGACAAGAGCGAGGATCTAGGGCCTTGCTGTCACACCAGACGGCAAACCTCCTCCATAGAAAGAAGTAACTCCTCTTAGTGGAATCTTTCCTGGAAGCAAGCAAGATGCGGGAGACACCCTCTGACAGACCCAAAGAGGCAAAGTCTACGCTCTCAACATCCAGGCCATGAGAGCCAGAGACCGGAGGCTGGGATGCAGAAGCGCCCCTTCGTCCTGTGTGATGAGGGTCGGAAAACACTCCAATCTCCACGGTTCTTCGGAGGACAACTCCAGAAGAAGAGGGAACCAGATCTGACGCGGCCAAATCGGAGCAATCAGAATCATGGTGCCTCGGTCTTGCTTGAGTTTCAACAAAGTCTTCCCCACCAGAGGTATGGGAGGATAAGCATACAGCAGACCTTCCCCCCAGTCCAGGAGGAAGGCATCCGATGCCAGTCTGCCGTGGGCCTGAAGCCTGGAACAGAACTGAGGGACTTTGTGGTTGGCTCGAGATGCAAAGAGATCTACCAAGGGGGTGCCCCACACCTGGAAGATCTGTCGCACTACACGGGAATTGAGCGACCACTCGTGAGGTTGCATAATCCTGCTCAACCTGTCGGCCAGACTGTTGTTTACGCCAGCCAGATAAGTGGCTTGGAGCACCATGCCGTGACGGCGAGCCCAGAGCCACATGCTGACGGCTTCCTGACACAGGGGGCGAGATCCGGTGCCCCCCTGCTTATTGATGTAATACATGGCAACCTGGTTGTCTGTCTGAATTTGGATAATTTGGTGGGACAGCCGATCTCTGAAAGCCTTCAGCGCGTTCCAGACCGCTCGTAACTCCAGGAGATTGATCTGCAGATCGCGTTCCTGGAGGGACCAGCTTCCCTGGGTGTGAAGCCCATCGACATGAGCGCCCCATCCCAGGAGAGACGCATCCGTAGTCAGCATTTTTTGTGGCTGAGGAATTTGGAAAGGACGTCCCAGAGTCAAATTGGACCAAATCGTCCACCAATACAGGGATTTGAGAAAACTCGTGGACAGGTGGATTACGTCTTCTAGATCCCCAGCAGCCTGAAACCACTGGGAAGCTAGGGTCCATTGAGCAGATCGCATGTGAAGGCGGGCCATGGGAGTCACATGAACTGTGGAGGCCATGTGGTCCAGCAATCTGCCGAGCTGTGATCTGCTGGGACGCTCGCACCCGCGAGACGA
Source organism: Microcaecilia unicolor (assembly GCF_901765095.1). Classification (NCBI taxonomy): domain Eukaryota; kingdom Metazoa; phylum Chordata; class Amphibia; order Gymnophiona; family Siphonopidae; genus Microcaecilia; species Microcaecilia unicolor. Next base: position 94,415,988 of record NC_044032.1, on the reverse strand, counting down.
GGGACAACAAGTTGTTGGCTCTCGTCTCTGGGAGATAGGCACGAGCCGTCCGAGAATCCAGCAGAGCTCCTATGCTCCTATGAATTTGAGTCTCTGTACTGGGAGAAGATGGGACTTTGGATAATTTATCACAAACCCCAGTAGCTCCAGGAGGCGAATAGTCATCTGCATGGACTGTAGAGCTCCTGCCTCGGATGTGTTCTTCACCAGCCAATCGTCGAGATAGGGGAACACGTGTACTCCCAGTCTGCGAAGCGCCGCTGCTACTACAGCTAAGCACTTCGTGAACACTCTGGGCGCAGAGGCGAGCCCAAAGGGTAGCACACAGTACTGGAAGTGACGTGTGCCCAGCTGAAATCGCAGATACTGTCTGTGAGCTGGCAGTATCGGGATGTGCGTGTAGGCGTCCTTCAAGTCCAGAGAGCATAGCCAATCGTTTTCCTGAATCATGGGAAGAAGGGTGCCCAGGGAAAGCATCCTGAACTTTTCCTTGACCAGATATTTGTTCAGGGCCCTTAGGTCTAGGATGGGACGCATCCCCCTGTTTTCTTTTCCACAAGGAAGTACCTGGAATAGAATCCCAGCCCTTCTTGCTCGGATGGCACGGGCTCGACCGCATTGGCGGAGAGTTCCTCTGCAAGTACCTGCTTGTGCTGGAAGCTGTAAGACTGAGCTCCCGGTGGGCAATTTGGAGGTTTGGAGGCCAAATTGAGGGTGTATCCGTGCCGGACTATTTGAAGAACCCACTGGTCGGAGGTTATGAGAGGCCACCTTTGGTGAAAAACTTTCAACCTCCCCCCGACCGGCAGATCGCCCGGCACTGACACGTTGATGTCGGCTATGCTCTGTTGGAGCCAGTCAAAAGCTCGCCCCTTGCTTTTGCTGGGGAGCCGAGGGGCCTTGCTGAGGCGCACGCTGCTGACGAGAGTGAGCGCGCTGGGGCTTAGCCTGGGCCGCAGGCTGTCGAGAAGGAGGATTGTACCTACGCTTACCAGAAGAGTAGGGAACAGTCTTCCTTCCCCCATAAAAACGTCTACCTGTGGAGGTAGAAGCTGAAGGCTGCCGGCGGGAGAACTTGTCGAAAGCGGTATCCCGCTGGTGGAGCTGTTCTACCACCTGTTCGATCTTCTCTCCAAAAATATTGTCCGCACGGCAAGGCGAGTCCGCAATCCGCTGCTGGATCCTATTCTCCAGGTCAGAGGCATGCAGCCATGACAGTCTGCGCATCACCACACCTTGAGCAGCGGCCCTGGATGCAACATCAAAGGTATCATATACCCCTCTGGCCAGGAATTTTCTGCACGCCTTCAGCTGCCTGACCACCTCCTGAAATGGCTTGGCTTGCTCAGGGGGGAGCTTGTCCACCAAGCCCGCCAACTGCCGCACATTGTTCCGCATGTGTATGCTCGTGTAGAGCTGGTAAGACTGAATTTTGGCCACGAGCATAGAGGAATGGTAGGCCTTCCTCCTAAAGGAGTCTAAGGTTCTAGAGTCTTTGCCCGGGGGCGCCGAAGCATGCTCCCTAGAACTCTTAGCCTTCTTTAGGGCCAAATCCACAACTCCAGAGTTGTGAGGCAACTGAGTGCGCATCAGCTCTGGGTCCCCATGGATCCGGTACTGGGACTCGATCTTCTTGGGAATGTGGGGATTACTTAGAGGCTTGGTCCAGTTCGCCAGCAATGTCTTTTTTAGGACATGATGCATGGGTACTGTGGACGCTTCCTTAGGTGGAGAAGGATAGTCCAGGAGCTCAAACATTTCAGCCCTGGGCTCGTCCTCCACAACCACCGGGAAGGGGATGGCCGTAGACATCTCCCGGACAAAGGCCGCAAAAGACAGACTCTCGGGAGGAGAAAGCTGCCTTTCAGGGGAGGGAGTGGGATCAGAAGGAAGGCCATCAGATTCCTCGTCAGAGAAATACCTGATGTCCTCCTCCTCCTCCCACGAGGCCTTACTATCGGTATCAGACACAAGTTCATGAACCTGTGTCTGAAGCCGTGCCCGGCTCGACTCCGTGGAACCACGGCCACGGTGTGAGCGTCGAGAGGTAGACTCCCTCGCCCGCCCCGGCGAAGCTCCCTCCGCCGACGTCGTCGGGGAGCCTTCCTGGGAGGGGACCGCAGTCGGTACCGCAAGCGGCACCGATGTCGGAGACCTCACCCCGGGCAAGGGGCCAGCTGGAGCCTCACTCGACGGTACCGGGGGTGCAAGCACCCCCGGTACCGGAGGGGAAGGGCACAACAGCTCTCCCAGGATCTCTGGGAGAACGGCCCGGAGACTCTTGTGCAGGGCGGCTGTGGAGAAAGACATGGAAGCCGATGCAGGCGTCGAAGCCAGAGTCTGTTCCGGGCGTGGAGGCTGTTCCGGGCTGTCCAAGGCGGAGCGCATCGACACCTCCTGAACAGAGGGTGAGCGGTCCTCCCGGTGCTGATGCCTACTGGGTGCCGACTCCCTCGGCGACCCAGAGCTCTCGGTACCGATGCGGGAAGGAGACCGGTGTCGATGCTTCTTTGACTTTTTCAAACGAAGCATGTCACCGGAACTTCCCGGTACCGACGAGGAGGACGTAGAATCCAACCGTCGCTTCCTCGGGGCCGAGGCCGAAGAAGGTCGGTCTCGGGGGGGCTGTACCGCAGGAGCCCTCAGGGTAGGGGGAGACCCACCCGAAGGCTCACCGCCACCAGCAGGGGAATGGACAGCCCTCACCTGCACTCCAGTCGAAGCACCACCGTCCGACGACATCAGCACTAGTGGAGGTCCCGGTACCACCGACGCCGACGCAGCCTTCCGATGTCTCGGCACCGACGATGCAGAGGGTCAATGCCTCGATGCAATCGATACAGTCGCCGCCGAGGTCAGAGGTCTTGACGCTGTCGACGTCGATGCACTCGATACTCCCGGTGCAGTTGCCGACGAAGAGCCCGAGAACAACACGTTCCATGGGGCCAATCTCGCTACCTGAGTCCTTTTTTGTAAAAGGGCGCGAAGACTACAGGCCTGCGGGCAGTGCCCAGCCCCTAGACACTGAAGACACGACGCGTGCCTATCAGTGAGCGAGATTACCCGGGCGCACTGGGTGCACTTCTTGAAACCGCTGGGAGACTTCAATGATATGGGCGTAAAAATCACGCCGGCGAAATCGAAACTCGTAATTGCGGTAAGGCACCAAAAGAGGGGGAGAAAAAAACTCGACTCGAGGCCTCAAAAGGGCCTACCCTGAAAACGAAAGGAAACTTAACGGGGCAAAAACTGGAAATACAGGGAGGGGAAAAAGACTGAAAGGCCCTTCTCCGAAATCCCCTTTTTTTTTTTAAGAAGCGAAAAGTCAAAAAGACGCGCGAGGGTCAACTTAAGGGGCGCGAACGGCACAAACACGACCGTACCGAGCGCGGACAAAAGAAGACTGACGAACACGAGCCTGTTCGGGCGGGAAGACGGCCGCACATGCGCGGTGCACATGGGCGCGCGAGGACTAGCAAAGGCCTTTGCTAGTGAAGTTTCCGATTGGAGGGGCTGCCGTGGACGTCACCCATCAGTGAGAACAAGCAGCCTGCTTGTCCTCGGAGAAGTAATAAAAAAAGAAAGAAAGCAGGGAAACAAAAGGAGAATTCAGTGTAGGCTGTTACCACAGCTGAGCCAAGTTTTCAGTGAGTCTAGCTGTAACAACGACTCACTACCATGCTCTATATATAATCAATACTCCTTACTCTGAAACATTTCAGACTTATTTCTTATATATAAATTCAGAAAATTCAAAGATATTAAAAAATGAGTGTGAAAATCTTTAATGAAAATCCCTCTAACTCTCTTCTAAGGAACCCTCCAAAATAAGTTCAATCAAAAATGTATAAAAGTTATTATGCCAAAATGTACTCCACAAATAGCAGAGCACCAGACATACTGGAGACCACCGTCTCCTCCTTAAACATCCAACAGGAATCCCTGTTTCGAAACATCTTCTTCAGGGACGCCAGTGCTGCATTCTCAACAGTTCCTTAGTTCTATATAATACAGCTAATAACCACTATGGAAGTACAACGGGATCCAAAGAAGCAGGTATTGGACTGTTAGTGCTATCCCTTGTGAATCTGTAGCATACATCTAACTAACTTTTGGAAGCCATCAGTAATCATTAACTACCTGCTTATTTCACAGGCCACACGACCTTTCATCTCAATGACATCAGAAGAGGTAGCAAAGCCCATCCTTCTCAAAACACGCTTACGGCACTTCAGCTCATCCATCTGTAAGACCGTTCGGGCTTTCTTAAGTTCTCGTTTGGCTGATCTAATGTCCACAGCAATCTACGAAACAAAGACATTTTGAAGCATAGAAGTTAACAATGAAAAAGATTTGCTGTGTGGTTAAGACAACAAACAGGCTAATTTTAGCTGATTACCTTTAAGCAAATATCCATCTGAACCTAACAAGCTAGGTTTTCACTGAAAAGTTTTCCTAAATATAGCAGGTCAAAATATGGCCAGATAGATTTATTGTACCTGAGCTCCTCCAGGTCAACTTATCCAGCTAATAATAAAAATAAGCACTAGCTGGTTAAGGGGTGTAGTTCTCAACATGAGTTGATGCTAAGATGTTTTATTTTACTACTAACTTGTGTTATTTTAGCACAGGTACCACAGATCTGGTTACTAAAAAGTGAGGTTAACAATAAAATAACACGTCTTAACAGTAGACCATGTTGACAACTTTTCTCATGTTGACAATTTTTCCCATAAGCCTTTACAACTCCTTCCCCCGCCAAGACAGCTATCACGCCTCTCTCCCATATGCAACAAATAACAAAAAAAGTGACACGAGTCCACCTCCCTACCCTGCTTTCATACCGAAATGTGCCTTATGCCCAACTCAATTTCATCCCTCCCATTTTACATATAAACATATATTCAATAATTCTTCTCTCTTTGTCTCTCTCTCTCACTCCCTCTCTGCCTTAAAAAGCCCATCTGGGATCCCCTGCCTTTTTTTTCTGCACAGGAAGGCAGGGTAAAGGATCCTCCCAATCAACCCTCTAACCTTTCGATTGAAGGGCAGCAAGGAATCCCAGGCAGTTTTTTTTTCAGGTAGAGGAGGGAGAGAAGCAAGGAACAGAAAAAGAACTGCTGTGTACTTTCAAATATAGAGCTCGGGTGGAGAGGGGGAAAGAAGAGGGGAATTCTGAGAAAGCAGTTTAGAGCCTTCAGTATGTACATAAAACCATCTAGGTCACTTCCTACTTTGCCTTTCTGTTCCAAGGGATTTGATGGACCACTGAAGGTTTAAGTGTTGTCCTACCTTGTGCGAGACAATCAGTGCCTTGAAAAGCGGAGGAACCTATAACATGTGACTACTACTACTACTATTAAACATTTCTATAGTGCTACTAGACTTACGCAGTGCTGTACAAATCAACATGAAAAAGACAGTCCCTGCTCAACAGAGCTTACAATCTGTTGAGACTGAAGAAATACTCTAATTTGGGAACCTGAGGGTCTTGGCACATTTGTTAAGTATGATGGACAGCGAGTTTTGTGTTTATTACTTTTAGATTGAATGGTCCATCCTATATAATAATTCTCACCTCCAACAGGATGTGCTTGGGACCGTGCCTGCCAGAAGTGGTCTGCTAGGCAGGCAGGCACTGACCTCAGTGACATCAATGACAGACAATTTGGCAAAGCAAAACAATCTGAGTGCTGGCCATTAGGACACAGGGTTGATAGGAGAGTTTTAAAAGACTGAAGGAACCGAAAGTGTTAAATGGGGGGGAGGGGGGAGTTCTGAACGACTGAAAGACATGAACATTTGGGAAAGGAAAACAATCTGAATGCTGGCCATTAGGACACAGGGTAGATAGGAGAGTTTTAAAAGACTGAAGGAAACGAAAGTGTTAAACTGGAGAAAGGTGGGGGGGGGGGGGGAGTTGTGAATGACTGAAAGATATGCAAATTTGGGACAGGAAAACAATCTCAATGCTGGCCATTAGCACACAGGGTACATAGGAGAGTTTTAAAAGACTGAAGGAACCAAAAGTGTTTCGGGGGGGGGGGGGGGGGGGGGGGGCAAGTTCTGAATGAAAGAAATGAAAATTTACGAGAGGAACACAATCTGAATGCCGGGCATTTGTACACAGGGTAGATAGGACACTTTTTTTAAAAAAATGAAGGACGTGAAAGTATTACATCTTGGGGGAGGGGTGAGGAGGAAAGCGGTGGGGTATCCGGATACTGGGCGTTAGGGCCACGGGGGTACATAGACTTTTGAAAGCCTTAAGGAACCCAAAGTGTGGGAAGGAGGAGGAAAAGGAGGGGAGGGAACGGGGTGAGGGGCATTAGGAACAGGGGAGGGGGCCCTGTCACACACTCTCATTCTCACACACACACTGTCACACAGACAGTTTCACTCTGTCACACACCCGCACATTCACTCTGGCTCTCTCTCTCAAACATACACACTCCCAGGAAAACCTTGCTAGTGCCCGTTTCATTCGTTCCAGAAACGGGCCTTTTTTACTAGTTATATTTAAAAGATCATTTGAAAATACATGTACCGCCGAGAAGTTTATGTTCAGTACAACAGCAGCTACTGAAAATATCAGAAAAATGAGACTGAAATTAATTAATGAAGGCACATTCAGTTGTGTAGGCCCTAAATTATGGAATCTTATCCTGTTGGACTTACAGCAGATATCGTGCTATGGATTATTTTTAAAAAAACTGGCTTTCAACCTTTTCTTAAAGATATTTTATGTACAGTCTTTGGATAAGGAATTTGGTTTGAAGAGAGGTACAGTTTTTAATGTTATAATATAAGTCTTTGATGCATTTTTATGTATCTTGCTTTGAGACTCACGGGGTGAGACGAATAATTAAATATTAAAGCAAAGCAAGTTTGGTCATAATGGAGAAAAGGAAAAGGATTTGATATACTGCCTTTCTGTGGTTATAATCAAAGCGGTTTACATATTATATACAGGTACTTATTTTGTAACAGGGGTAATGGAGGGTTAAGTGACTTGCCCAGAGTCATAAGGAGATGCAGTGAGAATTGAACCAAGTTCTTCCCCTGGTTCTCAGGCCACTGCACTAACCACTAGGCTACTCCTCCAAACAAAATCGAACCTGAAGTGAGTCCTCTTCCAGTATATTTGTCAGCACTGGGCTTATTCCTTTTATTGATGTGTTGGTCTGAAACTTGACATATCTGAGTCTTACAATGTGCTCTCCTTCTCTATTGCCTGGAGATGATCACACCTTGGACACTTTCTTCAGCATTTTTGCTGGGAGCTCTAGCCCAGGGAACAGGAGAGATCCAATGAATGGAGAATAATTTTTTAGACAGCATTTAGCACAGTGGACCCAGATGCAGCTATTTTGAATGTAGTAGTACAGAATGATGGAGAAGAAGGGAAATCACATCTGGCTGTGGATTCTAATTCAAACCATTTAAATACTGGCCAACCATTTAGTTGAAGTCCTTATAAACAGGCAAGCTTCTCAGATTGAAACTGGAGGAGCAGAAAGTCTTCCTAGTGCTCCTCCTAGGGAGGTTTACTCTTGAATGTGATCTCTAGAAAAGTCAACCCTATCTGATTATTTACCTTGATTACTCAAGTTTTCTGAGGTGAGTAATATAGTAAGTGATGGCCAATAAAGACCTGAATGATCCATCCAGTCTGCCCAACAGTCAACATTATCAATTCATGATTAAATCAACAATAGTAACATAGTAGATGACGGCAGAAAAAGACCTATACGGTCCATCCAGTCTGTCCAACAAGATAACTAATATTTGCTGCTTTTTGTGTATACCCTACTTTGATTTGTACATGTGCTCTTCAGGGCACAGACCGTGTAAGTCTGCCCAGCACTATCCCCGCCTCCCAACCACCAGCTCTGGCACAGACCGTATAAGTCTGTCCAGCGCTATCCCCACCTCCCAACCACCAGCCCCGCCTCCCGATCTTGACTAAGCTCCTGAGGATCCATTCCTTCGGCACAGGATTCCTTTATGCTTAGGAACATGATATTATATATTTCACCTTGGTATTTCTTTGCTGTTTCTTGGACATAGACCATAGAAGTCGGCCCGGCTCTGTCCTTATGATCCAATTATTGCAGTTGTTGTCAAAGCCCACTCCAACCTATCTGAATCCATCTTGTCATTTGCGGGATCCAGACTAAAAAAATCTGCCCAACACTGTCCTCAGTTCTGGCTACTGAAGTAACCGTTGAAGCCCTTTCCAACCCATCCTAAACTGGATTGCCATATACAGAACACAGAATTACAAAGTCTGCCAGGCACCGGCCTTAGCTGTTCATAGTCACTCACACATGCAGCCATTTAAAGTTTTTTTTTAATACCAGTCTTCAGCTGAGAGATAACACTGAGGGACACCAAATGAGTGTGCATAATCAGGCCATATTAGTCACTTTGATGGCCACTTAAATGATGTTCATTTTATTTATTGCATTTGTATCCCACATTTTCCCACCTCTTTGCAGGCTCAATGTGGCTTACAATACATCGTGAATAGTGGAAGCATACAAGATATACAATTAGTATTATAAAAGGATCTTGGGTAGCATGATAATGATAAAACATAATGGTAGTCTAATGTTTGGAAGTTAAAATTTAATGCAAAGAAGTGCCCTAGGAGGAGAGATTACAGGGAATACTCTTGTGAAGCATAAAATAGAAAATCTGGAAGACTTGCTTTGATGTAATTTACCTTTCTTTACTTTTCCTATGAACAAACTTGAATCTGACCAAGAGATGCTTAAAATCTTATTTCCTGCAAATTTTGAACACTCTCTTGGATATTTTACTCAGTAACTCCACTGCATTTTACAAATTTAGCCATAAGAGGAGACTGGATGAATTAGAAGAGGGGGATGAATGGTTTAGTACTTATGAGGTTAAATATTGCAGAGATTTTGGACATTTTCTTGGAGGAATTATATTGTTTCTTTTATTCAAAACTCTGATAGGGATATGACTGAAATTTTATTTTTAAATCATACTATTTTATTTCATGGTTCAAGAATAAATACTTTCCCAGATTTTTTCGCTAGACACTCAGACTACTAGGATAGAATTTTTGACATTTTGTCTGTTAGTTATTTCTCTATAAGTATACATTACATGGAAATGTTTAATCAAAACTGTATATTTTTATTGAACCAGCTAGTCTAAAATGACTAAATATAAGCCTAAATACAATCAAGGTAAACTTAATTGAATCCTAGTAATATGACTAGCATGATACAGTATCAGAAATACAAACATTTAACAGCACTGTGGCTAACTCTGAAAATCAATACTAATCTCCTAACCTTCAGCGGCTAGCCTCCTACCAAAATTGAGCTCATTTAATAAGGCTTTGATCTAGCTGGCCTGCTACCTTTGAACAATAATCTCTTATTATACTCAATCTGTTTTCACTGAATATTTATAAAATATCTTTCTAGGTCATAAAACAAACAGGACATTAAAGCTGTTGATCTCTTGAAAAACAGGCCTATAATTAGTCTTTGACAATTAGCTGGCTGTCACTGTTCTAGGCTGCAGACAAATGTAGGTTTAGTGCTAATAAGCAGTACAACCCTTCCATAATACAATGTTGAAATCCCAAGATTCTTTCAGAAATACAGTAAAAAAATCGAACATCGAGAACACATGTATATGCACACCAGTAGTGTGCTGGTAAATGTTTAACTACAGGCTCTCTCCCCGGTCCACCTCTGCGCCCCCCCCCCCCACCACAAATTGCAGAGCTGGCTATAGCCGGGGAGAGAGCCTGGGGGGGGGGGGGGGGGGGGCAATGCATTACTCCAGGAAAAAAAAAAAATTAAATGATCCCAGGTTCTAATCTAATTCATGTTTAATGTGGGATAAAATGCCATAAATAAGTAAATAAATATAAACTTTTAATATTGAGCACCTGATTCTCAAAGTGGACAAAGTCCAAACACTATAATGAAAATAAAATGATTTTTTTCTACCTTTGTTGTCTGGTGACTTTGTTTTTCTGATCATGCTGGCCCAGTATCCGATTCTGCTGCTATCTGTCCTCTTAACTCCGTTTCCAGGGCTTCCTTTCCATTTATTTCTTTACTTTCTGCCTTTCTTCTTCATTTCTTGCCCTACATCCGTAAGTAAAAGCTGGATCCTCCGCAGACTTGGATCTAGTGGATCCAGCTTCTGCCTATTTTCTTCATCCATGTGCAGTTTTTCTCCTATCTTCCTTTTCCCTCATCTCATCTCCAGAAGCGTAGCTAGGTGGGGCGCAAGGGGAGCGGTCGCTCCCCTAAACAGCTGATTTGAAAAAATGGCGCCTATGCGCCTCGTGGCAATATTTTGTTTTGGCTTCCTCCCTCCCTGAAACCGCGCTTTGCAAGTCTCCTCCTCTCTCTCTCTGCCGCCGGCCTTAGCTCCACCCCCTCCAGCACGAAGAGTGTGCGTCACGTCAGACAGAGGACCAGCATGCAGCGGCAGGGCTTAACCTATGACGCGGCTCCGCCTCCAGCCACCCCGTCCCGCCTCCCCAACGGCAAAAATGACCTCCATCTACTACTGCCTCCCTCCAGCTCCTCGCGGTCCGACAGTGCTTGCTAACCTACCTCAATCGCTGCTGGAGAGGCACCGGAGCGATTGAAAGATGCTGCCTGGGTGCCTCGATCTTCCTTGTGACGTGTCCTGCCCACGCGGAACAGTAAATTGCATAAGAGAAGACAGAACACATCACACGGAAGATCGAGGCACCCAGGCAGCATCTTTCAATGCTGCAGTGCCCCTGCCAGCAGTGATTGAGGCAGCTTAGCAAACACCATCGGACCAAGGGGAGTAGGAGGGTCGGAGGGAGAGACTCTGGAACCATGGGGGGGGGGGGGGGGGGGGGGGGAGAGATAAAGGGAGAAAATGCAGGCGAAAGGGAGGAAGAACTAAGTGCTTCTCTGCTGGAAGGGGAGAGGGAGAGACAGACAGGAAGAGGTGCTGGAGGGAGAGGCAGAGGGATACATAAATGCTGGATCAACTTGGAGGGTGGGGGCAAGGGAAAGACTGATTGGCTGGCTGACTGACTAGGTAAAGAAAGGGGGGGAAAAGACCTTGGAGACTTAGGAGGGAGACATACTGAACTGTGGGGGAGGGGAGTGGGATGAAAGAGGGAGATATCTGGCCCCAGGGTGGGGGAAGAAGGGAAGAGAGAGAGGAGAGTGACAGGGAAACAAGAGATGTGAGATATGGAGGGAAAGGGATAAGGACACAAAGGGGCACTACTGGATGGGGAGGGGGCTTAGTGACACAGAGGGGCAATACTGATCACAGCAGGGGATAGGGAAAAAAGAGAGGGAAATGCAGGCCAAGGCAAGACAAAGACCTAGATGGGAAACTGCTGAATTTAAGGGCTGGATCGGAACATTTCGAGGGCAGATGCTGAAAGTGGAGGAAGGATAGAGACAGGGCTGCAGGTGGTAGAAAGGACGCATAAGGACACAGGAGGACGGTGAAAATGGTGAGAGAAAAAATATCAAATGGAAAGAAGACACTGCATAAAACAGAAGACACTGGGACCAAAGCGTATAGAATAACTAAATGCTCAGACAACAAAGGTAGAAAAAAGTATTTTATTCAGAATTTATTAATTGGAATATGTCAGCTTTTGGAAATGTGTATCTGTGATATTTTGCATTTGTTTCAATTCCAGTTCCTTGTGTCATATCTGTTGTGTTGTGTTATTTTTTATGTGTGATCAAGGTGCAGTATTCTGCTAGCATGTAGTATTTGCAGTCCTTTTTGTTTTGTTTTTTTTTACTAGGTAGTGTATTGGTGTATTAGTGCCTGTTATAATATTTACAGTGCTGCCGTTTCACGCATAAGGTTATAGCTCATCCTGTCCTTGGAGTTTGGCAAGGTTCTCAGTGTGTTTTTGCACAAGTTTGTGTATAATGTTTTAGAGTGGAGAGATTGTGAGTTAGCCTTACTGAGGTGACACCAAAACATCACAAAGGGTTTTAGAGCCTAAATCATGAGACACTACCTCTTGAAGGATCTTTAAATAGTTTAATTGTTCCATAGGCGTGTTGGCTGAGGGCAAGTAGGATGTGTAAAAGAGAGGTAGACAGACTGACTGCAGGCCTTTATGGATGTGTAGGCATCATTTACAAAATCAGAATTTGAATACATTTGTATGATTTGTTGTCATCTCCGCTTCACTCTATTTGGGGGGGGGGGGGTGGGGTGGAGATATGGAGTTTGTAATACATAATAGAAGGTGCAGAGTTTTGCTGAGATTATATTTGATCCTGTTTAGAATCCAGATTTCACTCCGGAGTCCCACACAAAAGAATTTGTTGAATGATGCTATCAGTTATAATGTTGGTTTTACCTGATAGCTGAAACTTGCTGGAAGGGGATGATTTCTTTATGCATAGAAGTCCCTGCTGTCTTACATTGCTAATTTAAAACTGAGTAGGTTGAACTCCGAGTCCTATCCTTTCACCATCCTTACACCATCTGTGTAGGAATGTGTAACGGTGCAGCTTGTTCCAGTTTCCCAATAGTAGGTATATTGGTGCTCCAGAGCCCAGTGTACTATATATAGCACTGTTGTCTGATAGGTGGGTTAGGGCTGTTATGGTGTGGTAAGTTTGGTGTACTAAGGCAGTCCTGGAGTACCCCCTTGTCAATCAGGTTTTCAGGATATCCACAATAAATATGCATGACATTGATTTGCATATACTGCCTCCGTTACATGCAAATGTTTTTCATGCAGATTCATTGTGGATAGCCTGAAAACCTGAATGGCAAGGGGGTACTCCAGGACCACCTATGGAAACACTTCTCTAGGTCCCACTGTAATATTTATAGCACTGCCTTTTCATAGGTGGGTTAGGGCTATTATGGTGTGGTACGTTTTCAGTATAGGTTTTGGGTGTCTTTTTGCAGGGGTTTGTGTTATTTCACAAAGTGTCTAGCCCTATTTGAAAGTAGGCTCTGGGGCAAGGGCCATCTTTGGCCCTTGTCACCCAAAATAAAAATGCTCCAGACTAGTGTTCTTCACATCCTATAGAGTCACCACACAAACAAAAGACCATCTTGATTTAAACAAGGTGTCTAGCAGTAGAAGGTCTGGGTGTGCTATTCCTGAGGTGATGGTCTCGATTTGAATATTTTTATTTGAAGTTAAGACAGGTTGCCTGCTCTGGCCAGTCCAGGGACCTCTTCTGCATCCTGCCTCCTGATGTAACTTACTGTTTCCTTGTAGGCAGGATGCAACAGAGACAGCCTGTATTAATCATTGCCCGCCACAGCCCTTGAGCAACAACACAAACACTTCTGTCTAGCTGACACCAACCGGCACCTATTTTATAAAAGTCTGCTCCCCCTGAGATCAAAACCTGGCTACGCCTCTGCTCATCTCCTTCCTCACTCTTCCCTCCCCTCCATCCATGTCCAGCAGTGGTTTAGAAATGTTAAGTAGTACTTCTCTCCCTTCCCTCTCCTCCATCCACCCATGTCCAGCAACCCTCCTCTCCCCCCTGCCCTCCCCTCCAGCCATCCATACCCAGCGATTCTCTTTGCTCCCCTGCCCCCCTCCAGCCACCCATACCCAGTGATTGTCCTCTCTCCCCTGCCCCCCCTCCAGCCACCCATACCAGCGATTGTCTTCTCTCCCCTGCCCCCCTCCAGCCACCCATGCCAGCGATTGTCTTCTCTCCTCTGCCCCCTCCAGCCACCCATGCCAGTGATTGTCTTCTCCCCCCTGCCCCCTCCAGCCACCCATGCCAGCGATTGTCTTCTCTCCCCTGCCCCCCTCCAGCCACCCATACCCAGCGATTGCCCTCTCTCCCCTACCCCCTTCTCCAGCTACCCATACCCAGCGATTGTCTTCTCTCCCCTGCCCCCCCTCCAGCCACCCATACCCAGCGATTGCCCTCTGTCCCCTGCTGCCCCTCTCCAGCCACCCATGCCAGCGATTGTCTTCTCTCCCCTGCCCCCTCCTCCAGCCACCCATGTCCAGCGCCTCCCTTCTCTCCCCTGCCCCCCTCCAGCCACCCATGTCCAGCGACTCCCTTGTCTCCCCTGCCAACCCCTCCGGTTGTTCAGCGAATTCTTTGGGGCAGGCTGCCGGCGCTGACATTCCCTCGCTGCCTAAATCGCTCTTCAAAATGGCCTCCGAGACTTACAAGACTGCCTGCCCTGAAGAATTCGCTGAACAAGGGAGGTGAGGGACCACCGGACCCTGTAGGAAGGAGGGCGGAAGGAAGGAAGGAGAGCCAGCTCGCTCTCAGGAACAACCGGCTCGCAAGTTGGTAAAAAATTTAACAACCAGCTCTTGCGTGCCGGCTCCAGCACACCACTGATGCACACTAACATATGGAATGGTCTCAGAAAAGAACTATAATTCAGCAGTAAAACACTTAACACTAGAGAGCCAAGTGACATCCACAACAAAGAAAATGTTCCACTCAATGTGGAAACTCAAACACGTGAAACAATTCTTCCCGAGGGGAACATTTCGCAACCTCACACAATCAATGGTACTAAGCCATGTAGACTACTGCAATGGAATTTATGCGGGATGCAAAGAACAAAGCTTAAAGAAACTTCAGACCGCTCAAAACACAGCAGCTAGGCTTATCTTCGGAAAAATGCGATTTGAAAGTGCAAAACCCCTTCGCGAAAAACTACACTGGCTCCCAATCAAAGAACACATTGCTTTCAAAATCTGCACTCTGGTTCACAAAATTATCTACAGTGAAGCTCCGGGATACATGACAGACTTGATCAACCTACCAACTAGGAGTGGCCTAGTGGTTAGGATGGTGGACTTTGGTCCTGGGGAACTGAGTTCGATTCCCAGCACAGGCAGCTCCTTGTGACTCTGGGCAAGTCACTTAACCCTCCATTGCCCCATGTAAGCCGCATTGAGCCTGCCATGAGTGGGAAAGCGCGGGGTACAAATGTAACAAAAAAAAAAAAAAAAAACTGGAAACACATCCGAATCAACACGAACGTACACAACTGTAGAACGCATTACCAAAAGCCTTGAAAACTACTAACGACCACCTAAACTTCCGGAAAACACTATAAACTAACCTGTTTAAAAAGGCATACCTCTACCAATCCAACATAAATGCCTGATCTCTGCAACAAAACTAAAGAACGTAATGGACATAACATTACGATTCCCTAGTGTTGTACAATTCCCTAGTGTGGCTGTGCCACATGAACTTTATCTTACCACAACATCACTTTGTATTTGTTTACACCGGAGTCTTTAATGCCTCTCCGGTACTATGTAAGACAAACTGAGCCTACAAATAGGTGGGAAAATGTGGGATCTAAATTTAACAAATAAATAAATAGTTTAACCAGGACTCCCAGTTTCCCAGGATTCAAAGACTGCAGATGAACTGCTTCACTCAGTCACAGGCCTGCATCTTTTCAGCTGCTGATGCTACTAGCCCTTGTCTTATTGCCTGCTCAGTCATCTGTGCAAGTCTCTTCCCCAGCTCTCTCGGAAGCACACCTAATCAGTTGAGGTTTCAGGACTGCAACAACAAATATATGTATGAGAGTTGAATACAGTGGAGACTCGATATATGCAAATAAATCTCTCATGAATATTCATTATGGACATCCTGAAAGCCAGACCACCCTCTCCCAATGCTTTGTTGCTGCTACCCCTTACTCCAAAATCAGATACAGTTTTCTGTTCCTGAAACACTGGTTATACAGCTCCGCTTTCTAGAACAGCATTGTTGCTCACATGTAATCTAATCTAATCCAGGATATTAGAAGTATACAAGAATTGAATTGAATTTTCTAAACTTCATGTGGCAACTGGAATGCCAATTCATTTGGGGTCAAAGGAGACAAATAACTGCTTAAATTTTGCAAGGTTGATTTCTTTAGAGGGAATAAGCAAGAGCTCATATATAATCCACATTGTGGATTCTTATGGTGCTTTGGACAGAACATAGATTGTACTATTTCCTCAATAACGTGGCAAAGGTCTTACCACTTTAGGCAAAAACTTGGGATGAGTTCAAAAACTACCTTGTTATGATAAAACTGAGGCTAGGTAACAGATTTGAAATTCATTTTTCCTTCCAACTGAGGACACCGTGGATAAGAAGATTACTTTCCAAGTGACATGTTTTAGTGAAGTGGACTCCATTGACTCAAATGGTGGCTTCACAAGATACTGAGGTCCAATGGTACAGGCAGTTTCTGTAGTGGTGGTTTGAGATAAAGACTTTTCATACACTGAGAAATAAGACACTGGGAAGTGGAGAGTCTATCAACTGGAGTGTGATAGGTCAAGATGTACTGTGATGGAGGATCTTTGGCACCTTGAACAATAAATATGATAAAAACAGAACAAGATGGTTTTTAAAACCGTGAATGGGAATGGTCTCACTAGCTCTGGAAGCTGTTTCAATGGTCATACAGCTTGGTGGGGGACTGGGTGTTGGATTAGATATGGGATCCAGAATCAATGGGTAAATAGGAAGCAAACAAACTGATTAGGATAAAGAGTGATATCCTATAAGCAGTCAAACAACTAGAACTGGTAACTGCAATATATTCTTGCTTGTGGACAAGAAAATCTAGGTACTCTAGATGTACTAATTAGCCTCTTATCTACTATCATCAATTAAATGTGTTGCAGAAGGGGGTCCTGGCACATAACCAACTATTATCCTGGAGTTCAGTAACTTTGGTGCAACACACTGAATGGGCATTTCCCAATTTCTGGAATAAACGGCAACCACTCTTATGAGACGGCTTAGCTAGTCGGCTGCCACTGATGCATACATTCATCTTTTTTAAATCTGTATTTACTTTAATGATGCACTTTTTTTTTGTAATTTTGCACCACATGCTCCTGTTCTTTTTAAAAAGACTGGCACAGTAAAAAAAAAAAAAAAGGCCTTGATCAACTTTACTCCATAAATCAAAACATAAAAATGTTTAAAATCAAGAACATTTTTTTTTTTTTGCTGTAACTCCAACAGACGCCGAACTGGATTCAACCAATCAGCACTGCAGCGTTACTTCCTTGAAGCACATGGCCACGAAGGAAGACGAAATATGGAGATTGCGGGTCGGACCTCGGCTGGCGGGGGTTCCAGCAAAAGTAAGCAGCGGGGGAGGGTTGACGGCGGGGAGGGGGGCCAGGGCGAAATCTGCGGGGGCCCAGGCCCCTGTGGCCCCACGCAGATACGCCCCTGGTTCAGATGGAACTCCGACATCAATTTCGGCAGGAATATAGGGTGAGTGTGGAGGACTATTCTGTTGTGATGAAACTTAGTATAAGGTGAATCCACTACTAAGGCCTGAAGCTCACTCTATGAGCTGAAGTAACAGCCACTAAGAAAATGACCTTCCAGGTCAAGTATTTCAGATGGCAGAAATTCAGTGGCTCAAAAGGAGCTTTCATCAGTTGGGTGAGAACAACGTTGAGATCCCATGAGACTGGTGGAGGTTTGACAGGGAGCTATGACAAAAGCAAACCTCTCATGAAGCAAACAACTAGAGGCTGTCCAGAGATGGCTTACATCCTACACACTGATAAACACTAATTGTACTATGGTGAACCCTTATGGAGCTGGTCTTGAGACCAGACTCTGATAAATGTAGAAGGTATTCAAGCAGGGTCTGTGTAGGGCAAGGAAGGGGATTTAAGGCCTTGCTCTCACAGCAGATGGCAAACCTCCTCCATTTGAAAGAATAGCACCTCTTTTTGGAATCTTTCCTGGAAGCCAGCAAGACCTGGGAGACATCCTCTGAAAGACCCAAGGAAGCAAATTCTAGGTTCTCAACATCCAAGCTGTGAAAGTCAGAGACTGGAGGTTGGGATGAAGAAGGGATCCCTCATTCTGCGTGATAAGTAGGAAAACACTCCAATCTCCACGGTTCTTCGGAGGATAATTTCAGAAGTAGAGGGAACCATATCTGCCGTGGCCAATACGGCGCAATCAGAATCATGGTTCTCGCTTGAGTTTCAACAAAGTCTTTCCCACTAGAGGTATGGGAGGATACGCACACAGAAGACCTGTCCCCCAATTGAGAAAGAAGGCACCTGACGCTAGTCTGTCGTGGGTCTGAAGCCTGGGATAGATCTGAGGGACCTTGTGGTTGAGCTGAGTGGTAAAAAAAGATCCACCAAGGGGGTGCCCCATACTTGGAAAATCTTGAAGGCTAGGACCATATTGAGAGACCACTAATGCGGTTGCATTACCGTGCTCAGTCTGTCAGCCAGGATATTGGTTTTGCATGCCAGATAAGTGGCTTGAAGGAACATGCCATTTTGGTGAGCCCAATGCCACATCTGGATGGCCTTCTGACACAGAGGATGTGATCCAGTGGCTCCTGCTTGTTGGTGTACATAAGTACATAAGTAATGCCACACTGGGAAAAGACCAAGGGTCCATCAAGCCCAGCATCCTGTCCACAATAGCGGCCAATCCAGGCCAAGGGCACCTGGTGAGCTTCCCAAACGTACAAACATTCTATGCATGTTATTCCTGGAATTGTGGATTTTTCCCAAGTCCATTTAGTAGCGGTTTATGGACTTGTCCTTTAGGAAACCGTCCAACCCCTTTTTAAACTCTGCTAAGCTAACCGCCTTCACCACTTTCTCCGGCAACGAATTCCAGAGTTTAATTAAACGTTGGGTGAAGAAACATTTTTTTTTATTTGTTTTAAATTTACTACACTGTAGTTTCATCGCATGCCCCCTAGTCCTAGTATTTTTGGAAAGTGTGAACAGACGCTTCACATCCACCTGTTACACTCCACTCATTATTTTATATACCTCTATCATGTCTCCCCTCAGCCGTCTCTTCTCCAAGCTGAATAGCCCTAGCCTCCTTAATCTTTCTTCATAGGGAAGTCGTCCCATCCCCGCTATCATTTTAGTCGCCCTTTGCTGCACCTTTTCCAATTCTACTATATCTTTCTTGAGATGCGGCGACCAGAATTGAACACAACACTCAAGGTGCGGTCGCACCATGGAGCGATACAACGGCATTATAACATCCTCACACCTGTTTTCCATACCTTTCCTAATAATACCCAACATTCTATTTGCTTTCCTAGTCGCAGCAGCACACTGAGCAGAAGGTTTCAGCGTATTATCGACGACGACACCCAGATCCCTTTCTTGGTCCGTAACTCCTAACATGGAACCTTGCATGACGTAGCTATAATTCGGGTTCTTTTTTCCCACATGCATCACCTTGCACTTGCTCACATTAAACGTCATCTGCCATTTAGCCGCCCAGTCTCCCAGTCTCGTAAGGTCCTCTTGTAATTTTTCACAATCCTGTCGCGATTTAACAACTTTGAATAACTTTGTGTCATCAGCAAATTTAATTACCTCGCTAGTTACTCCCATCTCTAAATCATTTATAAATATATTAAAAAGCAGCGGTCCTAGCACAGACCCCTGAGGAACCCCACTAACTACCCTTCTCCATTGTGAATACTGACCATTTAACCCCACTCTCTGTTTCCTATCCTTCAACCAGTTTTTAATCCACAATAGGACATTTCCTCCTATCCCATGACCCTCCAATTTCCTCTGTAGCCTTTCATGAGGTACCTTGTCAAACGCCTTTTGAAAATCCAGATACACAATATCAACCGGTTCCCCTTTGTCCACATGTTTGTTTACTCCTTCAAAGAATTGAAGTAAATTGGTCAGGCAAGATTTCCCCACACAAAAGCCGTGCTGACTCGGTCTCAGTAATCCATGTCCTCAGATGTGCTCTGTAATTTTGTTTTTAATAATAGCCTCTACCATTATTCCCGGCACTGACGTCAGACTCACCGGTCTATAATTTCCCGGATCTCCCCTGGAGCCTTTTTAAAAAATCGGCGTTACATTGGCCACCCTCCAATCTTCCGGTACCATGCTCGATTTTAAGGATAAGTTGCATATCACTAGCAGTAGCTCTGCAAGTTCATTTTTCAGTTCTCTCAGTACTCTAGGATGAATACCATCCGGTCCAGGAGATTTGCTACTCTTCAGTTTGCTGAACTGCCCCATCACGTCCTCCAGGTTTACCGTGAAGTCAGTAAGTTTCTCCGACTCGTCCGCTTGAAATACCATTTCCAACACCGGTATCCCACCCAAATCTTCCTTGGTGAAGACCGAAGCAAAGAATTCATTCAGTCTCTCCACTACGTCTTTGTCTTCCTTGATCGCCCCTTTTACCCCTCGGTCATCCAGCGGCCCAACCGATTCTTTTGCCGGCTTCCTGCTTTTAATATACCGAAAAATTTTTTTACTATGTTTTTTTTGCCTCTAATGCTATCTTTTTTTCGTAATCCCTCTTGGCCTTCTTTATCTGCGCCTTGCATTTGCTTTGACACTCCTTATGCTGCTTCTTCTTATTTTCAGACGGTTCCTTCTTCCATTTTCTGAAGGCGTTTCTTTTAGCCCTAATAGCTTCCTTCACCTCACTTTTCAACCATGCCGGCTGTCTTTTGGACTTCTGTCTTTCTTTTCTAATTCGCGGAATATGTATGGCCTGGGCCTCCAGGATGGTATTTTTGAACATAGCAACTTGACTGTCTGTTTGGATGAGAATAATTTGGTGAGATGGCCGCCCTCTGAAAGCCATTAGAGCATTCCAGATCGCCCAGAGTTCTAGGAGATTGATCTGAAGATTTGTTTCCTAGGAGGGCCAAGCTCCTCAAGTGTGAAGCCCATCTACATGAACTCCCCTGCTCAGGAGAGATGCATCCGTCATCAGCACTTTTTGTGGTTGAGGAATTTGGAATGAAAATCCCATAGTCAAATTGGATCGAATGGTCCACCACTAAAGGGAGCGTACAAGCTCTGGGGACACCTGGACGGCATCTTCCAGACTCCCCGTAGCTTGATATCACTGAGAAGCCAGGGTCCATTGAGCTGATCTCATGAGAAGATGTATCATGGATGTAATGTACACTGTGGAAGCCATGTAGCCTAACAATCTCAACACCTGTCGAGTTGTGACCTTCTGAGAGGCACGAACCTTGGATGCAAGTGCAAGAAGATTGTACGTTCTCGTGCCCGGAAGGTAGGCTCGTACCATCCGAGTATTGAGCAAGACTCCTATAAATTCA
Source organism: Microcaecilia unicolor (assembly GCF_901765095.1). Lineage (NCBI taxonomy): Eukaryota > Metazoa > Chordata > Amphibia > Gymnophiona > Siphonopidae > Microcaecilia > Microcaecilia unicolor. The sequence continues at coordinate 94,394,862 of NC_044032.1, read as the reverse complement.
ATCGCTGGACAGGGTGAAGCCTCTGGGAGCTGAGGCGAAGTCAAAAGACAACATGCTATACTGAAAGTGATGTGTTCCCAGCTGAAATCGAAGATACATCCCGATACTTCCAGCCCACCGGAGCTGAGTATATGCATCCTTTAAGTCCAGAGAGTATAGCCAGTCGTTTCCTTGAATCACTGGGAGAAGGGTGCCCAGGGAAACCATCCAGAACTTTTCTCGGAGTAGGAATTTGTTCAGGTCTCTTAGGTCTAGGATGGTATGCATTCCCCTCCCCCCCCCCCATTTTCTTTTTACAAAGAAGTACCTGGAATAGAATCCTTGCCCTTCTTCCCATGGTGGAATGGGTTCAACCGCATGGATCTTTAGAAGGGCAAAGAGTTCATCTGCAAGTACCTGCCTGTGCTGCGAGCTAAATGAATGATCTCTCAGTGGGCAATTTGGAGGTTTTAGATGCCAATTGAGGGTATATCTGAGATGGACTATTTGAAGAACCCACCAGTCGGAAGTTATAAGAGGTCACCTTTAGTGAAAATATTTTAGCCTCCCCACAACCGGCAAGTCATCTGGGAAGGACACTTTTACTGCGGCTATGCTCTGCTGGAGCCAGTCAAAAGCTTGCTTTGCCTGGGGAGCAGACGGGGCCTTAGGTGCATGCTGTTGACGTGAATGAGCGTGCTGGGGCTGAGTCTGAGAAGGCTGGCAGCCGAAGGGTTGTACCTATGCCTAGGAGAGTAATAGGAACTCCTCCTTGGCTTGCCAAAAGTCCTCCTAGCTGAGAAGGCTGATGCAGAAGGAACCCGGTGGGAGAGAGAATAGATGGTATCAGTATGTTTTTTGATTTGGTCTTTGACCTCCTCAACCTTCTCTCCAAAAAGGTTATCCCCCCAGCATGGGGCATCCGCCAACCTCTGCTGAACAGAACGTTCCAACTCAGAAACATAGAGCATGGCGTCTGTGCATTGCTATACATTGAACAGAAATCCTGGATACCTCATCAAAAGTGTCATAAGTGCCTCTGGTAAAGAACTTGCGACATGCCTTCTGCTGCCTGACCAACTGGCAAACTGATTTGGCCTGCTCCGGAGGGAATGCCTCAGCCAGGTCAGACAGCTTGCACACCGAGTTTTGTAACTGGACGCTCATGAAGAGCTGGTATGATTGTATTTAGGAAATGAGCATTGAAGACTGGTACATATTCCTCCCAAAAGAATCCAGGGTTCTAGCTTCACTGCCTGGGGTGCCGAGGCATAATCCCTGGAACTTCTGGCTCTTTTGAGAGCAGATTCCACCACCATGGAATTGTCAGGCAACTTGAGGCGTATCAAAACCAGGCGCACTGTGGAACCCTGTTCCTGACGAGGACTTCCTTGAGTACCTAATGGTGAAGGGCAGTCACAGCCTCCTTAAGACATGTGTTGCCCAGAACCTCAGAACCTTGAGCACTTTGGCCCTGGGCTTACCCTCCACTTCCAAAGTAAATGTAATGGCATCAGCCATTTCCTTAACAAAAGATGGAAGAGAAAGGTTCTCTGGAGGAGACTTTCTCCTTTCAGGTGGAGAGGAGGGGTTCAGAGGGAATTCCATAGGACTCATCAGAGGAAAAGTACCTTGGATCCTCCTCCGAAATCCCATGAGAACTCCTCCTTGGTGTCAGACAATACCTCCTGATGGGAGTGTCGAGACCGAACCCACCTCAACATGAAAGAATCATGTTGAGAGTGGCGTCGAGAACACGGCTCCCACCTCGACTTTGGTGACGCTTTCCCCACTGATGCTGAGGGAGTGCTGACTTGGTTGGCAGTCAATACCGGGGCAGCATGCGGCATCAGTGGCCGCACTGCAGGCTGAGGGCCAAGCGGGGCTGCAAAGGGAGGCTGGGTAGGCGCAAGCACCCCCAACCATACACCACTGCATGAGGCCCGACACCGGGAAAAGCTGGGGTGCCAGCTGCGGTGCAGTTGCAGAACTGCTGGGGTCGACATAGGAGCAGGGAATAGGCTGCTGGGAGACCGACTTGTAAGCACTTCCTGTATGGAGGGGGAGTGGTCCTCTCAGCACCGATGCTTCTCGGGTGCCAAATCCTTTGATGCCCTGGACTCCCGGCACAATGTGTCGAGGGTGACTGATGACGATGCTTCTTGGCCTTCACCAGATGCTTGTCACCGAGGATGACATTGAAACCTTGGGGTCAAGTCCGAAGATGTCACGGAAGCTCTGCACAGCAGGAGGCCTCAAGGCAGGTGGAGACTCACTCGATGCTTCACTTCTCCCAATGTCTAAGGGTCTAACAGCAACCGGATTTGGCTCCAAACATTCTCTCTTGTTGAGCCTCTCTGGAAACCTGGGTCCTCTTCTTCACACGAAGACAGAGAACACAGTTAGTGAGGCTATGGTTGGGCCCAAGATACTATAGATACCAAGAATAGGTGTCTTTCCCAGAGATTGTCCAATGGCTTAATTAAATGAAGTGACACCTGAAAAAGGGGCAAGGCACAGCAGAAGAGAAAACGAAGGTTCCAGGCCGGTCAAGGCCTAAAAGTGGCCTGATGATGGAAAATAAAGGAAACTTAAACCCAGGCAAAATCAGTATAACAAAGGAAAAATAAAAGGATAGAGGTTCCACAACAGGAATACAATTAAGGAAGAAAAAAATGAATGAAAAAATAGCTGAAAGGCACAAAATAGCTCTCTAGGACTGAGCGATGAAAGGGGATGGTAAAAAAAACAAAATGCCCTCTGCTCACCGTGGTAGAAAAAGAACCGAGGAGACTGCATTCTTGTGGTGGGTGGAAAGACATTTGCACATGTGCGGTGGAGTGTGTCTCGTGCTCCATTAAGCACTTGTTAGACTTTGGTAAATTCTGGACCAGGCGACGCGGGTCGGCGTTACCCACTTGTGAGAATTATAAGCCTGCTTGTCCTCAGAGAAATGTTAATGCAAATATAACACAAGGGTTTATATTCAAATATTCCTCTCCTTCTCTCCCATGGTATTCTGCTGCTGCCACTTGCGCTCAAAATGAAAGCTCCCTCACTTCTGTCCTTCCCCACCCTCCCTTCTCCTCCAGAGCAAAAGAACCCCACTCCCCGGACTACAGTACAGGTCTGGTAGTCCAGTGATGACCTGGGGCAGGAGCAATCCACATGTGCTCCTGCCCATGCCGTCTTCCTTTACGAAACTGGCTGCCACGAGTCCTACCCACACTGGCTCCAATCTCAAAATGACTGCCATGACCTCCAGCAGCAATCTCACAAGTCTGCCACTGGAACTCAAAGCAGCCATTTTCACAAAGACGGCATATTAGGCAGAAGAGTGTGGGGGATCACTCCTGCCCCAGCTTGACACTGGATCACCAGGCCTGTACAGTAGACCAGGGGGCAGCTATAGATAAGTCGGTGTGTGTGTGTGAGGAGTGGGAATCGTTAGCGCAGCAGGAAGGAAAGTGTAGAAGGGAGGACAGATGTGAGGTTGCTTGCTGGGAGGGGGAAGCACGGGTAGTGGCAGGACACCAGGGGAAAGGGCGGAATGCTGGACACCACAGGGGAGGGAGGATTGGCCTGAATATAAACAGATTAAATTTTTGATGCTTTTTTTTTAAGCCAAAAAAATCTTGGTTTATATTCGAGTATCTATAGTAATAAGATCTTAAATTTAATTCTCAAGACAATAAGCAAGTGCAACTTATTACAATGAGGTGAAATACCCCAGGCCCCAATAAAGGCAAGCAGTAGAGTTTTGAACAATTTGCAAAGAATGAATACAGTAAGCAGAAATGCCAAATAAACAGAATTAAAATAATTAATGCCACTAAGGATCAGGGCCCATAACACTGAGCTGAAATCCTCAGTGGAGAGTACAGATTTTAACTTGTTTAACTTTCTAAGCTTACAATAAAACCTGAACTTTGCACCTGATGAAATTGTAATTAGGTTACCAGATATTCTACCACAAATTTCACTAACTCTTGAATCAAGACTTACCAGCAAATTCTTGGTTTTAAAAATGTTCAAAATAAGTTTATTCCTCCCCAACCAATCAGAAATGCAATCAAAAACATTTTCCAAATAGATAAATGTAAAAACAGGAAAAGTCAACAGAAAATTGAATTGGGTATCATCTGCATTTATTTGATAATGCACTCCGAATGAACTTAACAAGTGGCATAATGGTAGAAGATACAAATAAAAGAGAATAACTGACAGAGACAAGCCCTGTGATACTTGAGTTTCCAAGAACCTAGAATAACATACCCGAACCTCCTGCCTCCAACCATGTAGAAATGACTCGAACCACTCCAGTACAGTTTCTCAAATGACAAACGATTGCAAATCATTATCAGAATAAAATGATTGATAGTATCAAATGAGGCCCAAATTTCAAATAAAATAAGAAAACTACCAAACTGATCCTGTCCCTATTGAGGAACGTCCAGTGTTATAAGCCATGCAGAAGATGTACTGAAATAGATCTAGAACTGTCTCTTTCTAAATAGCTCTCAAGGTGGACAAGAACCACTTGCTCCATTAATTTTGACAAAACAAGCAAGAAAGATGGGGCAAAAATTAGAGAGTACATTGGGGTCTAATGTGTTTACAATAACTGTCAGGGCAGGAATGGCAAAAGCATCCATAAGCTGCAGTTGAGAAAAGTAGTCTTGTAATGATATAGTTGGTTTGAAAGTCTTGAAAATGGACCACACCTCAGACTCCTCAAGTATAAGTACACAGAACAAAGGTCCATTAACCCCCGTATCTTGTCTCCAACAGTGGCCAATCCAAGTCACACATACCTGGCAAGATCCCAAAAGGGAAACAGATTATGCTACTTATCCTAGGAATAAACCCTTAATATTGGTTTACAGACTTTTCTTTAAGAACTTGTCCAAATCTATATTAAACCCTGCTATGCTAACCACTTTTACCATATTCTCTGGCAGCAAATTCCAGAGCTTAATTACATATTAGTGCCCAGATGATCAAAAAGCCAATGCGGGAGCCAGAGGTCAATAGCGTCTTACTAGCGCTTGTGCTTGCTCCCACCCAATAATCAGAACTGGAGAGTTGCTCCTTGTCCTAATGATGAAAGAGTATCATAGAAAATGAAGGCAGATAAAGGCCACATAGCCTATCTCATCTGCCCCATCCATATCATCCGCTATGAGCATAAACAGTATCAGGAACAACAGGCAAGTTAAAATTACCCATAACGATTAACTTAGACAACTCAACTGGTAACGTTAGACTGCTTTCAAAAATAAAGAACAACCAATCTGCAGCATTTTAGGAGGGCAATAAACCAAGCAAACAGAAAGGAAAGCATCATGTAGCACAAGTATATCTGCCATATCAATATTACATCCCCATATTTTACAAAAATTGAGATATGCACAATAAATGAGTGGGCATGGAAGCGCTAGTCAGGTAGCGTGCTCACATTACCACTTGTTAACTGCATAATGCAGAGTTAATGTGGGAGCTCTTAGCACCTCCTAAATAGGAAGCCGTTAAGTGATCTCACATTAATTAATTTCAGTTGCAGCATACTAATACGAACATTAGCGAACATCCTGAATATAAAATAATTAAAAATGGAAAATTTATGGCCAAGCTAAAAAAGGACTTAGCCTGCTGGAAAGTCTGCGTTAGGATGTGCTATTCTCATTTACTAGAGCACCTTAGTAAAAGGGCCCTTTAGTTCCTATTACTCGGCTTGGATGGGAGGGATTACGATGGCACCAGAACCCAATCTTAAAATAGAGACTACCATGACAAAAAATGTATGAAATGCCAGGAGCATCTATTAAGGAAGGGGGGGGGGGGGAAGCAAGCTCAACTTTTCTATTTTTCCTGGAGTGAACAGCTGCTTAGATCATAAACAAATGGTGCTGATATAAGCCCACAAAAATCTAAGCTACTTTAAAATAGTATGAAACGTTAGAATGCATAAATCTAATTATTTCTGTCCGATCCTGATGACTTTGGAGCATTAAATAAAACATCAGCACTTCACAAATCCACTTAGCACTGAACACAAGTTAATCAGATGTCAGCAAACACTATTCCCGGTCAGCCAAATGCCACAGTGATTGGGAAACTGTACAAACAATGACCCAACATGTGTTCATGCTCATTTTATGGTCTCTTCTGGCGGGAATCCTCTCACCAACAGTGATGCAGTAAACATTCCTGGCCACTCCTTTTTGCCAGAAATTGTTATCTGAAGCAAAGCAGTAATTACCCAGTAACTTTATTAGAAATACCACTACAGTGCTATTCCTCCAATACCACCATGTAAGATCAATATCTAGAACACAAAACCTAATCACAACAAAATATGAAAAGGATGCAATTACTGGAACCAATTAGACCAAGGGAAACAAAGGATATAACTGGTCTGTCTTTGATTTACCTTCCTTCTTCAAGTCGGGTTTATGGTATAGCCATACCATGTAAGAGCATATAGTATTTTGCAATTGCTTTCATACCCTTGTACATTTTTCAAATTCTGCTTTCCAAAATATAGAATTCAGCCTTCATTAAAATTGAAGCTTTGTTTCCCTAATCCAAACATGCTCTACATTTTCAAAGTTGAAAGAGCAATTAGAGAAATAGACAAAAAGTAATTAAACCAAAAAAATCTGGATTGTAATAGCTGGTGGAAGCCACCATGCAGCAGTAAAGCCATGAGCCATTTAGCTTAAGCATCTACAAATTTTACAAAGTGGCATGTTGCAGGTTTTGCCTACTGTTAGCAGAATAGTTCAATCTCACTCAAAGTTTATTTATTTATTAGGATTTATTTACTACCTTTTTGAAGGAATTCACTCAAGGCGGTGTACAGTATGAATAGATCAAACATGAGCAGTAGGCAATTAGAGCAGTAAAAATATTCGAACAACAATACAAAGTATGGTATGGTATACTACTTGCAATGACAACACGATCAGGCATATTTTCAAAGCACTTAGCCTTCCAAAGTTCCATAGAAACCTATGGAACTTTGGAAGGCTAAGTGCTTTGAAAATATGCCTCAATATGTACTAGGTCACAACAAAAAATGAGCGGAAGCTATCCAGAAAGACCAGACTGGAGCCACAGATATTGGAACAAAAGTCATTTATTACGACCCAACACGGTCCGTGTTTCGGCCAAAAAGGCCTTCAATATGTACTAGAACATTATAATTGGTAGTGAGGGATAAGACAAAGTTGTAACATATAGGATGAGTAAGAAAGTAGGAAGAATTAGAAAGTAAGGTGACTGATTTGAAGAAAGTTGCACGTGAGGTCAGAGAGATGGTTAAATATTATCTCAGCTAGGGTAGGAGTGGATAAACAAGTCCCGCTGCAGTATGTGCAGGAGATAGGCAAGCCTTGAAAGAGATTTTCTACTGGATTCAAGTCTATGACTGAGCAAATCAAGGACATTCAATTTCTTCTTGAATTGCTCAATTCTTATTTTCACTTTGTGCTGTGAACCATTATTCTGCTCAAAGATGAATCTTCTCTCCAGTCCCAGATTTATTATGGAAGATGTGAACAGGTTTACCTCCAAGATTACCTGTATTTTGTACCATCCATCTATTCCTCACTCTTCTCAAGTCTCCTTGTTCCCACTATTGCAAAGCATCCCCACATCATAATGCTACCACCGTACGTTTTACCTTAAGGATGTGGTTAGCAGGGTGAGGTGCTGGGTTTGTTTTATACCAACAAAAAAAGCAACACTGGGCCTTCAAGACTGAGACAACAGGAGTATTTTATTGACAAGTGACCCGACATGGGCCGTGTTTCAGCATCAAACAACGCCTGCCTCAGGGGTCAGGGTCTGGATGTAATTTGTTTAGAAATATATATGTGTCCAATGTCTCTGAAAGTAAACGGAGAAGATCTTTACAACCAAAATCAACTGTCAGACTATACAGCAGTGATGTAGAGTGAAGAACTCCTGTATAAGCCTTTTCTTTAGCAAAAGCAAATAATAAAAGGCTTATATAGGAGTTCTTCACTCTACATCGAAAGTGAGGACATGCTGAGATGCTGTAAGGTCCGTGTAAGATTAACCCCTTGAAAAAGCCGAGTTAAGCGAAACAGGCACCTGTCGGGGATATGTCTGCACTGGAACAATTAAGCTAAGTTATGATTTATTCGGATAAAATGAATACAGCCTAAGTAAATGTTTAAAACTCGATCCCAGCAGTAGTGTATACAGTATAAGAAAAATTTAAGATCGAGTTTAGGATCAAGCCCCTCCCATATACCGACTGACAAGAACAAAACTAAGGTTAATTGAATTAAATAAAGAGAAAAGAAAAAAGGAATAAATTCAAATAAAGGAGTGGAAAAGGGAGGTGGCTGGGAAAGGTCTATGATTATACTTGTCGTAACAATGGGGCGCGCCATTATTGGCGGTAAGTAGAGAGAAAAAAAGTACCCCTATGACTGTATGAGACTATCCCGCTAATAAGTACTGATACATAAGAAATCTTCCACTGATTAAAGTATTGTATATCAGATATAGTCGTAGTGGAATTTTGCCATATAGCTCTATCAGTATTTCTAGGATAAGCAGCATAAAATGTACTGAACTTTTTTGGGATCTTGCCAGGTATCTGTGACCTGGATTGGCCACTGTTGGAAAGAGGATGCTGGGCTTGATGCACCTCTGGTCTGTCCCAGTGTGGCAATACTTATGTACTTAAGGGAGGAAAAAGATCAAGCTTAGTGATGGGAGCAAGACTGCAGGTGGGGGGGGGGGGGGGGGGGGGGGGAGGAGGAGGTTCAGGCTTGGAGCACGAAAGAGCCAGGCTTTTATGCCTGGAAAATTCTATACGAAAACCACTGCTAACAATGAATGCAAAATTTTGCAAAATCTTATTAACTATGCACAGAAGTAACATTTTTGGGCAGAATTCCCCCAGGAGTATTCTTTGTGGATTACTCTTGAAACTGTTTAGCACTCAACATTTCCCCTAGTTTCAACCATTGACCTCTGTAATTCTTTTTTTTTTTTTTTAATTTATAACAGAAAGCTTTATTGAATGAATCTTGCAAACATACAGTAGCCAACAATAAAGAGGGGGTGACAAACCCCAACATTCACAGAATCATTACAGTTCATGGGCTTCCATAAGGAAGCATCATCCTATACACCAAAAGTAATCCTGTCTTTTTGTTATTTTTATTGGGTGAATGGAGTAACAATGAAAGTCACTACAAAACATTCGCAACTCCCAATAGCTACCCACCCCCTAAACCCTCCACATCTTCCTCATCACATAAACACCAAAGAATACGCTTCCTAATTACACTAAGGTGGAAAGCAAAGGAGCCCAAATCTTTTCTCATCTGGCTGTTGTCTTGTTTTCCTGGGCCAGCAGTTTCTCCAAATCACAGATGTACCAAAGAAGTTTATACCATTTAAGAGTTGAAGGACAACACATCTGCTTCCATGATCTAGCAATCACTAATCGTGCAGCACTAAAACAATGCTCAGCAAACATCCGATCCACACTGCTAACCCCTGGAAGGACCCTATTAAATAAGAACATAGCAGGGTCCCAAGGTATCAAGGAATCTATCCAGCTTTGCATCCGACTGTGAACAGATTTCCAAAAAGCTTTCACCTTTCTACAAGACCGCCAGATATGACCTAATGTGCCAGGCTGACCACGATGTCGCCAGCATAATGGAGATACATTCGCAAACATGCGATGAAGTCTAACAGGTGTTAAGTATTTATTTATTTATTTGGATTTTGCTCACACCTTTTTCCAGTAGTAGCTCAAGGTGAGTTACATTCAGGTACGCTGGATATTTCTCTGTCCCAGGAGGGCTCACAATCTAATTTTGTACCCGAGGCAATGGAGGGTGAAGTGACTTGCCCAAGATCACAAGGAGCAGCAGTGGGATTTGAACCGGCCACCTCTGGATTTCAAAACCGGTGCTCTAACCACTAGGCCACTCCTGTACCATCAACAAATTAATTAGTACATCAATAAAGCACCATCAATAAATTAATTTAGTACAATTTTCTTGTATATTTACAAGCAGGTGATACCTTAACAGAAGCTATTTCCATCTCCTGCCACTCTTCAGCCCCATAACTTGTACCCAGCTCAGTTTCCCAATTTCGACGGTGTCTACCAACTGCCAGCAGGGCATCTCTCAAGTAGCTCTCAAGTAGTGATAAAGCCAAGAAATGAGAAACCTAGTACCCTTAAAGTCAGCACATACCCCCCTTCTAAAAAGATTCTTCCCCCCAGCAGCTTGTCTTTCAAATTAGAAGAGGTAAAAAAATGAATAAGCTGATAAGCATAAGAGTCACTCTGAGGCAGCCGATAGGTAGTACCCAGATTTGCAAAGGTGAGAAAGCTGTCATCATCCACCAACTGACCCCAACATAGCAACCCATGTCTCCTCCATCTAGTGAAAACTGAGGGAGAACAACCCGGGAGAAATGCGGGATTATATGCTATAGGAGACAGCCGAGACTTATAAAATCCCCTTGTTCTACCTAATTTATCCCAACAAGAAAAAGTATGCTGAATAATCGGACAGAGGGCTGATTTCAAATGTCTGTGCTTGGGTGGTAACCAAAGCAGCTGTCCTAACCTCAAGGGACTTCCCACCATGTGTTGCTCCAATTGCATCCATAGCTTATACCAGTCCACTGCAGCCTTTGGTTGAGCAGCCCTGTGGTAAAGACCTAAATGAGGAATAACCAAACCACCCCGAGTCTTACGAGCAAGGTATAAAGTAGAAGGTGGGATTCTAGGTTTCTTTCCATGCCAAATAAATTTTAAATGGACTGCTTGTAGAGACTGAAGAAGCCGATCATTAAGAGGCATCGGTATGGATTGAAAAAGGTATTAGTAAGCGAGGCAAGACATTCATTTTCACTGTAGCAATTCTACCGAACCAAGACAGAGTCAAAGGGTCCCAACGCTCTAAATCTGCCCTAACTTCTTTAAGTGGATGAGTATAATTAGCAGAATTTAAATCTTCAAGTTTCTTGGTAATACAAACCCTCAAATATCTCAAACCATAAGACATCCAAGTCAAAGGATAGAGTTGTGTACAAGTTTGGTAATCTTCCTCAGATAGTCCCTTTGCCATTGCCTCAGTCTTAGAAAAATTGATTTTAAACCCTAATACTTGGCCATAAGATCCAATCTCCTGAAACAAGGCAGGGAAGGAGTCCAAAGGGAATGGAAGGATCAGTAGGACATCATCAGCAAAAAGTGCTACCTTGGACTCCCACTCTCCAGCCCTCGAATCCTCGGATTATTTCTAATGTTCACTGCTAAGGGTTCCATCACCATATCAAAAAGGAGGGGTGAAAGCGGGCACCCTTGACAAGTACCTCTCTGCAAGTCAAAGAAGGGTGAAATGCTTCCATTTATTCTAACACGTGCTCTAGGCAAAGAATACAATTCTTGAATCCAGCCAATAAAACTCAGACCGAATCCAAACCTATTCAAAGTTTGATACAAATAGGGCCAATGGACCCTGTCAAAGGCCTTTTCTGCGTCAATACTCAGCAAACAATAAGCTTCTTTTTGTTGTCTAGCTAAATACATGATATCCAGCGTACGCCAAATGTTATCAGAGGCCTGTCGATTAGGGACAAAGCCTACCTGATCTGGGTGAATCAATGATGGTAAAACCTTAACTAACCTAGAGGCTAATACCTTTGCCAAGATTTTAACATTTGCATTGAGTACGGATTGACCTCTGTAATTCTTTTAAAGTAATCTTAAGCCCCACAGTGACCTTCCTTAGCAGACTGCTCCTTTCACATTGAAAATGAAGAGCATGCTTTTATGCTCTTACTTTAATGCATTCTAAATTTTAATTTTAGACAGCAGACAGGGAAAAATGCACAAGGATGTGAAGACTTTTGCAAGACAGTCTGTGTTTTTCTGTCAGGCTCTTGCTTGACGGCCTCCCCAAACATTTGCTTGTGGAATTTTGCTGGAAAGCTTCTTCTGTTTGCATTCCTTTGGAAGACTGCTAACTCCAAAATGTTTCACAGTTATCTCCTGTTCTGGGTTGACTATATTAAGTACAACACACACATACATTGTTACAGAAACACGTCTATAAATGAAACTAAAGAGTATAACCACCTCCTTTCCTTGACTAAACTAACCACCTCTATGGCAGCTTCATACTACCCATCTAGAATCCATCTACGATAGAGTGGCAAGAATAATTTTTCATCTCAAGTCTCTGCTCTCTACTGGCACCCCATCTATAAATTCTCCTCTCTAAGGACTTGCAGCTGCATTTCTCTCTACATCTATATTCTTCCACTTGGATTCTAAATGTGTTTCTCTGGACAGCTTTCAACGTTGGGCCCTTTCTTGTCCCTCTCTCTCTGATTCATTACTCCTTTCATTTTCACAATTCTATACTGCCCTATTCCAAAGAAGAATTAACACAATTAAAGAGTATAATTAAATCATAACTCAAAATAAATATATTATGATTCACAGGCTTCCAAAATTTCTTCCCTGCAGTAAACCGGCCCTCCTTTCTCTGCACATTCAGACTGGAGGTATACTCTTCTGGGCAGTGTTCTAGCTCATCACCACTATTTCTTGTACTTTTCATTGTGCATTGTTATTCACCACTTTGAAAATCAGCATAATTTCCTGGATCATCTTTTCTTCCTTTACAATACTGTAATTTTTTCTGTAATGAATCCAGACATGCTTCACCAGCTCTCATGATCTATTGCCATACTAACGCAACATTTGTATTTGGATAGGAATTTTTGTTTCACAATTACTTATAGATACAATATTTTATTACCTTCTAGATTACCACAGATAGAACTGTTAGAAAATGGACTCAATGGAACTGTCAACAGGACTGGTGTTAAAGGCAAAGGGAAATGGGACTTGATATACTGCCTTTCTGAGGTTTTTGCAACTACATTTAAAATGGTTTAGATATATTCAGGTACTTATTTTGTACCAGGGGCAATGGAGGGTTAAGTGACTTGCCCAGAGTCACAAGGAGCTGCAGTGGGAATCGAACTCAGTTCCCCAGGATCAAAGTCCACTGCACTAACCACTAGGCTACTCCTCCACTGGGGTCCAGTTCAGAAATTTTGGAAGACAATCAGTCTATCTCCTTAAGCTTCCTATGAGCTTAGGGACTTGTGTAACCTGGGCACCAATGGCAACTGCCCTGTTGGAATCCAATACTGGGCCCTCTTGTCAACTTAATAGACTAAGGTATACTAAAGATTAGCATGCACTAAATAAGACGCTGACAGGAATATAATGGGTGTCTTATCATTTAGCGCATGCTAAATCTATTAGCACACCTTAATAAAAAGACTCCTATGCAAGAAAAGGTGATCAATGCACTAGGCACCTGTGACAACACACCTCTTTCATGGTCTCTCTTGTCCCAGTTTAGTCTGTAACCTTTATGCTTAACACATGTTTTTCTGTATTGGTACACTATTTATCTAAAAAAAAAAACCCCACTATATATTCCGTGCAATCCAAAAGCTCTAGGTAGATTACAAATTGAAGATTCACAATATATAAATCACGTAACTCATACAAAAGGCGTTTGACAAGGTACCTCATGAAAGGCTATAGAGGAAATTGGAGGGTCATGGGATAGGAGGAAATGTCCTATTGTGGATTAAAAACTGGTTGAAGGATAGGAAACAGAGAGTGAGGATAAATGGGCAGTATTCACAATGGAGAAGGGTAGTTAGTGGGGTTCCTCAGGGGTCTGGTGCTAGGACCGCTGCTTTTTAACATATTTATAAATGATTTAGAGATGGGAGTAACTAGCGAGGTAATTAAATTTGTTGATGACACAAAGTTATTCAAAGTCGTTAACTCGTGACAGAATTGTGAAAAATTACAGAAGGACCTTACGAGACTGGGAGACTGGGCGGCTAAATGGCAGATGATGTTTAATGTGAGCAAGTGCAAGGTGATGCATGTGGGGAAAAAACCCCCGAATTATAGCTACGTCATGCAAGGTTCCACGTTAGGAGTTACGGAGCAAGAAAGGGATCTGGGTGTCGTCGTCGATAATACACTGAAACCTTCTGCTCAGTGTGCTGCTGCGGCTAGGAAAGCGAATAGAATTTTGGGTATTATTAGGAAAGGTATGGAAAACAGGTGTGAGGATGTTATAATGCTGTTGTATCGCTCCATGGTGCGACCGCACCTTGAGTACTGTGTTCAATTCTGGTCGCCATATCTCAAGAAAGATATAGTAGAATTGGAAAAGGTGCAGCGAAGGGCGACTAAAATGATAGCGAGGATGAGACGACTTCCCTATGAAAAAAGACTAAGGAGGCTAGGGCTTTTCAGCTTGGAGAAGAGACGGCTGAGGGGAGATATATAAAATATTGAGTGGAGTGTAACAGGTGGATGTGAAGCGTCTGTTCACACTTTCCATAAATACTAGGACTAGGGGGCATGCGATGAAACTACAGTGTAGTAAATTTAAAACAAATCGATGAAAATCTTTCTTTACCCAACGCTTAATTAAACTCTGGAATTCGTTGCCGGAGAACGTGGTGAAGGCGGTTAGCTTAGCAGAGTTTAAAAGGGGGTTAGACGGTTTCCTAAAGGACAATTCCATAAACCACTACTAAATGGACTTGGGAAAAATCCACAATTCCAGGAATAACATGTATAGAATGTTTGTACGTTTGGGAAGCTCACCAGGTGCCCTTGGCCTGGATTGGCCGCTGTCGGGGATAGGATGCTGGGCTCGATGGACCTTTGGTCTTTTCCCAGTGTGGCATTATGTACTTATGTAACATAAGACCTCTCCAACACTGCTGATACAATACAGCATGCAGACTCACATATACTTTCATCAATCTGCCATCCTTTCATATGTCTGTACAAAAAGGAGTTTTTAACTCCTTTCTGAACTCTCATGTCCTGAATCTTTCTTAATCTCAGCAGTAAATTATTCCATAATAGAGGACCTGCTACATAAAAAATTGAGTTCCTGAACTCATTTAATCTTATCACACAATGTGATGGAACATCCAATATCAACTGATCAGCAGATCTCAGTGATTGTGTAGGTTGATAGACATGGAGCTTTGCAGCAAGCACCTTAGAAACCTGTCCCATTATTATCTTAACACAAAACAAATGATCTTACACTGTATGCAGTACTCGATCGGGAGCAAATGTAATCTTTTCAAAACTGGTGCTATGTGCTTATATCGACTACAACCAATCAAGACCCTAGCGATCGAATTCTGGGCCACTTGTAATGCCTTCATTTGAGTTCTTTGAATCCCTAAAAACAAACCACTACAGTAATCAAAGCAAGGTATTATTAAACTCTGAACTACTGTCCGAAAGTTACAAGATTTCACCAAATCCTTTAAACGGCTTATTAATCTCAATTTACAGAACAAATCCCTAACAATTTTCTGTGTCTGAGCTCACATTGTTGACCCTGAATCCACGATGACTCCTAAATTGCACAATTTATGAACAATTGGAATATCATCACCTCCAAAAGTAAAAACTATGGGCATTTCTGGAGAGTCATGAGTAGATAACATTACAATTTGTGTTTTAACATTCAATTTCAAACTATTCTCTTTCATCCAGCAATGAACAGACTGCATCATCAACCTTACATTCTCAAATATGCTATCATAATCAGCAAATGTTACCAAAACCTGAATATCAATAGCGTATAGTCTAAATTAAATGTTAAAACAATTTAATAACTGACATAAAGGCAACAAAAAAATGTTAAACAGAACTGCTGATAAACAGGATCCCAGTGGAACACCAGTTTACATACTCTTAAAGTTGGATACCTCCTTTCCCTGAGAAACACAAAGCTGTCTATTCTGCAAGAAGGAGGTAAACCCACCCTGAGTTTATTTTGAACAGTTTTGTATATGCTGCAAATGCAATGTAAAAAAATTAATTAATTAAATGAGATAGCTGAAAGAAAATGCAACAGATATGGATATTTACCTGTGCTTTCTTCTCACAAAGTTTGTAGACTGTCTCCAGGTTAGGATCATTGTGAAGTAGGTGAGAATACATCCTATGCTCAAAAGCCTCTGTTTTCTGGATGACTTTTTTAAGTCCCTGGTCTTTGATACCCATGTCATCAATGGGATCCAGTAATGGGATGCCATCAGGGAACCGCTTCTGTACCTCCTAAATTAGGACACCAAATACACATGCACTAATAAATCCCAAAAGAATGTCCTGTTAACTAAAACAAACTGATTTAGTGTGCCGAGTTAGACAAGTGAGAAAGAGAAAGAAATACAAACTTGCTGGATCCCTTGTAATTCAGCATTAAAGAATACTCTTGTTGCATAAGGCAACTGAATTTCAATCACACCCATAATTAGTTGCTGTTATTTAAGTACCAAAATTTACTATGTAATATGAATGTAAATTTGCATGACTGCCTGGCATTCATGCTTTAATTTATTAGTCGTCTGCCTCTGAAAACTGTTACATATACTCTGGCACTGAAGGGTAATCAGTTTGCCAATTATAATCTAGTGCCAGCGGACACAAGCCTTCATCACACAGCCATTAGAAGATTCCACAGAAGCCCGGGATTGGATACAGTCCTGTATTGTACTGGTGAAGTTGTTTGGGGAACCTTAAAAATGACATCACATTTTTAGCTCTTAGCAAATTTGTCTAAATGAATATTCCACAACCATCATATTAATTTCACACAAAGTTTCCCCCTTAGATCCTCTGCATGTGCTATTTGATAAATCCATAAATCGATGGAAACATTGATAACAAAACACCATTTATCTGAAGTTAGTGTATCCAAAAACTCACATGTAATGGAACTTCCCCCCACCCCCAGATACACGCAGTCCAATATTCAGCCACACAGTCAACTTAAAAAGTGCTACCCAGATATTCAGTGTCATTATCAGAGTATAAGGGACAAGGCCAAGAGCTACCTGGATAACAGCTCTATTGCCCTCCATTACTTGAAAAACCATCTGGATAACCCAGGACAGCTCTGCCCCCTCCCCCCCCAAGACCACCCCCCAAGACCACCCTTGCACTATCAGATAGCGCTAGGGTGATATGTAGACATCTTCAGCAGCCTTATCCGAATAAAGCTGCTGAAAATCAAGGTACAGTATTTATTAGTGGTGCTTTATCTGGGTAGCAGCATCTGATGAACTTTAACCCAAATTCTGTTATGCTAAAAAATGTCTTATCCAAATCCTGGTGTTACACAGACTTCCCAAAGAAGCCGGTCATATGCAGACACAACCATGGTTATTCAGCAACTTTCCTTTCCTTTTTCTTTGAGCAGCTCTGTTAGTGCCGATACCAGCAGAAAGAAAGCTGAAGATACTTGGGTTAAAATGTAGGTCTGAACCCGGCATCCAAGAATGTTCAACTGTACTATCCAGGAGAAGGTGAAGATTAATATTTTAAAAATACTTATCACAGATGAAAAACACTGCTGAACTCCAGACAGAACAGGGATGCTGGTCTAATAATTTATGAAGTTCCAAGGATTTCTAAGTAGAGGTGGATCAACCCATTGAGGGAGGCAGTAGCATCTTCCAAAACAGACTGGCAAACTTACTAAGAATTATCATCGATGAATGGACAAAGCCTTAGGTAAGTAAAAGCCCCCAATGTAAAATACTCAATTCTTGTAAAGCAATGGGGGAAAGGGAAGCATCTGGAAGACTATGTATTACAGGAAATAAAGCCCAGATCTAAGACAGTAGTGGAAGAAGTTGATTTGGATTTAGTAGTAACCACAGAAACATGATTCATTGAGTGAAGATATTCACAAAATTGTGATCTCATTCTGCTGGCTGCTGATTGGCTGCAGTGTCATGAAAGTAGTGAGATCCTAGGTTTTCTGAATGGAAAACTGTTTTGGTAATTAGCCAACACTGGAAGGAACAATACTGGACATGCTGCTTACAAATAGGAGTGTTTCTGATGTTATGGCGCATGATCATCTACAATACAGTCATCACTGGATGGTGTGGTTCAGTATTAGAGAGGCAGAGATGGTTCATTCAAAGGTGAGGGTCCTAGAATTTAAAAAAACTAACTTTACCAAGATAGGTAAACCCCTCAAGAAGTCATTAGGTAAACTTGAAAATCTAACAGCAGCAGAAGAGCAGTGAGCAAAACTGAAAGGAGATATTGTAAGAGCAACAAATATTTTTGTTAGGAAACTAAATCAAGGTAACAGAAAAATAAAGAAGCAGCTATGGCTTCTAAAGTATTAGCTGAAAAGGTGTGAAAGGAAGAAAAAAAGGTTATTATTCCTAAACACGCAACTGCACAAGAAGACAAGAGGAAAAAATGTCTGGAAGAGCAAAGAGAAGCTGAGAAAGTAGTCAGGCAAGCAAAGATGTAAAAAGGAGAAAACATTTGTAAAATTGTTACAAGAAAGCATGGGAAAGTGGCATAGTGAGACTGACAGATGAAGGGGAGTAATATGTGGAGGCTAATGTGGAAAAACAGTATTCACTGTGGAAGGGCCAGAAGTAGGACCAGAAAAAACTGACACAGGAATGTAAGGGAGATTCTCCGGAAATGTTTGTGAGGAGCAAGCCAAATTAGAAGTAGGTAAACAGATAAGGGATACATCCAATGGTAAGTACATTTATGAAAGTTCTGAAAACTATAGGGTCAGGAGTAGTTTATGGGGCACTGCAGATAGGCAGATGTGGTTCCTTCTCAAAAGAGTAGAAAATGGAGGCTAGCAACTACAGCTAATTTGGTGGTGAGTAAATTAATGGAATCATTTTTAGAACAAGACAGTCCAGTTTCTAGAATTCGGTGAATAAAAGTATTCAAAGAAGAATGGCTTGAGATAACATTTTACAGAGAATCTGAGCAATTTATTTGTCTGGGTGGCAAAAGAGTTGGATTGGGGAGAACGCCAGTTGTAATGTAATTAGATTTCAGCAAGGCCTCTGATATGGTTCCAACAGGCAACTTATAAATACAGGTCTTTGGCATGGGCCTCAAAGTGACCGACTAGGCTAAAAACTGTGAAGTGGGAGGCAATCAAGTGGAGCAGTAAATGGGGTTCATTCTGAGCAAAATGGAATTACCAGTGGCATCCCTCAGGTATCGGTCCTTGGTCAGATTCCTGACATTTTTTTAAAACTACCAAACTACCAAGTACCAGGAAGGAGACCTTTTAGCCAGTCCTGGTTTTTAACTTGCACCTTAAAACAGTGTAGTACTTGTAGTCCCTAAGTCTACCCATTGGAATCACTGCTGCAGGTCCCATAACACACCATGATAGGGTTGCAAGAAATCCAGGACAGGATTACTTGGTAGCTATGCATTTTCATAAGTGATATTGCAGCAAGGCTATCAATAAAGATTTGCCATTTTGCAGGTAACTCAGTGTACTATTGTTGATTAAGAACTGGCTAGAAGATAGAAAACAGACTGTAGGGTTAAATGGTCAATATTCTCAATGGAGACAGGTAAATAGTGGTGTTACCCAGAGGTATGTGCTGGTACTGCTGCTTTTAAACATATTTATAAATGATTTAGCAACAGGCATAATGAGTGAGTGAGGTGATTCAATTTGTTGATGACACAAAGTTATTCAAAGTTGTTAAATCACAAGAGGATTGTAAAAAATTGCAAGAGGATCTCACAAGATTGGGTGACTTGGCATCCAAATGGCAGATGATGTTTAATCTTAGCAAGTGCAAAGTGATACATGTAGAGAAGAGGAACCTTAACTACAGCTACATGATATAAAGTTTCACATTAGGAGTCACTGTCCAGGAAAAGGATCTATGTGTCATCACTGATGATACGTTAAAACTCTCTGCTCAGTGTGTAGCAGCAGCTAAGAAAACAAATAGAATGCTAGGAATTATTAGGAAAGGAATGGAGAACAAAATTAAGATTATTATAGTGCCTTCGTATTGCTTCATGGTGCGACTGCACCTCGAATACTGTGTACACTTCTGGTCGCTGCATCTCAAAAAAATATATAGCAGAATTATAAAAGGTACCGAGAAGGGCAACAAAAATAATAAATGGGATGGGATGGAACGACTTCCCTATGAGGAAAGGCTAAAGAGGCTAGGGTTCTTCAGCTTGGAGAAGAGATGGCTGAGGGGAGATATGATAGAGGTCTTTAAAATACAGAGTGGAGTGACCACCAAATGAATTGCTTGTTTACTCTTTTCAAAAACATAAGGACTAGGGGGCATGCAATGAAGCTACTAAGTAGTAAATTTAAAAGAAATCAGAGAAAATATTTCTTCACTCAACTTGTAATTAAACTCTGGAATTTGTTGCCAGTGAATGTGGAAAAATTGGTTAGTTTAGCAAGGTTTAAAAATGGTTTGGACAATTTCTAA
This sequence comes from Microcaecilia unicolor, assembly GCF_901765095.1. Taxonomy (NCBI): domain Eukaryota; kingdom Metazoa; phylum Chordata; class Amphibia; order Gymnophiona; family Siphonopidae; genus Microcaecilia; species Microcaecilia unicolor. Next base: position 94,374,468 of record NC_044032.1, on the reverse strand, counting down.
AAGAAAAGTCCATAACTCATTATTAAAGATGGATTTGGGAAAAATCCACCACTTATTCCTAGGATAAGCAGCATAAAATCTGTCTTACTTGGGATCCTGCCAGGCACTTGGACCTCGCTTGGCCACTGTTGGAAACAGGATACTGGGCTTGATGGACTGTCAGTCTGTCTCAGTATGGCAATGCTTATGTTCTTAATCTGCCACAGTATAAACAGTGTGAAAAAATAGGAGGAAAGACTTCTCATGAATCTAGGAGAATGATCTAGAGCAGGGGGCTCCAAAATTTGTCTTGGGGGGACCCCAACCAGTCAGGTTTTCTGAATATCCACACTGAATATGCATGAGAGAAATCTGTATGCAGTGGAAGTGCATGCAAATCAATCTCATGAATATTCATTGTAAATATCCAGAAAACCTGACTGGCTGAGGTTCTCCCAAGTAGAGGTTTGGGAACCCCTGGTCTAGATTTAGGCAGCTAAGATACAACAACAAAGAAATAAAGGGTGGTACTTCTGGACAGCAAAAAATCCAAGGAAAGGCCAGAGAATGAAGACCTTTTTTCCATGAAACTAGAGCAGATCCTTGGGTGATCCTTAGATAAGGAAGCAGCAAAAGCCAGAAGGGTGCTCAAGTGTAGAGAGAGAAGAACTGCCAGCATAAACATAGAAACATGACAGCAGATAAGTCTGCCCTTCCACAGTAACCACTAACTCTTCCTTTTCCTAAGGGATCCCACATGCCTGTCCCATGCTGCCTTAAACTCTGATACAGTCTTCATCTCCACAACCTCCACCAGGAGGCCATTTCACGCATCCACTACCCTGCCTCAGTATAAGATCCTGGTGAGAACTCATTTGGAGTAATGTGTGTAATGTTTCACCCCTCCCCTTGCCTGCTTTGGATACTACCACTCTATGTGGACTACATAGTAACATAGTAGATGATGGCAGAAAAAGACCTGCATGGTCCATCCAGTCTGCCCAAGACAAACTCATATGTGTATACCTTACCTTGAATTTGTACCTGTCCTTTTCAGGGCACAGACCATATAAGTCTGCCCAGCAGTATTTCCCGCCTCCCGACCACCAGTCCCGCCTCCCATCACCGGCTCTGGTACAGACCGTATAAGTCTGCCCTCCCCTATCCTCGCCTCCCAACCACCACCCCCTCTTCCCCCCCAACTGCTCTGCCACCCAATTTCAGCTAAGCTTCTGAGGATCCATTCCTTCTGCACAGGATTCCTCTATGTATATCCCATGCATATTTGAACTCCGTTACCGTTTTCATCTCCACCACCTCCCGCAGGAGGGCATTCCAAGCGTCCACCACCCTCTCCGTAAAAAAATACTTCCTGATATCTTTCCTGAGTCTGCCCCCCTTCAATCTCATTTCATGTCCTCTCGTTCTACCGCCTTCCCATCTCCGGAAAAGATTTGTTTGCGGATTAATACCTTTCAAATATTTGAACGTCTATATCATATCACCCCTGTTCCTCCTTTCCTCCAGGGTGTACATGTTCAGGTCAGCAAGCCTCTCTTCTTACGTCTTGGAACGCAACTCCCATACCATCCTCGTAGCTTTTCTTTGCACCGCTTCCATTTTTTTAACATCCTTCGCAAGATACGGCCTCCAAAACTGAACACAATACTCCAGGTGGGGCCTCACCAACGTCTTATACAGGGGCATTAAAACCTCCTTTCTTCTGCTGGTCACTCCTCTCTCTATACAGCCTAGCAATCTTCTAGCTACTGCCACCGCCTTGTCGCACTGTTTCGTCGCCTTCAGGTCCTCAGATACTATCACCCCAAGATCCCTCTCCCCGTCCGTGCCTATCAGACTCTCCCCGCCTAACACATACGTCTCCCTTGGATTTCTACTCTCCAAGTGCATCACTTTGCATTTCTTCGCATTGAATTTTAATTGCCAAACGTTAGACCATTCTTCTAGCTTCTTCAGATCTTTTTTCATGTTTTCCACACCCTCCGGGGTGTCCACTCTGTTGGAAATCTTGGTGTCATCCGCAAAAAGGCAAACTTTACCTTGTAACCCTTCGGCAATGTCACTCACAAATATATTGAACAGAATCGGCCCCAGCACCGATCCCTGAGGCACTCCACTACTCACCTTTCCTTCCTCCGAGCGAACTCCATTCACCACCACCCTCTGGCGTCTGTCCGTCAACCAGTTCCTAATCCAGTTCACCACTTCGGGTCCTATCTTCAGGCCGTCTAGTTTATTTAAGAGCCTCCTGTGGGGAACCGTGTCGAAAGCCTTGCTGAAATCTAAGTAGATGACGTCCATAGCACGTCCTTGATTTAATTCTCCTGTCACCCAGTCAAAGAATTCAATGAGATTCGTTTGGCACGATTTCCCTTTGGTGAAACCATGTTGACTCGGATCATGCAACTTATTGGCTTCCAGGAAATTCACTATCCTTTCCTTCAGCATGGCTTCCATTACTTTTCCAATAACCGAAGTGAGGCTTACCGGCCTGTAGTTTCCAGCTTCTTCCCTATCCCCACTTTTGTGAAGAGGGACCACCTCCGCCGTTCTCCAATCCCTCGGAACCTCTCCCGTCTCCAAGGATTTATTAAACAAGTCTTTAAGAGGACCCGCCAGAACCTCTCTGAGCTCCCTCAGTATTCTGGGGTGGATCCCGTCCGGCCCCATGGCTTTGTCCACATTTAGCTTTCCAAGTTGTTGATACACACTCTCTTCCGTGAACGGCGCTCTATCCACCTCATTTTCAGGTGTACTTTTGCCAGTCCCTCTCGGTCCTTCCCCAGGGTTTTCTTCAGTGAAAACAGAACAAAAGTATCTATTTAGCAAATTGGCTTTTTCTTCATCATTTTCTACATAGCGTTTTGTTGTATCTTTTAGTCTCACAATTCCCTTTATAGTCTTTCTCCTTTCACTAATATACCTGAAGAAGTTTTTGTCTCCTTTCCTTACATTTCTAGCCATTTGTTCTTCCGCTTGCGCCTTCGCCAGACGTACCTCTCTCTTGGCTTCTTTCAGTTTCTTCCAGTATTCCTCCCCGTGTTCCTCCTCTTGAGATTTTCTATATTTCTAGAACGCTAACTCTTTAATCTTTATTTTCTCAGCCACTTGCTTTGAGAACCATATCGGTTTCCTTTTTCTCTTGCTTTTATTTACTCTCCTTACATAAAGGTCTGTGGCCTTGTTTATTACTTCTTTTAGCCTGGACCACTGTCCTTCCACTTCTCGTATGTCCTCCCAGCCCATCAGCTCCTTCCTCAGGTATTCTCCCATTTTGTTAAAGTCAGCTCGCTTGAAATCCAGGACTTTGAGTTTAGAGTGGCCGCCATCCACATGAGCCGTTCCATCAAAACAAATCGTTTGATGGTCACTGTTTCCCAGGTGTGCAGCCACTCGGACATTTGACACACTATCTTCATTCGTGAGCACCAGATCCAACGTGGCTCCCTCCCTCGTGGGTTCGTTCACCATTTGTCTGAGCAGAGCACTTTGGAAAGCATCCACAATCTCTCTACTTCTTTCCGATTTTGCAGACGGAACCTTCCAATCTACATCCGGCAGATTAAAATCTCCCAACAACAAAACCTCTCTTTTCTTCTCCAACTTTTGAATATCAGCGATCAGATCTTTATCTAGTTCTTCCAATTGTGTCGGGGGTCTATAGACAACACCCACGTGGACCAAGGTTCTATCCTCTCTTGTTAAGGTGATCCATATCGCTTCTTCCTTTCCCCAGTTCCCTGTCATTTCAGTCACTGGGATATCATTTCTTACATACAGAGCTACTCCTCCACCTATACGTCCCTCTCTAGCCTTCCTAAAAAGATTATAGCCTGGTATGTTTACATCCCATTCATGGGAACCATTGAGCCATGTCTCTGTGACTGCAACTATGTCCAAGTCAGCCTCCAAAATCAGGGCTTGAAGGTCATGAATTTTATTGCTTAGACTGCGAGCATTTGTGGTCATTGCTTTCCATGTACATTTCCTAGTATGTGTTTTGGTTTTAGTGATTTGTGAGGGTGTTTTCTCTTTGGGTACCTTCTCATATTTTTGTTCCCCCTTCCTTGCTTTTTCTTTTTTTTCCGCTTCAGTTTTATTTTCAGGAACATCACAGTGCTGTAGTGGAGCAAAAGAATTTTGTAGTGGTAACACTTGTGCGGGCGGATGCTTCTGTGTCACATGATGAAGTCTGCCTGAGCCTACTGTGAACCATCTGTTCTTATGTGGTTTTATTTTTTGAGGCAGTGGTGAGAAGTTATGATTCTGCACAGTCCTATAAGTTGCTTTAATTGCATCTAATTCTTGCATTACTTTACAGAGCTCTTGTTTTAAAGTAGATAGCTGAAGACAGATAGGACAAGCTTTAAGTCTCCAGATGATTGGCCTTGAAACTAAAGCATCACAATTATTGCAGAGAATAAAAGTCATCCTGATTGGTTGAAATGGGTATGAACAGGTGTACTATGTTGGAGTAACAGCCTTCAAGACTGCCTGTGTATGATTGAGTAAAGTTAATGAGGTTTGGTTTGTCTATAAATGAGTGGCAAACCCTGGGGTGGGTGGGATTATAAGTCCCAAAGTGTCAGATAAATGCTGTTATCAAGGGAATGCTCTAGTTGAATGGACCCAAATGGTCCAGTCTGAGCAAGAATTTTCACTTGATTTAACTTTTAAAACTGCCCTAGATTTTGCTAACTTTCCTTTTAACTAAGTCTAAATATTCCCAATAATTATAGCAGTTCCTCTCTATCAGAGTTTGGCAGGAACAGAAAGAAAGCCAGAAAGAAAGAGAGAGAGGTTTCACAGTGCTAATTAAAATTATTAAGCAATAAGCATTAAAATTTAAAGAGATTATCAGGTAGCTCACCTAAAAAACCAGCTAGTTGAGAAGTTTGGGGATTTAGAGGTCAGAATTAAACCTTTCCTTTGCAGGAGTTTTTGGTTCAGTTCCAGCACCTAAAAAACCAGCTAGTTGAGAAGTTTGGGGATTTAGAGGTCAGAATTAAACCTTTCCTTTGCAGGAGTTTCTGGTTTCTTTAAACCAAAAATTCTCTAAAAGGCACTAAACGTTAGGTGCCAAAAATCTTGTGTGCTAAGATAGCATTTTATAACGGCATCTAGGCACCCAGATTCAGCTACAGAACAGACTGTAAGTTGGCATTTGTGGGCCAACATTTAGGTACCATCACTTATGCCGTGTAAAAGGCAGGTGTACATGTTAGTGCCTAAATGTTGGTACTTACGCATGCAACTACAGTATTCTGCAAGTTTCGTGTGCAAATGTGTGATCCGCCCACATGCATGCCACCTTGCAATTACACACTACCTTATAAAATAGTATTTGTTACATTTGTACCCCACATTTTCCCACCTATTTGTGGCTTACATAGTACCGTAAAGGCGTTCGCCAAGTCGGTTGATAACAAATACAAGGTTATATAGTGGTCAAATGAGGTAGGTGTGAATCAGGCACCATGAGAGTTGAAAGGAATGAAGATTGTATATTGTCCAGTACGATAATTGGTTATGCTGTGTTGCTGGGTGTGGGAATTTACGTTGGATCGATGGGGTAGGCCTTCTTGAAGAGGTGGGTTTTTAGTGATTTCCTGAAGTTTAGGTGGTCATGGATTCTTTTCACAGTTTTTGGGAGTCCATGTCATAGTTGTGCGCTTATGTAGGAGAAGCCTGCGCTTATGAAGGAGAAGCCGGATGCGTAAGTTGTTTTGTATTTAAGTCCTTTGCAATTTGAGTAATGTAGGTTTAGGTATGATCGTGATGATCCGATTCTGTTTCTGGTTGGGAGATCTATGAGGTCTGTCATGTATCCTGGGACTACGCCGTAGATAATTTTGTGGACCAAAGTGCAGATTTTGAAGATGATCCGTTCTTTGATTGGGAGCCAGTAAAGTTTTTTCTCGAAGGGGTTTAGCACTTTCGAATCATGTTTTACTATATATCAGCCTGGCTGCTGTGTTCTGGGCGGTCTGGAGTTTTTTTGAGAGTTGTTCTTTACATCCCGAATAGATTCCATTGCAGTAATCTGTGTGGCTTAGGACCATTGACTGTATTAGGTTTCGAAAAGTTTCCCTTGGGAAGAAAGGTTTTACTCGTTTGAGTTTCCACATTGAATAGAACATTTTCTTTATTACGGAGTTTACTTGGCTCTCGAGAGTAAGGGTGCGGTCGATTGCGACGCCAAGTATTTTTAGGCTGTGTCCTGGGGTATTTATGGTTGTGGGTTTGTACTTGTTATGTTGAGATGAGAGTATGAGGAAGTGTGTTTTTTCAGTGTTCAGTTTCAGTTGGAATGAGTTTGCCCATGATGTTCAGGCCATCATTGATTTCATTGGATATTTCTGTCATTTCTGAAAGGAATGTAGATTGTAACATCATCTGCATAGATGAACGGGTTGAGGCCTCGATTGGATAAGGACTTTGCCAGTGGGATCATCATCATGTTGAAAAGTATTGGTGATAATAGTGATCCTTGAGGTACTCCGCAGGCTGCTTTCCACGGTGGTGATATGTTTGAGTTTCATTTTACTTGGTATGTTCTGGTGGTTAGAAAACCCTTGATCCAATTAAGTACATTTCCATCAATCCCGAAGTGGCCAAGGAGTCTTAGTAGTATATTGTGGTTTACCATGTCGAATGTGCTCGACATGTCGAACTGGAGGAAGAGTATGCTTTTACCTGTGGCTATTTCCAGCTTGAATTTGGCCAGGAGAGTGACTAGGACAGTTTCAGTACTATGGTTGGGGCGGAATTCTGATTGTGAGTTGTTTAGTATTGAGAACTTGTCCATGCATTTCGTAAGCTGTTTGGTCACTAAGCTCTCCATTAGTTTTACTACTAGTAGGATAGACGCAACTGGATGGTAATTGGTGAGATCGTTTGTGTTTTTCTTGGTGTCTTTTGGTATTGGGGTGAGTAGGATGTTACCATATTCCTCGGGGAATAGACCTTGTTGTAGCATGAAGTTTAGGTAGGATGTGAGGTCTTCTATGAAGCAGTCGGGGGCGGATTTGAGTAGATGACTGGGACATGTATCCAGTTTGCAGTAGGGGTTGGCAAACCTATGAGTCACTTGTGTAACTGATTCAGTGGTGAGGAGATTAAATGTCTGTGTTGGTTGTGGTGATAGGTGTGGTGTCTAGTAACTTGTTTACGAGTTGAAATAGTTTCTTCAGATCTTTGTAATCCGGTCTTTAGTTTTGTAGTAGGACCTTTTGGTTTGTCTTATTGCATATTTGTATTTTCTATGTGTTTGTTTCCATGCATTGAGTGTATGTTCATCTTTTATTTTTTTCCATGCTCGTTCAAGTTTCCTGGATTGTGTTTTGAGTTTTTTTAATTTGTCATTGAACCATGGTATCGAGCTTTGTCTTCTTGATATTCTTAACTTTAAGGGTGCTATTTCGTTTAGTACGCTTCTACTACTACTACTACTACTATTTAACATTTCTAGAGCGCTACAAAGTGTACGCAGCGCTGTACAAACACAGAAGAAAGACAGTCCCTGCTCAAAGAGCTTACAATCTAATAGACAAAAAGTAAAGCATTTAAATTTAAAATATTTAAGCAGTCAAGCACAAGAGAACAGTCACAGAAGGACAGAAGATGTTGAAGGGTGGTCAGTGTGATTAGGTGTAACTCTGGTTGGAGTAGTGGGAGAAGGTGATAGAAGAATAGAAATGGGTGAGGTAAAGTAATGAGTGGGTTGATAGGGAGGTTATATAAGACATGTCACTCTAGGGGTGGGTGGGTAGAGGGGTAGGGTGGGTGGAAGCAGGAGAAGGTATTCTCTGCAGCCTATCTGTGAGATGGAAAATGCTCTCTGAAGCTGCTGCTATAAGTTGTTAGTTTTCTCTCCCTGAAAGAGATCCAAGCCACACCCACGAAGTTCAAACTGTCAGTGGGGAGGGTGAGGGGAGGAAATGGCAGTGCTTGATGAAAAAGAGAGCTCAGTTTGATAGGAGATATACTATAGGATGTCATTCTGAGGCCAGGCTAAGTCTAAAGCAGGAGAAGGTATTCTCTGCAGCCTATCTGTGAGATGGAAAATGCTCTCTGAAGCTGCTGCTATAAGTTGTTAGTTTTCTCTCCCTGAAAGAGATCCAAGCCACACCCACGAAGTTCAAACTGTCAGTGGGGAGGGTGAGGGGAGGAAATGGTACGCTTCTGCATCTATCTTCCCAGTGATTGAGATAATGTATGGAATCAGTTCGTGTTGTCCATCCGTTGTCATATATCTGTTGCCAGAATACTTGTGGATCTAGTTGCCATCTTGTAGTATAAGTTGTATGTTCTGGTGTACGGTTTAATCCCTTCTTCCACCAGTTTAGAGATAGGATTGGTTTGTAGTGGTCAGTCTAAGGTGTTTCTGTCCATTTGATGTCTGTTATTAATAGGTTATGATCTGTGGACAGTTTATGTGATAAGAAGTCCAGTGTGTGTCCCTTGATATGGGTAGTTTGCATGTGAGGCCATTTGAGGTCCCAGGACTGTAGGAAGTCTTTGCATTCACGTGCATTGGTGGAGTTGGGGTCTTCTAGGTGAAGGTTTATGTCACCTAGTATTAATGTATTGGAGTTGTTTACACAAGCGTTTGAGATGAAGTCCGTGAAGATAGGCTGGCTTTCATTCCAGTTACTGGGCGGTCTGTAAAACAGGATGCAATTCAGATGATCGATCAGGGATTTGTTATAGATTCTGAATGAAGCAATTTTTAGTTGGGGTGATATGGACTCAGCAGTTACTGCCATTTATCCCTGTTTGGCGCTTGTTCCGTTTTAGTACTTTAAGTTACACCCTGAATTGGTGCCTATCTTGTGGTGCACTCCTTAGCTATACAAATGCATGTATTTAATTTCACTGGAAAATATATGCAGCAATGGAACCTGCACAGTAGAAGCACTGAGTTTTTTTTTTTACTCTCAAACAACCTCTAATTAACTAGAAAATAAATAAGTAAAGCGAAACTTTTTGGGACTCAAACTGGTACTGGATTGGCAACAGGATACTGGCCTTGTTGGACCTCTGATCTGACTCAGGAGGGCAACTATTATGTTCTTATAAGTTGAAAACACCTTAAGAATAGAAGTTCTATCCTCAGTGATGGATGGACTTTAGATAGGCTTTGTGTCCACTCCAGATAGAAGGAAACAACTCTTTCAATCTAGGGAATGAATATAAATTTTCATTTTTAATACCATGTTAGACAGGATCGTAGGATGTGGATTGAATAGCACCCTACTATGATGAAGTCTGGTACAACAATAATAAATCACTAGAGCCCAGAGATCACAGACTGCTGAAGTGATTGCCACCATTAGGGAGATCTTCCAGGTCAGGTACGTCAACTTGCAAAAGTCTAGAGACTGAAAGGGAAACTATCTGCAGTTTGAAGTACCACATAGATGCCCACTGACACTGCAGGAGGTTCCAGCTAAAGCATGCCTTGTATGCATCTGACAACTTCTCCTTATCACCATAAGAGCAGGCACAGCCAATGCTGTGATGTGGGATCTTCCTCTGATTCCATCATTGACAACCTTGCCAATTCTGAATAAACTGCACCATGTACTGGCTTGCTTCTTTATGATTTGTTCCATCTGCTTGCTCTCACTTCCTCTCTACTGTACTGACATTTTGCTACACACAGTCCTCAGGAAGAGAAGTCCAAATAAATCTCTACTAATGTGCGACTAGATTCGCTGTTAATACAAGAGGTGAACTGTTTCACCTCAGAGCTTGAAAGCAGATGGTTCAAGGATAACAAACAAAAAAACAAAGCTGAATGGATGCCTACTAACACCTGTATTTAAGAAAACTGCAGATAATTTAGTAGGAATACAGAAAAAAAAAAGACTTAAGGGTTCCAAAAAGTTAAGTAGGACAAGCTAGAAGCATGCAAAAACAAAAATCCAGAAACAAATATTTTCAGAAGAATTGCAGGGCCACTCCACAGCAAAATATATTCAAATACCTCGGTTTTCATTGATAATCCGTCCGAAAACCGAAAGACGAAAACCGAGGCAATTATTTCCATATGAATCAATGTAAATCCAATTAATTCGTTCTAGACACTCCAAAATACATACCAAAAACACATTTTATAGAGAATAAATATAGTCCCATGATGGAGCTAAAGGGAAAGGGTTAACTTATTAGAAGGGAAAACACTTAACAGGGGAAAATGAGATTTGAGCACATGTGATTTTATCTTGTGTGCGTTGCGTTAGACCTGCAGGGTGATGCTCACACAACGAGAAACAATGCCACAATGAGCAGGAGAACGCGTGGGTCGCCCTTTGTTTTCGCAAAATTAGCAGCGAGATCACGTGGGCACACCAACGAAAACCGAGGCAACCGATGAAATCCGAGACAAAGTTTTCACTGAAAAAAATCAACGAAAACCGAAACCAACGATAACCGAAGTCAACGAAAACCGAGGTGTCACTGTATTCTGCTGTAGAAGAAAGGAATTTAGGGATGCATTATAGATGTAACAGCGTAGGGAATACTGTGAGCACTCTGGAAGATGTTCTCCATTTGGCAGCAAACAGAATGGTATTTAAGTGCATAAAATTCGAAAAACTTAAGTTGTAAATATACATTCTTAATATGCCCCCAAAAGATTTCTTTGCACACAATTCCTTATACTAATACATGCAATTCTTGACTCAGCTTTTGAAAATTTTACATAATGCAATCACATGATAAAGATGGTGTTCAGACTGTCAAGTAAAAATTTTTTAAATATGTTTTAAAATGCAAGATCAAGCAAAATACATAATATTAGATAAAAGTTAATGTCAAGTAATTCTCTGCATTGACTGGACACGGAGATGAAACAAAGACTGTTTCTCCAACAGAAATATTGAGAAATTGGATCTTAAATATTCTCTGCATTCCAATTTAAAAATTCTAGAGAAAGGACATAGTAAGCATACGAATATTCAAATACAGCCTGGTGCACATCAAAGGTGCTATAAAATAATATCTACCTGTATTGATTTTAACACACTTTGTCTGTTATCCAGAGGCCGAAGGTCTTTGGGTATGTAAAGCCGCACACTGCTCATAGCACTGAGAAGATGCAACATGACAGGAACAACCTATGAACATAAACCACAAGTAAAAATCTTCCAAATATGCTATTTTCTTCTACAGGCTTAGAAGTAATAATTTGAGGAGGTTAAAAAAGAATACATAATACGAACCAGAGGAATACATCAGAATTGAAAGGCGCATGACTAGAAACATTAGTGTGCAGTATCACTGTCCCAAAAATGAAGCAAGACAACTTTACATCACATCATAGGAGCCAAATTTTCAAAATTATTGCAGTCAAGAAGTTTGTTCAACATTGGGGGTGCTCAAAGCAATCACAGCACTGGCTCATATGTGTCACATAAAACAGTCCAGAAAATTCCACCCTCCCCCAACCCTTTTCATGCATAAGGGTGACGTCTGAAACATTACCAAAGATTTCTGCAGCAGGCTGGGAAGATTGAGGTAGTAAGAATTTGCTGCATCTGCAACAATAGCCTCTCATACTGCACAATCATACTCAGAACCAGAGATCACACACATATCCAGTTCATATGGGATATGACACAGGAGAGCATATGTTATAAAATCCTGATAAGTAACAGAAAGAAGGAAACCAGGAGATGACATGGTAACATCTACACCTGTCTGAGAAGTTGGCTGCACTACGATGTGAGAAGAATATATGCACATTTAAAACCTTAATGCTTACATAAGTACATAAGCACTGCCATACTGGGAAAGACCAAGGGTCCATCAAGCCCAGCATCCTGTCTCCGACAGCGACCAATCCAGGCTTCAAAAACCCGGCAACCCCCCCCCCCCCCCCCCCCCCCGTATCAGACTGAAGATAATCCTGTTTTTCAATCACATATATTTAGCACCAGCAGCTCACTACAATAATTTGGGTGTAATAGTGAAAAGTCATTTGACACCTCCTACTGGTACAACTCTTCCTCTTGCTTCTTAACTGTAAAGCTCATATACTTGCACACCACCTCGGAGATGGACTGTAAATGATCCCTGAGTTGACTATGCGGTTTACAATTTCTGAGTGGAGGAGTGGCGTAGTGGTTAGAGCACCGGTCTTGCAATCCAGAGGTGGCCAGTTCAAATCCCACTGCTGCTCCTTGTGATCTTGGGCAAGTCACTTAACCCTCCATTGCCTCAGGTACAAACTTAAGATTGTGAGCCCTCCTGGGACAGAGAAATATCCAGAGTACCTGAATGTAACTCACCTTGAGCTACTACTGAAAAAAAAGTGTGAGCAAAATCTAAATAAATAAATAGTATAGGTACTCTGCACTGTCCCTAATGATTTTATCTGTTTTTCCCTTAATATTTCTTTTTCCATTGCCCACAGAATGCATGACATCTGCTTTCCTACAGTAATGTGAAAACATTTGTGCCTCTTCCTGATTTTTCTTATTATCACATATATGCCACACTTTTAAACAAAATGTAATATTAGGCAAGGGAAGCTGAATATACAGAACATAGTTTCGAGATATTACGTGTACACTGAGATCGCTTGGGGCCAGGAATTGTACTTTGCAAAGGACTTCAGAGCTCAGTTCTGAATGACTCATTCTGACCAGAGAATTAGATTCCATAGACCAACTGTTGAAGGCAGTCACATCTACTTGCTTAAAGGGGCTTGGGGGGGGGGGGGGGGGGGGGTCTTCGGATCAAAAGATTCTATGCAGAACAAAATGTTGGGAAAGAGAGAGAAGCTGAAAAAATGATTTTAAATTCCTTCATGTATAAAAACACAGGGGGCTCAGAGAGAAAGTGCCCTACTCAGACAGGGGGACATATACACTCTCATAGCAGCTGCGCTGTACTACTCTGTGCCAAGTGTGGTACATATGTAATAAAGATTACCTTCTAGATAAAATAGCCTTTTCCATATTAGCACCTGCTTCTGTGCATTAATTCTGCTACAACACTGCTTATAGGAAGTGGAATTAGGTCCTCTCAGCACTGCCCATATGAAAATCAAGACTTATTACAAATATCTTCTTGAAAGTCCCAAAGTCCATAATCAGGTAAACCACCTAGCTGCAATGGCTGCTGCAGAAATTTGAGAAGCTGAATTAAAGTACTACAGTAGTTTTAGATTAAACCAAAGATAGTTCAATCTGAGTCTGTGCAGGAAGGTTGATTAAAATTCCTTGGGCCTACTAGCTCAAAGTTTGATACAAGACAGAGAAATACAAGGGACAAGGATACATAGTTATGAACTTAAAACATTTTTTGCAGATGAGCTACTATTATTTTTGGCAAACCCACAGAAAACTTTAGCTGAGGCACTTACTAATCTCCAGAAATTTGGCAATTTCTGGTTTATGGGATAATTCCAAAAAAATCTGTTATGCTGAGAATGGGAAACAACTTACATAAAATTTATGAGGGAGACTTCTATCTTTCCTGGGCCCTGGGGCAGCTTAAATATCCTGGGATTTTGAAACCCTGGCCTAGACACTTAATATTCTGTATTCCAGAAATTTGGGGCCCCCTGTTGGAGATGTATAAATTATTAGATTGTTGGAGAGATCTATCACTATCTCAGGGAAGGAGGATACAACTTAAGATGCACTTTTGCCAAAATGGTTGTATCTTCTCCAGAATGTACCGTATAAAATACGTAGCAAGGATTTGAAGAAATGGAACAAAATGACCAAATTTCTTTGGAGGGAGAAAAAACCCCCAGGATGAAACGACACTTAATGCAGCTTCCAAGAGGAGGGAAGACTGGGCTTACTAGACATTACTGTTTATAACATTGCATTCTCCTTAGGTAAGAGACTGGGTGGGAGACACCACATATTACTGTAATTTATTACTGGAACAACAAATAGAAACACCTTATACATTAACCTATTACATGCTAAAGCAAAACAGCTATAGGTAATAACTCACTTATAACTTCAGTAATGAGAAGGAAGAGATATGGCTTGCCTGAGAGCCATACTTGACATTAACTGGAAATTTTACTCCAGGGCTACAAGGAACGAGCTTTATAAATTGGAAGAAAAAAAGGAATGCAAATATAGCAGAGCCAGTGGTGGGAGGCGGGGCTGGTGGTTGGGAGGCGGGGATAATGCTGGGCAGACTTATACAGTCTGTGCCGGGGCTGGTGGTTGGGAGGCGGGGAAAATGCTGGGCAGACTTATACGGTCTGTGCCAGAGCTGGTGGTGGGAGGCGGGGATAGTGCTGGATAGACTTGTACGGTCTGTGCCCTGAAGAGGACAGGTACAAATCAAAGTAGGGCATACACAAAAAGTAGCACATATGAGTTTACCTTGTTGGGCAGACTGGATGGACTGTGCAGATCTTTTTCTGCCATCATCTACTATGTTACTATTCAGGAAGGATTGGAACTCCTCTAAGTTTAGTTTTGAAGAATTAGATAAAATATGATCTGGGAGAGAGAGGGATAAATACAGATACCTTCAAATACAACATTATGTTAACACCCTTCTTATAAAATATCCAACCGGATCAGGCATTTGAAAACTTTTTGCCACAAAAAAGGTGCAACAAGAGGATTGATAGATAAATATTATGCAGAATATGTGCAAAAATACCAGCTCCCCGTTCCAACATATCATTCAAAAATGGCTAGCGATGTGGGAGATTATAAGGAAGCTGACTTTATAGAAGGGAAAAGAAATGGTGAGGGCTTAGTGGAAATTAAACAACTGTGAGAGACATTATCTACTACTAGTAAAAAAGGCCCATTTCTGACACAAATGAAACGGGCGCTAGCAAGGTTTTCCTTGGAGTGTGTATGTTAGAGAGAGAGAGAGAGAGAGAGAGAGAGAGAGAGAGAGAGTGTGAATGTGCGAGTCTGTGTGTGTGACAGAGAGAAAGAGTGAGACTGGGTGCGAGTGTGTCTGTGAGAGAGAGAGAGAATGTGTGTGTGAGAATGAGAGTGTGTGCCAGGGGCCCCCCCACCTCCCTCCCTCCCAGTTCCAGGGTCGTTCCCTCCCTCCCTCCGACTTTGAGGGTAGTGCCCTGCCTCCCTCCCTCTGACTTTCAGGCTCCCCCCTCCCTCCCAGTTTCCTTCCCTCCCTCCGAGTTTCAGGGTCCCTCCCTCCCGAAGAGTCGTGGTGACTGCCCACACACCCTCCCATGGGGCCTGGACGGGCAGCCGCTGCCTGCTTTCCTCCTCTGCAGCGCCGCTCCAACTCCTAAGCTCCCCCCTCCCCCGCACCCAGTGTAGGCTCGGCACAGCAGCACACTCTCCGTGGCTCTGCCCCCTCCGCTCACGCCCAAGGAGTACTCCGACCTTTCTTTCCCTGACATTGGTCACGACGCTCTCGGCTACTCCGTCCCTCAACGCTTCTGTTTCTCTTTCAAGCTCTGCCTCCGCCCCTGTGCCCTGCCCCTTTTGCCCCTCCTCCTCCAGCGTTCTACGTGACGTCAGCCTGATTTACGGAGCCTAGGAGACCAACTCGGAAGAAAGCCATGGACACAGGCAGCAAGAATAGAATGTTGGAGGTGAGAATTATTATATCTAAGGGAGAACAGCGGTCAGAGCTTCCCCGCTTCCCCCCTCTTTACCTGGTCCAATGGATCGATATCTGCGATCACAAGGAGCTGTTCATGAAGGCGGAATGCCGCCGGTAGGGAATGCCGGCGACCGGGAGATTTCAGCTTCCCCTGGCTTTGAAACTACTCTGAGCCCCGCTGCACGCACTCTGCCTCCCCAGCTGATTGGTGTGAGCTCCTTCCTCTCTGAATCGACGGGGTCCCCCTTGGAAGGTGCTATGGGCCTAGAAGAACGTCGTGGAGAAGCTTCAATTACATCTGAGGAGGGACTGGAGGGCAGTTTGCCCATAGAACTGCCGCGGAATGAGGGGAGAGGAGCTGAGGGACAAAGTGAGACCCATGAGCAGTCTTCTGAAAGGGTTGTACTTCCCAAAGAGTTGGTAGCCAAACCAAAAGAAGTGACTTTAGACGCTTTATGGGATTTAGTGTCTAACCTGGGACAGACTTTCTTGAAGCAGATTAATGATGTTTTACCAAAAATAAAGACTTTAGAAACTGACTTACAAAAAAAAGAGGAAGAAGTTAAGGTTTTAAAAGAGAAAGTTGAAAAAATGGATCATAAGATTAAGAACTTTGAAATGTTACAACCTACAATGATAAAAGATTTGACAAACCTCAGGCAAAAAATGGAGATTTTCGATAATTATACTAAAAACCATAACCTGAGATTTGTTAATTTTCCCAAAATACCAAATGTTGCTCCTCTTGAAATGTTAAAACGTTATCTTCGGGAAGTTTTGAATATACCGGAACAGAATCTACCACCCTTTTCCCAAGTATATTAAATCCCAGGGAAGAACCTGAATCAAGTTGAAAATCCTATAGATCAGTGATGGCGAACCTTTTAGAGACCGAGTGCCCAAACAGCAACCCAAAATCGAATTATTTATCGCAAAGTGCCGGTACTCATTATGGGCGGGTCACCACATATGACTCCACCCCTATGATAGCCACACCCCTTACACCAGCCATGGCGCATATAAACAGACATCACTGAAAATATTATACTAGTATAGGAGAAAAAAATAACATGATTTTCTTCCATTATAAATCATTTCTGTAAGCTGTTACAGCTCCAGTATACCCAGTGCAAAATAAGACAGCAGATGTAAATTCTCCAATTCGACATATTCCAAACACTAAAATGAAAATAAAATGATTTTTCCTACCTTTGTTGTCTGGTGATTTTGTTTTTCTATCCATATTGGTTCTAGTTGCTGATTCTGCTGCTCTCTATCTGTTCTCTTAACTCCATTTCCAGGGCTTCCTTTCCATTGATTTCTTTACTTTTCTCCTTTCTTCATTTCTTGCCCTCCATCCATGTCCAGCAACCGTCCTCTCCCCTCCAGCCACAAATGTCCAGCAACCCTCCTCTCCCCTCCAGCCACAAATGTCCAGCCACCCTCCTCTCCCCCCTGCCCTCCCTCCCAGCACCTGGCAGCACCAGGCCTCCCTCCCACCCAGCACCCACCATCAGGCAGGTCTCCCTCCCACCCAGCACCCACCATCAGGTCTCCCTCCCTCCCAGCACGCAGCAGCAGCAGCAGGCCTCCCTCTCACCCAGCAGCACACAGACAGCACCAGGCCGGCCTCCCGCCCTCCCTCCAACCCAACAAACAACAGGCCGCCCTCCCAGCACCAGGAACCCCTCTCCTCCTGGGCGGGACCAGAGCTTGAGAGACAGGGAAGGCCGAAGGCGCGTCGAGCGAAGCACACGCGCTTCGCTGCCGCTACCGACGCACGCCGCCTTAACCCCGACTCCGAGGAGGTACGCTTTTTAAATTTTAGGAGGAGGGGGGTTCCTGGTGCTGGGAGGGAGGGAGGGCGGGAGGACGGGCGGGCGGCCTGTTGCTCGTTGGGTTGGAGGGAGGGCGGGAGGAAGGCCGAACTGGGAGGGAGAGTGGGCGGACCAGTGATGGCGACGGCGCGTGTGCCAAGGGAGAGGGCTCTGCGTGCCCTCTCTGGCACGCGTGCCATAGGTTCGCCATCACTGCTATAGATGTTTCTCTTTTGCTTGAGACTTCTGACACTGAACTAGCAACAGCCGCCACTTTGGTGGCGACGGTTGCGCTATTGCCTGACAAAGATTGGATTTTCCGTTTGTTTTTCCGAAATAAGGATAAAACCTTTTTAAGTTTTAAAGTACTGCTATTTCCTGATGTCTCTAAGGAGACAAGACGACGGAGGGAACAATTTTTGCTCCTTAGGCCAGAAATTCTGCACTTGGGGGGGGGGGGGGGGGCACCTTTTTTTTAAGATACCCCTGCAAGTGCATAGTAAGGCTTAGGGAGAAGAAATATGTATTTACAGAACCTGCACATATATCGACACTTATAACCTCAGTAAAAATGGAGAAGCATTAAAGAAAGGAACAACTCCACTTAACAGAGATTGGAATCCCCTATTATTTTCCTAATTATATATTTCTCCCTTTGATTTCCTAAAATCTTGGATCTCAATTTATGGACTTGAGTGTCATTTATTTCTTGAGAATGTAATTTTATTTTCTCTTTTTCCTTTTTTCCAATGTATAAGTTTATTTGATATAGACACTTTTCCACACAAGATGTTTCTTGTATATATTGTTTAAATGAATAAATAATAATAAAAAAAAGAATTATTATATCTAATATAATAATTTGCTATGTGAACGTTCTACTGTGTCTACCTGGGATCGTAACCACCTGCTGACGTCACTGGCCAGCAGTAGAACCCCTGCTTGCCTGACGTCAGCAGGGGGTTACGATCCCAGTGAGACGTGTGTTGAAGAACAGCGGGAGCGGGCAGAGACGTCCCTACGTGCACGTCGTCCCCCCCTCTGCTACCCTCCTCTACCCCCTCTTACCGGGGTCCCGGTGGTAGCAGTGAAGAGCCTCACGAGTCTGCTGCCTTCCCTTCGCTCTCAGCTCTGACTTTGGTCCCGTCCTTGCGGAAACAGGAAATGAGGGTGGGACCAGAGTCAGAGCGAAGAGAAGGGAAGGCAACAGACTCACGAGGCTCTTCACTGCTGCCGCTGGAACCCCGGTAAGAGGGGGGAGGGGAGGGTAGCAAAGAGGGGTCGGTGATTTTGGAGGGGGGGGGGGGGGGGGCGACGTGCACATAGGGGGATGGACGGGGCCAGTGTCGGGGAGGGCTGAGGGTGGAGGCATCGCAAGGACGTGTCTGTGACACAGAGAGGAGGGGGACTGGAACTCGGGGGAGGGACAGAGGGAAGGAGAGAGAGGGAGGGACTGGAAATCGGAAGGGAAGAAAGGGGGCCGTGGGACTTCGAGGGGACAGAGGGAGACAGCGAGCGAAGGAGGGAGGGAGAGAGGGATAACCTTGCTAGCGCCCGTTTCATTTTATACCGAAACGGGCCTTTTTTACTAGTAGGATAATAATTTGTACCTCCAACATTCTGAAGCTGACTCCGTGGCAGACTGCAATGAAGGGTTCGTAACTCTGTAACCATCTCTCTCTGTCCCGCCCTCGCGTCAAAACGTGATGACGTCGAGGGCGGAACAGTGAGAGGGAAGGGAACGCTGCAGAGTTGCTAGGCAAAGGAACGCGACGTCACCAGCATGAGGGACATATCAGAGGCTGTTCTGCGCATGTGTCACTTCACAGGTCTCTCCCGAGCCACCCAGCGATTCTCCTCTCTCCCTTGCCTCCCCCTCCAGCCACCCAGCGATTCTCCTCTCTCCCCTGATTACCTCCGTCGAAGCAGCCGCGTTATTGAAAGCCCTGCCCGTCTCCAGCCTTCCCTTCGAGTTTGTTCCCTCAGAGTCCCGCCTTCTGACGTCATTTTCTCTTTCCGTGAGGGCGGGACTCTGAGGGAACGAACTCGAAGGGAAGGCTAGAGATGGGCAGGGCTTTCAAATAACGCGGCTGCTACGATGGAGGTAATCAGGGGAGCGAGGACAATCGCTGGGTGGCTGGAGGGGGGGCAGGGGAGAGAGGACAATCGCTGGGTGGCTGGAGGGGGAGGCAGGGGAGAGAGGACAATCGCTGGGTAGCTGGAGGGGGAGCAGGGGAGAGAGGAGAATCGCTGGGTGGCTGGAGGGAGGGGCAGGGGAGAGAGGAGAATCGCTGGGTGGCTGGAGGGGGGGCGGGGGGCAGGGGAGAGAGGAGAATCACACATACTCTCTTCTCTCACAGACACACTCACACCCAGTCTCACTCTGTCACACACACACACTCGCACATTCACTCTCTCTCACACACTCTCAAGCATACACACTCCGAGGAAAACCTTGCTAGCACCCGTTTCATTTGTGTCAAAAACAGGCCTTTTTTACCAGTATAAAATAATGCACTGTCTATGTAAGCAAAGTATGGCAGGGATTATCTAAATTTATGCCCAAAATGTAATACTCATGAGGGTACATGCACACATTGCTGATGGGAATGTGCTAAAATAGAGCAATACTGGGGAAAGCTGTGGAACCGTTTGGAAAAGCTGTTAGGCCAATCTGTCCCTAAAACCAAAAAGTTATATATTCTGGATTTAGAAGACGATCTAGAATTAGAGATTGACAAAAACTGTTTGTATGAAAAGCATGTTTAATTGAAAAAAAAAAAAAAAGTGTATTAATAAAGTGGATACAAACTGAACCTTCAATGCTGTGGAGAAAATCAGATGCACATACTACTAAATATGGAACGCTGATCGGTTCTAAAGAAGGGTGAAAAAAATTACTTGCCTTATAAATATATTAATCCCCTTTCTGAACAACCTGCATGAGAAGTATACTTTTAAATACCTTAAGGGTTTACGCTAATATGCCAACTTTAAGTATAACTGGACTTATAAATAATTATCATCAAAAGTAAAATACGAGCTGACTGGTTTGGATTCTCAGAGAATCCCTGGCAATGAACCAAAGGGGAAGGGATGGGGAAATGGGGAAGGTGAAAGATGAGAATTAATGAGGAAGGGAGGTGTCAAAAAAGACAAAATACTACAAAGGAAAAAAATTATTCTATGTTCCACACTATGTTATATGAATGAAGTGTTTGAAACTCAGTGTATGGTTATATAGCATTTTAATAACGATGATGTTTTTTGAAGCAAAATATGCATACACTATACTATATATAACTTATGTGAAGCAATTCTTGCAGAAAGCATAGCTCCTTGGAAGGCTCTCTTTCCTATGTGGTCTAAGAGCCTGGGGTTCTTCTCTAGCAATATAACAGAACTTGCATTTTTATGAAAAAGCTGCACTTTATGACACCAAGTGTTGATGGTACCTTAAAAATGACAGCAGAAAGATGCACTTTTACAATCAACCAATTTAGTGAGACATGAGCTTTGGAAGGCCAGAGTTCTCTGACAAAGTGGACTCTGGTCCTTGAAAGCTCATGCTTCAATAAACTAGTTTGTGTATAAACTGCAACTTGCCTCTACCATTTTTGGAATTACCACTACTAATCATATGTAGGTTTAGCCACCTCCTTGAACAGGAAAGGCACTTCGTTTGCCACCCTTTGTACAAATGTAGGATATCTTTATAAGGAGATGAGTTTCTTACAGGAAATTAGGAGCAGGGGGCCTGAATCTTAAGGAATCCCTGTGGTCAGTTCCTCTCTCAAGGAAAGAGTCATACTGGTTAGAATGTAAATACCTGAAGTCTTCCGGAACAGTCAGAATGTGTTCACTATATAGAAGGTGTTGGTAAAAAATGGTCCTCCCCTGAATCAATCTGATAAGGAAAAATGGGAAACTATTGCATTCTGGGAAGATTGTGGCTCTCCTTTTACATTATTAACTCCTGTGAATTGAGAGACTTGGGGCGAGGCATGATCCTGACATTCCATTCCTGGAATATCCTTACAGTAATCCTTGACAAAGTTATTGAATTCTTTTTTCTCAAAAATGAGTGAGGCTGTTCTGGTAGTGGCAAGGGAACAAATAGACTTGTCTGCCAGAAAACAAAAATGGTTAGTGGCTTCATAGAACTTAGGATTTGAATTTTCCAGCACAGATGGACTCTGTCAAGGAGAAGAAAGCAGTTTTGCACTTGTATAAGAAATAAAAACAATGGTTGTACTGGATGATTTGTAGCATTTCTTGATGGGATATAACTAAGCCAAGAAAGGCATGCAGAAGGGTTCTGTTCATGCTAGGATTGTGAGGGAAACTTATGTGCAGATGATGGTACTTGTTTTCAAACTTTTTGCTCTTCACAGAACTTCAATGGCACTTTAATTATGGTCTTATGCATTGTGATGGCACATGGCGACTGCTTTAGAACCATGCATTTTGGAAGATTACTCCTTCTCTGACCCATGCAACACTGTCAAAAACATCTGAGTTCTCAGTTGAGAGGTCTCAGCTGAGACTGGCACCTTTTATGATGATGGAATGTTTCAAACCATCGCATGAGGAGATGCGGACAATGTCGAGAGAGGATGACTTGCTGTACTGAATATAGCCAGCCCATTTCTGCCCTAAGATTTATTTTTCATTTTCAGGAACTTCTCTGCCTCACAGCACTCACAAAGATGGAAAAGATGATTTTTCAGAGCCCCTGGGGGCAGCAATTCACATAAGAGTCCTCTCAATAGTGAGCTGGCCCCAAGAAATGGAACAGACTGCAGATTTTACTGGCAGGTTGGGCAAGGACTGAAATCTGGTTTTGCATGTGAAATGTACAAAGGTTTGAAGACTTCTGAAAGGCGCTGCTGGTGAGCCAATACACTGTAGCTTTTATTCTGTACTTAGCATCATTCTCCTGCTAAAAGGAGATATTAGGTCTTACCTGATAATTTTCTTTCCATTAGTCCTTCCCACTACTCCAGAGCCTGTGGGGTAGATGTCTCCATCAACCTACAGGTGGGGATAGAGAAATCCTTACTGCTTTGTCTATCCAATTACTGAGGAGCTATCCATTAAAACTGTGCTGAGACATCTCTCGGCATCCAGTCAAGCTCCGCAGTAATTGGATAGACAAGCAGTAAGGATAAACTCAGAATAAACACAACCACCTTAAACAACTCGCTAACCTAACACTAACCAGACAAGCAAACAGATGCGAACCTCTCTCATCCCTGGAGAACTTGTAGAGAAGAAGAGATATGCAGGAAGAGCCATGCAAGGTGCCAGTCATTATTTCACCCATTACTTCGTACTGACTAAACCTCTCAGAAACCTCGGGTGCGCCTCTGGAATAATGGGAAGGCCTAATGGAAAGAAAATTATCAGGTAAGACCTAATTTCTCCTTCCATTATTTATTTGTTACATTTGTATCCCACATTTTCCCACCTAGTTTCATGTAGCGTCCCAGTATTTCAGAACCTATGGGATGTTTAAAAACATTTCCTAGAGTGGTTGGGATCCTGGCACCGCCGCCCTGAAGACCAAAGTCCCAAAATTAGCTTTCAAGTGTGCCGCAATGCCCACCCTGTAGTGCTTGGCAAAGGTATGCACTGTCAACCATGTTGCTGCCTTGCAAATATCCGCCATCTAGCAATTGTTTACCAAAAACAGCAAACAGTCTGTCCGATTTGTGAAACTCAGATATCTAATGACGACTCTACACACATTGAGAAGCTTCAAAGAAGAATACTAAGCCTCTTCGTGCTCTCTGTGAAAGGACGGAAGCTCCACAGACTGTTTGAGATGAAATTCTGATACCCACTTTTGGGAGAAGTAAGGCTGCCACCGTCACCGCCTCTATAACCTTGGTAAACTTTCTTGGTGACGTGTCAGCATACTGAACTCTTGCCACTGTGTCCAAAGATAGACACATCACATTTTCTGAACGCAATGGCCGAAGCGGACAATACGTACAAACAGATTGAGCAAAGTAAAACGTAATTCCTAAATATAGTGCTTGTGCATTGCAGTAATCCAAGCTAGAGAGAACCATGCTCTGCAGCATGCTCCTAAAATCACACTGACAGAATAGGCTTCAATTTAAACAATATATGAAACTGGGCCAAAGAAGACTGAATAACTTTCACTACCTGATTCTGTAAGGAATCCAAAGATGTGCTGTCGCCGACAGTTTTCCCCAAGTCTCAAAGGATTCACGGCTTGCATGCACTGCAATGCCCCGATGCCAGCTGGTGGGTTCCACAGCGGGAAAAACACTTAACTTTCTCTGTGGGAGTGGCCATTCACTCCAGCTGGCACAAATGCAGCATAACACAGTCCCAAGAGGTGAATCAGGATCCCTCTCCTGTAGCAAGTAGAACTTAAGGCCCTCCAAGCAGTTCTGAGTAAAACATGAGTCAGACTTACCACTGTCGGCTGCTACCCTCAAGCTCACAGTCTTCACAAGTCTTAACCCAGATGAGAAAGAATCAGGACTGATACTCTGTCCCATGCTCTCCAGTAAACCTCTTTCCCTTTTTTTTATTTTTAAGGTTTTTATGCTGCAAAAAGAGAGCTCCACGGGAAACAGGGGAGAGGTGAAGGGAGGGAGGGAAGAAGTAAATTCACAGGGCACCAAAGGTGGATCTGAAGATCTCCAGATATGACTCTGCAAACTCAAGTCACTCACAAAGCTGAACTGGGGACTAGATGACCAACTGGGGACTAGCTGACCAACTCACTCAGAACCAGAGGCCAAAAGTGTGTCCATTCACCTGCTGGTGGATGGACACATCTATTTTACAGGTTATGGAATAGTGGGAAGCTATGTATTGGAAGCTGAATCTTCTCCCCTCAAGCTTTGCAAATCTCCGTACAACAGAAAGCTGCCACCATTATAGTTACTGTACAGATGGTGCTAGCAGCGTGATGGGCTGTTTGTGCTTTGTATCACATTTATTGCTTAGTATTGAAACCAAGAAGTTCCACTTTGGTCTCAGACCACAAACATATGCATGCAATATCTCACTGATTTTTCTTAAAAAAAAAAAAAAAGTTATGTGGTAGATCAGCAGTTTCCTTCTTGTTACTCCCTCCTATTCAGGCCTTGTTTGTGGAATACTTTTGAAAGTGCTGAACATTCAACATTTTCCCTAGGATTCCTCAGTGGCTAGACAACACTACCTCTTATCTAGTACATAGAAATAAAAAGTGATATAGTACGTGCTACTACACCAGATTGTAAGTCATTTTCTTCCTCATGCTCCTGACCATAAACATGAAGAGCAGGATACAGTAGAACTCATTCACTCACTTTGATTTACAAGAAACGAAAGGAACATCTGATAAGTTGTCTTATACTTTCTACTATGGAAAATAAAGATCTCCACAAGGATGTGGATGGAAAGAATTAAGGAAAGATTTTACACATTTTAAAGTAGGTGTCATCTTTGTTGTATAATGACTTATCAGAGCGAAGGGACTTTTTTGGACAGTAAATTCTTAATAGACTAGCCAAACTGATTGGAGCCTCATTGTTCAGACATAAATTGGTGTCAGAATCTTAAATTGTGAGCGCCATTTAACCAGCAGCCAATGGAGTTTCATCAAAACTGGGGTGATATGGTCAAAGCTAGCCTGTTCTGGTCACTATCCTTGCTAAACCATTTTATACCATCTTAAGAGGACGCAACAGAGCCCCAAAGCTCCTATAAGCAAAGCATTACAGTAGTTGAATAGTGGAGTGATAAGCAAAAATAACAGATGTTCCCTATTGAGCTATATACTGGGACCAATCATTAAAGTCTTTTCTTTGTGAGAAATGCACTGTTATAAAATTCATAATGCAGACCACATAAATCAGCCAATTCTTTTTTTCGGACAAGGCTAAGGCTGTGCTTAGAAGTGAGATAATAGCATATGCTGCTAGTAAGAAGAAAATGAGGGAGAAATTTTACAACTTGAAAAACAAGGATAGGATCACTTTAGGCAACACTGCAGCAATCCCAAATGGGAGTGGCCTAATTATTAGTGCAGCGGGCTTTGACATTTCATTCACTTTGAAATGGAACACAACAAAGTATCTTCTATTTCATTTCACACAACACACTCCTGATGTACAAGCTAATCTGGCTTCCAACCATGAAAATCAGCCTTGTTTCCTTTACAGTAGAATAAACAAATTCCTACCAGTGGATTGCCTCTGCCACATCCAGGTCTCTGGCTTCATCTTATTTTAGCTCTGCTCGCTTGTTTCTTGAAGCTTGGACTTTTTAGTAGAGCTGCAGCTTCTCCAACTGACTTCAGATGCTTAATCATCACCAGTTAGGGTCTGAGCTCAAACTGCCTGAGAATGCTATCTCCTGGAAAATTTTTCTCATGTTTAAGCTCACTTCTGTTAGCTCAGACCATCTGCAGACTACTTTGCAAATGAGGCTTCTTTTAACTATGGAGTTTACTTCTGGCCCCTAGTATGTGCTCCGGCGCTCCATTTAGCAGCAAACTGTCCAAAATTCAGGAAAGCGAAGATACTTACCTGTAGCAGGTATTCTCCGAGGACAGCAGGCTGATTGTTCTCACATGTGGGTCGACGTCCGCGTCGGGCAAGAAATCGGCATTTTGCAAGCAAAATATAAACAAAGTTTTGCCAGAGTCTTCCGCCGTTTGAGCGTGCCTCCTCAGTTTAATAAAAAAGCAAATAAAGAAATAAATAACAACTCCAAAGGGGAGGTGGGCGGGTTTGTGAGAACAATCAGCCTGCTGTCTTCAGAGAATATCTGCTACAGGTAAGTATCTTCACTTTCTCCGAGGACAAGCAGGCTGCTTGTTCTCACATGTGGGGTATCCCTAGCGAGGACATAACATTGACATGAAACCATAAACAACTAACTGAGAGTGCAGCCTGGAACAGAACAAAAATGGGTCTAGGGGGGTGGAGTTGGATTCTAAACCCTGAACAGATTCTGCAGCACTGACTGCCCAAACCGACTGTTGCGTCGGGTATCCTGCTGAAGGCAGTAGTGAGATGTGAATGTGTGGACCGATGACCACGTTGCAGCATTGCAAATCTCTTCAATGGAGACTGACTTTAAGTGAGCCACTGACGTAGCCATGGCTCTAACATTGTGAGCCATGACATGGCCCTCTAGAGTCAGCCCAGCTTGGGCATAAGTGAAGGAAATGCAATCTGCTAGCCGATTAGAGATTGTGCATTTTCCGATGGCGACTACCCTCCTGTTGGGATCGAAAGAAACAAACAACTGGGCAGACTGTCTAAAGGGCTTTGTCCGCTCCACGTAAAAGGCCAATGCTCTCTTGCAGTCCAAAATATGCAAACTGCTTTCGTCAGGGTGGGTATGAGGACGGGGAAAGAATGTTGGCAAGACAATTGACTGGTTCAGATGGAACTCCGATATCACCTTTGGCAGGAACTTAGGGTGCGTGCGAAGGACTACTCTCTTGTGATGAAATCTGATATACGGTGCGTGTACTACTAAGGCCTGAAGCTCACTGACCCTACGAGCTGAAGTAACAGCCACCAAGAAAATGACCTTCCAGGTCAAGTACTTCAGATGGCAGGAATTCAGTGTCTCAAAAGGAGCTTTCATCAGCTGAGTGAGAACGACATTGAGATCCCATGACACTGGTGGAGGTTTGAAAGGGGGCTTTGAGAAAAGCAAACCTCTCATGAAGCGAACAACTAAAGGCTGTCCAGAGATAGGCTTACCCGCTACACGACGATGAAAAGCACTAATAGCCCTAAGGCGAACTCTTATGGAGTTGAGACCAGACTCTGACAAGTGTAGAAAGTATTCAAGCAGGGTCTGTGTAGGACAAGAAAGCGGATCTAGGGCCTTGCTGTCACACCAGATGGCAAACCTCCTCCATTTGAAAGAGCAACACCTCTTTGTGGAATCTTTTCTGGAAGCAAGCAAGACTCGGGAGACACCCTCTGAAAGACCCAAGGAGGCAAATTCTAAGCCCTCAACATCCAGGCCGTGAGAGCCAGAGACTGGAGGTTGGGATATAGAAGCAACCCCTCGTTCCGGGTGATGAGGGTTGGAAAACATTCCAATTTCCACGGTTCCTCGGAGGACAACTCCAGAAAAAGAGGGAACCAAATCTGATGCGGCCAGAAGGGTGCAATCAGGATCATGATTCTGCAGTCTTGCTTGAGTTTCAGCAAAGTCCTCCCCACCAAGGTATGGGAGGATACGCATACAGAAGGCCTGTCCCCCAATGCAGGAGAAAAGCATCAGACGCTAGTCTGTCGTGGGCCTGAAGCCTGGAACAGAACTGAGGGACTTTGTGATTGATCTGAGTGGCAAAAAGATCCGAGGGGGTGCCCCATGCTCGGAAGATCTTGCAGACTATGCCCATGTTCAGTGACCCCTCGTGAGGTTGCATTATCCTGCTCAACCTGACTGTTGTTTACACCTGCCAGATAAGTGGCTTCGAGAAACATGCCGTGACGGTATACCCAAAGCCACATCTGGACGGCTTCCTGACACAGAGGGTGAGATTCTGTGCCCCCCTGCTTGTTGGTGTAATACATAGCAACCTGATTGTCTGTCTGAATCAAAATGATTTGGTTGGACAGTTGATCTCTGAAAGCCCTTAGAGCGTTCCAGATCGCTCTTAATTCCAGGAGGTTGATCTGCAGACCTTTTTCCTGAAAGGACCAGGCTCCCTGAGTGAGGAGCCCATCTACATGAGCTCCCCACCCCTGGAGAGATGCATCCATTGTCAGCAATTTTTGTGGCTGAGGAACTTGAAATGGTTGTCCCAAAGTCAAATCGAATTGAATTGTCCACCACTGAAGAGAATTCTGAAAGTCGGTGGACAGTTGGATTACATCCTCTACATCCCCCGCAGCTTGGAACCACTGGGAAGCTAGGGTCCATTGAGCTGATCTCATATGTAGATGTGCCATGGGCGTTACATGAACTGTGGAGGCCATGTGCCCCAGAAGTCTCAACATCTGCCAAGCCGTGACCTGCTGAGACGCTCGAACCAAGGACACCAGGGACAGAAGATTGTCCGCCCTTGTCTCAGGAAGATAAGCTCGAGCTGTCTGAGTGTTCAACAGGGCTCCAATGAATTCCAATGCTTGGACTGGGGTGAGATGGGACTTGGGATAATTTATGATGAACCCCATTATCTCTAGCACCCGAATAGTCATTCGCATGGACTCCAGAGCACCTTCCTTCGAGGTGCTCTTCACCAGCCAATCGTCGAGATAAGGAAACACATGCACTCCCACTCTGCATAGCGATGCTGCGACTACAGCTAGGCATTTGGTAAACACTCTGGGTGCAGACCCCAGGCCAAAAGGCAGTACAAGGTACTGAAAGTGCTGTGTTCCCAGCCGAAATCGAAGATACTTCCTGTGAGCTGGAAGTATCGAGATGAGTGTGTAAGCATCCTTTAAGTCCAGAGAGCATAGCCAATCGTTTTCCTGAATCATGGGAAGAAGGGTGCCTAGGGAAACCATCCTGAACTTTTCTCGGACGAAAAATTTGTTCAGGGGCCTTAGGTCTAGGATGGGACGCATCCCCCCTGTTTTCTTTTGCACAAGGAAGTACCTGGAATAGAATCCCAGCCCTTCTTCTCCTGGTGGAACGGGTTCGACCGCTTGGGCCTGTAGAAGGGCAGAGAGTTCCTCTGCAAAGTACCTGCTTGTGCTGGGAGCTGTAGGACTGAGCTCTCGGTGGGCAATTTGGAGGCTTGGATTCCAGATTGAGGGTGCATCCTAACCGGACAATTTGAAAAACCCACCGGTCGGAGGTTATAAGAGGCCACCTGTGGTGAAAAAACATTAACCTCTCCCCAATCTGCAAGTCGTCCGGCACGGACATGTTTACTGAGGCTATGCTGAACTGGAGCCAGTCAAAAGCCCGTCCCCTGCTTTTGCTGGGGAGCCGCAGTGGTCTTAGGTGCACGCTGTTGACGAGAACGAGCACGCTGGGACTGAGCCTGGGCAGGCTGCCAAGAAGCAGGAGTATACCTACGCCTAAAATAGGAATAGGGAGCACTCCTCTTCCCTCCAAAAAACCTCCTGGATGAGAAGGTAGTAGCAGAAGACGTCCGGCGGGAGAGAGAATCCATAACATCATTATGCTTCTTGATTTGGTCAACTAGATTCTCTATTTTCTCACCAAAAAGGTTATCCCCCCCCCCCCCCCCGGCAAGAAACATCCGCCATCCGCTGTCTCTCTCTCTCTCACACACACACACACACATATTCTCTCTCTCTCTCTCACACACACACACACACACATATTCTCTCTCTCTCTCACACACACACTCTCTCTCTCATACACACACACTCTCTCATACACACTTGCACACAGGTGAATTGCAGGATATGGATGGCATGGGAGGCAAGGGGAGGGGAGAACATAGGAGAATCGGTGCACATCATGTAGAGGCCACAATTGCTGGAGACGGAGGGGAGGGAACGGCACAGGAGAATCGCTGCACATGGATTGCAATGGAGAGGATGAGAGCGTAGAGAAGAATTACAGCACATGGAGGGGAAGGCAGGGCACCGAGAAACAGAGGCACAGTCCAACGTACTGTAGCTCACAAACAACAATCAGAGACACATTCCAATGTGAACATCACATGACTAGAAAAAGAACACTAACTGCTGAGGAGCAGGCTGAAGTTAAAAGAAAAAGAGCTGAAGCACAACGAAAAAGGCGTGCAGCTCTGAGTGAAGACGAAAAGGCACATGAAAGTCAAAAAGCCACTGCAAGAAAAAGGTCCAGGATAGAAAAGCTGACTGATGAGGAACGTGCAAGTAACCGACAAAGAAACGCCAATTCAGAAAGGCACAGAATTGCTGAAATGACGAACAGAGACAAACACACAGAACAAGGCACACTGCTATACAATGCAAAAGATTTGAAAAAATGACAGAAGAAGAAAAAGCAACAAATAGAAAAAGGAGAACATATTTAGAACATGAAAGAATTAAACAAATGACAGAGAAACAGAGACAAACAACAAGACAAAGACGAAAAGATTTAGGGCGGAAAAGACTGGCAGAAATGACAGACAAGCAACGAAGAACGACTACACAAAATATAACAGATTTCAAATGCAAAACAATTGGAAATCTGAAACAAAAGAAAAAACCCCGTGACAGCACAAAATAAAGCAAGAACGGATACAGTGACAGCACAGTGCAGAACTCCAACCACAGGAATTGCAATAAGAGACTGTATCAGTGAGAAAGAAACTCAATACTATAGTTGTGATCCAATGAACGCAGTCTGTATATTTTGCAATGCCAAACATTTTCACAATGAAACACCTTCTGACAACCTATTTACACAATGTTGTAGTAAGGGCAAAGTATAACTTCCAGGAATTAGGTACAATGAAGTAATACAACAGCTTCTCTCCGGGCAACATGAATATTCAAAGAATTTTGTACAAAACATTAGGTCCATTAATAGTTCCTTAGCTTTTGCCTCCATGGGAGCTAACGTTGCACTACCACCCGGATATGGCCCTTATTGTTTTCAAATTAATGGTACTGTTTACCATAGAACAGCAGCACTACATCCTCAAAATGACAATCAAAGACAATTTGCTCAATTATATATTCTTGATCCTGATGAAGCAGCCGTTCAGAGACTACGTCTCTCAACAAATGCACACATCAACCATACATTAATGAGACAAGCGATTTTATGGCACAGGAAAATCCATTTACAGACGCATGCAAGATGCTGTATGAAGTAGAAAATGAATGCATATGTGAAGCACAACGAAGAAGAATAGACCCTCCAACAGTTTCAATGGCCATTGTTCAAGATCGCAAAGACGATACAATGCCCCTAGAGCCAATGAGGTGGCTTTCATTTTTCAAAATACAGATGGGGAACCTCCCTTACATAGAGATCTGATAATACATTGCCGAAACAAGCCAAATGAAGAAAACAAAACTGAGATAATCAGTGTGTTGGACCCCAATCTCGAACCAATGGTATATCCAATACTCTTTCCATATGGAGATCAGAGCTGGGGGATACATATTCCTTTGTCTAAACAACCAAAATGTATAATGCACGTCCGTCGCAAATCAAACAACCCAAGACTAAGAGTTACGCAAATGTAGTACTATGGGTACCGTTTGGCAAAAGGAGACAAATTCAATCCTTTTCTTAGTGCAGGAAAACTAACGCAACAATATTTTGTGGATGCATATATTAAAACAGAGGCAAACAGACCTAAGTATATTCGACAAAATCAAAAACTGCTAAGAGTTGAAAAATACTCTGGGTTAATGGACCATCTTGCAAGTGAAGCTGCAAATGGAGGATTTACACCTGGCCAGGCATTTATTTTACCATCATCATTTGCTGGCAGCCCAAGAAATATGTATCAAAATTTTCAGGATGCAATGGCAATAGTTCGCAAATATGGCAAGCCAGATCTGTTCATTACTATGACCTGCAACCCAAGGTGGGAAGAAATTACTCAAAATCTAAAAAAAGGTCAGGCACCAGAGTTTCGACCTGACTTATTGGCAAGGGTGTTTCATTTAAAACTAAAAGAGTTACTACACGATATATGCAAAAAACATACTTGGTGTCCCCTCTTGTAAAAATTCATGTCATCAAATTTCAAAAGCGTGGTTTACCTCATGTTCATATATTAATTATCATGAAAGAGAAACATAAGCCGAAAAGAAAGGAAATAACTGACAAAATCGTATGTGCTGAAATTCCTGAAATAAATAACTTTCCACTTCTCCATGCAACAGTTGCTAAACATATGATACATGGCCCATGCAGTGACCATAACTTAAATTATCCCTGCATGCTTTATGGGAAGTGCTCTAAACAGTTTCCCAAACCATTCCAAAATGAAACTATTGAGAACTGTGACGGATATCCTAAATACTGCAGAAGGGATAATGGTGTTGGTACACTCTTAAATGGAAAATTCATTAATAACAGTTGGGTAGTTCCTTATAACCCTTACTTACTTTTAAAGTACAACTCCTATATAAATGTGGAAACATGTGCATCTATTAAAAGTGTCAAGTACCTCTTTAAATATGTCTATAAAGGACTGACTCTAGATATGTTAGTGCTCATGAAGCTGCATGGCGATTAAACTGTTTTGAAATGCATCACCAATCATCACATACTATCCAGAGATTGGAAGTATACTTACAAGATCAACAAATCACTGTTTTTTACTCTAACGAAGTTGAGGCTGCAGTACAAAGAGCCAGAACCAGGGACACCACTTTAACAGCGTGGTTTAAACTTAATGCAGAAGACAATCCTCCAAAGACCATTTTGTATGTAGATATTCCTATGTATTATACTTTCAACAAAAGAGAACGAAAGTGGAAATGTAGAAAAGCAGGACATGACAAAACAATTGGGAGAATGTATGCAGTTCATTTTTCAGCGGACCCTGAGCGTTACTGTTTAAGGCTAATTCTACTACACAAACCAGGGACTAAGTCCTTTGAAGACTTAAAAACAGTTGCATGTGTTCTTTATAATACATTTCAAGATGTAGCCAAGAAAATGGGGCTCACTGATGATGAAGCTCTGTGGGAGAACACCTTAGACGATGCACTCACCTGCAGCATGCCACAGCAAATCAGACACCTTTTTGCATACATTTGTGTTTTTGCTGTACCATCAAATGCCTTCCAAATTTTTCAAAAATACAAACTTAATATGACACAAGATTTTTAACACATCCATGGTTGCAAAGGTGATTACTCAATTTGTGAACAATTGTACCTTCAGAAAATCCAAGCAGTTCTGACTACACACTGCAAAAAACTTGAACACTTTGGTTTACCAACAGTCATCCACAGAAGATCCTAAACTTGCCTTCAATGTTGGAGATGAAAAGCAGAAAGCTGAACAAATGGTAGAAAAACTAAATAATGAGCAAAGGGAAGCATTTCATAATATACTTTCTGCCTGCAATACAAAAAAACATAACCCACACGTGCTTCTTCCTAGACTGTCCTGCTGGAAGCGGAAAAACGTATACATATAATACTATCCTGAGCTCCATCCAAGGAGATGGGAGGAATTGCACTACCTGTTGCTTCTACAGGAATTGCTGGAAATCTCCTTCTAGGAGGACAAACTTATCATTCACAGTTTGTTACCTGTTCCTCTACTGGAAACGTCAACATCAAGTATCAGATTAACATCAAATGATGCTTCCATCATTAGAGATGCTAAAATCCTTATTTGGGATGAGTGAACTATGGTACCCAGTATGGCACTTACTGCTGTAGATAGAATCCTCAAAGACAACATGAACAATCAGAAACCATTTGGCGGGAAAGTTCTTCTCCTTGGTGGAGATTTTTGACAAACTCTACCAGTGGTACCACACGGTGATCAAGCTCACATTATTGAAGCCAGAATTAAGCTAAATAAACTATGGAAAAAAATTGAAATACTAAAATTAAACAACAATGTCCGCTCTGTAGACCTAGATTACAACAACTGGCTTATTACTTTAGCAAACGGAAATCTTCCATGTCCAGACGGTTTCAAAGATATTATCAAAATCCCACAGAATCCCACAGAAGCACATTTGTGATGGCGATATAGTTAATGCGGTTTTGGAGAAAAAATTACCGCAGATACTGTTTACAACTTTGCTAAAAAGGCTATTCCTTGCCCCAAAAATGCACATGTTGACAAGATAAATGAGGCTGGTTCTAAATATTTTAGAAGGTGAGACAATTATTTAAGTTTGGACTCCATTCATGACTCCAATGATGAGGAACATCAGTTATTTACTGTAGAATTCCTTCATGAACAAACTCCAATTGGCATGCCTTGCCATAAACTGCATTTAAAAATTGGAGCCATAATTATCCTACTCAGGAATCTAAATACCAAGTGAGGTTTATGTAACGGAACTCGCTTAATAGTGAAAGACTTGAAAACTAACCTCATTATTAGTCAAGTAATCACTGGGTCAACTGCAGGGAGTACTGTTTTTATCCCACGCTTCCTATCCGTTTCTGCATATGGTTCAAACTCCTCTTATTGACTTATAAGTGCAGTCACGCTGCAGCTCCTCAGTACCTCTCCACTCTCATCTCTCCCTACATTCCTCCCCGGGAACTCTGTTCAATTGGTAAATCTCTCTTATCTGCACCCTTCTCCTCCACCGCTAACTCCAGACTCCGTTCCTTTTATCTTGCTACACCATATGCCTGGAATAGACTTCCTGAGCCGGTACGTCAAGCTCCATCTCTGGCCTTCTTCAAATCTAAGCTAAAAGCCCACCTTTTTGATGCTGCTTTTAACTCCTAACCCTTATTCACTTGTTCAGAACCCTTATTTTATCATCCTCACTTTAATATTCTCTTATCTCTTGTTTGTCCTGTTTACCTGTCCTAATTAGATTGTAAGCTCTGTCGAGCAGGGACTGTCTCTTCATGTTCAAATGTACAGCGCTGCGTTCGTCTAGTGGCGCTTTAGAAATGATAAGTAGTAGTAGTATTGAACTAACACCATCTAACACTTACCTCCCATTTACATTACGTCGAAAACAAGTTCCTGTGAAATTGGCTTTTGCAATGACAATTAACAAGTCACAAAGACAAACATTTGAACAAGTTGGCATTTTCCTCCCAGAACCAGTGTTTACACATGGGCAACTGTATGTAGCATTTTCAAGAGTTTGAAACTCTTCTGATGCAATTGGAAAAGTCATAGATGGTCCTGAACAAGGAAAGCTTTTCCCTCAATGTAACAAAGTTTTCACTAAAAATATTGTTTATAAAGAAATCTTGCCAATATAAACAAGCATTATATTTGTAATATAAATTTTTAAATTTCTGCATACTCTTTAGCTTTTTGGAAATATACTATAAATAAAAATTAACAAAACAAAACACAAAGACTAAAAAAAAAAAGAAAGAAAACAATCCACATGTCATACCCCTGGACCATATTACTTATTATACATCCTTCCTAATTATTCTTTATCATCACAGCACATTCTTCCTAACAGTTCCCTTAAAAACATAATCGCCATTAGATGATAACCTTACTAGCGCCCATTTCACTGGTTTGAGAAACGGGCCTTTTTTACTAGTATGTAAATAAGTCCTAACAAGTTATCAAAAATAGTATATGCACTGATAAAAATGTGGTTTGTCTGAATTCTTGTTGCATGGGACTGCAAATTTGTACCTGACAGTACACAGAAAACAAGCAAAAATGTGCAATGAACAGAAAAATTCATTGGATAGTTTACTAAAGGGCCCTTTAATTAAAGCTTAACAAGCTGTAATAGAATTAGCATGCATATTTTATACATATGAGCACTTAGTGCACACTAAAGTCCGTTAGCACACAATATATTTAAGTAAAACGGTACATAAGAGATTTACTTTACAGAAAGTATCACTACTTTGAAGGTAGAAAAGTGACAGAAGATTTATTAACTCTGGCAATCTGGCAATTTCCAATCTGGATCTTCACAAACAAGTCACAAAAATCTAGTCAGTTTCCAATCTGAAGAGAACGACGATGGAACCAAGAATGAGGTCCAACCATAACAAAACTGATGCGAAGATATTTCCTCTTTCCTTTAACGTAAGCAAAGATTAGTTTTACTAATTTATTTTAGCTGATACTCTTAGGATTGGCTGCATGCATGTTGACTTTGAAACAGGATAACAAAAACTGTTTTAAGTTAAACTAGAACGGATTTATATTTTAACACTGAGAGTGGGCATTTTTACACTGTAAGAAAAAAACCCAAACCTATAAATGTGGCTCAATGAATATAATAATGAAGCTGCCACAGGCATTTGTAATATATGCCAATGGAAAACAGGTATAGTAATGTAAGATTACCGATACTCTGATCAGGTTTTTTTCTGAGTACTTATGATTTTTGGTTAAATTAATATGTGATATACTGCTGAGCCTGAAAGCATTGCAAAGTGGTGAACACAATAAATCTAACAAAAGAAATAAAAAAGTTAAGAAAGGAACTCCACTGTGTCATACAATGCAGATTCACTATTAGGGCTTTCATAAAATATAATTATCATCATGCAGAACAAACATATATAGATTTGAATCACATGCAGAGCATGCACAGATTTAACAGACATTGAACGTTATACAATGGCCCTACAGAGGATGGGTACTCCCCAAAGGCCTTCTGAAGTAAGAAAGCCTTTAAGGCCTTTCTAACGTTAGACAGACCTGAGGAGGGAGGGAATTCCAGCGGAAGGAAGCACATAGTAGAAGGCGCCATTTCTAATTGTGACTAAACTTGTCATTTGGGGTGAAGGGATTTGCAATCTACGATCATTGAAACAGTGAAGGAATCCAGGGGATGCATAAGGGATAACAGAAGAGGCAAGGTAAGGGGGGGGGGGGGGGGGGGGGGGCGGTCACAATGTAAAGCTTTGAAAGTGAGATCAAGAATCTTGAATTGGACATGATAAATAATAGATTAGCAAAGGTGGTGGATAAGAAGTGGCATGATATGATCACGCCACTTAGCTAGGGTAAGAATACGTATCACTATATTTTGTATGGTCTGTAACCAATGAAGTATAGAGAGGAAACCCTAAATAACTGCAACAGTCTAGACGGGAGTTAATACGTGCATAAAGAACTGTTAGCTGTGAATCGTTATCAAAAAAAGGTTGGAAAATACATATATGTATAATTATATAATGTAATCCCTCCTGCAATCGAACTCTATATAGTATTGTCAAGCTAGAGCAAGCCAGAATTTCCCTCCAAATTTGCAAAGGTCCCATTTTAATATAAAATAGGATAGTAGGCCTGAGGCTCTAGATGCACTTCTGTGGTGAGACTCAAGTCTTAGTCTCACGTCTGAGTACTGTGTGCTCTAATTTGTTACTTGAAATCAGGACAACTTACACTTTATGTGACTAATTAAGACTTCACTATTTCAATTTTTACTAACACATTTTTAAAGCACATGTGTAGAACCCGTTAACGTTACAGTGACTAGAAATATTAATGAGAGCCCCATGTGAGGCTATAAGGCTATATTTATTAAAGTGTCTCCAATCTTCTCATGTCATAATTCAACTAAGGGCTCACACATAACACACACACATATATAAATATTAAAAAACGCAGTCTAACAGAGACCTTTTTCTTGCTGGCACATCTGTCAAGGCAGGTAGAGTTTGGATACCCTGTAGCTGATCTCCAGGAGCAAGGGAAAGACAGTGGCAGCTTCTATGATGGCCATAAAGTGACACAGAGTTAGTTTCAGAAAAGCATTTCCTTGAGCTTTGAAGGCATTTCAGCGCTCCCTAGGGATCCAAACAGTGATGAGAGTAAGGTGTGAGATTACAACCATGGAAAAATGGGGAAGAATTTTAAAGAAAGGCTGTGTCTTCTTTATTTATACCTTCGATAAAAATCCAATAATTATACCAAAAGAGTACAATCTCCTTAAAACAAACTATGGGAATGATGTGAAGTTTTTTTTACTGGGAGATACACGCAAATACACGCAAATAATTCGTTGCCGGAGAAAGTGGTGAAGGCGGTTAGCTTAGCAGAGTTTAAAAAGGGGTTGGACGGTTTCCTAAAGGACAAGTCCATAAACCGCTACTAAACGGAATTGGAAAAATCCAAAATTCCAGGAATAACATGTATAGAATGTTTGTACGTTTGGGAAGCTTGCCAGGTGCCCTTGGCCTGGATTGGCCGCTGTCGTGGACAGGATGCTGGGCTCGATGGACCCTTGGTCTTTTCCCAGTATGGCATTACTTATGTACTTATGCTAAGTTTTAGAAAATAAATTGCTTAGCATGATTTTGATCACAGCAGTTCATTATCTACATGCTAAATTTTACTCTAAAAAAATTTAGAAAAATTTCATAAAACTAGCTTCATCTGCAAGAAAGAATGAACCCTTTGGTGGGTCCTGGGCAAACAACCAGGTCTGGATACACAATAACATAGCAGTAAGGAGAAATCAGGCCTTACTTGATAATTTTCTTTCTTTAAGTCCTTCCCACAATTCCAGAACCTGTGGGATAGTTGTGCCCATCAACCAGCAGGTGGCGATAGAGAACTGAAAACTGAGCAGACATCTCTTGGCATCTAGTCAAGCTCCTCAGTATTTATATAGACAAGCAGTAAGGAGAAACTCTGAACACAACAACCTTAAACAACTCGCTAACCTGACACTAACCAGATGAGCAAACATGTGTGGATCTCTCTCACCTCTGAACAACTTGTAGCGAACAAAAGCTATGCAGGAAGCACCATGCAAGCTGACAGTCATTATCTGACCCATTACTTTACACTGACTAAATACCTTATAAACCACAGGCAGGCATCTGGAATAGTGGGAAGGACTACTGGAAAAAAAACATGATCGGTTAAGACCTAATTTCTCCTTGCATTACGTAGATTCTCACTATTCCAGAATCTGTGGCATGATTAAAAACAACCCCTAGGGCGAGTAGGATCCTGAAGCTACTGCACTGAGGACCAAAGCCCCAAAACTAGCTTCTGAGCGTGCCACAACATCCACCCTGTAGTGCTTGGCAAAGGTATTGTGTCAGGTCCTCGAGGCAGAACCAAAATGCGTGAGCCCTTGGACCACTGCCGAGGAGCGGCAGCGGCAGGCAAGACCACCCTGGAACTGGATAAACGGAAGGACAGGGCTGGACCTCTGGACTGGAGTCGGGACTGAGGCAGGCAACTGGAACCAGCAGAACAGGAACAGCTTCACCTGCACTTGACCACCGTTCCCCTGGAGTTGAGCTCCAGTGTGCGGGTGGCCGGCAGGACATGCAGGGCGAGGCCGGAACTGGAGATCCAGAGAACTCACCCTGGGTCAGGGAACACGAGAAAACTAGACTCACTACTAGACTCAGACTGAAAGCTGCTGCGCTGCCACTAGCAAGGAACACAAGACAGACCAGGGAGACAAGACGAACAAAAGCGTAACAGGAGCAAGGACTAGGGCACGCAGCAAGCTAGGCGGAACGGGGTTCAGGGAATACCCACAGGGTAAGCCCACTAGCTAGGTAGAGGCAGGATACAGGATAAACACCCAGGAAATACACAATAGCTAGACAGAGACAGGATTCAGGATGTACACTCAGGATATCCAAGCAGGGTTCAGGATATACAAAAGCAGGGCTCAGGATATACACGCAGGGTAAACGCCCTAGCTAGGCAGAGGCAGGGCTCAGGATATACCCTCAGGATATACAAGCAGGGTTCAGGATAGGCACTCAGGGTAAACACCCTAGCTAGGCAGAGGCAGGGTTCAGGATAGGCACTCAGGGTAAACGCTCTAGCTAGGCAGAGGCAGGATTCAGGATAGCCCTCAGGGTAAACGCCCTAGCTAGGCAGAGGCAGGGTTCAGGATAGCCCTCAGGGTAAACACCCTAGCTAGGCAGAAGCAGGGTTCGACAGGAACCGGCAGAGGACAGGGCTGGCAGCATGCGAGGAAAGTCAGGGA
The DNA here is from genome assembly GCF_901765095.1 of Microcaecilia unicolor. Lineage (NCBI taxonomy): Eukaryota > Metazoa > Chordata > Amphibia > Gymnophiona > Siphonopidae > Microcaecilia > Microcaecilia unicolor. The sequence continues at coordinate 94,334,544 of NC_044032.1, read as the reverse complement.
CAAGCAGGAGTCAAACTCGTCAGGCAAACAGAAGGAGTAACCAGGAACTAACAGAGACTTAGGGCTGGCAGCAGGCAAAGTATATTGGGGTTCAGGCAATAGACAGAGACAGGCAGCAAGCAGAGAGTATCGGGGTACAGGCAATAGTCAGAGGCAGGCAGCGAGCAGAGAATATCGGGGTTCAGGCAATAGTCAGAGACAGGCAGCAGACTATAGAATACACCAGGAACTAGTAGAGTCAGGCTGAAGCTACAGACTCCCACTACAAACCGAGGGAGAGTGGCTGAAGGCTTCAGACTCCAAACACAGAGCAAGGAAGAAGAAGGACAAGTAGTCTACAGACACAGAGTAGCAGGGCAGAGCCCACCACGGAAGGACTAGCAGTCCACAGTCACAAACAGAAGGGCAGAGCCCACACAGAAGGACTAGCAGTCCACAGACACAAAGAGAAGCTGGGCCAGAACCCAGAGAAAGGCTAAGCAGTAGTGCAGCAGAACACTAACTAACCTGACCTGGCCTAAAGGCATAACACCATGCAAAGGCCCTGAATGCTAGCACAGCACTTCCTTATGAAGGTCCTCACTGATGATGTCACTTGCGCAGGACAGGAGCAGGAAACACACTCACACCAAGGGGAGGCTGGGAACACATAGGAAGTGAACACACAGGAAAGACAAGCAGGAGCCATCTTGGAAGCTGGCAGAGTAGGCGGCAGCCATCTTAGTTGCTGGCTCCCCAGAGAGGCATAGCCCACACAGGTGAGGTCTAGTGAGGTAATTAGCACACAGAGCCGGAGACAAAACTAACACAATGACAGACAGAAGCCAGCACAGAGGCTGACCCCCAGAAACAAGGCTGAGGGTGGTCACGGCTACAGACGTGACAGGTATGCAGCACTGACCATGTCACCGCCTTCCAAATATCTGACACAGACAGTAAAGTAGTCTCCGACCAGGATGTCATTGTATGCCTCATAGAATAAGCCCGAGGACCCTGCTTCCCCACAAGCAAATAAGCGGACGCAATAGTATCCTTCAGCCCATCTAGCAGCTGTGGGATTGGAAGCCATGACGCCAAGCTTCTGCTTACCAAAAAGCCAAAAAATGCGTTCCACTCATTCATGACTTCCAGATATCTAATGAGGACTTTACGCACATCAATAAGCTTAAAGGAAGAATACAGAGCCTCTTCGTCCTCTCTGCAAAAGGATGGAAACTCCACAGGTTGGTTGAGATGAAACTGGTTGTAAGAAAAGGAAGGAACCATGCACTGAGAGACCTCAGCCTCTGTAAAGCCGAGAAAGGAATCCGAAAATATTGAGCATGAAGCTCCGAAACCATACATGCTGACACAACAGCAACCAAGAACGTTGTCTTTAGTGTAAGATCTTTCAAAGAGGCCTTCTGGAGTGGCTCAAAAGGAGGCTTTTGAAGAGCTTGACGGACTAAATTAAGGTTCCACTCTGGACACTGCGCATGAAAGGGAGAAAGCAAGTGGCCCGCTCCCTGCAAGAATTGAACAATATCTGGGTAAGCCGCAAGACATGTCTTCTGTAGTCAGCCCCTGAAACAGGCCAAAGCTGCAACCTGAACTTTTAGAGAACCCAACGCCAATCCTTTCTGAAGACCTGCCTGGAGTAATATTAGGATGTGCGTAATCTGAGCAGAGAAGGGAGAAAGTCCATGCTCGGAACACCAGTCCTCAATGTCCTCCACACCCTCAAATATGCCACAAATGTAGAGTGTTTCCAAGCCTGAAGCAAGGTAGCAATGACCAAATTACAATAACCTTTTTGTTTCAACCGAGACCTTTCAATGGCTAAGCCATAAGACCTAAGGGGCATGGAATTACCACGAGCACCAGACCTTGCTTCAGTAAGCCATGTACGTGTGAAAGAGAGAGGATCCCTGTCCAGCAGTTGATTTCAGTTCACATACCACAGTCAATTTGGGGCTATGAGAATTATTCAACCCCAGTACAATGTGATCCTTTTCAACATGTGGACCTACCATGGGACAAAGAGAGGAGACATACAGTAGATGTGTCTCCGGCCAGAGCTGCAGTAGGGCATCAATTCCCATCAAGCCTGGTTCTTTCAGACAGCTGAAGAACTTGGGTATTCTGGCATTCCTTTTAGTCGTCATCAAGGTCAGAAGAGGAGAACCCCATTAGTCCACTATCAGCTGAAAACCCTGGCTGGATAGTTCCCATTCTCCCAGGTCCAAGGAGTGCCTGTTGAAAAACTTCACCTCCACATTCAAGGACCCAGAGATGTAAACTGCCTTCAAGCAGAGATTTTTCTCCACCCAACTCATGAGGGAGGCTGCCTCCACCACCATCAGATGGTTGCAGGTCCTGCCTTGCTTGTTGATAAGCGACCGCCGTTGCACTGTCAAAGAATACTCATACTGAGAAAAGGAAGCAAAGTTGTGCAAGGCATTCCACACTGTCCTGAGCTCCAAGCAACCACTGACACTCCTGTTCTGTCCAAGTGCCCTGTGCCAGCTGGAACATGAAATGAGCTCCCCAACCAGACTTGCTGACGACCGCTGTCACCACCTCCCATTGTGTTATTGGAAAGAGCTCTGACAGTCAAATTCCTGAGTAACAACCACCACTGCATACGCCGTCTGGCAACCAACATCCAAGAAAGATGAAAGTCATACTTATGTGACACCGGAGACCAGCAGCTGAGAAGAGACTCCTGTAATGGCTGCATATGAGCCCTTGACCATGGAACCACTTCCATCGCCACTGTCATTGACCTGAGAACCTGGATGTAGTCCCAGACTCTGGACCTACCTTGAATAAGGAGAAGACAAATCTGTTGAACCAGCATTGAACTCCTCCTGCGGTTCTCGAAGAAGATCCACTCCCTTGCTGTGTCGAATAGAATGCCCAGATACTCCAGCATCTGCAATGGAGTTAGTCTGCTCTTCTTGAAACTGATCGCCGAACCTGACAACTGCAGAAGATGGACAACTGTCGCCATCACGCAATCTGAATAGGATGCATGAATGAGTCAGTTGTAGAGATACTGATGAACTCTAGGTTCCCTGGCGCCGAAGAAAGGCTGCCACCACAACCATAACATTGGTAAACTTCTTGATGCCTTGGCGAAACTGAAGGGTAAAGCCCTAAACTGAAGTGACAGCTCAGCATTGCAAAACAAAGAAACCCAATGCAGTGGCCATATGAGTATATGCAAATATGCCTCCTTGAGATTGAGGGTGGTGAGAAATTTTCCTGCTTGAACTCAGGCTATGACTATTCTTAGTGTTTCTATACAAAAGTGGGACACTCAGCGGCAGCAGTATAGACCTTTCAAATCTAAGAACAGAAGACAGGTCCCTTCCCTTTTTTGGGACAATGAAGGCCATCAATTCCACAATAACCTGGTAAAGGTTTTTTTTTCAGCAAGTCTTCTACCTTCCTATCCTGTAGGTCATTTAGGGCAATGCCCCCTTCACCTGTAAGGTACCTTCTTAGTCAACGAAGTAACAGGGGAGTCTACCCTGGGAAGCTGCAATTTCTCTTTTTCCTCTGAACCAATAAGTAGAGGCAAACCAACCCCAAATCCAGTGAAACCCATTCTGCTGTAATCAGGTCTCGAATGTCTGGAAGCATTGGGAAGGCCTTAGAAGGACCTGTAAGCCCATTCTTGATAGACCAAGATGGAACTCCTGACACTGAAGAAGAACTGAGCTCCTCTTTTTGAAACAACCTCAGTACTTTCAGGTCACCCCCCTTCTCAGGAGGGAGCTCTTTCTCCTCTAATGGTTCCTTCAATGATGACTCCTCTGAATAGACTGAGGCCACATCAAATGAGGAAGACGCAGAGATAGATCTCCAGGAATGGACAAGCTAAATGAGATCTCTTAAGAGCTGGAGGGGCAGCAAGGTGAGAACCTGAAGCACCTTGCAACAACTCTGACTGTCCCTGCTATAGTAAATAGGCTTTATGAGCAATATTAACCAGAGAAAACAAAGATCCTGATGCAGCTGAAAGGTTTGTCGGGCCCTGAGATTGTAAAAGGGAGGCTGTGCTCTATGAGTGATCAGAGGCTGCTCCTCATTGCCAGTTGACCCCAAACAAATGGTGCCCATTCTTGCATTCTCCTGAATCAAACAGTGCACCGGCTCTGCTGGAGAGCCCAAAGTCCCCAGAATATTTGGATGCTGTGCCCGATCATTTCCTCCACGTCCCGCGGGATTACTGGCTTGCACATACTGCAGCACCCCAACACCGGCCAGTGGGTCCCACAGCAGGGAAACTGCTTAACTGCCTCCATGGGAGTCGCCATTCACCCCGACTGCAACAAGCGCAGCATAACAGTTCCAAGCAGTGAGTCAGGGTTCCTCCCATGCACAAAGTAGAACTTGTTGCCCTCCAAGCAGTTCAGAGTCAAACTTCAGTCAGGTTTAACACTGTTGGCTGCTCCTCCCAAGCTCACAGTATCCACAAGTCTTACCCCAGATGAGAAAGAATCAGGACCGATACTCTGTCTCATGCTCAGTGAACCGCTTTCCTTCTTTTTATTTATTTTTTTTATTTTTAAGATTGTTGTGCTGGAAAAGGAGAGTCCACAGGAAACAGGAGAGAAGTGAAGGTAGGGAAGTAGTAAATTTGTGGGGCACCAGAGACAGGGATCTGAAGACCTCCAGATATGACTCTGCAGACTCAAGCCACCTGCAAAGCTCAACTGGGGACCAGTTGACCAACTGAACCAGGAACAAATCACTCAGAACCAGAGACTGAAAGGGTATTCATTCATTTGCTAGACAGAAAATACTTAGGAGCTGGACTGGATGCCAAGAGAGGTATGTCTCAGCTCAGTTTTCAGTTCTCTATCTCCACCTACTGGTTAATTGCCACAACTGTCCCACAGGTTCAGGAATAGTGGGAAGACAAATAATGGAAATACATTTTTAAACTCTCTCATTCCCAAACCTCTCCTCCCCCAGTCCTTAGCATAATTACATCACCCTGCCCCACCGAATGCCAACCCTCATCTCTTTCTGCAGTCAGAAATTAACAAGCAATGGTTATCTGCTAGTGGCTCCACTTCTGCCAGCTCTCCTCTGTGGTCAGAACTGCATAGGTCTAAGGGGTCTAAAAAAAACTATGGGGCACCACACGATACTGACTGCTGAGGCAGCGGAGGAGCAGCAGCAAAAGGTAAGAAGTGAACTGCTTGCCGTTTCCTGCTGCTGGCTGAAAGACAACATAGAGGGGCTAAGGATGACCAACAAAGACTGCGGGCAGCAGCATTTATAGCCCACACTTATTCTTCTTGAAAGCAGCTGACTGACAATATTCCTGAGCACACTGGCTGGGAGCTGAGAGATCTGCTTCCTTTAAAATCTTGGAAATTTGGAATGTGCCTAGTTTGCCTATGCCATAATCCTGAGTGGAGGAGTAGCCTAATGGTAAATGCAGTGAGCTTTGATCCTGGCAATGTGGGTTCGATTCCCACCACAGCTCCTTGTGACTTTGTGCAAGTCATTTTACCCTTCATTGCCCCAGGTTACAAAAAACAAAACAAAAAAACCCAAACTTAGATTGTGAGCCCTCTGGGGACAGAGAAAGTACCTGCATATAATGTGTACAGTGCTGAATATGTCTAGTAGCGCTATAAAAATGATTAACAGTAGTAGTAGTCTATTCAAATAAAAATGCCAAAATGCACAATATCACAAATGTATTATTATATCACAGTTCTGCACGCACAACCAGTTTTGCTAAATTTTTCTCCTCTATATATGTAGTGATTTTCTAAATATCATGTCAAGAACTACTATAACCATTAGCTTCTCAATATGATAAAGTTCATAAAAGCAGGACAAAGTTAAGGAATGTCACACACTTTATAATTTATAGATTCTTATCTCAAAATGAATAATTATTTGTCCCAAGTATCCAGTATCAAAATATGCTATTAGTGAAAATAGAAAAAAAAAAAAAACAAAGAAAGGCAAATTCCCTATAAGGGCAAAACTAAAGGAGTAGGGAAACACAGCACCATGTAGAGCTATACGTTTTTGAAATGGAAAAACTAAAAGCAGAAGTTGAGTGGAGTATATCCTGGATTTTATGGACAATTGCAAAATGACTCTGTTGGATTGGAAGATCTCGTGCAGCCTTGAGCACTGAATATGATCGTAGTGAACTGTTTGAAATTTGAATCTACAGTGAACATTTGAAAACGGTTTCAATAAGCAGAATATACTCAATGGCCATTGATGGTCATCAATTTGAATAGTTTTTTTGATTAAGAGGCTGTGAACAAACACAAGCAGTGATGTTTTGATATAATGGTTTGTGGTGGGGGAAATCCAGGGTGTATTTTCAGTAGCTTAGCATTCAGTGTCAGGGGTTAGAAAATGTAAAAGTTTTTTTTGTAATCAATAAAGGACAGTGTTTTGTAACTTTAGTGTTGTAAATTATTATCAAAGGGATGCATGTTCATTGAGGATACCCTGTAAACCCAACAGGACTAGGTGTGCCCTGAGGACTGAGCTGGGAATGACTGCTCTATAGACAGCACAGTCTAGGCATAAGTGAAGGAGAAGCAATCTGCTAGCCAATTGAATACAATGCATTTACTGATGGCTGCCCCACCTTGTTTATTTTATTTATGTTCAGAACTTCTGCTTACAACCTAAGTGGCTACCATAAAAACATACATATTAAAAACCAATAGAAATGTTGAGTAGTAGTAGTAGCTGACAAAAAGTACATCACAGTGCTGTCATATACCCTTCTTTATCAATACAGCCCCTCTCAAGCAAAAAATGCCTGCACAAACGCTGTGCTTTTAACAAGTTTCTTAAATTGTAAAATACTAGCACTCAAGTGCAGCTGACCAAGTAACACTCCACATAAGTGGGAGAATGGGCGTGCAAGTGGCAGATGAAGTTCAATGTTGACAAGTGCAAAGTGATGCATGTGGGTAAGAGGAACCCGAATTATAGCTACGTCTTGCAAGGTTCCGCGTTAGGAGTTACGGATCAAGAAAGGGATCTGGGTGTCGTCGTCGATGATACGCTGAAACCTTCTGCTCAGTGTGCTGCTGCGGCTAGGAAAGCGAATAGAATGTTGGGTGTTATTAGGAAGGGTATGGAGTCCAGGTGTGCGGATGTTATAATGCCGTTGTATCGCTCCATGGTGCGACCGCACCTGGAGTATTGTGTTCAGTACTGGTCTCCGTATCTCAAAAAAGATATAGTAGAATTGGAAAAGGTACAGCGAAGGGCGACGAAAATGATAGTGGGGATGGGACGACTTTCCTATGAAGAGAGGCTGAGAAGGCTAGGGCTTTTCAGCTTGGAGAAGAGACGGCTGAGGGGAGATATGATAGAAGTGTATAAAATAATGAGTGGAATGGATCGGGTGGATGTGAAGCGACTGTTCACGCTATCCAAAAATACTAGGACTAGAGGGCATGAGTTGAAGCTACAGTGTGGTAAATTTAAAACGAATCGGAGAAAATTTTTCTTCACCCAACGTGTAATTAGACTCTGGAATTCATTACCGGAGAACGTGGTACGGGCGGTTAGCTTGACGGAGTTTAAAAAGGGGTTAGATAGATTCCTAAAGGACAAGTCCATAGACCGCTATTAAATGGACTTGGAAAAATTCCGCATTTTTAGGTATAACTTGTCTGGAATGTTTTTACGTTTGGGGAGCGTGCCAGGTGCCCTTGACCTGGATTGGCCACTGTCGGTGACAGGATGCTGGGCTAGATGGACCTTTGGTCTTTCCCAGTATGGCACTACTTATGTACTTATGTACTTATGTACTTATGCTGAAGCTCGTGTCACAGCACAATTCATGGTGGTAAGCCCAAAACCAATCATTTAGTAAAGTCAGATATTAACACTCTACCAGAAAACAACTAAGTGATGACAATCTTAAAATACCTTGGCATCTTAAGAGTACAAAATTTGGTGGATTTACACTGCACCCAGTATTTTACTGGCAGCCAACGAAGTTCCTGCAACACTGGCATAATGTGATCACATTTTGAAGCACCCAACAACTAACCCTGCAGCAGCATTCTGTACAATTTATAATGCTCTAATTCTGTGTTCTAGAATATCCAAAGAGAAGGCATTACAATAATCTATTTTTGTTAAAACCACAGCTTGTATCACATTCCTAAAATCAGCTAAACATAACATAAGCTTCAATCAAAACAAATGAAAAACTGACTGTGCATGTAGTTCAATCTTATCTTTCATTGATAGTTAAGCATCCAAAAATCACACCCAGCAACTTTATTTCCTTTTCAGAAGTACATTAATTTCACCAATACAGACAGACAGAGGCCAACAATCTAACACTCTTCCCACCAGGAGAATTTCTGTCTTCTCAACATTCAAAGCCAGTTTATTACAGATCATCCATTTACCATTCATATGTGTTGTAATCTGCACAAACAGTTCCTTGCCGCATGATGTTATCGGGAAAAAGAGCTGAACATTGTCTGCATACAGAAGATACTCCACACCCAACAAACCAAGAATCTTACACAAAGGGGCCATGTAGATATTAAACAGGAATGCCAAGAGGGCAGAACCTTGAAGTACTCCTCGCAATAAGGAAATGGATTTTGACACCCCACCTCCACTTTGAACACACATTACACACCCTGACAGGTAAGAGGCAAACCAATCAAACCTTACCCCTATACTTGTTTTTAACCTAGCTAATAGTATAGCCACTTCAACAGAGTCAAAGGCAGATGAAACATCAAAAGAAACAAATAGCTGGGTGGACTCTCTATGGATGGGTTGTCCAACCTCAGTCCTCAAGGGCTGCAATCCGGTTGGATCCATTAATGGATCTACAAAAGCACTGGATACTACCAGAGTATTTCCCAGTCACTGTGTTTTCGTCATTTCCACTGTTACTTGTGCAGTTAATGCGGGTTCACTTACCACCTCCCAAGAAGTGGTGGTAGATGTATCCGTGCTAATTGCAACCAGGTTTAATGTGCTGTAATGAATATTTCTGAGCAGTAATGCAGAGGACATACTGAGCAGGCTCCCAACAGTTATTTGCAGCCTTTGCACTTACTGTGTATCAATTTTTGCTGTCAAGGCATGGTAAGCGCAAAAAGTTAACATGCTTTAGTAAAAGGGTCCCAAAGTTACTCTTGCCCTGGAGCAGATGCAGCTTTGAATGGCAGGTTTCTGGGAAGCAATTTTGTGGAGGCCCACTCTTTGCCTTTATAAAATAGAAGCAACACAGGTGCTTATGTGCCTTTTCTGCCTAGATACCAAATTATAAACTTATCTTCTATTAATTTAATGTAAATAGACATATTTTTAAGAATATTTTTATGTAATAAGAAATATGATAACTTTGCCAGGGAAGTTACACTGGGTGATATGGGAGTTGCCAGTCAAGAATCTTCCTCTTATTTTCTGCTGCTGTCGCCCTATATCTTCCTGGACTCGGTCTGAAATCTGAAGTAGGATCTGTGCAGGCATACAGATTTTAAACCCAAGCCTTCTTGCCCTCCCCCAACAGTAACTCCTTTGTCAAAGGGGGAGCGGGGGGGGGGGGGGGGGGGGGGGGGGGGTTGGAACACTCTGGCGTTTGAGCACGGAAGTGTGCTTAAAGACTGTGCACCAAAGCATCATCTGCTTGAGAGTTTCGCCCAGGTCTGGGTAAAGGTAGGGCAGCAGCCGTATGGAAGGAAAGAAGGGGAAGTTAACAAGCAAGGGACAGGGGAATATGGAAGGGGAGAAGAGATGCTGGTCACCTGAGGGAAGGTTACTAGGGTAGGGAGATGCTAGACCAAGGAGTGAATAGAGCCTTGAGCCACTGCAGGTGAGGAAGAGGGGTGTACAGCTAAAGGTTTGCCTAGGGCATAAGATATCTTTATGCCAGCCCTACACTCCAAACACCTGTATGTTTACAGGGGTTCTTAACCCAGTCCTTGGAACATACTCCAGCCATTCAGGTTTTCAAGATATCCACAATGAATATGCATGAAATAAAGTTTGCATGCACTTCCTCTACTCTATGCAAATCTCTCTCATGCATATTCCATCATAGGTATCCTGAAAACCTGATTGGCTGGGAGTGTCCTGAGGACTGGGTTGAGAACCCCTGATATGTTATGTCTATGTAGGAGTGAAACAAAATGCTACATTGTGAATTTATTTCCAAAACTCCAAAGGAAAGTAAAATTTCCATAATGATTTAATACAAGACATCAAAAGAACCAACTAATAGCGTCCTTAATTATAGCTTACAATACCAAATCTTACTGAAAGTAAAAACATGAAACTCATGCATAATTACCTTCTATTTACACTGAACCATAACAAAGCACATCAGCACCTTATGAAAATATTTAGACCATAAAGAAGGTGGTATCAAGCTACGGCACATCACACACACTAAACCGCTTGGTTACTTTGCAAACTAAGCACAGAGATTTTGCAATTGGATGCATAGTACAGCATCTCATGGATAATTATATCCATCTATAAAGCTGCTCACATAATATTTTAATTTACCAAGAAAACAGCAAAGAGTTCATAGCCTGCATTGCTGTTCAGCCTTTTTTGATCCAAGCAGTAAGTGAATGTGAGATACACTAACCACTTTAAATAGATTTAAAGATAACTAAATTCTGAATGTATATGAAAGATGAGGAGCCAGGGTTGACTCCCTGACTGTGTACTGCTCTCTAGTTTGAAACTTCTACTGTATTCAAGGCCTCTTGACATCTAGCATGCACACTGTGAAAAATACAGTTTCAATAATGGATTGGATGGCTTCTTAAAAAAAAAAAAGTCTATATAATGAATTGATGAAAGGAGTATAGTTTTTAAAAGCTAACCAAGAACCTTTATCATTTGTGGTATTTTTTAGAATACTTGCAAGAAAGAGACCTCATGTACTTTGACACAACAGAGATTTCTTTAGCTGATGCTTTGAAGACACATGCTATAACAATATCTTTCTTTATGGCCTTGCAAGGATTTCATTTCTCTCCAAGACCCATATGACAACTGTTACTCAAAAGCTTGTAAAACCACTAAAAACCTGTACAACTTGTTTGTTGAACTTTATTTCTAAGAAGATAAAATTGACATACATACCTGCATTTCTCCTTTCTCCTCGGGTTTAACTGGTTTTGCGGCCTCTGTAGCAGCATTTTTCAAGCTTTCCTTATTACAGTGCAGCAACACTTCTACTATATACAATGGATCCAGGTCACCAGAATTGGGCTAAAAGGGAAGGGAAAAGAAAGAGGTTCCAGCCTCAAAGACAATGCAGGAACACATAAACTGACTATAAATACAGCTCAGTATTACTCCATTTACAAAATTTTTAGTGAGCTACAATGTAACAGTTTAACTTAGAGTCTCTACTTAGTGAAATGCCCTTGCCCATCTGGCAGCCCTTTATGGAATTACTATTGTGTAACACAAAATACTTCCAAAGAATGATTTAAACATGCAAATTTAAAACAGCTAGCTATTCCCATGAAACTTGCTATCCACTCTCAGCTTCTAATGTCTCAAGTCATGTGTGTCAGAGAGCTGCTGTTCTGTTTTGAGTCAGTTGTTTGGAAGTGATCTTAGATTCTAGACGATGTTAACGCACCTGTGGCCTAGCTCAATACATCTATTAGTATTTTCACATTTACGTTTTCGTACAAATATATATTTTTAAATGTATATCTATATAAATAAATCCCACCTCTAACGTTCTGAAGCTTACTGCAAGGCACTGAAGCACTCAACTCCTGTAGTCTTTGTAGGCTAGGCTATCAGGACCAGTCACCCTCACTCATAGACCCGCCCTCAGCCACTGTACATAAAATGCTACCTCAACGTTCTGAAGACAAAAGCTCCTGAAGCCATCTGCACAGTCCCTCAAGGGTTCGTTAGTTCATGGTGGTGAAGCCATCAAACTCACCATGTCTGTGTTCCCCGCCCTCGCGTCAAACCTCATGACGTCGAGGGTGCAACACAGACGGCCATCAACACACCCACCCCTACCCACAAACGTCACTCCCTCCATCCCTCCCACTTCAACACCCGTCACGCCCCTAACAACCATTTACTCCCTCCGATTCCAACACCCCCCCTCTGCGTTACTGCACCCTCGACCCCCCTGCTGCAACCCTCTGCACACCACCCTTCCCTCCGAAAACCCTCCCCCGAACCCTTCGCCTACCTCTGCTAACGCCGAAGAACTTCTCTTCTCACCTGCGGGGCGTGCCTTGATGGAGTATCTGTCGTCTCTGTGCGTGCGTCTGACATCAGACGCACGCACAGACACGTGAACAGATGCTCCTTCAACAAGGAACGCCCCGCAGCCCTGAAAAGAAGTTCACCCCTGTCACCACACGCACGCTGAGGCTTCGGGCCAGCTTTTCCGCAGGTAAAGGTGCTGCCCACAGGGTCGCACCACGGGGGGGGGGGGGGGGGGGGGAGCCAGTAACACGAACGGAGGGGGTTCTAATCGGATGGAGTCTACAACTCGGTGGGAGTGCCGTGAAGGGGGCCTTCAATTGCGAGGGAGGGCGTCTGCAACTCGGGAGGGAGACAAGAAGGGACGGAGGGGACCCTTGCTAGCGCCGGTTTCATTGCGTTTTGAAACGGGCCTTCTTTACTAGTATTTTATAAATATCTCCATGAGTACTAGTGAAGCTGAACTATATAATGATATGATAATGCTGGACAACTTCACTAAACCTAAGTTAAAAAAAAAAAAAGAAATAAACAATTTAAAGAAAAACTAAATTTTACTAGAGTGTTTCTGAAATGTTTTCATCACCCTTCCATGCAAGGTGCTTTTATCTACCATTTTTGTGTCACAGGCCAGTTTAAACTTCAAAGGGTACAGTATCAGACAAACATCCTTTAACTGGTGGTCTTTGACGTCAAAGCCAGCCACCAAACAATCTACTGCTTGAATCCCTGTGATAATCTCTCTTGTGAAACAAACAAACATGCACACTATGTATTACAATTGAGGAGTTCAAAACGTGAAATATGCACATGTATGCATTTGGCTGGGATAATCCTGAAGGAGTAAGGTTTACATGGAGGACTTCAGGCAGAGAAGACAGTTTAGCTAACCTAGCAGGAATGCTACATTATACATGGTATATAGAAGTACATGCTTATATATCAAAGCCATGATTCTTTACCCTTTACAACAACCTGTAAGAACTACAAAGTGGCCTGACTTGTATATTTCCTGCTTGCTTAACCTCACCAATACCCCCTCTCCCCTGGGATCAGAATTGTGACAGAGGAGTGGGAAATGTTGTTCTGTAAGCAGAACTGGAACAAAGTTCCACTCAGCATCAGTACGAGTAGAGTCCATGTGTTATCGTCACCAATACCACGGGTGCTGTGAGTGTACATTAACTCAGTCATGAGCAAAGTGCATCCTTGCATCCAGTTTGATGCCAGAACAGTAGCTTGCACACCTCCACCAGAACGAAACAGCTGGGAGTCATAGAGGCACACAGTTACATTCTCAAGTCTAGAAGATCACTTGCATTAGGCAAGCTTGCAGGTCATATTCTTTAAAGCTGCCTATTTACTAAGTCACAGGTAAACATCTCCTGACTGCTAATTACAAAATAATCAACGCAACACTGTGTACTGTTTGCACCACGATCAATCAATATTCCTTTTCAGGGATGGATGAAGGAGGAAAACAGGATAAAGTGCAATTTACTTTTGGCACCTTCTCTGCACTGGATTGTAATAAAACAGTGTGACATTGGCTAGCAGTCTATGGGAAAATTTCCATTTTGACTTACCAAATTGATAATGAAAAATTGTTCTGTGTTACCACATGTCCAAAATATGCCCATGTGATCTTCTGACGACTTTCCAAATGTTAAGCAAATACAGACGAGCTGCTCCATTCCCAAATAATAAACTATATTTGAACTATGCTATTCCAAAATAGTTTCTCAATATTGTTTTACCTTGCACAAAAGAAACTTACAGAAGCTATTTTTAATACATTTATAAAGCCTCTTTGTCCATCAGAAATCCATGTATGTCTTCCATGTTGAACGTAACGTATTACTTCCAACAGGCATATGAAGGTGGATGATGTTACAACCTTAAGATGATGTCTGGATGTGGACATTGAGGAAGGAGGATTGGCTGTGGGATTGAATCATGGTATATGGTGGACGAGTTGTATTATGTCTCTATGACTATTAGTTAGTATGTGCTATTATTATGTTTGTGATTGATGTACTTCGCCTAGAAGGTTGTTGATAGAGTGGAATATATAAGTTTTTAAATAAATAACTTACATTAGCCCATAGTCTTGCATTTGGATGTCCCCTTCTATCTTTCTTCACTCATTACCCACTATATTCCTTCTTTGTTTGCTCACCATCTCACTACCCCACCTGTCTACTGTTTTAGAATAGAATCAACCTGCCACTCTACCTTCCTTTCTATTGCCCCATCGTTCTGGAACTCCATGCTCCCTGATATTCATGACGTACAACCTTATTATAAATTTAGAACTCTACTGAAGACACACCTTTTCACCCAGCATTCCCTGTGGATGCTGAGACCCGGCTGGACTAGCAGGTTCTTGGTTTCTGTTTTCTTTCCTCCCTGTTTTACAATTTGGTTTGGTTCTCTATCCTTGCTATATCTGTCCTATTGATTTTGTAGTTATTTTCAAATTGTATTTAAATTATTTTAAATGTAAACTACTTTGATTTTGTCTGAAAGGCGGTATATCAAATTTTAAATCAACACACACAAAGCAGGCTGCACCAAAACCAGTCAACTTGTGGTGCTTACTGCAACTTCCTGAGAACAGAGGAAAAAACATGAACAAAAAAGCTTCAAGACTAACAGTACAGAGTGGACATACTAAGCACGAACAGAAGCCCAGCAAAACCAACTACACCAGAGTCCTTCAGTGCAAAGGGTGGGGCAGTGGTGGCCTCTAGCATCATTCTGTTTTTTTTTTTTTTTGTTTCCACTACTCTATGCCTCCCTATCCAAGCTCACGAAAGAAAAGATTAAACTACAAGAGACCGCAGAAAGAGGAAGACAGGTGATATCTGGAATAGCTAAGAGAAGCCAGAAAAGCTGTCAGGAAAGCAAGGATGCAAATGGATGAAAAAATAGCCAATGGGTAAAATTGGGGGGGGGGGGGGGGGGGGGGGGAGGAACAAGACATTTTTAAATATATGTTAGTGATAAGAGAAAGTGCAAAAGTGGCATTGTGAGACTCAAAGGTGAAGGGGAGGAATATGTAGAAGCTGATAAAGATAAGGTGGAATTGATTAACAAACATTTCTGTTCTGTTTTCACAGTTGAAGAGAGGGGTGGTAGTACCCGAATAATTTTCTGCAGACTGTGCTCATGAGGAGCTGGCTAACTAAAGGTGGATAAAGTGATGGAGCCAAGTGGCATACATCTGAGGGTACTAAAGGGACTTAGGGAAGTTCTAGTGGCTCCGCTGGCTGACCTTTTCAATGCTTCACTAGAGTCGGGAGTGGTCCATCGCCACAAAAGTGGAAGTAAGGACGAGGCTGGGAACTACCGGCCAGTAAGTCTGACTTCTAGGTTAAGAACTACAGGCCAATAAGTCCAACTTCTGTGGTAAGTAAATTAAAGGAAATGCTTTTAAAACAGAGAACAGTAAAGTTTTTAGAATCCAATGGATTATAGGACCCGAGGCAATATGGTTTCACTACTAGAGGAAGGTCAAACCTGAGTAACTTCTTTGACTGGGTGACCAGAAAGTTGGATTGAGGGAGAGTGCTAGATGTGGTGCATTTAGATTTTAGGAAAGCCATTGACACTGTTCCGCATAGATGGCTAATGAATGAACTGACTGCCCTCAGTATGGGCCCTAAAGTGACTGACTGGGTTAAGAACTGGTTGAGTGGAAGGCGACAGAGGGTAGTGGTAAATGGAGCTCATTCTGAGGAAAAGGATGTGACCAGTGGTGTGCCGCAAGGTTTGGTTCTTGGGCCAGTTCTTTCTTGGAAGCAATATTGCTGAAGGGCTGTCTGATAAGGTCTGAATCTTTGCGGATCATACCAAAATCTGCAATAGGGTAGACACACCTGATGGTGTGGATAACATGAGGAAGGACTTAGTGAAGCTAGGGGAATGGTCTGGAATTTGGCAGCTTAGATTCAATGCTAAAAAATGCAGGGGGTGAAGAACTTTTGTGCACTAAAGAGAAGCGATACTTGGGTGTGACTGTATGTGATAATCTTCATGTGGTCAAACAGGTAAAAAAAAGGCAACAGCGAAAGCTAGAAGGATGCTTGGGTGCATAGGGAGAGGAATGGCCAATAGCAAAAAGGAGGTGATGATGCCCCCTATAAGACTCTGGTGAGACCTCATTTAGAATAGTGTGTACAATTCTGGAATCCACACCTTCAAAAAGATATAAACAGGATAGAGTCAGTCCAGAAGGTGGCTACTAAAATTTTCAGTGGTCTTCATGATAAAGCATATGGGAAAAAAGATCTCAATCTTTAGAAGGCGGGAGAGGGGAGATATGATAGAGAAATTAAATACTTATACGACATATATGCTGAGGAGATGAGTCTCTTAATTGAATGGAAGCTCTGGAACAAGGGGGCATAGGATGAAGGTGAAAGTGATAGACTCAGAAGTAACATGAGGAAATACTTCTTTAAGAAAAAAGTGGTGAATTTGTGGAACAGCCTTCCCAGTGGAAGTGATGGAGATGAAAACAGTATTTGAATTCAAGAGAGCTTGAGACATGTACATAGATCTCTAAGGGCGTGAGAAGAGAAGAGATAGCATGGATGGGCAGACTGGATAGGCCATATGGTCTTTATCTGCCTATATTCTTCTATGTTTTATGTATGGAAGGATGGGCTGTATGCAAGAAGGGCAAGGAACTTCAGTAGATGAAAAGGATGAATTTGGAAATACCCACCTCCTTGAGGTTAGTCCCCAGTGAAATGTTTGAAGGCAGGCTGGTGAAGTGGATGTCACTGACACAAACCGGTCAGCATTGCTGTGGTCCCATATGAGAAGATATTTGGTGGCTCCTCTTCAGCTCATTTGGATCCCAAGTGGCCCTGACTTAAAAATTAAAGAAGACCACTGAACTATACAAACTATAAGTGATTTTTCTGTTTCTAAAGCACTGCAGTGGGACTGTCAACTGATCAATATGATTACACCATCAAACGCAATTTTCAGACTCAAAATACAAGAGGAAGAAAATCACGGGGCAAATTGTTCCAAGTTGTCTCCCTGTGTAACACTGCTGAACCTAGAATTGCAGGCTTTCTTAACAAACGTGGCAATAAGGCTGTTTTTATTTTTTTGCCTGTCTAAGGACAGGAGACAGACAATTATGTTTATGAGAATAGGCGGTCGGTTACTCAGCTGTTTGAGGAGGCTAAAGTGGGAGGAGCTATGGCACGGTCTTGGTCCATAATTGTCTGAGAGTATATATTAAAGAATAAAAGTCAATCCAAATCATAAAGTTAGATGAAAGCAGTGTGTGTGTTGGTGTGTGTGTGTGATATAACCTCAATGCCTTAAAGCAAAGCCTTTAAACACAATTTCATCACTAGATCATAATTTTAGTGAAAAATGTGACTATTCAGTGACACTTTAGTGATATCAAATCAAATATTTTTTCCATAATTTTTCAGCTTCCAGTACAATTCAATTCAAATAAACTTATCTTATGAATTCCCTCTTTGACATGCTAGACCAGCGTGCAAATATGTCAACGGTGGCCCTTCCCATACAGTGAGACTGAAAGCCAATGAGTGAGGTTCTATTCTGTATAAATGTGAGAACCAAGGAAGGGCTGCTGGCTACTCTTATTGATGAGAAAAAGGCGTTTGACAAGGTACCTCATGAAAGGCTACAGAGGAAATTGGAGGGTCATGGGATAGGAGGAAATGTCCTATTGTGGATTAAAAACTGGTTGAAGGAAAGGAGACAGAGAGTGGGGATAAATGGGCAGTATTCACAATGGAGAAGGGTAGTTAGTGGGGTTCCTCAGGGGTCTGTGCTAGGACCGCTGCTTTTTAACATATTTATAAATGATTTAGAGATGGGAGTAACTAGTGAGGTAATTAAATTTGCTGATGACACAAAGCTATTCAAAGTCGTTAACTCGCGACAGGATTGTGAAAAATTACAAGAGGACCTTACGAGACTGGGAGACTGGGTGGCTAAATGGCAGATGACGTTTAATGTGAGCAAGTGCAAGGTGATGCATGTGGGAAAAAAGAACCCGAATTATAGTTACGTCATGTAAGGTTCCACGTTAGGAGTTACGGACCAAGAAAGGGATCTGGGTGTTGTCGTCGATAATACACTGAAACCTTCTGCTCAGTGTGCTGCTGCGGCTAGGAAAGCGAATAAAATGTGGGGTATTATTAGGAAAGGTATGGAAAACAGGTGTGAGGATGTTATAATGCCGTTGTATCGCTCCATGGTGCGACCAAACCTTGAGTATTGTGTTCAATTCTGGTCGCCACATCTCAAGAAAGATATAGTAGAATTGGAAAAGGTACAGCGTAGGGCGACTAAAATGATAGCGGGGATAGGACGACTTCCCTATGAAGAAAGACTAAGGAGGCTAGGGCTTTTCAGTTTGGAGAAGAGACGGCTGAGAGGAGACATGATAGAGGTATATAAAATAATGAGTGGAATGGAACAGGTGGATGTGAAGCGTCTGTTCACGCTTTCCAAAAATACTAGGACTAGGGGGCATGCGATGAAACTACAGTCTAGTAAATTTAAAACAAATCGGAGAAAAGGTTTCTTCACCCAACACATAAATAAACTCTGGAATTCGTTGCCGAAGAATGTGGTGAAGGCGGTTAGGTTAGCAGAATTTAAAAAGGGGTTAGACGGTTTCCTAAAGGACAAGTCCATAAACTACCACTACTAAATGGACTTGGGAAAAATCCACAATTGCAGGAATAACATGTATAGAATGTTTGTACGTTTGGGAAGTTTGCCAGGTGCCCTTGGCCTGGATTGGCCGCTGTCGAGGACAGGATGCTGGGCTCGATGGACCCTTGGTCTTTTCCCAGTGTGGCATTACTTATGTAGGAACGACTTCATGTGCACCTAAAAATCGATCTCTGCCTCATAAGTGACATGCTTATTTTAAACTCAATCATTTTAAGCACTTACCAACACTATCTATGGAAACAATTCAACTGTATTTAAATATCCCTCAAGAGGCAGTGTTCCATATTTTAAACCTGATCACATAAAAAAAACAATCACCTCAACACACATCAGATCCTGCAAAATTGTGTAAAACTACATCTGATGTTAAGACAAACTAAAAGTTTTGATGTCACTTCAGTAAGGTCAACACACAATCCCTCCACTGCAAAACACTGTTCAAAAACTTGTGCAAAAATACATTCAGAAACTTAGCATATAATAACAGCACTAACGCCTAGGACTCAAAGAGCAAACCATCTTATGCTTGAAAAGACAGCACTACAAATATTACACCGGACCCTAAAACACCATCTAGTGAAAAAGCAAAACAAACAGGACTACAAGATCTCTACAAAGACACTACATGTTAGCAGAATATCACACCTTGGCCACAGAATCAAAACACAGACACTCAACAAATGAGAGACAAGGGTCCAGTAACAGAGATATGAAGGTAAAAAAACTGAACTGGAAACCTCAAAAAGTCAGATTCTACATGTAGAGCAGTATTAGGAAAAACAGAAACTGAAATACAAAATATCAGAGATGTGCATTTCCAAAAGCTGAAACATTCCAATTATAAAATTCAGAATAAAAACATTTAACATAGTAACATAGTAGATGACGGCAGAAAAAGACCTGCACGGTCCATCTAGTCTGCCCAACAAGATAAACTCATATGTGCTACTTCTTGTGTATACCTTACCTTGATTTTTGTATCTGCCATTTTCAGGACACAGACCGTAGAAGTCTTGCCCAGAACTAGCCCCACCACCCAAAACACCAGCCCCGCCTCCCAATCTCGGCTAAGCTTCTGAGGATCCATTCCTTCTGCACAGGATTCCTTTATGTTTATCCCATGCATGCTTGAATTCCGCTACCGTTTTCATCTCCACCACCTCCCTCCCGCGGGAGGGCATTTCAGTATCTACCACTCTCTCTGTGAAAAAATACTTCCTGACATTTTTCTTGAGTCTGCCCCCCCTTCACTCTCATATCAGGTCCTCTCGTTCTACCGCCCTCCCATCTCCGGAAAAGGTTCGTTTGCGGATTAATACCTTTCAAATATTTGAACGTCTGTATCATATCACCCCTGTTTCTCCTTTCCTCCAGGGTATACATGTTCAGGTCCGCAAGTCTCTCCTCATGTAACGCAAATCCCATACCATTCTCGTGGATTTTCTTTGCACCGCTTCCATTTTTTTACATCCTTAGCAAGGTACGGCCTCCAGAACTGAACACAATACTCCAGGTCGGGCCTCACCAACGACTTATACAGGGGCATCAACACCTCTTTTCTTCTGCTGGTCACACCTCTCTCTATACAGCCTAGCAACCTTCTGGCTACGGCCACCGCCTTGTCACACTGTTTCGTCGCCTTCAGATCCTCAGATACTATCACCCCAAGATCCCTCTCCCCGTCCGTAACTATCAGACTCTCCCCGCCTAACACATACTTCTCCCGTGGATTTCTACTCCCTAAGTGCATCATTTTGCATTTCTTCGCATTGAATTTTAATTGCCAAACCTTAGATCATTGTTCTAGTTTCTGCAGATCCTTTTTCATCTTTTCCACTCCCTCCCCGGTGTCAACTCTGTTGCAAATCTTAGTATGGTCCACAAACAGACAAACTTTACCTTCTAACCCTTCGGCAATGTCACTCACAAATATATTGAACAGAATAGGCCAGCACCGATCCCTGAGGCACTTCACTACTCACCTTCCCCTCCTCTGAGCGAATTCCATTAACCACCACCCTCTGGTTTCTGTCTGTCAACCAGTTCCTAATCCATTTGTTCTACCTTTGTTGTGTGAGCACTTTATTTTTCTGTTTGCTTTCATCCCAGTGTCTTTTCTGCTCTTCTGTTACTTTCTGTCTTGGCAGGGTCTCCTGTCCATTTGAGATTTCTCCTCTCTCCATGTGATTCTCACTTTGATGGGAAGCCAATGTAATTTGATTAATAAAGGGGAGGCACATTCAAAACGAGAGATTTTGTATATGAACCTGGCTGCAGTGCTTTGAGCTGTTTGGAGTTTTTTCAACAAGTACTCCTTACAGCCAGCACATATGGCATTACAGTAGTTGAATTGGGATACTGTTAATGATTGTAACAATAGTCTGAATGCTTCTGGTAAGAAATAGGGTTTGATCCTTTTTAGTTTCCAAAGAGACCTGAAAGATTTTGTGATTACGGAGGTTATCAATAGAAATCAAACAAAATAAAACATGGAAAAGAAAATAAGATGATACCTTTTTTATTGGACATAATACATTCCTTGATTAGCTTTCAAAAGTTGCCCTTCTTCGTCAGATCGGAAATAAGCAAATGTGTTAGTTGATAGTATATATAAGTGAAGCATCAAAGCATTTCAATGACAGTCTAGCAAGGTGGGGGTGGGCAGGAGGTATGCATGGGGACATCAAAGCAATTCATTTCATTGATAGTCTAACAGGATGGGTGTGGGTAGGTGAGAGGAGACTGAAACACAGAAATACAACTTTATGGTTTATAATGGGCTAGAAAACCCAGATCCTTGTTAAGTCCTGTCTGTTGGGTGTCAAAATATTCAATCATTCTGACTTCAAAGGTCTTACGTTCCTGTATTGTTTTAAAGTTACCCTTCAGGATTCTTACTGTGAAATCACTGGTGCAGTGTCCTGGGCCTGTAAAGTGTTGGCCCACAGGGGTGGGAATCTGACTGGCACCAGCTTTCTTCATGTTGTGTCTACGTAAATTAAATCTTGTCTTAAGCATCTGGCCTGTTTCTCCAATATAGCATCCTTCGTTACATTTTTTACACTGAATGATATATACCACATTGGAAGATAAGCATGTGAAAGATTCCTTTATGTTGGATGTTTTTCCTTTGTGAATGACTGTGGGGTCCTGTGAAATGTTTTGGCATAGCTTGCAGCTGGATATGTTACAGGGAACGTGCCCTTTCTTTTTCAGTCTGTGTTGGGAGTTTACTTCTGATTAGCTTGTGTTTTAAGTTGAGTGGCTGTCGGAAGGCCAGCACTGTTGGGGATGGGAATATCTCTTTCAGTAATTCATCCTCCTTGCGTAGAGGCTGTAGGTCTCTTATGATTTTCCTCAGTTTCTCCAGCTCTGGGTTGTATGTAACTACAAGGGGGATTCTGTCTGTGGCTTTCTTTTCTTTGTACTGTAGCTGATTTTCCCTGGGTGTTTTAAGGGAGGCGGCAATATTCCTGGAGATTATTTCGGGGTTGTAGCCTGTTTGAAAAATGTGGTCAGGATTTCAAGGTGCTTGTCTCTATCCCCTGGGTCAGAGCAGATACGGTGATATCTTGTGGCTTGGAAACTTGAGTATCAAATGTTAAACGTTTGGTTATAATTATATCTAGAATTTTCAGATTGTTGTCAATGCGGAATGAAGTGTTGTCAGTTGTGAAACTGTTGTAGTTGGTTTGCTCAAATAGGTTGGTAATGACCATGAATTTAGTTTTTTCTTTATTTAGCTTTAGTTTGGATTCTGAGCCCCAGGTTTCCATCAAATTTAAGCCATTTTGCCTTTTAGAAGATGCCTTGAATGTTCTTTTTGAAGGTTATGTATAAGGTAACATCGTCAGCATATTTGAATGTTTTGAATCCTGCTATTTCTAGCCTGCTACCCAGTGGTGACATCATTACATTAAACAGAATGGGCGATAGTGGAGAGCCCTGACGGACGCTAAAGTCCGGTGACCAAGGAGAGGATAAGGTTCCTTTCATTTTCACGTTGCAAGATCTTGATTTCAGGAATCCTTGAAACCATTTGTGGACTGCGTCACATATACCAAAGTTGTCTAGTATGTTTAGTAGGATATTATGATCTACTACATCAAATGTGCTTTAGATCTACTACATCAAATGTGCTTTATTTATCAAACTGCATTATTAAAATCTTAAACCCTATGATAATTTCTTTTCTGAGATTTGATACTAGGGTAGTAAGGACAGTCTCGGTCCTATAGCATGGTCTGATTGCGATTTGTGTAGTAGGGAGAAATGAGAAAGGTAGTCCATAGTTTGTGCTGCTACTATTCCATCACCTTTATCATCAAAGGAGTGGAGGCTACTGGTCTGTGGTCTGTTACATCAGTTATGGTGATTGAATTGTTTTTTTGGTATTGGTGTTAGTATAATACCTGAATATATGTAAACCGCTTTGAATGTAGTTGCAAAAACCTCAGAAAGGCGGTATAACAAGTCCCATTTCCCTTCCCTATAATAGAACCTTTATTATCAGAGAAAGTGCCGTGGAACAGTAGGAAGGAGATATGCTGCTGAAGCAGGTTGATGAATATATTAGGAGCTTCCTTCAAGTAACTAGGACAAGGATCTAGTATGCATTGTGAGTTTGAATATTTTAGGAGGTAATGTTTTACTGTGTCATGGGTTGGTAGTTGGAAGGAAGATCAGAGTCTGTTGGTGGCTATTCCTGTATGTTTGTCTGACTGTTTTTCGTAAATATCTTGATGGTTGACTTTTAATTTGAGGACTCCTCTGATTTTAACTATTTTTTTGTTCAAAAAAAGTAGCCAGTTGCTCTGCTGTTGGTGGAGACTAATTGTGGTTATTTCTTTTGTGGTAAATAGGCTTTTTATCAGATTGACATGTTTACTGGTATTAAGGAAATTAACACAGATTATTTTGTTATAGTATTGAGCTTTTGCAATTTTGATCTCATTTTATGTGTTTTGATGGCAATTTTCCAAGTTAATTTGTTTTCGTTTGATTTGTCTTTAGCCCATTTTCTTTCCAGTTTTCTACATTTCCTTTTCAAAAGAAGGATAGATTGATTAAATCAAGGTGAAATTTTCTGGGTTGGTTTGGATGTAGATTTGAGGGGAGCTATGTTATTTAAGACATTTTTGCATAGGTCATCCCATTTAATCGTTAAATTGTTATTGTCTGCTGGAGGAAGAGCAGGATCGTTCAAGACGTTAGACTAGAAGGTTGTGGTATTTATTTTTCCCCTAGTTTTGTGAGGAGTCGTAGTTCCCTCCAATAGAGGGAGAACTCGAGTTTATTGTGATTTGACCAGGGAGTTTGAGTCCAAGTATGGTTACTTAGAGGAAAGTTGTTGTTGTTTGTAAATTTATATGCTAATAGGTCAAGTAAGTGACCGTTATTGTGAGATGTATGGCTGAATGGTTGTGTGAGTTGCAAGTTTAAAAAGTATTACTGTCATTCTGATTATCTGGGTGCAAATTGATGTCCTCTATTAATAGGACATTATCATATTTAGTGCATATGTTAGCTACAAATTCAGTGAAGATATTTTCTGTTGATTGCCACCTCCCTGGTGGGCAGTAAAAAAGGATGATGCAGATAGGATCAGATAGAGTGTCATTATTGATTTAGCAAGCAATTGTTTTGAGAGTAGGGGAGTTAATATGAGAAATCAGTTCTACTTTGAAAAAGGATTCATATATTTTGGCAATGCCTCCTCCTTTTTACCCTTTTCTAGCTTGGTGAAGAATTTTCTAACTTGGGGGCATAGGTCACATACCCATCTTGGGGCCAATTTCTCTCCTCATCTCTTCCCCCCCCCACCCCCCCACAGTTTAATCTCTCTCCCTCCTGGGTCCAGTATCTCTCCTTCCTCTTCTATCTAGCATCTTTTCCCCTCTCTTCACCTCTCTCAGTCTCTTTCCTTCTACTCCCCCACTGGTACAGCATCCCTCCTTCTCCAGGGTCCAGCACCTCTGTCTACCTCTCCTTCCTGGCCCAGCACTCTTTCCTGTCTATACCTCCCTCCTTTCCCCCTCCCATACAGCAGAGGAGCATTTCTCACTCACGGGTCCAGCACACTTCTCTTTCTATTTCTCTCCTCCTTCCTGGTCCAGCAGAGTACACTTCTCACTTTCTGGGTCCAGAACCTCCTCTCTCCCACAGGTGTAAGCATCTCTCCTTCTCCCTCCCCACAGCCCTTCTACCTTGCCTTGATTGCTGCTGGTAGCAGAACAGCAGTGATTAAAGCAGGGCTGACTTGAGGCCTCAGCCTGTCCTGGGACGTGTCCCACCCTCAAGGAAACAGGAAGTTATATTAGAGGAGGACAGGACACGTCCCAGGGAAGGCCAAGGCCCCGCGTTAGGTCTGCTTTAATTGCTGCAGTGCTGCTAACGGCAGCCAGCAAGGCAAAGTAGAAGGAGTGTGGAGGGGGGGAAAGAGAGGAGAGAGATGCCTGTATTTGGAACGACCTTGACATAGCCAGGATAGTGCCTAGTGTGAAAGGTGTTGGAGTTAGAGTCCGGGGGGGGGGGGGGGGGGGCCTAGACATACCAATCTTCATATACAGGAGGTTGTTGGTTGCTGTGGTGGGTCTACCGGGTGCAAGGGCTGATGCAGGTTTTTTTGTTTTTTTTAAATTTCTGAAGGTTGTGTTTGCAACCGGGGAATGTTAGCCTCCCTAAGTCTCTTATGCAGTGTGCCTATGTTTATTAGGCTCTTGATATACCACTTAAAAAAAAAAAAATCAAAGTGGTTTACAAACTAAACAGAAAAAAGTAGAAATGGGATGTATGGCTCTTTTTTGCAGATAAAAGCTATTGTCAGTGTTGGGTGGTACATCAGAAGTGTAGCCAGGTTGATAAGACAGACAAAAAAAAAATAAACAAAACCCCAAGAATATCATGTCATCTGATAGGGGTATGCAAACTTTCTGTAAAAGCAAGAACAATTTATACTGAAAAGCTCCATTCAGCACATGCTGGAGAACTGAATTTCTTTTAAAGTTTCTAAAATAAACATTAAAATCTTTCAACTCATGACTCAGAAAAAAACAGAACACAACCATCTCAGCTGGCTGCAAAGAAGATATTATCTAGTAAAAAAGTATACAGCATGGGAATAGGGAAATTAATGATTCCCTTTCATCAGCACAGCCATCTGGGTAACTGCTCACTCTAAGTACATTTACCACCAAAATAGCTGACATTTGTGGTCACCAAATCACCAAATGGAATGATTAATTATGAGTAATTTCTGAGGAAAGGGGAGGATGAATAAGGGCATTCAGTAGACAATGAGGCGAAGAAAAGTATAGTACTTGATGATGGAGCACAGAGAATACAGAACATTGTGAGGTGAATAATGACTGAGTAGAAGATGGAGTGTTTGGTGAGAAAAAGGAAGCTGGGAAGCACAGTATATAGGGAGGGCAGATTGAATATGGGAGAAGGGCTGAGTAAAGGCTTAACAAGGAAATATTTCCTTTCCTTACTTTCTCTTTCCTCTTCCCCCTGTCCAGCATCTTCCCCTTTGCTTCCCACCATCCCCTTCCCTTGTTACTGCTGCTGGCATGTTGTATCTACCTGGGATTGCAGTAGCAGTAAGACACAGTTGAGCATGTACATACACTCAAAGGTCTTGCATTAAGGCCATTTCCCTCTGATGCAAACTTATTGTTGCTTTGGAGGACAGGATATGAAAGGCCTTAAGTGCACACATGTACTGAAAGCTCCCACAGTGACTATCTTTTAGTGCTGGTTTAGGATCTCCCGTCTTCTAATTTTCCTCCTATTGCTGATACCTAGTTCACCTAGTGCTACAGCTGGCCTTGGGGCAGAACCAGTCTATATTTGCCCCCCCCCCCCCCATTTATAGGAATTTATTAACTGCCTTTATGAAGAGATTCATCCAAGTGAGGTCTTGCCTTAGCAATCAGTTAAAATGTTCTGAAAGAGTTAAGAAACATGTGGACAAGGATTAGTCAGTGGATAGAGTATCTGGATTTTCAGAAGACATTTGACAAACTCCACGAAAGGCATACAGGAAGGATAGGAAGCAATATCTTATTGTGGATCAGTAACTGGCTAAAAGATAAAAAAAAACAGAATATCATGCCTGTCAATGGTGAAAAAGACAGTGAAGTGTCCAAGGATCTGTACTGGGACTGATGCTTTTCAATATATTTATAAATCACCAGGAAAAGGAAGTGATGAGTGATCACATTTGTCATTGACACAGCTGATTATAAAGAACTGCAAGAGGAGCTGGTGAGACTGGGGGACTCAGTGTCTAAATGGCAGATGAAATTTAGAGCTTAATTACTTTTGGACAGCAAAAGGTTACTAACCAACACTATGAAAATAAAATTTGCTCTATTGATGGGTTAACATTTAAAGAACAAAGCCTCAACTGCTCCTCGGTCTTTCTGAACAATTCTTTCAAATCCTCAGCTCAGAGTGGAACAGTGCATCAAAAAAGCAAAGAATATGTCAGGAACTACTTGAAAAGGGGGTGGAAAATAAAACAGATTAACACAATGCCTCTGCACAGATTCACAGTATGACAGCACTTTGAATACTTCTACTACTACTACTTAACATTTCTAAAGCGCTACTAGGGTTACGCAGCGCTGGTTGCAACATCTCAAACAAACAAACAAACAAGATAGAACTAAAAAAAAAAAAAGTTCAGGTAAAGATGACTGAAATGATTGACAGGATAAATGTCTTTCCTACATGGAAAGGTTCAACAGGTTAGATCTCTGCAGCCTGGGAGGAGATTTGATAAAGATCTATATAACCACACTTTAAGTGGAATAATAAATAGGAAATGGTTTTTACCCCTTCATAAAGCATAACTAGGGGAAACTCCATGAAGCTAATAAAGTAGCACTGTAAAACAAACTAATGACAAATATGGTTTCCAGAGGACATGGTGAAAGTGGTTAACATAGCTGGGTTTAAAGAAAGTTTGGAGAAACCCTAGGAGGAAAAGTCCATAACTGTCTGTGTGGTTTACTATCTGATCGGGAAAAACCTGATAAAGAGAGACACTGAATTAGAAAATGGGCCAGCAAGGGTTCTAGAAAAATAAGCCCTGACCCCTCCCCCCCCCAAAAAAAATACCCAGACAAATGCTTTTCAATGGGAGGAGTTACGTGACCCCCGGCGCGGAGATTGGAAGGCAGAGGCGGGGCTGGTGGTTGGGAGGCGGGGCTAGTGCTGGGCAGACTTATACGGTCTGTGCCCTGAAAAAGACAGATACAAATCAAGGTAAGGTATACACAAAAAGTAGCACATATGAGTTATCTTGTTGGGCAGACTGGATGGACCGTGCAGGTCTTTTTCTGCCATCATCTACTATGTTACTATGTATGAGTTCCACTTACTGTAGAACAGAAACTTACATACAGAAAAATACAGCAGTTAGGGAATTCTTCCTTTCAAATTGCCTCTCCCTATTCTCCCCTCCCCCAAATTACCCCCCTCCACAAACTACTCCACCCTTGCCACCCTGCAAAATGCCCCAACATCTAAATTACCTCCCCACAACTGCCCCAACCCCTCACAAACTTCACCCACCTCCAAGAATTAACCCTCCCAATTGCTCCAGCATCCAGCACCATGCAAACCGCCGTAGCCTCCAGAAATTACCCCAATTGCAACACCCCCAAAACGTGCAACTAGTTTCTGCAACTTTACCATTTATCCCACAAACTGTCCCACCTTCAAAAACTACTCGCTCAAATGCTACATCATTCCATGAACTGCCCCACCCCAAAATTTACACCCTGCAACTGCACCACTTCCCTGCAATCTGCCCCCACAAAAATTGCCCTCCCAGACAAGCTGCGTATATGAAAGCAGTAGATGTAGCCCTTTTGGGTTTTGCAAGCACAAAAGTGTTTTTTTTTTTTTTTTGGATGGACAGACCTGTGTTGGGGCTCCCTGCCTCCCCGCTGCTAGGAAAAAGTGTGAAAAGCCTTGAATATTCTCTCTGCTGCTCTGGGCTCTGAGGAATCAGCATCAGGGCTTGGTTCAAGCCCCAGCTGTTCCTGCTGCTTCCTCCTACTGGACGGCTGACACCCTGGACCACCCATCACCCTGAAGATGGATTCTCATTGGCTGGCTACTGTCCTAACTCCTCCTCCCTGCAGGGCTTCCTTCATGACATCACTCTAGAGCTGTGAGCTGACTGGATCCAAACTTCCTGGTGTCCCCCTACAGTAATGAGTGGGTGGGACATCCCAGGCTGACACTGTCCAATTGGTTTAGCCCCTCTCTGTTGTGCTTCTAAGCATGGAAGATGCTGTTTCCCGCTTGTCTTCCTTGCATTTTTGGTAAGTCACCATTACCTTTATGCTTTACATTTAATGCCCCCCCTCCATTTCTTGCCAGTAAAATGTCATTTGAAAAAAAGTATCAAGGCACGGCTTTCATACAGGCAAAGAAGCTGTGTGTAAGCCGGTGTACTTTTTTTTCTTTTTGTGCTCCATCTTCCCTGCCTTGTTTCTCCCCTTCTACTTGTGACAATGAAGAACCCACAGCTCCAGATCTCCCTTTAAAATTTCCACGGTAAAGGTAGGGACTGCTTTTGTGCATGGGGTCGGAAATAGCTGTGCATCGCCTTGCATGCACATTATAATAGTAATTAGCATCGCCTTGCATGCACATTATAATAGTAATTAGCTCATTATAATAGCTTTGCATTCCGTTTTCATTAGCTGCTACCGTGACAGGAAAATGGCTTGGAGAACCCTTTTTGTGCATGTCTCGTTTTACTACTTGCTCGCTAAACCGGCTAGAACTAGTTTAAAAACCACGTTGCTGGCTCGTTAGGTTTAGTGCACCTGGCTCTTAGTTAAACCAAAAGATGCTTGGGAGTTTCAAATATTTGACACTTCATGGTCCTAAATGACATTTCAGTGTCATCTTTTTCAAGGCCCACAAATCTTACGCAGTCTCTAAGAGCACTGGTAATAGACAACTTAACTGCTTATCAAGGACAATTTGAAGCTGATGGCTTTCATTTTTTTTATTTTTTTGCTACTGGAAGGAAAACAGCTGAAATGAAATCAAAAGATGAAATTGTGACAAAAATATAAAAGTCTGACTCAGGTCACTGAAAAGGTTTAACAACGATGAAAACAAAAGTATGCTGGAGCTTGGTAACTGTTTAAAAAAAACATAGAAAACCCACCAAATAATGTTCCGAGGTTGTTAAGAGGGAGGAGATGAATGAATGCCAGAAACCAAAGCAAAATATTTGAAAAGAGAGAAAGGTGAAATGCGTCTGATCATGTCCACAGACACAAAAGGATAGAGGAGTCCTACATAATGGCAGCAGTTCAGGAAGTCTCTTGCAGCTCGTTAAGCTGTTTAAGATTTCTACAGTTTAGTAATATTATTATTATTAGCATTTGTATAGCGCTACCAGATGCACGCAGCTGTGAATCGGCACCACTGGACAACATTGCCCATCAGTATGGTTGATTCATATGACTTGTCTAGGGGGGAAATCTATAGCAAATAAGTTAAATTACAGTGATCCCTCTTTAAACCAATAGTAACATACTCAGCATATATGCTGTCTAGCAGGATCTAGACAGTGCAAGATTTACTGCGGAGAACATGACTACGGTTTGTTATAAAGGACCACTCATGTTATGTCATGTCAATGACTTAGCATGGGCAATCTGCGTAATCCTGTTTTCTCAAATGTGTGGAAGCTAAAACAAGTGCCAGACATCTGCGTGCATGAGCAGATGTTGCATTAGTTCCACCATTAAACTTCTATTTCTTAACTTAGCTCCAAACCAGAAAGTCAGAGTCCATTTGCCGTCAGAGTATAAACTATGATCAGGATGAAGAGAGAAAATATCTTCCCAGACATAAGACTCAAAAACATGGTTTAATTTTGAAAAGGAGCTTTTCCATCTTTCTTTTTCAGCAAACTGTCTGAACCACAATCTCAGAAATTGAAAATCACTCCTTTCCCCATTAATTTCATCTAAATGAGAGGTCATCAAAAGCCAGCTCTAAAAACCTATGCTTTATGTATCTAAACTCATTATTTGTTTAACCACTATTCTTTGTCAGTCAGTTTTTAGAACATTAGGATGGCTCCTCCCTTCATGGAGCAGTAAATCAATTTCAGTTTGTGGTCTGTGTGCCAGAAGTTTGGAAGTATAAAATCTAGAGGATTGTTAGAACTTATTGCTCATTATATGAGTTAATGAGCACAGCAATGCGGATGGGCTGCGATAAAAGCGGAAATGAAAATAGTTATGATAGGGCTGCAATTACTGTTACCACCAGGGTAAATACTTCCACATGACGGAAATAGTTGTACTCTTAATTTTAAAAAAAGGAAAACCTCTTGGATTAACACAATACTAATTACCAAAGGTTGAATGCATAAAGAACACGTGGTTTAACCAACTACAATGTATTATTAACCATGGGACTGATGGGACTGGCAGTGTATAGTGCAGATGACCTAAGTTCAGTTCCTCAGTTTTGCTTCTGAAAAAGTGTCAACACACAAAAGCTCCAATTCTTTACAATGGGTTGTTTCCAAACACTGTTAGAAGCTGAACAACCATAACTTCTGAAGACCAAACAGTTTGTGGATGCTATCTTAAAAGTTACATATTCTCCAAGTTGGGTCTTCCATTTCCTGTACTGGCTATGGATATTGTAGGGGCAGTATTCTAAGTCCTTCCACTCCCTCTTCGCGTGTTCCTCTGTGTGTGGGGGGTAAGTAAAAGACAAGCCACTGCCATTAAGTGTGACACCTAGTAGTCAGGATCAGGGTCCATGATTGCAGGGTTCCAGGAGTACTAGTGCATGGTCCATAGCCATCATTGCAATGACCACACTGCTGAGAAGGGGAAAAGAGGAAAACATTCCTCAGGTAGTTGCAAATGAAGGCTCATGGTGCTAAATTATAACCCCAGTTCTGATGGGAATGGAAGTACAAAAGAACAGGCTGAAACTGCTGGACTGAAAAAAGGTGGTCATATCCCACATCTACCATCAAATTTTCCTTGCTACTAAGAATTTATTAAATGTCATCCAAGCAAGAGGCAGCAGAACCTTTTTGGTTTTGTTTTCCTTGAGAGAGCCAAAAATGCAAGATATGTTCCCCCCCACCCCCATCATCTCTCTAGTTGCTGTTACATAGGATAAAAAAAACTCGTAGAGCTGTGGGACCCTAAAGCCTACCTTGCTCCGGGTGCCTATAACTTAAGATGTCATTGAGAAATGAAATTGAGATACTCCCTCCCCAGGCAACATGGACAGCAGCCGCAGTACATGGACTCAAGTTTATGAAGCTAACTGAAGAGCAAGGCCATATTGGTGATGATATTCTGGTTCCCCTCTACAATTCACTTCTCCTAATCTTGACAATTCTGACTCATACAGCAGTTGGCAAGATTGCTGGTTCTCTATTTGCCAAATGACAAAAATAATGAAGATTTTAGTAGTTATTCCAACCAATATTTCCCTGTTTAAATCAGAGCGCTTGGGTCAAAAGAACTTGTTATAACAAGAAACACACAGACTGAAATAGCACATTTTCTTTCTTTATGGCAAGAAAAACATTACACACAATATTTAAGTTTTTTTTTTTTTTTTTTTTAACTTAAAAGAAAAAATCTATGAAGCTCTTAACTTATAACCACATTTCTACCATAAACTTAAATGCTCAAAAGATAATTCAATGAAACATTTATTTTGAAAACAAAACAAAAACACCCATAATATTCAATTTGGGCTTATAACATAGACATCCTTTAGAAAATAAGGCTATTTGTGACTACGACTTTACCTTCACGTTTGATTTCTTTGAAAAGTTTACAACCACTCCCCAACCGAAGTCTTCATCTTCATTCTTTACCTGAAAATATAAAATAAAAAACATGGGCAATGCAATACTGGTCAAATCCATGGTCTACTAATTTCAGCTTCCGGTAACTGACAACATCCAACCTGGGTCACCTGGAAGTACTCAATTAATAGGGACAGTCATTTCCTGTTGTTCACATTCACCTCTCTGAAGTAAGAGGTTGCGCTCGTCTTCAAGCATACCTTATATTTACTTATTCAGTATTTATATTCCACTAATCAGTTTCAAGGCAGAGTAAAATTAAATTTTTATCCTACTTTCTCAGCAAGTTCAAAGCAGGGGTATAGCATATGGTGAATCATTACTGGTCCTCCAGCAGCTAGTCCCAGCCTTCCTAAACATGACATTTTCCAAGCAATTCCAGTTTTATTGTGCAATGACTGAAAAATAGTTTCTCACATTTTTTAAAAATCTGCTACCAATTAGTTTTATAGCACGTCTCCTAGTCTTAGCCCTTCTTAACTGGAAAGGGAAAACAACCATTCCCTTGCTCCAAACTACTCATGATTTTGTAAACTTTCATCATATCTCCTTGCCAATTGTCCCATTCACCAAGCTACAGAGCCCTAACTTTTCTTTATAACTGACACAATATTTAAGGTATGGAAACCCAATGAATTTCAGATGCATTATGATATATAGCTAAGTTACTTACCTGTAGCAGGAGTTCTCCAAAGACAGCAGGCAAATATTTTCACATGTGGGTGACGTCATCCACAGAGCCCGGTGCGAACACTGCCAAGTGAACTGTCACTTTAAATCTTTGAAGCAGTGTCCCCACCGTGCCTGCATGGGTGCTGTCCTGCCCAACACTTAAGCATGGCAGCAGCAGTATAATACTAAAGCTAAGAAGACAACTCCAAGGGGAGGCGGGAGGGATGTGAAAATATATGCCTGCTGAGAACACCTGCCATAGGTAAGTAACTTAGCTTTCTCCGAGGACAAGCAGGAATATTCTCACATGTGGGATTCATTAGCTACAAGGCTCACAATATAAATTCTTTTTTTTTTTTTTTTTAAATAACTAAGTAGGTAGTGAGCCTGGTGGAAAAAAAGGCCGGGAGGGTGGAATTGACTTTTACATAGTAAAAAGATTCTGCAGGAATGCTTATCTAAACCAGCTATTCAACCTAGAATGCTGCTCCAGACAGTAGTAAGCAGTGAAGGTGTGGATAGAAGACCACGTAGCTAGCTGCCTTGCAAAATTTTTCAATGGAGGTGCACAGTAATCCTTCACCAGTGTGATGTTGCATTTTCATTTGCAACCTGCCTGACTCTTCAGTGAAAGTGCAATATCACTGCAGCTACCCCTACCAGCAGGAACAGTGGAAGAAGATTCCCAAGCAGCTCAAAGCTGCTCAACAGGAATTCTGGCTAGAACAGCACCTGGTCCTGGTGATTTACTAGTATGTACTAATATTTAATTTGACAGTATATTCAAGCATTTCTTCCAGATTCACACGATTTGTATCAGTTCTTCTGAATCATCACCTACACTAAATGGTTCTAGGATTGGTATCTTCCCAACAACCTCTACTGTGAGAATTGAAGCAAAGAACTCAGATTTGCTGTGATGGCATTATTCTCCCTAAGCACCTTTTCTACACCATGAATGTCTAGTGTCCAATTAACCCCCTTGCCTGTACTCAAATGCTCTTAGTAGATTTTGTCTGTTTAAGAAGTGTTTCCTCTTAGCCTTCTTCATATTTTATATTTAGAGGCTCGTTTTCAAAGCACATAGACTTACATAGGTTGCTATATAACTTTGTAAATCTATCTGCTTTTAAAATGAGCACCTTACTTTGCTAGTGCTTATACTCTTTCCTAGTTTTGACAAGAATACATTTGTTCTAGCTACTTTTGTTTCATGAATTGCTATTTGCAAGATAGTCTTTGAAAAACAAAAGTTGATCACAAACTTACAGCATACAAAAATATTGGCTTGCTAATCTTGCCACAATTTTCCTGTAATATTGTATTCCATAGTTTCCCCTTTTAGTACTAATCATCTTTATTTCTCACCTCAGATCTCTACAAATTCTAGGTGCCAGTTTGTAATGGTGCCTAGGATTTCATGACACCGATGTCTGCTATTCAGAATTGGGCTTTTGTGCTGTAGTATTCACTGTGTGGCTCTCAGTAGGGTAAAGACATGCAGTGCAAAGACCCCTGCAGTGCTCTCGTGATTTCCAGTATTCTGATTTTTTTGGGTAAATTAATGCATTTTATAAACAACTATGATGAGAAAATTTCAGTTACAAATCCTTCTATAGTTAGCCAAGCATAAATGGCTTCATAAATAGAAGCACTAGAAATCAGACCCTATATGCAACTAAGCTTACTGTAAAGTTGCACTGGAAGGGCAGATGTTTTCGATACTTGCGGCAGCAATTTTCAATATACAGAGTGCACAAGCAGGAATGTAGGAGGATCGCTCCTGCCCCAGCTCACTACTTGTTCACTAGGGTAATAAGGTAGGCCTGGGAAGGGGCCTACGGTGGATCCGGGAAGGGGGTGTGTGTGCTCTTTACAATGGAGGGAATGAACAGTGGGAATTTCCAGTTGGGGGGGTGGGCTGGGGGCAGAGCTGGCTGCGGCAGGACACCTCAGGAAAGAGAGGGAATGGCACGTGCTGGATGCCACGGGGGAGAGAGAGGATTACTTGAATATAAACCACTGGTTTATATTAGAGTTAACATTACCCCCCCCTTTTTTTAGGGGAAAATGTTCTCTGTTTATATTGCATGGATTTATATTTGAGTATATATGGTAAGTCCTAAATGTCTTGCTGGAAGAGTCACATGAATGGGAACACACTGGCTTGGAGACAGACTCAGTAATGAATCTATTTTGTCCAGCAGTGCAGAAAAAAAAACAGGTATCAAAGCTCCCCCAGAGGAGGCTGTAAATAGAGGGAGGGGGATAGAATCAGTAAGTTGTTTTTTATTTTTCCAAAACAGAAGTGAAAAACCTCTCTTTTCACTGCTTAATAGCCACAGAATACAAGTTTGCTGTTTCGTATATAGATTCAAGTCCTCAGCACATTTTGATTATGTCATAGTCTTTCGCCATGTTTTACTTGCTGCTGTAAGGCAAAGGCCAGGATGGGACCAGGGTTAAGATCTTCTGAACCCTTATCTGCCTTCATAAAATGAGCACCCAGAATCAGCCCCAACAATACACATACAAAAAATGTACAC
The DNA here is from genome assembly GCF_901765095.1 of Microcaecilia unicolor. Taxonomy (NCBI): domain Eukaryota; kingdom Metazoa; phylum Chordata; class Amphibia; order Gymnophiona; family Siphonopidae; genus Microcaecilia; species Microcaecilia unicolor. The sequence goes on along the minus strand of NC_044032.1, from coordinate 94,298,463 downwards.
CAGATGAGAGGCAGGTCTAAATGTGTGTGTGTGTGTATACTCTATGCATGGATGTGTGCATTTTATGATGCACATTGCAACTACATCCCTGCTCTATCCAAACTATGCTCTCAGGAATGTCTATGTATATGCTATATAGCCACATAATTTTATAAAAGCCCTTTTCTGAATGTAAAAATCTTTATAAAACGATCTCCTAAACTGCAAATTTTCTTTCATATTTGCTTAGTTAAATTGCTGATGTGCACTGCTCAACACATTCAGAAGTTATATAATCCTTTAAAACTGACTCTCTTCCTCTTCTCTACTCTCCCAGTCACAAACACACAACCCAGACACACACTACAACACACAAAAGGATTACAAATAATTCCATAAGGATGCTCTGCATGCTTTCCCCAACTATGTGTTGCCACACCCCTACTCCTGATGATCTGTCTTAATTATTCAGATATGTATTTCATTTCTTTTGAAATAAATTATACTATGAAACCTACGGAATCATACAACTTTGTTAATGGTTGCTATATGACTGCCAACTAATACCTTTTGCTTTGGCCACAGCTCCTTGTGGTTAAACTGTGAAATCAATTCTTTGAAATCTGTTTAAACACCTAATGGTTGCCTGGTCAGTACAGCGCCTAATAACTGAAATCTGATTCTTAGGATTTCATGCTGCCTCCACCACTAAAAGAAAAGCTCTATATACCCAGCATCTGTCATGCCTCTCATTAGCATTAAGCCATGTGTACACGTGCCAGTGGCGTAGCCAGACCTGACATTTTGGGTGGGCACTATGTATATAGGTTATTTTTTAACAGGCTCTCTCCCCGGGTATAGCCTGCAATTTTTTTTGTTGGGGGGGGGGGGCGCAGAGGCCCCAGTCTACCTCTGCGCCCCCCCCCCCCCAAATTGCAAGGCTGGCTAAACCCAGAGAGAGAGCCTGGGAGGGGGCAATGCATTACTCGCTCCAGAAAAGAAGAAAGATTTTAAATGCTCCCTGGTTCCAATCTAATTCATGTTTAATGTGGGATAAAATCCCAAAAATAAGTAAATAGAAACTCTGAATGTTGAGCACCTGATTCTCATAATATGATGTCTGTTTTAGTGGACCTTTTAGCAGGAGAAAAAAAATCTCTGCAAGTATATAACACATGCTAGGGTCTCCCTGTAACCAGCCCCTCCCTCCAAATGACACACTAATTACGATTTATAACAAATTACTACTCTACCTATAAAAAGCTATACTTTCTCTAGTACATCCGTATGCTGCAGCAGCTGGCTGGTATGTCTTAAAATATAAATAAAATTAAATAAAAATGCTACCAACAATTAAACAACGTGGAAGCAGCAGCTCTTATTCAATCCAATCTGCTCCGGCTCCCTCCACCCTCCATCCCAGACTCACACTTTCTGTGGCTCCTCCGACTTCGTCCTCTCTGGTGGCACTGCAGGTCCCTCTCTCCTGATGATCTGCTCTCTCTGACAATAAGAGCAGATCGGGAGGGGACCCGCCACCACAGACACCTTCCATCTGGGCTTCGGCATCTGTCTCCGCGCTGCAGCACAGCCAAGAGGACCAGGCCACGTGAAAAAGCTGCGATCAAGGGGGCACACCAGCAAGTTGAGAAGGCGCGCAAGCGAGCACACACGCACTCGGCCGCTGCGCAATCAGTTTTTTTTTTTTAAAGTAGTGCTGCGGAACACGCGGGTATACATCAGCAGGGAACAGGCTACTTCAGCCAATCCCAGGAGCCTTCCTTCAGCTTGTCCCACCCCGGAGGGTTGAAGAGAGGCCCCGGGATTGGCTGAAACAGCCTGTTCCCTGCCGACGTATACCATTCTGACCCGGATTTAAAAAATGAAGCAAGGCACAGGTAGGAGAGGTGCTGTTTTTTCTGCCAGTGCCGGCGCAGCAGAACTGACAAGCGCCTGCCTATCTAGCACCCCTAGAAGATCCTCCTGATTGGGTGGGCCTGAACTGAGATTGGGTGGGCCTGGGCCCACCCATAGCTACGCCCCTGACACGTGCACGAGACTTTGAACATGAGACTTCCTCCAGAGTTTATGCACTGCACAGCTTAATGTTAATGAAAGCCATGCAGATGTAAGGTACACTAATGCAGCTGCCAAAGCGTAAATGGCTCTAACAGCAGTGGGAACCTAACTAAAGCCTGTTGTATAAGGAAAGGTGCCTGAGAGGTGGGAGTTGAAGGGTGACTGACTGGCTGAGTGAGCCTGGGAGGTTGGAAGGAGAGGTGATATGTTGTGATGGGAGACAGACTGGGTAAGAGCAAGCTGTTGACAGTGTACTGGTGGTGGTGGTGGTGGGGGGATGGAGAAAAGCCACTGGCACTGCACAGCATTGCATTAGGGGCCTGATTTATTAAGCTTTCTTTTCCTATAACTACAGCACCCGAAAACAGTCTTAGCAACTCAGCTGACACCACCTACATGTAAACAAAATTTGTCAAGGCCTTGATATATTATCATACTTGGTTTGATTTTATTATTCTTTCCAAACTAATATGTTATTTGGGTACCTTAACATTCATGCCATGCCCTCTGCTCTCGTGTTCAAATTAAAGATGCACACACAGACAACATGACTATACACACACACATTCAAAGGATTTGGAAAGAATTCCATGGGGCCATACTTCACATGCTTTCCCCACTTGTTTAACTTTTTCCATATACTGCTACTGAATAGAGCTGAAAAATTAAAACTTCAGATAGAAGTCAAATATCTTATGATCCAATGAGAAACAAAATTAAAAAAAAAAATTAAGTTGTACAGTACTTATCTTTAAAGGAACTGGCCTTCATAACCTTAATAGGTTTCAAAAATAAAATGAGGCATTCCTGCTCATTTGAAAGAGCTCAAAAAAGACAAATGTCAACTTGTAAACACCATAAATGAATGTTAAGACTAGATTTCAATTACACTATAGACAGCATTGACTAAACAACAGCATCTTCAGACCTTTTCTCTCAAAGCAAACAACTGACATACTGAAGCTAATTAGTGGTTGCACTTGTGTATGAATTCTGTTTCATATTCTTATGCAAGCTCACAATACATGATGTCCCCATCAACTCCTTCCTATGACCAATTACTAAATAATTTCACTTCTGCATAGAAAACTGAAAAAAAATGAAGGGCCAACCTGCAAAAACAGGTTTTATCAACACTGTTAACATTCTTACTATGCTTTGTAAGTGACAGAATACTTCCATGTTTCAGTCTGACACAGAATTCACTTAGAACAGGAGTTCTTAATTCTCACCCCAGTACTTGGGAAACACCCAGCCAATCAGGTTTTCAGAATATCCACAATGAATATGTAGTAGATAGATTTGCAAGAACCAACTTTATATGCAAATTTAATGCATATTCATTGTGGATATCCTAAAAATCCAAACAGCTGGGTTTTTTTTTTTCCGAACAACTTGGATGAGAAGCACTGACTCAGACTATATTAAACTAGAACAGGAACTAATGAAGACATTTTGAAGGTGTAAAGCTCATCTAATTGTTTCAAATAGTGTTTCAAAGTTTAAAAAAAATTCCACTTCATTTATTTCTTACATACAATAAAACAAGACTGTTCCAATGCAATAAAACCAGTGCATAAAAACAAAATCCTTACAGTTCAAACCCTAACCATCTTACAGAGCAGACTACATGGACCAGTTTGGCCCTTACTGCCGTCTCTTACTACATTATTATATATACAAAACCAACCCAACCCTACCCTACCCATCCCACGTGCAAGGACTGAAACCTCCCACCTCAACCTCTCAGACTGGAAGCTCCAAATTCTCTTCCATTCCCAAACCATAATTTTAAACACAAACTGACTACCTGCCTGCTGAAACAGTATATTTGTTTCATATATTCTCTTTAAGAACGTATTCATTTTGTGAAGAAGTTTCCATAAAGACTGTAGTAGAATAAGTAATAGTTAAATCTACATAAGGGCAAATGTACCAGCTGGAACCTGTTTTTAGAGCAGTGGTTCTCAACCTTTTTTCAGTTGGGACACACCTAATAGCCAATGCTCACATATGTGACACACTTTATACATGATCTTCATGGACCTTTGGTCTGATTCAGTATGGCAATTCTTGTGGATGCAGAGCGTGCTTACATTTAATTCATAGGAACCCTCTCCTCTCCCCCTCTCCAAACAGATGCAGATCATAACTAGCATATTTTCTCCATGGAAGTTAGCATACAAAAAGTATTATAAGTCACGCATGTTTATATATATTCTGATCCTCATGTCATCTGAATAATGGTACCATAAAACGCTCCACTACCAGGAACATTGTGAAATACAGAACCTGAAATAATCCTAACGCAATATACTTGTAGCAGACTACAGTACAACAATAGCATGAATTTCTATGATCCCGTCCTATGAACAGGCAGCACTACAAATATTACTCAGGGCACTAGAACACCAATATACCTACAACTGGTAAAATAATAGTTATCTTGCCAACCACTGTAAAACAAAGCATCAAATAACCTTGTAAATGTCATCTCTAACAACTGTTAAATGTAAGTCACTTGTTTTTGGATAATTGTGGGAAACAAGTATGAACGAATGAATAAATAAACAGATCAAGTGAACGGAAAACAGAGTTCTACACAGAAACAACATGCAAACAAAATATCACACCTTGGTCACACACAAATCAGATAGAACCTCACCAAATACAGAACAAGGGATCACAAATTAGAAACAGAAATACAAAGATAAAAATTGAACTGGGAACCTCAAGAAGTCAAATTAGGCAGGTACCACATCATAGGAGAAATGCATTTCAACAAAATGCAAAGACATCCGTGATGAACATTTCCCAAAGCTAACCTCCACGCTACTACTACTACTACTATTTAGCATTTCTATAGCGCTACAAGGCATACGCAGCGCTGCACAAACATAGAAGAAAGACAGTCCCTGCTCAAAGAGCTTACAATCTAATAGACAAAAAATAAAAAATAAGTAAGCAAATCAAATCAATTAATGTGAACGGGAAGGGTAGGTGGAGGCGAGTGGTTACAAGTGGTTACAAGTGGTTACGAGTCAAAAGCCTTATTAAACTACACTGGCTCCCTATAAAGCTACGATCATCTTCAAAACTTGTACATCCTTTATAATAATTCTCACCTCCAACGTTCTGTGCTTGGGACCGTGGCTCCCTGGAGGTGGTGGTCTGCTAGGCAGACATGCACTGACGTCACTGACGCCAGGACAGCTGATTCCAAGGCAAGGGAAGGAGTAGGGAAACATGCGCAGCGTGTTTCCCTACTCCTTCCCCCTGCCTCGGAATCATGTCATCCCCCGCGCTACGGCCCCCTCGACCCCCCCTGACCCGCCGAAAACCGCCCCCCGCCGCCGTTGTGGACGGGGGACCCAAACCCCCGACAGCCGAAGTGCTGTTGTGCCCTTCGCGGTGTTCATCTTCTCTGCAAGTTTCTCTGCGTGCGTCTGACATCAGACGCACGCAGAGGAACTTCCAGAGAAGATGAACAACGCGAAGGGCACAACAGCACTTCGGCTGTCGGGGGGTTTGGGTCCCTCGTCAGCACAGGTAGTCCAGAACGGCGGCACTATGGCAGGGGGGCGGTTTTCGCCGGCAGGGGGGGGAGAAATTGCCTGCCCAGGGCCCATTTCCTTGCCTTCAGAAACGGGCCTTTTTTTTTTTACTAGTTCTTCTATCAAATCATCTATGGGTTGGCACCAGATTATATGCTGGACATGGTAGAACGTCCCACTCGCAATGCTATACCAGGTGCAAGGGATTACCTCATTCTACACATTGCAAGTTATAAAAATATCAAGTGTAAGTCTGCACTAACCAGAGATTTTTCTCATCTGGGTACCAAATACTGGAATTCTATTCCAAAGGAAATAAGACATCAATAACTACATGACCTTCCGTAAATTCTTAAAAGCCTCCCTTTTCAATAAGTTCTTACTGTTAATGTAACTGTTATATTAGTAATGCTAATAGTAACATAGTACATGTACAGTCCATCCAGTCTGCCCAACAAGATAAACTTATTGTATGTCATATTTTATGTGTACACCTGACCTTGATTTGTCCTTACCATTTTAATTTGTTATCTGCCTTGTTTACTCATCCCATGACTTCTGTATTTCTTAAACTTTCAAATGTATTGCACTATTATTGAATGTTAACCACATTGAACTGAATATTTAAATTTGGATAATGTGGGTTATAAGTACCAATAAATAAATAAACAACCAAATATATTCCACCTAATAAGATTCAAAATAAAACATTCTTTCTACCTTTGATGTCTGGGAATTATATTTTTCCAAGCATACAAGGCCCAGGTTTTTTTTTTCTGCTTACTTGTCTTATGCTCTTTTTTCAGTAGCTGTTGTCCACTTGACCTTTCTTCACTTTCTTTTACCGTCTTCTATTCCTTCACTTCATGCATCTCTAACATATTTGTTCCGTCTGCCCACTCGAATATCATCCTTTTGATCTTCAGTGCACCACCTATATTTTACTTACCTATTAACTTTCAATCTCCTCCTCTCACCCTCAAGCTCTCCTACCTCATATGAACATAAGACTAGCCATACTGGGTCAGATCAATGGGCCATCTAACCCAGTATCCTGTTTCCAACAGTGGCCAATCCAGGCCATAAGTACCTGGCAGGAGCCCAAATAGTAGCAACATTCCATGCTACCAATCCCAGGGCAAGCAGTGGCTTCCCATGTCTATCTCAATAGCAGACTATGGACTTTTCCTCAAGGAATTTGTCCAAACCTTTTTTAAAGCCAGATACGCTAACCGCTGCTATCAAATCTTTTGGCAACAAGTTCCAGAGCTTAATTATTATTTGAGTGAAAAAAATATTTCCTCCAATTTATTTTAAAAGTATTTCTATGTAATTTTGAGTGTCCCCTGGTCCTTGTACTTTTTGAAAGAGTGAAAAATTGATTCATGTTTACCATAATCATACTCCCCCCCCACCCCACCCCCAGCCATCTCTTTTCCAAGCTGAAGAGCCCTAACCTTCTTCAGCCTTTCATCCCCTTTTATCATTTTGGTTGCTCTTGTTTTGAACTTTTCCTAATTTCGCTATATCTTTTTTGAGATATGACAACCAGAATTGAAAGCAATACTCAAGATGAGGTCGCATCATGGAGTGATACAAAGGCATTATAATATTCTTGGTCTTATTTACCACTCCTTTCCTAATAATTCCTAGCATCTGGTTTGCTTTTTTGGCCATCACCACACAATGGACAGAAGATTTCAGCGTATTGTCTACAATGACATCTAGATCTTTTTCCTTCTCTTGTCTCCTATTCTGCTCTCTTTCATCCACTCCCCATTACATCCACCAGAAACTGTGCTTTCTTCTTTTTGGCACCCCACGTTTGGAATAACCTCCCCTCTGCAGTAACTCCTCATTAAAGCAGTTCAAATCAGAACTCAAGACCTATTTATACAAGCAATTCAGATATTCAGATTAAAAAGGTTTTGCCTACTACTTTTTACCCCTCCTCTTTCCCTTTACCCATTCTATTTGTATGTGTGAATGTTTTACTTTTTGCACTTTCCTATAATAACGATAGCATTTCTTTTCCTTTTACATGCTGTAGTATATATACTGCTTAGTTCTGCCTAGTCAGTTAAAGTGGAACAAAAAGTACCAATAAACTTTAAAATAACATATGCCCTCTGTACTCACCAACCTCCACTCACTCACCTCCTTGAGAACTGCCACTGTCTCTCTCCACATGATTCCACCATGCCAAGCATCTCCCCTCCCTCTTCCTTCCTACACCCTTAAAGCCCAGCATCTCCTCTCTCTCGCTCTGCATCCACAATTCTAGCCCAGATTCACCCTGTCATATCCATCCCTCAGGTCGAACATTTCACTGTCTCACCTCCCATCCCCTCCATCTTATGGTCCAGCATTTCTTTCTTTATTTGCTTTCTTGGTATACCGCCCTTCCCTGTCCCCTCTACCCCTATGGTGCAGCAACTCCATGTCCCCTTCTCTCTTCCCTCCACTCTCAATGTCAGCAAGGCAGAGGCTTGGAGAAGACAGCAGCCACAGGAAACAGCCTAGCAGTGGGAGATGCGTCTACACAAATCCCGATGCCCTGCTCCCTCCTGGGTTGTGTAGACGGCAAAACATGCACTGGAAATGAAAGCCTGCTAAGTACAGTTTACTGCTCACACAACTCGTGGAGGAACACAGTATCAAGGTTTATGCAGCTGCATCTCCTCCCTCCCGTCCCTCCATCACCCTTTCCCTCCCCCATGGTCTGACATATCCCCCTTTCCCCCAGCCCCCCATCTCCCCTCTACCTAGCTGCTCCCATGGTCTGACATATTCCTCTTTCCCTAGCGGCCCTCACCTCTGACATCTTCCTCTTTCCCCAGTGGCCCCATGGTCTGGCACCTCCCCCTCCCCATGGATAGCTTCTGGACCTGCCTCTCCCTCTCTCTACTACCTCTCCATGGGTTCAACACCTCTCTGTGCTCCCTCTCCCCAATGGGTATAAGCACCTCTCCCTCAGGCAGTCAGCCCCCCTCCTCTTCCCAGATAGGTGCAATACGTCTCCCTCATTCTTCATCAGCCAGCCTGCCTGAGCTGACCCGGAGCCTTTCCTCCACTACTGTCCCGCCCATGCATAGGAAGTTGCAACACAGGGGCAAGACATTAGAGGAGGAAAGGCTGTAGGTCAGCTCAGGCAGCCTGTTATTGTTGCCCCTGCCACTGCTGACAAACAACTCAGGTTTTGCAGCCCAGGGGGAAGGCTGGCTGATGGAGAATAAGGGGAAGCTGCTAAACTTGTGGCAGGAGGAGGGAGAAACTGCAATGAAAATGCTGAACAAAAAAAAGTGCTGTGGTTTGAGCGCCAGCCCAGTGACACACCTCCCGGGTGTTCACGACAAACGTTTTAGAGGTCTATGACTTTTCCTCCAGGAACTTGTCTAAACCTTTTTTAAATCCAGATGCACTGACCACTGTTACCACATCCTCCGGCAATGAGTTCCAGAGCTTAACCATACTAAATAGAAAAAAATAGATGGAAAAGAACTATCTGTAACAAGAAAGAAAAGTGATAGAAAATACGCAGATAAGCGCGGACAGAGACAATAACACAGAGAATGCGGTACACCTTTCAAAGAAGCAAACAACTAAGGGTTGTGCTTTGTACTAGAACTTCTGGGCTGTTGTATACCAGTACAAATAAAAAGCATTTTGATACCTTCACAGCTCTCTGGTCTGGCAACATCTTCCTGATGGTTCCCAGAAGGGAGTCAAGTAGAATGAAACTTTGATTATTTAAAACACTATGAAAAAAGCACCTGGAACATTTACTGCAATAAACTAGAAGGGAAACATTTCACCCCCCACTGCCTTTCCCATTGGTTGATATTAAATAAGTTTTAGGTTATTTCTTTATAAAAACACTAGCCGTTGAGCCCGTAAAAACGGGCTGGTATTGGGGTTTTCCTTCCCCCTCCCTCCCCGCGAGGTCGCCACCGCTACCGTCCCCCCCCCACCCCCACAGTTGCCGCCATCCCTCCACCTGGCCTGGCCCTTCTCTCCGCTACTAAACTTACACATTCATTCGCCGGAACGCAGCACGCACATCAGCTGAGCTGCCGTGGCGTCGGCCCTTCCTTCTCTGCCTGTGTCCCGCCCTCCTGTGACGTAACGTCAGCGAGGGCGGGACACAGGCAGGGAAGGAAGGCCGACGGCAGCTCAGCTGATGTGCGTGCTGCGTTCCGGCGAATGGATGTGTAAGTTTAGTAGCGGAGAGAGGGCCCGGGCCGGGTGGGGGGGAGGAACGGTAGCGGCGATCTCAGGCGGGCGGGCGGGGGGAGCGGCATCAACCTCGGCGGCGCAGTTTTCCTCTCTGTCCCTCCCTCGTCATCACGTATTGACGCGGGGGCGGGACAGAGAGGGAAGTCTCTACTGCGCATTTGCGAGTGAGTCGGTCACTCGCCGTTTATATGTTTGATATTTCGTGAATTTTAACATCGATAGAAACATCAGTAAACAAAGTAAAACAGGGTACCTTGACCATCCTGCCAGGCTGCAAAAATGGTAAGCAGTATTTGGGCTTGTGAATGAATTCTTCAATCTCTTTACCCAGTTTGGCAAGTTGCTGACGGATCTTGTAATAGGTCACCACACTTTCCTCATTTGGAATTTCTATTTTATTATACTGCTCTTCCAATTTCTTTACATCTGAAAATAAAAAGCATTGATCAGTTTCATATCTGGGCAGTGGACAACAGTCAAATGTAAGCTACTTTAACAAGCACATTAAAAGACAAAGCAACATAATATCAATGAATTTGAGGCATAGGGATATTATAGTGAGCTAATTTATGACAAAGCTTAATAAAACTGTACAGAAATCTTCTTTTACAGAACTTCAGGCAAGGTACCTGCACACAAATAAGGAAATAGACTGCATGCTCATTATTACCTTATTTTACCACAAAGAACACTTTGATCAAGTCTATTATGGTCATAAGCTTTAGCACACACTATTTGGATCCAATGTTCAATCATTATCAGCTTGTTCAGGTTCTTTGTTCAAACTTCAAATAAACATATTTTGTGGTTTATTAGTCTTAAATAGTCCTATGTTTCTGTAATGAGTTAAATTTCTCGAAGATTTACTTTACATAGTAGGAGTAGAAGTCGGAGTCAGACAGCAGAAAAATAGAGGAGTGCGAGTCAAAAGTTTGGTGTACCGATTCCACAGCCCTGTTTATCAGTACCAATTTTAAAATTCACCGGAATAAAAAGCCAAAATGGTCAAAGCAGCTGTCAGTGAAAATGAACAATACACCTCAAAATTTTTAACAGAGACTTGCCAATCAAACAAAGAACCACCAAAACAAGGTCAGATCAAAGGGTTCGAACAGGGAGAATGCAGGGCTGTTCATCCTGTCATACCTTTCCAGCTTCCAGTAATCAGTTTAAAGCTTTCTTACACCTGGGCTGGAACCAACAATAGTTACGTTAAACAGACTGGTCCACCCTTAGGCTGATAAGTATCTGTCACAGCCTTTATGGAGTATGAACATTAGCGGCTATGTGGAGAGGTGTATTTGAAGGTGAAAATACAGAAAAATAACTCAGCTGACAAGAGGTTCGTGAGTTTCTGCAAACAAGACTTTTTTTTCTCACAGACTTACATGGTTTTGCTTAGTTTATGCACCTTTGGGCTACATTTACTAACATATTAAATAGCAATGATAGTAAAATTATTAAAACATTAACATGAATTATTTAAATGTAGATCTCAATTATCAATGGGGCTTATTTACTAACATTATGCATTACTGCACTTTAACATGCATTAAGACATTAAAGAGAATTAATAAATCTAGGCTTTTATTACTTGATAATTAGGGGTTCAATGTACTTGCGAAGGGGTTATACTTTTATTTGGGTTTAATTATATTGTTAAGATTTTTGGTAGTTTGCAATGTATTTTGTTATTAATGTGTTAATCTGTGAAAATATTTATTATTTCTTCTATTATTTTATAATCTACTGAGGCTAGTTCATGGATCAACAAAATATAAATGTTTTAAAATAAATATAGGAGTAGAAGCCTGTGCTACCTTCTCTGTTCTCTGGCTCACATGGGTACTTCAGCCCCAATTCTTTCCTTTCCTGTACCTCTGCCAGGTGGCATGGACTGCTCATTTGTGCCACGCTTTCTAATCCTACTGCAGCAGACTAAATTCTTCAGCTTCTTCCCCATAATCAGATTGCTTTCCTCGACTTGTACAAAGTGACATTGGGGAAATCCACACACACCAAAGTCAGGTATTAAAAGTGTTTTACGGGTCACGTGATGCCACGTTGAAGAGCAGACGTGGATGAGAGGAGCTCCCAACCCCCGACTGAAAGGACGGCGAATTTCGACCTACAATCCCGATTAAAAGTGCCGTTATACAGTGGGGAGTACAAGATCTGATAGCAGAGTAGCGGGAATCCGAGCCGTGAGCGTAAATGGCATCCAAAATGCAGCGGAAACAAGGGGAGAAGCAGAACGCGGCGGAAACCCACAAAATGGCTGCTTCAGAGGACGAAGGCCCGAGTTCTGTTCTGCATGGGTGTCCGAAATTATAGCATCTGAAAAACTGTAGCATACAAAACTTCACCAATCATGAGAAGGCCCACAAACAAGACAAATTTCCCAGAACTTATAGGCTAAACAGATTACAAACACAAACTTACATCTGTGCCCAATTCACAAAGAGAAAAATCATTGGAGTCCTTCTTCCAATCTTCCTCTCAATTCAGAATTCTTAGCAGCGTGAACTATGAAATTCACTTTACTAACTCGGCTCTTTTCTCTTAAACTCAAAAGGACCGCCATGTTATAAATACTAGGCTGATTATATTGTTAGAAAAAAAAAATATATAACCTAAATATCATGCAAAACTTCTAATACTAAAGAGTGATGTGAAATGTTGGTGCTCAGTTTCCAACAGTGGTCCCAGCTGATATAGCTCATAAGTGCTTAAAAGGCTGATAACCCCTGCTCCGAAGATAACTTAAATTTAATTCAATAATGAGACATTATTTATTTATTAGATTTTGCTCACACCTTTTTCAGTAGTAGCTCAAGGTGAGTTACATTCAGGTACTCTGGATCTTTCTCTGTCCCAGGAGGGCTCACAATCTAAGTTTGTACCTGAGGCAATGGAGGGTTAAGTGACTTGCCCAAGATCACAAGGAGCAGCAGTGGGATTTGAACCGGCCACCTCTGGATTGCAAGACCGGTGCTCTAACCACTAGGCCAATCCTCCACTCAGACACACTAATGTCTGATCTTCTGAAGACGCTAATGGTGAAACACTGGACTGTGTAGATATTGGCAGAAATCATTGGAGAATTAGAACCACTGTTTTCAATTTCTTTCAAGACCGATATTTACTTTTAATCATCTGCTGAAGTTGGGCCTGGGATTGTGAATGCCTGCAGCAGCGATTTTGGATACAGCATGTTTTACATGGATTGTTGTTTGAATATAGTTCAGTCTTGAAGATATCTATATCCAACATTTGACTGACAGAAGAGATATATACTACTTACTACTACTTAACATTTCTAGAGCGCTACTAGGGTTACGCAGCGCTGTATAAATTAACAAAGAAGGCCAGTCCCTGCTCAAAGGAGCTTACAATCTAAAGGACAAAATGTCAAGTTGGGGCAGTCTAAGTTTCCTGAGGTGTAGTGGTTAGGTGCTGAAAGTGACATTGAAGAGGTGGGCTTTCAGCAAGGACTTGAAGATAGGCAGGGAGGGGGGCCTGGCGTACGGACTCAGGGAGTTTGCTCCAAGCATGGGGTGAGGCGAGGCAGAAAGGGCAGAGCCTGGAGTTGGCAGTGGTGAAGGGTACTGAAAGGAGGGATTTGTCTTGGGAGCGGAGGTTACGGGTAGGAACTTAAGGGGAGATGAGGGTAGAGACGTAAGGAGGGGCTGCAGATCGAGTGCATTTGTAGGTTAGTAGGAGAAGCTTGAAGTGTATGCGGTACCTGATCGGAAGCCATTGAAGTGACTTGAGGAGAGGGGTGATATGAGTATATCGGTCGAGGCGGAAGATAAGACGTGCAGCAGAGTTCTGAACAGACTGAAGGGGGGATAGATGGCTAAGTGGTTAGTTAGTTTAGGAATTATTCCATTCCATTCCGAATAATAGTAACTTTTTGGCTGCAGCCTCATGATTTTTAATGTTTTGATTTTGGACACTTTTTTTTTTTTTTTATATGAAGTCTTTATTGAAAAAATATGAATTGTCCAACAAAACATAACAGGAATGGACCTTATATGTTACATAGAATGTCATACCACACTAAGCAACACACTAATCAGTGCAGAACACACAAACCCCACATTGCCAGCCAAATAAGATCCATATAGGCTTGCCACTGTACATGTAGAAACAAAGCCTCCAACACTTCAATCTTTATAGAACTTTTACATTATAGAACAACACCCAACCCCCTAACCCACCCCTCCCCCCTTACCCCCCCCCTCCCTGTTTGGACTTGCACAACTAGTACTCGTATCATTCTGCAGGTTTTGTAGTTACAAGAAAAGAATCCCAAATTGAGTGCCACCTACTGAGTTGGTTACACCTCTCAGCTATTAATTTTTCCATCTCACAGATGTATCCCAGTTTCTTAAGCCACCGAGCTAATGGTGGGACTGCAGGTTGTTTCCAACATGCGGCCATGACAATTCTAGCAGCACATGTGGCATAACGTAAAAGGTGGTATTGAGCGGGAGAAAATCCCACCACTTTTGCTGAGAAGAGAAAGACTGTGGGGTGCCACGGGACAGGGCTTCCCAACCACACCTGCAGTCTGCTGCGGACCGCTTTCCAGAAAGCCCTGATTTTCCCACAGTTCCACCAAACATGCCCCATAGAACCCTTAACCCCACAACCCCTCCAGCACAACCCCGACAACGCTGGGTAAATGCGCTGAAGGCGATCAGTTGACATATACCACCTAAATAGGACTTTAATGGCATTCTCCTTAAAAGGAACATGAGACGACACCTTCGCCGCATCTCTCTCCATCCTCTCCCATACCACCTCCTCCACCTCCATGCCCAACTCCCGCTGCCAACTCCTCCTATGAAGAGTGTATCGGGGTGCTTGTGTATGACGACATTGTGGAGACGTGATATCAGTCCACTGTTCGTTTCCGTGCCCTCCAAAGGTGCTCTAATACTGACTTTTCCCTAAGCATCACTTCCCGGACTGCCCGTGTTTTAAGGAAATGATGCAATTGAAGGTAGGCATATTCATCAGTCTCCACTACTGAGAATTTCTCTCGGGCTTCTGGGTATGACATAAGAGACTCCCCCTCAAACAGTTGTCCCCACCTTCGCAGCCCTCCCTCGTACCACCTAGTAAACGTACCTCGTTCTATTCCCGGGTAAAACAATGGGTTGTACGCAATAGGGGACAGGCTAGACAGTGTGCACCTACAATGTGGAAAAAGACTATCCCAGTTAGCTAGAGTAATATATATAGAAGGACACAGTCCCTCCCCCAATGACCTAAGGGAGCTCGGAAGCCACATTATCGCCCCTAGGGGCCTATCACCCACAGTAAATTGCTCTATATGCACCCAATGCCTATCGGGATGATCCTGAAACTAGTCCACAGCCGCACGCGCCTGCACTGCCCGATGGTACCAACTCAAGTTAGGGACCCCAAGCCCACCCCGATTCCTTGCTTGATATAAGAAGGCCCTCGCTAATCTCGGCCTCTTGCCTGCCCATATAAAGCGCACAATACGATCTTGTAGTGCAGCTAAGACCTTGCGGGGCATCTCGATTGGGAGGGCCTGAAATAGATATAGCAGGCGCGGCAAGACATTCATCTTAACTGCGGCTATACGACCGAACCAGGAAAGTTCCAAGTCACCCCACCTTTCCATGTCCGCTGTAAGCACCCGAGCCATTCCCTTATAGTTAGCTGAAAAGAGGTCTGAAAGCTTAGCCGTTATGTTCACTCCCAAATATCGGAGGCTCTTATTAGCCCACCGAAAAGCGTACAAGGACTTTAATTCTTCCACCGTTTCCGTAGGAAGCGACACGTTTAAGGCTTCAGATTTTGACATATTCGAAACCCTGATACTACCGAGTACTCCTCAATGTCCCGCAAGAGCACAGGAAATGTGGTCAGAGGCCGAGGGACAAAGAGCAGCACATCATCAGCAAACAAAGACAATTTATGCTCCCTCCCCGCTATCGTAATGCCAGTAATCCCCGGGTTTGATCTGACCCTAGAGGCAAATGGTTCCATCACCATAGCGAATAACAGCGGAGAGAGAGGACACCCCTGCCTAGTACCTCTATGTAAGGTAAACAAATCAGATTTCCCCCCATTCACTCTAATACTCGCTTTTGGCGAGCTATAGAATGCTTGAATCCACCCTCGGAACTGTGGCCCAATCCCAAATGTCTCCAGAACTTTGTACATAAATGGCCAATGCACCCTGTCAAAAGCCTTTTCGGCATCTAGACTAAGGAGACACAGAGGCCTTCTAAATCTTTTAGCCAAGTATATAATATCTACAACTCGCCTGGTGTTATCCATTGCCTTTCTGTGTGGAACAAAGCCCACTTGATCTGGATGAATGATCGTGGGAAGCAGAGGGGCCAGTCTGTTAGCCAGAACCTTAGCTAATATTCTAACGTCTGCGTTTAAGACCGATATGAGGCGATAAGAGCCACACTCTAAGAGGTCTTTATTTGGTTTTGATAGCACAGCTATCCAGGCCTCAAGCATAGAAGGAGGTAAGGCCTCCCCCTTCCCAATTTGATTGAACAAGTCTGCCAAAAGTGGGGCCAGTTCCGGGATAAATTTCTTATAGAATTCGTTAGGGAGCCCATCCAACCCTGGGGACTTACAAGATGGTAAATTCTGGATAGCCTTTTGAATTTCAATTGGGGTAACTGGCGCATCTAGAGTTGCTCGCTGTTGGTTTGTCAAGGATTCTAGCTCACTCTGTGCTAAGTATTCTGCGATAGATTCTGCAGAGGGATTAATCTCCTGATCAAATTCGTTAAAACGCCTACGTATAGCTTCTGAGGTATTAAGCATATCTCCCTCACCACCCCGGACCTGAGTCACTGCCCTCTCCACCTTCTGTTTTCGCAGTCGTATGGCCAAAAGACGGCCTACCTTATTAGTAAATTCATAGGAACGAACGTTCGTTCTTGATTGGAGCTGGCAAAAGTGCTCTGAATAGATAGAATCCAGCTGGATTCGCTGGCTGCGCAGCTCCTCCAGGACTTCCTGGGAGCCACACACCTTGTGCCGTTTCTCTAGTTTCCGAATCTTATCCAAACATTGAGCCAATTGATGCCTACAGGCCTTAGCTCGCTGGCTGGCCAATTGCAGGAAGTAACCTCTTGACACGGCCTTCATAGCGTCCCACACTGTACTGAGGGGAGGGCCCGACTCCATATTTAACTCCAAATACTCCTTTAACACTTTCCTGCATCCCTCCACAACCTCCTTTTCTTGCAGCACATTCGCATTGAGTGTCCATCTCTTATCTTTATGCTCTGCCTTGATATTGGGCAGCGTAACCCAGACTGGCGCATGGTCCGATAGTGTCACACTGCCAATACCTGCGCTCGGACCTCTTTCTACTAGGGCTACATCAAGAAAGATATAATCGATTCGTGAGTATGAGGCATGCACTGCAGAGAAGAATGTATAATCTCTCACATGTGCATGACCCAGCCTCCAAACATCAAGAGTTCCCAAGGAGTGAGCCAGAGAACCTAAAGCCAAAGAGTCCATATTCCCTACTTGCTGGGCAGAACCAGATCTATCTAATTTCGGATCCATGACCCCATTGAAGTCCCCCCCCCCCCCCCCCAAGATGATGGATCCCTGGGCAAATGTAGCTAAAAGGTTCTTTACCTTGGTATAAAAAGCCCCCTGGTGGTCATTCGGTGCATATATAGAGGCTATTGTTATGTCAACTTGATCTATAATGATATGTAAAAACAAAAAACGCCCACCTGGGTCCCTCTTTACTTTCACTATTTGGACTGATATCATCTCGTGGAACAACACCGCCACCCCGCACTTCTTTGAGCCATCTGCAGGGGAGGCAAAATAGGCCCTAGGGTAGTTAGGATGGGAGAGGAGTCTCTCATGCCGCCGGCGAAGGTGCGTCTCCTGCAACATTACTATATGAGGTTTCAGCTGCTGAAACTCCCTTAAAGAGTTTTTGCCTTTTTTGAGGCACATTAAGTCCCTTTACATTATAAGATAAAACCTTCAAGTCCATACTCATTTCAAGTAATCAGAACGAAAACTATACAAACTAAGGTGAACACTTCATACCATTCCATTACAAATGTCTGCAACCCCCTATTCCCCAAATGTGCAAGTCCCGCCCCTCCATCCCTACTTCCCGACCCCCTCCCCCACCCTCCCCTTGTCCTTCATCCCCCCACATCCAGCTACCACCCAGAGGAGATTAACCCCCTAGATGGGAATCAGAGAAAGTACCCCACTGTGCTCCTGACAATCCAACTCCCCCGCCCCACCCCCCCAGCCATCTCCCCACTACCACCATTTCCTTAGACCATCTTCACACATTCAGCCTATGAACAGGTCAAAAACACTCCCCATCTCCCCTCATGTTCCCACATCCCCCCTGTTGTGCCCTCCCTCCATCTCTCATGCATAACTCTCACATCATATAGCGTCTCCCCGTACAAGTTCCCTCTCTCTTCCAAACAGTTTTACATGCAGAGAAAATCCTTCCTCTAACATAACATTCCAGGGATAACTGACAACATTGCAATACTTTAGTATTCTAAACTCGTTATCCCCGATTTACCACAAAGGTGTCCATTGTCCCTGCGATCTCCACAGAAGCACTATACTCAACTAGCAGACCCCAACAAGACTGCTTCACCACGGCTCAGGTTCCCTCTGCCGTTACTCCTCACTTCGGGTTACTTCGCTTAGTGGTCTCAGGGATCCGCTGCCATTTTTGGAACTTCGCTTTAGTTGCAGGTGCCAACGCTCCCGGAGGTGCCTTTGAGGTCACTAATCCAGCTGCATGCAGGGACGCCCAGGCCTCGGCCAGTGAGCTAGCTCTGTGCTTGGCTCCCTTAATTGTGAAGTTCACTGAGAAAGGGAAACCCCATCTATAGGTGATATGCTCTTTTATTAAAACATCCAGAGCCGGTTTCAGTAGACGTCTCTGTTGCAGGGTGAACTGTGAAAGATCTTGGAAAACAGTTATTTTAGCTCCCCCAAATTCCAGGTCCTGTTTCTTCCGGGCACAAGTATTTGCTCTTTAACTTCATACTTGTGGAAACGGACGATTACATCACGCGGCCTGTTCTCCTGTCGTTGACCTAGGGCTCTGTGTGCCCTGTCCAGCTCTACTGCCACTGTTGCTAGCACCTCGGTCCCCAGTAAGTTAGTGCAAAGAGTTTGCACAATTTGGTTGACATCCTCCGTTTCACCACCTTCAGGAACTCCGCGAAATCGGAGATTATTTCTCCTACCCCGATTTTCGAGGTCGTCCAATTTATAATTTAGCTCCCTCGTTTTTTGATCCAGCTCCTGTAAGTGCACCGCATGTGCATTCAGGGAGTCCGCATGCTCTTCCAGCCGCAGTTCCGCAGCTTCCACTCGTCCCCCCAACTCCCGAAGATCCGAGCTCAACACCTCCATCCGGTCCAGTATTTCTTCTTTAGATTTTTGAATGTCGCCCTGGATACCAGAGAGGAGCTTTCGAAGCTCGCCAGAGATGCCCTTTTTAGTGGGGGGCCTCCGTGATTCTGCCAACGATAGCGCCGAGTCGGAGTCCGATGGCGAGGCCTGCGCCATTGCCTCGTGGCTCGGCGTCTTGCTAGGCCCTCCCCCTGCGGACTTCTCGGGGTCTTTATTTCGCCCCGTTTGCACTTTGCTCATGGCGATACACGATAAGTCACCTCCAAGGACGCGTTGTAGGCTGTCTGAAATTGCTGATGGCTGCTAATTATTGCTTTTTGTAGCTGTGGGAAGCGGGAGCTATCGAGCTAAGCTGCCATTGCCAGCTGTGACGTCACTTCCTCTTGGACACTTTTTTAAGGCACTTTTTTTCAGGTATATTTTTTTTTCACTTTGTTGAGGACATTTTTATTATTTGATCACTATTGGATTTTGGTGGTCTCTTCATGACATCTATATATCAACTAAAGCATCTATGAACTCCTCAATCAGATTTGTGGTATTTATTTACATATACATAACTTTAAGAACTATAGATGGTACAATGATTGAATGAGGGGATATCAGCCTTTTAAGCACTTATGAGCTATGGACCACCGTTGGAAACTGAGCACCAGGGCATTAAGAGGCAAAGAAAAAAAAAGTGTTTCTTGTTTTAGAATTATTTTCTTTTCATTGTTGGATCCATTAGAGAAGATCAAAGTGAATAAAACCACAGGAGATATCTAGTTACTTAAGAGTACAAAGAAAAGCTGCAATTTTACTTTTAATGAACAAATTCAAAAACACAGTAAAAAGGTTTTGATTGGACTGTGGTTATGCACAAACTATTTATAGGCTGTTTTATCCATAGTTCAAAGTGGATTTATTTATTTATTGCATTTCGTAACATAAACAATCCACACAATAAAACACCATATAAAGAGTTAACCTTCCGCCATCGTATTCAGGACCATCTTGCAATCAGTTTAAAACACAGTTACCACTCCAACCTCCATAGATAAATTATACATCATAGAATCATGCCAAAATTTAATTATAGACTAATCTTTAATCTTCCTTTTCTCTTAAAGTTTATTGAAAAACTAGGGGTTTTTTTCCCACAGCTGTCAGCTCATACTGAACACATATCCATTTTGAACTGTCGACAGCCAGGCTTCTAGTCATGTCACAGTACCAAAACTATCCAAACAGCATTTTTGAGTAAAATTTGCAGTATGTTATATACTGGTCATGTGGCTCTGGAAGTCTTAGGTTTCTCAGCTACACTGGACCTGGTAGATAAACTCTTACTACACAGGCTGGTTGAAATTGGATTATCAAGCCAGGTTCACATCCTTTTGCAAAGACTAATTTTTCCTGTGTCTGTAGATTCTTCCATCTCCTCCTCTCACCCACTACGCTGGAGTAGGGCTCAGTCCTGACCCTATTGCCGTTTAACATTTTTCTCAGTCCCTTTTCTACTGGCACATTACGACGTACGCATAATTGACTTTTATGTGATGACATTCTTCTGGCTGCCTATACTGATCCCAATAATCCAGATATTACCCAACTGCAGCAGTGCCTTGATGCCATGGCAGTTTGGCTGTGTGGTCAATACTCTGTACGTAATCCTGACATGACAATCATATGTTGGATATCAAGTCATCCCTCCCATCTTTCCCCGGTGCTCATTTTGTTTGGCCATTTTGTTTGGCTCCCCTCTTTTGGCTTTAGATATCTGGGAGCAAACATTAATTATCAACTTTATTTCAGCCCCAAAATTTCTTCTGTAATAAAGAAAAGGGTTTTGAGACAGCTGTGATCTATCCATAGGTATCTAAATGAACCAGTCATACACACTTTGCTTCATAAATGTTATTGGAACTTCCAGACTGACTACTGTAATGTGGTCTATGCAGGCATAACTCAGTCCCACATAAAACACCTTCAATCTCTTCAGAATATGGTTAAACAGCTTGTGTGTCATGTGCACAGGTATGATTATGTCACATCCCTACTTGTTTGCCATCTCTGGCTTCCTGTACAGTTTAGAATTAAATCCAAGCTCTTAGTTTTATGTCCATGGTGCATATGGCCTTACACGTTGTTACCCCTCCTTACCTAGATGCCTTGATTACCCTCTACTTGTCCTCTCATCTACTCCAGTCATCCCAGGCTCTTCCCATACCACTGTGTGCATGACTAGAGTTCACTAAGCACAGCACTTTCTTCTTTGCTAGACTGCTTTGCTTGGACTGATTTATAACGTAAGAACATAAGAGTTGCCATACTGGGACAGACCGAAGGTCCATCAAGCCCAGTATCCTGTTTCCAACAGTGGCCAATCCATGTTACAAGCACTTGGCAAGATCCCAAAACAGTACATTTTATGCTGCTTATCCTAGAAATAAGAAGTGGATTTTCCCAAGTCCATTTTAATAATGGCTTATGGACTTTTCTTTTAGGAAATCATCCAAACGTTTCTTAAACCCTGCAAAGCTAACTGCTTTTATCACATTCTCTGGCAACGAATTCCAGAGTTTAATTAAACACTAAGAAATATTTTCTCCGATTTGTTTTAAATTTACTACTTTGTAGTTTCATTGTGTGCCCCCTGTTCCAATCCACTCATTATTTTATAGACATAAGTACATAAGCACCGCCATACTGGGAAAAGACCAAGGGTCCATCAAGCCCAGCATCCTGTCTCCGACAGCAGCCAATCCAGGCTTCAAGAAACCGGCAACCCCCCCCCCCCAAAAAAAAAAACAAAAAAAAAAACCCATTTTTTAAAAATAATGTTCAATGGACTTTTCCCTCAGGAATCTGTCCAAACCCCCTTTAAATTCCGTAAGGCCAGCTGCTGTCACTACATTCTCCGGCAACGAGATCCAGAGTCTATCTACACGCTGAGTAAAGAAAAATGTCCTCCTATTTGTTTTAAATCTACTATATTCTAGCTTCATCTTGTGTCCCCTGGTTTTGTTGTTGTTTGAAAGTGTAAGCAAACGCTTCACATCTGTCCGCTCTAATCCCTCTATCATATTTCCCCTCAGCCGTCTTTTCTCCAAGTTGGAGCCTAGCCGCTTTAGCCTTTCCTCATAGGGAATTCGTCCCATCCACTTTATCATTTTCGTCGCCCTTCTCTGTGTCTTTTCCAATTCCACTATATATTTCTTGAGATGCAGTGACCAGAATTGCCCACAGTATTCAAGGTGCATTCACACCATGGAGCAATACAAAGGCATTATAACATCTCCCATTTTGTTTTCCATTCCTTTCCTAATAATACCTAACATTCTATGTGCTTTCTTCGCCGCCGCTGCACACTAAGCAGAGAGTTTCAATGTATCATCAACAATGACACCTAGATTCTTTTCCTGGTCAGTGACTGCTAATGTGGAACCATGCATCATGTAGCTATAAGTTTGGGTTCCTTTTTCCCATGTGCATCACTTTGCACTTGCTCATATTAAACATCATCTGCCATTTGGATACCCAGTCTCGTAAGGTCCTCTTGCAATTCTTCACAATTCTCTTGTGATTTAACAACTTTGAATAACTTTGAATAACTTTGTGCTGTCAGCAAATTTAATTACCTCACTAGTTTTTTTTTTTGTTACATTTGTACCCCGCGCTTTCCCACTCATGGCAGGCTCAATGCGGCTTACATGGGGCAATGGAGGGTTAAGTGACTTGCCCAGAGTCACAAGGAGCTGCCCGGCCTGAAGTGGGAATCGAACTCAGTTCCCCAGGACCAGAGTCCACCACCCTAACCACTAGGCCACTCCTCCATTCCCATATCTAGATCAAGGAAAATAAATGATTAGGTAAGAGTAAATTTCACCTTCCTTATTATCCTGCTAGACTGGTCCAGACTAGTGGGATGTACCAAAGCTCTGTAGAATACACTTCCTCTTTTTCTCCTTGCTGAATCTTCTCATAGGAAATGTGGACAAGCTTTGTAAACTCATTTCTTTACTCTTGCTCTTGGCAGTTAGGATCTGGGGGGTTCTGGTGATTGAGAATGACCATAGCTATGAGACTACATTCTTAGGACCTCTCTCTTATCTCTCGGCAATGATTTGCATGCCTAGTTTGACTATCCTATGTGACAACTGGAGTTCTGTTCACTTCTGTGCCACTTTGATTGCTTAATGTAAACCATGTTGACCCGACCACCAGAGAAGACAGTATAGAAAACCCCAAATTTTAAATAGATACAGGTACTTTTATGTAACATTTATGAAAATATATTCATGGGATCAGATGCCTCAAGCCACTTAGTTAATTCTATAAACTGGGTACCTAGCAGGATCTTATTCTATAATGGAACATAGGGACCTATTTTTCTTGTGCTTTTAATGCAGATATGTTGGCATGTATTTTATTATGTTTTTTGATTTTAGTAAATCACCTAGGTTTTAGGTAGGTAATAAATATTTAAAATAAATAAAATACTAGTATAACTGAGTATATATGCACCTATATATTAGATGTGAGCACTTAAGCCTGCCACAGAGCTGGGATTTGCGTGTGTGTGCACACAAGTTCTGGTGCTATACATTGAACTTATAGCATTCTAAAAGTTACATGTATGTTATACCCAGACTCCCCCTATGTCTATACCTACCTAATAAATATGCCCATAATCAGCACTTAAATATTAGCATGTACATTAAAGAATTACCCTCTTATTAACTCCAAAGGATAATCGTGTCAAATTAATATGATTTATTTTACTGGCTGACCAGAGAACTGATAGAAAGCATGCGCTAGATGTGGTCTATTTGGATTTCAGCAAAGTCTTTGACACGGTTCTTTACAGGAGGCTCATGAATAAACTAAATGTGCTGAAGTTAGGACTAGACTGGATTAGAAACTGGTTGACTTACAGATGACAGAGGGTTGTAGTGAATGAAATTCATTTGGAGGAAAGAAAGGTTTCTATGGATAACACAAAAATTTGCAACAGAATGAGAATTGACCTAAAAAGATTAGAAAAATGGTCTAAAGTTTGGCAGTTGAAATTTCATGTGATGAAGTATATAGTGATGCACATGGGGTGTAGAAACCCAAAACAGCGGTATCTTTTAGGGGGTAAGAGGCTGAAAAGGTAGACTGGCAGAAGGAACGGGGTAAGAGTGTTGGGGGGGGGGGGGGGTGGATCTTAAGGCAATAAAACAATGTGAAAAGAGGTGGCCGTAACCAGAAGGATACTAGGCTGCATAGAAAGAAGCATATCCAATAGCAGCTGATACGTTACTGGAAAGGAACTTGGAAGATGTTGGGGTTCAGACTTGCCCAAAACCTTAACTAACTTCAAGATCTTCCCAAAAAAGCAGGTGACTTGAAAAGGAAGTTTACTTAAACAAGTTTTAGAGGTAGACTCAGCCTAGAATTCTGCCCCAAATTCCAAAAGGTGCCGCCTCCAACAAAATCGGGAGCTGCTGAATCCAGCAAATCACTGCCTGAGCTACATAACCTCCGCAGACTGCTGCCTGGACCCCATGGACCACTGAACTAAAAACTATTTAAAAAGCAGATCTATCTTCCTGCCATGAACATCCCGGCCTAGTGGTTAGGGTGGTGGACTTTGGTCCTGGGGAACTGAGGAACTGAGTTCAATTCCCACTTCAGGCACAGGCAGTGCCTTGTGACTCTGGGCAAGTCACTTAACCCTCCATTGCCCCATGTAAGCCGCATTGAGCCTGCCATGAGTGAGAAAGCGCGGGGTACAAATGTAACAAAAAAAAAAAAAAACCCTCCTTTAACTGGAATTATGGTTCTTTTGATCGCTGCCATCATTAATGCATTAAACTTTTGGGAAACAAAAAAGCCACTCCATACCCGCCTGAGGATGAGGGTACAACCATTTTGCAAAGGCTATCTTTGACAAAGCTCTGTGAAGTGAGAAGGCCTTAGCAGATGTTCTCAAACCCTCCAGGATAGGAAAACCATCAGACAAGTCTGCTCCTACAAATCTGTGGAGATACTTGATCAATAAGCGAAGCGACACCTCCTCTCAGTGAAACAAATGAGCTAGTGGGGAATCATCCCCTTCCTCTGGGAATAGTTATCCAAATTCCAGTGAGAAGTCCACCAGGGAAACTTCACCATCTGTACTCCCTGCTTCCCAATGTTCGACAAGGGTTGGATTAGTGCTAAGCAGTGTTTGGACACTCAACCAGGGGACCTAGGATACATACTATGACCAAAAGGCCACGTGAGAGAATCCTGGACACCAGTCAGACACTTGGGACTTAGAAAGAACCAGCCTAAGGCACTCCTAAAATGCCCTACAGAACTGTGGCCCTGGAACAATTGTGGGTCTTCTATGGCCCTTCCTACAGGACCAATCTCATAAGGTGCTAGGACAGTCCCTGATCTAGAAAGAAGCAAACATGATCCTCCCTGGATCTGATGAAAGAATCACTGGATCTGATGAAAGAATCACAATCTGCTGACAAAATGGCCACTGCTCTCACTGAAAACTGAAGTACCATAGCAGGAACAGAGGCCTCTCTGAAAGCTGCTGCTCAAGAAAGGATGACTCCGGTTACAGTAAAAAGACACCTTTAAAAATAACCACTACTTTGGACAGCTTTATCCTTATACTGCCAGAGGGCCAGGAATTCTCTAGTTGTTTAGGCAGTGACTGCTACTGATGTAATTTAATCCATCTACCTGATCTGTCTGAAACTTTTTTTTTTTTTAATAACTTTATCCCCTTAGCAAGGGAATAACTTGACGTCCAAAAAAACCTTTTTTTTTTTTCTTTAAACTGCAGTGGTGGAAGGGAAATGTACTCCTTCTGGCAAGACCCTGTAGGAACCTAAGCCAGATAGCCTTGCTGAGGGAAGGTCCTTGGGCCAAGGCTCAGGGCTGCAGAGGGGCAGCAAACTCCACCAGGTTCAACTAGAAGAAGGATCATAACCTGACTCCTTGGAGTCTACACTAACCAGCTTCAACCACTGGATGCAGGACATAGCGTACATCTAGAGAAATCAGGCATGTTACCACAAATACACTACTGCACCAGTCTGACCTGTATCATCTGTCAAAGGCAGAAAAATATTAACAGGATCCTGGCTGCTATGCCAGTGATGTCAATAAAATCTTCAGGCTTTTTTCTCTGCCTCCATCTGCTGGTAGGGGACATAACCCACTAGTTTATAAGTGGTCTAGCAGGATAAGAAATGTAGGGCAAGATGACTGGTCAGACAAATGGTGACAAAACCATGAGGGAAGGAGCGATGCTGGATCTAGTGCTCATAAATGGGGAAAGTGTGCCTGTCTGAGTGGGTGCCCACCTGGGCAGTAGTGATCAAACAGTTTGATTTAACAGCTAAAGTAGAGGGCAGTCACTCAGAACTCAAGGTCATGCTGACTTTAATAAAATGGGGGAGTACCAGAAGAAAAAGCTAATTTGACAGTGATCCGGACTGAAAGGATGTATAAAAATGGCTATTGACCTTTATGTGACAAGAGTAAATAAATGTAAGCGAAAAAGGAAACCAGATATGGTTTGCCAAACAAGTGGCTGAGAAAATAACATAGAGGCATATTTTCAAAGCACTTAGCTTTCCAAAGTTCCATAGGTTTCTATGGAACTTTGGAAGGCTAAGTGCTTTGAAAATATGCCTCATAGTAACATAGTAGATGATGGCAGAAAAAGACATGCATGGTCCATCCAGTCTGCCCAACAAGATAAGCTCATATGTGCTACTTTTTGTGTATACCTTACCTTGATTTGTATCTGTCTTTTTCAGGGCACAGACCGTAGAAGTCTGCCCAGCACTAGCCCCGCCTCCCCCCACTGGCTCCGCCACCCAATCTCAGCTAAGCTCCTGAGGATCCATTCCTTCTGAACAAGATTCCTTTATGTTTATCCCACGCATGTTTGAATTCCGTTACCGTTTTCATCTCCATCACCTCCCGCGGGAGGGCATTCCAAGCATCCACTACTCTCTCCGTGAAAAAATACTTCCTGACATTTTTCTTGAGTCTGTCCCCCTTCAATCTCATTTCATGCCCTCTAGTTCTATCGCCTTCCCATCTCCGGAAAAAGTTCGTTTGCGGATTAATACCTTTCAAATATTTGAATGTCTGTATCATATCACCCCTGTTTCTCCTTTCCTCCAGGGTATACATGTTCAGGTCAGCAAGTCTCTCCTCATATGTCTTGTAACGCAAATCCCATACTATTCTCGTAGCTTTTCTTTGCACCGCTTCAATTCTTTTTACATCCTTAGCAAGATACGGCCTCCAAAACTGAACACAATACTCCAGTGGGGTCTCACCAATGACTTATACAGTGGCATCAACACCCCCTTTCTTCTGCTGGTCACACCTCTCTCTATACAGCCTAGCAACCTTCTAGCTACGGCTACCGCCTTGTCCCACTGTTTCGTCACCTTCAGATCCTCAGATACTATCACTCCAAGAACCCTCTCCCCGTCCGTACCTATCAGACTCTCACCGCCTAACACATACGTCTCCCATGGATTTCTACTCCCTAAGTGCATCACTTTGCATTTCTTCGCATTGAATTTTAATTGCCAAGCCTTAGACCATTCTTCTAGCTTCCTCAGATCCTTTTTCATGTTTTCCACTCACTCCCGGGTGTCCACTCTGTTACAAATCTTAGTATCAAAGACAAAAGAGATGACGTTTATGAAATACGGAAAAAAATCAGGAACTGAGGAACACAGAAAAGAAAACTGGATGAAGCTAAAAAAATCCAAGACAGGATATATACATCTGGCAAAAGAACAAGCAGAACAATTGGCTAGAAATGTAAGGAGGCAATAGAAGAATTTTTTTAAGGTATAGTAGTGAAAGTAGAAAGGCTAGAAATAGAATTTGGAGACCGAAAGATACTGAAGACCGCTATGTGGAGACTGATGAAGAAAAAGTGAATGTGCTAAACAAATAGATCCTGGAGAAAGACCACGATTGGATGGCAAAGATATATATGATAGTGAAGTAGATATCATACCATTTATGGAAGAAAGTATTTATAAACAACTTGAAAAATTGAAGGAGGACAAAGCCATGGGACCGGACGGGATCCATCCCAGAATACTGAGGGAGCTCAGAGAGGTTCCAGTGGGTCCTCTCAAAGATTTGTTTAATAAATCCTTGGAGACAGGAGAGGTTCCATGGGACTAAAGAAGAGGGGATGTGGTTCCTCTTCACAAAAGTGGTGACAGATAAGAACCGGTAAGCTCACTTTGGTTATTGGGAAAGTAATGAAAACATTGCTGAAGGTAAGGATAGCGAATTTACTGGAATCCAATGGGTTACAAGATCTGAGGCAACATGGTTTTACCAAAGGTAAATCATGCCGATTGAATTCTTTGATTGGGCGACCAGATAATTGGATTGAGGATATGTGCTAGGTGTAATCTACTAGGATTTCAGCAAAGCCTTTTACATGGTTTCTCATAGGAAGCTCCTAAATAAACTTGACAGGTTGAAGTTAATACCCAAAGTGATGAACTGTATTAGAAACTGGTTGACAGACCAGATGTCAGAGGGTGGTGGTCAATGGAATTCACTTGGAGGAAGGAAAGAAGAATAGTGGACTGCCTCAAGGATTGGTGTTGGGGCTGATACTATTCAATATATTTGTGAGCGACACTGCCGAAAGGTTAAAAGGTTTGCCTTTTTGTGGATGATATCAAGATTTGTAACAGAGTGGCACCCCAGAGGGAGTGTAAAACATGATAAAGGATATGCAAAACTTAGAAGAATGGTCTATTTATTTATTGCATTTGTATCCCACATTTTCCCACCTCTTTGCAGGCTCAATGTGGCTTACAATACATCGTGAATAGTGGAAGCATATAAGAAGATATACAATTAGTATTATAAAAGGATCTTGGGTAGCATGATAATGATAAAACATAATAGTAGTCTAATGTTTGGAAGTTAAAATTTAATGCAAAGAAGTGTTCTAGGAGGAGAGAGGCTGATATTCACAGACAGGAAGAGGAACCTTGGGGTAATAGTGTCTGAGGAGCTGAACACAACAAAATAGTGCGAAAAGGCGGTGGCTTTGGCCAGAAGGATACTAGGCTGCATAGACAGAGGCATAACTAACAGAAGAAAGGAGGTGCTCATGCTCCTGTACACGTCCTTGGCAAGGCCCCATCTGGAATATTGTGTTCAGTTTTGGAGGCCATATCTTGCTAAGGATGTAGAAAGACTTGAAGCAGTCCAGAGAACAAAAATGGTATGGGGTTTGCGCCAAAAGACATATAAGAAAAAAGTGAAAGACCTGAGTATGTAAACCATAGAGGAAAGAAGGGGAAGGGGAAGTATGATATAGACGTTTAAATACATGAAAACTATTAATATAGAAACAAATCTTTTACAGAGAAGGAGAAATGATAAAACTAGAGAGCCTGAATTGAGCTTGCAGGGTGACAGACTTAGAAGTAATGTCAGGAAATTCTTTTTATGAAGAGGGTGGTTGATGCCTGGAATGCCCTCCCGAGGGAGGTGGTACAGACAAAAACGGTTATGGAATTCAAATGGCATGGGATGAACACAGAGGATCTCTAATTAAAAATGGATGGTATTTAAAAAAACAAACAAAAAACAAAACTAAACTTAAATGGCTGCACGTGTGTTGATGTGTTCAGTAGTGCTTAGAGATAGCGTCTCCTGCTGTAAAGAACTAAGGCCGGTGCCAGGCAGACTTCTTGGTGTATGTCCCCACATATGGCAATCCAGTTTAGGATGGGCTGGAAAGGGTTTCAACAACAACTTCAGTAGCAGACAATACAGGGTGGACTTTTATGGTCTTTGTCTCAGAAACACCAAATAAAGACCATGATCAAGTATTTTATATCATATTCATTACTGGTTTAATCATGAATTGATAACAAGTGTGACTATTGGGCAGACTGGATGGACCATTCAGGTATTTGCCATGATTTACTATGCTACTATGGCCCAAGATCACAAGAAGCAGCAGTGGATTTTTTTTTGGAAGCTGGGTTTCCTGGTTCTCAGCCTGCTGCTGTAACCATTAGGCTACTCCTCCATTTAACTAGTTTGAGGCTTCACAGAGAAAGATCGATCCAGTATGTCCCTCAGGCTATAAACCTAGGATGAAACTAGAATTTGATTATTCCCTAGGTTTACTCATATAGATGGCCAGTGTATTAATAGATACCCATTCTACGCTCAGAAATCTTACTGGTAACAAAAAAAAGCATCTGAAAAGGAGAATGTTACTTGTTTTTGCTCTCTTTCTTGAAAGTTACATTTGTATCACCGGTTGTTTTTAATTAAATGTCATTTTCCACTTTTACATCATACCCTAGATATTCCAAATCCTCAGAAATAATTTCAGCAACCTTCAAAGCCATATCTGTCAATATCTCTGTGTTTAAATCAGCCATCCCAAAAACTAAACAGGAAGTGCATAAAGACTGTGAAGGAAGAACAAACCGTTAATGAAACCTTATGTTCCAGTGATCTGTATGTGGGACAGTGCTAGTCTATAATGCAATTTTAACAAGATCCTTTCATTCACAGGGGCTTAAGGAGTTTATAAATTAGAGGAAAAACTAGCTTAAACTAAATTAGCAGTTCTTCACAGCTGGAAAAAAATACATACTAGGTGGTGTAAAATTAGATAGCAAAAACATATTTTAAGAAACAACTATTTTGAAGTTGTGGTTTTGCCAGGCTTAATTCAGCGAAGGAGACATGGCTCTGAAAAAGACAGGCTATATCCTGAGCAACTAGCTACATTACTGAACATCGGCTCTGCAAGCAAACGACACTAGAAAAAATGAGCAGCGCATGTGTTTCCAACAAGCATAATGACTTTGCATTCTTATGGAACATAAAGAGGTGTTATTTATTAAAAAAAAATAAAGACAAACAATGCAGGACAACAACAAAAAAAAAAACAAAAAAAAACACAGTCTGGAGTTCAGTCATAAAAAAATCATTAACAGAACATGAACAGAATTAATCCAGAACCAGACACTGCACTCCATACGGTGGGTTGTTTTTTTTTGGGGGGGGGTTGTTGTTGTTGTCTATCCTCCACTGTTTAACTTTTTTGAACTTGCTTGTGGAGTTTGGTTCTTCCTGTTTTTGGCTACTATATTTATTAATGCATTGTATTATGGAGCCAGTGCTTGTAATTTTGCTCTGTTCTGAAAAAAGTGAGCAGTGACATAGGCATTCTCAATATAAGTAGAGGTGGCTAGAAATACAGCTGGGTTAGAAATGGAGACAGACTCAAGGGGCACATCCTGGGTATGGCATAATTAAATTTTATCAATATTATCAGCCATATCTGGAAATATCTTCTCAGATATCTAATAAAACAAGAAACGAAAATGTTTCATGTGCCATATTTTTTCTATTTCTATAGAAGCAGGGTCATGTATTTTTCTATTATTAAGGCTGATTCGTGTCTGAATCTCCTCTCTGAAATTTCAGTATGTAGGGGAATCTTCAAAGGGCTATATATTTTTTTTTTAATGAAAAATCTTCTAGAAAGGTGGAAGGATTGGATCTCAATGAAGAGAAACGACATAGATTGCAGTCCTGATATTAAACCAATAACTTCCTTTCAGTTTCATCTATCTCAAGAAGTCTGGTGGCCTGTCACATTCTCTGCTGTTTGGTTTAATCAAGATTCTTTCAATTTGTTTTTCCAGTTTTGAACCAAATGCAAAAGTCATGTTGCTCTTCTCTGTGCTATTCTTCAGCAACATGTACCTATACTGTATTCAGTAATAGCTTGTGGAACTAATATTTAAAAGTATGCTAGAGAGAGCACTGCTGAAACTACATTTGTGTTTGATTTTTAAGAGTTATATCAAAAGCAATTTTTTTACATAAATAATAAACACAGTAGGAATGGATCCTCAGAAGCTTAGCCAAAATTGGGTGGCGGAAGAGAGGTTGGTGGTTGGGAGGCGAGGATAGTGGAGGGCAGACTTATACGGTCTGTGCCAGAGCCAGTGATGGGAGGCGGGACTGGTGGTTGGGAGGCAGGAAATACTGCTGGGCAGACTTGTACGGTCTGTGCCCTGAAAAAGGCAGGTACAAATCAGGGTAAGGTATACACATATGAGTTTATCTTGTTGGGCAGACTGGATGGACCATGCAGGTCTTTTTCTGCCGTCATCTACTATGTTACTATGTAACACAGTATTAAGTAAATTAGTATGCCAAGAAAACGTTTATTAGCTATGCTGAAAACCTCCCCTCAAGGACAATTAATGATCAGCAGAATAAGTGATCTTACATAATTAAGAATTAACTTCAGAGGAGGACTGTATGGACAAAGTTGCTACTGGCTGATTAGATTATTTTCAAAATATAGGCAATGTGAGGCACAATTCTGCAAAGCTGCTCTCTTTTTCTTGTCCAAGGGACCCTTTTACTAAAGCTCAGTGCTTTTTTTGTAGAGAAAAAGGTGCTGTACTCATTATGGGTGGGCTCACCACATATGGCTCCACCCCTAAGATAGACACACCCCTTATACCAGCCATGGCACATATAAACAGGCATCATTGAAAATATTATACTAGTATAGGAGAAAAAAATAACGTGATTTTTTCATTATAAATAATTTCTGTAAGCTGTTACAGCTCCAGTATACCCAGTGCAAAATAAGACAGCAGATGTAAATTCTCAAATTTGCCATATTCCAAACACTAAAATGAAAATAAAATGATTTTTTCTACCTTTGTTGTCTTGACTTTGTTTTTCTGATCATGTTGGTCCCAGTCTGATTCTGCTGCTCTCTATCTGTTCCCTTAACTCCGTTTCCAGGGCTTCCTTTAAATTTATTTCTTTACTTTCCTCCTTTCTTCTTCATTTCTTGCCATACATCCATAAGTAAAAGTTGGGTCCTCCTCTGTGGAATTGACTGGAGGAGGTATAACGTGGATCCAGCTTTTGCCTATTTTCTCCATCCATGTGCAGTTTTTCTCCTCTCTTCCTTTCCCCCCATCTCCATCCATGGGCATCTTCCTCTTTTTTTCTTTCCCCCCTCCATCGATGTCCAGCACTTCTCCTCTCTCCTCCCCTCCCATCCATGTCCAGCGATTCTCCTCACTTCCCTGCCCTCCTCTCCCATGCATGTCCAGCAATTCTCTCTTCTCTGCCCTCCCCTCCATGTCCAGCGATTCTCATCTCTCCCCTGCCCTGCTATCGATGTCCAGCAATTCTCTCTTCCCTGCCCTCCCATCCATGTCCAGCAATTTTTCTCTCCCCTCCTTGTCCAGCAATTCTCTCATCCCTGCCCTCCCCTCCCATCGATGTCCAGCAATTCTCTCTTCCCTGCCCTCCTCTCCCATCGATGTCCAGTGATTCTCCTCTCTCCCCTGCCCTCCCCTATCCCATGTCCAGTGATTCTTCTTCCCCCAGCTCATCCTCCTCTCAGCCCGTCCTCCTCCTCCACTGCCTGCCAGTGAAGAGATAGAAAAGCTGCCAGCGTCAGACTCAGCAGCGCGAACGGTGCAGCGATTGAGAGAGGCTAGCAGTGTCAGAGCTTCCCTCTGCGAGTCACGCCTAAGCAGAAACAGGAAGTTGAAACAATGTAGGTAGGACTCGCAGAGGGAAGCTCCGACGCTGCCAGCCTCTCTGAATCGATGCCTGCACCGTTTGCGCTGCCAAGTCCTAGAAAAATAGTAAGTAGGGCAGGAAGGGTGCAGGACTCGCCGGGGGGGGGGGGGGGGGGGGGGGGGGGGGGGGGGGGGGGGGGGGGGGGGGGGTGCCGGTGCGCCGTACCGGTGCGTACTGCTGAAGCTTGACATTAGTGCACACTAAATGCTGCGCATCTTACTATATACCTAGGGGGCACGTGACACTTAGAACACACTCATGTCCCTTAGCGCACACCAAGCTTTAGTAAAAGGGTCCCTAAGTTATCAGAACTCAGTGAAAGGAAATCTTGTCTACAAAGCAAAACATCAGCATCATTTTGGGCCTTTTCAGACTCAAGTTATTGTTAAGCCTTGTTTTAATACTTACTTTCTACTACCCCTGGAATGGCTCTGTAATGTTGAAACTGGTAGAAGGACTTCTCTAACATGTATTCAGGATTGATTTCCTCAACACGTAACAAGTTCAATACCATGTTGTAAGTCAGGTGAAATGCACTGTTAAGAGGATCAGCTGAACCCTAAAAAGAAAAATAAACTTTAAAATGGTATCAATGATTGATAAAAGCATCTTGCCAGGACCTACAGAAGAAGATACAACTCATCACTGGCAATGGACTATAATGTTTGCTTTATAAAGCTCTCACCTGCAGCAGATGTTTCTTGTAGACAATAGGACTGAACAGGCATACAAGTGAGTGATGGAATTCAATGGTGCTGGGAGAGCTTAATGGTGCTGTGTGTAAAGTTTGAGCACTATATGGCCGATCTTGCATGTAGCAGTCTCTTCAATACCTCAGTTCCATAGTTCAAGGAGGAGGTAAGAAAGACTGTGACTGATTAATTCTGCTGCTCGTGGAAAACACTTTGTTGTAGAAACATTGTTTTTTCAGTCAACAAGTCACGCATACAAGAAGTTGATTGCTCAAACTCATGGCTGCTAGCTATAATTTGTCCATTGCTCAAGAATGGAGTGATCATAAAAACAATTGCATATGTTATACAGATAGTATATTGGGTCGACCTGTGCTGGCCAATCTATCTGTGACTGTGGACAGGTGCAAGTAGTAGTAGTAGTAGTGTGGAGTGAAGCGATAAAGAGAGGACCAAATCAATGCTTTACATGTGGTTTCCAGAAAAGCACATTTCAAGAAGGCCACAGTTATTGGCAAGGTATGTACTGCATCAACTATGTGACCTAACATCTGCAAGTAGGCCTTGGCTATGACAGTGGTTAAGCACTGAATGTTCCGGACACTAAGCATTAGTGTTTGCAACCTGTTCTGTGGTGGAAAAGCTGTCACCTGAAGAGTGTCTAGAATATCTCTTACAAACAAAATTTGTTTCTTGGTTGGAGTACTGTCTTTTTGAAGCTGATGATGAATCCTAGTCTCTAAAGGTAGCACACTGTTTTGAGCCCTATTCTGTAAACAAGCTGTCAGAAGCCAGCTGTTGAGGTATGGAAAGGCTAGCTGACCTTATCTGTGCAAGTGAGCAACCACCATTATGAGACGTTTAGTGAAAATTCTGGGAGCCTGTCACAGAACGCCTAACACCTACCTGGGGATAACCCTGCGACCACCTGGAGGGTCTGTCCCAAGCACTGCTCAGGCCCGCCTGCACCTGGCATGTGCTCTACACTAGCATTCTCCTCTCACTGGCTGGGTCCTGCTTGGATTGGGGAGAGTCTCCCACGCTCAAGTTATTCCCTGATGATTTCCAGGACACTGGGGCCACACTCCCAGGGGTCCCACAATTCCTAGAAAGCACTCACAGACCCAAACCACCAGGACTCTTAGTCAGTCCAAGACATCAGAGCTAATAAAATAATGGGTTATTTATCCGAGAACTAGAACAGTGAATGATATAAAATAGGTGGAAAAACAACAAGCAATAACAGGTAACTAAATAAGGATCAATATTAAAACTACCTAAACACTTTGGCACTACCTGGTAGCACCTGTGGAGTTTCAGGAAAATAATTGCTCACAGTTCTTGAACAGGGCCTCAGGGCAGAGATGTTCACACTCTGTACTCCCTGAGACTGGGAAAAATCCAGTATCTTCTAGCTGGATTTGAACTCCAGGGCCAATCACAGCCCAGAGTAGGTTGCCGTTCCACAGGGCTAAACTGAAAAGAAAACAGCTTTCTCTGCAACTGCTTTAAAACACAGAACAAACACCATGTGCTGGCCAAACAAGAGAAATACACTACATGAAAATATTATTACAATCCACAGGCTTGAAAACCCCGTTTTGCCACAGACCCCACAAGGAAAGACTTTTTACTGATAATTATCTGTGTGCAGAAGAACTGGAGGAGTCTCCTGCAAAATGAATGGATCATGATATGTGTATAAGCATCACAGAGATCCAATAAGCACACTTTTTCTCCAAGTAGAGGGGAATGTAAGGAAGACTGTTCATCTTGAGCTCTTCCTTGTATAGGAATAGGTTGAGATCCCAGATGTCTAATATGGGACATAAACCTCCTATCTTCTTTGGGATCAGAAAATACCTGGAGTCAAAGCTTTCCTTCCTTTTCTGAATCAGAACTGGTTCTATTGTATAAGAAGCAGGAGACAGACTTCCTTCTGATTCAAGTGTGTATGAGACTGTGGTATCTGAGACTACGCCAAAAGGTTGATCTGGTGCAGAGATTGAAACCTGATGTTGAGAACCCAAGAATCTGTTATGTTCTGTTCTAACTGCTGAAGAAAGAAGTAAATGTACCCAATTCACTATACAGATAGGGCAGGATGTGTACTCTGGAGGGGCATTAGCTGTGACTATACAGGACAGTCAAAAAGTGGAAGGATGCTTCTATTGTTGACCTCAATAGAGCCCATTCTTGAAGAATGGATGCATGCAGCCACACAAGATGGATGCATGCAGCCACACGAGATTCTATAAGATATATGTTGAGCATATAAGATGGGCTCCATGCTCATTTGCTTCAGTCGGGCTAGCTGCCTATTCAGATTGCAACTAAGATAGCTTGGACTCTTGCACCCTCTGAAAAATGGTATGAATATGCTGAACAATATAAAGTTGATGAGTAGAAATATGGGCAGAAAGCACTGTAACCTGAAACACCTTCTTGCCTATGAGGTCTAAGCATCTGGGATCTTTATCAGGCAATTTATTAGAAAACAAACTCACTGCGTTTTCTCGCCTTCTTCACTGCCGACTATACCACCACTAAAGAAAAACAAAGCTGGACTTTATTGAAATCAGGTGCTGGCTGAATTATTAATGGGAATTGCCCCGTACAAAGCTGTTTGCTTTTGTAGTAAGACCTGAATTGGTATAGCAATGTGGTATAGCTCAAAGACATCGAAATGTGGTCCTATTTTCTGATGTAGTGGGGAAGGAAACCTCTTGACATATGTTGAACAAATTTTGAGTCCTTATGAGTTCATATCTTACTCAAAATTTGTTCAACATATGTCAAGAGGTTCCCTTCCCACTATATCAGGAAATAGGACCACATTTTGATAACAGGAGACAGCATGAGCCTATCTGGCCCATTATATGGGCTAAAGCCAGTAGGCAGCGCTTGTCACCCTATCAATTTCATTGTTTTGGGTGTACCCAAGATGGCGGCAGCTGCACCGGGGAGAATTAAAACCTTCTTCAGTGGCGTGAGTGAAGACAAGCTTCAACATTGTGACATCATACCTGTTATCAAACCTCCTTGCCATGCACCTAGGCATCCTCCGAACACTTCCATGGAACCACTCCAGATGAGTGGGGCTCATAGAGGTTCAGAAGGTGATTACATTTTCTAGGAAATACAACACTCACAGACTAATAATTTCCAATGTATATTTTTCCTGCTGAAGATATAAAACACATTTCAGTGAAGAAACTCAGCCTCATATACTGCTCCAAACACTCCCCCCCCCCCCCCCCAATGCTTTAAATGTTAAGTGCTTGCCGTCTATCCAGATGAAATTAATCCCTCTGGAAGAATAATGAACTTTAGAGCCAAACGGACTGTGTGCTAGCTTATTTAAACAACTCTACTGCTGATGGAAGCAGCCAGTTTATGCCAGCAACCCAGCAGTCTATGTTGTCAGAAAGTTCCCGATTTCCTATAATGTAAGAGGCTTTCTACACTGATGTTATTAGCACAGCATGGAAAGCAGATATGGAAATCCCCTTTCAAGTCACTTGCACAAGAGTGAACTTCTGTGGACTAATTTTACATACTTCCTCCTCTCTATCCACTCAGTACTACATTGACTTTTATTTACCTTTACTAATTTGCTTTTCTAAACATTCAAACTGAATACATGAGGGAAATGTTTAATACTTAAATAATTGATGACAGGCATGATAGGATACAGTATATGCAGCAACAAGTGGTTACTTTCGGGAGGCTCCTCTGGCTGGCATATCATGGAGTCCACTTGCTGCACAAATGGAGGAGGAAGTGTATTAACTCCTCCTTCTCCCCCTATGAGGGAAAACAGCTACTTCTACTGCTTCAGGATAAGGTAAAATTACTTGTAATAAAAAAGAAAGAAAGAAAAACCCAGAAAAGCAGTGAACTATATTATATGCAAATGTACCATAGGGTCAGCAAAGTTTTGAAAACTATGCTTACTACAAAATCTAGTCCTGAACTGCCTCAGGAGAGCAACGCCTTGAGCAGGTATTGTTAACTAATTTGTGATCCTCAATCCTTAATGGTCAGTGCAGCGGCCCGAGAGCCAGAAGATCAGTGCTCTATTCCTACCGCAGCTCCTTGTGATTCTGAGCAAGTCACTTAACCCTCCATTGCCCCAGGTACAAAATAAGTACCTGTACATAATAAGCAAACTGCTTTCACTGTAACCACAGAAAGGCGGTATATCAAATTCCATCCCCCCTTTAGTAGCCAGCTTCTTCAAGGTCAAACCTTCTAATTATGAATACGGGCAATTATCTCAAGGTACTGTCTCCTGCCGAGGACAATCCTACTTAAAGGGAACTGACAGGCTGGCATACAGAACTGTATTCCCAAGGAAATTTTCCATTTCTAAAACGTAACAATTTAAAATGTTTAAAATGCCTTTAAAAATGTGGGTTGCTTTTACATTGGCAATTAATGCCATACCTTAATTAATAAGCTTGGGCTTCACCACAGGCCTTTGGTTCTACTAGACAGGGCATAAGTACCTATGATGAATATTTACCAACATCTGCATTCCTTCTACAATGCAGGATAATTGTGTTAGCCTCCTAATGGAGATGGTAGAGGCAAAACAACAAAGGATTCAAGAAAGTATATGAAGTAAAAAGTAAAGCCAGAGTGTAAGGAGATGCAAAGGGACGAACCATAAAGATGTTATCTACTGTCATGTTTTATGCTTCTGTGATCCTAGTTCTCCTCACAGTTTAAAGGCTTGGAAATGAAACCTCCTCCAAGACTGAATTTTTCAGCTGCCAGCAGAGCTCATCCCACTCCAGGGCAGATTACCTTCCCTAAGCAAACCTTCCAGAATCATGCTTGAAAGAAAGTTCAACATGGGTTATGCTTTCTATGTTATACTAAAACCAAAGCATTGGACTGGCCCAGGGGATGTTTAAATATTGTTTATTTTTAGTTGCTCATCACATAAGATTCCATTTGGCTATACCGATTATTTCTATCCATGCTCCTTAATTTTTCCTTGGTATGCTTCAATGCCTACACCAGCAGTCTAATACAAAACTGTTACTCTCTTATTTTATGAGCATGGAGTGAATGCATATTCCATCTGCTGAGATGAAAGGCAGGACAAAACATGTTTTTTTGGCTTCAAATGCTGAACCCACAGAGAAGGGCTTGATGGAACTAAAAAGTGCTATGATACAAATACAGTTCAGTAATACATAATGGATTGGCATGAATGTGTGAATCATACTCTGGTGAGTAATGAGAAATCATTTTCCTCCCAAGCATAAGACTAAGGATGTGCTCTAAATCTCCATAAAATTACTCTATCTGCTTTTGGCACACAAAACTAAGAGTAATTGTGATGGAATTTGGCACTTTTGATCTAAAGATAATCTGCAATGCCAATCGCTCCAACTATTCAACCAGGATCTGGGGGTGCTTGCATACTGACTCAGATAGACTGTTACGTTCTGCTACACTTCTCCAGGATGGGTTGGTTTCTGTTTCCTAACCTAGCAGCCATCATCTGGGTTGGATCATGGACAGCAGCCATCTTGGCTAGCTCAGGAGGGGGCAGCCATCTTGGAGTAACGAGGACAGGAAGGAAGCCCATATTTGGATGTAGGCACCTCTGCTGATGGGGGCAGCCATCTTGGAACAGCTGCTCATGGTTGAGCCTAATTCCTGCTCTATTTAAAGCCCTGTTTCCAGTCCTTCCATGCTTCGGCTTCTATTCACTTAGAGGTTGTGGTCTTCATCTGTTCCAGTGTTTTCCTGTGTTCCTGACCATGGATTGTTTACTGACCACGCGTTGTGTTGCTGCCTGCCCAGACTTTCGGATTGCTCTCTGTTTTGCTGCATCACTGACTCTTTGCTCCTGGACTGTGTCTGCCTGCCTGCCAGCCTGGTCAGCGGTTGTGCAACCCCGCCGGTTCCAGAAGTCCTGGTGGCCGCCTGCACCTGGGGGCTCAACTCCCAGGGAACGGTGGTCGCTCCCCAGGTAAAGCTAGGGGTTGTCTGGCTGCCTGATCGAGTGCGGTGCCTTCATCTTCGCCGTGCTCAGTCGGGGCACAAGGGCTCACATTCACCAGGTCATAACATAGACTAACTTGTGGCCCACGTCAGTCCTAAAAGTTAAATGGGGAGATAAAAGATAGGCATAAAATGAAGACTAAAGGGTTCTACCTGGTGCATTAGAAATGCCATACTGGGTCAGAGCAAAGGTCTACCAAATCCAGCATCATGTTTCCAACACTGCACAGTTCTGGTCACAAAATACTCTATCAGATCGCAAATAGTAAATCCATTCTTTATTAAATACACTCAAGAAAAAGTAGTGTGCTATTTTTTTTCCTCCTTGCCATGTCACTCAGTTTTTATAAAATGCTCCAAAAGGCTCTGGGAAGCTCCTTCCAGCATAACATTATTTCCCCTATAATTCAGAACAGTGCTGAGAATGATAAGGCTCTACCAGGACATTGATATGATCATGGAGGGCATGAGACTATTAGTAGGAAATTAAATTTAAAGAGCTTAAAGCAGACACTTTACAAAGATGCAGGGTGCTTTAAACAACAAAAAAAAAAAACCTTGAACTGCCTAAATTCATACTGATGTTTTGGCCACAGAACACCCTGCATTAACACATTTTTTCTGTCTGGATCAGGCCAAATGTGGAGGAATAAAACTGGCCCATAAAGGCATGCTAAAGTTTCAGTAACTCCTGCTCCCCACTGCTACAGAGCTTGTGAAAATTAATGCCATCAATATTCCCTTCCCAGGGTGCGTCTAATTCATCACAAAAGAATAATATTCCAAACACGAAAAAGAGCATTCTACTGGTGCCTCGGTACTGAAACACACAGTAAATCTTCTCTTTTCTAATACACTACGGGTACACTGCATGCTCTTTCCTCACTGTAGCTTCACTTGAAATGGAGAATAATGTATTGCGCTCTCATGAATGAGTCAAGCTGCTCAACTTCTCTTAAAATTTCAAAAGTCTGAGAACAAAAACGTGCCCTGGGGATAAAAGCTTGTGCAATGAGTTAATGGTTTTGTACTGCACAGAAAGTCCCTCATACATTCCATGAGTTCAGAATTAGAAGACAGCACTACCTATAAAGTAAGACACTGCATCACTCCCTCAAGAATTAGTTTGCTAGAGTCATAAGCAATAACAGCCTAGCACAGCATTAGACTAACTACACTGATCCTGAAGAAAACTGAAATAAGAAACAGCTAACAATAAAAGTGCAAGTACAATCCCATCTCAGGATAAGAAGCACAGCTAGAAAAGGGCCAATTTGTGTGAGAGTTCCACTGGAAAGCACTTTCACTAACTTCAACAGTGTTACTTCTGCTAAGCTTACTACAGCCCCACAGGATCCTACTCCATTGGTTTTCATCAAATGATTCCTCTCACATCTAGGCTCCCTTCATACATATGATGATAACAGCCAGTCTGCAAAAAAGGTCAGATTCCCACTTGCTGGAAATATCGTTATATTCGCCACAAATGAAGAATCCTAAAATAAGTACTTTGAATGTTACCAAAACCTTTTGTTTCTTTCGAAAATCCTGAATCAACAGTACTAATATAACTAGAGGATTACCTTTCCAAAGCTAATATTTTACACCCTGGAACAGACAGGCTTTGGTATTCCCACAGCACCAAGACATCACTTATAGGCCTTACCAATTTCATACACTACAACTTTGACCAAGATAAAACTGTTGTGCTCCTGACACTAGACCTATCAGCAGCCTTTGATCTTATAGATCACAACTTGCTCCTCACTAACCAGGCTTCAGGATACTGACATCACTGGCACAATTCTGGACTGGTTTTGTTCATACCTGACAGGTTGAATTAACACAGTGTTTTGGAAGAATTCTTTTTCTCAAGCCTTTCAACATTAACTGCAGTGTACCACAAGGGTCTGTCCTTGCCCCAGTTATTTTGAATGTTTTTCTGGCCCCTCTGTTACAGGGGTGTAGCCAGACAGCAGATTTTGGGTGGGCCTAGTCAAGAGGTGGGTGGACACCAAGTGTTCTTCCCCCCCCCCCCCCCCCCCCCCCCCCATGCGATGAGGCCAGTATCAGCAGCTTAGGAAGCTTAGACTGCTGAAGTGGAGATCAGTGTTTTCAGCACCATCAGAGGGAGGTCTTCAGCTGGCGGAGCTTGGGATCCCCACTAGCGAGCACTAAATATGTGCTGCTGTTGGGTGGGCCTGAGCCCTAAGTGGATAGGCCCCGGCCCACCCAGGCCCACCTGTGGCTACGCCACTGCTTTGTTATATATCAGTTAGTCACTTGTTCTAACACTGTTTGTCTACACCAGGGCTCCACAAACCCCAGGTGTCAGGTCGCCATGGTGCCTTTAAAAAACAAAAAAAATCAGACTCAGCACCTAGGTTTTGTACTCTGAAGATCCCTACCTGCAGTCCTCTCTCCCCCACCCAAGTCCAGCCAGTGTCTTTCTCCCTCTACCCACCTCCATGCGCCCGAATCCTGCATTTCTCCCTCACCCATGCCCCCTCTCCTCCCAGGTCCTCTAACCTGGTCTCAATCACCAGCAGCAGCAATTAAGGCATGCTGCATTCCTTCTGTTAGGTAACTTCCTGCTTCCATGAAGGCAGGACCCAGCAGAGGGAAAGCCCCGACACAGGCCAGAGCAACATGTCTCAATTGCTGTTGCTAGTGATCGAGATGAAGCTCTTTGAGCAGGGACTGTCTTTCTTCTATGTTTGTGCAGCGCTGCGTACGCCTTGTAGCGCTATAGAAATGCTAAATAGTAGTAGTAGTTAGAGACACGGGGGAGGGGCGTGGATAAGGGAGAGATGCTGGATTCCATGGGGGAGGGGCCTCGAGGGCTGGTGGGAGATGTGCTGAACCCTGGAGAAACTGGAAGAAGTTATGCCAGACAATGAGCAAGGACGGGACAGGGCACGGACAAGAGAAGCTGGACAATGTTGGAAAAGGGATGGGATAGAAACACAGAGGGGAACTGCTGTTCACAGAGGGAAAGGATAGGGACACAGAGAGGCAATGCTGAATATAAGAGGAGGACAGGGACACTAAAATGATAGATACTAACATGGGCAGTAGATAGGAACAGGGACAGAGAAGAGAGGTGCTGGAAAGGACAGATAGGGGACACAGAAAGATAGATGGAAAACAGAGAAAGAAGAAATGTCAAATAGACAGGAGACCCTCGGAAGGCAGGAAAAAACTTTGTCTGATCTTCAAGGAACTTAAAGGAAATGGCCCAGAGTACTTGAAGAACAAAATCTCCCTCTACACACCTCCAAGATCACTAAAGGTCTTCCCCAAGGAGTATCTCTAAGGGCATCACAGGAT
Organism: Microcaecilia unicolor; assembly: GCF_901765095.1. Taxonomy (NCBI): domain Eukaryota; kingdom Metazoa; phylum Chordata; class Amphibia; order Gymnophiona; family Siphonopidae; genus Microcaecilia; species Microcaecilia unicolor. The sequence continues at coordinate 94,254,491 of NC_044032.1, read as the reverse complement.
GCGATACCTGCCAGTGAGCCTTCTGGGGAGTAGGCCCCACACTCTGGAATGTATTCCCTGAAAGGTTTCACTTAACACAAGACTCTCTAGTTCAGGAAGCAAGTGAAAGCTTGGCTCTTCAACCAGGCCTTTAATGGAAGAAGTAACTAATTTGCTAGATGCAGAAAGAGTGACACCAGCAGCACATACTATAGTAGGACATGTTTTATCCACTCCTACCCTAGCTAAGAATTTTCAAGGACCATTCTGACCTCATGTGCAAATTTAAGTTAGTCCCCTTATTTTCTTAATCCTGTTACCCTATCTTATCTGTGTTCCATCTTTGCTTACAGCCTATGCTGTTTATTAAACATGTTTATTGTAATGTAGCATATTATGCAATATGTTGCAATTTGAATAGTTTTATTGCAGTAATTGTCTATTGCTTATGTTTGACTTATTCTTGCTGTACACCACCTTGACTGATTTCCTTCAAAAAGCTGGTAAATAAATCCTAATAAATAAATACAATGGAGAACAGCAGAAGACACGGACCAAATCAAATGAAAAAATAAAATGCTGAGACTACAAAGACAGAAAAAATATATATTTTGAATTTATTAATTAGACCGTGTCAACTTTGGGAAACGTGCATCTCAGATGTCCTGCATTTCCGTTTCTGTTTCTCTAGTACTGCTGTATATGAAAAGTCTGACTCCTTTGAGGTTTCCAGTTCAGTTTTTTCTCTTCATATCTCTGTTACTGGTCTGTGGCTCCTTGTTTCATGTTTGTTGAGGGTCTGCCTGTGTTTTGCATGTATAAGCAAAGTGTAGTTTTCATCTAACTAGCACGTAGTTTCTATGTAGAGATTTGTAGGAGTCCTGTTTCTCACTAGATGGTGAATAGGTAATCTAGTCATGGTGTATTATTTACAATGCTGACTTTTCACAAATAAAGTTGTTGCTCTTTGAGTCCTGGGAGTTTGTGCTGTTATGGTATTATGGTAAGGTTCAGAGTATGTTTTTTGCATGAGTTTGTGCATAGTATTTTGCAGTGGAGAGATTATGTGTTGGCCTTACTGAGGTGACTTGACATTCCTTCTACTTCTAATCCTTACCAGGTCAGAGCTGGGTTTGAGGGAATGAGAGCTGTGTGTCATGTGAGGTGGGGTGGAGGTGGGGGGGGGGGGGGGGGGGGGGAGGAGCTGAGTGGCTGTGTGCCATAGGGGAGAGGAGAGAACATGACAGCTGGGTGTGCTGCAAGGGATGGGGCGAGAACTGGGTGTCTGTATTGCTGTGGGGAGGGGAGAGCGCAGCGTGCTAGGGTGCAGGAGCCGAGGAGGTATGTGTGGGTGAAGATAAAAAGCGGAAGAGCAGTACTGAGTAATCCATTTGGAAGGGGGGGGGGGGGGGTCATCCTTGGGAGACAGCTACCAGCAGGGGGGAGTGTATGCCACAGGAGGGTATATGGGATGAAGATTGACAGATTTGTGTGTGTGTGTGTGTTGGGGAAAGACAGAAAAAGAAAATTGGGAGCCACCTTGATCAGGAAATAGGAGCGATAGCAACCGCAGAAGCAGCTATTAAGGAGCACTGTTGTTCTGGAGGTGATTCTCAAGCAGCCCTTTTGGTAGGATAAGTTTCAATTTTTAAAGAATCTGGGTATTTTTTCCTTTTGGGGGGGGGGGGGGGGGAATTGAGAGACGCTACTGTTTGGGGTGGGGGGTAGAGGACAGATTCAGAGGCTACTGCAGTGGATGGAGATGTGACCTAAGGCTGCTGCTGGGGTGGCTAGGTAGGTGATGAAGTGTGGCTGCGTTTGCTGGGAGTAGATGGGACTAGAAGGAGGGAGGGGTTAAAACTGCAGCTGCTGAGGGAAGAGGGCAATGGAGAGAGGCTAAGACTGCAGTTTGGGGGGGCAAATGAGTGCACCATCCCACCCACCCTTAGTAGCTGCAGTTTTGGCTTCTCTCCCATTGCCCCACAAATGACAGCTAAAGCCTCTCTCCATTGCCAGATGATAGATTGTAGGTGTGTGGGTGTAGCAGTTGCCCTCTATCTGGTCCTTCCCTGTTACTGTGTTAAATAACTTGGTGTGCATCATCTTGAGCACATTATGAAATGTGAAATTTATTTAAGGTGATATCCAGTGTCTTTAATACATTGTGGAGGCTGAAGCGATTGAGACCTTACTTTCCGAATTCAATCTTCCGTTCTTAGGTCCAAACACTGGTACTCTGACTATTGTAATGCTGTTTTACTCAGGTTTAAAATACTCTTTAGTCAAGAAACTTCAATCAGTGTAGAACACCGTTGCCTGTCTTGTTTGTACAGCTCCTCATTATACCAAGGCAACTCTTCTCCTACCTAAATTGTATTGGCTTCCAATAAATTCTCAGATTACCTTTAAATTTTGTGTACTTGTTTATCACCTTCCTACATGAAAAACCTGACAAAACTACCTTTATGAAATGCTTTTGCTACATCTAGAGACTATCTCATCCTTCATTACCCAAGCTGTAAGAAGCTTCATTATAAATCTATTCATAATGCAGGCTTTACTATCAAGGTACAAAGATATGGAACTCTCTGCTGAATCCATTGATACGTTACCAATTACCTCATTTCGTAAGCTGTTGAAAGCATTTTTATTTAGTAAATCCCTTACTCATACTTGTAATTGTTAGTTCTGAGGCATGTTTGGAACCCTGCTCTTGTTATTCAATAGTAGTGAAGTTTGTGTATTGTACTATTACTGCATATGCTAATACTAATTGTATTGTACTTTTTGCAAAACGTCATAAATAAGTGTGGATAAATGAATAAAAATTCCAGCTATAAGTCTGATGCCTAGTTTTTTGGCTGGCTCCTAGATCCTAAGAAACTCTGTTGAGCCCTGGTTTATGCAAATGACATCCAGATCCTTGGTATGCTTGATTGTAGTGATCAAAATGATATCTCCATCCAATGCAAATTATGGTGGATTGGTTACAATCACACAGATTAAAGTTGAACTCCCCAAAAATCAAAAGTCCTCCTTCTTTGTAGAAAATGGACCCAAACATTGGGTGCAACAATCCTGACTGGGAACATTAGCGTACTATTCAGCTCAACACTATGAGTACTGGGTGCTACCTTAGATCAGCATTTAGATTTCCAACCCCACATGTCCAACACTGTGCAACGTTGCTTCTTCAAGCTCAGGATAATTTCATCAATCAAGGACATGTTTCCCCAAGTCTGCACTTCATTTCCTTGTAAATATTCCACCTCGATTATAATGCCCTATTCAATGGCATATGTGTCTTAGACATCAAAAGACTTCAAACAGTACAACAAATAGCCATAAAACTATCGATCAATTAAAAAAAATATATGATTACATAACCCCTTTGCTTCGCACTGGTTGCCAATCTCGCATTAGGTTACCTATAAAATTTTGACACTTGCTCATAAGGTGCACTATTTTAGAATCCCCCTTTACTTATCACATCTACTTACGGTTACGGTATTCCCTATTCTCCAGCTACGTCTCTGACTGTCCCAGCATGTTCTCCCTCACAATTTAATTGCATAACAAGTCAATTAACGATAATTGGCCCCTATCAATTATAGGTGCCAACTAGAACTAATATGGATTTATGCACACAAAGGAGCCAAGATTCACATATAAATTTTACATACGAGTTCAAAAAGGGGTACAGCCATGGGAGGTTCAGGGCCGTTCCTTCAATTTACGTGCGTTTTTATAGAATAAGGGGGATCCGAACCTAATTTAGGTGAGAGGGTTTACACTAGGATTCAGCTGTTGTAAATCCTCACGACTAAAGACAGCTATGGATCCCGGGGTAAGAGCTAGTCTATAAACGGTGCCTAGCTTTCATATGTTTGGATACCATAAGAAAAACAAAAAAGAAGAAAGTAGTGGAAACACAACTTCAAGAGATCAATCCGAGACAGGGGGTGAGATGCTCCAGGAAAACTTTATTAGGGACCCTACACGGTCCGTGTTTCGGCTTTTAAAAAAGCCTTCATCAGGGGTCGATCAGTAGTTGCACAGAATATACTGACAGACAATGGAGCTCATAAAATCTTGTCTCCCAGGATTTTCAGCTTGCTGATCTCCTTTGGACACACAGTCCACCACAAGTCAGGTGAGCTGGCAGCAGGAGAAGAGAGAGCCCCTGGAAGATACTGGCTAGCCCTATGGACTTGTGGTGGACTGTGTGTCCAAAGGAGATCAGCAAGCTGAAAATCCTGGGAGACAAGATTTTATGAGCTCCATTGTCTGTCAGTATATTCTGTGCAACTACTGATCGACCCCTGATGAAGGCTTTTTTAAAAGCCGAAACACGGACCGTGTAGGGTCCCTAATAAAGTTTTCCTGGAGCATCTCACCCCCTGTCTCGGATTGCTCTCTTGAAGTTGTGTGTTTCCACTACTTTCTTCTTTTTTGTTGTACTTTTTGTGGCAACTTCGAACCCCTTTTGTGCCTGTGGATACCATAAGAACCAGAATTTTCCGCGTCAAGGGACCCAGCCTCCGGAATGCCCTGCCTTTACACCTACAAATAAAGCATTTATTTTCTAAACTCAAGGAAAGCCTAAAGACATTTCTATTTCGGGATGCCTACAGCTTGTAATATAATATATTTCTTTGATATTAAATATCCCCCTCCCCCACCCCCATCTTCACCTGTTCCCTGGTAGGGTAATTGCGAGTGTCGTCCACTGTTTGGACTGTACCTTTCCTCTCCTCTCCCCTCTCAACTATAATTATGATGTGATTTCCTTTTATTTTCCTTAATCTTTGAATTTCAATGATGTAAACGCTCAGAACAAAATCCTGAATGGGTGTAATATCAAGTATCGATTAAAACTTGAACAGCTTGAAAATATAGCCTAACTGAAAAAAAAAAAAAGAGAAAATGCTATTTGAGACTAACATACAACTCAGGTAACACAGGGGCCTACTCAGCTGCATTAAATGCAAAAATCGGTGTACAATTGTGATCAAGGTAAAACACACAAACAGGAAGAAGCCTCTACGTAAATCCAGCAGGAACCAAGTAGAAGAGGATGACGCAAATGACGACCAACAAAGGAGATGAACTTCAAAGTTCTTTAATAAAAGCACCAAAACATGGACCCGATATGGTCCATGTTTTGGCGCGGCCTCAGGGGTCCCATCAAATTCTGGCAATCAAATGCAATGAGCCCAAGTTGGCTACATTGTGCTCCCATCATCAATATACCTGGCAGCAAGCAGTCAGAACCAGTAAACTGTGCTGCAGTCCTGCACCAGGCACGCTGTTTGACTGCAAAAGTTTGATTGTGAACCCTGAGGCAAGCGGCTGTATGCGCCAAAGCATGGACCATGTTTGGTCCATGTTCTGGTGTTTTTATTGAAGAACTTTGAAATTCATCTCCCTGGTTGGTCATCATTTCTGTCATCCTCTGCTACTTCTTGGTTCCTACAACCATGATCAAAGCATATTATCAGCTATTAGTATTTCCATAATGCAATACAGCGAATGCTACATACCTGTAGAAGGTATTCTCCGAGGACAGCAGGCTGATTGTTCTCACTGATGGGTGACGTCCACGGCAGCCCCTCCAATCGGAATCTTCACTAGCAAAGTCCTTTGCTAGCCCTCGCGCGGCCGTCTTCCCGCCCGAAACCGGCTCGAGCCGGCCAGTCTCATATGTAGCAAGACAAAGACAAGGGAAGACACAACTCCAAAGGGGAGGCGGGCGGGTTTGTGAGAACAATCAGCCTGCTGTCCTCGGAGAATACCTTCTACAGGTATGTAGCATTCGCTTTCTCCGAGGACAAGCAGGCTGCTTGTTCTCACTGATGGGGTATCCCTAGCCCCCAGGCTCACTTAAAACAACAACCATGGTCAATTGGGCCTCGCAACGGCGAGGACATAACTGAGATTGACCTAAAAAATTTACCAACTAACAGAGTGCAGCCTGGAACAGAACAAACAGGGCCCTCGGGGGGTGGAGTTGGATCCTAAAGCCCAAACAGGTTCTGAAGAACTGACTGCCCGAACCGACTGTCGCGTCGGGTATCCTGCTGCAGGCAGTAATGAGATGTGAATGTGTGGACAGATGACCACGTCGCAGCTTTGCAAATTTCTTCAATAGAGGCTGACTTCAAGTGGGCTACCGACGCTGCCATGGCTCTAACATTATGAGCCGTGACATGACCCTCAAGAGCCAGCCCCGCCTGGGCGTAAGTGAAGGAAATGCAATCTGCTAGCCAATTGGATATGGTGCGTTTCCCCACAGCCACTCCCCTCCTATTGGGATCAAAAGAAACAAACAATTGGGCGGACTGTCTGTTGGGCTGTGTCCGCTCCAGATAGAAGGCCAATGCTCTCTTGCAGTCCAATGTGTGCAGCTGACGTTCAGCAGGGCAGGAATGAGGACGGGGAAAGAATGTTGGCAAGACAATTGACTGGTTCAGATGGAACTCCGACACGACCTTTGGCAAGAACTTAGGGTGAGTGCGGAGGACTACTCTGTTGTGATGAAATTTGGTGTAAGGGGCCTGGGCTACCAGGGCCTGAAGCTCACTGACTCTACGAGCTGAAGTAACTGCCACCAAGAAAATGACCTTCCAGGTCAAGTACTTCAGATGGCAGGAATTCAGTGGCTCAAAAGGAGGTTTCATCAGCTGGGCGAGAACGACATTGAGATCCCATGACACTGTAGGAGGCTTGACAGGGGGCTTTGACAAAAGCAAACCTTTCATGAAGCGAACAACTAAAGGCTGTCCCGAGATCGGCTTACCTTCCACATGGTAATGGTATGCACTGATTGCACTAAGGTGAACCCTTACAGAGTTGGTCTTGAGGCCAGACTCAGACAAGTGCAGAAGGTATTCAAGCAGGGTCTGTGTAGGACAAGAGCGAGGATCTAGGGCCTTGCTGTCACACCAGATGGCAAACCTCCTCCATAGAAAGAAGTAACTCCTCTTAGTGGAATCTTTCCTGGAAGCAAGCAAGATGCGGGAGACACCCTCTGACAGACCCAAAGAGGCAAAGTCTACGCTCTCAACATCCAGGCCGTGAGAGCCAGGGACCGGAGGCTGGGATGCAGAAGAGCCCCTTCGTCCTGCGTGATGAGGGTCGGAAAACACTCCAATCTCCACGGTTCTTCGGAGGATAACTCCAGAAGAAGAGGGAACCAGATCTGACGCGGCCAAAAAGGAGCAATCAGAATCATGGTGCCTCGATCTTGCCTGAGTTTCAGCAAAGTCTTCCCCACCAGAGGAATGGGAGGATAAGCATACAGCAGACCCTCCCCCCAATTCAGGAGGAAGGCATCCGATGCCAGTCTGCCGTGGGCCTGAAGCCTGGAACAGAACTGAGGGACTTTGTGGTTGGCTCGAGATCCACCAAGGGGGTGCCCCACGCTTGGAAGATCTGGCGCACCACTCGGGAGTTGAGCGACCACTCGTGAGGTTGCATAATCCTGCTCAATCTGTCGGCCAGACTGTTGTTTACGCCTGCCAGATATGTGGCTTGGAGCACCATGCCGTGATGGCGAGCCCAGAGCCACATGCTGACGGCTTCCTGACACAGGGGGCGAGATCCGGTGCCCCCCTGCTTGTTGACGTAGTACATGGCAACCTGGTTGTCTGTCTGAATTTGGATAATTTGGTGGGACAGCCTATCTCTGAAAGCCTTCAGAGCGTTCCAGATCGCTCGCAACTCCAGAAGATTGATCTGTAGATCGCGTTCCTGGAGGGACCAGCTTCCTTGGGTGTGAAGCCCATCGACATGAGCTCCCCACCCCAGGAGAGACGCATCCGTGGTCAGCACTTTTTGTGGCTGAGGAATTTGGAAAGGACGTCCCAGAGTCAAATTGGACCAAATCGTCCACCAATACAGGGATTTGAGAAAACTCGTGGACAGGTGGATCACGTCTTCTAGATCCCCAGCAGCCTGAAACCACTGGGAAGCTAGGGTCCATTGAGCAGATCTCATGTGAAGGCGGGCCATGGGAGTCACATGAACTGTGGAGGCCATGTGGCCCAGCAATCTCAACATCTGCCGAGCTGTGATCTGCTGGGACGCTCGTACCCGCGAGACGAGGGACAGCAAGTTGCTGGCCCTCGCCTCTGGGAGGTAGGCGCGAGCCGTCTGAGAATCCAGCAGAGCTCCTATGAACTCGAGTTTCTGCACTGGGAGGAGATGGGACTTTGGGTAATTTATCACAAACCCCAGTAGCTCCAGGAGGCGAATAGTCATCTGCATGAACTGCAGGGCTCCTGCCTCGGATGTGTTCTTCACCAGCCAATCGTCGAGATATGGGAACACGTGCACCCCCAGCCTGCGAAGTGCCGCTGCTACTACAGCCAAGCACTTTGTGAACACCCTGGGCGCAGAGGCGAGTCCAAAGGGTAGCACACAGTACTGGAAGTGACGTGTGCCCAGCTGAAATCGCAGATACTGTCTGTGAGCTGGCAGTATCGGGATGTGTGTATAGGCATCCTTCAAGTCCAGAGAGCATAGCCAATCGTTTTCCTGAATCATGGGAAGGAGGGTGCCCAGGGAAAGCATCCTGAACTTTTCTTTTACGAGATATTTGTTCAGGGCCCTTAGGTCTAGGATGGGACGCATCCCCCCTGTTTTCTTTTCCACAAGGAAGTACCTGGAATAGAATCCCAGCCCCTCTTGCCCGGATGGCACGGGCTCGACCGCATTGGCACTGAGAAGGGCGGAGAGTTCCTCTGCAAGTACCTGCTTGTGCTGGAAGCTGTAAGACTGAGCTCCCGGTGGACAATTTGGAGGTTTGGAGGCCAAATTGAGGGTGTATCCTTGCCGGACTATTTGCAGAACCCATTGATCGGAGGTTATGAGAGGCCACCTTTGGTGAAAAGCTTTCAACCTCCCCCCGACTGGCAGGTCGCCCGGCACTGACACTTGGATGTCGGCTATGCTCTGCTGGAGCCAGTCAAAAGCCCGTCCCTTGCTTTTGCTGGGGAGCCGAGGGGCCTTGCTGAGTCGCACGCTGCTGACGAGAGCGAGCGCGCTGGGGCTTAGCCTGGGCCACAGGCTGTCGAGAAGGAGGATTGTACCTACGCTTGCCAGAAGAGTAGGGACCAGTCTTCCTTTCCCCGAAAAATCTTCTACCTGTAGAGGTAGATGCTGAAGGCTGCCGGCGGGAAAACTTGTCGAATGCGGTATCCCGCTGGTGGAGATGCTCTACCACCTGCTCGACCTTCTCTCCAAAAATATTGTCCGCACGGCAAGGCGAGTCCGCAATCCGCTGCTGGAGTCTATTCTCCAGGTCGGAGGCACGCAGCCATGAGAGCCTGCGCATCACCACACCTTGAGCAGCGGCCCTGGAAGCAACATCAAAGGTGTCATACACCCCTCTGGCCAGGAATTTTCTGCACGCCTTCAGCTGCCTGACCACCGCATGTGTATGCTCGTGTAGAGCTGGTAAGACTGGATTTTGGCCACGAGCATAGAAGAATGGTAGGCCTTCCTCCCAAAGGAGTCTAAGGTTCTAGAGTCTTTGCCCGGGGGCGCCGAAGCTTGCTCCCTAGAACTCTTAGCCTTCATTAGGGCCAAATCCACAACTCCAGAGTCATGAGGCAACTGGGAGCGCATCAGCTCTGGGTCCCCATGGATCCGGTACTGGGACTCGATCTTCTTGGGAATGTGGGGATTACTTAGTGGCTTGGTCCAGTTCGCAAGCAATGTCTTTTTTAGGACATGGTGCAAGGGAACAGTGGACGCTTCCTTAGGTGGAGAAGGATAGTCCAGGAGCTCAAACATTTCAGCCCTGGGCTCGTCCTCCACAACCACCGGGAAGGGGATGGACGTAGACATCTCCCGGACAAAGGAAGCGAAAGACAGACTCTCAGGAGGAGAAAGCTGTCTTTCAGGAGAGGGAGTGGGATCGGAAGGAAGACCCTCAGACTCCTCGTCAGAGAAATATCTGGGGTCTTCTTCCTCTTCCCACGAGGCCTCACCCTCGGTGTCAGACACAAGTTCACGGACCTGTGTCTGCAACCGTGCCCGACTCGACTCCGTGGAGCCACGTCCACGATGGGGGCGTCGAGAGGTAGACTCCCTCGCCCGCATCGGCGAAGCTCCCTCCGCCGACGTAGTCGGGGAGCCCTCCTGGGAGGTGGCCGCAGTCGACCTCACCCCGGGCGATGGGCCAGCCGGCGCCACGCTCGACGGTACCGGAGGCGCAAGCACCGCCGGTACCGGAGGGGTAGGGCGCAACAGCTCCCCCAGAATCTCTGGGAGAACGGCCCGGAGGCTCTCGTTCAGAGCGGCTGCAGAGAAAGGCAGAGAGGTCGATGCAGGCGTCGACGTCAGAACCTGTTCCGGGCGTGGAGGCTGTTCCGGGCAGAGTGGAGCGCATCGACACCTCCTGAACAGAGGGTGAGCGGTCCTCTCGGTGCCAATGCCTGCTGGGTGCCGACTCCCTCGGCGACCCAGAGCTCTCGGTGCCGACGCGGGGAGGAGACCGGTGTCGATGCTTCTTCGACTTCTTCCGAAGCATGTCACCGGAGCTCCCCGGCACCGACGAGGAGGATGTAGAATCCAGCCGTCGCTTCCTCGGGGCCGAGGCCGAAGGAGGTCGATCTCGGGGGGGCTGTACCGCAGGAGCCCTCAGGGTAGGGGGAGACCCACCCGAAGGCTCACCGCCACCAGCAGGGGAATGGACAGCCCTCACCTGCACTCCAGACGATGCACCACTGTCCGACGACATCAGCAGACGAGGTCCCGGTACCACCGACGTCGAAGCAGTCGCCCGATGCCTCAGCGCCGATGCAGAGACTCGATGCCTCGATGCACCCGATACACTAGCAGCCGAGGAAGAAGGTCTGGACGCTGACGACGTCGATGCACTCGATGCCCCCGGTGCCGATGCCGACGAAGAGCCCGAGAACAAAACGTTCCACTGGGCCAATCTCGCTACCTGAGTCCGCCTTTGTAACAGGGAACACAGACTACAGTTCTGAGGACGGTGCTCGGCCCCCAGACACTGAAGACACGACGAGTGCCTATCAGTGAGCGAGATTACCCGGGCGCACTGGGTGCACTTCTTGAAGCCGCTGGAAGGCTTCGATGTCATGGGCGGAAAAATCACGCCGGCGAAATCAAAATCCGAAATGACGAAAGTGAGCACCAAAACTTTAAGGGAGAAAAATCTCGACCGAGGCCGAAAAGAGGCCTACCCCGACGACGAAATAAAACTTACCAGGGCAAAATCTGAAAAATACGGGAAGGGGCAAACGAAACCCGAGAGGGCTTCCGGAGCACTTCCCAAACAGTTTTTGAAGATTTTCCGAAGAAAAAACACGTCGGAAAAAGGACGCGCGAGGTCGACTTTCCGGGGCTCGACACGGCGAAAACACGACCGTACCGAGTGCGGACGAAAGAAGACTGGCCGGCTCGAGCCGGTTTCGGGCGGGAAGACGGTCGCGCATGCGCGGTGCGCGCGAGGGCTAGCAAAGGACTTTGCTAGTGAAGATTCCGATTGGAGGGGCTGCCGTGGACGTCACCCATCAGTGAGAACAAGCAGCCTGCTTGTCCTCGCAGAATAAATGAGATCCAATGTACACAAAATATTATTGACCTGCATCACAGACAAAGCAGCTCATTAATATGCATGGGAAAATTAGGTTCTTACCGTGATAATTTTCTTTCCTTTAGTCATAGCAGATGCAGCCATTACAGATGGGTTGTGTCCATCAACCAGCAGAGGGAGATAGAGAGCACACTTTTTTCAGTGCCTCATACCAGCTTGCTCCACTGCCTCTCTTCAGTATTTGAAGCTTCCAAAGCAGTATGGCAAACCGCAATGGGAATAACATGAGCTTTCCTCACAGCGAACGACGGCCCTACAACAAAGGCCACTAACTCAGAATGGAGGGAATGAAACATCCTCCCAGAGGGCATAAACTCATCCTCCACTAAGACATAACTGGAGAGAATAAACCCATCCTCCAAAACATGAAACTGGAGGGAATTAAGTCATCCTCCTTTAATTGAACAAGAATCCTGAAGACTGTTTTCTGACTTTCTCCCAAGGACAGAATCTCCAGGAAACACAAACAGAACCTGAAATAGATTTACAGCAGATAGCATCAGACAGGGAGGGATCATGGCTGCATCTGCTATGACTAAAGGAAAGAAAATTATCACGGTAAGAACCTAATTTTCCCTTCCTTGTCATCAAGCAGATGCAGCCATTACAGATGGGATGTATCAAAGCAATCCCTAGATAGGGTGGGAACAAGCCACACCACGCGCCAGCACTTGCGCTCCAAAATGTGTGTCCCTCCTGGCAGCCACATCCAGCCTGTAATGTCGGGCAAAAGAGAGCTTAGAAGCCCATGTTGCTGCACTACAAATCTCTTGAAGAGAGAGTGCTCCAGTTTCAGCCCAAGAAGAGGAAATTCCTCTAGTGGAATGCGCCCTAAAGGCATCAGGTGGAGGCCGGCCGTCAAGCAAATAAGCTGAAAAGATAGATTCTTTAAGTCAGCGGGCAATAGTGGTTTTAGACGCTGGAGACCCTCTGCGATGACCTGATAGCAAAACAAACAGATGATCAGAGGTCCTGAAAGAGTTAGTAACTCGCAGATACTGCAGCAGAGTCCTGCGCACGTCCAACAGGTGCAATTGCCCAAAAGATTCTGGAAACTCCTCCTCGACAAAGGAGGGCAAGAAAATAGGTTGGTTTAGGTGAAACGCTGAAATCACCTTAGGCAAGAAGGAAGGCACGGTCCAAACCGTGACCCCGGACTCTGAAAACTGCAGAAAAGGGTCTCTACAGGACAGCGCCTGGAGCTCTGACACCCGTCTCGCCGAAGTAATGGCCACTAACAAGACAGCCTTCAGTGTCAAATCTTTCTCTGAAGCACGCCGAAGTGGTTCAAAGGGAGCACCCTGAAGGGCCTTCAGCACTAGCCCCAGGTTCCAAGCTGGACAAGGTGCACGCACGGGAGGACGGAGCCGAAGCACCCCTCTAAGAAACCGTGCCACATCCGGATAAGCAGCTAAAGACACGCCTTCAACCTTGCCACGCAAGGAGGCCAACGCTGCCACTTGCACCCGCAGGGAATTATAGGCCAAGCCTTTTTGTACACCATCCTGCAAAAAGTCCAGAATCGGCGAGACAGGAGCCCACAGGGGTGTGATCTCTCTGGAAGCACACCAGACTTCAAACTGGCGCCAAATCCTGGCATAAGCCACGGAAGTGGAACGCTTGCGGACTTGCAGGAGATTGGTAATTACTTTATTGGAATAGCCTCTGCCTCTCAATTGCGCCCTCTCAATCGCCAGGCCATAAGACCAAATCGGCCGGCGTCCTCCATGGTCACCGGACCCTATGACAACAGGTTGGGAACCAGAGGTAACTGAAGGGGATCCTCTACGAGCATCTGTCAGAGGTCCGCATACCAAGGCCTCCTGGGCCAATCCGGGGCGACGAGAACCACTTCTCCTGGATGCAGCCGAATCCGCAGGAGCAGTCGCCCTATCAAGGGCCACGGAGGGAACACATACAGTAGGCCCGGAGGCCAGGGTTGAGCCAAGGCATCCAACCCCGACGCGCGAGGATCTCTCCGTCTGCTGAAGAAGCATGGGACTTTGGCATTGGTGCTTGTCGCCATTAGATCCATCACGGGCTTGCCCCACTTGGCACATATCTGCAGGAACACTTCGTCTGCAAGTTCCCACTCCGCTGGATCGATCTGATGCCTGCTTAGATAATCGGCTTGCACGTTGCTCTGACCTGCAATGTGAGCTGCCGACAGAAACTGTAGATGCAGCTCGGCCCAGTCGCAAATTTGTTCGGCCTGCGCGGCTAGAGCTCTGCACCGAGTGCCGCCTTGTCGATTAATGTAGGCCACTGCTGTCGTATTGTCCGACATCACTCTGACAGCCAATCCTTCCAGGGTCACTTGAAAGGCCAGAAGCACCTGAAACACCGCTTTCAACTCTAGGCAGTTGATGGACCACTCCGACTCCTCGGGTGTCCATAGACCCTGGGCATGCTTCCCCATGCAATGTGCACCCCAGCCTTTCAGACTGGCATCTGTCACCACTAGGCACCAAACGGGGAGCGCCAGCGGCATTCCTCGCCGCAGCATGCTGTCTGAGAGCCACCACTCCATGCTGAGTCGGGCCGTAGGGAGCCAAGAGAGTCTGCATTGGTAATCCTGAGATACTGGAGACCATCTTTGGAGTAGAGCATACTTGTAGAGGTCTCAGGTGCGATCTCACCCAGGGCACCAGTTCCATGGTGGCCGTCATCGATGGAGGTTGTGATGATGAGGCTATTGTGAAGATGAAGCTCCCACCTCAGGATCCCAGGTCCCTCTTTCACTCAGGGTGAGCTGGTGCTCAGTATGCAGATTTTATGCAAATTAGTCTATTACCCCTTTCTACTCGGGGTGACCTGGTTCTCAAAAAAAGCAAACATAGTCAGGTCTCATCAACAGGATTTTTCTCATACAAATCTTTATTCCAGCCTCTGGGCCACACTTCCTTTAGCTTAAAACACTTTCACCAGCTTAAACAGTTCTTCCAGCTTAACCATTTCTTCCTACTCAGGGCAATCTTCCAGCTTAAACCTTTCTTCTTGCACAGTTCAGTACCCAACAGATTTCTTCCCCCTGAGCCCTCCCACACAGGCATCTGGGCTCAGTACTAACTCAGTCCTGGACACACAGTCCTTCCTTGTAGCACACAGTTCTTATACTTGATACTCTAGGGCCTTCTTACCCCAGCCGTATTAAATCAGTTCTTCTTTGTAACACACAGTTCACCACCAGGCCATAGGGCTCAGCCAGTACTTTCCATGGGGATCTTCCTGCTTCAGCTACCAGCTCTCTTCTGCAGCGGATAGCTCTCCTCTCTCCCTCACAACTCAGGTGGGGTATTAAGTGGTTAATGGCCAAACAGGACCCAGCCCATAACCTGCTGCACCTGTTTCCATCTCCAGGACTCTCCTCGGTCCTAGTGACCTCCTGCTATACACCCCTTACTGGCTCCCTTTAGTGACTCACCCAGCCCTTCTCCCTGGACATTTTAGGGGAACAGCGCCCTCTAGGGGCCTAACCAGGGTAGGACAGCCTCTTCCTTCTCACAAGGTGCAGCACTCTCTGAAGGGGAATGAGCCCTTCTGCGCTTCATATTCTGCCAATTATCATGGAATAACGCTTCAGAGGGCATACCCAGGCTAGAATCCACCGGGGGGGGGGGGGGGGGGGGCATTAGAAGAAGCCCATGCCAGGCTTTGTGGGAGAGCTCTTTTAAGCATGTATGCTTTATGCACTAATAAGACAAAATCAGGGGAGAAAAACTCACCCTGGGCACCTGGATCTCTGCCGGGGCTAGTAGCTCCCATATCAGCCTCACTCCGAGGCCTCCCCCCGGGCTCAGGACTCTCCGTCTCAGCGCCCACTGCCAGCTCAGAGCGCGAAGAATCGTCGCTCGCCATGCTCAGCCGGCTCTAACGTCTGTACAGCATGATTTACAGAGCCCGCTGCTGATCTGCGCTTGCCACACTTGGAACAGCGCTTTACTGTCTCCGCAGCCATCGCCGAAAACAGCAGTAAAATTCAAAATGGCGGTTTGCGCCAAAATCGCCCCGATCGCGGGCCCACCCCGCAGGAGTCAGAAAACACTCTTACCTCACTGGACCGAGTATCACAGCTCTGGTCCCACAGAAAAAGGCAAGGAAAAATCTCTGTTCCAGCGTCTAACCGCTTTTTTTTTTTTTTTAACGCTGTGAGGAAAGCAGAGGTAAATAGAACTCCGGAGGCTCAGGTGAGTGGGAAAGGCAGGGAAAGGGCGAACCTATGTGCCTGCATCCACTGTTGGTGGGAAGGACAGGGAAAGCTAAGCAATGTGTCCACATCCACGGAGGTATGGGTAAGGCAGGGAAAGGGCGAACCTATGTGCCTTTAAAGTGAAGCTGCTATAGCCTCCAACACCCCTGCTAACAACTGGCAAAAGCACAGGAGCAACCTCCAGGCAGATTTTAGATGGAGCTCGAAGAAGCTGCAGCCACTCTGCTAGGGGAGATAGAGAATACTGAAGAGAGGCAGTGGAGTAAGCTGGTATGAGGCACTGAAAAAAGTGTGCTCTCTATCTCCCTCTGCTGGTTGATGGACACAACCCATCTGTAATGGCTGCATCTACTTGATGACAAGGAAATAGGGATTAACACAGATCATGAAAACCATCACGATCTGCGTTAAGCCTATCCCTCTTCTGAAAAGAGAAAAACCTTGTGGTGCCCCAACCAAGAGCAGAAACTAAAACCGTATCCACTATGCAAAATGTCCAAACCTTCCCTTCATTGCGCTTCTGGGACTCCCAGGCTCCTGTTTATATTAGCTCATTAGCAGCATGCTCTAATGGACAAGAGATAGGAGAAACCTTAATTTGTTCCTTCCACTCACATCATCTAAAATGGCATCAGCTAACCTGAGGCTCTGGCTTGCCCTGAATATGAAGGGCAAAAGGGACTCTTAAGCAAGTCAGCACCATTTTGTTACATAACATTGTGTAAGTGGATTTAGGATATGGAGTTATCACGGACTGATTATAATTGTATGAGGAACTCATAAAATCAGTAACTCAAGGGTATCAATTGTATTTTTTTTGTCCTCTTCTATATGATGTTCCATTGATTAAACAGGTAGTACATAGGTATGAAATTTGATATTATTACCAACTATTCTATTTGATCCATTTGTAGCAGTATTGTAACACCTGCCATGCACCCCTATCAAAATTATTCTAGGGTAACTGAAGTGCCTTTAAATCCCTGCAACGTGTTTCACAGAATAAAACTAAAAGGAACTTTTGATAATATATGTACTGGTATGATTTAATGTTTAACATTAATAAAAGTGAAGACTTAGGGGTCACGTGACGCTATGCTGGTGAACGGTCGCAAGTAAGCCGCTCTCCAGCCGCGATTCTTCTCCCCTCGAGAATCAACCCATTAGACCCTTAAAATCGCAACTTTACAAATTATCGGAAGCTTAGCTATAGCATTGCCAGTTGATTGCGGGAACGACGGGCGTCTGCGGCAATGAAATCGGCCGCAAAAGAACGATTAAGACAAAAGCTGGCGGACTACAAAATGGCGGCTTCACCAGGAACCGCAGACACTACGGTCTCCTCCACGTGGGTAAGCGAAATCACGGCAGAAATTACTACGGTCCTGGAGGACTTGTTAGAAAGACGGCTTACCCCGATCGATAACAAATTAGAAAAACTACACGCTCGAATGGAAGATCTAGCTCATGAATGCATGGCGTTTCAGACGCGCACGGGCGAGGTGGAGAACCGAATGCTGGAGGTGGAGGAGGGCCAAAAACAGCACTCTAAACGTCTGGCAGTGCTGGAGCAGAAGATAGAGGATCTTGAAAATCGATCCAGACGGAATAACCTCAGGCTAGTCGGTTTCCCTGAAGCTCTGGGAGGTAGAGACCTGGTCACCATCCTAGAACGCTGGCTTACAGCGAGAGTGAACTTTCCGGCTGAGATGGGGCCGCTACGGATCGAGAGAGCCCACCGCCTTGGCACCTGCCCAGATACAGCTACAAAACCGCGAGTGATAATTATGCGGATACTGAACTTTGCTCACAAACAAAAGATCCTACAGGCATCTAGGAAGGAGAACACCTTGTTATATGAGCAGAAGAGGATTCTCTGCTTCCAAGATTACTCCGCAGGAGTCGCGGAGAAGAGACGGACTTTTACTCCAATATGCTCACAACTATACAACATGAAAGTACGCTTTGCATTAATCTATCCGGCTGTACTGAAAATCACACATGATGGAACAACACAAGTGTTTGAATCGGCCGAGGAGGCGAAAGGATTCCTGCGGCAACTGAAGAGAGAAGGCGCGGCGGGGCCAAGCAATGCAACGCAGACTTGAGCAGGCAGAGAGAACCATATCCAACAGCCACTAACTCGAGTAGCAGACAGGGATATCAAGATCCCGGCAGAAGGAAAGACTGAATCACGTTACCATATTGCAAGACCAGTAGAGGTCTAGGAGGCACGGGACTGACGATGCTTCAAGTTATGAGAGTTAAGTTAACAAATATGTTGTTTTACAGTTAAATAATGCCACATGTAGATTCATGGCGGTTCAGGTTTGCGGCTTAACCCACTTGCTGGTGGGATTGCTGAGAGGTCAGGCAGATGAGAATTCTGCATAGCAATGGACAGCATAAGGATGTATAAGCACAGCAGACTATCAAAAGATATTGTTTATGTAAGTCCCAGATATTGAGTCATATTCAGACAATGGTCTACCAGACTGAGTGGAAGGGGAGACTGAGCGCAGGTGTTCCTGACTCACGCTGCAGATGGCTGCTTGGAGAACCCTGAGATGCAAGGCCCAGGCAAATCCCATGGTTACTGGACGCACTGGGACTCAATGGACAGACAATGATATTTCTGCATGAAAGATTAACTTAGCTACATGTGGCGAAGTAGAGGGGGTGTTATGTTAATGCAATGTTGTTTTATATGAAGGGATGTGTATATACGAGATAAAAGTATGACTGGATATGTAAAGGAACACTATGCAACATAGAATATCAAGGGGGGGGGAGGGTTGGACTTTGCTTTAGTATAAATACAAGGGGAGGAGAGATCGGGAGGTGTTAAACGTGACTCGTTCCCATTTTGGGAGCGTTGGAATGGGGTTACTGGGAAGGGGAGATAGATGGGAATGGGGGGGAGAGGGGAGGGAGGGGAGTCAACCAATCTGCTGAGGAGAGATGAGACTTATAGAAAAAGGTCCAGATGGAAGATGTGGGAGGACCTGGGAGGGCATAGCCTGGGGTGCCTTCTTGGGGGGAAGAACTAATCTTGTAGAGTTACAATTGTGTACTAGATTGCCTAGAGACTATGGTTAGGTTGGTCACGTGGAATGTGGGAGGGATTAATTCGCCCATAAAACGAACAAAAATTTTACAACAACTGCAACGGCACAAAGTAGATATTGCCTTACTACAAGAAACGCACTTAACACCAGAGGAACACGCTAAATTGAACAAATGGTGGGTGGAGGAGTGTGTTTCAGCAGGAGCCCAGGGGAAAAAAGGGGGAGTGGCAGTGCTTATTCGTAAAGGAGTGGCTGCGAAGGTTCATCCTTATGTGGTGGATGCAGGGGGTAGATACGTTTTCGTGGAGGTGGAAGTCTCTGGTCAACAAGTGTTAATATGCAATGTATATGCCCCCAACCACTATGATAAACAATTTTACAACCAGATCATTGGTCATTTGCTTAGTTACACCGGGACCCGTATAATAATGGGAGGAGACTTTAACACAGTGTGGGACCCCTCATTAGATAGTTCACAAGGGAAGAGGAGTGACACTGCAGCATCGAACAAAGGTTTGCAACGGATAGGACGGATATTAGATTTAGTGGACACATGGAGAGTGTTACATCCAGGAGAAAGAGACTATACTCACCATGCACGGGCACATACATCGCAAGCCCGAATTGATTATATACTTACCTCAAAAGCTTTCTTTGGGATGGTGCAAGCAGTGAGTATAGGCCCATATACGATTTCAGACCATGCGTGGGACATAGACCCTGGAAAACCCAAGGGTAATTTATGGCAGTTCCCATTAGAATTATCGGGAGATGGGATTTTTAAGGAGAACCTTAAAAAAAGCTGGGAAGACTACGCGACCTTAAACAAACAACATGAAGGCGACTCTCTCTTATTCTGGGAGGCAGCAAAGGCTGTACTTAGAGGAGAGATCATTAGCTATCATCACCATTTACGGAAGGCTAGAAACCGAGAGATCCTCAGGCTGAGTGCACTGGTATGCAAGGCCCGAAGAGCATATGGCCAGACACATGCAGAGATCCACCGCAGTAGATTATTGGAGTTGCAAGCTGCCTTAAATATGTTACTACACCAGCGAGGATCGAAATCCCAATTGTATTATAAATACCAGTTCCATAGGTTTGGCAATAAAGCTGGCCGCCTTTTGGCTAGATTGGCTAATCCGCGGGGTAATAAAAAGCCAGTATTACAAATTCGGGGGGCCCAGGGGGTGGTAGAACGACAAGAAGGGAAGATCTGTGAGGCCTTCGCTCAATTTTACCGTACCTTGTATGCGAGGGAAGGGGACGAGGGATTGTCAGAGTCCCTTTACTTAGATAATATAGACCTTCCATCTCTTAGTTCCCGGGACAAAGATAGGGTGAATCAACCAATCCAGATTGATGAAGTACGATTAGCTATAACACAGGGGAAGGCACTCAAAGCACCAGGCCCCGATGGCCTACGCATAGAATTTTATAAAATTTTGGGTGATAATATAGCGCCAACATTAACTACATATTTCAACAAAATCGTGGACATTGAGCGACTCCCGGGGGATTTGGCTTTGGCAAAGATTGTGGTGTTGCCCAAGCCAGGGAGGGACCCGCTGTCACCGGAGTCATACCGCCCAATATCGTTATTAAATGTAGAGGTCAAATTACTAGCAAAAGTCATGGCCAATCGGATGAAGAAAGTATTGCCCCAGTTAATACATGAGGCGCAAACAGGTTTTGTAGAAGGCAGAACTATAGCCAAAAATCTTAGGAAAATTATAGCAGCCCTGGAAATGAGGAAGCGAAGAAACATACCATCCCTACTTATCAGCTTCGATGCGGAAAAAGCATTTGACAGGGTACGGTGGGCATTCCTGTAAGTATGGATTTGATGGACGATTTATATCGGCAGTCAAGGCCCTTTATCATAATCCAACAGCGAAGGTGCGGGTTAACGGGATGGAATCAGAGGAATTCCCGATACAGAGGGGAACACGACAGGGCTGCCCGTTATCACCGTTACTGTTCGTGCTGTCCCTGGACCCTCTGATCCGAGATATAATAGCTAGCCCAACTATACAAGGGGTGCAGATGGGACAGCTGGGATTCAAAATAGCAGCTTTTGCGGATGATCTCCTATTGCTGATCACAGAGCCACAGACATCTCTGGGGGTGCTCATGGAGACCATAAAGGAGTATGGGGATTATGCGGGGTTTCGCCTAAACTTGACCAAACCAGAGGCCCTAGCCTCCTCGGGAGAGGTGCGAAAGATATGGGACAGGGAATTTCCATTGAGCTGGGCAGAGGGATCATTTAAGTACCTGGGGATCCGGATGACTATGGATTTAGAGAAGCTATACGCCTTGAATGTCCATGCCCTGCTAGTAGGGACAAAAAATCAGCTGAGACACTGGGACAGCCTTCCCATATCCTTGAGAGGCAGAGTGAACTTAATTAAAATGGTGATATTCCCTAGATGGCTGTATCTGCTACAGACACTCCCTCTCCGCTTGCTGCGGAAAGACCTAGCACAGATCACAGGGACCTTTAGTAAGTTCTGCTGGGCAAATAAGAAACCTAAAATTCAGTCTAAACTGATGTTGGGAAGCTGGGGAGAGGGTGGACTAGGACTTCCGGACATAGCCTTATACAACCAGGCCTACTTACTGAGACATGTGGGAGATTGGGTGGGCCAGACTAGTGTATTCATGCCTTTGGAGCTGGAGTGTGCTTATTTTGCCCCCTATGATGTCCTCACTCTGCTGCATGTGGAGAACAATCAAATCCCAATCCAACTCAAACATTGTACATTACTGCAGCCAATGCGCGCGGTATGGCAGGTGCTGGTTACAAGCATGGGGGGGGGGGGGGGGGGGGGGGGAAGCCGACAGTATCAGAGTTACTAGCCCTTAGAGGCAATCCCAATTTCGAACCTGGGCAGAGTAATACCACATTCATGCGATGGGAGAAGTGTGGCATCACTAAGGTGGAACACTTGCTTCGACGAGATGGGGGTCTCCAAACCTATGAAGAGCTGCAAGGGAAATTAGGGAATACATGGGGAAGCCGATTCGCCTATGCTCAGGTCAAACATTATATTTTACATTTGGATCAACCTAGTCTACAACAGAGAATAGGTCACAAAATAGAGACCTTTTTCCAAACCTTGGAGCTGGTAGAAATGACCGTATCCTCCCTGTACAAAACCTTGGTGCCGCGTAGCCCTCCAAAACATTTTAGCTGCATCAAACATAAATGGGAAAGGGAGTTGGGAAGGGCTCTAGATAGATGGGACATACAGGCCACCTTGAAATCATTACCAACAATTACTGTAGATGAGAGACTCAGAGAATGTGGATATCGGGTGATCATGCGGGCATATATGTCGGGACAGCAATGGGGCCATATTAACACCATACAGGAAGCGAAATGTGTTAAATGCGAGTATACACCTCACACCTTATATCACGCCTTCTGGGATTGCCCAGGGGTACGAACCTTTTGGAACCAGGTTCAGGGATTTATGTCCAAGATTATAGGGGCACCAGTGAGTGGAACTTGGGACCACTTCGTGTTAGACACGCAGTCTGCATTTCAAAACAAGACTAAAAGTGCTAGGACGTGGTGTCGCAAGGTATGCTTGGTGGCCCGTAAGAGTGTGCTACAGCGGTGGGTATCTCCAGAGCCACCGGAGTATTGGCAATGGCGGAACCAAATACATGAATTAGCTACCTGGGAAGCTAGGGAGGCAAAAGGGAATCTAAAAAAGAAAAAACACTTCTTACTGATCTGGAATCCATATATACAGGGGTTAAGCCCGCGAGGACGCAGCTTATTGTTAAATATGTTGTAGACCTGCATGGGGACCACTGGTTAAGTAATGATATATCTCCACGGAGTAGGTTGACAAGAGGGGGAGAGTAGGGACCCACCTGGGTTATCAGAACACAAACCCAGGGGGGATATCGGGGATAGGGGCTCGAGGGGGGAGGGGAGGAAGAGTGGATGACTTGCAAATATTGATGGGAAGGGAGTTTGAATTTGCTCTTGCAAGAAGCTTGGAAGATAAGAACAAGAGGTGGGTTGGGGATAAAACCTAAAAGATTGGTGCCGGTAAATAATGACACATAATTGTGCAGTGTACTTTAATATGGAAATTTTCTTGTGTATTCTCAGAATGTGGACTTTGTAATCTCAGTATGACACCAATAAAAAATGTTGAAACATAAAAAAAAGTGAAGACTTAATCTTAAACAGATTCTTCCTTACCACCATTTCGGTAACTGATGGGCACAATGCTTAGGAATACAATCTCAGGCAGCCCCATGTTATGACAATACTGTTTTTGGAACTCAAAAAATATTGCTTAATACACAAGCAGTCATCACTCACAGAAGGAAATACAGTTTATTCTTCTCCCTGGGGCTCAGCTTAGCCAAGTTACTGAAAATGTTGTTATAGATGCACTTTCAGTAACGTCACATGAAAGTTTCATCATCTATAAACATTCTGGGTTGTATTTGAAATATAGTCTGCTCTTAGTCTAAAGACACATGGGCAAAAATCTAAGCTCTGCTAAATCCAGCGTCATCTACTCAAAGAATGATGCATAGCAACACATTATAATAGATAACTCCCCATTCTAAACCGGCATCACAAAACCCACTGGATCTTCTTTACATTACATTAAGGTCTTATAGCCCGCTACAACCTACAAGTTCTAAATGGATAACAACAAGAAAAGGACCATACTCCCAACAAGAAAAGGACCATACTCCAGAAAACTGAACAATCACAAACTTTAAAATCCAATATCTATAAATTATAAGACATATTTTCTAAAATGAAAGTCTTGTAAGTAATTTACGAAACTCAGGGAGATGTTCTATATGTCTTTAAAAAAATGATGGAAGAGAATTCCAACTAGAGGCTGCTTGATAAGTCATTTCCACACTGTTCCTCTGTGCTTATCCCATGATAGAAAATATTATTTTAGTATATGTGTAAGCTGTCACAGTTTAATTCACTCAATTTGAGTTATAACAAAGCTAGCAAAATTACAAAACAAGATGGAACAGATTTACTATTCTGGTAGAAATAAAAATCCAAATCTAATTTTTCTGATTTGGATTTGTATTGATAACAAAGCTAGCAAAATATGAGCATAATCTGCTCCACTTATGGTTCATAAATTGGTATATGCAATGGAGTTTTATCAGACTATCCACTATAAAAGACTATAAAACTGTGCATCAAAGCCATGCTGGATGCTACAGGCTGGCTAAATGTGATCAGAAAGAGGAGTATCCCAACAATAAGTAAATAGTTGTCTAGAGAGCCAAGTCCAGATACTAAACTGAGAGAACTGTAATTAAGCAAGTCCTCTGGAATCAGCATCAAAATGTGGTGATACCAAATATGCTACAAAAAAATGTGAATACAGCTCTTGATATAAATAAGGGTAAATTTAATACAAAACAATTAGAAAAGAAAAAAAAGTCAGGGCTGAATTTTATAAGGTATTTATGTACAAAAACTGTAGCTCCAGAGTTATCAAAGTAACCAGTTAAAATGTCAATACATTTGTAAAAGATATAAAATGTGATGTGTCCCTTGACTACAATGTAAGTTTGAACAAATAAGTGAATTTTAGGCAACATACAGAAGATCAGAGAAATCAAAACATCTTGTTGTTAAATGTAATTAACCAGGCTGCTGAGATAATGTGTTTCCAAGTGTCTCGAGATAGTTGAGTAACAACTTTGCATAGCACATCTAGGTAGGAGATGGCCAGGTTGGGGCATGAATTATTTCCTGTGTACTTTAGAAAGGGATCGCTAAACACTGAGCCTTCTGAAAAATACCTGACACCTGGAAATACATGTGCAAGTACATGTATTTCCAGGTGTCAGGTATTTTTCAAAAGGCTCAGTGTTTAGCGATCCCTTTCTAAAGTACACAGGAAATAATTCATGCCCCAACCTGGCCATCTCCTACCTAGATGTGCTATGCAAAGTTGTTACACATCTAGCTCGAGGCACTTGGAAACATATTATCTCAGCAGCCTGGTTAATTACATTTAACAACAAGATGTTTTGATTTAATAAATACATTCAAGAAAAACAAAACAAAAAAAAACAGCATCACTTGGGGTTTAGAATTTTAAGTGCTAACCCTACATGTGTAGATGCTGATTTTACAACCTATATGTGTACGTGTGGGCAATTATCAGCATTAAGTACAAGATTTTACAGAACTGAACATCCAGGAAGAGCCAATTAGGGAGCCAACCAAAAAATAATAATGTTTTTGGAAATTTTCAGGTGGTTTTTGTATACTAGAGGGGTAAGCAGAACTGCCCCCTCAAACAGTGGTCCCCAGGTCCAAATGAAGAGTCAGTTACATGCATAAGCACCACTGTTTGCATGTGCAAAAACTATGCAACCTTCTAAAATTACCACCACTGTCTCATTCCTAAAAAGAATACAGAAAAGGACTAGTCATCCAGCTGGCATATAATCTCATTAGCATACCTGTCACTGTCTTAGATCACTATGAGGCATATTTTCAAAGCACTTTGGGAGGCTAAGTTCCATAGGTTTCTATGGAACTTTGGGAGGCTAAGTGCTTTGAAAATAAGCCTCAATGCTTTCCACCTTATTTGCTGGTTCGGTTACTTTATATGAATTATAGCTATAAAATATCTTGCAAAACCGGATTTCAAAATACCCCACGGATCTAATGAGCCAAAAACTAAGGGCTCTGTTTACTAAGCCACACTGCAGGCACGCAAACTTTTTAGTGAGTGCTAATGCTAAAGACACTCATAGGAATATAACGGGTGTCTCTATTTTTAGTGCATGCTAAAAAGTTAGTGCGTCTACAGTGTGGCTTATTAAACAGGGCCTGAGTCTAGTTTGTATGGATTATATCCTGCAAAGAATTCAGTGAATTCATGAGTACAGAAAGTATGCTTAAGATGTAATTTCCTTAGAAATCTGAATTATCACCTTGGGGTAAAATCGATCATGTAAATGGAAAAGCGAGATCCATACTAATCTGATCAAATTCAAGTTCTCATATAAATGACTTTGAAATACTGATCATTGGTACAGAATGGTCAGAAGCTGAGTGACCAGAGTGTTTCTCTTGGGTGCTGAATGGTTTATATGCCTCCAGTGTCATCTTCTTGCCTGTCTGAATTGGATTGGACAAACTGCTTTGTACTCAAAGTCTAACTAAATGAGGTTAAAAAAAAGAGCTTGCTACGATACCCTTATCACTAAATTTATCATCAAAAGTTGCATCATATGCAACATTTTAAAAGAGAAATTTCTGTAAGAACCTGAACCGACCTTCACTTAAGACAGAAATAAGAATTTAATTTCTCTACAACACAATTCCCACATTTTCGACCTTCTACTCATCACCTAAAATTCACAGATTCATAAATTCTGCCTGAAAGACCATTGTACTGGATACTCAGGACTTGCCTTTCCCCTTCCAATGATGTATCCAAATGTCCACCAAACACCAGGAAACACATCACATATTTCATATCACCTACCAATGACTGATACTTTAGTCTAAACTATTTTATGTGGTATGAAGAATCATTTTTATAGTAACATAGTAAGTGACGGCAGATAAAAACCTGTACGGTTCATCCAGTCTGCCCAACAAGTTAAACTTATTTTACTTGATATGCGATACTTTATATATATATATATATATATATATATATATATATATATATATATATATATATATATACACCAGAGTTTGATTTGTCCTTATTTATTAGTTAAGATTTATTTACTGCCTTTTTGAAGGAATTCACTCAAGGCAGTATACAGCAGCAATAAATCAAACATAAGAAACATACAAATTACAGCAGTAAAAATATTCAAATAATATCAAAGTATGGCATAGTATGCTACATTACAATGTCATCACAATATGCAATAAAATAATTTAATAGACGGAACAGGGTTTGTAAGCAAAGGTGAAACATATAGATAAATCTTTCACTTTCCACTGCGACTGTTCCTGATGCCTTCAAACATGCCGTAGTCACACCACTCCTTAAAAAAAACCTTCATTGGGCCCTACCTGTCCTTCCAACTATCGCACCATCTCCCTCCTCCCTTTCCTATCCAAGATACTTGAACGTGCTGTTCACAGCCATTGCCTTGACTTTCTTTCAGCTCAACCTATTCTTGATCCACTTCAATCTGGCTTTCGCCCCCTTCATTCAACTGAAACAGCGCTTGCTAAAGTCTCCAATGATCTGTTCCTGGCCAGATCCAAAGGTCTCTATTCTATCCTCATCCTTCTCAATCTATCTGCTGCTTTTGACACTATTGATCACAGCCTATTCCTTGATACGCTGTCCTCACTTGGATTTCAGGGCTCTGTTCTTTCCTGGTTTTCTTCTTATCTCTCCCAGCGTACCTTTAGTGTATACTTTAGTGGATCCTCCTCTACTTCTATCCCACTGTCAGTTGGTGTATCACAGGGATCTGCTCTGAGACCTCTTCTTTTCTCCATCTATATTTCTTCTCTTGGTACTCTGATCTCATTCCATGGTTTTCAGTATCATCTTTACACTGATGACTCCCAGATCCACCTCTCCAAAACAGAAATCTCAGCTAAAATCCAGGCCAAAGTATCAGCCTGCCTGTCTGACATTGCTGCCTGGATGTCTCAGCGCCATCTGAAACTAAACATGACCAAGACTGAGCTTCTCATCTTTCCCCCTAAACCAACCTCTCCTCCTCCCCCATTCTCTGTGGATAACACTCTCATCCTTCCTGTCTCATCAGCTCGTAACCTTGGGGTCATCTTCGACTCCTCCCTCTCCTTCTCTGCACATATTCAACAGACTGCTAAAACCTGTCACTTCTTTCTCTATAATATCACCAAAATTCACCCTTTCCTTTCTGAGCACACTACCAGAACCCTCATCCACACTCTTATCACCTCTCGCTTAGACTATTGCAGCTTGCTTCTCACAGGTCTCCCACTTAGCCATCTCTCTCCTCTTCAATCTGTTCAAAATTCTGCTGCATGACTAATATTCCACCAGGGTCGTTATGCTCATATTAGCCCTCTCCTTAAGTCACTTCACTGGCTTCCTATCCGTTTCCGCATACGGTTCAAACTCCTCTTATTGACCTATAAGTGCATTCACTCTGCAGCTCCTCAGTACCTCTCCACTCTCATCTCTCCCTACATTCCTCCCCGGGAACTCCATTCACTGGGTAAATCTCTCTTATCTGCACCCTTCTCCTCCACTGCTAACTCCACACTCCGTTCCTTTTATCTTGCTGCACCATATGCCTGGAATAGACTTCCTGAGCCGGTACGTCAAGCTCCATCTCTGGCAGTCTTCAAATCTAAGCTAAAAGCTCACCTTTTTGATGCTGCTTTTAACTCCTAACCCTTATTCCCTTATTCAGAACCCTTATTTTATCATCCTCACTTTAATATTCCCTTATCTCTTGTTTGTCCTGTTTGTCTGCCCTAATTAGATTGTAAGCTCTGTCGAGCAGGGACTGTCTCTTCATGTTCAAGTGTACAGCGCTGCATACATCTAGTAGCACTTTAGAAATGACAAGTAGTAGTAATAGATTTTACCAAAGGTAAATCGTGCCAAATGAATTTGATTGAATTCTTTGACTGAGGGACCAGAGAATTGGATTGAGGACATGCGCTAGGTGTAATCTACTTGGATTTCAGCAAAGACTTTTTCATGGTTCCACGTAGGAAGCTCTTGAATAAACTTGACAGGTTGAAGTTAGGACCCAAAATGGTGAACTGGATTAGAAACTGGCTGACAGACAGATCCCAGAGAGTGGTGGTCAATGAAATTCACTCGGAAGAAGGAAAGGAGAGGAGTGCCTCAAGGATTGGTGCTGGGGCCAATTTTGTTCAATATATACTAGGACTAGGGGGCATGCAATGAAGCTACAAAGCAGTAAATTTAAAACGAATAGGAGAAACATTTTCTTCACTGAACATGTAATTACACTCTGGAATTTGTTGCCAGAGAATGTAGTAAAAGTAGTTAGCTTAGCGGGGTTTAAAAAGGTTTGGATATCTTCCTAAAGGAAAAGTCCATAAGCCATTATTAAACTGGACTTGGGGAATATCTACTGCTTCTTTCTAGGATAAAGCAGCATAAAATATATTGTACTTTTTTGGGATCTTGCCGGGTACTTGTGACCTGGGCTAGCCACTGCTGGAAACAGGATGTTGGCTTGATGGACCTTTGGTCTGTCCCAGTATGGCAATACTTATGTACTTATGAGCGACATCGCTGAAGGGTTATAAGGTAAGGTACTGTCATGTCCCCTACCTCAACGCAAGCTGCGTCCTCGGGCTGCGCAGGGTCCTGGCAACACACACACTTGACTGGCTCAGCCTTGAGCCATGTCTGTGTACTTCGTCTCTAGCTGCAGGCTCCTTGATTGCCTTGCTCTCAATGCACCTGGATCTGCTCTCTCTACCTGGCTTTCAGGCTCTTTAATTGCCTTGCTACCACGCACCTGTGTTGACTTTCTCTCTGGCTACCTGACCTATGGAAGGTCTCTTCTTCAGCTGGTTCCTGTTTACGTCAGAAAGCCTGCACTATTTCTGGGACGCTTTCCCTCTGCCTCATTGCTTCGGCTTCTACTTGGGTAAGCGTTTCACTTCAGCGTACTCTTCTGTTTGCTGCCTGCCTGTAAAGACCCTGCTTGTACCTGGATTACTCTTCTGCTTACTGCCTACCTGAATATCCTGCCTGGACCTGGTTACTCTCTTGTCTGCTGCCTGCCTGGATATCCTGCCTGGACCTGGCTACTCTCTTGTCTGCTGCCTGCCTGGACCTGGTTACTCTCGTCTGCTGCCTGCCTGAATATCCTGCCTGGACCTGGCTACTCTCTTGTCTGCTGCCTGCCTATCCTGCCTGGACCTGGTTATTCTCCTGTCTACTGCCTGCCTGAATATCTTGCCTGGACCTGGTGACTCCCGGCTCGTTATCTGCCTGTATACCTGTCTGGACCAAAGACACTCCTTAGCCTACTGCCTGTCACTCTGTTGTGACCCGCTCTTGAACGTCTTCCTTCTGCTCTCCTCTGGCTGGTCTCTCTGGGCGCCCCTTTCCTGGCCTCTCAGTATAAGTTCTGTCGGCCGCCTGCCCCCTGGGGGCTCAACTCCTGGGGAACGGCAGTCACCACAGGTTAACTTCAGGGTTGCTCAGCTGCCAAACAGAATCTGGGGCTGAAGTCCTTGTACCCGGGATCACTGCTCAGCACAGGGACTCACAAAGCTGACAGGTTTGCCTTTTTGTGGATGATACCAAGATTTGTAATTGAGTGGACACCTCGGAGGGAGTGGAAAACATGAAAAAGGATCTGCAAAAGTAGAGCACTTTCCCAGGAGAGTTCTAGAGGAAGAAATTCTGGATCTGGATAGTCTTCTAGGGAGCCATGAGAGCGCTCCAAGCACAGTGAGGAGAAGTGTAGAGAATGGCTGTCTGATGGCTTGGAATTATATGTAGACAGTAAATAGACTACTGAATCTTGAGATGATTGTGATTCCCTGCACTGGAGCAATGCCTATAGATTGAGATGGTAGTACACTGGGCTGTTTTCATTTAACAGATCCTTAAAGTAGCCCATAAATTTATTGAACTTAGTTTGTAGGAACAAATGAGGCTGCTCCAGAAGTAGCAAGAGAGATGAAGACAACTCAATGACTACTGTACTAGTACCAGAGTTTGTGCCATCTAAGGCTGCACAGATGACTGTTGCACAGTGAATTACTGTTTTTATTATCTTTGAATATCTTCTTCTCATATGTTGATGGCATAGCGGTATTAATACCAGATGGAGAGAGATGGATTTGCAGCTCTCCCTGTCTTGGGGGTCGGAGTGGACGGTTGCCACTATCTATCACAACGAGTCAACACCTCCTCAACCTTTAGCGCTTGCACGGGTGTTTAACAGCATTTGTTTGGACCATTTTGGACTCCTTTATCTCTACTCTTTTTCTTTCTCTCTACTCTGATTATTTATCTATTTAATATTGCATTTGTATGTTCACTGGATAGGCACTAGCCTTTTCAGTCACTTGTAAGCCACTTTGAGCCTGCATCTTGTGGGAAAAGGTGGGGTATAAATACGATAAATAAATAAATCCTATAAATTCCAAAATATCATGCATTGTAGATTCATGTATCGTGCAAAACAGCTGAATGGGTGACTGTTTTTCATTTGAAATTGAATACAGAGAATGCTAAGGTTTTGTGGTTGGGCTCTCCACCAATCACCCTCAATGGGCAATAGACTGATAGATCAGCGAATGTTCTTAAGTTAAATTCTTTGAAAGTTTTGGGAGTCTGTTTAGACTCTAATTTTAAAATGAAGCATCAAGTAAATATTCTTATAAGATGAATTTTTTGTAAGCTGCATTGCGATAAGCATATTATTCCAGAATGTCTCTGGCTTTTGGTCCAATTACTGATCTTACTACATTTGAACTGATATAACCTTTATGTAGGTACTTCACAAATAATATTATAGCTTCTACAAACTCTACAAGCTAGATTTGTGATGGGAGCAAGAAAGTCTGTCAGAGTCTCCCCTGTTTTGAGAGAGTTACACTGGCTCCCAATTATTATTATTACACTTGTACCCCGCGCTTTCCCACATAATGCAGGCTCAATGCGGCTTACATAGTAATTTGAAATACAAAGTTAATAGAATTTTAATAAAACAGTAGTAAAACAATGGTGTTCAAGTTTGTTTTAAACTTTATACAGTTATTCATAGACTTATCTTCGATTGTGTTTCACTTTACATGTATTTATTGCATTCTTTACCTCAATTGTGAAGATTAACTTGAAGGCAGCTGTCTCTGCAATTACTTTGTGTGTTGGGAGTGTGTTGGGAACAAGATCTAATAGATGTTTAAATCCTTCTTCTATGAGGCTGCATTGTGTTGGAATTATCTGCCTTTGCAAATAAGACTGAAGTCACAGTATGTGCTATTTCACAGAAAATTAAAAAAACTTTTTTTCTAGGCATGTTGGAAATAATTAGTGAGCCGAATGCACTACTGTAACTTCGTAGATCTGTTTTAGCTTCTTTTAATTGTTATCTGCACTGGACTTTTGAAAGAGTAGTGGAATACAAACTGTTTTATTATATTGTTCTAGTTTATATCATTTTAGTTCAGGATTAGGAAGACACCTGAACTAAACCTGTGCTGTCAGTGCAAAAAGAATATTGCACTGAAACTGTCTGCTCCCTAACTGTGCTAGCCAATAGCACGGATATACTTATGCTGTAGTAATATGTAGTTCAAGAGATGGCTACGAAAGGGCTGTGCTTTGGAAAAATGCCTTCAGAGATGTCTGTGCTTTTCTAGTGCTTTGGAAAGAACTTTAAATGATTCTTTCTCTAGCTCCAGAAACTACCAAGGAGTTTCATACTAATCTGATGAGGCCTGGTGCTGTTTCTTTGTAGTTGGACTCTTGAAGCCACTGCCTAGGAAAAGTAGAAGCAATTTCCACCAGAGGACCTGATAGAGTTGGCCAATCTTTCTGCACAGATCACCATCTGCGCTCTCCCTTCTGGGCAAGCAGAATTCGTTTTACTGCTTCAAAGCAGTTGTGGACTTGATTCAGTCAGTCCTTCCAGGCTCATGGAGGTATCCTTCTACAATACTTCCATTATTTATTTATTTATTTTTAGTACATTTATACCCCGCATTTTCCCACTAGTACGGGCACAACGCGGCTTACAGGGTTACATAAGGTTATAATTCAATGAGGGTAGTGATACAAAAAGCCAGAAAAATGGTTAGAACATGAAGATAATATAAGGCTGCAGGACGAGATAGATGCAGTCGGTGGTGAAACTGGTGCAAGTCACGAGGAGGAAGGTGAGGGCTGTTTGCTATTGTTGGGATAAGCTCTCTCGAATAAAAATGTTTTTAATGATTTCTTGAAAAGCTGGTGGTCGTCAATCTCTTTTAGATATCTAGGTAGACCGTTCCAAGACTTTGGGCTGACGTAGGAGAAGGAAGAGGAAAAGAGTAATTTATATTTAACAGACTTGCAGCTTGGATAGTGTAAGTTAAGGTAGGATCGAGCAGTCATGGAAGCATTTCTGGAGGGTAGATCTATCAAATCTTGCATGCAGGCAGGGGCTTCCCCATAGATTATCTTGTGAGTCAATGAGCAGATTTTGAAGGTAAGACGATCTATAATGGGGAGCCAATGTAGTTTGAAACGAAGAGGTTGAGCATGATTAAAGCGTGATTTGCCTAATATTAGCCTTGCAGCTGTGTTTTGAGCAGTCTGTAGTTTGTTCAGAAGGAATTTTTGGCAACCAGCATAAATTCCACTGTAGTGGTCTATATGTGATAGCACCAAACAGTAAGTGAGGGTGCAAAAGAGCTCCCTCGTGAGGAAATGTCTGACACGCCGCAATCTCCACATTGAGTGGAACATACTTTTTGTGACGAGTAACTTGGTTATCCAGTAGCAAGTGAGTAGCTAACTAAACACCAAGGATTTTCAGACTTGCTGAGATCGGAAGAGTAGAATCCCCAGTGACTAGTGAAG
Organism: Microcaecilia unicolor; assembly: GCF_901765095.1. Classification (NCBI taxonomy): domain Eukaryota; kingdom Metazoa; phylum Chordata; class Amphibia; order Gymnophiona; family Siphonopidae; genus Microcaecilia; species Microcaecilia unicolor. The sequence continues at coordinate 94,221,032 of NC_044032.1, read as the reverse complement.
TCGGGAGAACCTTGTTATGCTGGGACGAAAGGATAAGACACTGCGTTTTGTCTTTGTTGAGTTTGAACTGAAATGCTGTAGCCCAAGATTCCATGATGGCAAAGCTTGCAGCTATTGTGTCGGTGATTTCAGCAAGTGTTATTTTGAAAGGGATGTAGATGGTCACATTGTCCGCGTAGATGAATGGGTTGAGGCCGAGACTAGATAAGGCTGTCGCAAGAGGAATCAACATGATGTTGAAAAGTGTAGGGGAAAGGGGAGCGCCTTGGAGAACATCACAGGAAGCTGTCCACGGTGCTGAGATGATTGATTTGGATTTGACTTGGTACGTTCTCAAGGACAGAAAGCCCTTAATCCAGTTAAGCACACTGCCTCCTATTCCAAATGTATCTAACAGGTGCAGTAGGAGAGTATGATGCACCATGTCAAACGCACTGGACATATCAAATTGAAGTAGTAATACTTTATTCCCAATAGATATTAATTGCTTGAAGTTTGTTAGGAGGGTAACTAATACTGTTTCGGTACTGTACTGTGAGCGGAAACCCGATTGTGAGCTATGCAGGATGCAGAATTTGTTCAATCAGTTAATTGATTGTTGACCATACCTTCCATTGTTTTGATGAGCAATGGGATAGATGCCACTGGGCGGTAACTGGAGATGACATCAGCTTTTAGTTTCGGGTCCTTAGGAATAGGTGTGAAGAGGATGCTTCCATGTGCAGATGGGAAGACACCTTTCTGAAGCATGAAACTGAAATAGGAGGTGAGGTCAGCAATGAAGCAGGCAGGTGCCGATTTCAGCAAATAACTAGGGTAGATATCTAGACCACAGTGTTTTTTTGAATACTTGGTAACTGCTTTTAGCTACAATATCTACTGTTAAAGGGGAAAAGTTAGTCCAGGACTGGTCAGCCGGGCATTGGTCAGGTGGAGATTCTGGACCGTTGAGAAAGGCATCAATGGCAGTGTGCTACATGGTAATGTATTTCGCAGCAATTGGATTTTTTCCTTGACATATTTTGACAGATTGACAGCAGAAAGAAGGTCAGCTTGTGAAGTAGTAATCTTGCTGGTATCAAAAAAAGTATTCAAGAGTTGATGGAGCTTTTTTGTGTCTGAAGTTTGGATGAAAAGTGTGACCGTTTGGCTTGCTTGATAGCATATTTATATTTACGATGACTTAATTTCCACGCGTTGCGCGTGCTTTCATTTCTCTGTCTGCGCCAGGCTCTTTCAAGTTTTCGGGTCTGCGTTTTTAGTGTTTTCAACTCAGAAGAAAACCATGGGGCAGAGTTGCGCTTAAGTGTAGTTTTAGTTTGCAAGGGTGCTATATCGTCCAGGACACGGACACACCTTTCTTCCTTAGTCTGATTATGGTCTTAACCCAAACAAATTAGCCATTTTGTGTGGGTGTCAAAGTTTTGGATTTCTCCTCTCTGCACCCCCCCCCCAACTCCCCAAATTGTGGGCAAAGGTGGAACCCTGATTTCATCTGGGATATTTTGACCAAGAGAATAAAACAAAACACATTACTAATTTTTTTTTTTTTAATTTATTTATTTATTGAATTTTACATATTTACAAGCATAATATCTTGCATCAGGAAAAATCGGATTAACAGAAAAAGAATGATTTTTAAAGGAAAAATATAATTATTAAAGCATTATTTCTTCCAGTCCGATTTAAGTCCACTGTGGGGAGTTCAAAAATTATACAAACATTGTTGAAGTAAGAAAGTAAAGGAAATATTACAGTACAACTTGTAGGCCAGACGAATTCTGGACACTTAAACATTTATTTCAAACATTAACAACAGATGGAGTCACCACTCCACCTGTCTTCCTAGATGTTATAAACACCTCCAATTGGGATGGATCAAAAAAGGAAAATTTCTCGTTACGGTATGAAATTTGACACTTGCAGGGAAATTTAAGGAAAAAAATAGCTCCCAGGTTAATCACTTCTTGCTTTTTTTGTAAGAATTTTCTCCGGCGTAGCTGTGTTTCCCTTGATACATCCGGGAATATATTAATTTTTAGCCCCTTAAACATTTTAATTCTATTTTTATAGAAAAGCCTCAGTATCCATTGTTTATCTGGTAATAGGGCTACAGTTGCCACCAATGTGGCTGGTAGCACTAATTCTGTATCTGAGCTTTCCAAAAGTGCGGAAACATCTAGGGGTTGAGTCTCTTGCTGCTGTAATTTCAAAGAAGGAATATAAAATATTTGTGTGAAAGGAGGCATATTTTGTTCATTTATCTGAAGAACTTGCTTTAAATACAAATTTAACATTTCTTTCGGTGCTATATTTGACATATATGGAAAATTTATAAAGCGCAAGTTATTGTTTCTGGAAAAGTTTTCCATAATTTCCGCCTTCCTTCTCAAATTTGCCAAGTCTCTTAACATTACGTTTTGAGTTTCTTGAGTTTGTTTTAAATCCTTAGCTTGATTTTCCACCTGTGACTTTAATCCTTTTATCTTATCTTGAGCTTCAGCAACATCTTGCTTAAGGGTTTGTATCTGTGGTATCATAGCTTTGCCCAAATCTACAATCAAATTCCAAAGGCAATCCAGTGTAACCTCTGGGGGTTTACTTTGAAATAAGTCAAGTGAAAAAGTTCGTACCTCTGGTTGTTGTAAGGAAAGATCTACCCCAACGGGAGAGTTCTCACCTTCTGCAGTTATTCCGGGCAGTATAGTTACTGCTCCTTCCAGATCTCCATTTGCCCTCGGTCTTCCTTCGTCCTTCTCCCCTTCCGGGTGTGGATTAGGAGACGCCGATAATGAAGGAGCAGGTCTAACTTGCCCTGGAGGTGGTGGAGGCGTTCGAGTGTCGGGGCTTAAAGAAACTTCCAGCTCTAGAGATCCCGGCGAGCCTTCAACCGCAGCAGGGATATTCAGTGAGCCGCTCACCGGCGTACTGGTGTCCTGGAGAGCCCTCTGTAAAAAGGTATCAATCGGTCCGCTTCGAGCAGGGGTACTCAGGCGTTGGTGGGCAACGGCAGCCGCCTTCCCCCGACGCTTCGGCATTTAGAGGAAATTATAAGGAAAATTGCAGGAGCTCAAAAAAAGCGTCTGACCTACACGGCGGCCATTTTGAACTCATCCACATTACTAATTTTTTAAAGGAAAGAAATGATTAAAAATATTGAACATATACCACATGCCGATGAGAATAACCTCTTGAATATGGGAGAGCTTTCATCTCTGTTCAGTACCGTGGAAAAATCATGCAAGCTCAAAGCTTTACTCTGAGCTCTGAGAGAGCTGTTCTATCTTAGCACCACAGAAGATGTTACCCACTTGTGTTCCTAACTCGAATTTACTTGCTCACTGAAAATCATATTTAATGAGATTCCCTTTCAGTGCATATCTGAGTTTTTCAATTATCACTATCTCCAGCAGTGGTTCAGACTCCCAGAAGCAGTATGTCAGCCCATATAAATAACAATTTGTCACGTTTCTGCAATTAACTGACGCTAAAGGCATTCCTAATACCTCAAACACAATATGGAATAAATTTAACCTGTTCTCCAGTTATCAAAGCAGATCTCATTCCAACAAAGGGCCAAATCAATCATGTATACCTGCAGGACCACCATGTGTGAAAATGTATGCCCAACCAACCATAGCCCCACCAGCATAGAGACCTTTGAGCCCTGCCATTGTCTGTGAAGTTAGCACCAGTACCTGATTTTTGAATCAGATCATCAGTGCAACTTCAGACTTAGATGTACAATTGATGCCTTGGAATATTTACAATCAGTGGTTATTGTCATAGCAGCACTCTTCCATGCCTACTACATCAAGGGCTGTGAAATTCTTCCGTAACACTAATCACTGAGCCATTCTGTGGAACAAGAGCTCAGGCTAGGAAATGAACCTATTTCCTTTAGAGCATGCACAACACAAACAGTTAGACTTGTCCAGACCAATAACTATATAAAGGAAATCAAATAAGCTGTTCAGTGTCTCCTTAAGAGATTCTCCAAACTTAGCTCCCTTCTCTAGTTCAATCACATACATAATTCTTCCGTGTTAGGACCCAAATGATTATGTTGTACTTATTTGGTTTTCAATTATTAGAACTGGCAAAAGATACTAATTTTCCATCACCAAAGACAGACATTACTTACATTTTATTCAAAAATGCTGTATCATGAATTTTTCCAAGATGTTTTTCTTAAGACAAAATTAACACCAGGTTTTAAAAACAAATAATACATGATTATTTATATACCTAACTTGAAAGTGAGGGCTGGCTTGGTTTTAAAACTGACTGAGGCACCAACTGCTTTAATACCACTAAACACATTGAGAGTAAGGTGAACGGATGCTTCTTCAAAAGGAACTGTCTTGCCAATGTAACCAATTTAACGACACTGAGCAAGGGGCTACATAACCATTTTCTGTCCAATTAGAAGGAAAAATTATAAACCAGAGGGTTTCACAGCAATACAAACTACACAGCAGCCTAGAAATGTCTCAACTGTGTGAGTGTGGGTCTGGTTGCCAGCTTTACTGGATGCCGAACCTGTCCCTGAGCCAGCTGCTGTCACAGAGAAAACCTCCCACAGCTTGGCACATCACCACTGTACTTTCCATTCAGAGATGGAGAACGAGAGCAAAACAAGACGTATTTTATTTGGCACTAGCTTAACAAAAATAAAAATGTTTTCTTTCAAATTTGCAGCGTTTACTTATTTTCTCCAATCAAAGATGAAGTCAGGACTATGATGTAGATACTCTGTTAGATGCTTTCAGCTAATTTGTATACATGTACATTTTCTACTTTTATTTTCTTATGATTATTTTATCAATTGTTAATTTATAAAGTTTCTTCTGTTTCCAGTCAGTTGCACCAAGAATTAAGTCATAATTGTTTGCTATCTAATTCCATGGGATAATAATGCCTGTTTTACATGTGGAATGGGGCTTTTATAACTAGGCAACTTAGAATGCATACTGTAATAAGAATTTCCAGGGCGTAGTTTAGACAGAGAAGAGGCAGTGATGTGATGTACATGTACGTTTTATAAAATACAGATACATGTAGAGTATATACAGTGGGGGAAATAAGTATTTGATCCCTTGCTGATTTTGTAAGTTTGCCCACTGACAAAGACATGAGCAGCCCATAATTGAAGGGTAGGTTATTGGTAACAGTGAGAGATAGCACATCACAAATTAAATCCGGAAAATCACATTGTGGAAAGTATATGAATTTATTTGCATTCTGCAGAGGGAAATAAGTATTTGATCCCCCACCAACCAGTAAGAGATCTGGCCCCTACAGACCAGGTAGATGCTCCAAATCAACTCGTTACCTGCATGACAGACAGCTGTCGGCAATGGTCACCTGTATGAAAGACACCTGTCCACAGACTCAGTGAATCAGTCAGACTCTAACCTCTACAAAATGGCCAAGAGCAAGGAGCTGTCTAAGGATGTCAGGGACAAGATCATACACCTGCACAAGGCTGGAATGGGCTACAAAACCATCAGTAAGACGCTGGGCGAGAAGGAGACAACTGTTGGTGCCATAGTAAGAAAATGGAAGAAGTACAAAATGACTGTCAATCGACAAAGATCTGGGGCTCCACGCAAAATCTCACCTCGTGGGGTATCCTTGATCATGAGGAAGGTTAGAAATCAGCCTACAACTACAAGGGGGGAACTTGTCAATGATCTCAAGGCAGCTGGGACCACTGTCACCACGAAAACCATTGGTAACACATTACGACATAACGGATTGCAATCCTGCAGTGCCCGCAAGGTCCCCCTGCTCCGGAAGGCACATGTGACGGCCCGTCTGAAGTTTGCCAGTGAACACCTGGATGATGCCGAGAGTGATTGGGAGAAGGTGCTGTGGTCAGATGAGACAAAAATTGAGCTCTTTGGCATGAACTCAACTCGCCGTGTTTGGAGGAAGAGAAATGCTGCCTATGACCCAAAGAACACCGTCCCCACTGTCAAGCATGGAGGTGGAAATGTTATGTTTTGGGGGTGTTTCTCTGCTAAGGGCACAGGACTACTTCACCGCATCAATGGGAGAATGGATGGGGCCATGTACCGTACAATTCTGAGTGACAACCTCCTTCCCTCCGCCAGGGCCTTAAAAATGGGTCGTGGCTGGGTCTTCCAGCACGACAATGACCCAAAACATACAGCCAAGGCAACAAAGGAGTGGCTCAGGAAGAAGCACATTAGGGTCATGGAGTGGCCTAGCCAGTCACCAGACCTTAATCCCATTGAAAACTTATGGAGGGAGCTGAAGCTGCGAGTTGCCAAGCGACAGCCCAGAACTCTTAATGATTTAAAGATGATCTGCAAAGAGGAGTGGACCAAAATTCCTCCTGACATGTGTGCAAACCTCATCATCAACTACAGAAGACGTCTGACCGCTGTGCTTGCCAACAAGGGTTTTGCCACCAAGTATTAGGTCTTGTTTGCCAGAGGGATCAAATACTTATTTCCCTCTGCAGAATGCAAATAAATTCATATACTTTCCACAATGTGATTTTCCGGATTTAATTTGTGATGTGCTATCTCTCACTGTTACCAATAACCTACCCTTCAATTATGGGCTGCTCATGTCTTTGTCAGTGGGCAAACTTACAAAATCAGCAAGGGATCAAATACTTATTTCCCCCACTGTATACATCTTATGTCTTCTCAGAGCAGGTGTAAATTTGGACACTAATATTACTGGCTCTGGGTGCTTATTTTACAAAAGTACATAGGGATGTTTGTTACTTAATTTAAAAAGAAAAAGCATCTTTTTGTTACTTTGCCATATGCATCCTCTTAAATTAACCCTTTCGTGCCTATCAGTTTCAGTTCCCTACGTGGGAACATCTTTAGGGCAAGAACACACATTAAACATTTTCAGCACAGAAATGAGGAAGTTCTAGCTGAGAAAGTGGGCAACCATGGACCTCAAGGTCACTGTTCCCTTTAAGCTGAGCGGGTGTCTTCCAACTAGAGAGCTGCACGGCTTCCGTCCCCGCGGGAATCCCGCGGAACCCGCGGGATTCCTGCGGGGACGGAGGCAGTTCATGCGGGGTTCCTGCGGGGATGGAAGCAGTTCTGCGGGGTTCCCGCGGGGACGGAGGCAGTTCTGCGGGGTTCCCGCGGGGATGGAACCAGTTCTGTGGGCTTCCCGTGGAAGTGTAAGCTGCACCTGCACCAGCCTCTCATCTACCGAATACCAATTTATTTGAGTGCTGTCTCCTCCTCCTCTTCTTCCTTGCTTTAACAGCATAAATGTGGAAAGTCTTCCATTAAGGAGGTGGTAGAGTCACAAATGATGACGGAATTCAAAAAGGCATGGGATGAACACAGAGGATCTCTAATTAGAAAATGGAAGTTATATAAAAGCTAACCTTAAATGGCTGCATGTGTGTGGATGTGTCAAGTGACGCTTAGATGGCGACTCTGGCTGTGATGAACTAGAGCTGATACCTGGCAGACTTGTATGTTCTGTGTCTCATACATGGCAATCTGGTGTAGGATGGGCTGGAAAGGGCTTAGACAGCAACTTCAGTGGCTGGAACATGAGGACAGTGCTGGACAGACTTTTACGGTCTGTGTCCCACAAATGAGAACATGAATAGGCTGGAGTGGGCTTCGATGGCAACTCCAGCAGTTGGAACATAAGGATGGGGCCAGATAGACTCCTGTGGTCTTTGTTCCAGAAACACAAAAGAAAGACCATAATCAAGTATATAATATCACACTCGTTGATTTAATGATGAATTGATCATGAGTGTGACTATTGGGCAGAGTGGATGGACCGTTCAGGTCTATTTGCTGTCACTTACTTTGTTACTATTAATCCTCTTTGCTCCCAGGCTGGTGCACAGACCTCAGCTCTGACACAGGCACGAGAATCAGATGTCACCTGACCTACTGGCACGTGCATGTGGCGGCCTCTCAGCACACAATCCCAGTGAATCAGAGACAAATCTTACATGTGCGCACCAGAGTGTTCCAAGTTCCAACTTCCGGTCCGTCCTTGCCTACAGTGCTGTGGCTCAAATCCAGAAAGGGAGCTGACTGGAACTTTCTTTTATGTACTATTAAATTCTTACGGGGATGGGTGGGGATGGGTTAAATTCTTGCGGGGACGGGTTGGGATGGTTTTAATTTTTGCGGGGATGGGTGGGTACGGGTAAGATTCCAGCGGGGATGGGTGGGGACGGGTAAGATTCCAGCAGGGACGGGCGGGGATGGGTAGGATTTCTGTTCCCGTGCAACTCTCTACTTCCAACTGCACTGCTACCAGTAGGGGGTGGTACTTCAATATTGTGTTTTCAATCTCTAGGGCAGACAGATTCCAAGGAGGCTTGATGACAGAAGACAGCATGACATAAAAAAAGTTGAAGCCAGTTCCTCCAGCAGCAGCCATCTTGGTTTGTCCAAAACAAACTAGCAGCTGCTGCATACGTGTTGTCATTGTTCGTTATTTTCTTTCAGTTATAGTTAGAAACATGCCAGTTTGTGCAGCATACGGATGTACACAGAGGAAGTTTCATTGATGAGAGAGAGAAGTGAATCCCGCTGGCATGGTACAGTGAGAGAAAGAGATTGCATGGGAGCTGTGGTGTCGGTAGCACACAATGTTAAAAAAAAAAAAAAAGAGAGAGAGAGATAAAGGCTGTTCCAGAAATTGTGGCTTTTTTCTTTTGGACACCATACCAACCCAAATTATTCATTGAGGCAAGTGGAGCCATTCTGAGGCTCATCAGCAGAAAGGAAAAAAAAAAAAAAAAAAAACAGCTTCATTTCTGTTTGCTGTGCTGAAAGGTTTAGGGAAGGAATTACTTAGGGCTGGCTCTCCTCTCTTGTCTTGTATGTATGTGTGTGTGTACACAAGACATCCCCAAATCACAAATGTTGAAGCACATACCAGGAAATGTACATGGAAAGTGATGGCCACATATGCTCGCAGTCTAAGCAATAAAGTTCATGACCTTCAAGCCCTGATGTTGGAGGCAGACTTAGACATTGTTGCAATCACGCAGACGTGGCTTAATGGAACACAAGGAGGAATACCGGATGAAACTGAAAGAAGCCAAGAGAGAGATACGTCTGGCGAAAGCGCAAACGGAAGAACAAATGGCTAGAAATGTAAGAAGGGGTGCCAAAATTTTCTTCAGGTATATTAGTGAAAGGAGAATGACTAAAAAGGGAATTGTGAGACTAAAAGATACTGCAAACCGCTATGTGGATAATGATGAAGAAAAAGCAAATTTGCTAAATAGATACTTTTGTTCCGTTTTCACAGAAGAAAATCCTGGAGAAGGACTGCGATGGACTGCAAAAAGTACAAATGAGATTGAAGTGGATAGAGCACCGTTCACGGAAGAGAGTGTGTATCAACAACTTGAAAAGCTAAAGGTGGACAAAGCCATGGGACCGGATGGGATCCACCCTAGGATATTGAGGGAGCTCAGAGAGGTTCTGGCGGGTCCTCTTAAAGATTTTTTTAATATATCCTTGCAGACAGGAGAGGTTCAGAGGGACTGGAGAACGACGGTTGTGGTCCCTCTTCACAAAAGTGGTGATAGGGAAGAAGCTGGAAACTACAGGCCGGTAAGCCTCACTTCGGTTATTGGAGAAGTAATGGAAGCGATGCTGAAGGAAAGGATAGTGAATTTCCTGGAAGCCAATAAGTTGCAAGATCCCAGACAACATGGTTTTACCAAAGGGAAATCGTGCCAAACGAATCTCATTGAATTCTTTGATTGGGTGACAGGAGAATTGAATCAGGGACGAGCTATGGACGTAATCTACTTAGATTTCAGCAAAGCTTTTGACACGGTTCCCAACAGGAGGCTCTTAAATAAACTGGATGGGCTGAAGATAGGACCCGAAGTGGTGAACTGGATTAGGAGCTGGTTGACGGACAGACGCCAGAGGGTGGTGGTGAATGGAATTCGCTCGGAGGGAAAGGTGAGTAGTGTAGTGCCTCAAGGATCGGTGCTGGGGCCGATTCTGTTCAATATATTTGTGAGTGACATTGCTGAAGGGTTAGAAGGTAAAGTTTGCCTATTTGCGGATGATACTAAGATCTGTAACAGAGTGGACACCCCGGAGGGAGTGGAAAACATGAAAAAGGACCTACAGAAGCTAGAAGAATGGTCTAAGGTTTGGCAATTAAAATTCAATGCGAAGAAATGCAAAGTGATGCACTTAGGGAACAGAAATCCACGGGAGACGTGTTAGGCGGGGAGAGGCTGATAGGTACGGACTGGGAGAGGGATCTTGGGGTGATAGTATCTGAGGATTTGAAGGCGACGAAACTGTGTGACAAGGCGGTGGGCGTAGCTAGAAGGTTGTTAGGCTGTATAGAGAGAGGTGTGACCAGCAGAAGAAAGGGGGTGTTGATGCCCCTGTATAAATCGTTGGTGAGGCCCCACCTAGAGTATTGTGTTCAGTTTTGGAGGCCGTATCTTGCTAAGAATGTAAAAAGAATTGAAGCGGTGCAAAGAAAAGCTACGAGAATGGTATGGGATTTGCGTTACAAGATGTATGAGGAGAGACTTGATGACCTGAACATGTATACTCTGGAGGAAAGGAGAAACAGGGATATGATGATACAGACATTCAAATATTTGAAAGGTATTAATCCGCAAACGAACCTTTTCCGGAGATGCAAAGGCGGTAGAACGAGAGGACATGAAATGAGACTGAAGAGGGGCAGACTCAAGAAAAATGTCAGTAAGTATTTTTTCACAGAGAGAGTAGTGGATGCTTGGAATGCCCTCCCGCGGGAGGTGGTGGAAATGAAAACGGTAACGGAATTCAAACATGCGTGGGATAAACATAAAGGAATCCTGTTCAGAAGGAATGGATCCTAAGGAGCTTAGTCGAGATTGGGTGGCAGAGCCGGTGGCGGGAGGCGGGGATGGTGCTGGGCAGACTTATACGGTCTATGCCAGAGCCGGTGGTGGGAGGCGGGACTGGTGGTTGGGAGGTGGGGATAGTGCTGGGCAGACTTATACAGTCTCTGCCAGAACCGGTGGTGGGAGGTGGGGCTGGTGGTTGGGAGGCGGGGATAGTGCTGGGCAGACTTATACGGTCTGTGCCCTGAAAAGGACAGGTACAAATCAAGGTAAGGTATACACAAAAAGTAGCACATATGAGTTTATCTTGTTGGGCAGACTGGATGGACCGTGCAAGTCTTTTTCTGCCGTCATCTACTATGTTACTATATTATAACCCATCTCGTTAATTCCTTTAACTTTTTTATTTTTAATCCACTCAGCTTCTGGCCCATGACTGAACGCTGGCAGTATGGGAGCCTTGGTATCTTAAGAAGCGAATGAGTGAGGGGTTTAAATTGATTTTTCTAAACCTCTATTTTCATTATTTATTTATTTTTTTTTAATAATGGTAAATTTGGAGAGGTCACGTGGTGCCATGCTGAGGAGCAGCTGCTGAAAAGTGGAGATCCTGCACTTCCCTCTAATCTAACTCTATAATCCAGCTGTTTAGTGCTTTTACTGACTCTGCAGCTTTGGTGCAGCTACCCTAAAGGATCAGGCAAGTGTTCATGACAGTATCGCTAGCTCCTGGCCACGATATGGCAGCTAAATTGCAGAGGAGAGATAAGGAGAGAGGAAAACCTAATGAAAACAAAATGGCGGACGCACAGGCTCCGCCGGATGGTAGTTTGCTCAGCATGGACGGCGGAGATTACAGCGGAGGTTACTGCCACAGTAGAAGCGGCACTGGATAAGAAATTACAGGCTGTGTATGATCGGGCAGAGACAACTCACGAAAGACTAGATGGATTTCATCTAGATCTGGACCAGATGCAGCAAAGAATCAGTGATTTGGAATATCGGTTGCTGGAATCTGCGGAGCCTGCAGGAGCAGCACAGAAAAAGTTATTAGAGTTAGAAATGAAGTTGGACGATTTGGAAAATCGCTCCAGGCGCAATAATTTGAGACTGATTGGCCTCCCAGAACAATTAAAAGACGCTGAACTGGTAAGTTTCCTGGAAAATTGGCTACCTAAAAATTTAAACCTTAATAATCTATCGGGCCCCTGAGAGTCGAGAGAGCACACAGAGTAGGCCCACGCAGGCAGCAGCCGGCAAAGCCTCGTGCTGTGATTATGAGAATACTGCATTATGGACACAAACAAGCAATACTGCAGGACTTGAGGGCTGGTTCCTCTCTCTCCTACGAAGGCCAAAAAATATTATGCTTTCAAGACTACTCGGCCAGGGTAGCCACAGCAAGAAGAGCATTTGCTCCAATTTGCACTGCTTTATATGAACGGAAGCTGAAATTCTCATTGGTATACCTGGCTAAACTGCGAGTATTCCATACCTTAGACAAGGTATTTGAGTCAGCAGAATCGGCAACGGCATTCCTGGAGACTCTGAATGGTGGCCCTCCGCATTGACTAAGCTCTGGGAACATCAGCTGAGCAGAGGAGCTGCAAGTTTGGAGTTTGCTTCTGTGCCATTATCACATATACCTGTAAATTGTTTTTTGGACTTGGCTTGCGGATAACTACGTCTTAGGCTGGCTGTCGGGGGCTGAGGTCCTGCCTGTTCAATGGAGCTAGCCATTAGAGGAGAATTCACTTTGTACCTGCTTTGAAGCGACATGGGGGGGGGGGGGGGGGGGGGAGGAGGATGGGAGTTTATGTGTACTCTTCAATTGACTTTGTCTGCTTGAAAGGTTTCACTTGGCTTTTAGAGCCATAAGTAACAGAGGCATATTTTCAAAGCAGTTAGCCTTCTAAAGTTCCATAGGTTTCTATGGAACTTTGGAAGGCTAACTGCTTTGAAAATATGCATCATATTAACATAGTAGATGACGGCAGAAAAAGACCTGCACGGTCCATCCAGTCTGCCCAACAAGATAAACTCATATGTGCTAGTTCTTGTGTATACCTTACCTTGATTTGTATCTGCCATTTTCAGGGCACAGACCATATAAGTCTGCCCAGTACTATCCCCGCCTCCCAACCACCAGCCCCGCCTCCCACCACCACCAGTGGTTCTGGCAGTGCGACTGATTGCTCTGACTAAATTGAACTGATTTGAGATGATACTGCTGGGTTTCCCAACATATATATATATATATTTTTTTTTTTACCTCTTCGCTCCTCTTTTCTTCTCTCGTATGTTAACTGGAGCAGGTACGGAGACAATCCCAGTACTGATCATTGGAATGCTCATATTTGTTGGACTATGTTTGGTCTTTGGAGCAGAGTTATTTGATGTTGTAATGTGAGTGCCTGAGGGAGGGCTTTTGAAACTATTTGGGGAGGGGTTGGGGAGTTGTGTTTAGAACTGCTCCAATATTATTGTACTATTAAGGGCTAACAGATCTATTACAAGAGGGGGGAAGGTGGGTACCAGTACGTGCAGAGCCTTATTTAGGCTCGGAGACGGGGTATGGGGGGGAATAAGTGTTTACTTTGGGGTTTAGGTGGGGAAGAGGTGGGGGGGGGGGGAGTAACGGGAGGGGAGGGTAAACTCTAGAATTTACAAAGGGGGGTCATGGTGGATAAGTTAGTAAGTCATGTAAGAGTGTGCTGGTGGAAGGAAGGGTGCAGGCTTGGGCACTCTCCCTTGGATTATGGGACAGGATCTTTGAGGGTTCTCTCTCGGGTTAAGCTCAAGACCCAGGAGAGCTATGGTTAAATTGGTGTCTTGGAATGTAGGCGGCATCTCCTCCCCTATTAAACGTAGTAAGATCTTACAGGTCTTGAATAGACAAAAATCGCACATTGTAATGCTCCAGGAAACGCATTTGACTTCTTTAGAACACAAAAAATTGTATCTTTGGTGGGTTGGCGATTACATAGAAGGCCAATCGAAGCAAAGGAAAGTAGGGGTAATTATAATATTTCATAAAGGTCTCCAGGCTGAAAAGCAAAGATAAATAGTGGACCCCATGGGCAGATATTTAATTGTGAAGGCGCTTCTAAATAAGAAACCTGTGTTGCTAGTAAATGTATATGCGCCCAACCAATATGACAAGAGCTTTTATCAGAATATATTCAAACATATTCAATCCTTTGAACAGATTCCAATTGTCATGGGAGGAGACTTTAATTCGGTCTTTGACCCTTTGGTGGACAGATCCAGCTCCTCACAGGTAGGCCCTGTGAACTACAGTCGAGGAGTTCCCTGGGTATGTAATTCTCTGGATTTAATAGACTCATGGCATTTGCTTCACCCAGGAGAGCAGGACTATATGCATCTTTCTAGAGCCCATAACACACAATTGCGCATAGATTATTTCCTAATTTCGACATGCTGTTCTGGGGCTCTTCTGGGAGCGGAGATAGGGCCTACACAGGTTTCTGACCATGCCCTGGATCTCTCTCTCTCTTGGAATGCAGAACCACGGAGGCATTTTCACTGGAAGTTCCCAAGGGACTTGCAATATGACTCTCAGTTTCATACTCACTTAAGTTTTGAAGAAATATGTTAGCCTTGCTAGCCCTTGCTCTCAGTAAAATACAGGCCAATGGCTCATAATAAGAGCTAGGCTTCTTAAAATCAAAATCATCTCTGATACAAAAGGGAGCTAGCTTGTAAAAATCAGAGATCACCTTTGACACAGTTACATTTCACTGAGCTGGCAAGGGAGGGGGTATTTGCTCTTGTCCACAAGCCTGGGACTGGCACCTACAAGACGTTATGAGCAAGAGTTGCTATGGTTATGTAGAGATAATACTGGGTCAGCTGCACCCCGGGTGAGAACATCCAAAGGGGGGGCTAGAGGAAGGTTTGGGAACATGTGAAGTCATTTTGATCAACTGATAAGGACCAAGAGCCCTGGTGAGAAGGACTAGGGTCCATTGGAATCAACGAAGCCAAAATTGTATATAAGCAGCAGTCTAAGGGGTATTAGATCAGTGAGTGAGTGAGTGAAGGAGAAGGGAGAAGGAAGGCTACAAGAGAAGGCTCCAAAAGGCCAGAGAGAGAGAGAGAGGACATATCATGTAATGCTGTTCCACCATATGACTGCCTGAACTGCTTGTACAATCCTTGGTAAGATATCAATGTTAATAAACTATATTTCTTTACCTACTAAATACTGGATTCCTTTATAATTGCATAGGTTTATACTGCCTTGACTGCTAACACTGTCATGTGCAGATACGAGGTTGGGATAATTAAGTACCTAGAGGGGATAGACATTTCTGTCCGGAGTAATAGAAGGGCCATGGTTCCGCTGTGCGACAGAGATGGCAGATCCTAATAAAATTAACAAGTTTGCAATGGAAGGAAAAACGCAGAGTTCAATAGAGAAAGTTTTCACTAAGAACCTATACTTTTTTGGGAGGCTGCAAAGGCAGTGCTGAGGGGTTACATTATTTCTTATTATACACACAAACGTAGAGCAAGGGATGCAGAGATACTCCGGTTGGAAGCGCAGGTTAAATGAGATAGGCAACGTTTCGGGGAGACACCGTCTTTGGCTAACAAAGCTAGGCTTCTGGCAACACAAGTGGCCTTAAACCAAGTGATTCATTCTAAAACGCAAAAAAGGTCTTATTCCTACTATAGATACCATTGTATAAACTTGCTAATAAATGTGGGAAGCTTCTTGCATGCCTGGTGAAACAGGTGGGTGGTGCAAGACATGTTAATCAGGTACGGGACAATGCGGGAATCTATCATCATACGCCGGAGGGAATTAATACTGTCTTTAAAAACTTCTATGAGCAGTTATACTCTCCCCGTGTGGACATAGGCCTGTTGAGTGAGACGTATCTTACTGGGCAGGCTCTCCCTAAGGTAACGAGGGAACACCACGATATTCTTAATGGTGCTATCACGGAAGACGAGGTAAGATGTAACATTCAGGCAAGTCCCTTGCATAAGGCACCAGGATCAGATGGGCTAACGGCGGAATTTTACAAAATCTTGATATCCAACATAACGCCGAGCTTGACAATGGCTTTCAATCAGTTGTTGGAGGGGGATGTTGCACCATTTAGGGGACTGGCCTTTTGGTTCGGATCATTATACCCCAGTATCCATGGAAGCTGCTCTGTGCTATCCATTACATCTCCACTATGTATTGCATGCTCCATTATCAGTGTGCCGGCTCATCTACGAACAAGTGTTTTATTTATTTGTTGCATTTGTATCCCACATTTTCCCACCTATTTGCAGGTTCAATGTGGCTTACATAGTACTGTAAAGGCATTCACTAAGTCTGGTAGAGAAACAAATACAAGGTGATATTGTGGTTGAATAAGGTGAAGTCAATAGTGTCTCTGTGGAAAGATATGGCAAAACTTTGGTCCTTTGATCCCAAATGTAGCACATTCTTGCCTATTTGAGGGAATGGGGACTTCCCATCGGGGTCGGAGAATCTGCGTCTGACTCGCTGGGTAGATAGAGGTTTGGAGTCAGTTGGAAATTATCTGGATCAGAGCGGAGCACTTAGGTCCGTGGAGTCGTTATCGCTTGGCATTTTAGATTGGGCTGATAGACTTGCTCATAAACAAGTATCCCATTATATATCAGCACTTCCAAGAGCCTCACTGGTGGTAGACTTAGTCGCTACATTTCAAGAGCTTTTTCAGAGTCCAATAATTTTATATCGATATCATTGTTACATAAGAGACTAAAGTACTGCCCCAAGGAGGGATCTCTCTATCGTTGCTCAGCATTGGTCAGATGATTTGCAGGTCTTGGTTACTATTCCTAGATGGACCTGTAGCGCAGAGCTTAGAGAATGTCAGACTAGAGTAATCTACAGAGCCTATACTTCCAGGGCGTGGCTATATCAGATGGGAGGGGCAGATGCTCCACAATGTATTAAATGCGGACGCTCTCCGGGAATTTTTATCATGAAATGTGGGATTGTCCAGCGGCTAGAGCCTTCTGGATGTGGATGGTGAGATACTTGGGATATGTGGATGGGCATAATCGAACGGGGTGCCCAAGTTTTCCTGAGGACATCCTCGCAGGACGTCCCCGCGAAGAGGTGGGGAAACCTGTATTATCGAAACAAGATGGGTGGCCATCTTTCGTTTCGATAATACGTCCAGGGACGCCCAAATCTCAACATTTAGGTCGACTTTAGAGATGGTTGTCCCCGATTTTCGGCAATAATGGAACCCAAGGACGCCAATCTCAGAAACGACCAAATCCAAGCCATTCGTAGTGCACTGGTTCCCCTGACATGCCAGGACACCAACCAGGCACCCTAAGGGGCACTGCAGTGGACTTCAGAAAAAGCTCCCAGGTGCCCAGCTCCCTTACCTTGGGTGCTGAGCCCCCCAAAACCCACTCCCCACAACTGTACACCACTACCATAGCCCTTAGGGATGAAGGGGGGCACATACATGTGGGTACAGTGGGTTTGTGGTGGGTTTTGGAGGGCTCACATTTACCACCACAAGTATAACAGGTAGGGGGGGATGGGCCTGGGTCTGATTGTCTGAAGTGCACTGCAGTACCCACTAAAACTGCTCCAGGGACCTGCATACTGCTGTCATGGAGCTGGGTATGATATGTGAGGCTGGCATAGAGGCTGGAAAAAATATTTAACAAATTTTTTTTTAGGGTGGGAGGGGGTTAGTAACCACTGGGGGAGTAAGGGGAGGTCATCCCCGATTCCCTCCTGTGGTCATCTGGTCATTTAGGGCACATTTTTGTGGCTTGGTCATAAAAAAAAAAAAGGACCAAGTAAAGTCGGCCAAGTGTTCGTCTGGGATGCCCTTCTTTTTCCCATTATCGGCCGAGGACGCCCATGTGTTAAGCATGCCCCAGTCCCGCCTTCGCTATGCTTCCGACATGCCCCCGTGAACTTTGGTCGTCCCTGCAATGGAAAGCAGTTGAGGACGCCCAAAATCGGCTTTTGATTATGCCGATTTGAGCGACACTGGGAGAAGGACGCCCATCTCCTGATTTGTGTCGAAAGATGGGCGCCCTTCTCTTTCGAAAATAAGCCTGATAGTGAACCTACAGGTATGTATGCGGCCCGAGGGAATTCTTCTGAGTAGGGTCACGCTGTTGGGGGCTGGGTCTGTTCACCAAAAATGCTTTATTCATAAGGCTTGTTTAGTGGGTAAGAAATGTGTACTTGTCAATTGGACCATGCAAAGCGCCCCCTCATATTGGCAATGGCGCAATAGACTTCATGCTTTCTTTATGATGGAACTTAGAGATTCTCAAATTAACTTTAAGAAGCAACGTCAATTCTTCTTGGCATGGGAATGCTTCATCAACAGCTTGGCACACCTGGGCTCGTTCTACCACTCGATAGGAACTTTCTGGGGTGGAGGGTAGAGTGGCTTCCCCGTGGGTCTCCCTAGGGATTTTGGAGTTTCTGCTATGGAGTGGGATGGGAGATGGAGGGATCATAGTGATATAGGAGGGGGGGGGGGGGGATTCAGGATAGAAGGCGTTCTGTTTGGGGGGTTGGGGATATTGAGGCTTAGTGTGGAGGGCTATAATGGAACAAGCTCTCTACAGAAATTAATCTATTCATTGGTTGTGGTATGCTGGAATATTGGTGTTGCAAACTATGACAATGATTGTGTCTCTTACGACTGTTTAGGTGTTTGTGTCACCAAAAGTCTTTACACAAAGAAATTAATGTCATAGATGGTTGGGGGGGGGGGGGGGGGGGAGCGGGGTTTGTTAGGAGATGGGTTTGTTTTAATTGTTACTTTGTACCGTATTCTTGACTGTCTGTTGAATTCTTTAATAAAAATGATTTAACATAAACAATGGCAAATTTGAAGGGAAAAGTCAATTCTACCAGTGGAGAAAAGGACTGGCTTTTTTGGATGAGCTGTAGCAGTTTCACCAGAGCATACAGCGCAGAACTGAAATCTACAATACAGCAATGCAAATAACAAAGCAAGTTCTGGAGCACTGACAAAAACATTTCACTTCATTTAAATAGCTTTTCTGTCTGCAACTTGAACAATAAAAGAGAATGGCAGAACAATTCCCCTTAAGTAGTCACCTAAGGAATAGTTCTATGTTATCCAGTGATGTACATGTGACTATAACCCTCCTCCCTTCACAGACACCTCAAAAACTCCACAACTCCCCTTACACTCATATCCCCCAATCTCCTCTTAACAGAGAGAATTCAAAACCAAGGCAGTTTAATAAAACCTTTCAAGTATGTTATTGTTTTCAATAGCGTTTGCTATTGTTTTGGATAAACTAATATGGCAGCAAGCTCCTCCCACTGGCTTCAGCCCGTATAATGGGCCAGATAGGATCATACCGTCTTTGGTCATCAAACCTCCTTGGCAAGTTCCCTGGAGTCCTGCAGAGCTTGCTTGAAAATGTGATAGTGAAACAGCATCCCCCACTGGCAGGCCTGTAGATTCCCACTCAACTTAGAGGGAACAGTGCTCAAGGGCCACAATTCAGTCAAATCTCTGAGATTTATGCAATGAATATGTACGAGATCTATTTGCACATAATGGAAACAGTACATGCAAATCAATTTCATGCATACTCATTGTAGAAATATTGAAAACCCAACTGTATTGTGGCCCTCAAGGATTATGGCTGCCCATCTCTGTTCTATCTTCCCCTACAGGAGGCAAACTGTTAGAAACAAATACAATTTATGCTGAAGTGACATTGTTAATTTCTGGGTTGCCCATGTTCTTATGCTAGTTTATCAAAGTAGTAGCTTCAGAGGCTTGCTCCACTGAATAACACACCTGTTGATTTTGTTCTTTATTTCAGGATACCAAACATGGTTTTGCAAAGCTAAGACCCACTCAGGGAAATTAATTTTTTTTTTTTTTTTAAGAGATGGCAAAAGTGGTGCATCCGAGAGACATGGCTTTTGCTCCTCTGGATTTGTATATAACTTATGATGCTGTTCCACAAGGACAACTGGTAAACAAGTTGGATGGTAAGGGAATAGACAAAGCTAAAAAACAGGTTAAGGATAAACTCAGCAGCAGGATGCAGAGTATGGTGGTCAATGGAGTCCAATGGGGTACCTCAGGATTCAGTAATAGAATGAATTCTTTTGGTTCTCTCTTTCAAATACTGCTGATGAAATTAAAGAAAAATATGGTTTTCTTGCAGATACAAAAATCTATAAGAGTAGATTTGCTGGAAAAGGTGAAAAAACAAATAAGGACACGGAAAGACTGTAATGGTCAAGTACTTGAAAAAAAAAAATGGGCTTGAAACAAGTGCAAAAGGCAAAAGATAATATGTGGGATGGAAAACTTCATTAGCTGTGTATCAATTAGGAAAAGAACTTTCAACTGTTAGATAAGAGATGAAGGACTAATCACTTCAGAAGTCATGAAGTAGTACATTAGGAAGCATGGAAGTATGAATTTCATAGAAAGGCTATGAAAATTAAATAAGGCTTTCAATACAAGCCCCCAGAAGAGAGGCATGACACACATATAAAGTACTTAAAAGGAAAAAAAAATTTGATAGAAATATGTTTCAATAAAGTACACTGCAGGGAGATATGTTAAAAGGAAATATGAGATTTTTAAACATTGAGAAGGCAGTGATTGCCTGGAATAGCCTACTGACAGAGGTAATAGCAACCAAAACCCTTCACAAACTTCAACTATATTGGGCCAAAAAATAGTGGAAAGCAGTAGGAGTAAGATTAGAACCCAACCTGTAATCTTTTGACAGCAGGTGAAAGAGATGGTAAAGAGAAAAGGCACAAAGGAAGATGATTTAGTACAGTAACTGGTAGGAGCTAGCAGGCTGCAACTGCCCACAAACCAAGGATTGATGCTAGCAAGGCCTTGGGGGATATAAATGGCTGGGTGTGGGAAAGTAAAGCCCCAAGAAAAAGTTGGCGAAACATGAGTTAGAAAGTAAACATGTCCTACAGTCAGTCAAGCTTCCACAGCTGGAATATATCCATGGCAGTACAGAGCCCCCCTCCCCTAAAAGAAAAAAAACTGAACCGAGTGGACAGATCAACCGTGCTCTCATCTAAAGTTATTATGATCATTGTTCAAGTTTTCCTCCTCTCTGAATAGTATACTTACTGAATAAGATGCAATTCTATTTGCTCAGATTAAAAATGAGGAAAAACTGATTTGACAAAACATATTTTCCTCATGCTGTGCATCTTTACTCCTTTGCACTGTAAAGTACAGTTTCATGTTAGAGAATGCAGACTCCACTCCAATATTCTAAATGATCAAGGTCATGCTAAAATGCCCTGAAAGGGGAAAGAATATTTTAAGAAGCACACTTTCTTCTTTTAAGTTTCTTAAATACTTTTAGAGACTGCAAAGCCAACTAAAGTTGCTGGCCAATGATGCTATTAAGTTACCTGGACAGCCAATTGGGCTCGTTTTCAAAGCACTTAGACTTACAAAGTTCCACAGATTGCTATGCAACTTTGTAAGTCTAAGTGCTTTGAAAATACGCCTCAATGTGTTAAGAGCACACTATCAATGTCAATACATTCTAGATGATACATCAGAAGCACGCCAGATTAGCTGTATCAGAACTGCTGTCCATTTCTATTTTGAGAAACACAAAGGAAAGCTATTGTTCAATTTCAGCAGACCCATACCAGAATATTCTCCTTCTAATTTTAACCTATGTAAGAGGTATGAAAAACCCAGCAACTCACCTCTTCATTCATCTCTTTCTCAACCAACCCCTGCACTGTGCAGTAGGCTCCATACCTCACTATAACCTCTGTGGGTGCAATTTATCCAAACGGGTTAGTTTTGAACATCCCATAACAAGAATGAGCCTCACTCCTAAGTATGGGTATGTGGAGTATAATCTCAGTCTCTCAAATTTCTGCTAGCGCTCACTGTGGTACTTGCACTGTGCCAAAGAGAGCTTCTTTCTGAAGGTCATAAGATGTAACATATAGAGGCAACTTATCCAGATGCACTTAGAAGTTTTCTGATCAAGCCTGTGGTACTCAAAACGATGACTTTCTGCTTTATCTCCTGTGGAACCTTAAACTGTGCACTTCACTTAATTGTAAACAGAAATCCACAGCCAATGGATTTTAGGTTGAAGAGAACCACAGTTATTTGCCTGCTTCAATTACACAAGTACTTTGTGTAATGAAATGCTGATATTGGCTAACAGATTATATTTTCTTAAAGTCAGTTATAATAAAAGTACGATCACGATTTCATCCTCTGTGTTTCATTTTTTGCTCCTATTCATAAGGTGGAATCCCATACACCGAATTAAAGAACTCAATGTGGGACCACAGTATGTACAGGGAAAAGAAACTTAAAAAAAATGGTATTATACCCAAAAACATCCAAACATAATCTTTTAGCTTCAGGCACTTTAAGAGGACAGCCAAGGCCCTTGAAATATCCCTTTATTCAGAAAGAGCTTAGGTAAGTTACCTGACATGAAAAAGATTTTCAAAAGGATGTTTTTCTCCAAAAAACAAATAATACACAATATAAACAAGTACTACTCATCTCATGTTTTCTATGTTTTTTTTTTTTAATCATATGGAGAAAACATGGAAAAAACTTCCTGCCATTAAATGAAAACTGTAGAGCACAAAGAAAACTGTCCACTTCAGTCTCCTAAGAGATTGACTCTTTACCTTAAGTAGCTGTTTTCCAACAGTGGGGCTCATCTTTTCATCCACCATGAGGATTACTATGCCTCTCTCATCCATGCCTCGCCTTCCAGCTCGACCAGACATCTGAATGTATTCACCAGATGATATCTGCAAACACAATTAACATAAATACTGCTTTATGTGAAGTATCTCCAGGAAGACAATCTACCAGCTGGTCTACTACTACTACTATTTACTACTATTTAGCATTTCTATAGTGATACAAGGCATACGCAGCACTGCACAAACATAGAAGAAAGACAGTCCCTGCTCAAAGAGCTTACAATCTAATAGTACATGCCTACTGGGCATCCAAAGGAGTTTCAGGAGCAGAAGCATGTAGGTCTGTTGTGTTTTGAAACTCTCAGCTTCCAGAAAACAGAAGTACAGACCTCCCTCACTGTACACATTGTGGCATCCAGACAGGCTTTTCAGCCTCTAAGGTTTTCACCCTTATTATCTAAAGAGAATTGCAGTTTTTAAGAAAGAATGCATCTTCTGTATTTATTTTAGGCTTATCTAATTCTAAAAATGTCTCTGGTAACAAATTATTGATAATTAGGAAGCTTAAGCAAGGGGTCTCATCATCTTATTTTGATCCAAACCATAGTATGGTATTTTCTGCCAAAACTTGCATGTGTTTTGGAATTATGGATGCTGGCCTTTTTATTAAGGGTTTCTCTTGAGATGAAGTAGTTTACCATCTAGCTGCTTGTTTTAAATAGGTTTTTCAGGCTGTGATCACATTGAAGAGTCTACTGCATTGATGTACATGCACACGTAGTGTTTGAGCAACTTTTCAACAGATGTGTATCTCTATTATATTTGTATGTACTCTGCCTTAATAGATCTTCTTCTTTAGATGGTTAATCAAATGTAATCAACCTGAACCTTAAGCACTAGGACTAGTACTCAATAAACAGGCCTTTAACTAACATTGAAGCAGACAAGCTCTTTCTTTTAAGAGAACCTTTCTTAGTGGCCACCCATGCCCCAGCTAGGTTCCCTTCACAGTATTGTTAATATACTAAGGAGTTTATGTCCAAATCTTACTGGTGTTATAGGTAACTATTTTTGGAAACTGTGAAAGATTAGATGGCACTAAATGCTAAGCTAGTTATTTGTGCAATGAAATACTATTTTGTAGCTATCTTGAAACGAATACTAAAAAAAAAAAAAAATAGTATAAGATTTTGCAGACATCTTGTTAATGTATATACATGTACATTTGTTCCACTCAATGTGGAAACAAACGCGTAAAACCTTTCTTCCCATGGGAAATACAATCAATGGTACTAAGCCATGCAGACTATTGCAACGGAATCTATGCAGGATGTAAAGAACAACTCGCAAAGAAACTCCAGACCGCTCAAAACACAGCAGCCAGGCTGATATTTGGTAAAAGACGATTCGAAAGTGCCAAACCCCTCCGAGAAAACCTGCATTGGCTCCCAATCAAAGAACATATTACCTTCAAAATCTGCACCCTGGTCCACAAAATTATCTATGGCGAAGTCTCAGGCTATATGACAGACCTCAAAGATCTACTAACCAGAAACACAACCAGATCATCACGAACATACCTAAACCTCCACTACCCAAACTGCAAAGGACTCAAATACAAAGCAACCTACGCATCCAGCTTCTCCTATATAAGCACACATATAGTAACATAGTAGATGACGGCAGAAAAAGACCTGCACAGTCCATCCAGTCTGTCCAACAAGATAAACTCATATGTGCTACTTTTTGTGTATACCCTACTTTGATTTGTACCTGTCCTCTTCAGGGCACAGACCATATAAGTCTGCCCAGCACTATCCCCGCCTCCCAACCACCAGCCCCGCCTCCCCCCACCGGCTCTGCCACCCAATCTCGGCTAAGCTTCTGAGGATCCATTCCTTCCGAACAGGATTCCTTTATGTTTATCCCAAGCATGTTTGAATTCCGTTACCATTTTCATTTCCACCACCTCCCGCGGGAGGGCATTCCAAGCATCCACCACTCTCTACGTGAAAAAAATACTTCCTGACATTTTTCTTGAGTCTGCCCCCTTTCAATCTCATTTCATGTCCTCTCGTTCTACCATCTAAATTTCAGGAAATCACTAAAAACCAACCAGTTCAAAAAGGCATACCCTACATTCTGCAACACAGCAAAACCAAAACTCGTAATGAACACTATATAACCTCTCCTCTCTTCGATCCACATTGTGCCTGAACCTTAATCGACCACAACATCACCATGTATTTGTTTCTCTACCGGACTTAGCGAACGCCTTTACGGTACTATGTAAGCCACATTGAGCCTGTAAATAGGTGGGAAAATGTGGGATACAAATGTAACAAATAAATAAATTTCTACCTTTTCTTTTGTTATGTTCATTTTGTCAATTGTTAATTCACAAAGTTCCAACTATTTCCAGTCAGTTGCACCAAAAATTGAGCCACATTTGTGATCTAATTCCATAGTATAGCAGTAACCTGGGCACAAGTTTCAATGCCATACTGTTGCAGATTTGAAGTGTGTCACATCCTAAGACTTCTCACTTGTTAAGAATAAATAATAGAAACTGAAAGAACAAATACTTGTTTTCAACAGTGTATATATAGTACTGTTTATAAATGGGTATGTTGGATTTGTCTTGCAGAAAGACGTATTATGTAGTTGTTACTCTGTTTTAGTTTTCCTATTTTGGGTCAAAACACTTGCCAAAATTGCCTGGCCTTTTAAATATTCTTAATTTTCAGTGTGAATTCCCTAATACTTACAGCTGTTTCACTGAACTCATTGCCCTCCTTAAGTAAATGCTGCTGGCACCTCAATGCAGATGAGCTCACTGGGAAGAGAGTCACCTTCCTCGGGATGAGCCGCTCAGTGGAATTCTGGCATTGATTCCACATAAATCACCTGGCACTTGTCATGCATGGCCTCTAATTTGGGCCGCTCCATCTCCCTCCTATTTAAAACAAACACTCACTGGCTGCCAAAGAACCAGATTCAACTCACTCAATGCTGTTCTTGGGACAACCACTTGAGTGTTATGCGCCAGCAGACAAAGAAAGGGATCTGGGTGTCGTCGTCGATAACACACTGAAACCTTCTGCTCAGTGTGCTGCTGCGGCTAGGAAAGCGAATAGAATGTTGGGTATTATTAGGAAAGGTATGGAAAACAGGTGTGAGGATGTTATAATGCCGTTGTATCGCTCCATGGTGCGACCGCACCTTGAGTATTGTGTCCAATTCTGGTCGCCGCATCTCAAGAAAGATATAGTACAATTGGAAAAGGTGCAGCGAAGGGCGACTAAAATGATAGTGGGGATGGGACGACTTCCCTATGAAGAAAGACTAAGGAGGCTAGGGCTATTCAGCTTGATAGAGGTATATAAAATAATGAGTGGAGTGGAACAGGTGGATGTGAAGCGTCTGTTCACGCTTTCCAAAAATACTAGGACTAGGGGGCATGCGATGAAACTACAGTGTAGTAAATTTAAAACAAATCGGAGAAAATTTTTCTTCACCCAACGTGTAATTAAACTCTGGAATTCATTGCCGGAAAATGTGGTGAAGGCGGTTAGCTTAGCAGAGTTTAAAAAGGGGTTGGACGGTTTCCTAAAGGACAAGTCCATAAACCGCTACTAAACGGAAAAATCCAAAATCCCAGGAATAACATGTATAGAATGTTTGTACGTTTGGGAAGCTTGCCAGGTGCCCTTGGCCTGGATTGGCCGCTGTCGTGGACAAGATGCTGGGCTCGATGGACCCTTGATCTTTTCCCAGTATGGCATTACTTATGTACTTATGTAACTATGGTCAGATGGCTTCTTCAGCGATACATCTGGCCTTAGCAAGCCAAAGGAGTAGAAGGCTGATCACGCAAGTGACAAGAGAAAAGACAGTTAGTCATTCCTGGGTTTATCTCATTGTGTCTTAGAGAATATGGAACTGTCAATCAAATATCCATAACATAAACAAACAATAGATACACCAAAGGTAAAACCAGAACTGGCGCTATGTCATAAGGGCCAGACTGAGCCATTTGATCATCTTAGAGCAAACTGACTTATAAGCAAAGAGCATTAGTCACTGGATCATCAACTTACTGACTCCTCAAGCTTTCAACATATAGATGTATATAAATAGCATTTTTTTTTTTTAATTAGAAAAAGTAGTTTAGGATGAATTTTCTGTCCGTTAGTTCTGAAAAGTGGCCAAGATTAAAAGCTTGTGAAAAGGAAAATTAGCCATTTTGCAACAGCGTCAAAAATGTCTCTAGAATGAAAGCATTGGGGTAACACAGGGGCCCTTTTACTAAGCTGCGGTAAGATATGGCCTTATTACTGTGCCAGTGAGAGAGCCCTTTTCCTTTTCTTATTTCTGCCAGGCCTACGCTAATTTCTCCATTAGAGTGCAGGACCAGATCCTTAAATGACTCCTAGTTATGTAAAACATAAGAATTTTAGCTATATTTTCTAGAATGGCTTGATTTTGTTAAATAGCAGTACTTTACATTCATGGCATATATATTATGCTAACCAGTCAATGCGCGGTAATGATAATAGCTAGTTTGTGCAGGAACGCCTACTCTTCGCTTACCACAGGATGATTTAGCACATCCTGCTTTAAGTACTTTTCTTTGTGCTATTTGCAGATTAGTAGAAGGGACCCATAGTGTTTTGACCTTGCAACACGGTAACAAAATGAAAAATATAATATATTTGTGACGGGGTGTATGTCCCGTCACTAGGAAAGAGGTCTCCCCGAGAAAAGATGATGTTTTCAGGCTCCTACCACAAGACTACTTGGGTCTAGTCCCCACTATTATGTTTAGGGGAAGTCCCAGAACCTTACTTGGGGTGGTTACAGTTGGGTAGAGGAGATTACGTGGGAGGTGGCACAGGCGGGGCTAATCCTCTGGTGAATAGTCAAACAACTCCAGGGAAGTGGAAGAGGTTTAAAGCTGAACAGCTGAGAGTTGGAAGAGACTGGACTCATTTGCATGCGATTTGCATGGACGAATTATATGAGGAACTTTGAGGGCTGACAAGACTCTGGGAGTTTCAGAGAAAGAGGCCAGGAGCCGGAGAAACTGTTGGGACCCTGGAGGGTTTCTCCCTGGCCAGTACACGGGGTTGGATTTGGCTTGCATTTTCGGAAAGTGGTGCTTGAAAGCGGTTTGCATTTCAGCAAGCAGAGTCGTGGATTGAATTCAGTTTGCATTTTCAGCAATCAGTACTTCATGCACTTCAGGAAGCAGAGTTGTGGATTGAATTCAGCTTGCATTTTTGGCAAACGGTTCTTGAATTCGGCTTGAACTTCGGCAAGCAGAGCTGTGGACGCAGTATTCCTTGGCCTACGCTTTCGAGTAGGCAGCACAGGACAACAGCCATGAATAAAAAGTAATGATATTTAACTAAATCAAGCAATTCTAGAAAATACAGCTATAATTACTTATGTTTTACATCCCACTATTTACTCTACACAGAATTAGAAAACTAATCTGGATTTTATTATTACTATTACTTTGTGCTTCAATTACAGTTCTATCTTCTGTTTACGGTCAGTGTCACTTAGTAGATGGTTGGCCAAGGAACACAATGGCCAGAGCACTGATTCACTATTGCATGGCAGGAGCAGATCTCCAAGAATCAACCTGCTCATTTCAGGGTTACACCGAGGTGTATTTTCAAAGCACTTAGTAACCTATGTATCTTTGTAAGTAAGTACTTTGAAAATGAGCCCCATAGCCTTATTTCTAGGTCTATTAAAAAAAAATCAATATATTTTGCTACTTTCTTTTCTAATTTTTAGAAACAGAGAAAATGATGGCAGATAAAGACCATATGGCCTATCCAGTCTGTCCTACTAATCCATACTATCCCATCCACTAACTCAGAGATCCTCTGTACTTGTTCTGCACTTTATTGAATCCAGTCCTCGTCTCCAGCACTTCCACTGGGAGGCCATTCCATCTATCTACCACCTTTTCTCTAAAGAAGTATTTCCTTATTTTACTTCTGAGTCTATCCCCTTTCCCCCTATGCCCCCTCATTCCTGAGCTGCCTTTCAGTTGAAAGAGAGGCTTGCCACTTGTCTATTTATGCTACAGAGGTATTATCATATCCCTCCCACGTCTCCTTTCTTCCAAAGTATACTGTGAAATTTGGGCTTACTGTTAATTTCCTTTCCTTGAGTCCTCATAGACCAGTCCAGACCACTCGTTATATCCCCCAACTAGCAGATGAGAGGTAAAGAAAAACAAGTTCCAGTGACAACACCAGTATACCAGCAGGGGAAGCCTGGGAACCAACCAATATGAATCTAGTCAAACCAAGGTCCTCAGAGACCTCAACTAGAAACTAAAACCAACTACGCAAACCAAATGTGCCTCACCACATTAAAAAAAAGTCTCCTTGTTCTTCTGCTTGGAGTTGTACTTTTTTGTTGTTGCTCTCTTGAGGGAGAGGAAAAATATGCAGCACAGGTCTACTACTGCCAAACGCCAGCAAGCAGACATCCAGAACAGCCAGTCTTCCGGGCGAGAAACTGGTCTATCAGGACTCAAAGAAAAGAAATTAACAGAGAAGTATAAATTTCATCTTCCTTATCATTCGGCTAGACCAGTCTAGACTACTGGAATGTACTAAAAGCTCATCAGTATGGGCAGGAGGAAGATAAGGCTCCCTTGTGTACCTCTGCCTTGCCGAAAGGAACTATCAGCTCTGGCCCACAAATTTAGCTTGCAGTGCTGAACAAAGGAGTGTCAGGTAGAGCAGGCTGCCACCCAACAAACATCCTCCAGAGAAACTACCCTGGCCTCAGCCCATGAACTGGAGTGGGACCAAGTTGAGTGGGCCCTTTGGTCTTGCCGTATTCACCAGGATATAGGCCATATCAATTGCTGCCTTGAACCAGTAGGTAACTGATGCCTTGGAGGCTGCCTCTTCTTTTTACCAACCATGAAAAAGGCCAACCCACCAGTTAGCTTTCCGGAAACTGTTGGTCACTGCTACATACTGAAGCAAGACTCTGCGCATGTCCAAATTACAAATAGACCTCCTCTTCTACCTTAAAGCCTTGTGGGAAGGCAGGGAGAGAGACAACCTGGTTGAGGTGAAACAGCATTACCACACTCAGAAGAAATGAAGGAGCTACACAGGGACATAGAAATGTCCATGAAGGACAAAAAAGGGTCCGACACGAGTGCGCGGAGCTCAGAAATATAGCATGTAGAGCAGATAGCTTCCAGAAAGGTCATCTTCAGGACTTAAACATGACAAGAATGGCCTGTGCAAAAGCTACATTCAACCCTGACCCTTGGGGCCACGTCAAGTGTGGCCACCATGAGCCCCAGCAGCTGGAAGTAATCCCACACTCTGGGGGTCAGCTGAGCACAAAACACCCTCTTCTGCGTCTGTACATTGGCCACCCACTTCTGAATCAAATGAGCCCCTGACTGGTTAGGAAGTGCATGCTCAGGTACTCCAAGTCCTGAGGGGGCTCAAATTCACTTCTCAAAATTGATGACCCAGTCAAGGTTCTAAAGAACTTGGGACTACCAGGAGGATGCTGTTTGCAAGTCCTCTTCCAAGTCTGCTTGAATGAATCAGTCATCCATCCAGGTAAGGGTGTACCCGCATCCCCCTCCTTGCAAAAGGTAGGCAGCCACCACCATAATCTTGGAAAAGGTTCAACCAAAAGGGGAGAGCACTGAATTGAAAATGCCTGTCCAACATACAGAACTGCAGGAACCACCTGTGCTCTGTACGAATGAGGATGTGGAAATAGGCCTCTGAAATGCAAGGAAGACAGAAACTGACCTGACCAGGTAGGCATACACAATGACTGACCGCCAGCTCTCGATGAGGTCCAAAATGGAAAGAGCTCCCTTTCTTGGGGACTACAAAGTAGATAAATAGCACCTTTGACCCTGTTCTGTAGGTAGTACTGTCCTCCACTGCGCCCAGATGGACCAGACTGTCCAAAGTGTCCTGGACTGCCTGATGATTAACATGAGCTCTGCAGGGAGAAACCATAATAGCACCTGCAACTGGGGAGATGAACTCCAAGGTATAACCGTCAGATAACTTACAGGAACAACTGGTCCAAAGTGATAAGGATCTGTTCCTAGAAGGCACAATCAACCACCCTGAACATGTTTGGGAGGGACCACCCGAACCTCACTGGCTCCCTTCTGGGAGGCAGTAGAGGACCCAGTTAGTCTTCCTCCATCCCTGGCTCGTTTTGCGTCATGAAAAGGACCGGCTCTTCTGGGTCCAGCTCTCTGGTGGCTCAGCTGACATCCTCGAGCTGAGAGCACTTCCCTTCCCCCCAAAGACCCCCAAGACTAATCCTTGGGATGACACAGGAGGTGGGATCCCTCTCCCCCCCCCCCCCAAAAAAAAAATCTTTGATTCTCTTCTCCAGGTCATCGCTGAAGAGCAAACGACCCCAAAACAGCAGCCCGTAAAGGAATTCTTTGAATGCCACATTTGCCACCCAATGTCATGCCCAGAGGTGCCACATGACTGTCACTGCTGGTGCAACTAAACAAGAGAATATACAGATCAAATTGGAAAGAAGGTCTGTCAGAAAGGCCATCTCAGACTCCAGTCTAGCCACCTCAGGGAATGGGGGGGGAGGGGGGGAGAGTTGCTGCACCATCTGGCACAGAGTGCAAGCACATAACCTCGGTAGATTGCCGCTTGCACCTCCAGAGCTGTAGAAGAGAATCCTTGCTTCACGAGTAATGCCAACCTCCAGTCTTGGGAGTCTTTGAGGGAAGTATCACCCTCGACCGGGACTGCTATCTTCTCACCTTCGGAGGCAGAAACCTGTCCAGCTCCTCTTGAGAGAGTGGGTAAAGCCAACTCATAAGCTTACCCTACCCCCCCCCCCCCCCCCCAGACCCTACCATGGGAACTCCCTCTCCTTAAGAACCATTTCTGAGAAGTCCCAATGGAGGGAAAGACTTCACACCAGAAAGAGATACCCCTCCGCATGGATCCCTGCAGGGGGTGCTCTCTCAAAGGCTGAGAAATCAGGCACCCTCCACGTGGCAAGGGACCTTCCGAGCCCCTCAGAAATTGTTGCTGTGAGCATGGGGCTCAATTTCCAGCTGAGACCCCTGGAAGGTCCTGCATCCTGAAGACCAATGGTGGGCCCCAGGGCCAGCACCACTGAGCTGACAGAAGGCAGATTTTCTGCTCAGATACTAAGAGCAGGAGCCGCATGCCCAAATTCAACATGGTTGCAGTTCCCATCAAAAACTTAGACTTCAGCTTTAAAATAAACACTTATGTATGATAAATTTACCATTTTGTATTGTCATATATCTTTGCCTGGATTCAAATTTGTATTTACCAGTATTTTAGATCTACAATAAAATATTAAAGCCTAATATTAGTAGGAGCTGGAAGTAGAAAATTAGAGGAGTTTGCGTCTGTTTGGTGTACCGACTCCACAGCTCTGCCTATACAGAGGCATTATCACCTCTTGTTTCCTGCTGGCCGTTCTTCTAATGCACCCAAGCATCCTTTTGGCTTGTGCTGCTGCCTTTTCTGTTTGGTCGCCTTGAGATCTTTAGATACAGTCCCCCCCCCCCCCCCCCCCAGGTCCTACCTACTCTTCTTTCTGCACTGAAGAAAAGAGAAGCACTTTATTGCAACCATGTGCCCAGCTGCTTTTAAATCACCTTCAATGATTGCAACCATGTGCCCAGCTGTTTTTAAATCACCTTCAATGAACACCGCCTGCCTTTTTACTCAGCCCTATGTTTGAAGGGAGTTGTGAGCTGGGATTGACAGGGGTCTGTGGTTGTTTTCATAAAACATAATCACCACTTACTATAAGTCGCTACAGGCTGTTAGCACTAACATCTGCCAAAAATAATAAATTAATACTTGTGCTCCATTTATATTTCACACAGGTCAGCGAATGCCAGCACAAGATTATGGTTAAGGATCAGCTCACCAGTAAACATTATCATAAACCTTAAAAAAACTAGCATTTCTTCTGCAGTGAAACAGAATTTAA
The DNA here is from genome assembly GCF_901765095.1 of Microcaecilia unicolor. Classification (NCBI taxonomy): domain Eukaryota; kingdom Metazoa; phylum Chordata; class Amphibia; order Gymnophiona; family Siphonopidae; genus Microcaecilia; species Microcaecilia unicolor. The sequence continues at coordinate 94,188,408 of NC_044032.1, read as the reverse complement.
AATGGTATTCCTAAATATTTTAAAATGTCAGCTGAATTGTTTATAATCACTTTTGATGGTACTAATATTTTGTTGGATTTTGGGGACTGGTGGGGAAGTTGAGGGAAGGAGCTTTTATCTTCCCTAATCTTGGATTTTTAACTCCAGAACACGCTTACTGTAAGAGAACTGCCTAGTACTTTATTACATACAAAACATACATTTCTACAGTATTATTAGCCACAAAATGTTGGAATGCCCTACCAGCAGATATATGTAGATTAGATAATAAGGTTTTTAAGAAAGCCTTGAAATCTCATCTCTTCAAATTGTCCTATGAGGTCTGAGTTCTGAATTGTGTTGTCTATCTGTACCTTTTTGGAAACTGTCCAAACTCTTGTGGATTTTTGCAGGCTATACGCCCTGTAGTATAGTATAGTGTAGTATGTAGAAATGACTAGTCATGCACCCAATCTGCTGTCAAAAATGGAGCATCATCATGCATTTTACCTACCCAGCGGAAATCTTTCCCATCAAATTTGCGAGCATTTGTGAATAGCACAGTCCGAGCTGGCATGTTAATACCCATAGCAAATGTTTCAGTTGCAAATAAAGCCTGGAAGAGAAATAATCAAATAAAGGTGAGGCAGGTCAGAGAGGGATGCTTTACAAAAAAAAAAAAAACACAACCCCCCCCCCCCCCCCCCACACACACACACATACATACATACACAATCATGTCCTACAGTCAGGCACTACTAAAATTTGTCATACAAAGGGATGTCAAATCTGATCTATAATTCTTCAATTCAGAGTCATATTTAATTTTTCAGGAAAACTGGAGAGGATGGGGTGGGGAAATTGTACACAAAAACCTGCTTGCTTGCACATTTTTGAAACAGTTCATCTTCTGCCAAAAGGTTTCATTTTCTGAAACTTCTGGAAAGGAAAAAAACTCCACAGAAATAACTGTAAAAAGCTATGCAAATTGCATTTTGGGACTCATCACATTCTTATATTTAGCACTTAATGCAAACGCTCCACAGAGATTTATTATATACACTTGCTTGTACATTTTGCTTCTGAGGAAAAAAGATATTCAATAAGAGACATACTACTTTGAAGCTATGAAAGGAAACAAATTACTGAATCTTTAAACTTTTTGCTCTACTTTGAGCAAAACAAATCTGCTCAAGTTTCCAGCCAGCTCCAATGCTGCCAGCGAGTCAGACTTGAGATTTTACAGATGTTACAGTGATGACAAGAGTCCATGGAATCTTGCTCTGAGTCACTGACTTTAATGAAAGCTCTTATTACATTAAGCAAATTCAGGTTTCACCATCTCAACAGCCAGGAACCACCATGATAATGACTTAAGGTAGATTACAGGACAGCCACAGCCTTTATCAAGCTTGCAAAGCTGGGTTTTACTGCTATAATATTTATTGCCTGGCTGAAGATACATGCCCCTTTTTAAAAAGTGAACTATAGAAGTCTGCATATTGAGTTACACCAACGAACAAATAGCAATAAATTATACATTTGTGACTTTAACCTGATTTTCTGAGAGATCCCAAGTCAATTTAATCAATGTTATGAAACGTATGCATGCCACAGTATCGGCCAAAGCCTGACTGAGAAGGGTAAAAAGGATTTTAGTCTGCAAAACGTACATACCTTTATCAATCCCTCTGAGAAAAGAATTTCTATGGTTTCTTTTAAAATGGGAAGCAAACCTCCATGATGGATCCCAATTCCTCTCTTCAGAAGAGGAAGTACATGCTCAACCTGTCGGTGCAATGAAAGATACAATCAGCGGAAACAGCTCTTCGTACAGTCCCAAGCCTTTCTACAATAATGCTATGTTACTAGCTTTCAAACAGTCTCAAATGAAGATGCACAAAGAAACCATACAAAACAAACAAAGCAGAACCCTGCTGTTATCCTGCTAAGAATGTATATCCTTGCAACTGAAAGATACAAGCTTGTTCCAGAAACAGCCTTAGCTTTTTCAGGCTGGATAGCAAGTCATAATCAAAAACTTCATCAGATACACAGGTCTAATTAGTCAAGATGGAGGTAAACGGGCATATTTCCTCAGCTATGAACAAAGTTGATTGAAGGATACAGAGATTTACCGGATCACTGAGGAAAATATAATACTAAAATTCTGGAAACTATGGGACTGCAGCTGCAGAGAAGTGACAGTGAAGAAATGTGAAGGATAAAGGGATGGATTAGCTGAGTTTTATGGTTCTTAATTCCTGCCATATTTTGAATTTCTAAGATTCTCGCTCTTCACCCCGTTTTAAGGAATGAACATGAAATTTCCTCCAAAACTGAACTCTTTAAGATGTTTTCTGTGGATAGCAAAGTTCACCCTGCCTTCTGTCCCTAGTTCACATTGTATTCCTTCAGAAAACCAGCGGAAGTCCAACAAGGACAGTTCCTTTCATGCTATGCTATAACTGTTAAAATGCTTGCTTTTTTTCAGAGCGAAGGAAATGGGGCAAGCACTTTCCTCTTGTTCTACTAGGTTTGTAGCTCATTCAGACCTGGTGATGGAATCCAGCAACATTATCTTTCATTTGCAGCTACTCCAGGGTATGTGCCCCTGAAAATGTAATTAGCTCACTTATTGCAGTCCTCAGCTGAAGAACAATGACCAAGACTGTTCTGGATCCCTGCAATTCTGAACTCTAATTCTAGCCACTAGATATCATTGCTGTTGAACAATTAGAATTCTTTCTCCCCCCCTCCTCAGAGTCTTCTATCATCACTGACCCTGGCAGCCTGAGTAGTGACTCAGGAACTGAACTCCAGTCCTCCATATAAGACAAGACACAGGAACTGTCAGTGAGCCCCAGGTCGGACCCCACTTCAAGAGTTTTTGATTTTGTAGCCTTGCCTCTCCCACACGTATTATGGACAAGAATTCATATGCTGGTTAAATAGTAAATTTTAAGTGAAATATGAGAGCTCTGCAAATGCATGGGGCAGAAATAATGTCTGGAAGACTGCTCAAAGAAAGGAAAATAAACATTTTACAATTACAAATGAAAAAATCCACAAGAAAGTGGGACATTAGCACAAGGCGTGGTAAGAGCACCCAGTCTCGACATACAGAGGTGGCCAGTTCAAATCCCACTGCTGCTCCTTGTGATCTTGGGCAAGTCACTTAACCCTCCATTGCCTCAAGTACAAAATAGATTGTGAGCCCTCCAGAGACAGGGAAAATACCCAGTCACCTTAAGCTACTACTGAAAAAGGTGTGAGCAAAATAAATGAAGTTTAAAACCAAAAAACATTAGTTTTTACATTCGCTTGATATAGGAAAGTGGAATATACCCTTCCAGAAAGTCATGAATTAAAAAAAAAAAAAAAAGCAGCAGTGGGCTAACCAGACGATATCAGTACTCAGGAGAAGCTGCTTTTGGGGGCTAATGCTTGCTTTTCTTCTACAAATGTTAGCACTTTATAGCATTAAGGAAAAACTGATGAAATATTTATAAGGACAATAACTGTGTAATATCTTTTTATGCCCTCCTGTATGCCTCCTTTCAACATCACTGAGGTGGACAAAATTCTTCCCTGGGATCAGAAGAAGAGCTCCCCCTGCTGCTTTGCTGTGGCTAAACTATGCTCTACAACTGCAAGAAGCAAATAGCTGCACTAGAACACACACAGCTGTAAAATGTTTTAGAAACCTGGGCTGATCATCAAATCAGAAATGAAGTTAAAACACAGACTGCACACTCACCTGTGGAAGTTTCTTGTCCTCATCTGACAGGCAGTCAATTGCATTATTAAACACCTCCTCAACCATTTTCTTTTCTTCACCTGAAAGGAAATTCAGAAATACAGAACTACTGATTATGATTATATTGGTACTATAAACTACTTTGATACTAAATTGAAAGGCAGTATAATAAACTAAAATGTATGCTTGCAAGAAGCTAAAGTCCCTGATGAGGAACTGCTGTGATAGCTTTAAGATTTAACTTGGTCACCTTTAACAGAAGGGATGTAATAGGCACTATGTCAAGATTTCTCCCCCCTTCATTTTTGACTGTCTGTAAGTGTGTTATACACAAACTCTATTTGTTGGAAGGTGCAAATTTAGACAAATCTAAATACTAATATTACTAATGCTCTTAAAGTTGAGAGAACAAACATTATGGAGGAGTACCTAATTTTTAAATAACTAGATTCTCAACTACCCTGGGATTAAGACTTTTACTACACACAACCCCCAAATAGGGCTTCTTCTCATTGGCTCAAAGGCAAACCGAAAAACTGTAGTGGGAAACAACTCCTATTTTATTGGGAGAAAAAAAAACACTACAGAAAAAACTGTTGCCTGGACAAAACTCCAAAACCAAGTGTTAGTTACACTCAAATTTAATAAAAAAATACTTAAGATGGAAACATACGTTTCTAGGGCTAGAGCTCTGCCAAAATAAAGCGTAATCACTTATCTGAAGAACTACTCAATGGTGCTTGTTTACTTCTTCGATGCAAGTCCATGAGAACTCAAGACTTCACAAGGCAGCCTGCTCTAAGTCCCAAAACCTCAACAGGGGCCCTCTTGTTTCACAAAGCTGCATCAGGAGGAGAAACTTCCAACAAAATGATATTGGTACAAAATGGCGACGGGTTACTTAAGCATGCGGTCTACTGAAAATCCAATCAGCTGATGCCATTCACCAGAAGCCACGCCCATAAAAAGAACACATCCCGTTCAATTAGACCATTCAATCCTGCAGGAGTCACCATGTCCAATCGATATATTTATTTATTTATTTATTGCACTTGTATCCCACATTTTCCCACCTATTTGCAGGCTCAATGTGGCTTACAAAAACCTGTTATGGCGTAGCCAAGCCAGGATAAAGAATACAGTTGATGTTACAAAGATGTCAAGGAAGACAAGAAGAAGTTTTGGTCATGAGTTTTAGAGCGATACATTCTAAATGAAGGTGGCTAGGTGTAGTTTATGTGTTCTGGTGGTAGGCTTTGTTGAAGAGAAAGGTCTTTAGAGCTTTGCGGAAGTTAGTTAGTTCGTTGATCGTTGCTCCCATTGTTGATCGTTGCTCCCATTGTCGCAGAAGTTTGGAAACGTCTCCCCTACGGCCGTTATCTGGAATATGGTCAATTGCTAAACATTTTAATTCCTAAAACTTATGGTTCTTTTCCAAGCAATGTTTCACCATAGGAGCCTCTATTTTCCCAGATTTCAAGCAATGTCTATAGCACAAAATTTCCTTTTTGATTGACATATTGTTGCACTCCTCACCTGCGCGCCCTGCTTGCTCCTCGCCTCCATGATGCGGAGCGGTGGCCATCTTGGCCAAGCCGCTCCGACTGCTGCACCCCTCGCCCCTGCCTGCGAGCGGCAGCCATTGTGGCTGCACCGGCACTCTTGATCCAGCGCTGCTCCCACAGGTTGGAGCGCTCTGAGTATAGTCTGGATCCTCTCCTTCCGGGCGCGGGGCCCAGGGACTCAGAAACACTAGCTCCACCTCCTGCCTCCCAGACTGGCCGCTTACAACCTGGCTCCGCCTCCTCCAGCTGGCTAGCCTATCAAGAATCTTCCCTGCCAGCTGATTCCTTTTGTCCCTGATGGTGGGGGCTACTTTAGGAGTAGCTGTGCTTCACTTCATTGCTTCGGCTTGTGTTACTGTGAGACTTTGTCTACTCTCTACTTGCTGCCTGACCTGACCTCTGCTTGGAACCCGACTACTCTTTGCTTGCTGCCTGACCTCTGCTTGGAGCCCGACTACTCTTTGCTCGCTGCCTGACCAGACCTATGCTGGAATCCCGACTACTCTTTGCTTGCTGCCTGACCTGACCTCTGCTGGAATCCCGACTACTCTTTGCTTGCTGCCAGACCTGACCTCTGCTTGGAATCCCGACTACTCTTTGCTTGCTGCCAGACCTGACCTCTGCTGGAATCCCGACTACTCTCTGCTTGCTGCCTGACCTGACCTCTGTTAGAATTCTGATTACTACCTGCTCGCTTCGTGACCTGACTACTACCGGTACCCAGACTCCCTTCTGTTGGCTTCTGCCTGCCTTGGCTCGCTACTTGAACTCTGATCTCTCTCCGCCTGTTGTCAGCTGCCGTCTGGCCCCTGTTCGTATCCTGAAGCCCTGTTGGCTGCCTGCACCTGGGGGCTCAACCTCTGGGGAACGGCAGTCATTACAGGTGAAGTCTTGGGGGTTGTTCGGCTGCCCTACAGAACGCAGGTACGAGTCTTTGCCCCGGTGCTCCGTCTGGGCACAAGGACTCACGACCGTGACACATATATAGAAGAGGTCACATGGGCAGCATAGAAGATATATCACTCCACTGGATTCACAAGTCGTAGTAGCATGTACAGAAAACATAAGTGCACCCTTAGGCCACCAAAATTCCTTGACCTCATCCATACTGTCACACAATGAGCAGCTGACAAAGGAGAAAACCTCAAAATTCTGAATTGATTCAAGTTCAGTATTCTTTGAAATATCGAAATATTCATATAGAGGATTTTCTTTCATAAACTTATACACATGAATTGGTTCAAAAGAATAATTACAAATGCAATTGCATTGTCAAGTGACCACACTCCTGAGTCACACTGGAGTAACACACAAGCTCTAATCCTCACCGAAAATTTGAATAAGGTAGTAATGTTGCTTACATCTAGACCACAATCCCCAACTGGCAGCTGTCTACAGAACTCAGCTCATTTAGCATTTCTGGAAGGGGATGCTCAAGGACTGGCCTCAGTGAAGAACTACAAAAGGAAAATCGGAAGCTATGACTGGGTAAGAAAGAATTCTAGGACAAGAATTTCAGAGGAAAAGAGAACTGGATGGCAGATAAGGACCATTTGGTTTATCCAATCTCTTCATTTGTGTCTGCCTCCTGTGCATGTACAGATTTTATTGATGTGCTTTGGTCTTCTCTATCCTTCCTTCCCCTTGCTCCCAACTGACACAATCACAGGAGTTCAAGTTCTGCAACATTTTTTTTACTCCTAAAACCTTCCCTGGAAATCTGATCCATATTCCATTAAGCTCAGTGAAAGTTTTTTTTTCTTTAATAATTTTAGGTGTCTGATACACAGGAAGCCTGACCAGGTATATACACTATGTTAATGGGTGAGTGCACCTTGTGTTTTTTGTAAATTTTTAAAATAATTCTTTAAAAAAATTAATAAAACGTGCTTTATTCTCTAACTGTGGTCTGGAATAGTGTGGAATTGCCATTTTGTTCTTCTTTTCTGATTTATTTGTCCATACCCGATGTAGGCGTTATGCCAAAGAATTGCCATGTCAGATTTTAATTGTTAAAAGTTTGAATTCATAACGAATGATTATATTTCTGTTTTATTAGGATTTTCTATATTAATTGTATTTTAGTGTTTGAATATTATTGCCCACATTAGAGACCCCACTGCTCATTTGTATGGATTATATAATAAACACACCAGCATATTAGAAAACAAAACAGAGAAGCCAAATTTCAGGTGACAACTCATTGATTCCAAACAAACATGCAACAGATTATCTTTAAGAGATTCCCTGAAAACAAAGGGCTATAATCTGTTCAACAAAGACAGGGAAAGAAGAAGGGGAGGGGGAGTGGCATTATAAGTTAAAGATAATATTTAAAGTCACACAAGTGCAGGATCTACAGGGTAAGGAAGAGGCACTATGGGTCAATCTGGAAAGAGGGAATGGAAAATGTATTTACACCTATATACAGGCCTCCTTTCCATACTGAAGAAATGTAGATTAAATTGAAAAAAATCCAAAATATAACAGAGGTGAAGTAGTACACACAGGTGATTTAATATGCTACATGTTGATTGGGGTATCTACTGTGAATGTTCTAGAAGTAGGGAGATCCTGGGTTCTCTACAAGGAGGAATAGGGCCATACTAGACTTAGTGCTTATGGATGGGGAGAGTGCTTCCGATGTTACTGTGGGTGATCTGGCATCCAGTGACCACCAAAGGTGTAGTTTAATGTTAAGCTGGTGTGACAAGTTCATTCAAAAGTGAATGTTCTAGCCTTAAAAAGAAACTAAACTTTGTTCAGAAAAGGGATTACCTCAAGGAGTTATCTGGCAGAAGCTGGAAAGTAGTGGGCAAAACTGAAAGAAGCTATTTTAAGAGCAACAAATCTTTTTGTAAGGAAAGTATATAAAAGTAAGAGAAAAAGAAGGCAGTTTTGGTTCTCAACAGTAAGCTGAAAAGGTAAGGAAAGAGGTTAGCCTTCATAAACTTCAAGAAATCGTGGAAAGAAAAGACAGGCAACAATATCTGGAAAAGCTAAGAGAAACTGGTAGAGTAGTCAGGAAAGCAAATATGCAAATGGGGAAAAAAATAGTCCATATGGTAAAATTGTGGGGGGGGGGGGGGGGGGGGGGGGGGAGGGGAACAAGACACATAGACAAACATGATTTAATGGGACAGAGTCAGCATGGGTTCAGCCAAGGGAGGTCTTGCTTCAACAATTTGCTTCATTTCTTTGAAGGCATAAATAAACATGTCAATAAAGGTGAGCCATATGATGTAGTGTATCTAGATTTTCAGAAAGCTTTTGACAAAGTACCTCATGAGAGACTCCTAAGAAAATTAAGGTGTCATAGGAAAGGAGGCAATGCCCTTCTGTGGATTAAAAATTGGTTATTGAACAGAAAACAGAGGGTAGGGTTAAATGGCTATTTTTCTCAATGGAAGAGGGTGAATAGTACAGTGATACATGGATCTGTACTGGGACTGTTTAATATATTTATAAATAACCTGAAAATCGGAACAACGAGAGATGTGATAGATGACACAAAGCTTTTCACAGCTGTCAAAACGCATACGGATTGTGAAAATTGCAGGAAGACCTTAGGAAACTGGAAGACTGGGCATCCAAATGGCAGATGAAATTTAATATAGACAAAAAATGCAAAGTGATGTACATTGAGAAGAATAATCTGAATCATGACTATCTTATGCTAGGGAGTTAGGAGTTACGGACCAAGAAAGGGACCTGGGTGTCGTCGTCGATAATACACTGAAACTTTCTGCTCAGTGTGCTGCTGCGGCTCGGAAAGCAAATAGAATGATGGGTATTATTAGGAAAGGTATGGAAAACAGGTGTGAGGATGTTATAATGCCGTTGTATCGCTCCATGGTGCGACCGCACCTTGAGTATTGTGTTCAATTCTGGTCGCCGCATCTCAAGAAAGATATAGTGGAATTGGAAAAGGTGCCGCGAAGGGCGACTAAAATGATAGCGGGGATGGGACGACTTCCCTATGAAGAAAGACTAAGGAGGCTAGGGCTTTTCAGCTTGGAGAAGAGACGGCTGAAGGGGACATGATAGAGGTATATAAAATAATGAGTGGAGTGGAACAGGTGGATGTGAAGCGTCTGCTCACGCTTTCCAAAAATACTAAGACTAGGGGGCATGCGATGAAACTACAGTGTAGTAAATTTAAAACAAATCGGAGAAAATTTTTCTTCACCCAACGTGTAATTAAACTCTGGAATTCGTTGCCGGAGAACGTGAAGGCGGTTAGCTTGGCAGAGTTTAAAAAAGGGTTAGACGGTTTCCTAAAGGACAAGTCCATAAACCGCTACTAAGTGGACTTGGGAAAAATCCACAATTCCGGGAATAACGTGTATACAATGTTTGTACGTTTGGGAAGCTTGCCAGGTGCTCTTGGCCTGGATTGGCCGCTGTCGTGGACAGGATGCTGGGCTCGATGGACCCTTGGTCTTTTCCCAGTGTGGCATTACTTATGTACTTTAGGAGTCAGTACTGAAGAAAAAGACCTAGGTGTCATTATAGACAATACGCTAAAATCTTCTGCCCAGTGTGCGGCGGCGGCCAAAAAAACAGGATGCTAGGAATTATTAGGAGAGGTATGCAAAATAAACCAAAAATATTATAATGCCTTTGTATCACTCCATGGTGCAACCTTAGCTTGAGTATCGTCTTCAATTCTGGTCGCTGTATCACAAGATATAGCAGAATTAGAAAAGGTTCAAAGAAGAGTAACCAAAATGATAAAGGGGATGGAATTCCTCTCGTATAATGAAAGGCTAAAGAGGTTAGGGCTCTTTAGCTTGGAAAAGAGAAGGCTGAAGGAGGATATAATTGAGGTCTACTAAATCCTGAGTGGTACGGAACAGATGGATATGAATCAATTTTTCACTCATTCGAGAAGTGCAAAGACCAGGTGACTCTCAATGAAATTGCATGGAAATACTTTTAAAACAAATAGGAGGAAATATTTTTTCAAAGAATAGCTAAGCTCTAGAACTTGTTGCCGGAGTGGTAATGGCGGTTAGCATATCTGAGTTTAAAAAAAGGTTTGGACAAGTTCCTGGAGGAAAAGTCCACAGTATGTTATTGAGATGGACACAGGGGAAGCCAATGTTTGCCCTGGGATTGGTAGCATGGAATAGTGCTACTAATTGGGTTTCTGCCAGGTACTTGTGACCTGGATTGGCCACTGCTGGAAGCATTTTTTAGATATTAGTAGAGAGCTGTGGTAGCCGATCTGACGAAGAAGGGCAACCTTCGAAAGCTAATCATGAAATGTATTAAGTTATGTCCAATAAAAAAGGTATCATCTTATTTTCTTTTCCATGTTTTATTTTGTTTGATTTCTATTGATCACCTTTAGTTATTAGTGATAGGAGGAATCAAGTGCAAAAGAGGTATTGTCAGACTCAAAGGTGAAGAGAAGAAATATGAAGAAACTGATAAAGATAAGGCGGAAATGCTTAACAAGTATTTCTGTTCTGTAATCACAGCTGAAGAGCTGAGAGAGGACCGCAGAAGCCAAACACAAATAGAAAAGGAGGTGTGGTAGACCCTGAAAGATTTTCAGAGGACTGTGTTCGTGAGGAGCTTGCTAAACTACAGGTGGACAAAACAATGCAGCTGGATGGTATAGATCCAAGGGTACTGAAAGAACTTAGGAAAATTCTGGCGGCTCCACTGGCTGGAGCTGGGGAGTGGCCCCAGAGGGCTAGAGAAGGGCAGATGTTGTCTCTCTCCACAAAAGCAGAAGTAAGAAAGAGTTTGGAACTACAGGCCGGTAAGTAACTTCTGTGGTAAGTAAATTATGGAAATACTTTTAAAACAGAGAATGGTAAAGTTGCTGGAATCCAACAGATTACAGGACCCGAGGCAACATGGTTTCACTAGAGGCAGTTCTTGTCAGACAAATCTGATTAATTTCTTTCATTGAGTGACCATAGGGTTGGATTGGCAGAGAACGCTAGATTTTAGCAAAGCCTCTGACTCAGTTTTGCATAGACGACTAATAAATAAACTGTGTGTCCTTGGTATCAGCCCTAAAGTGACTGATTGGGTTAGGAACTGGTTGAGTATAACACAACGAAGGGTAGAAGTAAATGGAGCTCACTCTGAGGAAAGGGATGCTACTAGTGGTGTGTCACAGAGTTCAGTTCTTTTTAACAATTTTGTAAGCGATATTGTTGAAGAGCTGTCTGGTAAGATTTGCCTCTTTGCAGATGATACGAAAATCTACAATAGGGCAGACATCCCTGATGGTGTGGATAACATGAGGAAGGACTTAGCGAACTTTGAAGAATGGTCCAGAATTTAGAAGCTAGGATTTAATGCTAAAAAATGCAGGGTCATGCATTTGGATTAAAAAAGCTGAGGGAATGGTAGGAAAAGGAAAAGGGAAAGGGGATGGGATTTAATATACCACTTTCTATAGTTACAATCAAAGCAGTTTACATATTCAGGTTCTTATTTTGTATCTGGGGCAATGGAGAGGGTTAAGTGACTTGCCCTGAGTAACAAGGAGCTGCAGTGGGAATTGAACCCAGTTCGCCTGGTTATTGGGCTGCTGCAATAACCATTAGTCTACTCCTCCAGTTTAGGGTGAGAAGAACTTTTGTGCATGAAAGAGGAGCGGGACTTGGGTACGATCATATGTGAAGATTTTAAGGTGGCCAAGCAGGTAGAAAAGGTGATGGCAAAAGCTACAAGTACACTTGGGTGCATAGGGAGAGGAATGGCCAGTAGGAAAAAGGTGGCGATGATGCCCTGTATAAGACTCTGGTGAGACCTCATTTAGAATATTGTGTATAATTCTGAAGACTGCAACTTCAAAAAGATATAAACAGAATGGAGTCAGTCCAAAGGACAGTTACTAAAATGGTCAGTGGTCTTCATCATAAAGCTCATTCGGAAAGACTTAAAGATCAATACGTATACTTTGGAAGAAAGGTGGGAGGGGAAAATATGATAGAGACATTTAAATACCTATATGGTATAAATGTACAGGAGCAGAGTCTCTTGCAATTGAAAGGAAGTTCTGGAACGTGGAGGCAAAGGATGAAGGTTGGAAGAAACAGTGTGTTTTCAGCCTGTAAAATGTATTGGATATTTTCCTCCCTAAATTAATTCTGAAGTGTATTTCTCTAGTTTGGCCAACAGATGGTGCATGTTTATGCTTAAAGTTGTTACAGAGAACGGACTTCTCTTCCTTTTAGTTAGCATACAGATAATAGTAAGTGCCTTGCAGGGATGTAACCAGCTTTTTTCAAATGTTGTTGTTCTGGGCTCTGATTGGCCTGGAGTTTGAAATTACCCAGCAGTTGCTGCCTGTTGCTTCAGTTTCAGCTCAGGAGAAGAAAGCGAGAAAGCTCTTTTCTGAAGCCCTGAACAGCTGTATGCCCTGATCTCCCCAGGTACTTTCTAGGAAGCAAACAAATGTTTAGTCAGTGTTATAATTGATCCATATTTCAGTTACCTGTTATTGTTTGCTGATTGCACTATTTTGTTCTACTGTTCAATTTTTTTTTAAAGACAATAAACAATATTTATTTTATTGCCTCTCTTTCTGGACTAACAAAGAATCCTGGTGGTTTGTGTGTTGGGTCTGTGAGTACTTTCTGGGAACTGTGGGAGCACTGGAAGTGTGGCCTCAGTAACCTAGAAATCACTGGGGATAATTTGAGAGCGGGAGACTCGACCAGAGGCAGTTGTGATCCAGTCAGAGGGTGCTAATGTAGAGCACAAGCAGCAGGTGCAGGCAGACCTGACCTGTGCTAGGGATAAGACCCTCTAAGTGGCCGCGGGGGTAACCCCAGGCGGGTGGATAGACGTTTTGTGACAGAAGGTGAAAGGTGATAGACTGAAAAGCAACTTGAGGAAGTACTTCTTCATGGAAAGGGTGGTGAATTCGTGGATCGGTCTCCCAGTGTAGGTGGTGGAGATGAAAACGTTATCTGAATTCAAGAAAGCTTGGGACAAGTACACAGGATCTCTAAGGGAGTGAAAGAAGAGTAGATGGTATGGATGGGCAAAGTGGATAGGCAATATAGTCTATCTGCTTTTATTTTTCTAGATTTTGTTCAAAAAGGTTGTTTAAATTCGCATGTTAGAGGCAACTCATATGAGGGCTACCAAAATGTTGCACAGTGTGATCTGTACACCACAGAAAGACAAAAGGAGTTAAAATGTACTTTCTAGGAGATACGGTGCATTCTAAAATTAGGCAAACCTCAATAAAATACCAGAAAGCAGCATTTTCTGTAGAACCAAGAATCACCATATGAAGCCAAAGGCAGGGAATTCAAGTTTTTTTTTACTCAAAGGGTGGTGGACACTTAGTAGATTTCCAGTGGAGATTACATGAGCCAAAACAGTGCCAGAATTCAAGCAGAGAGGAAAAGAGACCTGGGTGGGGGGCGGAAAGGAGAATACCACAAATTAAGCCCAGTAACAGCAGAAAGGCAGTAACAAATGGAGATGGGGTAGTAAGAGAGTCACCACCATCTTCTCTGGTGTTTTAAGTTCAAGTTACCTGAATTGGGATAACAGGCATGAGTGAAAGGACCTAATCCTGACTATGCTCGAAGAGCTATTCCAAACAGAACAATCCACTGGGTAGTAATGAGCCAATGAAGGCAAATATAACTCTTGAAAGCTCATTATAAATTATTTTATGCCAATCCATTAAAAAGTAATGTCTCAAAATCTTGTTTATTGACATTACTATGTGCCTATGGCTAAACTCCAGATCACGACAAAAGGGCTTAATGCATACTAATGAACCACCACAAAACACAATTCTTCCAATAAGTCAAAAGCACACATAATTACTAATGGAACTCTGAACAGAATATTCATCTCGTCTTACACAGAAGCAGAGGATATTTTCTTCAGTGCTGGCCAAGCACAAATTACATTAAGGATATTAATATAATTTGGCATTACAAAACTGGCAAGAATACTGAAGTCAATTCAGATCTTGGAAATAGATTTTTTTCTTTGTTATGGACAGTAACAAAAGCAGAGTAAGATGACAGAGGTAGGGTTTCCCAAGTTTGTCCCACCCACTGCACAGCACTAATGTCAAACTGTGCAAAAGACCATGTTATGTGATATGATGAGCTGCCAACCTAGTTACCAAAACTGAGGGGAAGGAAAATTGAGCACCATTGCACTGCCAACTCATACTGTATGAGTCACTATTTATCAAGTGTCTAAAACACAGTAATTATGCTGCTGTCACCAAATAGAACAAGAAAACAAATCCAAACAAGTTCTATTTATATTAAGCCGCAAAAGAAATTAGTTATATGGGATTTTCAAGACACTCCGCTTTGATGAGGTCATGATTAAGCCTACAGAAACAATGACCCAGCGAACAGTTCAACTGGTTGCTAGAATATGCACACTTACGTGCTGAATGTTTTTAACACCATGGTAAAATGGCAGTTTTGACCTAAACCAGTGTTTAACTTTAACTCAAGAATATCCTAAGTAGAACAAATTTCAACTGAGAATCCCTTAGCTCCAATCAGCAGAGATTTTGAAATGAACATTCGAAAACCTGACATAATCAAAGTGCAAAATAGAAAATAAAATTACTTTTTCTACCTTTGGTCATTTTTCTGCCTCTGTCCAGATTTAATTCATCCAGTATCCCCCCTCCCCGTTCCATTTTTGCTGATGACAATGCCAAATGAGCACATTTAACAATAAT
Organism: Microcaecilia unicolor; assembly: GCF_901765095.1. Lineage (NCBI taxonomy): Eukaryota > Metazoa > Chordata > Amphibia > Gymnophiona > Siphonopidae > Microcaecilia > Microcaecilia unicolor. The sequence goes on along the minus strand of NC_044032.1, from coordinate 94,173,398 downwards.
CCAAAAGCCAAAAGCAAATATTAAAAGCAACCGTGCATATATAGGCATATAAAAAGAATACAGACTGTCATCTAACTTTGTACAATTAAACCCCCTCTACCCCCCCCCCCCCAGCTTTGCAACCCTAAAAACTACCCCCCCCCCCCCCAGAGTTAACCCCCCTCCTCCCACCCAATCAGCAACATGTTCCCTGTCTGGGGACTGTGTTCTTATATCCCCAAACAGCGTAAATGTAGAAAAACCATTCCTAAGTGATATCCCAGACTTATGTCAAATGTATTTTATTCAAAACAAAACTTTGTGCCATTGGATACAACTGGATATATGACATCCACACCAAAGAAACTGCTTTCGTCTTCCAAACATGTGATTAGCAGTTTTCAGTTCCAGCAACAGCAAATCATGAAATTGGATTTGCCATTGACAGTATGTAAGTAAAGTCTGTCTCACCCAATGCTGAAGAATACATTTCTCCGCAATGAAGCATGCTTTACGAATCAACAGACATTTGCCCGCCCCTCTTAAATTAAAAGACGCATTCCAATCTAAAAGGGCTCCCACAGAAGAACAAGTAAACGCTTCAAAGCATCAAAATAAAAATAAAAGACTGATTTATAATTACTATACATTACATCTTTTAACCTTTAAGGAACTTAGGATGTTATAAAGGAAGTTACTGTATGAATAGTAACTGAGATATTATAAAGAAACCATTTATTGTTATCTATTATCAGATCTATCAGACAATACCTTTTTTTTAATGTCCAAAAGCAGCATATTTTTTCCTAAACTTTCTTAATTAGAACATATATACAGCATATAAACTGACATTTTTCTGTCCCAAAATAAAGCCTAAAAATTAGGATCTCGCTTTATATATTCGTCTTCCTCTCCCCCCACCACACATGGTTACTGGCATTTCTGTAGCTGACACTGACACCAATGCTATGCGCTGTGCCGGTGTGAAGCCTTGAGCATCTGCACGTGCTCAAGGCCTACCAATTCCCAGGCTCTCCGAGAGACTCGGATAGGGCAGGAGCTGGCATGCTTGAGCATGCACAGATGCTCAAGGCCCTGCACCAGCACGGCACATAGCCACTCCTCCTCAAAATTCATGGCACCGGCGAGTGCTGCAACACCACTTATCCTGACTCAACTGCCCAGACTACTCACAGACCCAGAGAATAGCCAGCAACTCATGGCCTTATTGCACCTATAGGTCCCCAGGTACTGCTCCTCTTCCCGACTCCAGGTGCTTCTTTCTCAGCCCTCTTTCCCCAGCAACCAGTCACAGACAACAGGGCTCAAATTCCTGGGAGCCTGGCATCGCTCACCTCTCCTGCACACCACCCAGAGCCTCAGGTTAGTTTTTTTTTTGTTTTTAAAACTATTTACACTTGAACATACACCCCCCCCCCACCCCCTGGTTTATACTGAAGTTAAAAGCTTTCTCCCTGTTCTCTGTTTTATACTCAGACAGTTTTATATTCAAGTATATGCAGTACTTGTTTCCTGACATATTTTGCTCCATTTGGTGCATAGCTTTACCTTTTTATTGTAGTCACCTAAACTTGAGAAAAATCTTAATGGAAACAGCCTACAAGCAATCACTCAAGTCACACATCAGCTTTACCTTCTTCCTGAGCTGAAATAAGGCGATTTGATGTTTGGATTGTGCTCCAGGATGGAATGATAGGGTAGCATGCAATACTGCAGCCCAATGTGGCTGTACCTGTCACAAGAATTCTGGACTAATGACATTTTTTCAATACAAAACCTGGACTTTGAAACTCTTAACTCAGAACAATCTGAAAACTGAAAAACATTGACCAGCCCCCCACCCCAAAGAACAAAACAACAACAACAAAAAACAGGTCAGTTACACCCCCTGCCTATTTTGTAGGCACAAAATAAATCCCCGACCATGCAAGTCTAGTTAAACTCCGGCACACAGTAGCACACCATACCTGTGTTGAAATCCAGTTTTGCCATCTGCAGTGCATAGGCCTCACAATCCTTCTTACTGAAGCTGAAAATAATCACTGGCTGGAAATTTCTCTCCATGATCATCTTCACAATCTTAAAGACATTAGATGGACCTGCAAGAACATCCTAAGAGTTAGTAGACAAAGACAAAGGGTATGCACAATTTTAATCCAAGGAACCTAAGGGGGCCCTTTTACTAAAGTTTAGTGTGTGCTAATGAAATTAGCGCATGTTAAATGCTAAGAACCCCATTTTAAACCTATGAACTGTTTAGCATTTAGCACGTGCTAATTCTGCTAGCTCACACTAAGCTTTAGTAAAAGGGCCCCTTAATATGTTATTAAAAGCAATATAAGTATTTTGCAGGTCAGACTTTGCAATATGTAGCAACGATACCACAAAATGTAATAAAAGAAATGGCACAAAAAAAAAAAAGAACCCGTTCAAGAACAGGTGGACAACATTCTTTTTTCATTTATTGCCTTTTGCAGTACAAAAAGGAGCACACAGAGAAATGTTACAGCACCCCTGCCGGGAAATACAAGAAAGGCAGACTGGAGAGGGCAAGTCAGATGGTATCTTACTGCAATGTTACATCAACCCACTTCAAACACACTATGACAGAATCAAATCAATTCTTGTACACCACTAATATCCCTTTTCTAGGGTTCAGTGCGGTTTACATTTTAGGTGAGACAAAAGCCGATGTTAGTGTGAGGTATGAGAACAATTAGAGACCACTGGAGTAATGCATGAGACCAAAAACATTATAGGAAAGGATAATGGGTGATACTATGAGGTAGAAATCAATGGATTGTTATGAAGCAGTCTTCGGGAAGAGAAAGGTTTTCAGCCTCTTCCTGAAGCTAAGGTAGCTGTTTTCTGTTCTGATGGCAATAGGTAGAGAGTTCCATATTTTAACTCCAAGTACTGGGAATAGAGAGCTGAAAATCTTCCGATTTTGAATTGTCGTTTGAAACGGTGACGCTAGCATCAGATGTTCTTTTAGTCTGTTATACTGGACCAAACGTAACGAAGCGGTCCTAGTCAGCAGTTCAGAGGTGAAACCCTGTAAGATTTGAAAAACTAAACAAGAAATTTTGAACCAGAGTCTTTCTGCTATGGGAAGCCAGTGCAGTTTGTTAAGATGAGTTGAAACACTAGCATATCTATTCAATCTATACATTAGTCCAGCAGCTGTATTCTGTATGATTTGCAGTTTTTTCTGAAATTGTCACTTAATACCAAGAAATAGAACATTACAGTAATCCAAGTGAGGTAGGACTAACATTTGGACTAGTAGTGCAAAGGCTTTTGGTCAAAGAATGATCTGACTAGACGTAGCTGTCTCATTTTGACAGTGTTTTCTTCCATAGCTGGTTAATATGACTGTTTAATATGGGAAGAGAAGGTGAGTGAAGAATCAAGCAAGACCACTAGTACTCTGGTTTCAGACTCGACTGTAAAGCTTTGACCACTGAACAAAAATATTGATGATGGGACAACAATTCCCAGATTTCGGAACTGTAGGGCCTTGGTTTTTTGCACATTCAATTTCAGTTTATTGGTCAGAGCCCAGGTGCTAACAGCAGTCATGCCATTCGCTACAGACTGAGTTGTATCTTTGTCTGATGCTGTCACTGGTAAGAGATGCAGGATGTCATCTGCCTAGGATAACAGTAGTTCATTAGTTCATTGTCCCCCATGGGGCACTGCATGAGGCAGCAGACGGCGCTCGGGGAGCCTGTGAGGGTCCAGCGAACGGCACCGCTGTCACCCTCAGAGCAGGGAAAGGCGTCTGAACCTCTCCTCACGGGGGACCGCACAAGGCTCACGGGACAGCGACCACGCGCCCGACTCTGCCTCCTCACCCACCTGCCCACCCAGAGCACAACTAACAAAAGTCCACTTAACACCAAATAGAGAAGACCCATTCCAAACAATCCAAGTGGGCTAAGTCAACGCCAGATCCGCTGTAAATAAAACAGCAATACTAACAGACTGGATCATGTCAGAAAACCTCGACCTACTCTTCCTAATTGAAAATTGGATCCATGACCAAAAGGACCCTATAATCCTACACCTGTGCCCTCCAGGATACAAAATCACACACTGGGTCAGAAAAGAAAAGAGAGGCGGAGGCATAGCACTAATCTATCGGTCCCACTTTACCACCGAAACCACTGTCGAGTCCATAACACCTCAACCTGAAATTGCCTCAATCAGAATCCACAACAAAACCCTAAGCGATCATGTGAATTGTGTCTTGTTTTACAGACCTCCAGGTAATTGGAACGAAGACCAGACCACCTTCATGGACTTCATTTCAAACACATGTGTAACCAACTCCAATACACTAGTACTAGGAGACATCAACCTTCACTTAGACGACCCGAACTCTATCAACTAGGCTTATATTTGGTAAAATGTGATTTTGAAAGCGCAAAAACCCTCTGCAAAAAACTACACTGGCTCCCAATCAAAGAACGCATCGCCTTTAAAATCTGCACCCTGGTTCACAAAATAATCTACGGAGAAGCCCCGAGTTACATGACAGACTTGATCGACTTACCAATTAGAAATACATCTGAATCTGCACTACCCAAGCTGCAAAGGACTTAAATACAAAACAACCTACACATCTAGTTTTTCCTACATAAGCACACAACTGTGGACCGCATTACCAAAAGCCTTGAAAATGACGTATGACCACCTAAACTTCCGGAAATCACTAAAAGCTAACCTGTTTAAAAAGGCATACCCTACCGATCCAATTTAAATGCCTAATCTCTGCAACACAACCAAACTAAAGCACATAGTGGACATAACACAACTCTTCCGTTCTCCGATTCCCTAATGTGGCTGTGCCACATGAACTTGATCTTACCACAACATCACTCTGTATTTGTTCACACCGGAGCCTGCAAAGGCCTCTCCGGTACTATGTAAGCCACACTGAGCCTACAAATAGGTGGGAAAATGTGGGATACAAATGTAACAAATAAATAAAGACTCAGGTACATTGAGGCAAGGGATGACATCAAGAGATTGAACAGGATAGGTGAGAGGGGAGATCCCTTAGGAGACCAGTAGTTGGAAAATTGGTTGTTTTGCTTGACAGAATAGCTTCAATTTGAAAGGAATTCACTGAATCATTTGATCACAGTCCCTGTTATTCCTATCTGGTCAAGGCGTTCAAGTAGCAATGTGTGGTTAACCACATCGAACGCCACCGATATATCGAATTAGAGAAGAATTACTTGGCCATCTTTGAATACGTGTTGTTCGACATATATAGTTACAACTAGCAGCAATGTTTCCGTATTATGTGATGATCTAAAGCCAAATTGTGACTAGGGTAATATAGAAATATTTTCCAGATATAAAGAGCTGTTTACTGATGTGGGTTTCTAATACTTTAGTAAAAATGGGTATGCTTGCCACTGGATAGTAGTTTGCAGGCAATGTTACATCTAGCCTAGATCCCTTCAACAGAGGAGTGAAAACAATTTTGCCCATATCAGGAGGAAAAACAGATCATTGAGATTAAGTAACCAGTTTACTGCTTGCAAAGGGATGGATTTGAGTAGGTATTTTGGGCACTGATCCAGGGAGCATTTCAACAGAATTGATCTTACATCCTCAACTGTTAGTGGTTGAAAAGATTCCCAGATTTGGTCAGTTTTGAGTCCTTGGATTCTAGGATCTCCGGCGATTGAGGCTTAACTATGGGTTGGATTATATTCCTCTGTTGGGAGTAGCTTTAGATAGTTCAGATCTAATTTGGAGAATCTTATTGGTAAAATGATCAGCTAGATCTCAGGTGGTGGAACATGGTTTCTGTGAATATTCATCATCATTAGTGGAAGCTAGTTTTTAACTAAGGAGAAAAAGTTTTTTTTGTTGTCTGTTATGATCGTGGTCAGAACCCTTCTCAAACTTACCTTTTTCCTGGGGGTCAGCTTCTTAGCTGGCTTCTGTTTCTTTTGTCTGTCCTTTCTGAGCTAGCTCTGTCTCTCTATGCTGGCAGCTTCCAGCAGCATGACTCTAATTGCTTCAGTTTACTGCAGCTGTGTTGGTGGACTGAGTTAGCTCTACCTCTCTTTGGGTGTACTGGCTTCAAGTGCTTCACGGTGCTGCATTGGTGTGGGTTGGGCCTCTCGGGGTTTCAGTGTGCTGTCTGCCTGGGTCTAGGCAGTGTGACATCATCAGGGAGGGCCTTGATAAGGAAGTGGTGTTCTTCCCTTCAGGGCCTTTGCAACATTTGCTTTTGCTACTTGCTTTAGGTCCAGGTTAGTGTTAGTGCAGTGGGCACTTGTGACTGTGTGTTTAGCTTTCCTGCTTTTCCCTCTTGGTGCTTTTGAAGCTTTGCTGTGTGTAGGGCTTTGGAAGCTCTGTTGCTGATAGAAGTACTTCAGGGTTTGGTGTTGTTAGGAACACTGCAGATTTGGCTGATAGAAGTACTTCTGGTGTTTGTGCTGTTGGGAGCATTGCAGTCTTTGCTGTTTGTGTTTGGTGCTTTTGAAGCACTTTTGGCTTACGTGTTTAGCTTCCCTGTTTTTTTCCCTAGTGGCTCCCCTGTCTTCCCTTTTAGTGCTAGGAGCTCTTCTGGTTGTTTGGTGCGTGGGAGCACCCTAGTTAGTTGTAGAGCTTCTGTAGCTTGGTGCTCAGAGCACCTGTGTTAGGTCTGCTGAAGTTTGGTGCTCAGGAAGCACATTTATTAGCTTATGTGTTTAGCTTCCCTGCTTTTCCTTTTGGTACTGGGTGAAGCACTCCTGTTAGGTCAGTGCCTAGGGGCACTCCTGTTAGTATAGGGCTTAGGAAGTCCTTTTGTTAGTTTTCTGTTAGGAACACTTCTGTTGGTTTAGTGCTTGGGAGCACTTAGGTCAGTTTAGGATTTAGGAGTACTTCTGTTTCCAGTCCTGGTCCCTGTGTCATCCGGTATCCGGTAAGTCCTGCCGGCCACTCGAACCCAAGGGCTCAACCCTTGGGGAGCAGTGGCTAAGTGCAGGTGAAGCTGTACGGACCAGTCCAGGGTGCTCCAGTCCAGTGTGTTCCAGTCCTGTGTCCTCCAGTCCGGGGGATCCAGTCCAGTGTTCCAGTCCTGTGTCCTCCAGTCCGACGGATTCCAGTCCTGTGTCCTCCAGTCCGGGGGATTCCAGTCCGTATGTTCTGGCTCGCTGGGCGGTGCCTGCAGTCTCTGCCGGTGCCAGTGTGCTTGCCCAGCGTTGGTTGGTGGGTTTTGCCTGCTGCTGTCGCTCCTCGTCAGCAGCCCAAGGGCTCACGTTTGCTCCAGAGCCCGGCCCCACGGGCTCTGAACCTGAGAACCTGACATTGTCAAGAGCATCTTGACCTATTAGGCTGCTATAAGTACTGGTGTTTTGAATCAGATACCTACTTTTTGTAACATTGGAAGGCTGACTTCCATTTGGATTTATCAGTAGTATCTTTGTTCTTTCTCCATTGCTTTTCAAGGCATCAACATTCCCTTTTTAGGATGGATAATTCCTCTGTAAACCATGGTGAATTTCTGGACGTCTTTCTTTTTTAGTGGTAAATGGAGCCATTTTGTCTAGTATGGCTTCCACCTTGGTACCCCAGCGGGATTTGATCGAACCATGTGTAGGAGATGAGGTAGTGAGGGAATCTGTTAGCTCAGACCAGAAAGTGACCTCGTTGATTTTATGTCTGCTGGAGATGAGTTTGGAGGATCTGTGCCTGGTTAAGCTTAATATGCAGATATCAATGGTGAAATCAGTTGGAAGTGGTCAAACCACGGTACTGGCTTCCATTTAAATGAACTGATCAAGCTATTAGGATAGTCATGAAGTCTAACATATAGCCTTTTTCATGAGTTGCACTCTTGGCGAATGTAGTTAGTTTACAGTCCTTCAGGAATGATTTGAAGTTGTGGATACTGGTGTCCATATCATTTTCCAAGTGTAGGTTTAAGTGTCCCAGGAAGATAACCTTAGAAAATTGGGACATGGCAGAGGAAGTAATCTCTACAACTCAAGGTTCTGTCTTGGACCAAGCTCCTGGAGGACGGTAAATGAGGAGTAGGGAGATTTGATTTGCCTTTGTTGAATCATCACAAAATTTGCATCGCATAAATTCTAGTTCAGGGAAAACCCCAGAACTAACTAAAGACACGTGGAAAAAAGCTCTTAAATATAAGAGCAAGCCCACCGCCTTTTTTACCCTGACTTGGAGAGTGAAGAATAATATAACCAGGTGGATAGATGTGAGGCAATAACAGACTATCAGTTTCTGTGAGCCATGTTTCTGAGATAAATAGAAAGCCCAGATCTGAAGATTCTAGCAGATCCCTAAGTAAGAGAGCCTTGTTCCCCACAGACCTGGCGTTGATATAAATGGTGTGAACAGGAGTGAGTTGAGATTTGTGTTCCAAAGGGGAGACTTGTTTGGGTAATTTCAAAAGGTAACAAGTTTTTTTAGGCCGTTGAATGTTAGCCATTTGGTTCTGGTCTGAATCTGATGGTATATATTGGCATTGTCTAGCAGATATCTGACATTACAATTAGGGTGTTTCTTAGTACAGTGTTTTCTACACATAGATTACAGGGATAGGATTAGGCACTAAGTTATCTGGTAGGTTGCCGCCCGACATGCTCAAAAGAGCTAAGCAAATCTAGGTGAGCCACTTCATAGTGATAGCTTTTGGAGCCAATTTAAGTCAGACGGGTTTAGCGCTCTTTATCAGTCCTAAAAATGTACTAGTACAGTGTTTTCTAGACAGATTACAGATTATGGGGATAGGATTAGGCACTAAGTTATCAGGTAGGTTGCCACCTGACATGCTCAAAAGGGCTAAGCAAATCCATGGTGATAGCTTTTGGGAGCTAATTTAAGTCAGACGGGTTTAGCGCTCTTTATCAGTCCTAAAAGTGCACTGTTAAAGACTTCAGAACAGAGTCCTCCCTGAAGGTAGAAGCCATTGATGGTGAGGAGAGGTCATGGTGTCTCAGGAGCTCATAAGGTGGGGAGGAGTGGATGTACCATTGTGGCAGACTCCAAAATGATGCTATGATTCACTGTTATTAGATAGGGTTCCTCTTTCAAGCAGTCCTAGTTCCATAGTCAGTTGTGCAAACGTAAGGGAGAGTTTAGAGCGTGGCCATGCTCTAAATGTATATTTAACACATACATTTAAAAACATACACAAAGAAACTATTTTATCATGTAGAAAATGTATCTGGAAAACCAACAAAATTAGAAAAAGAAAATAAACAAATTTACCATGAGAAAGACAATCTATAGTGTAAAGAGAGACAGAAAGACAGAGATTGAGAGAGGGGAAAAGAGAGAAGTCAAGAGGTGAAGGCTATACCATAACTAAAAAGCATCATATTATAAAGTTTCAATTGCTCTGGAAAACCAGTAGGAAGTTCCATGGAAATGTTATCCGGAAAAAACAAACATTGCTTGGAATCCTTAAACACATACTTATTTCCCTTAAATTTTATCAAAAATTTCAGCACAAATTTAAGGAAGGAAGGAAGGAAAGACGGACATATCTACATCAGCAACACTTTTTTTTAAGTTCTAAAATTTATTACATAAAAGTAATCTCAAATACACTTTCTATTATTTTTAGATATGCTCATCAACAAGTGAGAGCACCTGCTGAAGGCTTGCTCCTACATCAGTATGCAGCTGCTTAGTCAAATGCTTTTGCAAGCAGTCTGGCACATGGGAGAGGAGGAACAGCAATAAGGTTTTTGCTGCTACCACCATTTTCCATGGTAATTTGAGTTGGGGAGAGAAGGGCAAACCAGCAACAATGCTCTTTCTATGCTAGCTTCCATACTTCTCCTACCAGGTCTATTGAAAAAGTGCCTACAGCAGTGGTTCTCAACCCAGTCCTTGGGACACACTTAGCCAGTCAGGTTTTCAGGATAATCACAATGAATATGCATGAGATAGATCTGCATACAATAGTGAATGCAAATTTCTCAAGCATATTCATTGTGGATAACCTGAAATCCTGACTGCCTAGGTGTAGTCCAAGGACAAGGCTGAGAACCCCTGGCCTAGAGGGAAAATACACCACTCTGCACTGCTTCAGGAAAGTATTTTTCAACTTTTTTTTTTTTTTACTTTCCAAGTCACTATAAACCTTGAGGAGCTTACCCTATTGAATTAAATACATTGTGTTACCATGGACCACAGAAACACAGCAGGAAGTGTTCCATTAAAAACAAAACATATCCACTAGAATGTATATGGCAAGAGATCAGAAGGGAACTCACAGGGAAATATGTGGGTGCTCAAAATGTTAGATAATCCTCAGCACTGACCTTTCGTTCCTCCCCTGCGCCCTTTCTGGTCTCCTTTGGATAATTCACCAGCATCTCTCAGTACTTGCATGGCTGTATTAAAATTATCTTCTCTGAAGTCTCCCTGTAAACAAAAAAAAAAAGAAAAGGCTCACACTGAGAAACTCTTGATCATTGATACAGTGATTATGTATTATTCATCTCAGTCAGTGTGAAGTAAAACAACACAAGATGTGCTTTTCATTTCTAATCCAATAAAACAAAAGGCTATTTTTGCATGGATTATTTCATTATTTAATTCTGTTAACCAGGAACACAGCATTATGACAAGAGCTTGGTATTCCAGTTGGGTCTCAGGAGGATACATGGGGCTTCATGGTGGTCAAGCTCCAGTTAATATTTAGCTGATATCCAATAAGTTGAACTTGGGAGAGGGGAGTGAAGCTAGTCTGCTCTGGGTACCACATTTCTTTCTGCAATATCTGTTGCACAAAACTGGTATTATAATCTGAAGGCTGGCCTCTAAAGGATTCTGTTCTTTGCTTCTAGGCTGGAAGAGAAGCACAGGCAGAATATTCAAAGATGACCTTGGGGTCATCTTTGACTCTTCTCTCTCCTTCTCTGCTCATATCCAGCAGACCGCCAAGACCTGTCGTTTCTTTCTTTACAACATCCGTAAAATCCGCCCCTTTCTTTCCGAGCACTCTACCAAAACCCTCATCCACACCCTTGTCACCTCTCGTTTAGACTACTGCAACCTGCTTCTTGCTGGCCTCCCACTTAGTCACCTCTCCCCTCTCCAGTCGGTTCAAAACTCTGCTGCCCGTCTCATCTTCCGCCAGGGTCGCTTTACTCATACTACCCCTCTCCTCAAGACCCTTCACTGGCTCCCTATCCGTTTTCACATCCTGTTCAAACTTCTTCTACTAACCTATAAATGTATTCACTCTGCTGCTCCCCAGTATCTCTCCACACTCGTCCTTCCCTACACCCCTTCCCGTGCACTCCGCTCCATGGATAAATCCTTCTTATCTGTTCCCTTCTCCACTACTGCCAACTCCAGACTTCACGCCTTCTGTCTCGCTGCACCCTACGCCTGGAATAAACTTCCTGAGCCCCTACGTCTTGCCCCATCCTTGGCCACCTTTAAATCTAGACTGAAAGCCCACCTCTTTAACATTGCTTTTGACTCGTAACCACTTGTAACCACTCGCCTCCACCTACCCTCCTCTCTTCCTTCCCGTTCACATTAATTGATTTGATTTGCTTACTTTATTTATTTTTTGTCTATTAGATTGTAAGCTCTTTGAGCAGGGACTGTCTTTCTTCTATATTTGTGCAGCGCTGCGTATGCCTTGTAGCGCTATAGAAATGTTAAATAGTAGTAGTAGAATTCAAGTGTCTCTTTTGGTTCTCTATCATGATTCCCTGCTTTTTCTCTTTCAATTAAAACCTCCAACTTATTTTCCAGGAGGGAAAAATGAATCAGTGCCTATGTTCTGTTATAATAATTTCTGGCACAATATAGGATGCGTGGGCTCCTTAACTTTATAGGGCTGGCTTGCCAAGGATGGTTATGTATTTGTACAGAAACAGTAAAGCACATATTTTTCAAAGACAGAGTACCACTTTGTGATACTGTAGAGTTACTGGTGTTCACTGTGTGAAACTTATCATTTTGGATGATTATCCTTTCTTGGTAAAAATTGATTTCCTGCAAACTACCTTGGGTAAATCTCTTCATAAAGGTGGCAAATAAATAAACAAACAAACTACAGATGTATAGGGGAGCAGTGAAGGGTACAGAAAGAACATAGCTAGATACTGCTTCTGAGGATTAAACTAATTATCAAACTGTATTTTATAGACAGTCTTTTGACAACCTAAAGATCATCCAATGCAGTTTACAGATATGCAAAGCTAATAATCAAATATAAAAGCATTCAAACAATGCAAATACAGTCTAAATGCTTAAAAAATAATTACAATCCCTGAAGAGATTTGCTCCTATATTTAGTCGCTTATTTTGAGCTTCTTACAGCCACCCCTATTTTGGGCTTCTCACAGCCATCACTAAGGCCTATCCCAGAGGGGGTTATGTTACTTACGGAAAAAATAAATTTAACCTTTCAAAGTCTCATTTGTCCCTGCAGCAAGTGTATTCCCATTAATTATGAGAACACAAAGTACTTATTTATGAATTCTTTGTTTATCATGGCAAGATTCATTTACTGTAGCTTATCCGTGTCAAAATTCAGTGAAGTTTGCCGTTATGAACAAAATTAATTGCACAGCTCAGAAGTGACAAAAAATGGACGGAGTGAGTTTTGGAAAAGTGCTCTTAAACTACCTTGTACTTACAACCAATTAAGAAATGTATTAAAAGTCCCCAATTCACTCAACCTTAACAATAAAAGATCTAAAATATCTAAAACCGGTTTTTATCCTTACACAAAATTGCTCTATCATACACCAAAGCTGTTAACACATTTCAATACTATGGTAAAGAAAAGGTAGCTCCCTGTATGCAAGTACTAAGTCATGAACAACGTATGGGGCCTGCCACTTGCATAACAGTTTCTTGACAGACCATTTGCAGGGTAGTTTGCCATTACCTTTGGTGCCAGCTAAGAACAGTTAATCATTTACTGACCGAAAGTAGGTGAATGGCTGAGTTGGCCAGAGGCCAGAAATACCAGTGCAGGATTCAAACTCAGGTTGTGGACACAGGAGGCAAGCAACCATCTGACCGTACCATGAGGCCTCTAAGAGCGTCTAAAACCAGACTGAATAGGGTGTAAGACTATAATAATCCAAATGTGTGACCAACTGGCTATGTACAACGGATTCTACAATGGCCAACATCAGAGAGCAAGCTCAGGTCTAAGTGCTGCCCTTTTTGACATTTCATTTATTTTTAGTTATTCTCAAAATTATTTACAATGTAACAAAGTAAAAAGGAGCACTTAATAGGCCAGTCTTGTGTGTCTGTGACCCTATTTCTGTGGTATTCTAGTATCCTTTAGAATATGAGTGTTCTTTCCTATCCCAATGAATTTCCTTAGTTTTAAGGTAGGCTGCAGTACTTATCAGTTATATGGAAGAATGTAGGGGCCAACCAGCAGCTTAAGTAGGTGGCAGCCAGGGAGGGTGGCAGACAACACAGCCCACCAAGGACAATTATCTGTATATAATATGCAAACTGCTTTGGTTGTACCACAGAAAAGATGTATACTAAATGCATGATTCATGATCGGTACAGATGCTGAATACTGGATGACAAGTGCAGGAGAGAGAAGCAGCAAGCAGAAACCTCTAGTGCACAACTGACTGGCCATAACACATCTAACAGACAGGAAGTGGCATTTTAGTAGATTTACAAAATAACCTCTTTCTTCATTCCTCTCAGGACCTCTCTTACCACAATCTCAATATTTTAACTGGTTGAGACTTATGCAAACTTTTTTAAAAAGCTGAATCTCTTTAGCTGAGCTCCAAGAACAAACCTCTTTCCAAATATTCTGTATTAAGTCATTAGCTGAAGGTAAAATTATTTCCACTATGTATAAACACATTCAAAAATAACTCTTCTCCATCTTCAGCAGAGCAATTAAGCCGTGGGAAACCGAGCTGAATATTGATAAAAGTGAAATTGATTTCCACTACTTTTGGTTAAAAGTTTCAAGACCTACTTGCTCGGCGAATCTCATACAATCTTTGTATGTTTTAGCTCATAAAGCTTTGTGGACTCCAATGAGGAAAAAGAGAGGGCCTCGTATCTTTCAAGTAGTGGTTCAGACACTGGTGTTGTCCCAGCTTGATTATTGTAACACATTTTATGTTGGATGCTCTCATCTTTAAAAAGTTTGCAAATTTTGCAAAATACAGCTGCAAAATTGATATGTGGAAGACGCAAGTTTGACCATGTTACCCCTTGGTTGCGGTCACTTCATTGGCTTCCTTTTGAAGCACGATATAAATTTAAGCGCTGTATTTTTATCCATAAATTGTTCTATGGTTTTCTTCCAGATTACTTGATGGAGCTGGTATTGTAGTAACTCCTTGTTCTCTTAGATCTAAGGATCATTGTCAGTTACAACCACCTTCTGTGAAGCATGTGAAGTATAAATCTTATCATAATTCTAGCTTTGTTTATTGCTCAGCACAATGTTGGCTCTCCCTTCCGTTGGAGTTAAGATTGATGGAGTTATATTCATGGTTTCATAAAACGTTAAAAGCTTATTTGTTCTCTGTTTACTTAATGTAATCTTCAGTGCATAAGTACATAAGTATTGCCATACTGGGAAAGACCAAAGGTCCATCGAGCCCAGCATCCTGTTTCCAACAGTGGCCAATCCAGATCACAAATACCTGGCAAGATACCAAAAAAGTACAAAACATTTTATACTTTTTATCCCAGAAATAGTGGATTTTCCCCAAGTCCTTTTAATAACAGTCTATGGACTTTTCCTTTGAGAAGCCGTCCAAACCTTTTTTAAACTCCGCTAAGCTAACCACCTTTACCACATTCTCTGGCAACGAATTCCAGAGTTTAAATTACAAGTTGAGTGAAGAAAAATTTTCTCCGATTCGTTTTAAATTTACTAATTGTAGCTTCATCGCATGCCCCTAGTCCTAGTATTTTTGGAAAGCGTGAACAGACACTTCACATTTACCCGTTCAACTCAACTCATTATTTTATAGACCTCTATCATATCTCCCCTCAGCCGGCTTTTCTCCAAGCTGAAGAGCCCTAGCCGCTTTAGCCTTTCCTCATAGGGAAGTCGTCCCATTCCCTTTATCATTTTCGTCGCCCGTCTCTGCACCTTTTCTAATTCCACTATATCTTTTTTGAGATGCGGCGACCAGAATTGAACACAATATTCGAGGTGCGGTCGCACCATGGAGCAATACAAAGGCATTATAACACCCTCATTTTTCTTTTTCATTCCTTTCCTAATAATACCTAACATTCATTTGTTTTCTTAGCCGCAGCAGCACACTGAGCAGAAGGTTTCAACATATCATCAACGACGATACCTAGATCCCTTTCTTGGTCCATGACTCCTAACGTGGAACCATGCATGACGTAGCTATAATTCGGGTTCCTCTTTCCCACATGCATCACTTTGCACGTGCTCACATTAAACGTCATCTGCCATTTAGACGCCCAGTCTCCCAGTCTCGTAAGGTCCGCTTGTAATTTTTCACAATCCTCCGGTGATTTAACGACTTTGAATAACTTTGTGTCATCAGCAAATTTAATTGTTGATTATTGTTTTAGAGATAAATATGGTTAAGTTAATTATATTTTGAGGTTTTTTTTTTTTTTACTAGTGATGGCCTAGTTTTTCATTTAAATTGTTACTGCATTGATCCTAGTTGGTACATAAAGGAGTATAAATTTGTATAGTATTGTATTGTTCTAATATTTGATGGCACTGTAATAATGATCAGGGATCATTTTTACATATGATCTCTGATTGCCCAGTTATTAAACAATTTTGGAATGCTGTATGGCCTATAATACAATAAATACTGAATCTAAATGGTTCACTTGCATTACCGTTGATAATTCTAAAGTCTGCTTCTCCTTCACTCTCCTTAATTCTCATAAACTGTTACTGGATAATAGTGAAGTTACTCACTTGTAGGAGATGTTCTCCGAGGATAGCAGGCCAAGTATTTTCACAGTTGGGTGACGTCACCCGATGGAACCCAGAGAGGACACTGACTAGCGAGAAGATTGTAGAAGTTTCTAGCAGCGTCTCACCACATATGTGCCTCAGTTAGATAATATAGCTAAAGAATTCAACTCCAAGGGGAGATGGGAGGGTTTGTGAGAATACTTGGCCTGCTGTCCTCGGAGAACATCTGTTACAGGTGAGTAATTTCACTTTCTCCGAGGACAAGCAGAGCAGTTGTATTCTCACATTTGGGAATCCCTAGGTACCAGGCTCATTGAAAACAATGCTAAGACAATACAGGTGCAAAATGTTGAGGTCTTCAGGTCAATCAACCTGAAAACTATATACTTTCTAGTTGTGGAGGTGCAGCCTGAAACAGACCAAAACTGGACCTAGAAGGGAGGTGGAGTTGGATTCTAGACATCAAACAAATTCTGCAGAACTGTATGACTGAATATACTGTCATGTCAGGTATCCTGCTCAAGGGAGTAATGAGATGTGAATGTGTGGAGAGAAGACCATGTCCCAGCTTTGCAAATCTCCTCTATGGAGGCTGACCTCAAGTGAGCTACCAATATCACCATGGCTCTGACATTATGAGCTTAGACATGGCCCCCTAGAGTCAGTGCAGCCTGGGCATAAGTTAAGGAGACACAATCTGCTAGCCAATTAGAAACTGTACATCTGCCGATGGATACCCCTATCTAGTTTGGGTCAAAAGAACAAAAAGCTGGGTGGGCTGGCTATGGGGCTTTAGACCGCTTCGGATAGAAGGCTAAGGCTCACTTGCAATCTAAGATATGCAGTAAACTTTCGCCACGATGGGCAAGTGGTTTCAGAAAACATGTTGGTAGAACAATTGACTGATTAAGATGGAACTCTGACACTAATTTAGGAAGGAACTTAGGGTGCATAAGAAGAACCACACTATTGTGAATAAACTTAGTGTAAGGTGGCTCAGCTACTAGGGCCTGAAGCTCATTGACTTATTTTGGATTCTTGTTATGTAAACATTTTTGAAATTTCAAATTACAAAAAAAGTAAAAAAAAAAAAAAAAAAAAAAGTGGTTCAGCAAAATATCAGTGGCATACAATAGAAGGAAAACAACAAAAATCATCAGGCAGGATAAATTACCCTGACAATACAACACCTATATCATTAGACCTAATAACCTACCTGATAGATACAGAGGCAAGCTCTATGGACTATCAAAAGGTAAACCACTTTCATTTAAAATGGTTCATCAATTTTATGCTCTCTTCATTTTGGCATCCTTGATGCCATTTCTAGTTTATTTTATATTTGTTTTGTCCCTTTATTGTCCTATAAACTATTCTCATACCTTTGATGTGTTATTTTTATTTCTACTTTATGTTGGTTTATCTTATGGTATTTTTATTTCTACTTTATGTGTTAACCAGTAAAACATGCCCGTTTCTCACACAAATGAAACGGGCGCAAGCAAGGTTATCCTCCGAGTTTCAGCTTGGCCCCCTCCCTCCCTCTCAACCAAGTTGCAGCTTGGCCCCCCCCCCCCCCCCCCCATCCGAGTTCCAGGCTCCCTTCTCCTCCGAGTTCCAGGCCTCCTTCCCTCTCTCTCCTCCGAGTTCCAGGCCCCCCCTCTGTCTCCTCCAAGTTCCAGTCCCCCTCTTCTCTCTCTTATCCGAGTTCAAGGCCCCCTCACTCTCCGAGTTCCAGGCCCCCCCTCTCTCTTCTCTGAGTTCCAGGGCCCCCTCTCCTCCGAGTTCCATGCCCCGCCCTCCCTCCCTCTTCTCCAAGTTCCATGCCCCCCTCCCTCCCTCTCCTCCGAGTTCCAGGCCCCCCTCCCCTCCGAGTTCCAAGCCCCCTCCCTCTCCTCCTCTCCAAGTTCCATGCCCCCCTCTCCTCCGAGTTCCAGACCCCTGGGCCTCCCTCCCTCTCTCTCCCCTCCGAGTGCAAGCCCGACCTGCGTTGTCCGCCCTCTTCTCCCAGTCGTCCGCCTGCCCCTCGCCTTCCTGCGTGCCACCTAGAATTTAAAAGTTCTTACCTCGGAGTCCGGCGGCAGCAGTGAAAGGCGAGCAGGCACGGCGCCTTCAGCCTGCCTTCCCTCTGTCTCAGCTCTGCCTCTGGTCCCGTCCTCATTTCCTGTTTCCGGAAGGGCGGGACCAGAGGCAGAGCTGAGAAAGAAGGGAAGGCAGAGCTGAGAGAAAAGGGAAGGCAGGCTGAAGCGCCGTGCCTGCTCGCCTTTCACTGCTGCCGCCGGACTCCGAGGTAAGAACTTTTAAATTCTGGGCAGCACGCAGGAAGGCGAAAGGCAGGCGGGGGAGAAGAGGGTGGGAGGAAGGGGGGCCTGGAACTCAGAGGGGGGGGGCCTGGAACTCAGAAGACGGGGGGAGGGCGAATCTATATCACCTCCAACATTTGTGGCTGGCTGGTGCTGGCTTCCCTTCCCTCTCACTGATCCGCCCTCTGACGTCATCACGTTTAGGCGCGAGAGTGGACCAATGAGAATTGTGTTATGAACCCAGACATCCAGACATAGAACGTTGGAGGTGCAAATTATTATATAAAATGATGGTTTTTCTTGTGGTATTTTAAAAATATTTATCACACTTATTGCTGTTTTAATGTTATACCCCAAGCTAAGAATGACAAGGGTTAAAAATAATTTTTAATCAACTGATTATCCTAAACCGTCATGACTGCTTCACATCATTTCTTCACTTTTTTTGGTGAGTCTCTTGCAAAATTATATATTTTTATATACACTATATCTTTTTTGAGATGCGGTGACCAGAAGAATTGAACACAATATTCAAGGTGTGGTCGCACCATGGACCAATACAAAGGCATTATAACGTCTTCACTTTTGTTTTCCATTCCTTTCCTAATAATACCTAACATGTTAATGAGAGAGATTTGCATGCACTGCCTCCACTGCCCTAGGAAAGGAGGAATGGGGTGATACGATACAGATGTTTAAATATTTGAAAAGTGTTAACATGCAAAACAAATCTTTCCAGAGAAAGGGAAGTGGTAGAACTAGAGGATATGAACTGAGGTTGCAGAGAGTCAACTTAGGAGTAATGTCAGGAAGTACTTTTTCATGGAGAGGATGGTGGAAACGAAAAGAGTAACAGAATTCAAAAATGCATACGATAAACACAAAGAATTCTTATATGGAAAGAGAATGGAAGTAAAATCAAAACTTAGTGATACTTAAATGGTAACTCCAGTAACTGAGAAATAAGACCAATGCTAGGCAGACTTCAATGCTCTGTGCCCCGATTATGGCTAGACACATTTGGATGAGCTGAGTTGGCTTTGATGGCAACTCCAGTAGTTGGGAAGGATGTCCAGTGCCAGGCAGACTTCTACGGTGTCTGCCCTGAAAATGGCAAGTACAGACTGAAATCAAGAATATGTGCGTTATATTGCAATACATGCTATAAGATTATCTTATTGTGCAGACTGGATGGACCATGAAGGTCTTTATCTGCTATCTTCTACTATGTTATCTATACCAGTCATCCTTTTACTGTCTCACCATTGCTATCTGGCGAGGAATCATCCAATGACAGACTGAAGGTTATCACACATTTATACAGAAAAAGATAGGCAGACATCTCCAATTGCAAACATAAAAAGTAAACCTGCTTGCATTGCTCAAGGACAATCTTTCCAGACACTCAAGGCAGTCACCTTCCCTGGATTATTAAATGCCAAAGAACTTACATTTTCATCAACCACAAGATGCAGTCCATCTCCTCCTGCTGGAAAAATGTAATGCTGAAGAGGAGTGGGTCTGTAGTCAGTATATATCACATGGCAAGGCTGTCAAGAATAAAAGACAGATTTAATTTTCAATTTATGAAATGGCACCCACATTAATGCCCCAGGCAATGTATAATACACATAAGAAATATACAGCATTAGAGAAGAATCACATAAAATCATAACATACAAAAAGATTGAGTGTTAATTGATGCAATGTTTGCTTAGCACAGAAATCAATTAAAGCCACGTCTTACAAACTTTAGGAATATCAACTCCACACTAACCCTGATTAATCAATTTTCCATAAAAGAAATTAGAAAGATTTTCAAATCCCTCAATAACAATTTCAAATTGTTCTTGCAGATGAGCTCTTTTGAATCATACTATAAATAATTAAAGACAGTACATAACTACCTTCCAGATCCTTGCTGAACAAGGCCGTTTTAAATTACCTACGCTAATTACCAATCAGTTCACTTCAAATTCCATCAAGCCTGAGAGAGTGAATGCGACCTTACAAGAAAATATTCAAATTCTCTAATGTCTTGGGTAATCAAACAATTGCAAATGCTTTCCAAAAAATAAAAACATTGTCTATACAAACTACCGTAGAAATGCAAAACTTCCTCCAGGATTTACTACTACTACTATTTAACATTTCTAGAGCGCTACAAAGTGTACGCAGCGCTGTACAAACACAGAAGAAAGACAGTCCCTGCTCAAAGAGCTTACAATCTAAATAGACAAAAAGTAAAGCATTTATTATTTAAGCAGTCAAGCACAAGAGAACAGTCACAGAAGGACTGAAGATGTTGAAGGGTGGTCAGTGTGATTAGGTGTAACTCTGGTTGGAGTAGTGGGAGAAGGTGATAGAAGAATAGAAATGGGTGAGGTAAAAGTAATGAGTGGGTTGATAGGGAGGTTATATAAGACATGTCACTCTAGGGGTGGGCGGGACTAAGTCTAAAGCAGGAGAAAGTATTCTCTGCAGCCTATCTGTGATATGGAAAATGCTTTTACTCATCAGGATCAAAATATACTATGTACTGCACCCTCCTTCCAACATTTTTTTTTTATTGGGGGGGGGGGGGGGGGGCACTCGGACAACATTCTGTGAATATTACTTTCTAAATGGCTGCACATCCCTCAATCTATCCTGGTGAAGTCTTGTCCCCCCCCCTCCTCCCCTACTCTAGTAACCCTTACAGCACTTTCAATCCTCTCTTTCTCTCTCTCCTTCTACCCACCACTCCACTTCTTTTTCTCATTATTTAAATGTAGTTCTGTCTTCTCACGCATTTTCCCTACCACCTTCAACCCAAAGATAATAGACAACAGAAAGACCCCAAATTCATCCAATCTGCCCAATTATTCTGTGCAAAATAAGAATGATTTTTCTCAACTGTTAGCTTCGAAGTGTGACAGCCTACAAGACATCCTTATCTGAGACAGTCTATCATCCTCTTTGGTAATCCACCATCTTGTGGGATAGGAGGTAGTGTTCTATTGTGGATTAAAAACTGGTTAAAAGATAGAAAACAGAGAGTAGGGTTAAATGGTCATTATTCTCAATGGAGAAGGGTAGTTAGTGGGGTTCCCCAGGGGTCTGTGCTGGGACCGCTGCTTTTTAACATATTTATAAATGACCTAGAGATGGGAGTAACTAGTGAGGTAATTAAATTTGCTGATGACACAAAGTTATTCAAA
The DNA here is from genome assembly GCF_901765095.1 of Microcaecilia unicolor. Lineage (NCBI taxonomy): Eukaryota > Metazoa > Chordata > Amphibia > Gymnophiona > Siphonopidae > Microcaecilia > Microcaecilia unicolor. Next base: position 94,151,961 of record NC_044032.1, on the reverse strand, counting down.
GTCGTTAAATCGCAGGAGGATTGTGAAAAATTACAAGTGGACCTTACAAGACTGGGCGTCTAAATGGCTGATGACATTTAATGTGAGCAACTGCAAAGTAATGCATGTGGGAAAGAGGAACCCGAATTATAGCTACGTCATGCAAGGTTCCACGTTAGGAGTCACGGACCAAGAAAGGGATCTAGGTGTCGTCGTTGATGATACGTTGAAACCTTCTGCTCAGTGTGCTGCTGCGGCTAAGAAAGCAAATAGAATGTTAGGTATTACTAGGAAAGGAATGGAAAACAAAAATGAGGATGTTATAATGTCTTAGTATCGCTCCATGGTGCGACCACACCTTGAATATTGTGTTCAATTCTGGTTGCCGTATCTCAAAAAAGATATAGTAGAATTAGAAAAGGTGCAGAGAAGGGCGACTAAAATGATAAAGGGGATGGGATGACTTCCCTATGAGAAAAGGCTAAAGTGGCTAGGGTTCTTCAGCTTGGAGAAACGGCGGCTGAGGGGAGATATGATAGAGGTCTATAAAATAATGAGTGGAATTGAAGTGTCTGTTCACGCTTTCCAAAAATACTACTACTACTATTTAACATTTCTAGGACTAGGGGGCATGCGATGAAGCTACAATGTAGTAAATTTAAAACGAATCGGAGAAAATTTTTCTTCACTCAATGTCTAATTAAACTCTGGAATTCGTTGCCAGAGAATGTGGTAAAGGCGATTAGCTTAGCGGAGTTTAAAAAAGGTTTGGACGGCTTCCTCAAGGAAAAGTCCATAGACTGTTATTAAATGGACTTGGGGAAAATCCACAATTTCTGGGATGAGCAGTATAAAATGTTTTGTACTTTTTTGGGATCTTGCCAGGTATTTGTGATCTGGATTGGCCACTGTTGGAAACAGGATGCTGGGCTTGATGGACCTTTGGTCTTTCCCAGTACGGCAATACTTATGTAATATAAGATGCCTTGTTACCACCCTGTAGCATGCATCTCTGAATTTAGATTTTAGATTTACTCAACTTTCCAAATCCAAGCATGAGGGCTTACATTATAAGATGGTACCTAAGGTAGTAGAAGATGATGTGACTTGCTTGAGGTCTAAAGGAACATCAGTGGAAGAGGGTTAATTTGAACCCTAGATTTGCAGGTTCTCAGCCTGCTATTTTCTACATTATCTCCACTCCTTTCAGCCTCCTAGGCCTCCAGAATTGTCTGCCACACAGATCCAGCTACTTGAGATCCTCTATTTTTGCTAGGTTCCCTAGTTATTTTGTACTTGCAGCCTGCCAGACAGACCCAGTTTGATTCTATCATCATAGCCTCATCTAAATACCTACCATTACTAATGAGCTCTCTAAATCCCCTTGGGTTACTTTTTTCTCACCCTGTCTGCAGCTCTCTCTCTCCACACAACTGTGCGACCACTGCTTCCCAAGCCCAGTAGGGGCTGACAAATTCCCACCCCCCCTCCTCAAGACCAACTCTGATAAGAGGCTAAAAGATACTGTCTCGCCATCTCTGGAGTTGGCTTATCAACCTTGAAAACCCACTCTTCTAAGGTTGGCTTTTCATTTCATTTTCATTGGCTTTTCAAAGCTCTAACAGACTATGAGACTCATTTTGAAAACACAGTCTGTGTGCTTTGAAAATGAGCACCTATACACCTAAAAAAACCTATTTATCCCATACCATAAACTTTCACATCAATTTTGTTATAACAAAAGTCTGCTTTGGTGAACTAGTGATTGTATCTTGCCTGTGTTTTACTATACCACACACCCACCCATCGGCTATATAGCACTGCAGGGCTACACCTTGTGGAGTCAAGATGCTGGACGTCTGACCTCCCATCTCTGCTAATGAAAGCAACGAGGAGCATGTTTACTGCGCTAGCGGGCAAGTGTGCCTCCTATGCTATCAAATTCAAACCTGCAGGATTAAGAGAGGCAAAGGACTGGTGACTGGCAATGCTTCCCTAGTCTGATTTTTATAACATAATCCATACAGTCATAATTGAGGTCCGATTACAGATTTTACTAGAGTGAGTAGTCCATGACACCTCCTATCCCACATGGTGACATCACACAGAGAATCATTCAAAGAGCAACTGGGGGCTAGGCCACGTGTTAGGACATTCCAGAGCACCAGGACTGCTAGTTTGACCTATAAAATAAGATGACACCGAAGCACATACGTTGCAAAAGAAAAAAGATACCTTCTATATTTTCAGGCGTCCAAGCTAACTTGGAGTTTAGAGAGCTCGTTTTAAATTTCTTAGCCCTTTCTAATAAAGCAAACAGGGAAATAACAATGTCAACACCTCTTCCCTGTTGAGAGCTTAATTTCAAGTTCAATTTATTTGATATATTGTCATTATAACACAAATTGAAGCAGTTCAATTAAAAGAACAAGGTGGTATGTGTGGGGGAAGAAATATAAAATTGAGTATAGACAATAATAAGAACCAGAGCTATTCAGGAGACTGACATAGGATGAGATAGAAACGTTTAAATTCATAAAGGAAAGTTGGGAGCGGAGACCACAATAAACAGCTAGTATTTTCCATTTTTTTAAAAAAATGTATTAATGAATAAAACTAAGGCATTTATATTTTTAAATTTTATAAATATACCTAATAACGGTTTTAAGGACAATTTTGTATAGCTTGTTGGGCAGACTGGATGGACCATACAGGTCTTTTTCTGCCGTCACCTACTATATTATGTATGTTTGTCAAGACAGGTGAGATCAAAATCTGGACATTCACAATCTGCAGAATATTTTACAGGTTTGCTGAATGTGGAGCCTTTTGTAATACGTAAAGGCCACAGGCAATACACTTGTGCTTGGTGGCACATACAGCAGAGCAGCTACTTCACAAAGAAACATGTTCAAATAAAGCACTGCTTGGGATTTTACAAGTGTAGATGTCACCATAACTTGTGATTCTGTAACCTACACATGTAAGCACCATTCAGTGTTTACAATAAAATATACAATTAACATGGCATCAAATCATCATCTAAAAATATACCTTGACAGCACAGAAGGCTTCAAAAAAATGAGGTTTCAACAATTGTTTTGAACTGCTTCAGATCAGTTTTCACTCTTATTCCAGTTGGGCAAGTGGTAATTTTTACAAAACTGCAAGTTCAGGGAGCCCCACACAGAGGAGGGACCTGGTCACCTGTATGTGACACTCCTCGGGTCATATGTGGCCTCCATGGACCAGAATCCCACTTCTAGTAGGCAACACAAGAGAACAGCTGATTTTTTTTTTTAATCAGTGTTATTATTCCTGAAAGAACCAAAACATCCAGAAAGACAGCTCCCAAAAAGGAAAAAAAACTAGACCCCCAACGGAGCCTAAAAGAACCAGACATAGACTGCATGTCTACCATCTGCTGTAAACTAAGAACAATACTGGCTGGCTGGCTACAACTGCACAGGAGGGTTATACTACTCATAGTTTAGGAGTTCTCAGTCTCCATCTGCTGGTAGGAAAGCATAACCCAAGCGCAATGTTTGGACCTGTCTGGGACAACTGACAAGAAAAAGCGAATGCTACATACCTGTAGAAGGTATTCTCCGAGGACAGCAGGCTGATTGTTCTCACTGATGGGTGACGTCCACGGCAGCCCCTCCAATCGGAAACTTCACTAGCAAAGTCCTTTGCTAGCCCTCGCGCGCATGCGCGGCCGTCTTCCCGCCCGAAACCGGCTCGAGCCGGCCAGTCCAGTATGTAGCAAGACAATACACTTCAAGGGAAGACACAACTCCAAAGGGGAGGCGGGCGGGTTTGTGAGAACAATCAGCCTGCTGTCCTCGGAGAATACCTTCTACAGGTATGTAGCATTCGCTTTCTCCGAGGACAAGCAGGCTGCTTGTTCTCACTGATGGGGTATCCCTAGCCCCCAGGCTCACTCAAAACAACAACATTGGTCAATTGGGCCTCGCAACGGCGAGGACATAACTGAGATTGACCTAAAAATTTACCAACTAACTGAGAGTGTAGCCTGGAACAGAACAAACAGGGCCCTCGGGGGGTGGAGTTGGATCCTAAAGCCCAAACAGGTTCTGAAGAACTGACTGCCCGAACCGACTGTCACGTCGGGTATCCTGCTGCAGGCAGTAATGAGATGTGAATGTGTGGACAGATGACCACGTCGCAGCTTTGCAAATTTCCTCCATGGTGGCTGACTTCAAGTGGGCTACCGACGCTGCCATGGCTCTAACATTATGAGCCGTGACATGACCCTCAAGAGCCAGCCCAGCCTGGGCGTAAGTGAAGGAAATGCAATCTGCTAGCCAATTGGATATGGTGCGTTTCCCTACAGCCACTCCCCTCTTGTTGGGATCAAAAGAAACAAACAATTGGGCGGACTGTCTGTGGGGCTGTGTCCGCTCCAGATAGAAGGCCAATGCTCTCTTGCAGTCCAATGTGTGCAGCTGACGTTCAGCAGGGCAGGAATGAGGACGGGGAAAGAATGTTGGCAAGACAATTGACTGGTTCAGATGGAACTCCGACACAACCTTTGGCAGAAACTTAGGGTGAGTGCGGAGGACTACTCTGTTGTGATGAAATTTGGTGTAAGGGGCCTGGGCTACCAGGGCCTGAAGCTCACTGACTCTACGAGCCGAGGTAACTGCCACCAAGAAATGACCTTCCAGGTCAAGTACTTCGGATGGCAGGAATTCAGTGGCTCGAAAGGAGGTTTCATCAGCTGGGTGAGAACGACATTGAGATCCCATGACACTGTAGGAGGCTTGACAGGGGGCTTTGACAAAAGCAAACCTCTCATGAAGCGAACAACTAAAGGCTGTCCTGAGATCGGCTTACCTTCCACTTGGTAATGGTATGCACTGATTGCACTAAGGTGAACCCTTACGGAGTTGGTCTTCAGACCAGACTCAGACAAGTGGAGAAGGTATTCAAGCAGGGTCTGTGTAGGACAAGAGCGAGGATCTAGGGCCTTGCTGTCACACCAGACGGCAAACCTCCTCCAATGAAAGAAGTAACTTCTCTTAGTGGAGTCTTTCCTGGAAGCAAGCAAGATGCGGGAGACACCCTCTGGCAGACCCAAAGAGGCAAAGTCTACGCCCTCAACATCCAGGCCGTGAGAGCCAGGGACTGGAGGTTGGGATGCAGAAGAGCCCCTTCGTCCTGCTTGATGAGGGTCGGAAAACACTCCAATCTCCACGGTTCTTCGGAGGATAACTCCAGAAGAAGAGGGAACCAGATCTGACGCGGCCAAAAGGGAGCAATCAGAATCATGGTGCCTCGGTCTTGCTTGAGTTTCAACAAAGTCTTCCCCACCAGAGGAATGGGAGGATAAGCATACAGCAGACCTTCCCCCCAATCCAGGAGGAAGGCATCCGACGCCAGTCTGCCGTGGGCCTGAAGCCTGGAACAGAACTGAGGGACCTTGTGGTTCACTTGAGATGCGAAGAGATCCACCAGGGGGGTGCCCCACGCCTGGAAGATCTGTCGCACCACACGGGAATTGAGCGACCACTCGTGAGGTTGCATAATCCTGCTCAACCTGTCGGCCAGACTGTTGTTTACGCCTGCCAGATATGTGGCTTGGAGCACCATGCCTTGACGGCGAGCCCAGAGCCACATGCTGACGGCTTCCTGACACAGGGGGCGAGATCCGGTGCCCCCCTGCTTGTTGACATAGTACATGGCAACCTGATTGTCTGTCTGAATTTGGATAATTTGATGGGACAGCCGATCTCTGAAAGCCTTCAGAGCGTTCCAGATCGCTCGCAACTCCAGAAGATTGATCTGTAGATCGCTTTCTTGGAGGGACCACCTTCCTTGGGTGTGAAGCCCATCGACATGAGCTCCCCATCCCAGGAGAGACGCATCCGTGGTCAGCACTTTTTGAGGCTGAGGAATTTGGAAGGGACGTCCCAGAGTCAAATTGGAGCAAATCGTCCACCAATACAGGGATTCGAGAAAACTCGTGGACAGGTGGATCACGTCCTCTAGACCCCCGGCGGCCTGATACCACTGGGAGGCTAGGGTCCATTGAGCAGATCTCATGTGAAGGCGGGCCATGGGAGTCACATGAACTGTGGAAGCCATGTGGCCCAGCAATCTCAACATCTGCCGAGCTGTGATCTGCTGGGACGCTCGCACCCGCGAGACGAGGGACAACAAGTTGTTGGCCCTCGCCTCTGGGAGATAGGCGCGAGCCGTCCGAGAATCCAGCAGGGCTCCGATGAATTCGAGTTTCTGCACTGGGAGAAGATGGGACTTTGGGTAATTTATCACAAACCCCAGTAGCTCCAGGAGGCGAATAGTCATCTGCATGGACTGCAGGGCTCCTGCCTCGGATGTGTTCTTCACCAGCCAATCGTCGAGATATGGGAACACGTGCACTCCCAGCCTGCGAAGCGCCGCTGCTACCACAGCTAGGCACTTTGTGAACACCCTGGGCGCAGAGGCGAGCCCAAAGGGTAGCACACAGTACTGGAAGTGGCGTGCGCCCAGCTGAAATCGCAGATACTGTCTGTGAGCTGGCAGTATCGGGATGTGTGTGTAGGCATCCTTCAAGTCCAGAGAGCATAGCCAATCGTTTTGCTGAATCATGGGGAGAAGGGTGCCCAGGGAAAGCATCCTGAACTTTTCTTTTACGAGATATTTGTTCAGGGCCCTTAGGTCTAGGATGGGACGCATCCCCCCTGTTTTCTTTTCCACAAGGAAGTACCTGGAATAGAACCCCAGCCCTTCTTGCCCGGATGGCACGGGCTCGACCGCATTGGCGCTGAGAAGGGCGGAGAGTTCCTCTGCAAGTACCTGCTTGTGCTGGAAGCTGTAGGACTGAGCTCCCGGTGGACAATTTAGAGGTTGAGAGGCCAAATTGAGGGTGTATCCTTGCCGGACTATTTGGAGAACCCACTGATCGGAGGTTATGAGAGGCCACCTTTGGTGAAAAGCTTTCAACCTCCCTCCGACAGGCAGGTCGCCCGGCACTGACACTTGGATGTCGGCTATGCTCTGCTGGAGCCAGTCAAAAGCTCGCCCCTTGCTTTTGCTGGGGAGCCGCGGGGCCTTGCTGATTCGCACGCTGCTGACGAGAGCGAGCGCGCTGGGGCTTAGCCTGGGCCGCAGGCTGTCGGGAAGGAGGATTGTACCTACGCTTGCCAGAAGTATAGGGAACAGTCTTCCTTCCCCCGAAAAATCGTCTACCTGTAGAGGTAGAAGCTGAAGGCTGCCGGCGGGCGAACTTGTCGAATGCGGTGTCCCGCTGGTGGAGAGACTCTACCACCTGCTCGACTTTTTCGCCAAAAATGTTATCCGCACGGCAAGGCAAGTCCGTAATCCGCTGCTGGATTCTATTCTCCAGGTCGGCGGCACGCAGCCATGAGAGCCTGCGCATCACCACACCTTGAGCAGCGGCCCTGGACGCAACATCAAAAGTGTCATAAACTCCTCTGGCCAGGAATTTTCTGCACGCCTTCAGCTGCCTGACCACCTCCTGAAAAGGCTTGGCTTGCTCAGGGGGAAGAGCATCAACCAAGCCCGCCAACTGCCGCACATTATTCCGCATGTGTATGCTCGTGTAGAGCTGGTAAGACTGGATCTTGGACACGAGCATAGAGGAATGGTAGGCCTTCCTCCCAAAGGAGTCTAAGGTTCTAGCGTCCTTGCCCGGGGGCGCCGAAGCATGTTCCCTAGAACTCTTAGCCTTCTTTAGGGCCAAATCCACAACTCCAGAGTCATGAGGCAACTGAGTGCGCATCAGCTCTGGGTCCCCATGGATCCGGTACTGGGACTCGATCTTCTTGGGAATGTGGGGATTAGTTAATGGCTTGGTCCAGTTCGCAAGCAATGTCTTCTTCAGGACATGGTGCAAGGGAACAGTGGACGCTTCCTTAGGTGGAGAAGGATAGTCCAGGAGCTCAAACATTTCAGCCCTGGGCTCGTCCTCCACAACCACCGGGAAGGGGATGGCCGTAGACATCTCCCGGACAAAGGAGGCAAAAGACAGACTCTCGGGAGGAGAAAGCTGTCTCTCAGGAGAGGGAGTGGGATCAGACGGAAGACCCTCAGACTCCTCGTCAGAGAAATATCTGGGATCTTCCTCTTCCTCCCACGAGGCCTCACCCTCGGTGTCAGACACAAGTTCACGGACCTGTGTCTGCAACCTCGCCCTGCTCGACTCCGTGGAACCCCGTCCACGATGGGGGCGTCGAGAGGTAGACTCCCTCGCCCGCATCGGCGAAGCTCCCTCCGCCGACGTAGTCGGGGAGCCTTCCTGGGAGGTGGCCGCGGTCGGTACCGCACGCGGTACCGACGTCGGGGACCTCAACCTGGGCGATGGGCCAGCCGGCGCCACGCTCGACGGTACCGGTGGCGCAAGCACCGCCGGTACCGGAGGGGTAGGGCGCAACAGCTCTCCCAGAATCTCTGGGAGAACGGCCCGGAGGCTCTCGTTTAGAGCGGCTGCAGAGAAAGGCTGAGAGGTCGATGCAGGCGTCGACGTCAGTACCTGTTCCGGGCGTGGAGGCTGTTCCGGGCTGTCCGGAGCGGAGCGCATCGACACCTCCTGAACAGAGGGTGAGCGGTCCTCTCGGTGCCGATGCCTGCTGGGTGCCGAATCCCTCGGCGACCCAGAGCTCTCGGTGCCGACACGGGGAGGAGACCGGTGTCGATGCTTCTTCGATTTCTTCCGAAGCATGTCACCGGAGCTCCCCGGCACCGACGAGGAGGACGTCGAATCCATCCGTCGCTTCCTCGGGGCCGAGACTGAAGAAGGTCGATCTCGGGGGGGCTGTACCGCAGGAGCCCTCAGGGTAGGCGGAGACCCACCCGAGGGCTCACCGCCACCAGCAGGGGAATGGACAGCCCTCACCTGCACTCCACCCGATGCACCACCGTCCGACGACATCAGCAGACGAGGTCCTGGTACCACCGACGTCGATGCAGCTATCCGATGTCTCGGCGCCGATGCAGAGGCCCGATGCCTCGATGCACTCGATGCAGGGGCGGCCGAGGGAGATGGTCTGGACGCTGACGACGTCGATGCACTCGAAGATCCCGGTGCCGATGCCGACGAAGAGCCCGAGAACAACACGTTCCACTGGGCTAGTCTCGCTACCTGAGTCCGCCTTTGAAGCAGGGAACACAGACTGCAGTTCTGAGGGCGGTGCTCGGCCCCCAGACACTGAAGACACGACGAGTGTCGATCAGTGAGCGAGATAACCCGGGCGCACTGGGTGCACTTCTTGAAGCCGCTGGAAGGCTTCGATGTCATGGGCGGAAAAATCACGCCGGCGAAATCAAAAGCCGAAATGGCGAAATTTGAAGCACCAAATTTAGAGGGAGAAAAAATCTCGACCGAGGCCGAAAAGAGGCCTACCCCGACGACGAAAGAAAACTTACCGGGGCAAAAAAGCTGGAAGTACGGGGAGGATTTACACGAAACCCGGCGGGGGGTTTCCGGAGCACTTCCCGACTAGGACAAAGCTTTCCCGAAGGAAAAAAAACACGTTCAAAACAATTGGACGCGCGAGGTCGACTTTCCGGGGCTCGACACGGCGAAAACACGACCGTACCGAGTGCGGACAAAAGAAGACTGGCCGGCTCGAGCCGGTTTCGGGCGGGAAGACGGCCGCGCATGCGCGGTGCGCGCGGGCGCGCGAGGGCTAGCAAAGGACTTTGCTAGTGAAGTTTCCGATTGGAGGGGCTGCCGTGGACGTCACCCATCAGTGAGAACAAGCAGCCTGCTTGTCCTCGGAGAATCAGCTATTTACATGTGAAAATGGCACCTAACCCTTCTAAACTGACCTACTTTATATACTACTGTTTATGTTCTTAAAGCAATAAAACAGATTTAGATCTAATAAGAACACAAGTATTATCCTAGGCACCAGACAAAACTTTAAAAGGCATGGAGGAAAAAAAACCCAAACTTCTTTATATTTGTTTCTCCCCCCCCCCCCCCTTTTCTACCCAATAACATTTTGCTTGTTTTTTAAAAATATATATTTTTGCTCTCCTCTTCAGCTTTTCTTGCTCCTTTTCTCCCTCCCATATTCCATCCTAACTTCTCTTCTGCAGTCCAAGATTAGCCCCTCTTCCCAGCCCAACAGCAGTTGCTGAGTTTTAGGTGGAAAAAAGTTCTCACACTGACTTTATACATTTCATTTTTTTTTTTTTTTTTTTTAATTTGTACCCCGCGCTTTCCCACTCATGGCAGGCTCAATGCGGCTTAGGTACTTATTTGTACCTCTTTAAAATTTACTTTAATAAAAGCACAAAAAAAGTTTCCTGTCCCCGATGCCTTCAGAATTTCCATAAATGTTTCATGACTAGTATGAGACTTCTTACTTTGATAATATCCTGTGGGAAATGGGTCTTACAACTTCCTTTATAACCCTCTTTCCAGGACCGCCGAGAGGGAGAGCAGGGCAAAATTCCCCGGGCCTCTCTCTCTCCTGCTCCTAACAGGACCCGGCAGATCGTGTCCCGACAGGCACAGGTGAGAGAAAACTCTGGCGCCGGATCTGGAGGAACACAGCATCTGCCACATTGCCTTCCCCTGCGGCTGCTTTTCCCCTCAGGTCGCCGTGATCAGGGCCGGTCTTAGCAAGTGCGGGGCCCTATGCAGACCAATTTAGTGGGGCCCCATCCTAACCCCACCCCAGCCTGGCTCCGCCCCCACCCTAGCCCCACCACATTGATAAGATTATTCCATTTTTAGAAAATTTTATTTATGAAATTTCAAATAAAGACAAATGACGCTAAACTTGTACAAAAAAACTGATTGAAATAATAAGCAAAATGCTATCATGAAACCATAAACAGCACTAATTCCAAGGAGAGGACGAGCTACAACCTTATGCGTGGCGTGGAAAGCCAACTGTAATTACACCGGGCTCTAAAACACCAGTGCACAACCTAGTGAAAAAAAAAAAAAAAACAACAAAAATGGCTGCAAACTATACGCTAGCAGAATACTGCACCTTCCTTGATCACACCTGAAAAACACATGAAGGCAAAATACTGAACTGGAAAGTTACCTCAAGAAGTCAGAATCAGCATGCAGCAATACTACAAAAATTGAAACTTACATGAAAAATATCACAGATGCACATTTCCAAAAACTGACATATTCCAATTAATAAAACCTGAATAAAATAGTTTTTTCTACCTTTGTTGTCTGGTGACTTTGTTTTTCTGATCATGCTGGGTCAGTATCCGATTGTGCTGCTATCCTCTTAACTCCGTTTCCAGGGCTTCCTTTCCATTTATTTCTTTACTTTCTGCCTTTCTTCTTCATTTCTTGCCCTACATCCGTAAGTAAAAGCTGGGTCCTCCGCAGACTTGACTGTCCAGTGGATCCAGCTTCTGCCTATTTTCTATATCCATGTGCACTTTTTCTCCTCTCTTCCTTTTCCCTCACCTCATCTCCTTCCTCACTCTTCCCTCGCCTCCATCCATGTCCAGCATTTCTTCTCTCTCCTCCATCCACCCATGTCCAGCGACCCTCCTGTCCCCCCTGCCATCCATCTATGTCCAGCAACCACCTCGTCCCCTCTGCCCTCCCCTGCCATCCACCTATGTCCAGAAACCCCCCTCCCCTGCCATCCACCCATGTCCAGCGACCCTCCTGTCCTCCCTGCCATCCACCTATGTCCAGAAACCCTCCTCCCCTGCCATCCACCCATGTCCAGCGACCCTCCTGTCCCCTCTGCCCTCCCCTGCCATCCACCTATGTCCAGAAACCCCCTTCCCCTGCCATCCACCCGTGTCCAGCGACCCTCTTGTCCCCCCTGCCATCCACCTATGTGCAGAAACCTCCCCTGTCCCCTCTGCCCTCCCCTGCCATCTACCTATGTCCAGAAACCCCCTCCCCTGTCATCCACCCATGTCCAGCGACTCTCCTGTCCCCTCTGCCCTCCCCTGCCATCTACCTATGTCCAGAAACCCCCCTCCCCTGCCATCCACCCATGTCCAGCGACCCTCCTGTCCCCTCTGCCCTCCCCTGCCATCCACCTATGTCCAGAAACCCTCCTGTCCTCCCTGCCTGCCCCTGCCATCCTGTCCAGAAACCCCCCTCCCCTGCCATCCACCCATGTCCAGCGACCCTCCTGTCCCCCCTGCCATCCTCTTCTCCCCCCCAACCAAGGAAGGTTAATTTTCTTTTAAATTTATCCTCCATCGCCGGAATCCAGCACAGCAGCGTCAGTGAAAGCGCTCCTCCCCTCCCGAGTTTCCCCGACGTCTGTAGCAGAACAGAAGCTCTTCCTGATTCGTTCATTCTCATTGTCCCGCCCTCGGGGGCGGGGCAATGAGAATGAACGAATCAGGAAGAGCTTCTGTTCTGCTAGAGACGTCGGGGGGACTCGGGAGGGGAGGAGCGCTTTCAGTGACGCTGCTGTGCTGGATTCCGGCGACGGAGGGTAAATTTAAAAGAAAAATTATCCTTCCTTGGTTGGGGGGAGAAGAAGAGGGCGGGCAGGGTGGCGGTAAGCATGGCGCGGCGGCGCCGTGCCATGCTTACCTGGCTTGTTGTTTACATCGGTGCCCTGGGAAGAGGCTGACTGAGGCGTGCCGCGCGGGGCCCTATGCGGCCGCCTTGGCCTAAGACTGGCCCTGGCCGTGATAAAGCAGCAGCAGGGGAAGGCCACGCAGCAGAAAGAAGAAGGGCAGCACTGGAGAACTCTTCTGCTGGCAGGGCCTTGGGATCAGCGCCAGCCAAGATAGCCAGGACAGGCAGCCCAGCTCAGTCTCTTGGCAGCCCTGCCTCTTTCCCATCATCTTGACCATTGCTACCACCACCTGGCTACATGTACCAACAAGTCAAAAGAATGCCTCCTCTGGGTCACTTGCCGACTGGCTGTTGTCTTTCGTCTCTCTCTTCAGGACTGCAGTACTATCATTATAGTGCACCAAGACTTTACACAGCCCCAAAGAGTAGGGGAAACTGAATAGGGATTTCCCCTGCCACATGATTAGCCCTTTCCAATCTGAAAAGTCCTATTACTTTTCACATTCCAAAAAATACTACTAATCATTTCTATAGCGCTACTAGATGTACAAAGCTCTATACACTTGAACATGAAGAGACAGTCCTTGCTCGACAGAGCTTACAATCTACTTAGGACAGACAAACAGGACAAATAAGAGATAAAGGAATTACTAAGGAGGGGATGATAAAATAAGGGCACTGAACGAGTAAGGGTTAGGAGTTAAAAGCAGCATCAAAAAGGGAAAGGGAAGGAAAATGGGACTTGATATACCGCTTTTCTGAGGTTTTTGCAACTACATTCAAAGTGGTTTATATATATTCAGGTACTTATTTTGTACCAGGGGCAATGGAGGGTTAAGTGACTTGCCCAGAGTCACAAGGAGCTGCAGTGGGAATTGAACTCAATTTCCCAGGATCAAAGTCCACTGCACTAACCACTAGGCTACTCCTCCCAGGGCTTTTAGACTAGATCTGAAGACGGCCAGGGATGGAGATTGACGTACTGGCTCAGGAAGTCTATTCCAGGCATATGGTGCAGCAAGATAAAAGGAACGGAGTCTGGGGTTAGCGGTGGAGGAGAAGAGTGCAGATAAGAGAGATTTACCCAGTGAACGGAGTTCACGGGGAGGAGTGTAGGGAGAGATGAGAGTGGAGAGGTACTGAGGAGCTGCAGATTGAATGCACTTGTAAGTTAATAAGAGGAGTTTGAACTGTATTCAGAACTGGATAGGGAGCCAGTGAAGTGACTTGAGAAGAGGGCTAATATGAGCATAGCGACATTGTCGGAATATAAGTCATGCAGCAGAATTTTGAACAGATTGAAGAGGAGAGAGATGGCTAAGTGGGAGACCTGTGAGAAGCAAATTGCAATAGTCTAAGCGAGAGGTGATAAGAGTGTGGATAACGGCTCTGGTAGTATGCTCAGAAAGAAAAGGGTGAATTTTGGTGATATTATAGAGAAAGAAACAACAGGTTTTAGCAGTCTGCTGAATATGTGCAGAGAAGGAGAGAGAGGAGTCGAAGATGACCCCAAGGTTACGAGCTGATGAGACAGGGAGGATGAGTGTGTTATCCACAGAAATAGAGAACGGAGGAAGAGGAGAGGTTGGTTTAGGGGGAAAGATAAGAAGTTCAGTCTTGGTCATGTTTAGTTTCAGATGGCGCTGAGACATCCAAGCAGCAATGTCAGACAGGCAGGCAGGCTGATACTTTGGGTTGGATTCCTGCAGCGATTACTGATATGGAGAGGTAGATCTGGGAGTCATCAGCGTAAAGATGATACTGAAAACCATGGGATGAGATCAGAGTACCAAGGGAAGAAGTATAGATGGAGAAAAGAAGAGGTCCCAGGACAGATCCCTGTGATACACTAACTGAAAGTGGGATAGAAGGATCCACTGGAGTATACACTAAAAGTACGATGGGAGAGATAAGAAGAAAACCAGGAAAGAACAGAACCCTGAAATCCAAGTGAGGACAGCTTATCCAGGAGTAGGCTGTGATCAACAGTGTCAAAAGCAGCAGATAGATCAAGAAGGATGAGGATAGAATAGAGACCTTTGGATCTGGCCAGGACCAGGTCGTTGGAGACTTTAGCAAGCGCTGTTTCAGTTGAATGAAGGGGGTGAAAGCCAGATTGAAGTGGATCAAGAATAGCTTGAGATGAAAGAAAGTCAAGGCAATGTCGGTGAACAAGCATGTTCAAGTATCTTGGACAGCAAAAGGAGGAGGGAGATGGGGTGATAGTTGGAAGGACAGGTAGGGTCCAATGAAGGTTTTTTAAGGAGTGGTGTGACTACGGCATGTTTGAAGGCATCAGGAACAGTCTCAGTGGACAGTAAAAGATTGAGGATATGACAGATAAAAGGGATGACAGTAGGAGAGAGAGAGTGTTAAGTAAATGGGTGGGAATAGGATCATACCTGTTTATGAAGATGGCATATCCACTCTGCAAACTGGCGTGCATTGGGGATAGTGGCAGAAAGGAACACATAATGAACATTGTCCGGCAGTAAGATGATGGTTTCCTCCCATACCACACCACGTTCTGAAAAACAAGAACATGTTCCCTCAAATTAGTGCAGAAAAACAAGATGCTCATTTCTTTCTTTCCAGCTGAAAAGCTCCACAGATTGCTGACAACATATAAGCCACAATTGTTTAATTAGTGAAATCTGCATATCATAAGTACATAAGTAGTGCCATACTGGGAAAGACCAAAGGTCCATCTAGCCCAGCATCCTGTCACCGACAGTGGCCAATCCAGGTCAAGGGCAACTGGCACGCTCCCCAAACGTAAAAACATTCCAGACAAGTTATACCTAAAAATGCGGAATTTTTCCAAGTCCATTTAATAGCGGTCTATGGACTTGTCCTTTAGGAATCTATCTAACCCCTTTTTAAACTCCGTCAAGCTAACCGCCCGTACCACGTTCTCCGGCAATGAATTCCAGAGTCTAATTACACGTTGGGTGAAGAAACATTTTCTCCGATTCGTTTTAAATTTACCACACTGTAGCTTCAACTCATGCCCTCTAGTCCTAGTATTTTTGGATAGCGTGAACAGTCGCTTCACATCCACCCGATCCATTCCACTCATTATTTTATACACTTCTATCATATCTCCCCTCAGCCGTCTCTTCTCCAAGCTGAAAAGCCCTAGCCTTCTCAGCCTCTCTTCATAGGAAAGTCGTCCCATCCCCACTATCATTTTCGTCGCCCTTCGCTGTACCTTTTCCAATTCTACTATATCTTTTTTGAGATACGGAGACCAGTACTGAACACAATACTCCAGGTGCGGTCGCACCATGGAGCGATACAACGGCATTATAACATCCGCACACCTGGACTCCATACCCTTCCTAATAACACCCAACATTCTATTCGCTTTCCTAGCCGCAGCAGCACACTGAGCAGAAGGTTTCAGCGTATCATCGTGATTCCCTGAAGGCAGCATTCATTGCTAGACAACAAGAACACTAAAAATGAGATTCAGGGTGCAGGCATACCAAGTTCTGAAGGAAGGCTTGGTCTCTAGCCCATTATAAAAAGAAGGGCAAAAGAAAAGAAAAAAAAACCTGGGGAAACCTCCAGGAAGCTGCAAATAAAGGCGTATGGAAGCAGAAACTGATGGAAGAAAGGCCAAACAGTCTATCTGGCCTGCCAATCCACTCCAACTGCTTAGTCCTACAGTTCTTCAGGCACAGGCAGCTCCTTGCGACTCTGGGCAAGTCACTTAACCCTCCATTGCCCCAGGTACAAATAAGTACCTGTATACAATATGTAAGCCGCATTGAGCCTGCCATGAGTGGGAAAGCGCGGGGTACAAATGTAACAAAAATAAAAAAATAAAATAATTCTTTGCCCCTACCACCTCCCCTGGGGGGCTGTTCAATGTATCATCACACCACCAGCCCAAAAAGGGCCAAATCCCATGGCACTGGAAGCCCACAAAGTGTAGATGTAATCACAAACTCCTGAGCAGCCCAGAACCATACATCCTAAATTACAATATTACCTCTCAATTCAAAATCCACAATTTGAATAAGAAACAAGTTTGGTGAGACATTATACAAGCATTTTTTTTTTTTAATTCCTGGACACCAGTTATTGCAGCAAGCAATGTCTACTGTAAAAAGGAAAAAAAACAAAAAACTTTTTTGTAATGGAAACTCATGGTTTCCAGAGGGAAAGATTTAGGTAGAAGCAGGACACTAGTGTGAAGTTCTGGATACACCCCAAAAAACAAAACACTCTCTTCTCTACCTGCTACACTCCGATTGCTGAGAGGAATCCCCCTGCTTCTCTACGGAGCTTCCACCTTTTCCTACAAGAGTGTAATGTATAGCTAGTGTGCAATGTCAAGACTGCATGCTAGTGCCAGGAAATAATCTGTTTCCCCCTTCTTTTGAATCCTTTTATGCTCATCAGCAAGAACTAATCTCTGTATGCATTTTTTCAAAATGTCCTTGGGTGGAGAAGACTCTTTCGACTAGTAGTTTAGCCTGTGCACGTCATACCACCTGAACACCCTAGTTCGCCATCTCACTGTCCCGTATGACTTAATTGGTGAAATACATAACAAGGTCTCTTGCAGAGACTAATGATGCCTACTGAGCACGTATTTCAAAAGCTTTTCTCTCAAATAGCCTCCTTCACTGGGAACCCGTGGTGTAAGTGGGCCAAATGATTCCCAGTTTTTCATATGCATTTCATGATTCTTTTCACTCATTTGTATTAAATGCACGCATCTTGTGCACACTGAAAGTTTGGGTGCAAGTTAATTGTACGTGCATTTGTAGGTATATGGGTGCACAAAAATTTAGCCATCCAAATCAATCAAGTGCAGCTAACAAATGCATGTACCCAGTGTTCTTTGCTTTGAGCTTACTTTGTCACCTGAGCTATGGGATGCACTTCTACAAAAATTAGAAAAGATTGGCACTGTGCTTGTCTTTAGAAAACAGTTGTAGACAATACCAATTCCTTAATTGTACAAATGTTGGCTTGTGGCTCACAGAGGAAGTTGAAAGCATTTTGGGTGTGGAGTGAAATGGGTTTTTTTTTCCTTGCAATTAAGCAAATATTTACATTTATGCCTAGAAATCTTATGACTGCATAAATATTAAATGGTTGTAAACAACTTTGAATGCTTATGGCCAAAGTTGGTGATGTATGTTGTGTTGTTGCCCACCTTGGATAAAGGCAGAATAGAAATAAATGAATGAACTTAAGTGACCAGCTCTGGGAAAAGGTGACAGGTCTCCAGAAACAAAATATGAGGTTTTAATAAATTCTGTTAAAACAAATGTGTAATTTTAAAAAACCCAGTCCAAACACCATTCATTTATGTGAAGAAAAAAAAAAAGTTACAGAAGTTCAAACGTAACTTTTTCAGACTGCTTATGGACCATGACATGAAAAATTGGCCATTCAAAACATTTTGGATTTGCTATGTTAGTCACCTTTTCCCAGAGACAGTAATAATTGAGTGAATGAGCTAATTTTTTTTTGACTATGCACATCCTTAAGAATACCTGTATCTCTCATGTAATGGATTTCATCAAATACAACCCAGGCAACTTCACGCATGACCTCTGAGCCTCTGTATAACATGCTTCTCAAAATCTGAAAAAACACAGAAAAGATGTAAGAGTAAGATCAAGAGATCAAAGAATAAAAAGCAATATTCTAAGCAATTTAGTGAGTATTAGAGCTTTAAAAATTTGAGATTCCAAACACATGACCCAAACAAAATGTCTATGGAATACATAAAAATAGCCTGTAGTGCTATAATCACTGAGTGACCGGCTTGTCTGACAAAGGACACAAAGGGATGCTAGATAGGGGGAGTAGGGTGATAGGGAAAGATGTTGGATGGAGATGGGGGACAGATGTCGGATGGGAGGTGGAGAGAGGATATGCTGGATAGAGGGAGGGAGAAAGAGAAAGGGAGTGGAGATACCGGTCAGAGGAGTGAGAATAGAGAGGTGGTGCTGGGAGAGAGGAGAGAGAGAAGAGGAAAAACGAGTTGGGGGGATAAAAATAGGATGAGGAATGGAAGGGCTGGAATGAGAGAAATGGAAAGATGTAAGTGAATGCAGAAAAAAATGAAAATTGAAGACCTTATAGTAAGAATGAATGAATTCTAAGCAGATAGAGAGACAGAAAAATAAATGAAGAAAAGCTGAAAGGAAGCGATCAAAGTCAGAGATGGATGTAGGAAAAGAAGTGAAAAAGATAGGGAGAGATAAATTGCTCTTTGAGAAGGGACTGTCTTTTTTGTGTATGGTGTACAGCGCTGCGTATGCCTTCTAGCGCTATAGAAATGATAAGTAGTAGTAATAGTATCATCTCCCTATTCCTCCCA
Organism: Microcaecilia unicolor; assembly: GCF_901765095.1. Taxonomy (NCBI): domain Eukaryota; kingdom Metazoa; phylum Chordata; class Amphibia; order Gymnophiona; family Siphonopidae; genus Microcaecilia; species Microcaecilia unicolor. The sequence goes on along the minus strand of NC_044032.1, from coordinate 94,133,107 downwards.
TGTCCAGCATTGCCCATCCCCATCTCATGTTCAGTACCCCCATTTTCATCTTACATCCCCATGTCCAGCATCTCCCTGTCTTCCTACTCACCCCATGTCCAACATTTTCCTTCACCCTACAAGTTCCCATATCCAGCATCCTTCTATATATTTTTTCCTTTCTACCTGAGGAGCCTCTCCTCTTTCCCCTTTCTCTAAGCCAGCACCTTTCCTCATCCTAATCCAGCCTCTTCTGCCACCCTACTCCCCCATGTGCATTAAGTGTAGATACATACCTGTAGCAGGTATTCTCCAAGGACAGCACACTGATTGTTCTCATGATTGGGTCGTCGTCCGCGACGGCCCATGAGACCGGCAAAATTGTTTGACAGCAAAAACTCTCCAGAACGCTCCGCCGCGCGGGCTGAACACAGCGCGCATGCGTGAACGGCTTCCTGCCCGCGACGCAAGCGTGCCCTCTCAGTTCAATAAAAAGCAAAAACAGAGAATAGAACAACTTCAAAGTGGAGGAGGGAGGGTTTGTGAGAACAATCAGCCTGCTGTCCTCGGAGAATACCTGCTACAGGTATGTATCTACACTTTCTCCGAGGACAAGCAGGCTGCTTGTTCTCATGATTGGGATATCCCTGGCACCCAGGCTCACTCAAAACAATGAACATTGGTCAATTGGGCCTCGCAACGGTGAGGACATAACATAGATTGACCTGAAACCAAAATCAACTAACAGAGTGCAGCTTGGAAAAGAGCAAAAATGGGCCTAGGGGGGGTGGAGTTGGATTCTAAACCCCGAACAGATCCTGCAGCACTGACTGCCCGAACCGACTGTCGCGTCGGGTATCCTGCTGAAGGCAGTAGTGGGATGTGAATGTGTGGACTGATGACCACGTTGCAGCCTTGCAAATCTCTTCAATTGAAGCTGACTTTAACTGAGCCACTGAGGCAGCCATGGCTCTGACACTGTGAGCTGTGACATGGCCCTCTAGAGTCAACCCAGCTTGGGCGTAAGTGAAGGAAATGGAATCTGCTAGCCAATTGGAGATTGTGCGTTTCCCCGATGGCGACTCCCCTCCTGTTGGGATCGAAAGAAACAAACAATTGGGTGGACTGTCTGTATGGCTTTGTCCGCTCCACGTAAAAGGCCAATGCTCTCTTACAGTCCAAGGTGTGCAACTTGTCTTCACCAGGCTGGTATGTGGTCGGGGAAAAAATGTTGGCAAGACAATTGACTGGTTCAGCTGGAACTCCAACACCACCTTCGGCAAGAACTTAGGGTGAGTGTGGAGGACTACTCTGTTATGATGAAACTTTATATAAGGTGCATGCACTACGAGGGCTTGGAGTTCACTGACTCTACGAGCTGAAGTAATTGCCATCAAGAAAATGACCTTCTAGGTCAAGTACTTCAGATGGCAGGAATTCAGTGGCTCAAAAGGAGCTTTCATCAGCTGGGTGAGAACGACACTGAGATCCCATGACACTGGTGGAGGTTTGACAGGGGGCTTTGACAAAAGCAAACCTCTCATAAAGTGAACTACTAAAGGCTGTCCAGAGATAGGCTTACCCTCTACACGTTGATGATAAGCACTAATTGCACTAAGATGAACTCTTACGGAGTTGGTCTTGAGACCAGACTCTGATAAGTGTAGAAGGTATTCAAGCAGGGTCCGTGCAGGACAAGAAAACGGATCTAGGGCCTTGCTGTCACACCAGATGGCAAACCTCCTCCATTTGAAAGAATAACACTTTTTCGTGGAATCTTTCCTGGAAGCAAGCAAGACTTGGGAGACACCCTCTGAAAGACCCAAAGAGGCAATCTCTAAGCTCTCAACACCCAGGCCGTGAGAGCCAGAGACTGGAGGTTGGGATGTAGAAGCGACCCCTCGTTCTGGGTGATGAGGGGCGGAAAACACTCCAATCTCCACGGTTCTTCGGAGGACAACTCCAGAAGAAGAGAGAACCAGATCTGATGGGGCCAAAAGGGCGCAATCAGAATCATGGTTCCGCGTTCTTGCTTGAGTTTCCGCAAAATCTTCCCTACTAGAGATATACAGAAGGCCTGCCCCCCAATGAAGGAGAAAGGCATCTGACGCTAGTCTGTCGTGGGCCTGCCTGAAGTCTGGAACAGAATTGAGGGACTTTGTGATTGATCTGAGTGGCAAAAAGATCCACCGAAGGGGTTCCCTACGCTCGGAAGATCTTGCGGACTATGTCCATGTTCAATGACCACTCGTGAGGTTGCTTGATCCTGCTCAACCTGTCGGCCAGACTGTTGTTTACGCCTGCCAGATACATGGCTTGGAGAAACATGCCATGATGTTGCGCCCAAAGCCACACCCAGACGGCTTCCTGACACAGAGGGCGAGATCCAGTGCCCCCCTGCTTGTTGGTGTAATACATAGCAACCTGACTGTCTGTCTGAATTAGAATAATTTGGTTGGACAGCCGATCTCTGAAAGCCTTGAGAGCGTTCCAGATCACTCGTAATTCCAGGAGGTTGATCTGAAGACCCTTTTCCTGAAAGGACCAAACTCCTTGAGTGTGAAGCCCATCTACATGAGCTCCCCACTCCAAGAGGGATGCATCCGTCGTCAGCACTTTTTGTGGCTGAGGAACTTGGAATGGATGTCCCAAGGTCAGATTGGATCGAATAGTCCACCAGAGTAGGGAATTGCAAAAGTTGGTGGAAAGATGGATGACATCCTCTAGATCCTCTGTGGCCTGGCTCCACTGGGAAGCTAGGGTCCATTGAGCTGATCTCATATGCAGGCCTGCCATGGGGGTTACATGAACTGTGGAAGCCATGGGGCTCATTTTCAAAGCACTTAGACTTACAAAGTTCCATAGGTTACTATGGATCTTTGTAAGTCTAAGTGCTTTGAAAAAATACACCTCCATGTGTCCTAAGAGTCTCAACATCTGCCGAGCTGTAATCTGTTGAGACGTTCGAGCAAGGGACACTAGGGCCAGGAGATTGCCTGCCCTTGTCTGGGTAAGATAAGCTCGAGACGTCTGTGTGTCCAACAGAGCTCCGATGAATTCCAATTTCTGAACCGGGACAAGATGGGACTTGGGATAATTGATTACGAACCCCAGTAGCTCCAGCACTCGAATAGTCATCCGCATGGACTGTAGAGCGCCCGCCTCCAAGGTGCTCTTCACCAGCCAATTGTCGAGATAAGGGAACACATGCAGTCCCAGTCTGTGTAGCGACGCTGCGACTACAGCCAGGCACTTTGTAAACACCCTGGGCGCAGATGCCAGACCAAAGGGCAGTACACAGTACTGAAAGTGCTGTGTTCCCAGCCGAAATCGAAGATACCTCCTGTAAGCTGGAAGTATCAAGATGTGTGTGTAAGCATCCTTTAAATCCAGAGAGCACAGCCAATCGTTTTCCTGAATCATGGGAAGAAGGGTGCCCAGGGAAACCATCCTGAACTTTTCTCGGACAAGGAATTTGTTCAGGGCCCTTAGGTCTAGGATGGGATGCATTCCCCCTGTTTTCTTTTGCACAAGGAAGTACCTGGAATAGAATCCCAGCTCTTCTTCCTCTGGTGGGACCACACTGGCCTTTAGAAGGACGGAGAGTTCCTCTGCAAGTACCTGCTTGTGCTGGGAGCTGAAGGACTGAGCTCCCGGTGGACAATTTGGAGATATGGATTCCAGATTGACAGTGTATCCTAACCAAACTATTTGAAGAACCCACCTGTCGGAGGTTATAAGAGGCCACCTTTGGTGAAAAAATATTAACCTCCCTCCGACCGGCAAGTCGTCCGGCATTGACACTTTTTCTGAGGCTATGCTGCACTGGAGCCAGTCAAAAGCCTGTACCTTGCTTTTGCTGGGGAGCCGCAGGGGCCTTGGTCGCACGCCGTTGACAGGAACGAGCGCACTGGGACTGAGCCTGGACAGGCTGCCGAGAAGCAGGAGTGTACCTATGCCTATTGTAGGAATAGGGAGCACTTCTCTTCCCTCCAAAAAACCTCCTAGATGAGGAGGTGGTAGCAGAAGACGCCCGGCGGGAGAGAGAGAATCCATAGCATCATGGTGCTTTTTGATCTGATCGACCATGTCCTCTACTTTTTCTCCAAAAAGATTATTCCCCCCAGCAAGGAACATTCGCCATTCGTTGCTGGATCCAGGTCAGAGACACGCAGCCATGAGAGTCTGCGCATCACTATACCTTGAGCAGCTACTCGGGATGCCACATCAAAGTGTTGTAAATACCCCTGGCCAGGAATTTGCGACACGCCTTCTGCTGCCTGACCACCTGGTGAAAAGGTTCGGCGAGCTCCAGAGGAAGGGCTTCAACCAAACTGGACTGCCTCACCGAGTTCGCAAATGGATGCTCGTGTACAGCTGGTAAGTTTGGATCTTGGCGGCGAGCATAGTGGCCTGATAGGTTTTTCTCTCAAAAGAATCCAAGGTCCTAGACGCTCTGCCTGGGGGCACCGAGGCATAGTCTCTAGTACTCTTGGCTCTTCTGAGAGCAGAGTCCACCACCATGGAATTGTGAGGCAGTTGAGACTTCACCATTACAGGCTCTCCATGGACTCTGTATTGGGACTCAGATTTCTTGGGGACCACTGGATTAGGAACAGGGAACGACCAGTGTGTTATGCAAGGGAGCCGTTGCAACCTCTGTGGGTGGAGAAGGATAATCCAAGACCTCGAGCATCTCAGCCCTGGGTTCATCCACAACCTCCATAGCGAATGGAATGTCCTTAGACATTTCCCGAACAAAAGAGGAAAAAGAAAGACTCTCAGGTGGAGACAATTTTCTTTCAATTAGAGGAGTAGGATAGAGGAGACACCATATGACTCTTCCTCCGAAAAGTACCTGGGATCTTCCTCTTCTTCCCACGAGCACTCATCATCGGTGTCGGACGAAAGATATCTACGAGCAGCCCGAACCCGAGCCTGTTTCGACATCGAGGATTGACGTCCTCGGGGGGGATGTCGAGAAGTCAACTCCTGCCTGGACTGCAGCGAAGCTTCCTCCGCCGACGTCGAGGAGAATTGACCCGGGTGGCAGTTGACAGTAATTTAGGTTTCTTTTTTTTTGGACCCTTTTTTTTTCCACGAACGTCCCAAAAAAGTGCCCTAAATGACCACCGGAGGGAATCGGGGATGACCACCCCTGACTCCCCCCATTGGTCACTAACCCCCTCCCACAAAAAAAAACCAACACAACTTTAACAACCTTTTTTTTCCAGCCTGTATGCCACCGTCAAATGCCATACCCAGCTCCATCACAGCAGTATGCAGGTCCCTGGAGCAGTTGTTAGTGGATGCAGTGGATTTCGGGCAGGTGGACCAAGGCCCATTCCCCCCCCCCCCCCCCCCCCCCCACCTATTACACTTGTGGTGATAAACGGGAGCCCTCCAAACCGCCCCCAAAACCCACTGTACCCACATGTAGGTGCCCCCCTTCAGCCATAAGGGCTATGGTAATGGTGTAGAGTTGTGGGCAGTGGGTTTTGGGGGGGATTTGAGGGGCTCAGCACCCAAAGGAAGGGAGCTATGGACTTGGGAGGTATTTTACTTGTTTTTTAATTGTTACAAGTACCCCCTAGGGTGCCCCGTTGGTGTCCTGGCATGTGAGGGGGACCAGTGCACTATGAATCCTGGCCCCTCCCACAACCAAATGCCTTGGATTTGTTCGTTTTTGAGCTGGGCGCCTTCGGTTTCCATTATCGCTGAAAAACGAAACCGCCCAGCTCAAATCCGCACAAATCCGATGCATTTGCAGGGCACAAACCGTATTATCGAAAAAAAGATGGGCAGCCATTTTTTTTTCGAAAATATGGTCTGTCCCGCCCCTTCACGTACCCGTTCTCGGACATAGACGCCCATGGAGATGGGCGTTCGCGTTAGATTATGCCCCTCATAATGTGCTAAATATACACTTCCATCTGTGTTAGCTTTCTACATCAGCCCTCTAGTTTGCACCTGAGATAATGGAGGGTTAAGTGACTTGCTCAAGATCACACAAAGTGTTGGTGGGATTTGAAAGGCTTCTCTGGTTCTCAGCCTGCTACTCCACTTGTTAAGCTTGTGAACTGCTTTGGGCAGAATTATTTTCTGGAAATGTGAAAGAAAACAAACTAATTTAGGTGACAGGCTGTCACCTGCAGTAAAGTCTAAGGATCTGAGCACATTTCCAGTGAAAAGAAAAATGTAGCAAAAATTTTTTTCCGGTATATTAAAAGCAGGAAGCCGGCAAAAGAATCAGTTGGGCCGCTGGATGACCGAGGGGTAAAAGGGGCGATCAAGGAAGATAAAGACGTAGCGGAGAGATTGAATGAATTCTTTGCTTTGGTCTTCACCGAGGAAGATTTGGGTGGGATACCGGTGTCGGAAATGGTATTTCAAGCGGACAAGTCGGAGAAACTTACTGACTTCACAGTAAACCTGGAGGACGTAATGGGGCAGTTCAGCAAACTGAAGAGTAGCAAATCTCCTGGACCGGATGGTATTCATCCTAGAGTACTGATAGAACTGAAAAATGAGCTTGCGGAGTTACTGTTAGTGATATGCAATTTATCCTTAAAATCTAACGTGGTACCGGTAGATTGGAGGGTGGCCAATGTAACGCCGAGTTTTAAAAAAGGTTCCAGGGGAGATCCGGGAAATTATAGACCAGTGAGTCTGACGTCAGTGCCGGGGAAAATGGTAGAGGCCATTATCAAAAACAAAATTACAGAGCACATCCGAGGACATGGATTACTGAGACCGAGTCAGCATGGCTTTTGTGTGGGGAAATCTTGCCTGACCGATTTACTTCAATTCTTTGAAGGAGTAAACAAACATGTGGACAAAGGGGAGCCGGTTCATATTGTGTATCTGGATTTTCAAAAGGCGTTTGACAATGTACCTCATGAAAGGCTACAGAGGAAATTGGAGGGTCATGGGATAGGAGGAAATGTCCTATTGTGGATTAAAAACTGGTTGAAGGATAGGAAACAGAGAGTGGGGTTAAATGGGCAGTATTCACAATGGAGAAGGGTTAGTGGGGTTCCTCAGGGGTCTGTGCTAGGACCACTGCTTTTTAATATATTTATAAATGATTTAGAGATGGGAGTAACTGGCGAGGTAATTAAATTTGCTGATGACACAAAGTTATTCAGTCGTTAACTCGCGACAGGATTGTGAAAAATTACAGAAGGACCTTACGAGACTGGGCGGCTAAATGGCAGATGATGTTTAATGTGAGCAAGTGCAAGGTGATGCATGTGGGGAAAAAAGAACCCGAATTATAGCTACGTCATGCAAGGTTCCACGTTAGGAGTTACGAACCAAGAAAGGGATCTGGGTGTCGTCGTCGATAATACACTGAAACCTTCTGCTCAGTGTGCTGCTGCGGCTAGGAAAGCGAATAGAATGTTGGGTATTATTAGGAAAGGTATGGAAAACATGTGCGAGAAGGAGAAATTAGATCTTACCTGCTAATTTGCTTTCCTTTAGTCCCTCCGGACCGGACCAGGATTGGACTGATGGGTTGTGCTCGCCTACCAGCAGGTGGAGACTGAGAAAAAACTCTGAAGCTAGAGAGCCAATAGGAGCCCTGGCCATGTGACCTTAGCCTCAGTATTTGAATAACAAAGCAGGAAAGAAAGATAGACAGAAGATCTTCTGCGCCGTATGGAAACCTAGCAGCCACAAATTCCTCGGCAAAACCGAGTACTAGAGCTCACCAGCAACTCTCACCAGAGAAGTGGTATGGCTCATTGTATTAGAGCTCGCCAACAACTCCCACCAGAGAAGTGGCCTGGCCCATTCATATTAGAGCTCGCCAGCAACTCTCACCAGAGAAGTGGTATGGCTCATTTGTATTAGAGCTCACCAGCAACTCTCACCAGAGAAGTGGTATGACTCACGTAAGGTTTTACATATATATTCCAACAACTGAGCTCACCAGCAACTCTCCCCCGAAAAGTGGTATCGCATATTCAAGGTTTTATATATATTGCAGCAACTGAGCTCAGTAGCAACCCACACCAGAGAAGTGGCATGGCATATGTAAGGTTTTATATATATATATGTCAGCACTGAGTTCACCAGCAACCATCAGAGAAGTGGAATGAATCACATAAAGTTTATATCTATAGCAGCATGTAAGCATCCTTTTTTTTTTTTTTTTTAATCGTTCCACGAATTGTAAAGGAATGAATACACTGCCTACTTAATAAAAGAATCTAAAGAGTTGTGAGAACATGGGCGGGGCCTGGTCCGGTCCGGAGGGACTAAAGGAAAGCAAATTAGCAGGTAAGATCTAATTTCTCCTTCCTTAGCGTCCCTCCGGACCGGACCAGGATTGGACTGATGGGAAGTACCAAAGCAGTAACTTGAAGGGAGGGACCCTATGAAAACTGCATAGAAATATTCATGTTGCATAGATCGCCGCCTGGCGACAACTAACATGTAGTGTGTTTCAATGAACAAAAGAATGAAGCTACGACCAGGTTGCCACCTTACCAATGTGCACCTAGAGCACCAAAAATAGCTATAGTAAGAATAGAGACCGCCTCAGAAGATGTGGAATATGTTGTAACACTCTGTGGAACTGTCCTCTCAGTGAGAAGACAAATAGAAGTTCCCATTTCCTTAATCCGTCGAGATATAAACCCTTATGCCTACTGACTAGAAGGACAAAAAGTGAAAACACAAACTACTGCAGGCCGAAAAAAATACAGTTGGTTAACTGTAGAAGTATTCCACACATAGCCCCACTTGCTGCAAAGGCTACTAGGAAACACTGCTTGAAGTGGAAAACCTTATAGAAAAAGCTATGACTACTAGGAAACAGTGGTTTAAGAGGAAAACCTGAAAGAAAGCAGTTTCAAATAAAAAAATCAGTGCTTTAAAAGGAAAACCTTAAAGGACACCAGAAGAAAACAGCCCAAAAAGAGGACCTATGAGAGCTGAAAGATTAAAACTGTGATTTGAAGAGGATTTCGGCCTGTCAGGCGAAGGAGACGAAGATCCTTAAAGAAACAAGAACTTCCATAAAGACAATCTGTTGGAGAAAAGAAAGGAGAGTAATCCTTTATGACAACCAACCAAAAATGAATGACCCCTGAAGTGAAGAACCTCACGGACTGTCATCTCTGTAAGTCACAGTGGGCCTGTAAATAGGTGGGAAAAGTGGGATAGAAATGCAATAAATAAAGAAATAAATAGAGAAATAAATAAAAAGTATATTCCTAATTCCTCCTTGGCGGTGGACGTACCCCATTGTCCTGGCCAAGACCGACAGAACTAACACTGCCTTGGTTAGAAGTAAGGGAACTAAATCCACGCAAAGGAAAACGAAGTGCTGTGGTCCCCTAGAACAAATATAGAAGCAAGCTTCTCTATGACAGATAGAAGGCTGTTGTGATAACGACTTGATACTTAAATGCGCGATTGACGGCCCTGAAATTTAAAATAGGACATACCGTAATAACTCGATTGACAGACCTGAGCTTCCAAATAGGACGAAGGAAAAATTGCTTCCTGGGAAGTAGAAAATAAAATTGTCCTCCTTAGAATTGAGAGAGGAAAAGGCCGAAGGCCTAAAGTCATCACGAAAAGATATAAACTGGAATGCTTGCAGAGGAGACGAAAGCCTCTGTGCCAACCTGACTAAACAAAGAGATAAAATGAAAAAATACCCTATGAGAGATCAAAGAGCTCAAATGAGAAGTTTGGCCCCATTGAGCATCTAATCTAGAGACTGCCGGAAATGCACCACCCAGTGCAGGACTTTACAACTCTGCTGACAAAAACTGTGTCTAATGAGTTAGAAGTGTATATAAGAATGAACCACTTATTTTATGAGCTGCCCTGCTACTACGAACCTACTAGTAGAGCACGAAACTGGTAAAGTGGAGCCAGAATCGTAAAGCTGAAGACTGAGCGGTGAATGTGCCACATAGGAATATGAAAATAAGACTCTGACATATCCAATACCATGAAATACTGTCCTGGAGTCCCCATACGAAAACTTGTGTGCCTGAGAGCGCGATGAACAGCCTTTTTAGATCTAAAATAGAACGGAAGGGAGAGTGCTGCTGACAATGAGCGGTGAATGCTGAAGCCAAAGGCTTTGGGGAAAAGAGGAAGGGAGACCAAGGACACTACCTAAATAGGACACTACATAAATAGGACTACATACCAGCTATGGTAACCCAGCTCTGGATAATAATTGTTTTCTTGGGTTTTTTTTTTTTTTAGTATAGGATCAACCATATATTCAGCATGGACTCTGACACAGCGCTCTCTAATTGGTTTCTGGATTCCTCCTCCCTTACTGAGATGTACAGAGATGAACAGACCCACACTCCTTAGATATAAATTTGGTATTCGTAACCTAGAAGACCCCATCTGAAAACAGGATGGGGGCTCTTGGTCTTTTCCCAGTACGGCAATACTTATGTACTTGCGGCAAAAAATGCACAGAAAACGAGTGAGTCTCCTTCCAAGAGAAAACAATTCTGGAATGAGGGAGCAGAAATGAAAATGAAAAGGAACAGACTTGGCAAATACCTTTAACGGAAAAGGTAGTGAATATGCCACAGGAGACAAGACTGTATCTGATTTCAAGAAAGCTTGACAACAAGAATCTAAAATCTCAGCTGCATAGAAAGAACTACTGAAGCGTAAAAATGCGCTCTTAAGTAATGAAAACCCACAAAAGAGCCAAACCATAAGACCAAAAAAGTGTGGTATGGATGAAAGATGGAAACCTTCTCTATTTTTTTCTGTTAAATTTTCATACATAGATATTAATCACGATTTTCTTGCTTTAAGATTTACATGTAGACATACCGGACAAAACCAGATTTTTTTTTTTTTTTACCAGCTGCCAAAGCTGAATAAATAGAGGAAACAAAAAACCCAAGAAGAGGGTGTGAGGACCTCCCACTATCTTCAAGTGGGAGAATATGGAAATTTACCGAATATATCTTGCAAATATATCTTGTAATTAGTAGACTTCAAGACAGTTGGAAAGTAGCGAAGATATGATTAAAGCATGCCTTCTAAGACAGCTGAGACAATTGGGTGCTTGGTAGACAGGACTGAGCTTCAGATAATATGAGAGAGCCTACATAACCACAAGGCACCTGAAACATGCAGCCTATGCACCTGGCATCTGCCATGCCCCAGAGAACGTTTCTTAAGTTCTTAAAACACTGTATAATACCATAATCATGGAGGAAAATTCTTAAAAGTAATTAAGATATGTCCTGAAATGAAAAAATACCAAACAAATTGACTATCAGACAATGTAGTTCTATCCACATGACATCTGAACCATATAGCCTATGCCATAGAGAACGCTTGTCAAGTTCTTAAAGTACTGTATAATATCCTAGCCATTAAGGGAAAATTCTTGAAAGGAATTAAAATCTTATGGCCAGATTTGTAAAGTACCAAACAATTGACTGTTAGACAACGTAGTCCTATCCACATGGCCTCTGAACCATGTATCCTATGCCATAGGGAACGTTTCATACTTTCTGAAAACACTATATAAAACTATAGCCATAGAGGGAATTCTTGAAAGGAATTAGGATATTATAGACAGACTTGTAAAGTACCAACAATTGACTTTTAGACAATGCTGATCTTTTCCCAAGGAATGAGAATGATACAAAAGAAAAAATGACACACTCTGGACCCCCATAAAACTGTGCTAGAAAAGATCAGAAATAACAGAAAAGATATATAACGAAGACCTTTCATCCATACATTGTCTGATAAAATATCCTGTGGACTATAGAGTCCTGACTTCATCACCCATGTGCAGCGGATAAGGTAAATGATTATTTTGGAGCTGAGCTACATTTTAATTCTCCGCATTGCCTATAACAGAGAAGTTCCCGACAACGCTGCACTATAAATCGCAGCCGTGCCAACAACAGAGAAATCCCCAATTGAGCTGCGCTTTAATTCGCAACATTGGTTGCAGCAAAAAATTCCCGACGGAGAAGACAGAGGGAAAACCAAAATGGGCGCCATTTGCACCGCTGCATTTTTTTTTTTTTTTTCAAGATCGGGGAAAAATACATGTAAAAAAACAATCGTGAGAGGAAACTCCTGCAAACTGCCCAACTCCCGGAGAATCACTCTCTCTGTATCATAAGAAGCAGAGAGTCGCTGCCGCGGCAAGGCATATTTCAGCTGCAGGCGAAAATGGCGGCCAAGCGCGCCAAAATGAAAGGAACAATATTTGGATAAAAGTCGCTGCCGCGGAGAACACACGGACCGGGCAAACGAAGACAAAACTGGAAAACTCCGATGCCGAAAAAAAAAGTTCCCCTCCGATGCCGCAGAAAACATGGTTGAGCCTGGGCCCCGACGCTAACCGACAATACAGCTCCTGAGCTGTTCTGACCCGTCCAAGAGCGAGCGAGCGCTCAAGTAGTTTGCGCCTCGTTTTTTGTTTTTTTTTTAAACAGCTGAGCCAGCAACAAAAATAATTAAATGACAAAAAATCTCCGATTAAAGCCCCAGACACTGTCTTTTCTTTTGTAGGCAATTCATTTTCTTAGACTCCTCAAACATAATAAAGCAGAAGAGCTGCCTGCTCGTTATAATTCTGGGGAAACAAAGCCTTTTTTGAATTCGTTTAAAGTAGAATTGGCCGCCTATTAAAGGTGGCTGCCTCTCCCAAAGACGGAACACCTTTCCAGAGAAAGGGTCGGCCCTTCCCAACTAAACAAGGGAGATGGGGAGGAAGGGGGGTGGACTCGGGACACCAGAGTTTAACACCCCAGAGGCTGTCAAAGAAAGAAAAGGAAAGGAAAATCTATCAAGCCTCTAAATGAGATTTCCGGCACAGAAGAAACAGTATAAATATATGTAATATCTTAAAGAAAAAGAGAGAGACTAAAGGGCTCGCTTCCTACCTGCTGGGAGATTGAGAAAATACTGAGGCTAAGGTCACATGGCCAGGGCTCCTATTGGCTCTCTAGCTTCAGAGTTTTTTCTCAGTCTCCACCTGCTGGTAGGCGAGCACAACCCATCAGTCCAATCCTGGTCCGGTCCGGAGGGACGCTAAGGAATGTTATAATGCCGTTGTATCGCTCCATGGTGTGACCGCACCTTGAGTACTGTGTTCAATTCTGGTCGCTGCATCTCAAGAAAGATATAGTAGAATTGGAAAAGGTGCAGCGAAGGGCGACTAAAATGATAGCAGGGATGGGACAACTTCCCTATGAAGAAAGACTAAGGAGGCTAGGGCTATTCAGTTTGGAGAAGAGACGGCTGAGTGGAGACATAATAGAGGTATATAAAATAATAGTGGAGTGGAAAAGGTGGATGTGAAGCATCTGTTCACGCTTTCCAAAAATACTAGGACTAGGGGGCATGCGATGAAACTACAGTGTAGTAAATTTAAAACAAATCGGAGAAAATGTTTCTTCAGCCAACGCATAATTAATCTCTGGAATTCGTTGCCGGAGAACGTGGTGAAGGTGGTTAGCTTAGCAGAGTTTAAAAAGGGGTTAGACGGTTTCCTAAAGGACAAGTCCATAAACCACTACTAAATGGACTTGGGAAAAATCCACAATTGCAGGAATAACATGTATAGAATGTCTGTACGTTTGGGAAGCACGCCAGTGCCCTTGGCCTGGATTGGCCGCTGTCATGGATAGGATGCTGGGCTCGATGAACCCTTGGTCTTTTCCCAGTGTGGCATTACTTATGTACTTATGTACCCCATCTCATCTTTTTTAACTGGCAAAGGAATCATAAAAAAACAAACACATGAAAGAGAACCAAACAAAATCAATATTATTCATATGGTACTTTGTTGGGCAGACTGGATGGACCATTCAGGTTTTTATCTGCCGTCATTTACTATGTTAAAATGGAGGTATTCTTCTTTTTTTGTTTTAATCCACAAAATGAGAACTACATTGGAATGGTAATATTTGCCCACTTTCAAGCTACATTACAACTAAAATTCTTTTTACAACAGAGGTCAGCTGCTTAAGTACTGTGTTAAACAGTACATATGTATGACTATCTCTGGGAAAAGTTGACTAAAGTCTCAGATCCAAAATGCTGAGAATGGCTGATTTTTCAAGTCATGAATCCATAAGTAGTCTGCAAAAGTAACATGTTAGAACTGTACCCTAAAAAAAAATTTGCATAAAAGGATGGAGTTTGGACTGCTGAATTACAAATTGTTTGCTCTGACAGAATGCATTAAAACCTCTTTTTTTTTTTTTTTGTTTCTGATGACTTTAATCACTTTTTACAGAGATGGTAATATGTGCTTCTGTATAGTGTACCTCAGTGGTCATGACCAGACAGGAGGCAGTGGGGTTAATGGTGACATCCCCAGTCATTAGCCCCACATCCTGGAACTCTTCATACATCTCCCGGTACTTCTGATTGCTCAAAGCTTTGATAGGACTGGTAAATATCACCCGCTGCTTCTCCCTTAATCCCAGTGCGACGGCATATCTAGAAAAGAAAGCCAAAATTACAGATTAGCATGTATACACAGTCCCAAAAGTAAACCACTAACGCACATGCTCTTCTTTGCTCTCTACTTTATCCCTTAATTTACAAATAATTAAGCTCAATTCTGACAAACATCCAAATGGGAGCAACATGAGAATCAAGGCCTCTGGTTTTTAAAATTCCATATCTTCTTCAAAAATTAGACAGCTACAGAAGCACAATTAGTTAGGTGCTACAGAAACAATTTTACAGGTTCTGCTGCTTTCTCCTCCGCTTCCTAATACCTCACGCTGCCACTTTCTCTCCTAAGGGCTTCTGCCACCACATTGCTTGCCCTATTCTGCACCTCTTACTCATACTGCTTCTCTTCCCTCTTCTTCCTTCCTGCAGCTAATTACTTCTTTTCCCATTCCTTCTTCAGAGGTCAAAATGTGTGTTTCATAGGCTGCACAGTGCCATTAATACTTGTGTTCTCTGAACTTACTGAAAGAACAGAATTTCTAATGAAACCACACAAGCTGGAAAGGAAGCAGCAAGTGTGGACAGAGGCTAGTGAGTCAAGAGGTCAAGGCGCTGTACGTAGGATGCAATACGAGGGAAGGAGAACAACTGAGCATTCAGTTCCTCATCAAATACACCGGCATGAGTAAAGGATTTGTATGTATTGCATAGCCTCAATGCAGGATCGTCAAATGGCATGGGGCAGGGAAACTAAGCAACGGTTAGTATGACAGGAAATGCAACACAGGTACAGAAGTCTGTATATCCAGGCCTATGAAATTTACATTGAGGGACTTCACTGGATATGTATGTGCTACACGAAAGCGAGTTACTCACTTGTAGCAGGTGTAGCAGGCCACCGATTCTCAAATCTGGGTGACGTCATGCAACAGAGCCCAGTGCAGACGCTGACAAGCGAGGTATTTGTAGAAAATTTTAGCAGCATTCCACCACGCATGCGCTAGTGCCTTCCTGCCTGACGCGTTAGCGCAGGTTCCCGAGTCATATAAAACAGCTAAAAAAATACAACTTTAAGGGGAGTTGGGAGGGTATGTGAAAATACTTGGCCTACCGTCCTTGGAGACCACCTGCTAAAGGGCAACTTTCCTTTCTGCAAGGACATGCAGGCCGTATTCTCACATCTGGGAATCCATAGCTACAAGGCTCACCGAAAACAATGCTAGGGTAATAGGGACCTGAAGCTTTGAGGCCTGAAAAGTCAATTAACCTAAAAATATTTACATACTAGTTGTGAAGATGTAGCTTGGAAATGAAGAAAACTAGGCCTAGGAGGGTGGAGTTGGATTCTAGACACCAAACCAATTATTCAGGACTGCCAGACCGAACCAGCTGTAATGTCAGGTACTTCGCTCAAAGCAGTAATGAGATGTGACTCTGTGGACAGAAGACATTGCAGCTATGCTTATCTCCTTTATGGAAGCCAACCTCAAGTGGGCTACCAATGTTGCCATGGCTCAGACATTATTAGTCTTCAAGAGAAGGAAATGCAATCTGTTAGCCAGTTAGAAGTCGTATGTTTGCCAACAGCTACCCCCATCCAATTTGGATCCATTGCTGGGGGAACTGCCTATGGGCTTTAGTCAGTTCCAGATAGAAGGCCAAGGCTCACAAGCAATTTAAGGTATGTAGTGCACTTTTGCCCGGATAGGAATATGGTTTTGGGAAAAACTTTTGGCAGTACAACTGACTGATTAAGATAGAACTCTGACACTACTTTAGGAAGGAGCTTTAGGGTGTGCAGAGAGCTACTCTACCGTGATGAAACTTAGTGTAAGGCAGATCAGCTACTAGGGCCTGAACCTCACTGACTTTGTGAGCTGAAGTGATCACCAAAAATACAACTTTCCAGGGCAAATGCTTCAGATGACAGGAATCAAGTGGCTCAAAGGAGCTTTCATCAGCTGGGTGATGACACATTGAGATCCAATAACACAATTGGAGGATATGGGGAGGGGGGGCCTTGTCAACATCAAACATCTCACGAAATGACAACTAGAGGTTGTACAGAGATGGGCTTACCTCCTACACAAAGATAAGCACTAACTGCACTGAGATTGCACTGAGATGAAGCCGTACAGAGCTGATTTTCAAATCACACCCAGAGAGGTGTAGGAGATATTCAAGTAGTTTTTGGATAGGGCAAGTGAGGGGATCTACGGTCTTGTCCTCATACCAGATGGCAAACCACCTCCTCATTCTGCATGATGAGGGTCGGAAAATATTCCAATCATAAGAGCTGCCATACTGGGAAAGACCGAAGGTTCATCAAGCTCAGTATCCTGTTTCCAACAGTGGCCAATCCAGGTCACAAGTACCTGCCAAGATCCCAAAACAGTGAAACAGATTTTATGCTGTTTATCCTAGAAATAAGCAGTGGATTTCCCCAAGTCCATCTTAACAGCTTATGGACTTTTCTTTTTGAAAATTATCCAAACCTTCTTTAAACCCTAAGCTAACTGCTTTTACCACATTCTAAGGCAATGAATTCCAGAGCTTAATTACATGTTGAGTGAAGAAATATTTCCTTGGGGTTGCTTTAAATTTACTACTTAGTAAATTCATTGTGTGGAAAGAGTAAACAAGCGATTCATTTCTACCCATTTCATGGATCTTCGAAGGATAACTCCAGAAGAAGAGGAAACCAGATCTGCATCAGCCACTAAGGAGCATTTAGGATCATAGTTCCCTGGTATTGCTTGAGTTTCAGCAAATTATTCTCCATGAGAGGTATTGGAAGATACCCCTACAGAAGACCTTTCCTCCAATGGAGGTGAAGGGCATCCGATGCTAGTCTGCCGTGTGATCTGAGCCTAGAACAGAACTGGGGGACCTTTTGTTGAGATGATTTACAAAAAGATCCTCCGACAGGGTGCCCGACTCTCAGATGATTTTGCAGTCTATGCCCATGTTGAGAGGACACTTGTGCATTTCAAAAACTTTCCTCTGTCTGTCTGCCAGGCAGTTGTCCTTATGTAGCTTGGGAAAGCGCGGGGTACAAATGTAATAAATAAATAAATACATAAGACCATTCTGTGTAGGAGGGCCCACTGCCACATCCACAATGCCTCCTGATACAAGGGCTAGAATCCAATACCTCCCTGCTTCTTCACATAGAATACTGCAACCTGGTTGTCCATTTGAATGAGAACAATTTGGTTTTGTACCTGATCTCTGAAAGCCTTTACAGCAGTGATGGCGAACCTATGGCACGTGTGCCAGAGCGGGCACCCAGAGCTCTCTCTGCTGGCATACGCGCAGTCACTGGTCGGCCCTCCCTGCGCCTCCACTTTCTGTTTCTCCTCTGTGCGTTCCTTTAAACTACTACGCGAGTCGCCACATCCATGGGCGGGGTCGTCCCTTCTCGCGCCCCTGCTGAGTGCCAGCCACCTCTGGGCCTGCGCGGCGGGAACACCAGCCGCCTGGGGCCCGTGACGTAGGGCGGCTGGAGCCCGAGCAATGGAAACCACTGCGGGGGTCCCTCGTTCGGCGCTCGATGAAGACGATGATCTGGAGCTGTTCAGCAAGGTAAAGAACGTGGACGATTGTCTAGTGAACTTCGCTGCAGTTTGCTCGCCAATTATGTATGTGTTGTGACTCCTGCACTTTGTACTTGTGTGAAACCGCAACCTCTGAACTGAAGCTCTACAGTTGGAATGTGGAATCTTGAAGATGAGAATGTGAAAACTAAAGGATTCTTTGCGTTACGGCAACTAGATGGGATGGTTGTGATTTTTAGGCTGTTCTCTGTGGATGTCCAGCAAATATATATATGCTTACGTTTACTCAAGAGACCAGGTTAATTGGGAGATCTATCCTTGGCCCTGGAGGACCATAACAAAGTACCCCATAAACAGAAGGTGTCGAATGCCTTTTTAAGTTTCTAAAAATCCGAGTTCTTTTGGTAGTTAAAAAACATCAATATCGATTTTTCTTCAAGTTTTATGTTTTGTTTCACAGGTAGAGAAAATCGTTTCGTTTTTTTTAAAGCATCACATTTGGTTTGATTTGAAGATTAAATAGACCAGTCCTCCACCTGAGGTTTTCATTGTTTTTTTTTTTTTCTTGTTTTTTCTCTTTTGGGTCATTCCATGCCAAGTGGTCTATCATAGGGGTGGAGTCATATGTGGTGACCCCGCCCATAATGAGTACCAGCACCCGTTATCCAGGTTAAATTGCCTTGTTGGCACTTTGCGATAAATAATTTGATTTTTGGTTGCTGTTTGGGCACTCGGTCTCTGAAAGGTTCGCCATCACCGCTTTAGAGCGTTCCAATGGCCATGAGCTTGAGGAAATTGATATGGTAACTTTTCCTAAGCAGATCAAGTTTCTTGGATGTGAAGCCCATCCACTCGAGTTCACCACCCCAAGTCAGATGCATCCATTGTTAACACTTACTGAGGAGGTGGAATGCAGAACATAGTATAAGAGCTAACCGTGTTGGGTCTGCTGGTAAACATGATCAACTTTGAGCGACTATTTGGAATGAAGCCACAAAGGAAATCTAATGTAGCAGCATTTAATTTTCAAAAAGGCAACTATGATAATACCGTTATATCGCTCCATGGTGTGACCGCACCTTGAGTATTGTGTCCAATTCTGGTCGCCGCATCTCAAGAAAGATATAGTAGAATTGGAAAAAGTGCAGCGAAGGGCAACTAAAATGATAGCGGGGAAGGGACGACTTCTCTATGAAGAAAGACTAAGGAGGATAGGCCTTTTCAGCTTGGAGAAGAGACGGCTGAGGGGAGACATGATAGAGGTATGTAAAATAATGAGTGGAGTGGAACAGGTGGTTGTGAAGTGTCTGGTCACACTTTCCAAAAATACTAGGACTAGGGGGTATGCGATGAAACTACAGTGTAGTAAATTTAAAACAAATCGGAGAAAATGTTTCTTCACCCAACGCGTAATTAAACTCTGGAATTCGTTGCCAGAGAACGTGGTGAAGGCTGTTAGCTTGGCAGAGTTTAAAAGGGGGTTAGACGGTTTCCTAAAGGACAAGTCCATAAACCGCTATTAAATGGACTTGGGAAAAATCCACAATTCCGGGAATAACATGTATAGAATGTTTGCACATTTGGGAAGCTTGCCAGGTGCCCTTGGCCTAAGTAGTGTAGTGCAAGAAGTGGTGAATTATTTATTTTATTTGTTACATTTGTATCCCACATTTTCCCACCCACTTGTAGTCTCAATGTGTCTTACATAATACCGGGAGAAGCCTTTGCAGGCTCCGGTGTAAACAAATACAGGGTGATGTGGTAAGATCAAGTTCATGTGGCACAGCCACATTAGGGAATCGGAGAACGGAAGAGTTGTGTTATGTCCATTATGTGCTTTAGTTTGGTTGTGTTGCAGAGATTAGGCATTTAAGTTGGATCGGTAGGGTATGCCTTTTTAAACAGGTTGGTTTTTAGTGATTTCCGGAGGTTTGGGTGGTCGTACGTCGTTTTCAAGGCTTTTGGAAATGCGGTCCACAGTTGTGTGCTTATGTAGGAAAAACTAGATGCATAGGTTGTTTTGTATTTAAGTCCTTTGCAGCTTGGGTAGTGCAGATTTAGATAAGATCATGTTGATTCGGATGCATTTCTAATTGGTAAGTCGATCAAGTCTGTCATGTAACTTGGGGCTTCTCCGTAGATGATTTTGTGAACCAGGGTGCAGATTTTGAAGGCGATGCGTTCTTTGATTGGGAGCCAGTGTAGTTTTTCACGGAGGGGTTTTGCGCTTTCAAATTGCATTTTACCGAATATAAGCCTAGCTGCCATGTTTTGAGCAGTCTGAAGTTTCTTTAAGGTTTGTTCTTTACATCCCGCATAAATTCCATTGCAGCAATCTAAGTGCCTTAGTACCATTGATTGTATCTGGTTGCGAAATGTTTCCGTCGGGAAGAATTGCTTCACGCGTTTGAGTTTCCACATTGAGTGGAACATTTTCTTTGTTGTGGATGCCACTTGGCTCTCTAGTGTTAAGTTACAGTCTATTGTAACGCCAAGGATTTTCAAGCTGTCTGAGATAGGAAGGGTGTGATCTGGGGTGGGGATGTCCGCGCTGTGTTGGGATGAGAGGATGAGACAATTAGTTTTTTTCTTTATTGAGTTTTAGTTGAAATGCATTTGCCCATGAATCCATGATGGTCAGGCCGAGCTTGATTTCACTGATGATTTCTGTCAGTTTGGTTTTGTAAGGAATGTATATTGTGACATTGTCTGCATTTATGAAAGGGTTAAGGCCTTGGTTGGATATGGACTTGGCAAGTGGGGTCATCATTAAGTTGAATAGGATCAGTGATAGCAGCGATCCTTGCGGTACTCCACAGTCTGCTTTCCACAGTGAAGATATGTTTGAATTTGATTTTACTTGATATGTTCTTGTGGTTAGGAAGCCCTTGATCCAGTTAAGTATGTTTCCACCAATCCCTAACTTATCTAGTAATCTTATTAATATATTATGGTTTACCATGTCGAATGCACTAGACATGTAGAACTGGAGGAGAAGGATGTTTTTCCCTGCTGTTATTTCCTGCTTGAATTTGGCTAGAAGAGTGAGTAATACTGTTTCCTTGCTGTGGAGGGGGCAAAAGCCTGACTGTGATTCATGTAATATTGAGAATTTGTTTATGTAATCTGTAAGTTGTTTAGTTACCATGCTTTCCATCAGTTTGACCCCCAACGATTTTTACTCTTTCAAAAAGTACAAAGACTAGGGGATACTCAAGGAAGTTACATGGAAATACTTTTAAAACAAATAGGAAAAAGTATTTTTTCTCTCAAGAATAGTTAAGCTCTGGAACTCATTGCCAGAGGATGCAGTCACAGCAATTAGCGTATCTGGGTTTAAAAAAGGTTTGGACAAGTTCTTGGAAGAAAAGTCCATAGTCTGCTACTGAGACAGGCATGGGGAAGCCACTGCTTGCCCTGTGATTGGTAGCATGGAACATTGCTACTACTTGGGTTTCTGTCAGATACTTGTGATCCTGTTGGAAACAGGATATTGGGCTAAATGGACCATTGATCTGACCTAGTATGGCTGCTCTTATTGTTCCACAATCAAAATTGGCCAAATTGTCCATCAAAAAGGAATCAACTCTGGAGGAATCTAGATGACATCAGCTTGAGACTACTGGGAAGCTAGGGTCCCACTGGGCCGCTCTCAAATGGAGACTTGCCATGGGAGTGAAGTATTACCGAGGTCATGTGATCCATTAATCTTAACACCTGCCGAGCTGCGACTTGCTTGCTGCTTCGGACCTGCGAGGTGAGTGTAATCAAGGCCCTCTGCTCTCAGTTGGGGAAGGAAAGCCCAAGCCTGCAATATATCGACCAGGACACCTTTGTACTCTAAATGCTGAACCAGATGAAAGTGGGACTTGGGGTAGTTCATCACGAACCCTAGCAACTCTAACACCCGAAGTTAGGCGCATTGACTATCTGTTCCACCTGCCATGTGCTCTTGACCGGCCAATTATTCAGATCGGGAACAGATATACTCCAGTCTGCGCAAAAACGTTGCAATTACCACTAGACACTCTGTGAATACACTGAGAACTGACTTGAGGCCAAACAGAAGAATCTGAAATACTTCATGTGACTGGGAAATATCGAAATGTGGGTACAGGTATCCTTTAAGTCCAGGCAGCATAGCCAATCTTTTTCCTGAATTATGGGAAGTAGGGTGCCTAGGGAAATCATCCTGAACTTTTCTTTGTCAAGGAATTTGTTCAGGGCCCTTAGGTCTACGATGGGTCAAAATCCCCGTCTTTTGGGCACAAGGAAGTACCTGGAATAGAATCCCTTCCCTTCTTTCTCTGGTGGCATGAGTTTGACCACACTGGCCTGTAGAAGAGCGGAGGTGTCCTCTACAAGTACCTGTTTGTGCAGAGAGCTGATGAATGATGTTCTGTGGGCAATTTGGTGGTCTTTGACACCAATGCTGGACGTGAAGTAGAATCCACCAGTTGGAGGTTACAAGGGGCCATCTTTGCTGGAAAAAGTAAGCTTCTCCCCTACCAGTAGGCCATCTGGAATGGTTACTTGGACTGCAGGTATACTCGCCTGGAGCCAGTCAAAAGCTCATCCCTTGCCTTGACTGGGGAGCTGGCTGGGACTTCTCAGCCTCTTCAGTCCCATCCCTCAAGAGCACTGAGGCTGTGGCTGCTGAGCAGAGCGAGATGGTGGCAGAAACCCATGCCTCCGATAGTAGGGTTGCCACTTGGACCCACTCAAAAACCTGCTAGAAGACTGCAGCTGGAGGTTGCCTAGACAGGGACTGCACGGTAACTGTATGTTTCTTTATGAGTCAGTGACCTCCTCCACCTCGTCCCCAAAAAGACCGTCGTCCTTGGAAAGAAATGTCCACCAACCTCTCCTGAACCGCTGGTTCTAGGTCAGACATGGAGCCATGAGAGTCTGCACATCCCACATCAACAGTGGAGAGTCTGGACATAATAATAATAGAATCCATCAAGCCCAGCATCCTGTTTCCAACAGTGGACAATCCAGGTCACAATACCTGGTCACAAATACCTGGTAAGATTCCAAAAAAGTACAAAACATTTTAGGCTGCTTATCCCAGAAATAAGCAGTGGATTTTCCCCAAGTCCATTTTAATAATGGTCTCTGGACTTTTCCTTAAGGAAGCCGTCCAAACCTTTTTTAAAACCCGCTAAGCTAACCACCTGTACTACATTCTCAGGCAACAAATTCCAGAGTTTAATCACACGTTGAGTGAAGAAAAATTTCTCCGATTCATTTACACTAGGCCCAACGCTGCCGATCGAGAAGCAGTGCCCTCAATCCCGCAACACACCGTGGGAACTCCGACCGGAGACCATCCCTACCTTAGCACACCGCTACACGGTCGCCCAGCCTCACCTCAGACCTTCGTTGGACGGGTAGGGACGGCCCCTGCCTGAGCGGCACGCAGAAAAGCAGCACACCTGAGCGGCTGACCACCCGAGCCGCTCAAACATCCCTGCCCGCGACCTGATCGAACGTTGCGATCTGAGCGATCCCATCGGGAATTCGCCAACAAAACCACCCAATCACCCCGAGGAGGTGGAATACCATCCTCGGTTGATACCGCAACCCAGCGCAGCCCGAGAACGGCGATCGAGGTTCAAGGACGGAGACCCGGGAACCACATGGAAGACGGGCCCGGGATCCCGACCGGCTAGGAACCATGAACCGACCTTCCTCTGCCACCCAACTGCCACAGGAGGAGCGAAAGCAAGGACAGCCGATCCCTTGTTACCCGAAGTAGCGACCATGGCAGGAGAGGACTGAATCAGCGAGAACCCAGCTGACAAACCGAGCCAATATCACCTCACTGTCGCCCAAGAAGGGAAGGCAGGCAAATTCCCCACAGAGGCAAACGCCGGAGCCAAGACTAGATCGATCCCACTCAGACCAGCAGACCAACATACCAAACTGCCCCCCCTCCCGCCTCACCCCCACCTCACCGCTCAGCCACCTGGACCAGCAACAGCGAGAAGAGAACTCTCCCTGAGAACCATACAGCAGCCTCATTATCACTGCCGCATTGAATCCCTCGCTGGCCCTTTCCATGCCGATCCGGCACGGGGGAGGCCCGAGGCTGATCCTAGTTGTCTGCTGCCGCGTGGCTGCGGCCTATCCCCTTTGCCGTCGGCACATGCTTGCTGCACTGGTCGTGCCCCGAGGTCCTGTGCGCTGCAGCCGTGCTCCCTGCCGGAACGGCCTGGGCACGGATCGCGGACCACGGGACCGGGACCCATCCTGCGGTGGTGTCGGGGTGCGACAGGAGCGGGACAGGAGCTAAGGAGGCCGAGAGGAGGCAGAGTCCACCAGCCCCAGCTTGTTCCAGCCCGCCCATCCAGCGACCGGGCCGAATGGGTAAGAGACAGAAGCCGAGGTAAGGCAGAGTTCCAGTCTCCCAACCCGGCTTTTCCCTGCCTGTCCAGTCCATCTCTTCCAGCCACCCAATCCAGTCTCTCCCTGTTGCTCCAGTCCGCCGGATCCAGCTTCTTCCTGCTTGTCCAAGTCCACCTGGTCCGGCTCTCCCTGCCTGTTCCAGTCCGCCTGATCCGGCTTCTGCCCGCTTGTTCCAGTCCGCCTGATCCAGCTCTTCCTGCTTGTTCCAGTCTGCCTGATCCAGCTTCTTCTTGCTTGCTTCAGTCCACCTGATCCAGCTTCTTCCTGCTTGCTCCAATTCGCCTGATCCAGCTTCCTCCTGCTTGCTCCAGTTCGCCTGATCCAGCTTCCTCCTGCCTATTCCAGTCTGCCTGATCCAGCTTCTCCCTGCTTGCTCCAGTCCACCTGATCCAGCTTCTTCCTGCTTGCTCCAGCCCGCCTGTTCCAGCTTCCTCCTGCTTGCTCCAGTCCGTCTGTTCCAGCTTGTTCCAGTCTGCCGATCCTGCTTGTTCCAGTCTGCCAGATCCTGCTCTCCCTGTCTGCTCCATCCTGCGTGCTCCAGTCTGCCTGATCCAGCTTCTTCCTGCCTGCTCCGGTCCGCCTGATCCAGCTTCTTCCTGCTTGCTCCAGTCCGCCTGTTCCAGCTTCGTCCTGCTTGTTCCAGTCCGCCTGATCCAGCTTGTTCCAGTCCACCCGATCCTGCTCTCCCTGCTTGCTCCAGTCCATCTGCTTCAACCTGTTCCAGTCCACTTGATCCATCTTCTCCCTGCTTGCTCCAGTCATTCTGCTCCAGCTTGTTCCAGTCCGCCTGATCCAGCCTCTCCCTGCTTACTCCAGGCCTTCTGCCCCAACCAGCTTGCTCCAGACTGCCTGACTCAGCCTGTTCCAGTCCGTCTGCTTCAGCTTGTTCCAGCCTGTTCCAGTCTGTCTGCCTCAGCTTGTTCCAGTCCGTCTGCTTCAGCTTGTTCCAGCCTGTTCCAGTTTGTCTGCTTCAGCTTATTCTAGTCCGCCAGCTCCTGCTTCAAACCATTCCAGCTTGTTCCAGTACTGCTGCTGTGCTCTCCACTGAACTCACCCTGCTTCTGCCACTCAACCTGCCTACTAGCCAATCACCTGACTGACTGACTGACTACCACCCACCCTTACACCTGCCTTCATCCCAGCCCATCTTCCTACCAACTCATCACTCCCAACTCATCACTCCCTGCCCAACTGCTCACCCTCACCTGCCTGTCTCCCAGCCCACCCACCTGCCCTGTGTACACCTCAGTCACTACTCATGGCCCCCATTCACATCCTATTCCTTGCCCTGTCCCTCCCACCGCTGTATACCACACGATCTCACTACCCATCCCTGTCCTCTTCCGTCCTGCTCACCACTGCAATACCCTACCTACCCCTGTACTCCACCACCTCACCATCCCTACTGTCGTCCTCCTCCTTCCTAGCTCTCAACCTTCAACACCTCCTTCCTGCCATGAACCCTTCCCCTTTCCTCCTAAGCGCATCCCGTCTTCGTCGCCTTCGTCGCCCTTCCTCACCCACCCTTCTCCGCACTCTCTTGCTCCTTCTCCTGCTATCCGCGGGTGACATCAACCCCAACCCAGGTCCCCCACACCTGTCCTCGTCCTCATCTCATCTATGCAAACGTCCCCACGATTTCTCCAATCTCATCTCTATTCCCCTCCTCCCCCCCTCCTCCCTCCCCTTCTCGTGCGCCCTGTGGAACGCCCACTCGATCTGCAACAAATTTCCCTTCACCCATGATCTCTTCATCTCCCATTCCCTTCAACTGCTCGCCCTAACTGAAACCTGGCTCACCCCTGACGACTCTGCCTCAATCGCAGCCCTATGCCACGGTGGTTATCTTTTCTCCCATTTGCCCTGCCCAACTGGCCGCGGTGGTGGCGTCGGGCTACTACTTTTGCCCTCCTGCAGTTTTCAACCTCTCCACCTACCTCAGTCTCACTGTTTCTCATCCTTTGAAGTTCACTCCATCCGTCTATTCCACCCACTGCCACTCAGAGTTGCAGTCATCTACCGCCCCCCTGATAAATCCCTCCCTTCCTTCCTTACCGACTTCGATGCCTGGCTCTCCGTTTTTCGAGCCCTCATCCCCATCCCTCATTCTTGGTGACTTCAACATTCACACTGATAACCCATCCGACTCTTATGTTTCTCAGTTCCTCACTCTTACCTCCTCCTTCAACCTCCAACTGAGCCCCACAACCCCTACTCACAAATCTGGCCACTGTCTTGATCTCGTCCTCTCTTCTACTTGCTCACCGTCCAATTTCTGCGTTTCAGCTCTTCCTATCTCTGACCACCACCTAATCACATTCACACTTCAGCACCCTCCCCCTCAAACTCGCCCAACACTAACTACTACGTCCAGAAATCTCCAGGCTGTTGACCCCCCCCCACCTTATCCTCTAGTATCTCTGATCTCCTCCCTTCCATCATGTCCTCCAAATCTGTTGACATAGCTGTCTCCACTTACAATGCCACTCTCTCCTCTGCTCTAGACACCCTTGCACCATCCATCTCCTGTCCCACAAGGCGTACCAATCCCCAGCCCTGGCTGACCCCTTGCACCCGTTACCTTCGCTCCTGCGCCCGTTCGGCTGAACGCCTCTGGAGGAAATCTCGCGCCCATACTGACTTCATTCACTTCAAATTCATGCTATCCTCCTTCCAATACTCCCTAGTCCTCGCTAAACAGGACTATTACACCCAACTAACTAACTCCCTCAGCTCTAACCCACGTCGTCTCTTCACCACCCCCACTCTCTCCTCAATCTCTGGCCAACTACTTCCATGACAAGGTCCAGAAGATCAACCTCTAATTCACCACCAAACCTTCTCCTCCTCTTCAGCCTATAACCCACTCTCTCAACCAACCTACCCAGGCCTCCTTCTCCTCTTTTCCTGCTATCACCGAAGAGGAAACCACCCATCTCCTCTCCATCTCGAAATCCACCACCTGTTCCTCAGACCCCATCCCCACCAACTTACTTATCACCATCACTCCTACTATCACCCCCACCATCTGTCATATCCTCAACCTCTCTCTCTCCACTGCAACTGTCCCGGACACCTTCAAGCATGCTACGGTCACACCACTCCTCAAAAAACCATCACTTGACCCTACCTGTCCCTACAACTACCGCCCCATTTCCCTCCTACCCTTCCTCTCCAAGATACTTGAACGCGCCATTCACAGCCGCTGCATTGATTTTCTCTCCACTCATGCCATACTCGATCCGCTCCAATCCGGCTTTCGCCCCCTACACTCGACAGAAACGGCACTAAGGTCTGCAATGACCTGTTCCTCGCCAAATCCAAAGGTCACTACTCCAGCCTCATCCTCCTCGACCTATCCGCCGCTTTCGACACTGTCAATCACAACCTACTTCTTGACACACTGTCCTCCTTTGGGTTCCAGGGCTCTGTCCTCTCCTGGTTCTCCTCCTATCTCTCCCACCGTACCTTCAGAGTACACTCTCATGGTTCGTCCTCCTCCCCTATCCCGCTCTCTGTTGGAGTTCCTCAAGGCTCTGTCCTTGGGCCCCTTCTTTTCTCAATCTACACCTCTACCTTAGGCTCCCTGATCTCTTCTCATGGTTTCCACTATCATCTTTATGCTGACGACACCCAGCTTTATCTCTCCACACCAGAAATCACTGCGGAAACCCAGGCCAAGGTATCGGCCTGCTTATCCGACATTGCTGCCTGGATGTCCAACCGCCACCTGAAACTGAACATGGCCAAGACTGAACTTATTGTTTTCCCACCCAAACCCACTTCTCCTCTCCCTTCACTCTGTATCTCAGTTGATAACACCCTCATCCTCCCCATCTCATCTGCCCGCAACCTCGGAGTCATCTTCAACTCCTCCCTCTCCTTCTCTGCGCATAGCCAGCAGATAGCCAAGACCTGTCGCTTCTTCCTCTATAACATTAGCAAAATTCGCCCCTTCCTCTCCGAGCACACCACCCGAACTCTCATCCACTCTCTCATTACCTCTCGCCTTGACTACTGCAACCTACTCCTCACCGGCCTCCCACTTAGCCATCTATCCCCCCTTCAGTCCATTCAGAACTCTGCCGCACGTCTTATCTTCCGCCTTAACCGATATACTCATATCACCCCTCTCCTCAAGTCACTTCACTGGCTTCCGATCAGATACCGAATACAGTTCAAGCTTCTCCTACTCACCTACAGATGCACTCGATCTGCAGCCCCTCCTTACCTCTCTACCCTCATCTTCCCTTACGTCCCTACCCGTAACCTCCGCTCTCAAGACAAATCCCTCCTTTCAGTACCCTTCTCCACCACCGCCAACTCTAGGCTTCGCCCTTTCTGCCTCGCCTCACCCCATGCTTGGAACAAACTCCCTGAGCCCATACGCCGGGCCCCCTCCCTACCCATCTTCAAATCATTGCTCAAAGCCCACCTCTTCAATGTCGCCTTCGGCACCTAATCACTTCATCTCTTCTCAGGAAATCTCATCTACCCCAACTTGACATTTCGCCTTTTAGAATGTAAGCTCTTCTGAGCAGGGACCGTTCTTATTCGTTAATTTGTACAGCGCTGCGTAACCCTTGTAGCGCTCTAGAAATGTTAAGTAGTAGTAGTAGTAGTAGTAGTATTTTAAATTTACTACTTTGTAGCTTTATTGAATGCCTCCTAGTCCTAGTATTTTTGGAAGGAGTAAGCAGATGCTTCACGTCTATCCTTTCCACTTCACTCATCATTTTATACACCTCTATCATATCTCCCCTCAGCACCTGGCCAGATACTTCCTGCACTCCAGCTGCTTACTAGCCAACTGGCGAAGCTCTGCGGCCTGCTCCTGAGGGAGAGAATCCACATAACTAAGTGTACTGTGTTCAAAGATTTCAAATAAATGCTCACGTAGACTGGATATGGACAATAAGCATTGAGGCCAAATCTTCCTCCCAAATGAGTCTAGAGTCTGAGCCTCTCTACATTGGGGAGCCGAGGCATAGGTCCAGGAGCTCCCACAGACATATATTAAGATAAATGGGCAATATTCAGACACATTCCCAGTGAGGAGGGGAACACAACAAGTGTGCCCAATGTCACCAGTAACATAGTAGATGACAGCAGATGGAGTCCATCTGGCCCACATTTGTTATGGAACTCATGGCACAGTTTTAGACAGACTAAAGACACAGGCTACCAAAAATTGGAAGCAAAAACCATAAAATCTCACTTTTGCAGAAGATGTATTACTTTCTTTGACAAAGCCGCATATCTCACTGCAGGTACTAATCAGGGAAATGGGACAATATGGGAAGGTGTCTGGCTTCAAAATTAATTTTGAAAAAAACAGAAGCATTTAACATCAATTTAGGGCAGGAGGAATTTAGCAGGGTCCAACAAAACTTTCCACTTCAGTGGTCAATTGAAATATTTGGGAGTCATGGTTACTACCAAAATGGTGCAGCCTTTTGAGGCTAACTATGTTCCTTTGCTTAAGCAAATTAATGGGGACCTGGATAAACTGAGGGAGGGAAGGATTTCTCATGGCTGGGGCAAGAGCACTGATGCAACGCTGCAAAAGCAATATAGGGAAATTGCTGACTGAGGATCCCAAGAGTATTAATCCTAAGAAAAGGGGAAGGCGAAGGCAGGGGTGCCAGATATCGGAACACAACTGCAGCATATATGGGATTGGAGAGAAACAGGGCAAGTTAAGAACTTTGTCCAGATTGAGCAGAGATGTGCCTGAGCTATTCCACTTAGGTACAAACTATAGGTTGGGAGACGGGGGCAATATGATAATCCCTTTATGAGGCATGTATCAAAATTGTGGGGAAAAGTGAGGGTGAAGATCGTGGGGAGGGAAACTAAAATGTTGCTAGCCCCACAGGTACAATCTGGAATTTTTACCAGGAGGAGTGTTCCAATAATGGGAGAGATTGAGCTCAGACAGTCTGTATAAATTGTAGAGAAAGGGAAGATAAAATCCTTTTGAGGTTAATAGTTAAACTCTGAAACTCGTTGCCAGAGGATGTGGTAACGGTGGTTATCTGGGTTTAAAAAAGGTTTGGACAAGTTCCTGGAGGAAAGTCCATAGTCTTTTATTGAGATGGACATGGGGGGAAGCCACTGATTGCCATGGGATTTATAGCATGGAATGGTGCTACTAATTGGGTTTCTGTCAGGTACTTGTGACCTAGATTGGCCACTGTTGGAAGCAGGATACTGGGCTAAATGGACCACTGGTCTGAACCAGTATGGCTATTCTTATGTTCTTATGTAGGTATGAAAGAGGAGTTTGCGGTAATGGATACAGAATAACTTCAGTATATGTAGGTCTGGCATTTGCTTCCTAGAGCCTCCCAAAGGAGAACACTACAGCAGGATTTATCACTGATAAAGAACTGTGGAAGGTATAGAAGGGCACAAGAGGACTGTTATTAAATTTAAGGGTATTAAGGACAGAGTGAACTAAGGGTGTACCTGTCAAAAGAAAAAAGGTGAGAGATGGTGCATAAGTACATAAGTAATGCCATACTGGGAAAAGACCAAGGGTCCATCGAGCCCAGCATCTTGTCCACGACAGCGGCCAATCCAGGCCAAGGGCACCTGGCAAGCTTCCCAAACGTACAAACATTCTATACATGTTATTCCTGGAATTTTGGATTTTTCCAAGTCCGTTTAGTAGCAGTTTATGGACTTGTCCTTTAGGAAACCGTCCAACCCCTTTTTAAACTCTGCTAAGCTAACCGCCTTCACCACATTTTCCGGCAATGAATTCCAGAGTTTAATTACACGTTGGGTGAAGAAACATTTTCTCCGATTTGTTTTAAATTTACTACACTGTAGTTTAATCGCATGCCCCCTAGTCCTAGTATTTTTGGAAAGCGTGAACAGACGCTTCACATCCACCTGTTCCACTCCACTCATTATTTTATATACCTCTATCAGGTCTCCCCTCAGCCGTCTCTTCTCCAAGCTGAATAGCCCTAGCCTCCTTAGTCTTTCTTCATAGGGAAGTCGTCCCATCCCCGCTATCATTTTAGTCGCCCTTCGCTGCACCTTTTCCAATTCTACTATATCTTTCTTGAGATGCGGCGACCAGAATTGAACACAATACTCAAGGTGCGGTCGCACCATGGAGCGATACAAAGGCATTATAACATCCTCACACCTGTTTTCCATACTTTTCCTAATAATACCCAACATTCTATTCGCTTTCCTAGCCGCAGCAGCACACTGAGCAGAAGGTTTCAGTGTGTTATCGACGACGACACCCAGATCCCTTTCTTGGTCCGTAACTCCTAACGTGGAACCTTGCATGACGTAGCTATAATTCGGGTTCTTTTTTCCCACATGCATCACCTTGCACTTGCTCACATTAAACGTCATCTGCCATTTAGCCGCCCAGTCTCCCAGTCTCGTAAGGTCCTCTTGTAATTTTTCACAATCCTGTCGCGAGTTAACAACTTTGAATAACTTTGTGTCATCAGCAAATTTAATTACCTCGCTAGTTACTCCCATCTCTAAATCATTTATAAATATATTAAAAAGCAGCGGTCCTAGCACAGACCCCTGAGGAACCCCACTAACTACCCTTCTCCATTGTGAATACTGCCCATTTAACCCCACTCTCTGTTTCCTATCCTTTAACCAGTTTTTAATCCACAATAGGACATTTCCTCCTATCCCATGACCCTCCAATTTCCTCTGTAGCCTTTCATGAGGTACCTTGTCAAACGCCTTTTGAAAATCCAGATACACAATATTAACCGGCTCCCCTTTGTCCACATGTTTGTTTACTCCTTCAAAGAATTGAAGTAAATTGGTCAGGCAAGATTTCCCCACACAAAAGCTGTGCTGACTCGGTCTCAGTAATCCATGTCCTCGGATGTGCTCTGT
Organism: Microcaecilia unicolor; assembly: GCF_901765095.1. Classification (NCBI taxonomy): domain Eukaryota; kingdom Metazoa; phylum Chordata; class Amphibia; order Gymnophiona; family Siphonopidae; genus Microcaecilia; species Microcaecilia unicolor. The sequence goes on along the minus strand of NC_044032.1, from coordinate 94,100,831 downwards.
AATTTTGTTTTTAATAATAGCCTCTACCATTTTCCCTGGCACCGACGTCAAGACTCACCGGTCTATAATTTCCCGGATCTCCCCTGGAGCCTTTTTTAAAAAATGGGCGTTACATTGGCCACCCTCCAATCTTCCGGTACCACGCTCGATTTTAAGGATATGTTGCATATCACTAGCAGTAGCTCCACAAGCTCATTTTTCAGTTCTATCAGTACTCTAGGGTGAATACCATCCGGTCCATGAGATTTGCTACTCTTCAGTTTGCCGAATTGCCCCATTACATCCTCCAGGTTTACCGTGAAGTCAGTAAGTTTCTCCGACTCGTCCGCTTGAAATACCATTTCCGACACCGGTATCCCACCCAAATCTTTCTCGGTGAAGACCAAAGCAAAGAATTCATTCAGTCTCTCCGCTACGTCTTTGTCTTCTTTGATCGCCCCTTTTACCCCTCGGTCATCCAGCGGCCCAACCGATTCTTTTGCCGGCTTCCTGCTTTTAATATACCGAAAAAATTTTTTACTATGTTTTTTTGCCTTCAATTTCTATTAAGATTAAAAACAACAGCCTAAAAATACTCATGAGATGAGATGGGATGGATATGACTCCAAAGAACATACCCAACAGTGACAGTTAACATCAGAAAGACTAATCCCCATAGATTCACTGTGCTACTTGTATTAAAGCAATACAGTTGTCAATATAGACACACCCAAGATCTGCATCTAATTATATATATATATATATATACACATACACACACACGTATATATATATATATATATACTCATATATGCTCACATAGCAGTATACTCTCCTAGCAGGCTGTGATACGTTCATAAATGCTGAAGTTGGTATTGTTTTATTACAGGCAGTGAAGGGGAGTGTGGGGATAAGTACTGCCCATTGCCTTCAGTAATCCTGGGTAATCTCTCTGAAAATCTCAGTCTCACAGGAACCTTCCCATTCTGCCCTCTGCCTACTAGAGATCAACTGACTGACAAAGGACATGGTGGTGGGAACTGAGAGAAAACAGAAGACAACACGACTGTTACACTATATAATAGAAAGGCACTTACTCAGCACACACTGTCTTTCCAGCTGACGTATGAGCAGATACTAAAACGGACTGATTGTTATCGACACACAAAATGGCTTCTCTTTGGAAAGCATCCAGAATGAACGGATATTCCTATAGAAAAGAAAAAATTACAATGGTTGAAGAGCAAATAACCCTCAACTATTTCTGAAATAGCTTAAGAGTTTATTGAAGGATGCAGGGCACCATGGATTGGGAGGAGGGAAGAGGGGGAGGCAGTATAGAGAAAGGAAAACTAGAATAAGGTGTCTTTAAAATTGAACTAAAGAGATGCTGCTGTTTGAGCCAATATCTGCACATACAGATGATAACACACGACTATGACTTAGCCATGCCTAATGTCAGGATTGCAGGAGGTCAAAATTATTGCTGGACATACTTAGATTAATATGAAATCAGTTTGATAATATTAAACTGATTTCATATTAATCTAAGTATGTCCAGCAATAATTTTGACCTCCTGCAATCCTGACACCTAAATGGCTACAAAGTGAAGAATAACTGAAGGAGAAGAGCTGTGATGCACTATGGGAAAGTCCTTAGCAAGCAACATACCCAAACAGAAATTCAAACTAAATGAAATCTAAAATCCATAATGCATTTGAGGGCAGGTGATGTGAAGAGAGTTTCAGCCCATGTTTGCTTATGTTAATCCTTAGCTATTGTAGCTCTTGTGGTGAAGTCACAGATACTTTTTTTTTTGGTTAAGATTGTTGTGCTGGAAAAGGAGAGCTCCATAGGAAACAGGGGAGGTGAAGGGAACAAGTAAATTCAAAGGACACCAGAGACAGGGATCTGAAGACCTCCAGATATGACTCTGCAGACTCAAGCCACCCACAACGTACTGGGGAACAAATCACTCAGAACCAGAGGCTGAAAAATGTGTCCATACACCTGCTGGAGATAGAAAATATTGAGGAGCAGGACTGGAATGGATGCCAAGAGAGATGTCTCAGCTCAGTTTTCAGTTCTCTATCTCCACCTGTTGGTTGATGAACGCAACTATCCCACAAGTTCTGGCATGGTGGGAAGCTATGTAATGGAAAAGTGATTTGCTTTCTCAGAGACCTGCAGTGCTGATCTCTTCTCCTCAATAAAAATTATGAGTTGGCTGGTGACTGGAAGGGTTTCAGAAAGAAAGGTGCCTTAATTAATGAACTTTGCAAAAGAACATTCTTTCCTAATTGTTTTTGTGAAATTTTCCACAGTCACTCCGGAAATATATGTTGGATGCTGCTGCACTTTCCTACTACTGGAATTGGCAGGAAATTTTTCCAGAACCTCTCTTCAATCACTAGCTGCTACCCAAACAGCATTTGGCTTTGATTCCTTCTCTAAAGGACTATCAGCAACACACAGTGATAGCTAGCCAGAGCAAATGGAATCTGTCCAAGGCTACAGTGCAGAGAAGCAGACTGCTACCCTTTAAGACATCAGTCTGACTGCCCACGCTCCCACCCCCAACCCTACCAAAGCCCATGACGCCTATCAATTTCTTGGTAGCTGGTAAACAGGATTATCTTTCTAATTTATGCATGCTAGCATTAGCAAGCTAGCAAAGTCATTTCCAAAAACTGAATTTCCATCTGACATACCTTTGCAGCTTTTCCACTTCGAGGTCTCAGAGGTACAAAATCTTGATCCGCAGGAAGTGCAACCTCATAAAAGCAAGTCAAGCAAAAATTAGGATATTTAAAACAGCAAAGCCTTCCAAAACAAAGTTTTTGATTTTTATAACAGTTTACCACTCTCCAGTGATAGAAAAGCACAAAGAAAGTGATACACTTAAGGAACATATTTGTAATCATTTAATATGCTATCTTTTCATTAAAGCATAAAGCAAATTATAGAAGTCTTACACTACCAATTACCAAAGTTTGTTAAATCTTAAAGCTATTAATATCACTCCTCCTGAAAATATGAAATTTAAATAATTGAGACCACAAACTCTCTTGATATGGGAGTTTTGGATGACAACACTGGAAAATTTTAGTGAGCAGCCTGCTATTTTTTTAGATAACTGCTCGCCTTTTGCACTAGTGAGTTTTTTTCTTTTTTTTTTTTTTGCTGGGCATGCCTTTTTCAGCAATTTTTGTTTGAAATGAGGGATTGTTTGATCTATATGTAAAGCATATTTATTAATTCCATCTTGTGTTATATAGAAATTTGAGGGATTTTTTTGGAGCCAGTTGTTTTTCTCCAACAGATAGGAGGTTTTTTTTTTTTTGGTTTTTTTACACTGGTTCGTTTTTTTCCCTTGAAGGAACCAATGATGATAAGGGACTTCTATTAATGACAGAGGGTTGTAAAATCATTGTGATTTCCCCTATTAGGAAATCTGAGGTTCCAATTATTTAAATTTCATATTTATAGGAGTGAATATTATAGATTTAAGATTTAATAAACTTTGGAAAATAGTATTGTCATTTTTTACAGTTGTTATCCCATTGAGTAAGATGTGTTACACTATAAATAGCACATAATTTAAGAAAAGAATACACAAGCATACAAATATTAGGGCTGCATTTTGATTAAAATTTAAACATTTTTAATTGCACGATTACTCGAATAAAATCACAGTGTCCAGCCTGCCAGCAGTTTATTTCTGCCCTATGTTTCTCTCCTCTCCTACCCCACCTCCCAGGGTCCATCATCTTTCCTTCTCTCCTCCCTTGCCCCCCCTCCCCCAGGCTCTACCATCTTTCCTTCTCTTCTCCCCTGCCCCCCTCCCCCAGGCTCTACCATCTTTCCATCTCTCCTTCCATGCCCTCCTAGGGTCCAACATCTTTCCTTCTCTCCTCCCCTGCCCCCCCCCCCCCCCCCCCCCAGGGTCCAACATATTTGCTTCTCTCCTCTCCAGAGTCCAACATCTTTCTTTCTTTCTTTCTTTCCTCCCTCACCCCCCTGGCTCCACCATCTTTTCTTCTCCCCCACCCCCAGGGTCCACCATCTTTCCCTCTCTCATTCCCTGCCCCCCCAGAGACCATCTTTCCTTCTATCCCCCCCCCCCCCCAGGGTCTGACATCTTTCCTTCTCTCCCCCCCCCCCCCCCCCAGGGTCTGACATCTTTCCTTTTTTCCTCCCCTGTGCCACCCTCAGGGTCCAACATGTTTCTCTCTCTCCTCCCCTGTGCCCCCCCCTCCCAGGGTCAAACATCTTTTCCTCTCTCCTATTCTGCTCCCTCCCCCAGGGTCCAACATCTTTCCTTCTCTACTCCCGAACCCCCCCCCCCCCAACACTTTTTTTTTCTCTCCTGCCATGCCCCCCCCCCCCCCAGGGTCCAACATCTCTCCTTCTAAGATGCGCGCCGAATGCACACCTCTTTTCAAAATCCTGTGCAGCAGATCTGGACTGCCACACGGCAAAAGCAGCACTTCCCCACCTCCCTCCTGATGCCACTCCAGCGTCCGCTGTAAGCAGCAGCAAAACAGCCTACCTCACTCTTGGTGGGGCCGCAGCCTCTGTACATGTGGCTGCTAGTCATACCCTTCTAACATTCTCTTCCTGTTCCAGGACAGAGTCAGCAGCTGCTCATACAGGGCTGGAATTCCTCCTGAGGTATGCTGTTTTGTTACTGCTGCTGCTTGTTTAGAGAAGGAGAAGAGGAGGGAGATGATGGAAAAGGGAAAGATAGGAGGCAAACACTGTATAGAAGGGGGAGAAAAAGAGGGAAGATTAGTGAAAGACTAAGGGGAAGTAAAATAGGAAAGCCAGGGTGAAGAAAAAAAGATGGAAAGCTGCAAATAGACGGAGTAAAAAAAAAAAAGGGAAATTGAAGACTAGATAGTAAGAAAGTGTTACTCTGGGCAGAGAAGCAGAAAAATAAATTGAAGAAAGCTGAAAGGAAAAGCAGGAGAGAGAATTGTTAAATGGACGGGAAACTAAAGAGAAGACAGAGGAAAGTAGAAACCAGAGAAGTAAATGGGCAGAAAACAAAGGTACAAAAAAAGGTTTTTATTTTTAAGTTTAGGATAAAGTAATATAGTACCCGTGTTTATAAAGGTTAATAAATATAAATAGAAAACAGAATTAAGAGGATATCTTTTCATTAGAAAAGGTGTAGAGAAGGGCAACGAAAATGATAAAGGGGATGGGACGACTTCCCTATGAGGAATGGCTAAAGTGGCTAAGGCTCTTCAGCTTTGAGAAAAGGAGACTGAGGGGAGATATGATAGAGGTCTATAAAATAATGAGTGGAGAGTTGAACGGGTAGACGTGAAGCATCTGTTTACACTTTCCAAAAATATTAGGACCAGGGGGCATAAAGCTACAAAGTAGTAAATTTAAAACATTTTTCCTTTATGCATTGAAATAGGTACTTTTAAAGTTGAGTATATAATATACGTGTAAACTTAGGCACATACACAACCTGTATACATAACTCAATCTAAACTAAGTGAAGTTGTTTCCGGTGGCAGAGCTGACAAGAAGTTTGCATCAAATATTTTCAAATAAATGTACCTGTTTGTGAAATAGCTAGAAAAATGAGTGCACGGTAAAGACCAGGTATAAACCTGAACATTATTTTCCTGGGTAATTTTCAAAACTGAAGTATGTGCATATTTTTGCTTTTAAAGTTTGCTGTGAATTATTTGCACATGCGCTTAGTAATAAAATTACCTACTCATGCATGTGAAGTGTGCTTTCGTACTGTCACATCAGTCATGAAAGAATATACTTATTGTGTGCCAAGCATGACAAATTGAGGCAGATCAGGCTTTCACAAAACAAAGAGACACAACAATTCCATGTCAGAGCTCATTTCATCTTAATACCCAGATCTAATTATTTGGGATGCCAATAATCCTCAAGTATCCAAGACATGTCTCTTGAGTTACCTCATGTGTGCAGCCTTCAACTGTCTCCACCTCCTGTACCTTTATTCTTGGCATCAGGTCCGATAGGCTATAGAAAAAAATGTAAGACATTTAAGATATTAAATCACAGAGCACTAAATGTCCAATGATGTCAAAGCAAGTTCTTCCTCATCTGTGAGTAAGCGAATGTGCTTCCTAGGGAAGAGCAAAGTTCTGCTGTCTGCAAAACTCAGTTCCAAAAAGCAGAGAAAACAACAAATTAGAATTATCACAAAAGCCCACACATGAACTCTTAACCCCAATGATCTAACATCTCATAAGAACACACCAATACAAGACAAAATAAGGAGAGATCCCTTTCCCAAATAGTTTGCAATATGTTGTTCAGCAATGAAACAAGTACACAAAACGGGGGGGGGGGGGGGGGGGGGGGGCGGAGACGACCACCGTTAATTCCTAGCCTTAACCAAACAAACCTCAAGACCGAAAACTTGGATCTCATGCATCTCTAATTAGCTGGGAGGGTGAACATCAACAAAAGGGCTGGAATGAGCTACATTGCCATTAAGAGAGTATTTTGTCAGCCTTAATAAAAGTATTTTAAAGCCTAAAGACATTCTAAAGAGAACCACTTTTTGTAACCAGAGTCAACGGCCATAACTTTTATGGGAGACAAATTGTGGGAGGGAAAAAAATGAAACCATAAAGCTGAATAATACACTGCGACAGCTGCACTCTCCTATTAAGAGAGCATACAGGTGAAGTTCAAAACTAACCACCAAGGAGAAATTAGATCTTATCCAATAATTTTCTTTCCATTAAACCTTCCTGCTATTCTAGAACCTGTGGGACAGTTGTGTCAATCAATCAGCAGGTGGAGATAAGGAACAGATGTCTCAGTTTAGTTCTCCAGTCCAGCTCCTCGGTATTTGCATTAACAAGCAGTAAGGAGAAACTCAGAATAAACACAACCTTAAACAACTCACTAACCTAACACTAACCAGACAAGCAAACATGGTTGGACCTCTCATCTCTAGAGAGCTTGTAGAGAACAAAAGATATTCAGGAAGCACCAAGCAAGGTGACAGTTGTTATTTGACACATTACTTTGCACCAATTAAAAACATCTCAGAAACATTGGCAGGCACCTGGAATAGCGGGAAGGCCTAATGGAAAGAAAATGATCAGGCAAGACCTAATTCCTCTTTCCATTACATAGCTTCCCACTATTCCTGAACCTGTGGGATGTTTAAAAACAACCTCTAGAGTGGGTGGGATCCTGGCACCACTGTCCTGAGGACCAAAGCCCCAAAAGTGGCTTCCGAGCAAGCTGCAACATCCACCCTATAAGTACTTGACAAAGGTCGCTGCCTTGCAAATGTCCGCTGGAGACAGCAAGGTAGTCTCTGCCCAGGATGTCGATGTATGCCTTGTAGAATGAGTCCACAAGCCCAAGGAACCTGCTTCCCCGCAAGAAAATAAGCTGACGCAATAGTCTTCTTCAACCATCCCACCAAAGCACAGTGTGTCTGATTTGCGAAACTCGTTTGTGACTTCCAGATATCTAATGAGGATTCTATGCACATCAAGAAGCTTCAAGAAAGAAAATGGAGCCTCTTCGGTCCCTCTGGTAAAGGATGGAAGCTCCACAGAATGGTTGAGATGAAATGCTAATACCATTTTTGGAAGAAAGGAAAGAACCATGCGCAGGGAGCCCACTGCCTCCGAAAAGCGAAGAAAGGGATCCTGAAGCTCCGAAACCTTATGCGCTGACACAACAGCCACCAAGAATGCTGTCTTTAGCATAAGATCTTACAAAGAGGTCTTCCAGAGTGGATCTAAAAGGAGGCTTCTGAAGAGCCCAAAGGACTAAATTAAGGTTCCACTCTGGACTTGGAATATGCAAGTGGCTCAATCCATGCAAGAATCGAACTATATCCGGGAAATCCGCAATAGATGTCTTTTGTAGTCAGCCTCTGAAACAGGCCAAAGCTACAACCTGAACTTTTTGAGAACCCAATGCCAATCCTTTCTGAAGGCCTGCTTGGAGAAACACTAGGATGGGCGCGATCTGAGCAGAAAAGGGAGAAAGTCCACGCTCAGAACACCAGAACTCAAATGTCCTCCACATCCTTGCATATACCATGGATGTAGAGCATTTCCGAGCCTGAAGCAAGGTAGCAAAGGCCAAATCAGAATAACCTTTTTGTCTCAACTGAGTCCTTTCAACAGACAAGTTGTAAGAACAAAGAGGCATAGATCCTGCATGAGCATCAGACCTTGCTTCAATAGGCTGTGTCCCTGCAGAAGATGGAGAGGATCCCTGTCCAGCAGTCTAATCAAGCCAATCCAGGGCTACCAGAATTATTCGGCCCAGGTACAATGAGATCCTTTAAAACATGACCTACCATGGGCCAAGAAGGGAAGACATACAGTAGATGTGTCTTCGGCCAAGGCTGAAGAAGGGCACAGATCCTCATAGAGCCCAGTTCTTTCTGATGAAGAACTTGGGAACTTTAAAATTCCTTTTCGTCGCCATCAAGTCCAGAAGTGGAGAATCCCATCAGTCCACTATCAGCTGAAAACCCTGGCTGAATAGTTCCTTTTCTCCTGGGCGCAAGGAGTGCCTGCTAAGACAGTCTGCCTCACACTCAAGGATCTTGTGATGCAAGCTGCTGAGAAGCAGAGAAGATTTTTCTCAGTCCAACTCATGAGAGAGGCTGCCTCCACTGCCACTGGATGACTGTGATTGTTGATATAAGCCACAACTGTCGCACTGTAGGAAAAGACTCAGAACTGGGTCCCCGCCAGAAAGGGATCACCGGAAGGCCACACAGGGCATCACTCGGAACTGAAAGTGGTGACCCAGCACCGCAAAACCGGACGTCGCACCGATAAGACAGCCAAAAGGGAATGTGCAGATAAGCCTCCGTGATATCCAGTGAAGCCAGTAATTCTCTGGACTGAACGGCCACGATGACGATCTGTAAGGTCTGCATGCGAAAATAACGGATCCGAAGGGCTCTGTTCACATACTGGAGGTTGAGCACTGGCTGAGGCACCCCACCCTTTTTGGGCACCACGAAATAAAAGGAGTAACCGCCAAGAGCCTGTTCCAACAGAGGAATGGGCAGCACCGCCCCCCAAGTGGTGCAGAGTGGAGAAGGGCTCCCTGACTGCTCGCACCTTGGTGGGAAACTTGCAAGGGCACTCTATGAACAAATCTCACAGAGGACGGGCAAACTCCAGTTTGTAGCCATCGTGGATCAAGACCCACTCGTCTGACGAAATCATGGCCCATTTCCCCAGGAAGAGAGACAGCTGTCTTCCTATGATCATCTCTGGGGGATGGATTAAGGACCATCATTGGGAAACTAGTGCAGCAGGAGCTACCCAAGCACCTATCCCCACAAAAGGACTGCTGCTTTGGTTGGAAATGTGGTCTCTGAAAAGCCCCTGAATGCCCTGGGTGATAAAGTTTAGCCTCCCGAAATAAGACAGTGCAGAACGGAAGTCTTAGGCTTATGTTGTAGATGATGTAGTTGTGTGATAAGGAGCGAGAGAGAGCGGCGGGGTTGGAGCTGTTGCTGCCACTGTATTGGCAGCGCCGGGAATTGCAGCGTTAACAGGGAAGAGCTCTGGAGTCGGCTCGGCGCTCCTGTTGGGGTTTTTTTTTTCCTGAGCTGGAGGACGCAGCAGTCGTCAAAGTTTGCGCCGAGTGGCGGCCCAAAGATTGAAACGGGCGCTCGTGGGCTGCCGGAGCTGTTCCCTGCGACTTGACTTTCCTTCCGGGCTTGGCGATGTTTGTGTTGACTATGTGAAACCGAAGGGAGAGGGACTTTCTCTCTGGCTTGTGTGTTATTTATAGTGCCCTGGGAAAGAAACAAAATGTCTGCCAGAGCTGTTTCTATTAAGTCCTTCCTTCTCAAAATTCCACATTTATCAAGGGATCCTTACTGTACTGATTGTAGGAAATAGTCTTCAAGGCATACCCTCAGCACCACTTAGTGCCTTGCAAGAGCTATTCTAGTAGTAGTGACCCGGGTGAGCTGGAGCAAGCTCGCCCGCGGCCTCGTGGTGCGCACCCGACCTCGTGGTGCGGCCCGACCCGGCGGTCCAGGGGGCCCACCGCGGCGCCTCTGGTGACTGTGTGGTTGCAGGCTGCGGGCCTGGTTTGGGGTTGCCTCTGGCGCTTGCATTCAGTGTTGCCCACACTGGCCGAGGATCTCTTGATCTTCCGGCGGCCCGACGTCCATGCTGCCCGTCCTCCCGCGGCCTGCCCCCATCGCGGTGCCGAGTCCTCGGGGCAGGGTACTGTGCTTCCACAGCGGGCCTGACTTCCGTGCGCCTTGCTGCTCTGCTGCTTTGTGGGCACTGAGTGCGGCTGCCCAGCTGCTCCAGTTTGCCCCGGTCCACCCTCCCCGGCTTCTCCCTGCTTGCTGCTCCAGTCCATCGGCTCCAGCTTTCCCCCTGCTGGCTCCAGGCTGCTCATCTGCTCCAGTGTCTTCCAGCCCGCCCGATCCTCCTTGCTTGCTCCTGTCCATCTGCACCAGCGTGTTCCAGCTTGTTCCAGTCCTCCTATCCATCTGATCCCAGCTTGTCCCAGTCCACAGATCCAGCCTTCCCTCTGCTGTCCAGTCCGCAGATCCAGCTTTCTCCCTGCGTGTCCCAGTCCTTCGACTCCAGTGTGTTCTGACTATCGGCTCCACTGTGTTCCAGTTCGCCTGATCCAGCTTCTCACTGTTTGCTCCAGTACACTGGCTCCAGCATGTTCCAGCTCATTCCAGTCCGCCTGATCCAGCTTCTCCGTGTTTGCTCCAGTCCACTGGCTCCAGCAGGATCCAGCTCATTCCAGTGCTCCTGATCCACCTTGTTCCAGTCCGCCGTTCCAGCCTTCCCCCTGCCTGTTCCAGTCCATCGGCTCCAGCGTGTCCCGGTCCGCCTGACCCAGCTTCTCCCTGCTTGCTCCAGTCAATCCGCTCCAGCGTGTTCAAGCTTGTTCCAGTCCTCCTGATCCCAGTTTGTTCCAGTCCGCCTGATCCAGCTTCTCCCTGCTTGCTCCAGTCAATCCGCTCCAGCGTGTTCAAGCTTGTTCCAGTCCTCCTGATCCCAGTTTGCCTGACCCAGCTTCCCCCGCTTGTTCCAGTCCATCGGCTCCAGCGTGTTCCAGCCCGCCTGTTCCAGTCCATCGGCTCCAGCCCGCCTGATCCAGCCAGCGTGTTCCAGCTCGTTCCAGTTCTCCTGAGTCCAGCTTGTACCAGCCCGCCTGATCCTTCCAGTCTATCGGCTCCAGTGTGTTCCAGTCCGCCTGATTCAGCTTCTTCCGGCTTGCCCCAGTCCACCGGATCCAGCGTGTCCAGCTAGTTCCAGCCGCCGATCCAGCCTTCCCCCTGCTGTCCATCAACTCCAGTGTGTTCCAGCCTGCCTGACCCAGCCTCTCCTTGCTTACTCCGATTCTTCTGCTCCAGCGTGTTTCAGCTCGTTCCAGTCTTCCTGATCCCAGCTTGTCCGTCTGCTCATCCTGACTCAGTTCATCTGTTCCTGCTCGTTCCAGCCTGTCCATCTGTTCCTGCCTATTCCGGCTTGTTCCTGCTTGCCTCAGCTTGTTCCGGCTTGCTCCAATCCATCTGCCTGTTAACAAATCGAGTAACCTGCCTGCCTGCTTGCGAGCCTCTCAGCCATTGACTTACCTACCTGCCTGCTAGCCTATCAGCCATTGACTTACCTAATCGCCAACCCAAAACCTAGCGTCAAGCCCTATCTATCTGCTTAACATCTCAATCATTACATAGGCACCCATTAACACCTGTTAACTGATTAACACCTCAATCACTATACAGTCACCTGTTACACCTCAGTCACCACCTATGGCCCCTGTCCATGTTCTCTTCCTTGACCTGTCCCTTCCTAATCTTCTTTCCCCCCCCCACTCCCACTGTCTACCATTAGAACTACCTGCTGCCCTCCCACCCTGCCCGCCACCGCAATACCCTATTCACCTCCATCCCTCACCTCACCATCCCTCTTGTCCCCCTCCTCATTCCTAGCTCTCAACCTTCGGCACTTCCTTCCTGCCATTAACCCATCCCCTTTCCTCCTAAGTACACCCCGTCTTGGTCGCTTCCGTCGCCCGACCTCCCCCACCCTCCTACGCACTCTCTTGCCCCTCCTCCTGCTATCCGCGGGAGACATTAACCCTAATCCAGGTCCCCCTCACCTGTCCCCGTCCTATCCCTGCGAACGATCCCGGGATGTCTCCAATCTCGTCTCTATTCCCCTCCTTCCCCCCTCCTCCCTCCCCTTCTCATGCGCTTTGTGGAATGCCCACTCAGTCTGCAACAAACTGCCTCTCACCCACGATCTCTTTATCTCTCGCTCCCTTCAACTGCTCGCCCTAACCGAAACCTGGATCTCCCCGGAAGACTCTGCCTCAGTTGCAGCCCTCTGCCATGGAGGCTCTCTCTTCTCCCACACGCCCCGCCGCCCAGTTGGCCGCGGCGGAGGCGTTGGGCTACTACTCTCACCCTCCTGTAGTTTCCAACCCCTCCACCTTCCGCAATCTCACTGCTTCTCATCCTTTGAAGCCCATTCCATCCGGCTATTCTACCCATTACCACTCAGAGTGGCAGTCATTTACCGCCCCCCCTGATAAATCCTTCCCTTCCTTCCTTCCTTACCGACTTTGATGCTTGGCTCTCTGTCTTTCTTGACCCCTCATCTCCGTCCCTCATTCTCGGAGACTAACGTACATGCTGATGACCTATCCGACCCCCATGCTTCTAAGTTCCTCACCCTAACATCCTCCTTCAACCTCCAGCTGTGCTCCACCACTCCTACTCACCGTGACGGCCATTGTCTTGACCTCGTCCTCTCCTCCTCCGGCTCACCCTCCAATTTCCACTTCTCAGCTCTTCCTCTCTCCGACCATCACCTGATCACATTCACACTTCTTCACCCCCCCCCCTTCACCCCGTCCAACTTTAACCACCACCTCCAGGAATCTCCAGGCTATTGACCCCTCCACCTTATCATCTACTATCTCTAATCTCCTCCCCTCCATCACGTCCTCCGCAACTGTCGACAAAGCGGTCTCCGCTTACAATACTGCTCTCTCCTCTGCATTGGATACCCTCGCACCATCAATCTCCCGTCCCACAAAACGCACCAATCCCCAGCCCTGGCTGACTCCTTGCATCCGTTACCTACGCTCCTGCACCCGATCCGCTGAGCGCCTCTGGAGGAAATCTCGTACCCTTTCAGACTTCCTCCACTACAAATTCATGCTATCCTCCCTCCACTCCTCCCTATTCCGTGCAAAACAGGACTATTACACCCAAATGACCAATTCTCTCAGCTCCAACCCTCGTCGTCTCTTCACCACCCTTAACTCCCTCCTAAAAGTGCCCCCCGCTCCTACTCCCCCTTCTCTCTCTCCTCAATCACTGGCCGACTATTTCCGCGACAAAGTGCAAAAGATCAACCTTGAGTTCAGACCAAACAACCACCTCCTCTTCACCCTTTAACCCTCTCCCTCATCCAACCTACCCAGGTCTCTTTCTCCTCCTTCCCTGAGATCACCGAGGATGAAACTTCCCGCCTTCTTTCCTCCTCGAAATGCACCACCTGTTCCTCTGATCCCATCCCCACCAACCTACTCAACACCATCTCCCATACTGTCACCCCCGCCATCTGTAGCATCCTCAACCTCTCTCTCTCCACTGCAACTGTCCCTGACACCTTCAAGCACACCGTTGTCACACCTCTCCTCAAAAAACCTTCACTTGACCCTACCTGCCCCTCCAACTACCGCCCCATTTCTCTTTTACCCTTCCTTTCCAAAATACTTGAGCGCGCCGTTCATAGCCGCTGCCTTCATTTTCTCTCCTCTCATGCCATCCTCGATCCACTTCAATCCGGTTTTCGCCCTCTGCACTCGACTGAAACGGCACTCTCTAAAGTTTGCAATGACCTGCTCCTGGCCAAATCCAGAGGTCACTACTCCATCCTCATCCTCCTCGATCTTTCCGCCGCGTTTGACACTGTCAATCATGATTTACTTCTTGCCACGCTGTCCTCTTTTGGGTTCCAAGGCCCTGTCCTCTCCTGGTTCTCCTCTTATCTCTCCCACCGCACCTTCAGGGTACACTCCCATGGATCTTCCTCCACTCCCATCCCACTATCTGTTGGAGTTCCCCAGGGATCTGTCCTTGGACCCCTTCTCTTCTCAATCTACACTTCTTCCCTGGGCTCGCTGATCTCGTCTCATGGTTTTCAGTATCATCTTTATGCTGATGATACCCAGCTATACCTCTCCACACCTGACATCACTGCGGAGACTCAGGCCAAGGTATCGGCCTGTTTATCCGACATTGCGGCATGGATGTCCAACCGCCACCTGAAGCTGAACATGTCCAAGACCGAGCTCCTTGTCTTTCCTCCTAAACCCACTTCTCCTCTTCCTCCACTCTCTATCTCTGTTGATAACACCCTCATCCTCCCCGTCCCATCTGCCCGCAACCTCGGAGTCACCTTCGACTCCTCCCTCTCCTTCTCTGCGCATATCCAACAGACTGCCAAGACCTGTCGCTTCTTCCTCCTCAATATCAGCAAAATTCGCCCTTTCCTCTCTGAGCATACCACCAGAACTCTCGTCCATGCTCTCATTACCTCTCGCCTCGATTACTGCAACTTACTCCTCACCGGCCTCCCACTCGGCCATCTATCCCCCCTTCAATCCGTTCAGAACGCTGCTGCACGTCTTATATTCCGCCAAAACCGATATACTCATATCACCCCTCTCCTTAAATCACTTCATTGGCTTCCGATCAGATATCGCATACAATTCAAGCTCCTCCTCCTTACCTACAAATGCACTCAGTCTGTGACTCCTCACTACCTCTCCACCCTCATCTCCCCCTATGTTCCCGCCCGCAACCTCCGCTCACAGGACAAAGCCCTTCTCTCAGTACCCTTCTCCATTACTACCAACTCCAGGCTCCGCTCATTCTGCCTTGCCTCACCCTATGCCTGGAATAATCTTCCTTTACCCATACGCCATGCCCCCTCCCTACCCATCTTCAAATCTCTGCTTAAAACTCACCTCTTCAATGCTGCCTTCGGCGCCTAACCGCTCGAGAAATATAAAATACCTCAATCTATCCACCCTATCAGATTAACTGTTCACTCGTCCTCAAGATTGTTCACTTGTCTTTAGTTTGTTCTCTTGTCTTTTAGATTGTAAGCTCTTTGAGCAGGGACTGTCCTTCTATGTTTGAATTGTACAGCGCTGCGTAACCCTAGTAGCGCTTTAGAAATGGTTGTTGTTGTTGTTGTTATGCTCGGGCAAAATGTTGACCCTTGGACTGTTATCACATCCTTAACTATCTTCTTCAAATCCACTCCAAAAAGCAGCTTGCCCCGAAACAGCAAAATCGAGCCAGGTGAGACTGAGGCTGTATGGGCCGCCGAGTGCCTCAAAGTCAGTGCTGTGCAGTAACCACCAAGGCAACCTCCTTAGCAGAGGCCCTAAGATCATATATGAGGTCTTCCAGATAGGCCAACCCAGCCTCCAAGGACAGAAGGGACTGAACAAGCCTGTCTGATGAAGAGGCCTTCTGGGCCCAGGCCAGGCACGCCTGGGCCGCATAAGACCCACAGACCAATGCCCGTTAAGGCCAGGGCAGCCACCTCAAAAGACATCTTAAGGGCAGACTCCAACTTCCTATCCTGTGTATCCTTGAGGGCAGTACACCCTCCATAAGCAGGGTCGAAGTTTTAGTCACAGCCGTGATCAAGGCATACACCTCATGAATACGAAAAGATTGGGGGGGGGGGGGGGGGGTGATCCCCGATATGAGGGGATGAGCACTAGGCTCCGCAGGCAGGGACTCCTGAGGGGATATGTTCAACATCTCAAGCACCCCTGTGATAAAGGCAGGGAGCTCCTCCCTGCGAAAAAGCTGAGCTGCCATAGTCTCATCCCCCTTGTCCAGCTTCAATTTCCCCTCCTCCAGGGGGGCCCAACAGAGCCTGCACAAAGTTCCTTGAAAGAGGCCCCACTGGCCCAGGGTCAGAACCCACTGACATTCCATCGAGGTCCCGAGGTGACACCATTGGGAGGGGGGCACTCCTCCCGATGGAGACAAGGACAGAGCGCCACCAGGCCTCTTCAAAAGAAAGGCCTTGTGCATTAGAAACACAAACTCGTTCAAGAACAGGGCATCCTCTGCACTGGAGCTCCCAGCGCCCCACTCAAACAGTCCAGAATCCAACAAGCCTGGCTGCATCTCCAGTGCAGCCTGAAAGCCAACCTCCGAACTTGTGCCCTGCAACGGTGAAACAAAAATGACACCCACAGGAGCGTGGGAAGACAACAGCCCTGCATAGCCCGCCAAACTCCCCTCCAGTGCCAGAGTACCGTCTTTCAGAGAGGGCAACACAGCAAGCTTGGAATGCTGTGGGCTCAGCGCAGCTGCTCGTGGACCACACACAGAATACACTCCATACGCTACTCTCCAGCTCCCACACCAGGAGCAGTGTTTGGAAGACTCCGCAGCTATAAGGAGGGGAAACAGTAATACTCACAACACAGGGTACCCAAAGAGTCAAGGGCAGACTTGCTCTAACAACCATGCTCCACCAAAAACCGCCTGCTCTTAAATCTTTAATATTCTGTTTTCAAACCACTAGCTATCTGGCTTTTTTTTGTTGTTGTTAATGAAGGTAGGAGATTGAAACAGAAGCCAGACCAGCTGCACAGGTAGGACCATCCATCTGCTAGATAGAGAGAACGCTGAGGAAAAGGTTACTGCACAGGACCCTATATAGCAGACCTTTTACGCTCTCTCTATCTCCACCTGCTGGTAGATGGACATAACCCACAAATGTCTGGAATGATCTATGGTACGCTATTGGTTCAAGCCTATTATTGCCCTCCTTTGTGCATGTGTAAAGAAATGTGCTTCAAATACTTCTAAAGCATGTTGCACTAAGTGGCAAGAGCAAGCCATACAATGCTTCTGTCATTACAATGTGAAGCATAAAAAGCAGGCTGTTGTGAAGAATTAAAAGCTGAAAGTTGACCACCAAACAATAGCACAACAGATATTCAAACATGGCAACGTTTTTTTTCCTCTTCTAAATTATTTGAAAAAGTTAAGCTAGAAAACTTTAAATGATCCTCTCTAACAAAGATCTTGAGCAAGACAGGATTAATGCACTGGCAAATGAGGCACGTGCCTAGGGCCCAAATACTGTTGTTACATTGGTCTCCAAAGTAGATTTTTGTCTTGATCCATCTGCTATTAGCAGAAAGAGGAAAGGGATGGAAGAACAGAGCCACAGCTGCTCCAAGAGGTCTGTGTACTCTACCCATCCTGTGCATCATCCTCCAGTTGGCTGAAGTCATTGGCGATAGGCTTTGACAGCTTCCTCCTCTGCAGTTAACTACACAGAAACCTTTTGTGGGAATTTAAAATGTATTTATATTATTGATAGGGGGTTCCAATGTGTTTGTTAAGGGCTGGTCATATAATCTTGCATAATGGTGGGTCACCTAGGGCAGCAAAGAGAAGCTGTAGTCAAAGCAGGTCAACACAACCACGAAGAACCATCAGCATATACCTTAGCCTGCATTTTTATATAATTTTTTTTGCGATGATTATGAATGCTGAGTTTAATTGCTGAAATCTTGGGGGGGGGGGGGGGGGGAGTTAATTGAGAGGAGAGGAGTTAAGTTTGAAGGTCTGCCTAGGCACCAGTGCTTTGCACTTGTTTGCCTAGGGCCCACCAAAGCGTTAATCCTGCCCTAATCTCAAGTACCTTACTTTGAACCATGTGCTTTCTTTTGGCCTCACCCTTTATGCACCTATTGTTTCATTATAATACTGTTTCCATTTCTTTTTGTATATTAATTTTCCATATATACTGTTTTTCCTCTCTACATCTAGCTGACAAGTTTGAAATACAAATTAAACAAAAAAAATAAAAAAATAAAAAAACCACACCACACAAGCCTTCTGTCACCTCATCTCGTCTGCTGATGCATCCAGTTTGGCTTTCTTTCCAAAAATGGCATCTTCAGAGTCCACCTCCACTTCTCGCTTGTTTTTTCCTGAGGGTCCCGTGGAACCAATTTGTGGTTTGCCATTAGCTCGCTTTCTGCAAAAGCAATAAGGGAATATAAATTTAAATTCTGTCACCACATTCCTAACACTGAAATATATGTGGACCTCTATCATTTCACTGTAAAGCACCTTTTATATTTTGAATGAACAGAGGGATCCTTTTGCAAAGTTGTGTTAGGTGCTAATGCATGCCTAACACAGGATGTAATAAAGTGCCACGTTAGCACACACACACATGCAAAAACTGCACAGTAAATATTTTTTTGTAATTTGTTTTATGAGGTGTGTTGGGGTGGAGAGTGGGCATTCCTGCGCTAACTGGTATATTACCGTACGCCAACTAGTTAGTGCACAGATAATGCAGGAGCTCTTGCCGTCTACAAAAATAGGTGGCGGTTAAGTGCTGCTATGGTAATTTTTAAAAAATGGCCACCTGCTAATGGCAATATTAGCACACATCCACTTTATCAGTCCCACTGTTAAAGTGGATGTGATTTTGGCGTGTGGTCCCCAGTAAGAAATATTTAGAATACTGCCTGTAAAAGAACTGAAATATTAGCACACAGCCATTAATGAAATAAATGGAAAAATCAGGGTTTTTACAGATGCAGTAAAAATGGCCTACAGAAGGGCTCACTGAGGCCATTTGTTACCATAACTTAGTAAAAGGATCCCAGAGTTTCTTATGTGCTGCTGAGAAATGACTGTGGCATCTTGATCAGATGCCTCAATCTTGACCAGATGTTGCTAATAATCCAGTGACTTTTTTATGGCGCTAATAAGTTCACACATCGCAGGATCCAAGGGGGCTTAAGAAGCTGCTCTGGCAGTGAACTGCCACCTGAGGTCAACTATATGTACACTTTCACCTGTAGCAAGGAGACATATTTCCAAGTTAGGATGGGGGTTTTCATTTTTGCAAATAAAATAACCCAGAAAGAAAGGGAATGGAGCAAGATGGCAGAAGCAAGGTTGGGTGTGTGAGCAGCGGTAGCGTTATTCCTGCTTTGACTACTTGTTTATCAGAAGTGTTAAGAGGAGAAAGGGAGTTTCCCTGACCTAGTTCAGACAGCACTCCAAGTGCTGCAGTGGCTGGCCCAACTGATAAACATGCTTCCCACAAGCCAGTCTTTGGAGGTGAACTCAGAAAGTCAACCGCTCAAAGACGCCGCAAGAGTGGGAGAGTCAGCATCTCTCTTGGCTCTAGAAACATCTCTTACCCCTGAAGTATGCAGAGTTCTGAAGCAACCCAGAACTACTGTTCCTGAGTCCATGGGGATACACAGGATGGAAAGTGGTATGATATCGAACCCGCTAAGCCACTTTTGGCATCTCCTCCTTTGACTAAACATAATGAAGGAAAGGTAACTGTGCAGACTTTGAAATCTGGAAGCTTTATGTTGGATGTGTCTAGGATATGTCTTTAGGATTAGACGTCCCAAAGCTCATTGTTGCCTACTGAAAAACCTGAAATAGTTATATTGGAAACCCTATGGTCTGCTATAGACAATTTGTGTAAAGTTCTTACTGGTAAATTCAATATGGTGGAGAGCCACGTTACGGAATTTCTGGAATTAATGAACATACTACTCCGATTACAAATCAATGGAAATCTTTAGATTCTTTAGAACTGAAGGTTAATAAATTAGACTCTTTAGAAATGACTCTGGTAAAAGATAACATTGTAACCCACAAGGGACTAGAAACAACGGAAAATCTCTCCAGGATGAACGATCTACAGTTTACAATTTTTCCAAGGCAAACTGCAGTCTAAGCTGAAGAAATGTTGGATAAATATATGAATGAAGTTTTGGGAGACCTCATTGGGCTCTTGTCATAAGAATAGCCTTACTGGGTCAGATCAATGGTCCATCTAGCAGTATCCTGTTTTCAACAGTGGCCAATCCAGATCACATATACCTGGCAGAAACCAATTAGTAGCAACATTCCATGCTACCAATCCCAGGGCAAGCTGTGGTTTGTTTCTCCCATGTCCATCTCAACAACAAACTATGGACTTTCCCTCCAGAAACTTGTCCAAACATTTTTTACTACTACTACTTAACATTTCTAGAGCGCTACTAGGGTTACGCAGCGCTGTACAATTTAACAAAGAGAGACAGTCCCTGCTCAAAGAGCTTACAATCTAATAGACAAGTGAACGGTCGGTCCGATAGGGGCAGTCAAATTGGGGCAGTCTGGATTCACTGAACGGTAAGGGTTAGGGGCCGAACGCAGCATTGAAGAGGTGGGCTTTAAGCAAAGACTTGAAGACGGGCAGGGAGGGGGCTGGGCGTAAGGGCTCAGGAAGGTTGTTCCAAGCATAGGGTGAGGCGAGGCAGAATGAGCGGAGCCTGGAGTTGGCGGTGGTGGAGAAGGGTACTGAGAGGAGGGATTTATCCTGTGAACGGAGGTCGGGCGGGAACATAATTATTTCTGGGTTTTTAAAACTCAGATACGCTAACTGCCGTTACCACATCCTCCAGCATAGCTAAACTATCCTTTGAGTGAAAACATATTTCCTCCAGAACAAAAAAAAAAAGAAGATCTGAAGGTACAGAGCCTGGAAGTCTGGAAGGACTTGTATATTGATAGTTTGTATGGTCTTGATGTACACACTACTTTCTCTTCTTCTCTTCCTTCAATTGCTACATTCAGATGGGAAAAGGATAGAGATAATTAAAACAAAATTTTTTTTAGACATAGGTTAAATGTTTTTGGGGGGTTGGCGTTTTTGGGTGTTTCCAGACAAGTCTAAGGCAAATCAAAGGAGACATTTAGAATATTATATACAATTCTGGAGACCGCACCTTCAAAAAGATATAAACAGGATGAAGTCAGGCCAGAGGGTGGCTACTAAAATGGTCAGTGGTCTTTGTCATAAAGCACATGCAGCCAGAATTAAACATCTCAATATGTATACTTAGAAGAAAAGTGGGAGATAGGTATTTAAATGTCTCTATCATATTTCCTATGTACAGGAAGTGAGTCTATTTAATTGAAAGGAAGCTCTGGAATGAGGGGGCACAGGATGGAGAAAGGAGACAGACTCAGAAGTAACCGGAGAAAATACTTCTAAATGGAAAGAGTGGTGAATTTGTGGAAAGGCCTTCTGGCGGAGGAGGTGGCGACCAAAACTAACTGAACCTAAGAAAGCTTAGAACAAGTAAATAGGATCTGCAAGGGAGTAAAAGGGAGAGTAGATGAAATGGATGGGCAGACTGGATAGGCAATATGGTTTTTATCTGCCTATAGTTTTCTCTGTTTCAATTCTTGTTACTTAGACCTAAGGCCCTTCAATTAGGGGCCAGTTGTCTGCTAAAGTTTCCCTGTAAATGTACCATAAGTAAGTGGTTCACAAACCTGGTCCTGGAGGCACCCCAGCCAGCAGGTTTTCAAGATATACACAATGAATATGGTGGGTATCCTGAAAACCTGACTGGGTGTCTCCAGGACCAGGTTTGAGAACCACTGTCTTAATTAGAGCAAACCCCATTGACTACCACTCTCTGAGTTGTTCGTCAACAAATTTTATTTGTTCTTGTTCACCAGTCTTCTGTATTGGACAGTGTCAAAGTCTTTACTGAAATCCAGATAGATCAGGAAGATAAAGCAGGTGTGGGCTATTACTTTGATAACTTGACTTAAAAAAAAAATCAAACGTTTGGTAGAAGGTAAACACCGTTTTACTTCTATCATATATTAATCTATAATTAAGGAGTTAATTATAGATTACTATATGATAGAAGTAAAACAGTTAGTCCTCAGGATGCACCTAACCAGTCAGATTTTCAGGCTACCCACAATGAACGTGTATGAGATAAATATGCATACAATGGAGGTAGGTCATGCAAATCTATCTCACACACATTCACTTTGGGTATCCTGAAAACTGGACTGGTTAGGTGTGTCCCAAGGCCTGGGTTGAGAACCCCTGCTATAATCTAACCTACAATCCTACAATCCAAAATCCTGATCACTAAGTAAAAAAAAAAAAAAAAAGAAGAAACCTAATTTGCTTTGTATGATTTTCCCTAGTGAATCCATATTACAAATTTTATATACAGTTCCAGAAATTGCACCCCCTTTCTACCAGGGTGAAAAAACGTTTAATTGCCCATAAGTAAGCAAAAGTTTTTATATTATACGGTAAACCGAGGAAGAGTCTATGCATGCTACAATATGTTTAGATTTCTAATTTTAAGTTTGAAACAAGAAGCAACTCTTAATAACTCATACAAATAGAACTCTACTATTTGTATGAGTTATTAACCCCCCCCCCCCCATAAAGGATCTAGATTTTTTTTAATTTGATTTGGATTTTACTCACACCTGTTTCAGCAGTAGCTCTAGTAGAATCTAGTGTACTTGAATATAACTCAGTTTGAGCTACTATCCCTTGCCAGTGAGGTTTTCAGGATATCTATCGGAGTTGGCAAACACCTTCACGGTACAACGTAAGCCACATTGAGCCTGCAAATAGGTGGGAAAATGTGGGATACAAATGTAACAAATAAATAAATATGAATGAACTTGATTTGCGTACACTACCTCCATTATATGCAACTTTCTTTCAAACATATTCACTGTGGATATCCTGAAACCCTGACTGGCAAGCAAAGTTGACAATTCCATGGTAAACCTGTGGAATTGGGTTATTTTCCGCTCCTCCCGGTGGATTTTTGAAAGCCCATGGGTCGCAGCTTTTTGGGCTATTTTTTCACAAGTTGGTGATTTTTCATCACTGCGGTCTTGGGTTGGCTGTTCCTTAACTGCTCTCCTTCTATTGGTCCTAATGGACCAACAGAAGGCGAGATCTGGCGTGCACCTTTTTTCCTCTCTCTCTCTCTTTCGACTCAGACTGATACACTCTCTCTGCGTGGCCCGCTACGCCCCGCAGCAGCTGTGCTTCTCAGCCAGAGGCGACTGCAAGGACCTAGGTGTTGGCTCTGGTGGTGGGTCCCCTCCTGATCTGCTCTCTGAGATAGAGAGCAGATCATCAGGAGGAGGGGTACCCACAGCCGCCACCAGAGAGGAGGAGGCAGAAGAGAAGACAGCAGTAAGCAAGTCAGGTCAGGGGGAGGGAGCCCAGCTATAAATTGATGCATCCACGTTGTCGTGCTTATTGTTGGTAGCATTTTTATTTAATCTCACTTATATTTTAAACAACACCAGCTTGTGCAGCATACAGATGTACACAGAGGAAGTATAATAACTGAATAACCTTTCATAGGTAGAGTAGTAATTTGTTATAATGCGCTGGGCATTTTCAGACTTGGTTTGATTGGTAACTGAGGTTACCTGTGTCCTGCTCTTAATATCTCTTAATATCTTCCTGATAAATTATTGACTCCTTTATTCTATTTCACCCCCTTTTTATTCTATCCTATTAACACAAAAAACAAAGAAAAAAAAACCTGTCCTTTCACTTGCAGAGGGTCTAACCTCTATAAGTTCCGTATCTGTCTCTACTAGCCGTTAAGCCCGTAAAAACGGGCGAGTATTGCAGCCCTCCTCTCTCCCCTAGCCTCACCCCGTCCACCGATCCTCCCCCCCCCCATCTCCAGCGACCCTCCTCTTTCCCTTGGTCTCCCCCCTCCCCCCATGTCCAGCAACCCTCCTCTGTGCCCTGCTCTCACCCCAAGTCCAGCAACCATGGCCTCTCCCCCCTGCCCAGCTACCCTCATCGCCGCCGCTCCCTCCCCCCTCTGTGCCGGGCCCCCCTGCACTGACCTGATAGCGCCTCTCACCTCCGTGTGAAAGCGCTGCTGCCTGCAGCGCTTCCACACGGAGGTGAGAGGCACGGTCAGTGCAGGGGGCCCGGCACAGAGGGGGGAGGGGGCGGGGATGGGGGGGGAGAGTGGAGGTTGTTTCGTGCGATATTCCTTTCCAGGCGGCGTCTGACAATTCAACTCCGTTTCCCTCTCTGTTCTGCCCTCTGACGTCTTGACGCGAGGGCGGGACAGAGAGGGAAGTCTGTACTGCTCATTTGCAAGTGAGTACGGTCACTTGTCGTTTATATGTTTGATCCTATTGCCTATATTACACTGTGATTTTATATTTTTTTGCTGGTATTGTCTTAAAGGGATTTTAGAGAATTGTGGAGAGTTGTGTTTTGAATATCTGTGTTAGTGATTTAATCTTTTATGCTGGAATTGTTTTAAAGGTGTTTTCATTGGAACTGTGTTGTAACCTGTGACTTAATCTGGTGACATTGGATCTGGTGTCTGTTTTCATTAGAATTGTGTGTTGAATCTACACTGCCAGAGACATAATTCAATCAACTTTGGTTACATAGCATCTGGTGACTCATAGCTCTGGAGGAGGGGCAATTTTGTTTTGAGCTGGGTAGTAGAACCTAAGTTTAGCTTGTGAGCTGAGAGCTGCACTGGGCATTTTCAGATTTGGTTTCATTGGTAACGGAAATAGCCAATAGAGTGGATACCCTGGAGGGAGTAGAAACGATGAGAAGGGATCTCCGAACGTTAGAAGAATGGTCGAGGGTCTGGCAGTTAAAATTTAATGCCAAAAAGTGTAGAGTGATGCACTTGGGGTGCAGAAACCCAAGAGAGAGATACCGGATAGGACGGGAGAGATTAGTAAGCTCGACTCAGGAGAGAGACCTTGGAGTGTTGGAGGATCTGAAGATGAAGAAGCAATTTGACAAGGCAACGGCCATGGCCAGAAGGATGCTAGGCTGCATAGAGGGGGGCATAACCAGCAGAAGAAAGGAGGTGTTGATGCCCCTCTACAAGTCACTGGTGAGGCCCCACTTGGGAGTATTGTGTTCAGTTTTGGAGGCCATATCTTGCAAAAGATGTAGAAAGACTAGAAGCGGTGCAAAGAAAAGCTACAAAAATGGTATGGGATTTGCGTTGCAAATCGTACGAAGAGAAACTTACTGACCTGAACATGTATACCTTGGAGGAAAGGAGAAACAGGGGTGATATGATACAGACGTTCAAATATTTGAAAGGAATTAATCCGCAAACGAACCTTTTCCGGAGACGGGAAGGCAGTAGAACTAGAGGATTTGAATTGAGGTTGAAGGGGGGCAGACTCAGGACTAATGTCAGGAAGTATTTTTTCATGGAGAGGGTGGTGGATATGTGGAATGCCCTCCCGCGGGAGGCGGTGGAGATGAAAACGGTAATGGAATTCAAACACACATGGGATAAACACAAAGGAATCCTGTTTAGAAGGAATTGTTCTGTGGAATCTTTGCGGAGATTGGGTGGCGACGCCGGTAATTGGAAACAAAACGGGAGCTGGGCAGACTTCTACGGTCTACGCCCTGATCGTGACTTAAGAGATGGGCTGGAGTGTAAATTTAAGGGGCTTCAATGTTAGCTTCAGAACTTAGTACAAGAACAGTACTGTGCAGACTGCTACGGTCTGTGCCCTGAGAAAGGCAAGGACAAATCAAATTCAGGTATACATATAAAGTATCACATACCATGTAAATCGAGTTTATCTTGTTGGGCAGACTGGATGGGCCGTACAGGTCTTTATCTGCCGTCATTTACTATGTTACTATGTCGTATCGGAAGAGATTTTTTGTCTCCTGGTAAGGCCACTAAAACATACATCATGTTATGAGAATCAGGCGCTCAGCATTTAGTTTCTATTTATTTATAACATTTATATCTGTTTTTCCGTCCCCCCCCTGTTAGACCTCTTTCTGACTCCGTCACACGGGGGACTAAAGGTACTTATTGCATATATCAGGTTCTGTATAGTTTCTCTAACCTCCATTGTCACCCAATCACAAGGGGGTGGCATTAGGAGCCGTAATTGAAAACTAATTCCCATAACTACTGCTTTCTGTTTTTCTGGATCTAGGTATATTCTGGGCCATTTATGTTCCCACATAAATCTTATTAAACATCTGTCTAAGTTTCTGCAAAGACTGAGTGTCACTTGTATTTGATCTACCTGGTAGGCTAAATGTAAGGTAAAGAGAAGATAGAATCAATAAAAATAGAGACAGAGATAGGTTTAGATAGATAGGTACATTTTATTTCTTACCCAAACACAAGTCTTCAAGTTGATACAAATACAGACATCAGATTCTGGTTTCAGCCGCACAGGGCTTCGCCGTCTGACAGAAGCTTTGGAGAGGACTCTCAAACTGAGCCAAAATCTCTCCTCTTTTATACCCTATCTTCTCCATAGAAGTGAATGGTGAGATACCTTGCTCCTAATCTTTCTCACTTTCTGAGATCATACTTTCCCATGCGATCTGCTATCTGATGTACCCAACTCCTTCCGTTCTCAGCTACTGCTAATTATCAACATGTTTTGGGAAGCGTTGAGATAACAGTTTCACATCTTCCGGCTGCAATACTTTTCATACCTTTCATACTTTTCATACCATCTCATGAACTCTGTATTACCTCTGTATCATTGTATACCAAACTAATAAGCTCCATTTTATTCATCTGATCTTTCATACAGATGCTATATTGATTTAAAAATGTACCAATTTGTGTCAGAAGTCATTATTCAGACCTGCTCTTTGCAGATTCTCAAATATTAAATCATTTACTTGTTGTTGGCCTAATCAGTACTTTTTCAGTTGTTTCGGCTGCATAGCTTTGGCCATCACTATTCCAGTGGTAGCCTTAAAGCCAGGCCATATATTAACATTCCCCTCTTCACCCTATCCCATAGGGTGACACCAGGGTTAACGTACCTTGGTACCATCCGTTCCAGAAGGTATTCTATGAGGCCATAAAATTATCTGAGTCTTAAGATCAACTGGTACAATTTGTTTAGTTTTCGGTTGAGACTTACTCAAACCTGTAGCGAGAAATGTTTTTATGAATGGGACTAATCCATGAGCTCATTTACAAAATCCCATGAAATATAGGTATGCGGGTAATAGCAATTTCAGGTGGATCATACTAATAGGCTGTTTAAGGTTGTAGGTATTCAGAATCCTTAAACAGGTCGGGATTCCTGGACCTTACTAGTACTCATCATTGGCATCCAATCATGAGCACTAATAAGTGGATAGCAAGTATGAGGTTGCCTCATACAGCAAAAATGGTCAATCCTAGAAAAATTTATATTAACCAAGGTCATGCATGGATCTTGACATATGCATAATGACCTGGAAGTATGGGAAGCATTGTATATATCCGTTACCCCTCTTGGAGCTTAGTCAAACCTACAGAAAGACATGCAGCTCAAGTAAGCCTGCACCAAAGTTAAACAATTGCATAACAGGTTGATACTAACAGAGTTTACATCTACATTATGATATCAGAGCCAGTATTAGGGTTTGATGTTACCCTTGTATCCCACATTAAACATGATTTAGGTTGAAACCTGGAAGCATGTAAAATCTTTTTTTCCTGTGCCTAGATCAAAAGAGTGAGATGGTTTGTGGGAATCTGATGATTATGCTGCTAATGCTGATTATGAATATGCTACTAATTCTGATTATGATGGTTATGAATATAATGATTCATATTGACTTTATTAATATTAGGTTGGACATTTTTGCTATCTGGCAACACAGCTGCAGCAAAGGGGTATTCCAGGGCCGGACTTGGGAAACACTGAACTATATATTCCCACATCCCTTAAAACAGCTCTAAGAATCTCACTGGATAGGCTACAACCATCATCCAGAACTTAAAGTGAATACATCTCTTTTAGACTACGATATTCATCCAAATCAACATTAGAATTACCCTGTTTGCAGAAATGTATTCACAATAATTTAGCATGTGAAAGTTATCTTAAAACAAAACTAATTCAAGAACAAATGCGACTAACTAAAACTGGCCAAAACGAAAAACAAACCAGTTGCTGCATGGAAGACCGAACTCGTTCACATATCCTCCAGGGCCAGAGAGATGAACACAGCCCTTCCCTACTTACCCAGCTTTGGGGTCGACTGGTTTTTGCTTTTTAGTTGCTCCGGAGGCCGCATCTTCCTCGAAAACACTGAACAATTCGTCCCCAAACGCCTCGGCCATGACAACAGCTACGCAGCCAGCTGGAAAACCAGAAACGGCATGTGTGCCACGCAGCCGCACTCAAATCGCGTCGGACAAGCGCCGACAGGGATCAAACCTATTCCAAACTCGTTCTGCAACTACAACCTAGCAGCAATAACAATACTGCCTCGTGCTCAGAGCCTCGTTTCCCAGAAGGAATGGCTACAGAGGTCAGTTACACCCTGTTGCTGCGATGAGCCGGAAAGACTCACCACCGAGCCCCGGAAGCAGTCTCGGCTGTGTTTCCGATTGGTTTTAGGTTTGGCATTTGCCGTGCGCTGTGTCATGTGTGTGCATCTCCCGTAGCTGTGGACTGGAGCTTGTTGTGCGAACTTTCCACCCTCGGTGCTCTGGTTTTACACTGAGCTGATGGGTGGTAAGAATAAGAAACACCGAACCGGCCATGCGGCTGCGCTTCAGACCGTGGGCTCGGCTACTGCTTGCCGCCCCAGGAGCAGTGGAGAGCCCGGAGCCGCAGGGGAGGATTCGAGCAAGAAAACCAGTGCTAGACATGCACCGGCCAAAGTGGCGGCTGTGTCCCGGGAGTCCAGAGGCAAACAAGGTACAGACTAGAGAGCAGTTCAAAGGGATAGGGAGCTCCCAGGTCCGATTCCTGATCTGCTGGTGACCGGTTCAGAAAGCAGCAGTCGGGATTAGGGGGAAACTGGCAGATCTATTCCTAAGAACATAGTAACATAGTAGATGACGGCAGAAAAAGACCTGCATGGTCCATCCAGTCTGCCCAAGACAAACTCATATGTGTATACCTTACCTTGAATTTGTACCTTTGCAGCTATGATTAATAGTAATCATAGACGTACACACATTGATTGCAAGCTACTTGAGAAGAACTCCCCCCCCCCCCCGTGTAGGATGTGAAAGAGCTTGATCACATGCGCAGTGCTTTTATCTGAGATCATCTGGAGGAAAAACATCAGGCAGCATGGCTTTATGTTCTGTTTCGTGGGTGGGGCGGGCGGACGACGGCCGTATTTTTGTTATTCGCCTATCACAGAAATCTGCATAAAGCAAGGTATATGTGAACGGTCTCCATGTTGAAAATAAAACATACAATTTTTCCTTATTACTAATCCAGAAATAACTTAATACAAAAACAATAAGTGCTAAAAAAAAGAAGTCTCGGGGCAATCGTGCAAGTCTGCTATAACGAAAATGACAGAGGCTATGAGGCATATTTTCAAAGCACTTTGGGAGGCTAAGTTCCATAGGTTTCTATGGAACTTTGGGAGGCTAAGTGCTTTGAAAATGAGCCTCTATGTGGACTCTGGTCCTTGAAAGCTTATCCCTCAATAACTACTAGTACTACTATTTAGCATTTCTATAGCGCTACAAAGCATACGCAGCGCTGCACAAACATAGAAGAAAGACAGTCCCTGCTCAAAGAGCTTACAATCTAATAGACAAAAAATAAATAAAGTAAGCAAATCAAATCAATTAATGTGAACGGGAAGGAAGAGAGGAGGGTAGGTGGAGGCGAGTGGTTACAAGTGGTTATGAGTCAAAAGCAATGTTAAAGAGGTGGGTTTTCAGTCTAGATTTAAAGGTGGCCAAGAATGGGGCAAGACGTAGGGGCTCAGGAAGTTTATTCCAGGCGTAGGGTGCAGCGAGACAAAAGGCGCGAAGTCTGGAGTTGGCAGTAGTGGAGAAGGGAACAGATAAGGATTTATCCATGGAGCGGAGTGCACGGGAAGGGGTGTAGGGATGGACGAGTGTGGAGAGATACTGGGGAGCAGCAGAGTGAGTACATTTATAGGTTAGTAGAAGAAGTTTGAACAGGATGCGAAAACGGATAGGGAGCCAGTGAAGGGTCTTGAGGAGAGGGGTAGTATGAGTAAAGCGACCCTGGCGGAAGATGAGACGGGCAGCAGAGTTTTGAACCGACTGGAGAGGGGAGAGGTGACTAAGTGGGAGGCCAGCAAGAAGCAGATTGCAGTAGTCTAAACGAGAGGTGACAAGGGTGTGGATGAGGGTTTTGGTAGAGTGCTCGGAAAGAAAGGGGCAGATTTTACGGATGTTGTAAAGAAAGAAACGACAGGTCTTGGCAATCTGCTGGATATGAGCAGAGAAGGAGAGAGAAGTGTCAAAGATGACCCCAAGGTTTCGAGCTGAGGAGACAGGGAGAATGAGAGAGCCATCAACAGAAATAGAAAACGGGGGAGCGGGGAGGTGGGTTTGGGGGGCAAAAATGAGAAGCTCGGTTTTGGTCATATTTAATTTCAGGTGGTGTTGAGACATCCAGACAGCAATGTCAGACAAGCACGCTGAAACTTTGGTTTTGATGCAAGGTGAGATATCAGGGGTAGAAAGGTAGATTTGGGAGTCATCAGCATAGAGATGGTAGGAAAAGCCATGGGATGAGATTAATGAACCAAGGGAAGAACCAAGGGAAGAAGTGTAGATAAAATTGTTTTGTCTATCAGGTGCCACCTGCCTTTGATAAGTCATGAAATATTTCAAAACACCCAAGCACGCACATAAAACCATTCTCATACCACCTAAATGTGTGTATGTTGGGGGGAGGGGGAGCTATTTAAAGGGGAAAAAAGGGAAGGGAATGGGATTTGATATACAATCAAAGCAGTTAACATATATAGGTACTTATTTTGTATCTGGGGCAATGGAGGTTTAAGTGACTTGCTGTTTAGTAGCACCTGTGTCTCTGGGCATTAAAATAAGCTGAGTTGATTTAAGCTTATTGGTGGGTGGCCGGGTGTATTTCATACTACCAAACTTTTTGTACACAGATTTATTGTTTACTGCAGGAGCTGACTTGTCTTTTAAGTGCACATGCTCAGCATATCATTTAAGTTCCCTCACACTAACTAGCCTCCATGTTTACAAAAGCACGCGTGCTAATGCCGACACAGTCATTCGCTTTGCATGGGCTGTATCGGCATTGCTGCGTGGCTTAGTAAATGGGTTAGGTTAATAAGGTCACTGTCATGCAGTTTTAATGTTTTCATATGCAGGCATGCTGATGGGATGAGGTCTAGCATTGGACCCTGGTGCCTTTAATTAAAGAATCTTTGAACATTCTCTCCCATGCTGAAAGTCAGTTTGTCACCCTCTGTTCTTGTGTTGCTTTTTGTTGGTGTTCCACAGAGGGTTTGTCCTGCTTCTCCCTTTTAGCAGTTATGCTCTAGCATGCATTAACACATGATGTTTACCATAGGTCCCATTTTTTTGCAATGAATCTTATCTACTAATAAATGTTGACAAGCACTTTGTAAATCTAGCTAATAGTGTGCTTCCTTTGTCAGCTTAGTGCAAAATGGGCTGGGCATGCAGTTGCCCAAATATACAAGAAGCTTACAAGTAAAGGACCTGTCTCATCCTGCTGTTTCAACAAAACCAAAGAGGAAAAGGAACCCCTACATACAGAAATGTCCAATCCAGGGGTAGGGTGGACCAGAGGGACACTCGCAGCCAAATGGATAGAATACATATCTTTATTAGGCACCACTCATACATCAAACCCTACATGGGGCTGTGTTTCGATGGGGAACATCCGTCAGCCTCAGGGGTCACTCACTAAACATAAACATAAGAAAATAAATAAACAGCACACACATAGAACATATATTTCTAAAAAACCATAATA
The DNA here is from genome assembly GCF_901765095.1 of Microcaecilia unicolor. Classification (NCBI taxonomy): domain Eukaryota; kingdom Metazoa; phylum Chordata; class Amphibia; order Gymnophiona; family Siphonopidae; genus Microcaecilia; species Microcaecilia unicolor. Next base: position 94,069,161 of record NC_044032.1, on the reverse strand, counting down.
AATATAAACAAATCAATTATCAGGCTTATTTTCAAAAGAGAAGGACGCCCATCTTTCGACACAAATCACAAGATGGGCGTCCTTCTCCCAGGGTCGCCCAAATCGGCATAATCGAAAACCGATTTTGGGTGTCCTCAACTGCTTTCAGTCGCAGGGACGACCAAAGTTCACGGGGGCGTGTCGGAGGCAAAGCGAAGGCAGGACTGGGGCGTGCCTAACACATGAACGTCCTCAACCTATAATGGTAAAAAGAAGGGCGTCCCTGACAAACACTTGAACGACTTTACCTGGTCCTTTTTTTCTTACCACCAAGCCACAAAAATGTGCCCTAAATGACCAGATGACCACCAGAGGGAATCGGGGATGACCTCCCCTTACTCCCCCAGTGGTCACTAACCCCCTCCCACCCTCAAAAATAAATTTTAAAATTATTTTTTCCAGCCTCAATGCCAGCCTCAAATATCATACCCAGCTCCATGACAACAGAATTAGGTCCCTGGAGCAGTTTTAGTGGGTGCAGTGCACTTCAGGCAGGCGGACCCAGGCCCACCCCCCCCCCCCCCCCACCTGTTACCCTTGTGGTGCTAAATGTGAGCCCTTAAAAACCCACCAGAAACCCACTGTACCCACATGCCCCCCTTCACCCCTTAGGGCTATGGTAGTGGTGCACAGTTGTGGGGAGTGGGTTTTGGGGGGCTCAGCACACAAGATAAGGGAGCTTTGCACCTTGGAGCAATTTATGAAGTCCACTGCAGTGCCCCCTAGAGTGCCCGGTTGGTGTCTTGGCATGTCAGGGGGACCCGTGCACTACGAATGCTGGCTCCTCCCACAACCAAATGGCTTGGAGTTGGTCGTTTCTGAGATGGGCATCCTCGGTTTCCATTATGGCCAAAAATCGGGGACAACCATCTCTAAGGTCAACCTAAATTTCGCGATGTGGGCGTCCCCGACCGTATTATCGAAACGAAAGATGGACGCCCATCTTGTTTCAATCATATGGGTTTCCCCTCCCCTTCGCCGGGACATCCTGGGAGGACGTCCTCAGGAAAGCTTGGGTGCCCCTTTCGATTATGCCCCTCCACGTATATAAAACAAAAATATGTAATGATACCATAAAATACTATACAAATATCAATGGTGCAAAATCCAACAGGTGATAAATACGTTTATATAATGTTTTAACAGATAAAAGAGTAGACACCTGAAAAATGTACCCATTTATTTTCTTATGTTTATGTTTGGTGAGTAACCCCTGAAGTAGACAGGTGTTTCCCATCGAAACAGGGCCCTATGGTTTAATAAATGAGCGGTGCCTAATAAAGATTTATATTCTACCCATTTGGCTGCGAGTGTCTCTCTGGTTCACCCCTAATCCTGGATTGGACTCAGCCTGCTGTTTGTCAATTTAACTTGTTCTTTTACAGTTTCAAAAATAAATGCCACTGTATTGTCATTGTAATGCAACCTGTAATTTGTGTGCTCAGGAAACTCCATTCATTGCTCATTGTCACTGGTTGGATGAAGTGGTTTTAGCTCTCAAAAAGTAGTCCAGTCAAAAATTGCTTTGCTTGACCTTTTTCCTCTTTAGCTGCATAAAACTTTACCAGCTAAGGTTTGTAGGCACCTGGCGATAGTGGCTTTTGCTGTATGCAGGATGGTGTTTATTTATTTTGGATTCATCTCACACCTTCTTGTATTTGAGTGTGTGGACTTCTTGCTATCATTTCTAATTGATTTTTATCAGTTTTATTTATTTGAATATACAGCTTGTAGTTACAAGACATCGAGCCAGCATAAACATATTAAACCATAATTTTGATTTTTACCGTAGTGTGATCTGAGGCATGGCACTTCTTCACTGTTCTTATTCAACTTTCCCACCTATGATGGATTTTACATTCTTCAGTTTTCTTATGCAGATGTGGTAATCATGTTTATGTGTACCAGTATTTCAAATTTAATATACCACTTTCTTTTTTTTATCAAACCAAGGCACTGTAGTATTGCAATGAGATGAAATAGGTGGTTTTGTGCTTAAGAATACAGTATTTCAAACATGCATATATGCTTGTTAATGTATTTTCTAATATTCTTTTATTATAATTTTGGATGTTCAGGTCCGAAAACCTATAGTTTTGGTTCCTCAGTGGATTCAAATTCTGTAAATCTGGATAAATCCATCTTGAAAGTGAGTATTCCCAGGTTCATATTGAAAACAGTTTTCAAATCTCTTTAATTTAGGGGGTAATTTTTGAAAACAAATTTCATGCTTACAACAGATCTTTATTTATGACATTTATATCCCACATTATCCCAATCAAGTTTGAGTTCAGTGTGGCTTAAAATAAACAGTATTGGATACATAACAAAGAATAATGCATAAGAAAGTAATTTGTTGTAAGAATCCAAGTTTACAATATAGTATCATAAACAATACTGGGATAGCTATGGATGTTTAACATTTAGAAAATCTATTATGAATGAGAAATTGTACATGAAGTTGAAGAGAAAGTTAATGGTAAATATGTGTAGGAATGGCTTCTTTTGGAATTACCCAAACTACTACATACTACTACTACTACTACTAATCATTTCTAAAGTGCTACTAGACGTACGCAGTGCTGTACACTTGAACATAAGAGACAGTCCCTGCTCGACAGAGCTTACAATCTAATTAGGACAGACAAACAGGACAAACAAAAGATAAGGGAATATTAAAGTGAGGATGATAAAATAAGGGTTCTGAACAAGTGAATAAGGGTTAAAAGTTAAAAGCTGCATCAAAAAGGTGGGCTTTTAGCTAGATTTGAAGACTGCCAGAGATGGAGCTGACTATAAACGGTTAGAAATGTAGGAATGCCACTTCATGCATACTTTTACCTATGAGTAGAGATGTTCTTAGGGGAGGAGTCTGGTCTTATGAATTTTCAAAAGTCTTCTCCCGCCTGCGGTACCCCCACGTCTCATTCCCACCTCCCCCCCCCCCCCCCCCCCAAACACACTACCTGTTATTCTTTCACCTTCTCTCCCCAGCTATCATTTTACCTTTCTCATCCTTCCCATGGCATACTCTCAAGCTTGATTTCTCCTCACCCCCATGGTACACACTCAACTTCTCTGCCCCCCCCCCCCCCCCCCCACCAAAATCCCTATGGCACATTCTAAGCTTTTGTTGCCCCCTCCCCCCACTCCTTGGCACAGTCATCTTGTTATGCCCCATCCACCCTCTCACAAGACACACTCAGCTTACTCTCAGGAGGAAGGTGAGAGTTGTCTGTGAAGGCTTCAGTCAGGACTCAGTTACCTGGAAAGCTCCCTGCAGCTCTACAGGTTTAACAGGATGCACTCGTCTTCATTGGTGGCAGAGAGGCTGAGTTGCAGAGATGAACCAGTCAGCGGGCATATGTCTGACCCTGTTCTTGCATGTTAGCGCCATCAGCTGTTCTGTACTGGGGAAGGCCACCTTGTTCTCTTGGCTTAGCTCCTTAGTCGGTCCCTTCGTTGTGACGACTACACTCGCGGAGTCAGTCAAACGGTTCTCCAGCTGTGGAATATTGCACCCTTCTTTGAGACAGTGTGCCACATGTAAGCTGGGGAAGTTTCAGGCTATGACCACACGAGAGGCTTTCCCACACCCAGTCCCTCCTGAGTGGTTGGATTCGTTGGACGCACCTGCCGTTTCCTCTGCCTGGCAGAGCACGGGAACAGCAGCCGTTTTGTAAATGCAGCCACAGAAGGAAGGCTGCACAGTGGTTGTTGCTGCACTGTTCCTGAGGGAGAATTTGGGGCCTCAGCAGCATACAGTAGCTCCTATGTCATCAGATGAGATGTTCTCACCTGAATTTGAACTGAGAAGAGTGATGATCCAAGGTTCTGTGTCTCCTTCTTAAGGAAGAGCTCAGCACCCTCATTTCAGAAGCGTTGGCTGTTCTGTCTGTTGAAGACCTCTTAACTTCATCCTCAGGAGGTCCGTTATGAAGGGCCTTCAGGGCCCTTCAAAAGCACTCCCCATGCACCCTGACATCCATGACTTATTTTAGTCAAGTGGATTCAGCCAGATTCCAGCCTGAGAGTGGGCAGGGTTCCAGAAGAGAAGGAAAGGTTGCAGTTTCCCAGGGTAAATGCTATCTCCATCCCTCGCAGCCTTCAAATCCGGGCTAAAGGCCTACCTGTTTGATGCTGCTTTCGACTCCTGACTTGTAGTTTTTATCTTATCCTTATGTGTCCTTCTGTCTGTCCTTCCCTTATCCTTTTTGGTCCTGTCTGTTTGTCCTGATTTAGATTGTAAGCTCTTTTGAGCAGGGACTGTCTTTCTTCTTCATGTTCAATCGAGCGCTGCGTACTACTGGTAGCGCTATAAAAGTGATTTATAGTAGTAGTAGTAGTAGATGCTACATGGCTGTGATAATGCTCCCCCTTCCCCCAATCCAGAGAGGTTAGCATCCATTGTAACCACTTCCCAGTGTGTCACAGGGAATGGGACTCCCTTGCTGAAGTTGCGTTCCAATGTCCGTCATCTCAAATTGGTTCTGACCTGTAAGGACAATGGCAGGTGAGTGTCGGTCTCCGGTCTCCCAGGATTACATCAGGAAAGAAGTAACCTCTGAAGGAGATTCATATGCACCCGCACCCAAGGGACCGCTTCCATTACTGCTATCAAGGAGCCCAACACCTGAATATAATTCCATGCTCAAGGACAACTCTGAAGAAGGAGCAGCCAAACCTTCTGCCAGAGCTTCATCTGCACTTCAGAAGGAACAGCTTCCCCTGGTCCGTGTCGAAGATCACTCCTAGACACCGCCAGAGACATACCACAGACAAAGGCCTGGAGCATATCATAAATAGTGTCTGCCAGATAGGCCAGACCCGCTTCCAACTGTGGTGCAAGGAGAGAGCCCTGAGCTAAAGAAAGCTGATGACATTTAAGGCATGCCCTAGCAGCCAAGGAGCTGGAAACTGTGGCCTGAATTTCGAGCGAAATCGAAACATCTGCTTCAGGATGTTTTCAATTTTCCTGCCCTGAAGATCATTCAGGGCAATACTCCCCCTCCAAAAGGAAGAGTGGTCTTCTTAGTCACAGCCAAAAAGCAGCACAAAGCAGCATTTGGACAGGTTTTTTTTCCCCTCAAATGTCCAAATTGCTATTTTCGAAACCTGTTTTAAGATGTTTTTCTATTTAGTTTGTCTGGAGTGCATCCAGATCACAAGGGGGCGTGTTGGGGGAGGATTTGGGCATTCCTAACACTTGTACGTTTTTCTGTCATAATGGAATAAAGCAAAAAATGTCCAGGGCTAAAACCTTGATGTTTTGGGCTAGATCTGTTTTAATAACGACTAAGTTACAAAAAGATGCCCCAAATGACCACTGGAGGGATTCAGGCATGACCCGCCTCCCAAGGATGTAAAAGAAAACAGTACATGCTAGGCTCTATGACAGCATCAGATGTTATGGTCAGTCCTATTAGAGCAGCAAGCAGATCCTGGAGTAGCCTAGTAGTCAGTGCTTTGCACCATAGAGAAGGGGATCCAGGCCCATAACCCACTCTAATTGTTACACTTGTGGTGATAAGTGTGAGCCCTATAAAACCCACCAAAAACCTACTGTACCTACATGTAGGTGACACTTGCAGACATAAGGGCTATTGTAGTGGTGTACAGTAGGTAATGGTGGGTTTTGGAGGGCTCACCATATAGTATGAGGGGGTAACAGTGAGATGTGTACGTGGGACGTTTTAGTGCCCCACAGCTCTGCTATATACTAACGTGAAAAGTAATTTTATAATAGCTCACTTAAGTGGGATGGCCAAGAGGTGCCTCTTCTGAGTCAGATTTATAAAAACACATAAGTGATGTGTTTTAATAAAAATTACTAAACCAAATAAAGTTAAGGGTGTGGAAATGCAAGATTGCTAAACTAAATAATAATCAAAATCCACTAAATGAAAATGTCTTATGAAAGGAAGGAAAAAGGCCTCAAAGAGCTCATGAATCCCCCATTGGGGGCTGGAATTGAGCCTATGGATACTTCTGCCCTAGCCCAGAGCGTCCTGCTACCAGGACCCTGAAGCAGCAGTGCAAAACGCTGGCCAGTATCGGCCTGGGGTGTGGAGAAGAGAGTTTGGTTCAACACGAGTTCCAAAGATAAGTGATTAAATCAATATTTAATGCTATGATACTTTTTGGTGCTTTTGCTAGTATGATTACATCATTTGGCAGTGACAGCTAAGAGTTGGACTTTTTGTCAATTTGCTGTAGCTCGATATAGTATAGATCACTGAGTTTTTTTTTGATGGACATTATATTCATAAAAAATAGAAAAACAAGAAATTCGATTTGATGTATATCATAATCAGAGAAAAGAAGAAAAAGATATAGATATCAACAAGGAAGGTTTTTTGACCAATGATGAAGAGAAAATCTTTTGATCTGTTCAGCTCTAAAAAAAAATCTGTATGATTCATGAGCTCTTTGAGGCCTTTTTCCTTCCTTTCATAAGACATTTTCATTTAGTGGATTTTGACTATTATTTAATACAAATTACACCATAAAAACTGTACAAATCATGATTACGATGCATGTCTGAAAAATACATGATTGTCAGCTAGTTTTTGATATTGTGTTGGTGATTTACAGTGAAAAATGTTTGCCCATGTTTTTGCCCTCATAGGTTGTGATTGACAGTAAATTGGAGAAAAGAATTATTGGCCTAATTAATGAACACAGGAAGCTGATTACCGACAAGGGAACCATTTCTGGAAGACTAACCTCTAAAAAACTACTGGTAAGTAGCTGTTTAGTCTCCATGTTGGACCATGCTCACCCCTGTTTCCCTAGTGCACATAGGAAGAAATGTTTGACTTTTCAGATGAGTAATTGAGAGCTGGGAATATATTTGATAATCACGCTGCCCCTCCTCCCCCATGGCTCTCAGCTAATCTGTACAATGGAACAACTAGCTGTGCTACAACAAACGCTGGCACAACATCTGCATGGTACATCAAATTTTAATGCATAATTATAATTTTTTGCAGTGTCCCTCCCCCCTTTTTTTCAACAGATTCAAAATAAGATAAAGAGTGAATATGGCAAGGGCCAAAGTTTCAGAATGCTTTCAGTTCTTTGTAATATCTCCTGTGCCAGAAATAACAGCTGTCAAGCATTTCCTGTAGCTTTTAGGATTTTTTTAAATCCACCCTTCTTGCAGAACTCTTCAAGATGAGAGATATTGTGAGGTCTCCTGGCATGCACTGCATGTTTGAAATGTCCCACGGGTTTTCAAAATCTGGGGACTAAAGTTCACTCTAAAGTTTTCATCTTTCTTTCCTGTAAGTAATTCATAGCTGATTTTAAGGTATGTTTCAGACCATTATCTTGCTGAAATAATGTAGCCTTTTTCAGCTGAGGGGATATTTGTTTCTAGGATATGTTGATGTGTAGATGAATGCATTCTTCCTTCCATCTGTACAATATTTCTTGTGCCATACAGTCCCAGAGCCTAACAGATAACACCTCCTTGCTTAACAGTTCACAAGGTGTTCTCTTCCCCGCCCCCCCCCCCCCCCTCCCCCCATTTTTCTCTTTTCACTGCAAATATCTTATGTGATTTTGGCCAATAGTTCAATTTGTATTAGCTACCAATCAAAGAACGTATCACTTTCAAAATCTGCATGACCGTTCATAAAATACTTTATGGTGAAGCACCGGGATACATGACAGACCTCATCGACCTGCCAACCAGAAACACTACAAAATCCAAACGATCATACCTAAACCTCCACTACCCAAGCAGCAAGGGACTCAAGTACAAATCCACCTATGCATCCAGCTTTAGTGCACAAATATGGAATGCATTGCCAAAAGAAGTAAAAACTACGTTCGACCTTCTAAACTTCTGGAAAGCACTAAAGGCGGAACTGTTCAGAAGAGCATACCCCACCAACCCAACATAAAAAACCTGGACACTTGCAACACAATGTAACCAAAGACCGCAGTGAACACTACTTGTACCTCATTCCACCACATTATCACTTTATATTCATTCATACCATGTGTTTGTTCAGACCGGAATCGGCTAACGGTAATATGTAAGCCACATTGAGCTACAAAAGCAGCAAGTAAATAATTTTGGTTTTTTTATCAGTCCAAAACACTTTGTTTCAAGCTTATCAGAGTTTTATTTTGTATAGTTTAGATGCTGATTTTTGCAAGAAGGCATTGTAGAAGAGGTTTCCTTCTGTCAACTCTCCCATGCTGATCATTATTGTGTAAGCAGTGCTATACTTGGACCTATGGAAAACTACTCTAGTATCAGCTAAACTTTTCAGCTGGTCAGTTAGTGATCTGTGGGTTCTGTCTTGCAGATCTGACCAGTTATTCTGGGCAATTCTATAAGAGAATTTTTCTGGTGTTACAAAGGTCTTGCTTTGACTTCAGCAGTTTCCACATTGCAATTATTAGGTGGAAAAAATGTAGAGATTTTTGTAGCCTTCCCTTGATTTGTACGAGTGAATTATCTTCATTTTCAAATGCTGTAAGCATAGAAACAGAGGAGAAAAACAAAGGCAGATAGAAACCATATGGCGAATCCATTCTGCCCATCCATACCATCTACTATCCTTTTCTCTCCCCTAGAGATCCCATATACCTGACCTAGTCTTTCTTGAATTCAGATAGTTGTTTTTTTTTTTTTCGTCTCTACCACCTGGAAGGCCATTCTACAAATTCACCACACCACCCTTTCCTGAAGAAGTATTTCCTCAAGTTAACTTTTGAGTCTCTCTTTTCACCTTCATCCTTTGCCCCTCAATTGAAAGAGACTTGCCTCCTGTGCATTTATGTCACATAGGTATTTAAACGTCTCTATTATATCTCCCTTCTCCTGCCTTTTTTCCAAAGTATACACATTGAGATCTTTAAGTCTGTCCCATACGCTTTATGACGAAGACCACTGAGCATTTAGTAGCTGCCCTCTGGTCATACTCCATCCTGTTTGTATCTTTTGAAGGTGCGGTTTTCAGAATTGTACACAATATAGCCCATGGTTGTTGAAATTGGACAGAATGATCACAAGCTGAGAGGTTATAAAAGTCAGAGTATTTGTTCAGCTGTGAAATTTGTGACACTAAACCTTTTGGGCCTTTTTAACAACCTGTAAATAAGCATGACCTTCTGGAAGGGTACTAAACTTATGCACCTACCATAAATCCCTATTTTTGTTTTAATTTTCATTCCGTTTAAATCAGCAAAAAGTAAATATGCATACAATTTGCAGAAAGGTGTTATGTTTGTGTACAATGTAGAGATAGTGTCAGCTGCTTTTCTCTTAAGGACTCAGTGAAACATATGTTTGACCAGGGGTGCCAAAACATTTGCACACAACTGTATATAGAGATCAGTATTCAAAAGGATTTAATTCGACAAACATCAGGTGCTAACCTCATAAGTTATTTGTTTTTGTTTTGTTTTTTTTAATTCTCTGCTGGCTAATGCATAAACTTTGGCCGGACAAAGAGTGGGCTGGGAGGCATTCTCGTGGCAGAGCCAAAAGTTATATGGGTTGCAATAATATTTAGATAACAACTGAATAGCTCTTAGCTTAATACAGCTGCACAAATGGAAGTCATAACTTAAACAGATGAGTATCCTGCTGACGTTTAGGATCACATGTTCAGTGGTCCTACTTAAATGGAGGGGCCACTGAAAAGGCATAAGGATAAAAGATAACAGTTAGCTATCTGCTTATGTGGTGACCTCATTACTGAATATCAGCTGTGTAGTTGTTTGCAAAGGTTTCTTATATCTTGTTCAGATTTGGCACTACTTTCATGTATTCTTTATTAAGATCGTCATAACTTGATTACTCTGAAGAGTTCTGATTTTGTGGGCTAATACAGTGGTTTCCAAACCTGTCCTGGAGGCTCCCCAGCCAGTCAGGTTTTCAGGATATTCACAATGAATCTTCATGAGAGAGATTGAGGCATATTTTCAAATCACTTAGACTTACAAAGTTCCGTAGTAACCTATTGAACTTTGTAAGACTAAGTGCTTTGAAAATGAGCCCCATTTGCATGCACTGCCTCCATTTCATACAGATCTGTCTCATGAAGATTCATTGTGAATATCCTGAAAACCTGACTGGCTGGGGAGCCCCCAGGAGAGGTTTGGGAACCACTGGGCTAATAGTTTTCTGACTTATTGTTCTCATATTAGTGCTGCCCTGTTCTTAGACTTGTCTTTATCTCTGTCAAAGAATTTAGTAGCTAACACTTATACAGAGGCCTTTCTTTTAAGACTTATGATGGGTACGTCTCTTCTTTTTTTGTCTCCAAATACCCAAATAAGCAGACCATAGTGAACGTTTTGATTTTGTTGTGGCTTTTTTCAGTTCAATGAATTGGTCTTGAAACGGGGCCTTTTTCTCATCCTAAATCACACGATTTGAATGTCCCGCACCCTCATTGAATTTAAAGTATTCAGTTATATGGTTAAGGATTGACATCCTATTAACTGAATTTCTAAGCAAAGAGTCATCCAGCAACCAGTAGTGCATCCAGAGAATTTAACCTACAAAGCATTCTACCAAAACTAGGGCATGATAGGGCCAGGCTATGTGTCTTATTGATTAAACTGTGGAATCCAGTTTCTGCTTTCATAGGTCAATACATAAATAAGAATTTAAGAATTGGATGTCACTCAATACTTAAGTATTACTCCTAGTATCCACTGAGTGTTAACCCTGTGGATGTCTTGGAGGTTTGTGCGTGCTGCACACGTCTGGCCTGCACCTGCTCAGCTCCCCTACACTGGCAACATCTCACCTGCCACCTGGATTCTCACTTGCCTCTTGGCAGATACCATATCCTACATGTTATTCCTTTGTGGTTTCTAAGGATAGTGAGATCCTTACAAAACCCGGGGGTGATAGAGTTCCTAGAAACTTACCTGCAGACCAAATATAAAATATTACTGCAGGTCATTCACTCATAAACATAGAGCCAAATAGACTGAATAGTTTATGAAGAAACAGCTAGAGCGGTGACCAGAAAAATAAGATACAAATTCTACAGATAAAATAACTTCATTCGTCTAGATACTGGAACCTAGACAAATTTCACTGTGCGTAGGCCATGCTTGGGGGAGGTTCAGGATTGGCTTGTCATAACTTAAACAAATGAGTAGAGATGACTGCCTTTGCACAAATCTGGTTCCTCTATTCCAAACCAAGACTGGAGAGTTCTAGTAAATTCTTATCTTGTTCTCTAAGGGCTATGTCCGATCAAAGCAAAAACGATTTCTTACCAGTTATACTACAAAGTGTTGTTATCTTATAAAACTGAAGGATACTGGGAAACATGTCCAAGATTCACTCTGAATTAGTGTTGCAAGCTAAGAACAGTTCCTACAAGCTAGGTTAAAGGAAATAAATTACACTGCCCTCTATCTGTTAATTCAAGGATTGCAGGTAAAGTAATTCTTCCTGGAAAAACAAACTGTCTTGTACAGGATATTTATTTATAGGATTTACCACCTTTTGAAGGAATTCACTCAAGGCGATGTACAGTAGGAATAAATCAAGCATAATCAATAGACAATTACAGCAGTAAAAATATTCAAATAATAATACAAAGTATGGCATAGTATATTACTTACAATATCAAGACAATACATAATAAAACATTTTAATAAACAGCGTAGAGTATAAGCAAAGATGGAACATATAGATAGGTGAAAGGGAATGGGACTTCATATATCGCCTTTCTGTGGTTTTTAAAACTACATTCAAAGCAGTTTACATAGTATATACAGGTATTTATTTGTACCTGGGGCAATGGAGGGTTAAGTGACTTGCGGATATAATGTGTAACACTACATTGTAGGCCAAAAGCAGATGTGGCCAGGCAGAACTGATTTACATTTAAGCAAGGAACTGGTAAGTCAGTTAGAATGACTGGGTTATTGAGGGAGGGAAAACCCCTGCTGGCCATGAAAAATCCAATGGACCTTGTATGAGTAATGTTTAGGAACTGGTCTTGGATGGATGCTCCAGTGTGGATGAAGCTAAATCAGGTTCTCTTATAAAGTAGCCTAACAATTTGGGGCTATTGAAGCAGTCTGTAGTTGCTGAATGTGTCTGTTTGAACCCTGGCTCTGTTCATCTGTAGACATACCACAAGCTTTGTGTCTAGAGTTCTTGTCAATGTGTAATGATTATGACGATTTACACACATTGGATGCTGCATGTTCTTTTCATATCTCTGAAAAGGATCACATTTAAAGTCTACACTTCTTGAATGTTCTTTCTTTTGTATCTGTGTAGGATTTGTATACGGCTTTACAAGGATTTTCCTTTAAGTCTGAGGATATCGAAGAAGCTATGAGAAATACGGTATTGTATGGTGGAGATCTTCATTCTGCCCTGGACTGGCTGTGCTTAAACCTTTCTGATGGTAAGCAGGACATATAGGAGCAGCTGAAGGGCTAGCAATAACTTCAAAACAACATTTACCTGTAGGAATTTCATATCTAGGTATTCTCTGTTAATCTGACTAGTCTGCCTCTGGTTATTCCACCCCACTTAAAATGTGCTTTAAGGTGAGATGTCACAAATGGTCACTAAAGATTTTTTCTGTGCTATCATACTGCTGTTCTTTAATAGCAGGATCTGCATACAGTAGAAGTCCAAAAATCTGGAATGCTCAGACATCAGGTCAGTTTGGATTTTTTGATTTTCTGGATTCTCAGGCAGAACTTTAAAAATTCATGGAGGAATAAAGAGCTGAACAGTGTCTCTCTGTGTCTCACTTCACCTTCTAGGGTCTCACTTCCCTTTCTACTTACCCTTCGAGAGTCTCTGGTGTCCAAAGAAGGGGCCTGTGCCCCCAAGCCCCCCCTTTTGCTACATATCCCCCTTTATTCCCTCCCTCCCGCCTGATCAGGTTCCCCCCCCCCCCCCCCCCCCCCCCCCCCGCACACACACACACTGACTCTGCCTTCTCGCTCTCACCTTTTTTTTTAAGTCTTCATACTGCAGCGGCAGCCTTTAGTCACAGGCTGCCTCCATATTCACCGTGCCTTTCCCCTCTGACCCATCCCACCCTTCCAGCAACAGGAAGTTACATTACAAGGGAGTGGGACGGGTCAAAAGGGGAAAGGCACGGTGAATGCTAGAGGCAGCCTGTGAGTAAGGTTGCCACTGGCACTGCAGTAGGAAGACTTAAGAAAAAGGTGAAAGTGAGTGGGCAAAGCCAGTATAGGGAAAAAAGATGCCTGACCGTGCATGAAGGGAGGGCAGAAGGAAAGAAAGGAGGGAGACATAGTCACGGGGGACCTCAGAGAGCAAACAGGCAGGGCAGGAGGGAGTCCGGATTCTCAGGCGGTACTGAACTCGCAATTTCAAGAGGTCTGGATTACTGGAAGCCAGATTGTTGGACTTTTACTGTAACCAATTTTTAATTGGTTTAATTCCATCAAGAATAAACAAACCATAACTTTTTATTACACTGTTACAAAATTTACACCAATAGGCACCACCCCCCCCCCCCCCCATCACAATCCTATACCCCCTCCCACCCTTTGGCTGCATTAATGTCCAATAACTTCCCCAGCAGGATTCAGTCTATACCCCATTTATTTTGATCTTTAGGTCCTGTACTTTTCACTTCCTGTAAACCTGTTCACTCACTAGCAAAGACAGCAGCTCCATCTCCAAAACATGACTCAATATAGCCCACTACTTCTCCATTTCAGCGGGGTCAGGGTTCCTCTAGCACCTCAATAGCACTCACTTCCCAGCCAACATCAAAACAACAAAAAAAAATCTCTTTGTTAATTATATAATCAAAGTATTGAGCTGGTTATTCAGACTGAATGCATATTCCAAGATGAGGGACTGGTTCTGCGTGCAAGATGTCTGCACATTGAATCCCTCATGAAAGAAGTACAACTAGTAAGAGAGGAGGTGGCAAGAATGAGAAGTGTCCGTGACAATAAGAAAACCATCCCTAAAATACTTCTGCAGCCATTAGGGAGTTCCAGCAAATGGGAAGGATATGCTGTACTGAAAGAAAACAGCTAGACATGGATCTTGAGACCCTGCAAAATTAACACCCCCGACTCCTCTCGAACTGAAGAACAGGTATGCTGCCCTGGAAGTGGAACAGGAGGAAACAAAGCACAAAAATCCCAAATCTCAAAGAATTGGCTAAGCAGAGCATTTGGAGGTCTTCAAGCCATGTCTCGCTATAAATGTTGAATTTCTTGTTATTTGGGCGACAGCTCCTGAGGACGCCCTTGTGGCGAAACACAAATTTGTGTCGAGCTGAAAAATATCTTTAAGATTGGAGACATTTTTAAAAGCTGGAAAATACTTTATGGACTGGAGATAACGGTAATATGTAAGCCACATTGAGCCTGCAAAAAGGTGGGAAAATGTGGGATACAAATGCAACAAATGCAATGTAATAATAACTCGCTGATCTTTGAAGAGTGAAATTAATGAACCGTGTGAGACGTTATATTACTTTCTCAACTGGACAATTGGTTTTGATGCAATTACTTGAAGCTTGCATCTGGAATAATTTGATACAGAAAGTGAAAGTGCCTTGGTGCTTTGTAGCTTTTACTACATGAGACGTGGGGTAAGGAATATTGTAGATGAAAATATTCGAGTTATTCCCCAAGTTTTCCACGTCATCACTGTGACCCCTGACGCAGGTGCTAGTCACCGAAACACGGCCCGTGTCGGGTCAAGGCTCATTCATTAAAGAACTTTGTTCCATTTTAAAGGCCCGTGGTGCTGTTTTTTTGTTTGGACTTTAGTTTGTACTTTGTTCCCTCTCTTTTGTTATAATTAAAGGGTAACACATGGAGGAACCTTTTTGGATTTTAATAGTGAATGTATGTATAATTAGTGGGGGAATTGTAGTACACTTTTTTATATTGTGTGTTGTTGTTTTAATAAATTTTCAATTTGTTTATTTCTTAAGTTTTGAAAACATTTTCCTAAGCTTTCTATATATTTTTGTTTAGAATATTGTATGAGAAAGTTATAGTATTGTTTTGATTCCTAGGTTTGTAATTTTTGTTATATTTTGAAGATCATATTAAAGCAACAGAATTGCAGGACTTTCAGGGTAAGGAAGAAACACTGTGGGTTAATCTGGAAATAAGGAATGTAAAATCTATTTACATTGGTGTGATGTGCAGATCACCTTCACACTCAGAAGATATAGACGGATTTTATCAAAGACATTCACAAGATAGATATGAAAGGGGAAATGATACTAACAGGTGATTCAATATGTAGGATGTTGATTGGGGTGTCCCTGTTGCAGGGTTGTCTAGAAGTAAAGAGATCTTTGATTCTCTACAAGGAGAACTGTTCCAGCAGATGATTATGGAACCCATGTGAGATGAGTCAGTACTGGACCTAGTACCTCTGAATAGAGAGAGTGTTTCTGATGCTATAGCGGGTGATCATTTGGTATCTATGATCACATGATGGTGTTCAATATGGTACAGGTGGAGAGGGTTTATTCAAAAGTAAAGGTTCTAGACTTGAAAAGAACTAGCTTTGTCAAGATGAGGAAGTACCTCAAGGAGTTGTTAGCTGGGTGGGAACGGCTGGAGGAAGTAGAAAAATAAGGGGCAAAACTGAAACAAGCTATTTTAAAGGCAATAAATCTTTTTGTTAGGAAAATAAATAAAAGTAAGATGAAAAGAAGTCTGCTTTGGTTCTCAAAAGTTGTGGCTGAGAAAGTAAGGAAAAGAGGTTAGCCTTTATAAATTACAAAACAAAGGCAACAATATCTGGAAAAGCTAAGAAATGCTGATAAAGTAGTCAGGAAAGCAAAGATGCAAATGGAAAAAAATAGCCAATAAAATTAAATTGGAGGACAAGATATTTTTTTAGATACGTACGTGATAGGAAGTGGCTTTGTGAGGCTCAAGGGTGAAGGGGAGCAATACATAGAAACTAATAAGGATTAATCGGAATTGCTTAACAAATATTTCTGTTCTGTGTTCACAGTGGAAGGACCAGAAGTTAGGACAACAGAAAGCCAAAGCTACTAAGAGTAGATGTGTGGTAGACCTTGACTAACTTTCAGAAGACTGCTCATGAGGAGCTAGCTAAACCAAAGCAATGGGGTCGGATAGGATACATCCAAGGGTACTGAAAAACTCTGAGAAAACTCTGAGAGGTTCTGGTGGCTCCACGGTCGGACCTTTTCAGTGCTTCTTTAGAGTCGGGGAGTGGTCTGGAGGAACTGGAGAAGGGCAGATGTGGTTCCTCTCACCAAAGTAGGAGGGGGTTGGGAACTACAGGCCTGTTTAGTTCCGACTTCCATGGTGAGTAAATTAATGGAAACTCTCTTCTAAAACAGAGGATAATGAGGTTTCTGGAGTCAAATGGATTACAGGACCCGAACCAGCATGGTTTTACTAGAGGCACTGATTAATTTCTTTGACTGGGTGACCAAGTAGGTTTAGGAAGAGTGCTAAAATACAAGTACACCATATATAGCGAAGCTTTTGGTACAGTTCTGCATAGTCGATGGAAAATGGGACTTGATATACTGCCTTTCTGAGGTTTTTGCAACTACATTCAAAGCGGTTTACATATATTCAGGTACTTATTTTGTACCAGGGGCAGTGGAGGGTTAAGTGTCTTGCCCAGAGTCACAAGGAGCTGCAGTGGGAATCGAACTCAGTTCCCCAGGATCAAAGTCCACTGCACTAACCACTAGGCTACTCCTCCACTCCATAAAAATAAACTAGTGTCCTTGGTTAGGGCTCTAAAGTGAGTGACTGCATTAGAAACTGGTTAAGTGGAAGGAGACAGAATGGTGGTAAATATTGAGTTCACTCTGATGAAAGGATGTTGCCAGTGATGTGCTGCAGGGATTGTTCCCAGATTTGACTCTTTTTAACATCTTTGTGAGTGATACTACAGAAAGGGTGTCTGGTAAGGTTTGCCTCTTTGCGGATGATACCAAACTCTGTAATAGAGTAGACACCTCTGATAGTGTGGATAGCATGTGGAGGGATCTAGCAAAGCTTGAAGAGTGATACAGAAAGTAGCAACTAAGATTTAATGCTAAAAAAATCAGGGTCATGCATTTGGGCTGCAAAAACCCAAGGGATCGGTTCAGCATAGGGGGTGAAATACTTCTGCATACAAACGAAGAGTGGATTGTGGGATTGATTATACCTAGCAATCTTAAGGTGGCCTAACAGGTAGGAAATCAATGGCAAGAGCCAGAAGTATGCTTTTGGTGCATAGGGAGAGGAATGGCTAGCAGGAAAAAGGAGGTGGTAGTGTCTCTGTTTAAGTTTCTGGTGAGGCCCCATTTAGAGTTCTGTGTATGGTTCTGGATACCGCCAATATAAACAATATAGAGTCACTCCAGAGGGCAACTACTAAAATAATCAGTAGTCTCCATCATAAAGCATATGTGGACAAACTTATAGACCTCAATATGTATACTTTGGAAGAAAGATGAAAGAGAGGAAATATGATAAATATCTCCGTGACATGAATACACAGGAGGCAAATCTCTTTCAACTGATGAATTTAAACAGGAGCTAGACACTTAGGAGTAATCAAAGAAATACTTCTTTATGGAAAAGGTGGTGGATGTGTGGAATGACCTTCTGGTAGAGGTAGTGGAGATGAGGATTGTATCTGAATCAAGAAAGTGTTGGATAAAAGTGAGGTCTCTTAGGGAGAGGAAGAGATAGTAAGTGGTATGGATGGGCTGTATGGCCTTTATCTGCCATCATTTTCTATGTTTCTATGTTATATTTTCCTTATCAGGATTTAGATTAGAATCTAATGAGTTTTGAGTATAAATTCTGGTAAAATACAGGACCGTCCTAGGGTTTTACAAGCTTTCCACAGCACTGTAGATGTTGAAGAGCAGAAGGCAGTCCTTTTATAGAACTTTATTCAATTAGATTAAATGAGTAGTAAAGAAAGATTTGGAGAGACTTGACTAAAATACAAAAAGGAAAAGAAGTTTACATAGAAATAAATGTTAGCTATTGTGGGAGGTAGTAAGTGTGGTTTAACAGAAAGGGTTATCGAATCATGAAATGCTCTCCTGGTGTGAGTGATAGCAGATAAAACAGGAACTGACCATCTGGCCTTTCGGAAATCACTAAAAATCCATCTGTTCAGGCAAGCCTACCCAAACGATCCATATTAATTCCCACAAACCCATCTATTCATCACATATCCAGGAGACAATGACAACGACCTAGACTACATCTCCCGCCTCATTTTCCCCTGCTTATCCCCTGTTCTATCCCCTTTTGCCTCATCAACCCCTCCCCCAATGCTCACCTACCCTTACTCATACCTCTCCTACTCCCTTCACTGTTGCCCATTCCCCTCCGCCTCATCTACCCTCCAATTGCTCACTTACCCTTGCTCATACTTCTCCTACTCCCCTCATCCCTGCATTTCTACATTCCTATTTCTTTTATTACTCCGATAATACTCAACTTATTTCTCTTCACCAATACTTTGTAATCCCAATTACTATGTAAGCTGCATTGAACCTGCTTTGAGTGGGAAAGCGCGGGGTACAAATGTAATAAATAAATAAATACAGAGAAATGGTAGTTTTTAAAAGTGGATAAAGTAGAAAGCATGACCAAGCAGCATGCATTTAAGTGTCTGCATTTGCAGCTAACAGGAAAAATAACTATTCTCAATATTACAGAACAGAAAGAAGAGAATATGACTTGTCATAATTCACTTGAGTCAGAGGTCCTGTGACCTGATATAAACCACTGTATAGTACAGAAGGAAATGAAGAAATTATGGAGGGTCTTTGGTATCGGGCA
The DNA here is from genome assembly GCF_901765095.1 of Microcaecilia unicolor. Taxonomy (NCBI): domain Eukaryota; kingdom Metazoa; phylum Chordata; class Amphibia; order Gymnophiona; family Siphonopidae; genus Microcaecilia; species Microcaecilia unicolor. Next base: position 94,050,312 of record NC_044032.1, on the reverse strand, counting down.
AGTTCCGTAGCCTTTAAAAAAAAAATTGTTATTGTCCATTTATGTCCGGGGCCCTTAGTCTCCTGTGGTGCTGCTGTTAGAGGCATAAAGTCTTGTCCTTGCCAGTGTTGGCTGGTCCCCTGGGGTTTTGCTGTGGGTGACTGGGAGTGGGGTTTGCAAGCTGAGCCAGGGAGATAGGGATTAAATTGGGGATGACATCTTTAATTGTTATGATTGGAAAAATCTGATTAATACATTGTATTGTTAGCCTGTTGAAATGAGTTCCACGGGTTAAATTTGCATTGAATGAAGAATTTGTTCCTTTTGTTTCTTAAACTGGACACCTAGTTTTGTTTCTTGAAGCTGTATGGGTGGTGCTGCATCTGAGTTTGCTTGACTGAAGTTTTCAGCCATCTTGCTGTGGCTTTCTTCATCAACAAACTCAAATGCATCACCACCTGGTCAGCTTCAAGAATCATATTACCAGCCCCAAAAGCTTAACAGAGCACCTGCTAGTCCTGTTTCATTCTCCCTGATCCTTGTATTAGATACAGTAAAAAAACAGCTCAGTGTCCGCTTAGTCTATACTTACCCTGATTTTGTGAATGTATTTCTTAACTCGTCTCACTCTCCCAGGCTGAAATGTTCTAATTTTTTTTTTAGTCTCTCCTCTATGTATTGCACTTTTTGTACTATTTTGTTCATTTTAGGAATAGCTTAACTAAGGGCTATGTTCAAGATGTGGACACACTAAAAACAGAAACATCATTATACAAATTCAATTTTCATACCCGTTTAAAAATAAGTCCTACTAGTTTCTTAGCCTTTTTTAAGCATAATTTTCCTCTTATCCTTAAGTAATTAATAATTAATTATTGTTTAGATCTAATTAAAATATGTAGCCTGCAAAACAAACTATCATATATCTTTAGAGAGAGGTATAATGATTTCATGCTTTAGTGTTCTTGTTGTTTTTAAATAGATGCCTTGCCTGATGGATTCAGCCAGAAGTTTGAGGAAGAAGAGCAAAAGAGCAGAGCAAAATTCACCCCACTGCCAGTACAAACCATAACACCACAGATCTCCAGAACCAAGAAGGAGGACAGCCTCAGTACACAGGTATCGCCAGAATTACACCATGTAGATTACTCAACCTGCCGATTTTGTTGTGCATAGCACTACAGAATTTTTTTTATTGCCTCCTGATTTCATACAGATAGTAAGGTTCTTATGAGGCTATATAACCTGTATGTATGTGCATTAAATTAGCAGATTTCTGAGGAGAACCTGCTAATTTTAACTTGCATATTAAATTTGACTTTAAGGGTGGCATGCTGGCTCTGTGACAGCACTGTGCAGTGCCATGCAGAGGACTTGAGGTTTGATTCCTCAGCCAAGCCACTGTTCTCCAGGCTGGTTGGTACTGGGGATGATGGAGCTGCTTGCAGAATAGCAGTCAGTCATACCATACCTGTAATGCATAGTTTGCTTGATTCCTGACAGACCTTCAGCTTTGTTGGAGAATTTACAGTGCTGGGCCAGTGATTAGAAAGGCATGGCCTTTCTCAGTACAGGGATCAGGATCTGATGTGAGCATTCAGCCTGCAAGTGGCAATATTAGTTTGTCCTGGTTTTCCAAATCTTTAACAAGATTGTAGAAGGGTGGGCATTGTGCACACTTGCCTTCCTCCCCTTGCAGCATGTTCCACCTTCACAATGCCAGCATAAAAAAGGAATGTTCAGTCTTCTTAATGGACAATAACTAAAGGATTGCACATTGACTGATGTAGCTTGAACACCTTTCAAAGACTAGGTAAATTTAAAAACTGTAATAATCAGTTGACTGGCTGCTCTTTGTCAGTTCTGACTGTGTCGGGTCCTTTGTCGGATAGCCTGCAGCACTTCCAAGAACTTTTTGAGAAGTTACAGTTGATGAATCATCCCTGGGACAGTGAGACTAGTGGCATTTTACACTTTGGAGGGTTTGCTGCTGCAGTATTCCTGTAGTTACTAGCTATTTTGTTGTTGATCTTTTGCTTTGTTGATTATTTACTTGAAACCAGCAATGAAAGCAGCAAATTATTGTTAAGCTAAGAGGGTTTTTTTATGCTTCATAGCTTCTTTTTTTTTTTCTCCACAGCAGGACTATTTGAAGGTTGCCTATGGCTATTTTGTCTGTAATCCCTCGTTAGGAACTTTGGGTTCATTGTGGGGGTGTTTTAGCAATGAGGCACCTTCATAGTGATCTGAAGTTCATATTTTATAGTCATTTCCTCCTTTAGTTTCAGGTTGTTATAAGCAGGTCTTTTTTTTAGTTTTGGTTCAAAAATTATTATACCAGCTAAGGGATCCAACTCATTACAGCCATAGTCCAAAACTATTTTTGATATATCATGTCAGAGAAACTCGATCTACTGTTCATCACTGAAACCTGGATCCATAACCAAGAGGACCCAATCATCTTAAACCTTTGTCCTCCAGGATACAAAAATCACTCACTGGACCAGAAAAGAAAAAAGAGGACGGGGTATAGCGCTCGTATACGATCTCACCTCACTATCAAACCATTGCCGAATCATAACAACCCACCTCGAAATAGCTTCAATCAGAATCCACCACAATACTCTGCTCGACCACCTAAACTGTGTCCTGTTTTACAGACCTCCATGCAACTGGAATGAAAGCCAAACAGACTTCATGGACTTCGTCTCAAACACATGTGTATCTAACTCCAACATACTACTATTAGTAGACATTAACCTCCACCTAGAAGACCCAAACTCTACAAATGCACAAGACTGTAAAGATTTCCTTCACTTATGCGATCTAACATGGCTGAACATGCAAACAACCCACTCGAAGGGCCATACACTTGACCTCATCTCATACAAACTATCCACTGACCAGAACCTAACCATAACACAAACCAGATGGACAGAAATACCATGGACCGACCACTATAAATTAAACCTATCCCTAAAATGGCGGAAAAAAGGCTCTCCACACACGAGAACACACAACCCACATCATGAGAGACCCGGGTACTTTCTGGCAACAGATATACAATAACGACTGACAACACAAACGGACTCCATTCACTATCTTTCAGTTTGGGACAAAAGATGCAGATACATACTAGACACAATAGCATCCCTACAAACAAGAACCTCACACAGACACAGCTCGATACCATGGTTCAATGAAGAATGAAAAAAATTAAAAACACAATCAAGACTAGAGCACGCATGGAAAAAATAAAAGGCGACACACACTCAACACAATGGAAACATCAAAGGAAATACAAATATGCAATAAGACAGACCAAAAGATCATATTAGAAACCAAAATTGGGGCCAGACTACAACAACACGAAACTATACCATCTCGTGAATAAATTACTAGACACAACACCGGTCATCACAACCAACACCGACATCCCATCTGTAGACAATCTTGCTAAATATTCAATGAAAAAAATTATTAATCTATGGAAAACCCTACCTCTGGACAACACAGAAATAGAAAACTTCATAATGGGCTGGACCCCACCCCAGGCGAATACCCGCGGACCGATTATGGACAAACTTCGCTCTCCTCAGTGCCGACATAGTTACTCAGTTGATCAAAAAAATACTTCAAAAGCCATTGTCAATTGGACACTGCCCCAGCTACCTAATACAATCTGGCCCCACCAGCTTCATAACAGATCTCACATTCCACATCTAAATTTCATGCTTCAGCGGGGTATTTTCCCTAAGAAAAAGGCAACATCCTACTCACCCCAATCCAAAAGACACCAAGAAAAAAAACAAACAACATAAACTACCGCCCAGTAGAATTCATCCCATTAGTAGTCAACTCATGGAAGGACTGGTAACCAAACAACGACTACTAAACAAATCCACTTACTACATGAGTCACAATCAGGATTCCGACCACAACATAGCACCGAAACAGTACTACTCACTCTCCTATCCAAATTCAAACAGGAGATAGCTACAGGCAAAAGCATTCTCCTCCTTCAATTTGATATGTCCAGTGCGTTCGACATGGTTAACCATAATATCTTGCTAAGACTCCTAGACTATTTCGGAATTGGTGGTAACACTCTCAACTGGATTAAGGGCTTTCTAACCACCAGAACATACTAAGTGAAATCAACACCAACATATCGTCACCCTGGAAACCAGGACTGCGGAGTACCACAAGGATCACCACTATCACCGATCCTTTCAACCTTATGATGGCCCCACTAGCCAAAAGCCTTATCTACACATGGCCTTATCCATTCATTTACACTGATGAATCACACTATATACACCCCCTACAAACATGATTTAGCAGAAATCACCAATAAAATCAAGTTCAGTTTAAATATCATGAACTCATAGGCAAAACGCATTCCAACTAAAACTCAACACAGAAAAAAACACACTGTCTCATCATCTCATCCCAATACAACACATACAAACCCACAAACATTAACACCCCAGGATACACCCTCCCTATTTCAGACAGCCTGAAAATTCTCGGAGTAACAATCGACCGAAACTTCCACCTAGAGTCCCAAGCTAAACTCACCATAAAGAAAATGTTTCTCTCAATGTGGAAACTAAAACGTGTGAAACCATTCTTCCCGAGGAAAATATTTCGCAACCTTGTACAATCAATGGTACTAAGCCACGCAGACTATTGTAACGGAATCTATGCGGGATGCAAAGAACAAATCATAAGAAACTTCAAAACCGGCCAAACACAGCAGCATGGCTTATATACGGAAAAACACGTTTTGACAGCACCAAACCACTCCAAGTAAAACTGCATTGGCTTCCAATTAAGGAACGTATTGCATTCAAAATCTGCACGACAGTTCACAAAATCATCTACGGCGAGGCACCGGGATACATGACAGACCTCATCGACCTACCACCCAGAAACACCATAAAATCAGCACGATCATACCTAAACCTCCATTACCCAAGCAGCAAAGGACTCAAATACAAATCTACCTATGCTTCCAGCTTTTCCTACCTAAGCGCACAATTGTGGAACGCACTACCAAAAGTAATAAAAACACTCGACCAACATGAATTTCCCCGGAAAACACTAAAAACAGAACTGTTCAAAGGGCATACCCCACCAACCCAACATAAAAAACCTGGACATCTGCGACACAACTTAACCAAATAGGACATATCCTAACTCTTCCTTTCCCTCTCTAAGTTCTCCCCAATTGTCTTTACCATACATGTATCTCACTCTACCATAATATCATAAGTACATAAGTAATGCCACACTGGGAAAAGACCAAAGGTCCATCGAGCCTAGCATCCTGTCCACGACAGCGACCAATCCAGGCCAAGGGCACCTGGCGAGCTTCCCAAACTTACAAACATTCTATACATGTTATTCCTGGGAATTGTGGATTTTTTCCCAAGTCCATTTAGTAGTGGTTTATGGACTTGTCCTTTAGGAAACCGTCTAACCCCTTTTAAAAACTCTACTAAGCTAACTGCCTTCACCACGTTCTCCGGCAACGAATTCCAGAGTTTAATTACGCGTTGGGTGAAAAAAGATTTTCTCCGATTTGTTTTAAATTACTACACTGTAGTGTCCATCGCATGCCCCCTAGTCCTAGTATTTTTGGAGGAGTGGCCTAGTGGTTAGGGTGGTGGACTTTGGTCCTGGGGAACTGAGGAACTGAGTTCAATTCGCGGCACAGGCAGCTCCTTGTGACTCTGGGCAAGTCACTTAACCCTCCATTGCCCACCGCATTGAGCCTGCCATGAGTGGGAAAGCGCGGGGTACAAATGTAACAAAAATAAAAAATAAATAAAAAGCGTGAACAGTCGCTTCACATCCACTCAATATTTTATATACCTCTATCATGTCTCCCCTCAGCTGTCTCTTCTCCAAGCTGAAAAGCCCTAGCCTCCTTAGTCTTTCTTCATAGGGAAGTCGTCCCATCCCCGCTATCATTTTAGTCGCCCTTCGCTGCACCTTTTCCAGTTCTACTATATCTTTCTTGAGATGCGGCGACCAGAATTGAACACAGTACTCAAGGTGCGGTCGCACCATGGAGCGATACAACGGCATTATAACATCCTCACACTTGTTTCCATACCTTTCCTAATAATACCCAACATTTTATTTGCTTTCCTAGCCGCAGCAGCACACTGAGCAGAAGGTTTCAGTGTATTATCGACGACGACACCCAGATCCCTTTCTTGGTCCGTAACGCCTAACGTGGAACCTTGCATGACGTAGCTATAATTCGGGTTCTTTTTTCCCACATGCATCACCTTGCACTTGCTCACATTAAACGTCATCTGCCATTTAGCCGCCCAGTCTCCCAGTCTCGTAAGGTCATTCTGTAATTTTTCACAATCCTGTCGCGAGTTAACAACTTTGAATAACTTTGTGTCATCAGCAAATTTAATTACCTCACTAGTTACTCCCATCTCTAAATCATTTATAAATATGTTAAAAAGCAGCGGTCCTAGCACAGACCCCTGAGGAACCCCACTAACTACCCTTTTCCATTGTGAATACTGCCCATTTAACCCCACTCTCTGTTTCCTATACTTCAACCAGTTTTTAATCCACAATAGGACATTTCCTCCTATCCCATGACCCTCCAAATTCCTCTGTAGCCTTTCATGAGGTACCTTGTCAAACGCCTTTTGAAAATCCAGATACACAATATCAACTGGCTCCCCTTTGTCCACGTGTTTGTTTACTCCTTCAAAGAATTGAAGTAAATTGGTCAGGCAAGATTTCCCCACACAAAAACCGTGCTGACTTGGTCTCAGTAATCCATGTTCTTGGATGTGCTCTGTAATTTTGTTTTTGATAATAGCCTCTACCATTTTCCCCGGCACCGACGTCAGACTCACCGGTCTATAATTTCTCGGATCTCCCCTGGAACCTTTTTTAAAAATGGGCGTTACATTGGCCACCCGCCAATCTTCCGGTACCACACTCGATTTAAGGATAAATTGCATATCACTAACAGAAGCTCCGCAAGCTCATTTTTCAGTTCTGTCAGTACTCTAGGATGAATACCATCCGGTCCAGGAGATTTGCTACTCATCAGTTTGAACTGCCCCATTATGTCCTCCAGGTCTACCGTGAAGTCGGTAAATTTCTCCTTGATATTAATCGCAACTTGTATTTGTTCATACCGAAATCGGTTAACGCCGATTATGGTATCATGTAAGCCACATTGAGCCTGCAAGGAGGTGGGAAAATGTGGGATACAAATGCAACAAATAAATAAAAATATATATAATCTTGTATGGGTTTTTCTCCTATAATTTTATCTCCTATAATGATGAATGACAATTGCAATTTATCTGAATTAACAAGGGTAGAAACTGTTCCTTCCAGTAATGCATGCTTCTGACCTGGCAGATGGTTTCGCCAATAAAGTTTTTTCAAGGAGGAGTGGAGGATGGCCTAGTGGTTAGAGTACTGGTCTTGAAATCCTTGTGATCATGGGCAAGTCACTTAACCCTTCATTGCCTCAGGTACAAACTTAGATAGTGAACTCTCTTGGGACAGAGAAATAGCCAGTATACCTGAATGTAACTCACCTTGAGCTACTACTGAAAAAGGTGTGAGCAAAATCCAAATAAGTAAATAAATGTTGGCCAACCGTTTCTCTAATAAGGCTTTTTTAAGGAGTCGTTGTACTACCTCTGCTTACACTTCTTTTCAAGCTGGCTGTCAGATGTGTAGGCAGATGATGACTCCAAAGGTAGTATGGTGGCTCTTTAAAATGTCTTATTGATGAAATTGTTGGCCAAGCTGCTTTTTGAAAGCTTTATTGGTGAAACCACTGCCCAAGTCAGAACAGCACACATTACTGGAAGGAACAATTTCTACTCTAGGTGATTGAGATAAATTGCAATCCTCATTCACCATTGCAGGAGATAATCTTGTATGGGTTGATGAAGAAATTTTATGTACATCAAGAAAACAACAACAAAAAGATATGATTTGTTTTGGACAGAGGCTGTGATGAAACATCTACCATGATGAGTTGGCTCCCTTGGTTGGGTATATACATAAGTGGTGTAATGATTTTTGAGCCATATAGATATATTCTGTACACACAGTGAGAACGATCATTTGCATAAATATTATCCACACGTTTTGGGGGGAGATTGCTTTAAGTTTTCTATGTGGACACAAAGAGTGACATTTTAGGTAAGTAGTCCAAGTCCAAATTGGGATATTTTGCCCATTACATCCAACCCCACCCCCCCCCCCCCCCCCCCCCCCCCCCCCCCCCCCCCCGCCAATCTTAGAACCATTTTGAACAGGAAAAATGTCTGAGTTTCACTTTCAAAGATGGGCATGTTTGCACAGAAGGAGTCTAAAATGTCCAACTTTTGAACACCAAACAAACAGGCACAAAAAAGACTGGCATGATTTGTACCAAAATGGCCACAGACATCCCTACAGAGCAGAGGGCCAGCCTAGTGGTCAGTGTACTGGACTTTAACAATTGGCACTCGGATACAAATCCCACCTTAACTTTTATTATGTATTGTGAGCCCTCCAGGCCTAGAAGAAAACCTGGTGTACCTAACTGTACCAAAACAAAATACTGTGCTTATAGACTTTAAGTGCTTTAAAAATGAAATAAGGAGGAAAGACCTCAAAAGCCCATAGTGTTCAGTGACCATGCACAGACAGTTAAGCACTAAAAGGGCAGTTGTTTCATCATAGGTCAGAAAAACCTCCTTTTTATTTATTTATTTTTATAACTGCACTTTCTTCAATTGTGTATTTAAAAACAAAACATTATATAAACATTAATATCTCTTTCCAGACTTCTAGATATAAACAGCATGAAAGGTACTTGGCTTATTTTCCTCAATTGTGTATTTGAAAGCAAAACATTATTTAAACATTAATATCTCTTTCCAGACTTGTAGATTGATACAGCACGAAGGCACTTAGCTTAATTAAGCTAAGTGTGTGTCGTGCTGTTTCTATCTAGAAGTCTGGAAAGAGATATTAATGTTTATATAATGTTTTGTTTCAGATACCGATTGAGGAAAACACAATTATAAAAGTAAACAAAAGGAGGTTTTTGTAACCTATCATGAATCAACTGCCCTTTTGGTGCTTAACTGTCTGTGTATGGTCACTGTGCACTATGGGCTTTTGAGGTCTTCTCCTTATTTCATTTTTTAAGCACTTAAAGTCTATTAGCACAGTATTTTGTTTTGAAGCAATTCTTTTGGTTCTGTAATACAGTTCTTTTTTGAAGTATTTTACTGTACACCACTACTGTAGCCTTCAAGCCTACAGGTGTCTCCTATTATGTAGGTACAGTAGGTATTTTGTTGTATTTGGAGGGCTCAATTTTCCACCAAAAAGAACTAGTTAGATTGGGATTTGGATTTGGGTCCCCTTGTGTACAGTGCACTGCACCAGCCACTAGGCTACTCCTTTGAGCTGCTTGCTGCTCTGTTTGGTATTCTCATAATACCTGATACTGTCATAGTACCTGGTATCCCCTTTCAGTTTCAGTTCTTAGGAGGGGTGGGAGGGGGTTAACATCCACTGGGACATAAAGGAGGGGTCAGCTGGTCATTCAGAGCATGTTTTTGTAACTTGAATGTGATTGAAACAGGTCTAGATAAAAACGTACTACTTTTTAGACTTGGTCGTTTCTTCCCATTCCATTATCTCTGAAATATGTCCTAATTTGGGGTCCATTCTTCTCCTGCTGAAAACACGCACCCTTGCTATTTGAATGAACTCGGTGTAAAATGTCCAAATTCTGCTTTTTCGAAAATTGTGATATGGATGTTTTGGCCCTTTTGAGACATCACTGTGCTTCAAAAATGAGCACCAAAGCATCATTTAGACACAATACTAATCTTCCTCTTCTATCCAACATTGAACCTCCAGTGCTGCATCGCAGGTTGTGATGGTGAGGCTTATTCAGAACCAGTAGTGTTCTCTCTAAGGAGTGACCTGCTGTGTGCAATTTTGTTTTCGAGTGAGTGCCGAAAATAGCCCAACAGCCAAAAAAGTGGGGGGGGGGGGGGGGGGGGGGGGGGGGGGGGGGGGGGGGGGGGGAGGGGGTGTTTTATCCCAAGCTAACTGCAGATTGGGGGGGGTCCCCTCGAGCTATCTATGGAACAACTATAGTGTTAATTATTTTGTAAAAATGTATTTCAAATCATCTGGCTGCATGGAATGGGGAGAGTGCATAAAGAGGAAAGAGGGATCTAGCTACAGTTGAGGATAAGGGGAGAGTGCATAAAGGAAAAAGATGGCTCCAGAGACAGCGAGAGTACGGGGAGAGTGGAAAAGAGGAACCTAAAAGGGAGGTATACATAACATAGTAACATAGTAGATGATGGCAGAAAAATACCTGCACGGTCCATCAATTCTGCCCAACAAGATAAACTCATATGTGCTACTTTTTGTGTATACCCTACCTTGATTTGTACCAGAGAAAAGGTTTCAGAGCTAGGCAGACAGAGTGGATGAGGGAAAAAGAGTGAGGCAGAGACAGGCAGGGAGTAGTGAAGGAGAGGGACTCAGAAACTGTCAGAGAGATGTACAGTTTAAGTGCAGGTCTGGCCAACACCTGTGCCTCTTCTCCCTTCATCCCTCTATCTGTCGTGTCACCAGCACAAAAACTCCCAAGTTCCATTTATGACGACAGGAAGAAAGCTTTCTTCTTTCCAACAGGAATGTGAAACTCACAGAACAGAGTTTGATCTGTAAGCAAAGGAAAAACTGCATGCTGCACTCAGGGCATGATTTGGAGTTTGGAGGAAACTTCTGAAGTGTTATCAAATTGAACAAAACAAACTGTCCTAGGCTGGAGAAAGAAGAGAAAAACAAGGGGACAAATGAATGAGAGGAAGGGAAGTTTGCAAAAAGAAAAACAAATGCATAATTGCCTGTCATTATGAAATATTAGCTAGGGATGCTTGTTCACAGAATGTTACTGTTAAGGATGCTGTCTTGTGTGCATCATAATATAAAAACAATTCCAACACACTCCTGGTTAAAGGAATGTATTTATAAGTCATCGACAGTTTGTTTTGTTTGTAAACATGCAACAAGAAATTGTTGAGTTTGCAATCTGCAGAATCCCAAGAGCTCTTTTGACCTGCTCTAGTCAGCATTATGAAAGAGGCTTGCAAAAATAAATTCATAGCTCCAAGGTAGAAAGGAGAGATCACAAAACAGAAGGGAAAATTAACAAAACAAAAGAAAGCGGGAGCCCCTGCAAAATTTGGTGGTGGAGTTAAAGAGCTGTAAGGGTGGCATAGGAGAGCAGGAATGGGAGGAGGGTGTGCAGCTGGCCTGGGTTGAAATTTCACTGCAGTTTCAGGAAACCATTGGCACTTCTCCTCCTCCCTAAAAAACGTTCAGAGTTGTCTTGAGAGCTCTGATGAATTTGTAGGGTAAAACAGGAGCGAACATTGACTGGAAGTGAGTGACGCTCCCAGTTTCTTTGAGCGACCACTCACATGTTCACCTTAGAGGGGAGCACTGTTCAGAACATATATGATCATTCTGACTGGGACCTATTCCACAGTGTCTCACAGCTGCCTGCATACCATCCTAACTTCCAATATCCACTATAGAGAAACATGGAATGATTTGGTATGGTGGCTGAGTGGCGAGAGGAATGGAATTTGGTGCTTGTGGTCAGTTCAATCCTTGTGGATGCCCCTACTGTTCGACAGCTAGGATTTAATCTCTCCTGTCGCCAATAGTCCTTCCTTGACCGCTTCGACAGGGTCACTGGGAAATGGTGAATAACGGACCTATGTGATTGTGGAGAAATACAGATAGTGTCTCATGTTGACTCCTGTCCACTGACCCAGCTGGATGGTGGCTTTGCAGCACGTCATAGAATTGATAAGGCTGATGCTGGCTGGCTGGCTGGCTGGCTGGCTACATGTGGCATTGTTTGCACAAGATGGTAATAATACTTAGTAGCTTGATATAGTGCCTGCAAATGCAGGGTCCTAGAAGAAGCCCCCTGATTGGTCAGAAAGAGTTGGGAGAGGATATAACATGGAGCATTGGTGTAGCCAAATCTCAGATTTGGGGTGGGCACAATGTTCTCTGTGCATCTCATCCTGAACCCCCCCCCCCCCTCCCACCACCACCACCACAGCTCAACTCAAAACATTAAAGACTTGAGAGTTGGCATGGATCTCCAAGTGCCACCAGCTGAAGACCCCCTCAGATGTGCCCAGAACTCTCTCCAGTGCAAAATCTTGAGCACACACCGAGGCGTCTGGCAGTCCAGAAAGCTGCTGCTGATTGTGGAGCTGCAGTGGGGAGAGTTCTGGCCACATTCAAGGAGGTCTTCAACTGACGGGGCTTGGGGACCCCTGCCAACTGCAGCAAGAGTGCACTGGGCTGCTGGGTGAGCCCTGCGCCACTGAAATGAAGCAAAAATCCCTGGGCAGTTGTAAATGAATGTTTATGGCACCACATCGCAGCCATGTTTTTTTTTTTTATTTGCATTTATAAACTTGTATTACATAAAAATAATACTTGAAAATACCACAAAATAGACCATTAGAAAAAACAATCAAAAATAGACCACATAATCCGGTAATAAGTCCACATTGTCTCAGCCATGGTTTAACTGAGCAGGAAGTATAAAGTAGCAGAAGGAAACTGCTCAATTAAAAAAAAATGACTCTGGCTTTGGCTTCCAATGTACTAGGATAATAATGTGCAGAACAAGGCCATACTAAAATGAATAGAAGAAAACCCCATGGTAGTGCTAGTTGCATACCTCAAGGTGGTAGTAAATTTTCTGATCCTACACACTTACAGTAAATGTTAATGGCTAATGAACTCATTACCATGGTATTTATCTATTTTGCATACATGGGTGCTCTAAAATTTAATGTGCTCACATTCTTTCTAGCATGGCTGAATTAGCCAGGTTTAACACATATTAGCCCCTTAGGCAGACCCTATAGGAGTGGAGGAGTGGCCTAGTGGTTAGAGCACCGGTCTTGCAATCCAGACATGGCCAGTTCAAATCCCACTGCTGCTCCTTGTGATCTTGGGCAAGTCACTTAACCCTCCATTGCCTCAGGTACAAATATCCAGAGTATCTGAATGTAACTCACCTTGAGCTACTACTGAAAAAGGTGTGAGCAAAATCTAAACTCATTGCCTTATTCTTTCCTCTCCCTTTAAGGTTATCAATAGAAATCAAACAAAATAAAACATGGAAAAGAAAATAAGATGATACCGTTTTTATTGGACATAACTTAATACATTTCTTGATTAGCTTTCGAAGGTTGCCCTTCTTCGTCGTTATTTTGTTTGATTTCTATTGATAACCTTAAGAGTGGACTAACACGGCTACCACACTCCTCTCCCTTTAACAAATTCAGACCCGCTACCTTAAACGCACCAGGCCTTACCCTGCCCATCTCCGAGAGTCTACGAATACTAGGAGTTATTGTGGACCGGAACTTAACACTGTTGGATCATACCACCAAGAAAATATTCTTCTCTCTCTGGAAACTAAAACGATTAAAGCCTTATTTCCCAAGAGGAGTATTTTGTAATTTAGTCCAATCACTAGTCTTAAGCCAAATCGATTACTGCAATGGCATATACGCAGGGTGCAGAGACCTACTTCTCAAAAAACTACAAACTGCCCAAAACACAGCAGCTCGACTTATCTTCGGAGCATCAAAGTTCAGCAGTTCCAGACCTCTTCATGAGAAATTACACTGGCTTCCTGTACAGGAGCGAATAACTTTTAAAATTTGCACCCTAGTCCATAAGATCCTCTACGGAGCAGCTCCAGCATATATGGATGCCCTTGTCAACTTACCACCAAGGAATACGCTTCGATCTTCTCATTCATACTTAAACCTCCATTACCCTGTGTGTTCTGGTCTCAAGTATAAAAACCACATATGCTTCCACCTTTTCCTATATCAGCACTCATTTGTGGAATAAATTACCTAAATCTGTAAAAATGGTTCAAGGTCATCTGACTTTCAGGAAGTCTCTCAAGACCTACTTATTTGGGCAAGCTTACCCTAAAGATCCCTTCCTGCCTCTGTGATTCCTGGACTCCAACTCCTCTAAGGATCTTGTGAACTTAACTACTTTCTCTTAACCCTGTACCTTTCCACCCCTCGTATCCAGTGGCGTAGCCATGGGTGGGCCAGGGCCCACCCTATTTGGACTCAGGCCCACCCAAAATTGTGGGACTCTTGCTATGGTTGGTAGAGATCCTCAAACCCTGCCAGCTGAAGATTTCCTCCTCGGGTAGCTGGTGCTCTTTCAAACGGCAACTGGCTTAACTTGCCTCGAGCTAACACCAGCACCAGCCCCTCTGCACATGCTTAGTTTGTTTTCATGCATGCAGAGCCTGCTGGCCATGGCATCAGCTCGAGGAAAGTGCTGCTGTTTGGAAGAGCGCTGACTGTCCGAGCAGGAGGAAATCTTCAGCTAGCGGGGTTTGTAGACCCCCTCCTGCTTAGGTATTTAATATTGTGGGCTTGCAGGTGGAGGGAGGGATGAAGAGAAGTCAGCAGAGCAGAGGAGGCCTAGGGACAGGGGGGGGGCATGAATTCTGTGCCCACCCACCATGTACTCAGGCCCACCCAAAATTGGCTGTCTGGCTGCGCCCCTGCTCGTATCGTAATTTCCTGTTTGTTAACTAAATGTTGTAAGCCACATTGAGCCTGCCAGTGGTAGGAAATTGTGGGGTATAAATGATATAAATAAATAAAATATAGCCATCTCTCAGGTATTCTCAATGCCTTTGTAGTTTCTTTGCTTTCCTAGATTTCCAAATATAACATTAATGAAATAAGGGTTTGGATATTCATGATACACTTTGCCCATCTAACAGTTACAATGATGTGCTTCTACTTGTGCAGTGCTGTTACTAGTGCTACTGTTAGCACTTTGTTTTCTTCCCTTAGAGCAATGCAGAAGGAGGCAAGGATGTGAGCATGAAGGAATGGATTTTGTGCTATGCTGAACAAGAAAGTGATGAGGAGGAAAAGCTGGAGACTACTAATACATCAGATGATGAAAAATTTGACCCGGTGAGTTAAGGGCAGAATTACTTATTCTGGCTTGGTAATGAAAGCAAACAGAACAAAAAGTCAGATTTATTTGTTATTTAACTGTTGTAATATGTAAGCAGCGATTACAATCCTAACAGCCTATTTCAACTGCTCTAAAGTGATGTCTGGATATGTGAGCATTTGCAAGAAATGCGGGCCGGTTGAGTTGATCTCCCAATACATGTGATCAGCAAGGTGGCCTGTACATGTTTTGTAAATACTTGTTCAGTACTGCAGTTCCAACAAAAGCAGCAGATATGGGTGCCAGCCAGCAATCTGTGAGTGTGTATTTAAAGGTATGATTTGAACTTGAACCAGCCCAAACTACTCCAGCCGGAATCACTTTGTCCACACCTTCCCCTCCCCCCTCCACCCAGTTTGCCTTGCTTTCCAGCCTGTACTGCAAGGAGCTGCTCTTGCACAATGTGATCTCATCTTGCTCACTCTCCAGATGGTGAACTTCAACCATCTACTACTGCAACCCATTCGGCTGTTTCCAGCCATCCTCATTACAAGAGCCTCTGTGGTCCTTCCTCTTCCCAGTCCTCCAAACTCATTGACTGACTGTGAGAGTTACTTTAGTGGGTCCAAGTTGCCGAGCTTGGACTTGGGAAGCCAGTGCTCTACCTTCAACCAGCACTCCATGATGGAAGACTGCCCAAATGAATGGCTGTTGAGGATGGGCAAAGGTAAAAACTCTAGAACTCTATGCCAGAGAATGTAGTAACAGTGGTTAGCGTATCTGGGTTTAAAAAAAGGTTTGAATAAGTTCCTGGAGGAAACATCCATAGTCTGCTCTTTGAGACAGACATGGGGAAGCCACTGCTTGTCCTGGGATTGGTAACATGGAATGTTGCAACTATTTGGGTTTCTGCCAGGTACTTGTGACTTGAATTGGCCACAGTTGGAAATAGGATTCTGGGCTAGATGGACCGTTGATCTGACCCAGTATGGCTATTCTTATATAAAAGTGAAACTGAAAGGCAGCCTCCTTGTTGAGCTCCAAAGAGAGAGCATAGTAACATAACATAGTAGATGACGGCAGAAAAAGACCTGCATGGTCCATCCAGTCTGCCCAAGAAGATAAATTCATATGTGCTACTTTTTTTATTTGTACTGTCCTCTTCAGTGCACAGACCGTATAAGTCTGGCATGATGTACGCTGTGGCCTCTGGGCCACTCCCGGGGTGGGGGGGGGGGGTTAAGAATATAAGTGTTGCCATACTGGGATAGGTCCATCAAGCCTAGTATCCTTTTTCCAACAGTGGCCAATCCAGGCCACACGACAAGATCCCAAAAGAGTAAAACCTTTTTTTTTAAACCCTGCTAAGCTAACTGCTTTTACTACCTTGCTGGCAGTTTTGCACATAAGTGCACATTTATACACAAAGAGCTATTATTGTATACATTTATGCTTGTGAGGGGTGCGTAAATAGGAGGGGGGGGGGGGAAGAGACCTGGGTTTTAAATTGCCCTTAAACTGAGGATGTTTTAATTTTGTAACTGTGTGGTGGAATTATTCTTTGTAATATTTAATGTGGCAAAGTGCCTATTTGATGATGCTTTAAGTGAGGTTTTTTATGCTTTGTATTTAGATTTACCTAAAAAAAGAATTGGCAAATAATGCTTGATCATCTTGTCTGGAGCAGAATGAAAGATACCTGGAGCTGACAGCCAAGCTTTTGGATGCAAAACAGCTTGCAGCATCCACTAAGCAGGACAAAGATAAGCCAGGTCAAAAGGAAGCAGAAGAAAGAATTCGGGCATTTCAGCAAGGTAGGAACATTTATATTCTCTCAGATGTTCTGGCCAATGTTATAGCCTTAGTTGTCCCAATATTGAATACATTTCTTCACATACTGTACATAAAAGCAAGGTGCTCCTTTTAGAGGGAAGAGGCACAGACCTAGGAAGATAGTTTTTTTTTTCTTTTTTTTTTCTTTATCATTTTACTTAATTACATTCACATTTATCACATAAATGTAAGGAAAAACAGAAATTGATATTAAAAAACAACAACATTTTTTCCCACCAATATATGTTATATAATCGTCCACAACTGGGAGAGCCAAAATCAGGAAAATAATCTCAAAGAAAATAAGAAAAACTCAAAATGGTTAATCTTACAATTCACATTTTCTGAGGGAGGAAGGTTAATCGGTAATTGCAGCCGGTACAGTGGTAACTAAAGGAAGTTGCTGCAGAGGGTTCTTCATCTGTTTTTTCAACTCCACAAACTCTTGTAATTTCTTAGGTTCAACAAATAAGTAATTATTAAAATTCAAAGAAATAGAACACTTACAAGGGAATCGCACTAGGAAGGTCCCACTTAGGGCAATGATCTTTGGCTTAAAAGCCAAGAGTTCACAACTCCTAGTCTGCGATTCCCCTGATAAGTCAGGAAATATATTTATCTTTGAACCCAAAAAACTATCAACCATGTGTCGGAAATACAATTTCAAAACATTATTCCTATCTAAATCAAAGGCGAAAGTCACTAGTAATATAGCTTTTCCAAAATACCAGTTAAGTTCGCATCTCTTTTCTCTGATAAAGAAGATTATTTAGGGGAAATATAAATCGCTTTAGACACCGGAGGGTGGCTATCAGAAAATGTTTGCAGATTATCAGAGAAATATTTCTTCAACAGTTCAATAAAAGAAAAAATTCCATAGTCAAAGTCTCTATTTTTATATCTTGGACTTCCACTTTGTTAGATAAGTATTGATATAAATTCTTTAATTCACATGTTTATTCCTGAAAAATTTTAGACATCTGAAGAAGAAAGTTATTCACACTCTGCAGCGCTTCTCATAATGCGTCCATTGTGACATTTTTTGGCTTCACCAGGTCCAATTTCTCCACAGAAACCGCTCCAGATATCTTTGGAGGGGAGAACTCACTCTCCAATCCCCCAGTTGGTTTATTCTCCGGAGTCTATGCTGTGCCAGGACCTCCTCGGGTCTTGTGAAAATCCTGACCCACTTCGGGGCGTTTCCACTGTCGACCTCCATAGCGAAGCGTTACTGTTTCCGGGTCTTGGAGGGGTCATGCCAACAGGGGGACTCAAAGTCACTCCCTCTCCACTGAGATTCGGCAATAAAGCCTTGCTGTTCCCCGAAGCAGGAACCGATATCCCCGACGTTATGACCCCGAATCTCTCCAAAGTAGGCTGAGAAGTGGTGGGAACCCCAGCCGTGTTCGAGGAGGACAATACCATGGCTTTACCTTTTCTCTTCCCCATTCTTTGGGGAGCGCGCCTACTTCAGGTATTCTGGCGTAAAATGGGAACTCAGGTAACGTACGTCCTCCCTCAACGCCATCTTGGATCCTCCAGTTTGGGACACTCTTTGTGTGGTTTCTCCTCAGAGGCCTGTCTGATATGGGTAACCCTACAGCATGGTCCTCTGAGTCATTGAAACACTGAAGCCCCTCCACCACGACAAGGTGGTGTCCTTTCGGAGGGGCTAGGAAGATAGTTGATATTTTTTTTGCAAGAAAGTTAAGTATTGATCATACTTTATAGAAATCTGATGTCCTACCCGGGCTAAATTTGAGGATCACACTGGGGGCTTGGTCCCCTACTGGGGGACCATTGAAGGTGCTGAAGCCTTGGGGAGGGGGTCTCCCTCAGAGTCCTGGAGCTAGAACCTGCCCCAGCCACATCCCTGGAAAGCTTGTGTTAGCATTAGTTATAGTCAAACAAAGAGGTAAGCTACTGGTTGTGATCCAGCATATCTCCATAAGCCATATGGAAACCACTATAGTTTGTTTACCTTCCTTGTTGTCAACAGCATATGAATCCAGAAACTGATAGGTTATGACCATCTACCAGCAGCTGGAGATAGAGAGCACGGCTGAACTGTCTTATAAGGACGATGAGGCTTCTGGTTAGTTAGTATCTCTCTATCTCCAGCAGGTGATGGATGGTCTCCCATCAGCTTCTGACCTCTTCAGAATTTATGGCTCCTGTTCTGAGCCTGGGTGTATTTTAGTTGCTGCTGGTTCCTTATTGGGGTACACCTGGTGGTGCTAGATCTATCCCCCCTCCTGTTAATGCCTGTCCTTCCCCACAGGATTGGGGGGGGGGGGGGGGGGAGAGGCTGTCTGAAGGAAATTAGACACTTTGGGTCTCTGTGACACAGTAAATTCGCTGTGTGTGGATTCTATTTGGAGGAGACTGAGTATCCAGTCAGAAAATTCAGCATTCTGGGCAGAGAATCTTCTTCCCTTCTTCAACCAGCTGTGGTGGCGTATGCCTTTAAATTCATAATTGCTATGGCTACTCATTTGCCTTGGCTTGTTTTTTTTTTTTTACTGCCATTCTCTTCTCAGACTGGCTTCTTTCAGTGGTGGTTTCAGTTCTGGTAGGCTTTTTCGGCGTCAGAACTCTCTGTGAATACTTTTTTTCCCTGATTCTTGGTGGGGATCATGGTGGGCATGTCAAGATCACGTTCGGATCTCCAGTCTGAATCTTTAGTTGAGCAGGCTTCAGTGGCCATTTTAGACCCCTGCTGTTCTTCTGCCTCAGACATTGCTATTCCCCTCTCTACAGCTGTATCTGTGCACCTTTCTAATTCTAATATTTCTCCAGCCTTGCCTTCTCAGGTCCCTTTTTCTCCTGACTTCTTCTCATGCACCTTACAGTTTTTTTCCCTAACACCAGTTCCTAGCAACCTGCTCCTTCTGCCTCTCTGTCCATAGGTGCAAAGAAAAGAAGGATAGATTCTATTCTAGATGTGGACCCTGTTTCTCCTCCATCTCCTCCTGTTTCTAAAGGGGGCCTTTGTTTTTGTATTTTTTGTTACATTTGTACCCCGCGCTTTCCCACTCATGGCAGGCTTTCCACAGTATCTGTTCGTTCTGCCTTACCAGAGATGCTGGAGGAAGGGGAAATCCTTTAGGATGAGTCTGATGACCTCACTGTTGTACACATGTTCTATTGGGAGGAATTACCTTCCTTTATAATTAAAGCTGTAGAAGTATTGAACGCTGCTTCGCCTGAGTCCCAAGCACCTTCTACTTCCAATACTATGATAGCTAGTACCAAGAAACCCCCTAGGTCCTTCCCTCTCCTTGAAGTTTTGCAGGAATTAATCTCCACTCAGTGGGAAACTCCCAATGCCAGCCTTGGGGTAGCAAAGGCCATGGCCCATCTTTATCCTTTATCCCAGGATGAGCTGGATAATCTAAAGTTGCCTAAAGTAGATGCCTTGGTGGTACCTGTGATGAAGAAAACAACCCTTCCTGTTGAGGGAGGTATTGCACTTAAAGAAGTTGAGGATAGGAAGTTTCTATCCTCTCTAAAGCTTTCTTGAAGTGGCTGCCTTGTCCATTCAAGCAGCTGTCTGTAGCTGTTATGTTGCTAGAGCATGCTTTTCTTGGGTTCAGTGTGTTGCTGACACACTTTTGGAGCTAGCTTCTCATGCCTCCCTTGAAATACCTAGTATTGAGACAGGTTTGCGGTTTGGCATACTTAGAGGCATATTTTCAAAGCACTTTGGGAGGCTAAGTTCCATAGGTTTCTATGGAACTTTGGGAGGCTAAGTGCTTTGAAAATGAGCCTCTTAGTGGATTCCTTATATGATCTTATTCAGACTTACATAAGTATTGCCATAGTGGGACAGACCGATGCCCAGCATCTTGTTTCCAACAGTGGCCAATCCAGGTCACAAGTACCTGACAATATCCCAAAACAGTACAATACATTTTATGGTGCTTAACCTAGAAATAAGCAGTGGATTTTCCACAAGTCATTTTAATAATGGCTTATGGACTTTTCTTTTAGGAAGCTGCCCAAACCTTTTTTAAACCCTGTTAAGCTAACTGCTTTTACCACATTCTGTGGCAACGAATTCCAGAGTTTAATTACACGTTGAATGAAGAAATGTTTTCTTTGATTCATTTTAAATTTACTACTTTTGTAGCTTCAGCGAAGCAAATTGCCTTTTCTGTTATGGCCAGGTGCCTATTGTGGCTTCACCATTGGTCTGCTGATACAGCTTCTAAGCAACGGCTTACCAAGCTTCCCTTTACAGGCAAATTACTCTTTGGAGTGGACTTAAAGAAGTTAGTTAAGGATTTGGGGGACTCTTAATACTCTGCATCGACCTGAGGATAAGCCTAAGCACTCCTTCAGGTCCTCTCGATCTCTGCCTCGAATTAAAGATGTGAAAAGGTACAGACCTGGGCATCTCAGTCTTTTCAGAGACCCAAATATCAGCTCAAGCAATCCTTTCGTGGGGACAGAAGAAGCTCCCAACAGTCCTACAGATCCGCTCCAGCCTCTTGGACTCCACAATGATGGGGTTCTGGTCCACTCTCTGCAGCCAATGATAGGACTATGTCCAGCTTTTATGAAGAGTGGACTAAGATAACGTCAGACCAGTGGGTATTGGACATTATTGAAAAAAGGTTACAAATTAGACCGCCTATCTCATTGCAGATTTTTTCTTGGAATCCCTGTGCAAAGCCTTGCACAAGAGAGAGGCAGTTCTTTCCACCCTGCACAGCCTTTGCGCCTTGAAAGCTATCCTTTCCTTCAAGAACTAGGATGGGACCGTTGTTCCATTTACTTTGTGGTCCCAAAAAAAGGGGATTCCTATCATCCAGTTCTCGATCTCAAAGTAGTGAATAGGTTCCTTCAAGTCAAGCATTTCCTCATTGAAACCTTACGGTTGGTCATTGTAACCATCAGTCCGTGGGAATTTCTTATGTCTCTAGACTTCAAGGAGATATATTTTTATGTTACAATCAAGGTGGATCATCAATTTTGCCATGAGATATTTACAGCCATCTCAGAGTCTGGAGTATTTGGGAATGTTGCCATACTGAGACAGATCGAATGCCCATCAAGCCCAATATCCTGTTTCCAACAGTAGCCAATCTATGTCACAATTACTTAGCAAGATTCCAGGACAGTAAAACAGATGTTATGCTGCTTATCCTAGAAATAGACGGCTTATGGACTTTTCTTTTAGGGAATTGCCCAAACCTTTTTAAAATCCTGCTAAGCTAACTGCTTTTACCACATTCTGTGGCAACCAATTCCAGAATTTAATTACTTGTTGAGTGAAGAAATATTTTCTCCGGTTTGTTTTAAATTTACTACTTAGTGGGTTCATTGTGTTCCCCCTAGTCCTAGTATTTTTGGAAAGAGTAAACAAGTGATTCACGTCTACCCATTCCACTCCACTCGTTATTTTATAGACCTCTATCATATCTCCCCTCGACTATCTCTTCTCCAGGCTGCAGAGCCCTAGTTGCTGTAGCCTTTCCTCATAAGTAAGTCATCTCATCCCCTTTATTTGACAAAGTACCTCATGAAAGACTCCTAAAGAAATTAGAAAGTAATGG
Source organism: Microcaecilia unicolor (assembly GCF_901765095.1). NCBI lineage: Eukaryota > Metazoa > Chordata > Amphibia > Gymnophiona > Siphonopidae > Microcaecilia > Microcaecilia unicolor. Next base: position 94,027,861 of record NC_044032.1, on the reverse strand, counting down.
GATAGGAGGTAATGTTCTGTTGTGGATTAAACTGGATAAAAGATAGATAGAAAACAGAAAGTAGGATTAAATGGTCAGTATTCTCAATGGAGTCAAGTAGATAGTGGGGTTCTCTAGGAGTCTGTGCTGGGACCGCTGCTTTTTAACTTATTTATAAATGATGTGGAGATGGGAATAACTAGTGAGGTAATTCAATTTGCTGATGACACAAAGTTATTCAAAGTTGTTAAATTGCAGGAGGATTGTGATGCAAGGTTTCGCATGAGGAGTCTCCACCCAGGAAAAGGATCTAGGTGTCATCATTGATGTTACATTAAAACTCTCTGCTCATTATGCTGCAGCATCAAAGAAAGCAAATATAATGTTAGAAATTATTAGGAAAGGAGTGAAAAACAAAAATGAGAATATTATAATGCCTTTGTATCGCTCCATGGTGTGACCACACCTTGAATACTGTGTGCAAGTCTGGTCACTTTACAGGGCAAGGTCTTTCTTCCAGATCAGCAAAGGTTCAAATTCCAATCCCAGGTTAGCATTTTACTGCAGCTTCAGAATCCCCGGGTCTGGGATTATATCCAGGTTCTGGTGTCCATGACTGCAACTTTCGATGTAGTTCCCTGTGCCAGAGCTCATATGAGACCCTTACAATAGTCCTCCTTATCTCAATGGTCCCCTTTTTCTCAATAATACAATCGCTGTCTTCCTTGGACACCACAGGCACAGCTCAGCATGGACTAATGGCTTCAAGCCCCCAATCTCAACGGAGGCGCCTCATTGGCGAACACTCAGTGGATGATGGTGACGATGGATGCCAGCCTGAATGGTTGGGGAGCTCATCGTCTCTTATCACACTGCTCAAGGCCTGTTGTTCAAGGCAGAAGCCCTCTGGCCAATCAGTCACCCTAGCGCTCAAGGCTGTTCGTCTGGCTCTGAAAGCCTTTTACAACATTCTGCAGGGGCACCCAGTTACCGCATGTGTACATAAACAGGCAAGGGGGTACCCGCAGTGCCTCTCTAGTTCAGGAGGCTCGCTTCTTAACTCAGTAGGTGGAAAAGCATGTTTTCTTGATTTCAGCGCACCATATTGCCTGGAGCCTCAGTGTTCAAGCAGACTATCTCAGCAGGAATGCTATTGACCCCGGAAAGTGGGAGTTGTCAAAAGTGTTTTGTATGATTTCACAGAAGTGAGAGTCCTCCAACCTTGGATCTCATGCAATCCAGGTGCAATGCAAAAGTCCCCAGATTCTTCAGCAGAAGAAAATAATTCGGATCAGAAGGCCTGGATGCGCTTATTCAAGAATAGCCCGCACATGAATTACATCACATATTCCTGCCCTGGCCAATGATAGGAAAAGTTCTCCGAAATATCAATCTTCATCTGGGTCTGGTGATCCTCGCTGCTCCAGGTTTGGCCCAGAAGAGTGTAGTATGCAGATCTGATACAACTCTTAGTCAACGATTCGTTCCAGCTTTCCCTTCTTCTTGACCTGCTGCCTCAGGGACCCATTCGGATGGAGAATTCATCCCCCTTTGGTCTTACGGTCTGGCTATTCAGAGGTCGAAGTTGCTGAAGGGGTATACAGAGGGCGTGAGCGCTACCTTGCTGCAAGCGTTCTATTTCTTCAGCTTGTGCTAGAGTTTGGTGCTTATTTGAGTCCTTGTGTTTGGAGAGAATGATCGCTTCCTTTGCAGCTTCCTTACCTCAGATTCTAGCCTTACGAATTTTGAATTCCAGCCTTACGAATTCTGAATTCCCTCAAAATTCAGATTGCAGCTTTATCTTGTTATGAGGGTTATGTGTCTTTCTACTTTAGGGCCTCATCCAGATGTGGTGCATTTCCTTAAGGGGGTCAATCATCTTAAACCTTCTATTCATCCACCTTGTCTTTCCTAGAATTTAAATATGATGCTCTGGGCTCTCCAAAAGGCCCCTTTTGAACCCTTAAAGAAGATCTCTCTTAAAGATCTTACCTTGAAGGCGGTATTTCTTGTGGCTATCACTTCAGCTAGACAGATTTCAGAGCTGCAGACCCTTTCCTGTAGAGATCCTTTTCTTTCGTTCACGAAAGCCGGGGTCCCTATAAAGACAGTTCCTTCGTTTTTGCCTACGGTCATCTCTGCCTTTCATCTTAACCAGCCTTTGTTTCTGCCTTCCTTCAGGAAAGAGGACTGTTGTGAGGAGTTCAAGATCTTGCATTCTCTTTAAAAGCAGCACATTTTACTTCATTATTTAACTTGTACTAATGATTTCCGCTGCTCGGGTCATCTTTTTATCCTGGTTGGGGTTCCAAACAAGGGTCATACAGCTTCTAAAGCTACAATTGCTAGGTAGATTCTGCTTATATTCTTGCAGGTAAATGGTCTCCTTTGTCGTTTAAAAGCTTATTCTGCTAGAGGGCTTTCTGCCTCCTGAGTGGAGTCTCATGTTTTTTTTCACGCGATAAAATTTGTAGGTCAGCTGCTTGGCCTTTGCACACATTTTCAAAGCATTCCCAGGTGGATGACATGGCTCGATCAGATGCATTGTTTGGGTCCTCGATCCTCTCTGCTACTGTCTCTACTTCCCACCTTATTTAAGAAACTGCTTTGCTATATCCCATCAGTTTCTGGATTCATAAGCTGCTGATGACAAGAAAGGAAAAATTATGTTCTTATCTGATAATTTTCTTTCCTTTAGTTGCAGCATATGAATCCAGAAGCCCACCCTGTTTATTCCTCAGCTTATTTCTCTGTTCAGGATTGCTGTTTCATATTTCCAGGTTACTCCTTTAAGAATGCTGTGTTTTTTTAATCCCTGTGGGGCAGGAGAAGTTGTGGTAGATTGTTTAATGATTCCTTCTGCTTTGTTATGAGAAATACTACTACTACTACTACTATTTAGCATTTCTATAGCGCTACAAGGCGTACGCAGCGCTGCACAAACATAGAAGAAAGACAGTCCCTGCTCAAAGAGCTTACAATCTAATAGACAAAAAATAAAGTAAACTCTGGAATTTGTTGCCAGGGAATGTGGTAAGGGCGGTTAGCTTAGCAGAGTTTTAAAAAGGTTTGGATGGCTTCCTAAAGGAAAAGTCCATAGACCGTTATTAAATGGACTTGAGGAAAATCCACTATTTCTGGGATAAGCAGTATAAAATGTTTTGTACTTTTTAGGGATCTTGCCGGGTATTTGTGACCTGGATTGGCCACTGTTGGAAACAGGATGCTGGGCTCGATGGACCTTTGGTCTTTCCCAGTATGGCAATACTTATGTACTTACGTAGCACAGGAGAAGTGATCTGATTAGCACCAATATGCCACAATGATCACTGGGCGATGATGCAGCCACCTATATGATAACAGGAGCCCAGAGCTACCAAGTTACCCAGTTCCAGGAGGGTATCTTTTTGGCCAGTCCCGGTTTGAGACATATCTGAAAAGCAGTGTGGGATTTGCATTTCCAGACTCTACTCAAGATTTGATTGACAGGAGACGTCTACACCCAAGGAGGTTTAATTGTTCCCCTACTCAGCACCGCTGCCATCTTGATACGCTCAAAACACATTACTTTGTATGGTGGCAAACTCCGCCTACTAGCTTCAGGCCAAATACGCTCCCACCATTTCCTGTCAATTAAACTCTTTGATTCTACTCATTGAAATCAGTGCTGTAGGTCCCATAATGCATCCGGATGAGGTTGGCAGAAATCCAGGACTGGCCTAAAATCTCCCTCCTGGATCTGGGTAACCTAGAAGCTCTGATTGGTACTTGTATGATAGTAGGATTGAAAGGAAGGTGTGCACCCCCAAGAGCATAAGGTTATCCTACTACATGATAAACCCATAACAAGTATCACTCATGCCCCAGATTCTCAGCACTACTTGGCTGCTTAAAATTCATTATTTTATTTGTTGCATTTGCATCCCACATTTTCCCACCTATTTGCAGGCTCAATGTGGCTTACATTATGCCGTAGTGGCGATCGCCATTATCAGAATGAGAAATACAGAGTGGTATTGCATTAAAGTTCATAAGTGACAGAGTAAGCAGTCAGGTTCAGAGAGTTCATTTCCGGAATGAGAAATAAAGCGGTATTGCGTTAAAGTTCAATGGTGACAGAGTAAATTAAGTAATCAAGTATCGAGGGTTCAGTTTTGTCCAGTTCTGGTGTAAGTTTCATTATCTGGAATTTAGGCTAGATCATTGTGGTATGCCTTTTTGAACAGGTTGGTTTTTACTACTATGACTTACCATTTCTAAAGCGCTACTAGACGTATGCAGCGCTGTACACTTGAACATGAAGAGACAGTCCCTGCTCGACAGAGCTTACAATCTAATTAGGACAAACAGGACAAATAAGAGATAAAGGAATATTAAAGCGATGATGATAAAATAAGGGTTAGGTAAAAGATCTTGGAGTCAATCTAGTAACATGGGACATTACTAAGGAATTGCAGAGGATTCCCAGATCGTTAAATGGAGCACAATATAGGGAATGCGCATTCCGATTCATTCATAGAGCTTACATGACTCAAGCACAGCTGGCGAGGCTCGGGGGGACCCAGTCAGCGCTTTGTAGGAGGTGTGGGGGAGCAGAAAATACCTTTTATCATGGATTTTGGAGTTGCAGGAAACTTAAAGCATTCTGGGGGAAAATAGCCCAGTATTTGACTACAATTATGGGACAACGGGTAGCATGCACACCAGAGCAGTTGCTGTTGAACCTCCCAGGATCAGGTAGAGGAATGATATCAAGGGGCAATATACTATTTGGTAAACTGACGCTGCTGGCGAAAAAATGCATTCTGCTATACTGGACGACAGAAACAGGACCTGAATTTTGGCACTGGCGGAATCTGGTCCACCAATTGGTGATGTGGAAGGCAAAAGAAGCCAAAAGTGGCCCCAAAAAAGTATTAAATTTCTGAAGATCTGGGGCGGATACCTGGATTCTTTGACACCTAGGAGTAGGAACTTAATACTTAAGGTGCTGTAGCTAAGGTAAAGGTCTGGAGGGTACCGGCAAGGGTGAGACTGGGGGAGGGGAGGCGGGGGGGGGGGGGGGGAGATGATTCACTGAAGAAATGTAAATTCTTTGTTGATAAGAGGTAGCCACACGGTAAAACATAGTATGTTATAAATCATAAACTCAAGCTACTTAATGCTAAGGGAGAATGATAGGGATGGTTGGGGGAAAGTATAAAACCAGGAATCCCTCATTAATGTACTCAGTATCTGGACTTGAAGTGAAAATTGTCAAGGCATGTTTTTGGCTATGTAGAATGGATACTGATTTTGTAAAAGAGGGCTGGGGGGGGTGGCTATTAGTGGAGGGGGGGGACAAAAGAAAATGAACAAGAGCTATAAAATCTGTTTGTAATATTTTATTGTTGTTCATTAAAAAATGTTTAAAACTAAAATAAGGGTTAGGAGTTAAACGGTTTTAGTGCTCAGACTGTTATGACTGTTGGAAGGGGTTGGAGGAACGGGCAGGGGATAGGGAATTCTTGTGGGGCCCTTATCCAGGTATGGGCAGCTCCTTGAAGTCACCTAGGCGCGCCAAAATTCAGCGGCAGTATCCAAATACCTAAGCAGACATAGTTAAAACCACATTATTGTTTACTAGCACAGCATATTGAGGATCACAATGGAGGACTTTCAGGGGCTTCGCACTGGAGACCACTGCTGTAGTTTTATCAGCAAATTCTCAGAGTGTGACGTGTATTTATTTTATTTATTTGAATTATTTAATGTACTTCACAAACATAACAGAGCAGTATACAGTCAAGATATAAAACTGTAAATAAAAATAACGCCACATAAAAACCATAAAAATTGCAAACAGGCTGAAAAGGGAAAGGATTGTATAGCACAACAATCTAAACCAATACTAATTTCACAGACTGTACCGTTTAAACAGCCCAGTTAACTGGTACCTAAATGCATTTTCCAGATATGCTATTTTAGCTTCCATACAATTTTATTTCTACTACTACTACTATTTAGCATTTCTATAGCGCTACAAGGCGTACGCAGCGCTGTACAAACATAGAAGAAAGACAGTCCCTGCTCAAAGAGCTTACAATCTAATAGACAAAAATAAAGTAAGCAAATCAATTCAATTAATGTGTACAGGAAGGAGGAGAGGAGGGTAGGTGGAGGCGAGTGGTTACAAGTGGTTACGAGTCAAAAGCAATGTTAAAGAGGTGGGCTTTCAGTCTAGATTTAAAGGTGGCCAAGGATGGGGCAAGACGTAGGGGCTCAGGAAGTTTATTCCAGGCGTAGGGTGCAGCGAGACAAAAGGCGCGAAGTCTAGAATTGGCAGTAGTGGAGAAGGGAACAGATAAGAAAGATTTTTCCATGGAGCGGAGTGCACGGGAAGGGGTGTAGGGAAGGACGAGTGTGGAGAGATACTGGGAAGCAGCAGAGTGAGTACATTTATAGGTTAGTAGAAGAAGTTTGAACCGGATGCGAAAACGGATAGGGAGCCAGTGAAGCAACTTGAGGAGAGGGGTAGTATGAGTAAAGCGACCCTGGCGGAAGATGAGACGGGCAGCAGAGTTTTGAACCGATTGGAGAGGGGAGAGGTGACTAAGTGGGAGGCCAGCAAGAAGCAGATTGTAGTAGTCTAAACGAGAGGTGACAAGGGTGTGGATGAGGGTTATGGTAGAGTGCTCGGAAAGAAAGGGGCGGATTTTACGGATGTTGTAAAGAAAGAAACGACAGGTCTTGGCGGTCTGCTGGATATGAGCAGAGAAGGAGAGAGAAGAGTCAAAGATGACCCCAAGGTTTCGAGCCGAGGAGACAGGGAGAATGAGAGAGCCATCAACAGAAATAGAAAACGAGGGGAGTGGGGAGGTGGATTTGGGGGGGGGGGAAATGAGAAGCTCGGTTTTGATCATGTTTAATTTCAGGTGGCGTTGAGACATCCAGACAGCAATGTCAGACAAGCATGCTGAAACTTTGGTTTGGATGCAAGGTGAGATATCAGGGGTAGAAAGGTAGATTTGGGAGTCATCAGCATAGAGATGGTAGGAAAAGCCATGGGATGAGATTAATGAACCAAGGGAAGAAGTGTAGATAGAAAAGAGGAGGGGACCAAGAACAGAACCCTGAGGTACGCCGACAGGCAGAGGGATAGAAGTAGAAGATGATCCACCAGAGTGAACATTGAAGGTGCGGAGGGAGAGGTAGGAAGAGAACCAGGAAAGGACAGAGCTCTGGAATCCAAGTGAGGACAGGATATCGAGGAGTATGCTGTGATCGACAGTGTCAAGAGCAGCGGAAAGATCAAGAAAGAATGAGGATGGAATAGAGACCTCTGGATTTAGCCAGTAATAGGTCATTGGAGACTTTAGTAAGCGCAGTTTCGGTTGAGTGGAGAGGACGAAAACCAGATTGTAGTAGGTCAAGAATAGCATGTGAGGAGAGAAAATCAAGGCAGCGGTGGTGAACAGCACGCTCAAGTAATTTGGAGAGAAAGGGGAGGAGGGAGATGGGTCGGCAATTAGAGGGACACGTAGGGTCGAGTGAAGGTTTCTTAAGGAGAGGTGTGACCACAGCATGTTTAAAGGCAGCAGGGTCAGTTGCAGTGGAAAGTGAGAGGTTGAGAATGTGACAGATAAAAGGAATAAGAGCAGGTGAGATGGCATTAAGAAGGTGGGTGGGAATGGGATCAGAGGAACAGGTGGTACATTTTGAGGAAGAAAGGAGAAGTGTAGTTTCCTCTATAGTAACTTCCTTTAGCTTTTCTTAGTTTATATGCACTTTTACTTGTACATCTCTGAGCCAGCCTACCTTGATGCACAGTGCATTCATAAACTTTAAAGCATTTTCTTCTTATAAAATCTCAAGCTATATGGCATTTACTCTAGCAAGGAGATTACTTCATGCTTTACCTGGGCTCCTGTTCAACAGTGCATGTTGTTCCTTTATCCACTGCTTTTTTTGTAGGAAAAAAGGTACCGGTACTCATGGTTGGGGTCACCATCTATGGCTCCGCCTCCTATGGTAGCCACACCCCTTATGTCAGCCATGGTGCATATAAGCAGTATCATTAAAAATACTATACCAGTATAGGAGCAAAAAATAACTTGTGATTTTAATTCATTATAAATAATTTCTATAAGCTGTTTCAGCTCTAGTATACCCAGTGCAAAATAAAGCAGCAGATGTAATTCTCAAATTGGACATCTTCCAAACACTAAAATGGAAATAAAATTATTTTTTCTACCTTTTTTGTCTGGTGACTGTTTTTCTGAACATGTTGGTCCCAGTCTCCGATTCTGAGGTTCTTTATCTGATCCCTTAACTCCGTTTCCAGGGCTTCCTTTCCATTTATTTCTTTACTTTTCTCCTTCATTTCTTGCCCTACATCCATAGGTAAAAGCTGGGTCCTCTGCGAACTTCACTCGAGGAGGTATAGTAACATAGTGGATCCAGCTTTTGCCTATCATCCATGTGCAGATTTTCTCCTCTTTTCCCTTTCCCTCACCTTGTCAGTATGCATCTCCTTCCTCTCTCCTTCACGTCCAGCATTTTTCCTCTCACCCTCCATCCATGTCCAGCATTTCTCCTCTCGCCTTTCCTCGATCCATATCCAGCATTTCTCCTCTCTCCTCCCCTCCATCCATGTTCATCTCACTTCTTCTCTCTTCCCTTCCCTCCATCCATGTCCAGCATTTCAACTCTCTCTTCTCCCCTCCATCCATGTCCAAAATTTCTCCTTTCTTCCGTAAATCCATGTGCATCTCCTCCTCTGTCTTTCCTCCCCTCCATCCATGTCCAGCATTTCTCCTCTCCCCTCCACTCCATCCATGTGCATCTCTTTCCTTCCCTCCAACATTTCTCCTCTCTTCCATGTCCAGCATTTCTCCTCTCTCCTCTCCATCCATGTGCATCTCCTTCCTGTCTTCCCTCCACTCCATCCATGTCCAGCATTTCTCCTGCCATTCCCTCCATCCATCCATGTTCAGATTCTCCTCTGCCCTCCCATCTGTGTCCAGCGATTCTCCTCTCTCCCCTGCCCTCCATGTCCAGCGATTCTCCTCTCTCCCCTGCCCTCCCCTCCCATCTTTGTCCAGCGATTTCTCCTCTCTCCCCTGCCCTCCCCTCCATGTCCAGCAATTCTCCTTTGCCCCCTATCCTCCCCTCCATGTCCAGTAACTCGCCTCAGCCCCACCTGCCCGCCCTTAGCTTCCCGTCAGCCCTGCTTTCTGTTCCACCCCCCGCAACACGTTTAAATCTTTTATTATTTTTTAATTACGTGAAGTCACAGCATTGGCGTTAGTGAGAGGACCAGGCTCGCCGCCTCCTGCCCTTCCCTTCATTCCCTCTCAGTGTCCCGCCTTCCTGTGACGTAGTTTCCTGTTTCCGCGAGGGTGGCACACTGAGAGGGAACGAAGGGAAGGCAGGAGGAGGCGAGCCTGGTCCTCTCACTAATGCCGGCGCTGAGACTTCATGTAAAAAAATGAATAAAAGATTTAAATGCGTCGCGGGTGGCAGGAATGGAAAGCAGGGCTGAGGAGCTAAGGGCGGGCAGGTGAGCCTAGGAAAAAAAGATGCCGGTACGCCGTACTGGCGCATACCGGCACAAAAAAAGCACTGCCTTTAACCCTGCCCCAATTCTAGCAGTCTCTACATTTCCTTACAGAAAGCATGCACCTTGCTTCTCTGTCCCCGCTCCAAATACTGGCAATTTAAGAGCATTTAAATTACAGCCTTTATTAAAGTTTCTTACAAATACGTCTAAAGCTTTCCTCCTGTTTTCTGTCCTAAACCTGGGTGGATGGCTGGGGCTCTCACATTTCTTCCTCTTCTCTGTCTCTTCTCCCTTCTTTCTGATAACAATCTGGCCTTTCCTTCTGTTGGCTGGTATCCTAGTTAATTGGCCTCAGGTACCTAATTGCCTCTGCCTATGTTTGGAACCCCTGCTGTTTCACCACTACAGTTTGGAGACTGCTTGTCTCTGTGAGCTCACTGACAGATCTCTGCTTCCTGCTCTGCAGATCAATTTACAGTTTATACTCAATTAAAACAAGTGGTGAAAACACTTGTAGCATGGCTCAGAGAATTCAAAACCTTCTGCATGAGAGTGTGTTGTGTGTTGCGTGTGTAGCTGTGATGCCTTTGACCTGGAGGAGAGGGTAGAGGGAGCAGCTTTAATGCTTTGGAAAGAATAAAACAAAACCAAGTGCCCGATGCTCAAAGAAAGAGATTACAGACAGTGCAAAATGTGGCAACAAAATTGATCTTTTCTGAGTCTAAATATGAGAGAGTTACTCCACTGTATGTCACATTGCATTGGCTCCCAGTGGAGGCAAGAGGGATTTTTAAACTTTATACAATGATTTATCTGATTTGTATGGAAATTTGCCTGAATATTAAAATCAATGGAAATTATTACCGAAAATTAAGGATAGGAGATTAGCTGGCAATTTTTTGGATCTGTCATTCCTTTCCCCCAAAGGTATTAGATTCAGGTCATTACATGCATTGACTTTGCCATATTTATCCGCAAAATGTTCGAATGATTTACCAATTCAAATAAGGACCATTGCTTATGATGGGGGCGCTCAGCAAACTTTTAAAAGCTTATTTAAAAGATATGTTTTAGGGAATATATAACAATTAATGAGTGTCAGTACTTTATTTATTAGGTAATATTTAAGTTCTTTTTGTCTCAGTTTTAATATGTATTTCTGATGAATATACTTCATTTCTTGATATAAGTCGCATTAAACTCTTTATGGAATATTGGCGACTAATAAGAAATAAAGTAAAGTAACCTAAGGAAATACTTCTTTGTGGAAAGGGTGATGAATTCATGGAATGGCCTCACAGTGAAGGTACTGGAGATGAAAACTGTATCTGAATTCAAGAAAGCACAGCAGCCATTTTACAATCTCAGGGCCTGACAGCATTCAGCTGCATCAGGATTTTTTTTCTCTGCAGTTTATAGTGCTTTTACCCTAGGCCTCTTGATTGAAGCAGGGATAGTCTGAGTTGCTGCAAGGTGGTTTAGTTTCTCGCCCCACTGCCCCTCCAGTTCTTAAGAGATCTTGTTTAGACCTCGAGGAGTGAGCAAACAAGGCTCTCTGCTTCTCCCTCCTTGTCTGATGTGGCCTCAGCGCCATAATTGAAGGAGCCATTAGAGGAGAGGGAGCTCCCTTCTGAGCGGAAAGTACCGAAGTTTTCATAAGAGGAGCTCAGTAATCTTATTCTGAGGCACTGGCAGTGCTTTCTATTGAGAAGCTTTCTACTTTGATATCAGGAGTTCAGTCTTAGTTGATTAGTTAGATTGTAAGCTCCTTTGAGCAGGGACCGTCCTTCTTTGTTAATTTGTACAGCGCTGCGTAACCCTAGTAGCGCTCTAGAAATGTTAAGTAGTAGTAGTATCATGAGGGGGCTTAGAGGTCCTTTCACAAAATGCCTAGCCAACCACCTGAGGTTACCCCGCAGCCACTTAGAGGGTCTATCTCCAGCACAATTCAGTTCTGCCTGCACCTGCTGCTTGTGCTCTATGCTAGCACCCTCCTCCCTCCGACTGGGTCACAACCGCCTCTAGGCGAGTCTCCCACTCTCAAATTATCCCCAGTGATTTCTAGGTTACTGGGGCCACACTCCCAGTGATCCCACAGTTCCCAGAAAGCACCCGCAGACTGAACACACAAACCACCAAGATTCTTTATCAGTCCAGTCAGGCAGAGGCAATAAACTGAAAAGGAATGATTATTGTCTTTAAAAATTGAACAGGGAACCAAAAGAAATGCAATCAGCAAACAATAACAGGTAACTGAAATATGAATCAATTATAACACTAACTAAACATTAGTAAATGTCGTAAATTTTGTCAAAACGAATCTGACTGCATTCTTTGATTGGGTGAAGAAAGAATTGGATCAAGGACTTGCGCTAGATATAATATACTTAGATTTCAGCAAAGCCTTTGACACAGTTCCTCATAAGAGGCTCTTGAATAAATTTGACAGGCTGAAGTTAAGACCCAAAGTGGTATACTGGATTAGGAACTGGTTGACAGACAGACGCCAGAGGGTGGTGGTTAATGGAATTCACTCGGAGGACGAAAGGTGAGTGGTGGAATGCCTCAAGAATCGGTGCTGGGGCCGATTCTGTTCAGTATATTTGTGAGCGACATTGCTGAAGGTATAGAAGGTAAGGTCTGCCTTTTTGTGGACGATGCCAAGATTTGTAACAGAGTGGACACTCCGGAGGGAGTGGAAAGCATAAAAAAGGATCAGCAGAAGTTAGAAAATGGTCTAATGTTTGGCAATTAAAATTCAATGCAAAGAAGTGCAAGTGATGCACTTAGCTAGACGGTGAGAAGCTGATATGCACAGACAGGGAGAGGGATCTTGGGGTGATAGTATCTGAAGGTCTAAAGACGATGAAACAGTTTGACAAGGCGGTGGCCATAGCCAGAAGGATGCTAGACTGTATAGAGAGAGGTGTAACCAGCAGAAGAAAGGAGGGGTTGATGCCCTTGTACAAGTCGTTGGTGAGGCCCCCCCTGAGTATTGTGTTCAGTTTTGGAGGCCGTATCTTGCTAAAGATGAAAGAAGACTTGAAGCAGTCCAGAAGAAAACAACAAGAATGATATGGGGCTTGAGTCAAAAGACATATGAGAAGAGACTGGAAGACCTCAGTATGTATACCCTAGAGAAGAGAAGGAACAGAGGAGGTATGATACAGACGTTAAAATATTTGAAAGGTATTAATATAGAATCAAATATTTTCCAGAGAAAGGAAAATGGTAAAACTAGAGGACATGATCTGAGGTTACGGGGTTGTAGACTTACGAGTAATATCAGAAAAGTATTTTTCACTGAGAGGGTGGTGGATGCCTGGAATGTCCTCCCGAGAGAGGTGGTGGAAAAAATAACTGACAGAATTCAAAAAGGCGTGTGATGAACACAGAGATCTCTAATTAGAAAATAAATAATATAAAAAACAAAACTTAAGTGGTTGCATATGTGTTTGCATGTCAAGTGGTGCTTAGATAGCAACTCTGGTTGCATCAGTTAAGACCAGTATTGGGCTGACTTGTACGGTCTGAGACCCGCTTATGACGATCCAGTTTAGGGTGGGCTGGAGAGAGCTTCGATGGAAACTCTAGTGGTTTGAAACATGAGGACAATGTCAGGCAGACTTTTACGGTCTTTGTCCCGCAAATGACAAGACAGATTTGGATAGGCTGGAGTGGGCCTTGACGGCAACTCCAGTAGTTGGAACATAAAGACAAAGCTGGGTGGACTTCTATGGTCTATGTCCCAGAAACACCAAAGAAAGACCGTGATCAAGTAAATAATATCACGTTCATTGTTGATTTGAAGCTTGAATTGATAATGAATGTGACAACGTGGGTCTTTTTCTGTCGTCAGTTACTATGTTACTCTATTAGCTCTGTTGTCCTCGACTGACCAAGAATCCTGGAGGTTTGTGCTCTTGGTCTGTGGGTGTTTTCTATGAACTGTGGGACCCCTGGGATTGTGGCCTCAGTGCCCTTAGAAGCCACCATGGAAATAACTTGCTGGTTGGAGACTTGACCAGAGGCAAGCGGAACCCGGTGGGGTGGCAGATATGCCAGTGTAGAGCACATTCACAGGTGCAGGCAGTCCTGAGCCGTGCTGGGACAGATCCTTTCGGTGGCTGTAGGGTTAGCCTCAGGTGGGTGCTAGGCGTTCCACTGAGAAAATTTGCAAGGCTGCAACGTAATATGTTCATACCTTACTACTATTTAGAAAGAGTCTCCTGATGTGACAGTAGCTTTGGCCAGTCCAATCTCTAGAATCTCTTTGAGGATTAGACTCCAACTCTATCCCTGCTAAGCCCATTTCTCTTTATTTCCAGACTGTCTTTCAAAAAAAAAAAAATAGAGAAAGAGAGGCTAGTTGCCAGCAAGAACATATTGGTGTCTGCCTGTTGCAGCACCTTTCATTATTGTTATTCCCCCTTTTTCTGTTGAAGGTAGCTTTTGTAGTTAAGAGTGTCCAGTTCTTAAGGATTTGCTGTCCTGCTTGTACTTGAGAAAACTAAGTTACTTACCTGTTTATCAGATGTTATCTATAGACAGCAGGCTAGAAGTCCTCACATTACCTGCCGCCTTCCCCATGGAGTTGCATTCTGCTCTGAGCTTGAATAAAGACTGAGGCAATCCCCATGTGCCAGCTGCATTTGGGAACCGATACACATGCATGGTAGGCTTCTCAAAAGCTTTTGGTTGTATTTAAGATGGAGAAACTTTCCTGTGCTGGTTTTCATTGGTGAGGACTTGTATTCCGTCTATAGAGAAAACTTGTTACAGGTAAGTAACTTGGTTTTCTCTCTCTGCTCAAATGGTTTAACTGCTGAAATTAGAGACAATAGTGATATCTAAAGAGAGTGGCCTTCTGACTTACTGTTTGTATAAATACACAGAATTGGCCTGTCACTGTCTTCTAGTGTACTTGTAGCAGAAACAATAACTCCTTTCTGTAACATATAATACCAAATTCTTGAATTTTGGTTATCACTAACAAAGTAGCATTGTTCTCTTCTACAGAAATGAAAAGCTTGGAGACGCATCCCATATTCAATCCTGCTATAAAACTCCCAGATGTAAGAGATGAGAGGAAGAAGACTCCACCATCTCCTGAGAATGAAGGGCCTCTAAACCTGGCAATACTAGAGCAGCCTGCATCTGCATCAGGGGAGAAAGGTCTGAGTCTGGAATTTTGCATAGAATATACAAGCGCCAAGGGTTCCTGAGGGATGCCTCTTCAGTTGGCACACAGTAGGCAAACTGGATGGGTCTGTTGGCCTTCTACTGTCATCTACTATGTTATTTGTACTAGGTTTGCTATAGTATGCAAATTACTATAATTTATAAATAGTCTCCAACTGTGTTTCAATGAGAAGAGTGCTGGAGCAAAGCACAGCTAAATCTACCTCATTTATTACATTAGTTCAGAAAAATGCATGTGCATATATTGGACACATGATGAGGCAAACAATGTGGATGAGTTTGTACAAGTTTGAAACAATTGGCACTACTGCTCATACGTTTCAAACCTGTGCTATTTCAATCCCTTTTAGGAGTTAATTTTACAACAGGATCCCTATGTGAGAAGTCCAGAAAGGTACTTAGTTTAAACCTGTTTAGCAACACAGGCATCCATACTTTTTATGAAATAGGTGCCTATAACCGGTCTCAACAACATACCAGTACATATGCACGAATTCTGTTGCATTCAGTGGAAGCAGTGTATGCAAAGTGATCTAATTCATATTCATTGGGGAAATTCTGAAAATGCAACTGGATTGCTGCCCTTGAGGAATGAGGTTGGACAACCCTTCTGTAAATCATATCCATTCAGTTGCATAGAGAGAATGCAAGCAGCAAATTTTCAAACCAGAAAACTGAGTGTCACTTTATATACTTACAATGAATTGGTGTAACTGATCAATAGGAATTCAAATACAGTGTCTTTGTGTAGTCCAAAGTAGGCACAATGCCATGCTGTCAGTTTAGTCCCTTCAGCCACTTTTCCTTTCCACTGTCTTGAGTAGACTAGTCTCTGTGGAGAATGAAGAATGTCTGGATTTGCAAGCTGAAAATTTATCAAGACTGGATTTCTATTCTCTCCTTTAGTAAAAAAGAAAGAACCTTTGGATGTAAGAAACTTTGACTATACATCCCGGAGCTGGACTGGAAAATCCCCCAAACAATTTTTGATTGACTGGTGCAGGAAAAACTTTCCCAAGAGTCCAAATCCTTCATTTGAAAAAGTGTCAGTAGGCAGATACTGGAGAAGTAGGTATGTATTTGTGAGTAAACTGCTGCAGCTTTTAGGGGAAGGAGAGATTGTCGTTGGAAAAAATAAGATAATTTACCACTTTTTGTTCTAAAAGTTCTGCCTTAATTGTAAGGTTCCAAAATGTGCTTATGCTTCCCAAGATCCTTTCTGTGTTGAAACTTTAAGGTGATGCTTTAAGATACTACTTTTGGCTCCCAAGGCCATTTTTTTCTGGCACTCCTACTTATTGACAGATTTGCTCATTCCTTATCATTCTATTCATCCTTTGTGTTAACAGTGTATGAATCAACTTACTCTGCCTTCTGCTTCTGTTCAACTGGTTACAGCTCAACATTCTGCCTTCAGTCATTTTGCTATTCTGCTCAGAATTCTCTCCCACCATCTTTTAGATGCAAAGCTAATCATTGCCACTTTTAAGGCTACTTTGACACCTCTGTTGTTTCCCAAGCTTATAACTGATTGTATAGTCTGGAAAGTGTGGGTATACAGACTTTTTGGGTTGTGATTGCCTATGTGCATTGGGATGGGGGGGGGTCAGGGACATGACCCACTAAGTCTCTTTTTTTTTTTCTCTTTCTCATTACATTCTAATGATCACTGTAAACTACTTTTGAGTGTTTTGCATAGGTCAAAAGGTGGAATAGCATGTCCAGGAATAAATTAAACCAAACTAAAGAATCGGTTTCAGTGAATCAGTCGTATTTATGGATTGCCCTCACAAGAAAAGTCCAAAGGAATTTACAATGTACTAAAACAAAGTACGAGGAAGTCATGTGATGCCGAGCTGGCAGGTGCTGTTAAGACAAGCTCCCAAACCCCTTACCGTACTACTGAACCTCCAGATATGAGAGCTAATTAATTACTCATAAAAGTCACAGTCAGAGTCATCTCACAAGTAATTCCAGAGTCTTTGAAACTGGCTCAGATTATAGTGCTTTTAAAACCAGAGAAGGAAAACTCTATGTCCACATTCGTATTGCCCTATATCACTTTTGAAGCCAAGCTATTTGCTAAAATTCTTGCTAATAGATTGGTACAAGTTGTTCTAACGCTAATAGCAGAACCTCAGCTAGACTTTTTATACAAGGTTGGAGGGCCATTTTAACATTTCTGGAGCAAGTAAGGCATTGGGAGATTCCTTCTCTGTGAGTCATTTTTGACCACACAGAACTACACAGTAAAACGGGGCCCTTCAAAGATGCAGTGGGAGCTTTATTTTATTGATTTATTTACCACCTTTTTAAAGAAATTCATCTAAGGTGGTGTACAGCAAGAGCAATCCCTTCTTTTGCATATCTCTCTATATAAAACGCACCTCCAACGTTCTAATGAAGCCTCTGTTAGCCAACATTCTAAAGTGAAGGGGGTGAGATCGCATTTTGTCTGCCCCGCCCACGCGTCAAACGTGATGACGTCGAGGGCGGAGCAATGACACTCAACCAATCGCAACGCTCGGCAGCGAAGCGTCAGGGAAGGAGGCGGCGCTCTCGACGTCTAGCCTTCCCTTCGCTGTGTTCCGCCTTCTTCTGACGTCAAGGATGACGTCAAAAGAAGGCGGAACACAGCGAAGGAAAACCTAGACGTCGGGAGCGCCGCCTCCTTCCATGACGCTTCGCTGCCACGGAGGTAAATTTAAAAACAAGAAAAAAAAAAAAAAAAACAACCATGTTGGGGGGAGAGAAGAGGGTGGCCACTAAACAACAACAATGGGAGCGGGAGGGCAGGGGAGAAACGACAGCATGGATGCGAAGGGGGGAGGGGGGTGGAGAAGAGGGCGGCCCAGGCTGGGACATGGAAGAGAGAGAAGCATGGATGCAAGGGGGGGTCATGAAAGGGAGACAGGGGACTTGCTGCAAAAGGATGAATGGAGGCAGCAGGGGACAGAGGGGCATGGATTGGGATGGCAGGGCTCAGGAAGAGAGGGCAATTGCTGGAAAGGGATGAATGGAGGGGGCAGGGGACAGAGGAGCATGGATGGGCATGGATTGGGAGGGCAGGACTCAGGGACAGAGGGAAATTGCTGGATAGGGATGAATACAGGGGACAGATGGGCATGGATGGAAATGGATTGCAGGGCAGGCCTCAGGGAGAGAGGGCAATTGCTGGATAGGGAAAAATGGAGGGGCCAGGTGACAGATGGGCATGGATTCGAAGGGCAAGACTCAGGGAGACGGGAATTGCTGGATAGGGATGAATGGAGGGGACAGATGGCCATGGATGGATATGGATTGCAGGACAGGCCTCAGGCAGAGAGGGGAAATGCTGGATAGGGAGAAATAGAGGGGCCAGGTGACAGATGGGCATGGATTCGAAGGGCAAGACTCAGGGAGACGGGAATTGCTGAATAGGGATGAATGGAGGGGACAGATGGCCATGGATGGATATGGATTGCAGGACAGGCCTCAGGCAGAGAGGGGAAATGCTGGATACGGAAAAATGGAGGGGCCAGGTGACAGATGAGCATGGATGGGCATGTATTGGAAGGGCAGGACTCAGGGAGAGGGGAATTGCTGGATAGGGATGAATGGAGGGGCCAGGTGACAGAGGAGCATGGATTGGACTCACACTTTCACTCTGACTCTCAAACACTCACTCTCACATACACTCTCCCAAACATACACACTCCGAGGAAAACCTTGCTAGCGCCCGTTTCATTTGTGTCAGAAACGGGCCTTTTTTACTAGTATTTGTATATTTTTGGAGAACCCAATAAATTGAAATGTTGTAATTCAGAACAGCCTCTTTGCTACTTTTGTATGTGGATCCCTGTACGGTGATTTTAGTAAATGTTATTCAGTCTAAACCATTTGTTGTTCAGAGAGGTACTCATCAAGTCTGCACCCTCTCTTTTCTTCTGTTTGTTTTCACTTTGGATCTACTTGTACGAGAAATATTTTAAAATCCTGAAATTAAGAGGTTACTCCTTAGACGCAGGTGTTAAAAAATGTCCGCATTTACAGACGATCTATTAGTCCATATAACAGAACCTCAAGCTTTGGTTAGCATATTGATGGAAAGCTTTCAGGAATTTGAAGACTTTTCAGGGTTTAAGCTGAATCTGGTAAAGTGGATAGCATTAGTTTCTAATGATGGACTATAGAGGGTGTGGAACAGACCTTGTCCTTTACAATGAACTGATACTTCCTTTCATTATTTAGGTATCCAGCTGAAAACTGATACAGCTCAGTTGTATTAGCTGAACGTTCCAAGCTGTTTGACATCACTATTACACATTTTTCTAGCTGGACTTGCTCGCTGCTCTCTTTAAGTGGTGGAATAAGTTTGTTTTGCATGGCTCTGTTTCCTAAATGGCTCTGTTTTTCAATTATTGCCCTTACGTCTTTTGAAAAAGGATTTCTTATAATTACAAAAAGTATTATCTAGGTTCTTTTGAGGTGGAAAGAAGCCCAAGGTTCCCTTGAAAATGATGATTGAACTTGATGTAGAACAATAAAGGAGGAGGATGTTATAAGAGTCAAAACTCCTCCTGCAGTTATGGGTTTTGTTCCAGTTATTGTCATGGGTGAATTGGAATGATTGTAAAGGAAGGAGTTGGGTGGCCTTCTCTGTTGGGGTGAGAGAAGGGGGTGTTGGGGTGTAGAAAATAAGAAATGTTATAATATGTTATTTTAAACACTTCGGGACCCTTTTACTAAGCTGCACTAAAAGGGGCCATGCTGTAAAATGGCCGCATTTCCATTTTTTCTATTAGTGACCAGGTGCTAATTTCCAAATTAGCGTGTAGCCATTAGAACGTGAGCCCTTACCAACTCCTACTTAGTAGGCGGAAAGGGCTCATGTGTTAACCATATGCTAATCAGTTGACGTGCGGCAGTGTAGTTGCATTAATCGATTAGAGCTGGGCACGCCTTCTGGCCGCCCCTAAACATGCCCCCCCAGCGCTATAAAAAATACAAAGTATTTTTTTAGTGCGGGGAAGTGAGCGCAGATGCCTGAACTATCGCAGGGCGCCTGAGCACGCCCCGCAGTAGTGCTTACCACCGCTTAGTAAAAGGACCCCTTTTATTGCTGTGTGAGAGGTGACCATGTGTTCTCTGTTCTGTTTATTTATATTTGTTATCCTCATGTTAAATAAAAATAGATTCAAACTAAAACAAAGTGCAATAGATAATAACACAATACAGTGTAATACACATAAAGTAAAAGCGCACTTCTCTTGTTTTTATAAAAAATATAAGAAAAATCCAATCTAAAACCATGGAAGTCTCCACTGCCAAGCTTTTACTGATTTTCTATACAACTGAAATTTTATCAGTCATTCTCATAATCTTTGGAAATAATAGTTTATTTTATATTTTATTGAGATTTGCTATATCACCAAGCCTAACTGGCAGATCTAAGTGGTGTACAATAAAATCAAAAGTTATCAGAAAGGAACTGCAATATTCGATAGGAAAGTAACCAGCGTACGGGATGACAAGCATACAGAGGGAAGGAAGAAAAAGAGGAATTGGGTTGGGGTGGGGAGTAAAAGCAGAGAACAGTTAAGGAGGGGGTGGCGGAGCGGGGGAGGGAGATACAGCTATATACCAGATGAACCAAAGGCCTGGACAAAGAGCCAGGCCTATTAAAAATTATTTCTGGCACCTTAGCACTGAAAAGCAAGAAAAAAATATAAAGAAAAATGGCACATGGGGCTGTACACCTGTGATTTCTGATGTTTCTATTTGGCTACAAGGGAAGCAAATGATCTTCCCAGTGTTTGTGTTCTGGCTCTCTTGTAAGGTTTTGAAAATTCACTCCCCTGCTTATTTAGGGCAAGTGCATTTTCTCAGCTGATGGGCTTGGGAATCGGGGAACCATCAGAAAGCCTAGGTGAAGGCAGAAGCAGGAAAGTCTTCAGCCTTAGTGGGGGACCTGAGAACAGAGGGAAGGGAAAGAGAATGTCTTTGGCCAGGAGGGGTTGGGGAGAAAAAGGTGGAGAAAGAGTAAATGGGGAAGAGAGAAGAAAGAAATCAAGGAGGCTGCAGGAGGGAGGGGGAAAGAATGAAGCTGGTGGATGAGTGAACTGCGAAGGGGGGAGAAGGCCTGAAATACGAGAGGAAAAGCTGCTCCTAGGTGGAATGGGGGAGGGGAGGGTATGTGGAGTGAAAGTGGTATAGGGACATGTACTCACTAGAGAAGAAATGCACTCAACATGTACTCAGGCCACCCTTCCTCTCCACCTAAAATGTTGGGGGAGGGGGGGGGGAAGATATGTGTTCACAGTGTAATTGTTTGAAATGTTTTGTGTATGAAATGACCACAGCTATGTGCTGATAAATGGTGGTTGAAGAATCAGGTATAAATCATGAGTTAGCAAAATGATAGAAAATTCTGAACTCTAAAACGTGTTCTTTTTCTTTGAAGAGTGCGAATTACAAAATCAAAAGATGATGTTCTAGTAGCATACCCTACCATAGTCACAGAAGATAGTATGCAAGCTCAGCACCTGGCCTCAACCCTGGCACTTTATCAGCTAACCAAAGGACAGGTGAGCAAATTTCTGCAGAGGATACAGAGTCATTTTCTACTATTCAGTTTGTTTGAGGAAAATTTACATACCTAACTTAGGTTTAGATTCAGAGTTTCTGTCTGTTAAAAAGTCATTGTATGAAACTGAAACATGAAGTTGTCCATGCATATGCTTGCTCTGTATTCTGTTCTTGTGAGTCACTGAAAGAAACATTTCCTCAACATATCCCATTATTCCCTTTCCACATAATCCCTTGCTCACTCAATCGTTTGGAGCTCTCCTGTACCCTGGTCTTGATGGAAATTTTAGGTTGTGTCTTCTTTTATTCATATACAAATGTCCAAGTTAATGGGGAGCTAGTGGTTAGAGAGACCTTCCAGAACATTTTGGAATTAAAACAAATTGCTTGTGACCACTTGATCTGCTATCATTTGATCTGGATTTTGCATCATTTGGTTGATCTCTTAAATGACACAAATACATAGGTGGATTTTTTTTTCCTCCTTTTCCTGAAGCTGGCATTATTTACTGAAACGTGTCTGTGTCAGGCACAGTTTTCGATGTCGAACTAGTTCTGTTCTTTGTTTTATTTCTGTTCTATTTTTTTTATTGGTATAATTTTATGTACATAATTAAGGAGATGATTTTTGAAGGTTTACACTTTAAAAAAAAAAAAGCATTCACATGTGGAAATTGGCATGCATATATAAATGTCATTTTACCACCTACATAGGTAAGTGCTGCAACATATGTTTGAGGTGAATGTTCTAAAATAGCATGCATATGGGAGCCAACTATGGAGCTGAGTCCTAAAACTCACATTTTTGCCATTTTAAGGTGGTTTTCTATTTCTGAGAAATAAGCAGAATTCACCTGTCAAGCTGTCCTCCCATTCCCAGGTCCAAATAAAAAACTAGCCTACATGTATAAATGCAAATGTGTACATTTTTGAAACATTTGTGCATTGCCATTGCAAACTACAGAATGAGGGTGCATAGGCTGTGGACATGGACCCAAACGCAACAGCTGTGTGCGGTGTCTAGAGATAATGTACACAGTACAAGCTCTAAACTCCCACTTTCTGCACCCTGCTGACAAATGCAAATAACAACAAAATCCTTGCTAAAACTGCTTTATTTCAGAATCTATAATAAGCCAACAGGTAGTGCTAATAATATATTTATTAGTAGCTTTCCTTATATACTTACATTACTGATTTCTACAAATATAAGTACATAAGTATTTCCATACTGGGACAGACCTAAGGTCCATCAAGCCCAGCACCCTGTTTTCAACAGTGGCCAATCCAGGTCACAAGTACCTGGCAAGATCCCAAAAATGTACAATATGTTTTATGCTGCTTATCCTAGAAATAAGCAGTGGATTTTCCCCAAGTCCATTTTAATAATGGCTATGGACTTTTCCTTTAGGAAGCCATCCAAAACTTTTTTTTAACCCTGCTAAGCTAACTGCTTTTACTATATTCTCTGGCAACAAATTCCAGAGTTTAATTACATGTTGAGTGAAGAAACCTTTTCTCCGATTCGTTTTAAATTTACTACTTTGTAGCTTTATTGTGTGCCCCCTAGTCTTAGTATTTTTGGAAAGAGTAAACAAGCGACTTACATCTACCTGTTCCACTCCACTCATTATTTTATAGACTCTTTCATATCTCCCCTCAGCTGTCTTTTCTCCAAGCTGAACAGCCTTAGCCGCTTTAGCCTTTCCTCATAGGGAAGTTGTCCCATCCCCTTTATCATTTTCGTCGCCCTTTGTACCTTTTCTAATTCCACTATATATTTTTTGAGATGCGGTGATCAGAATTGAAAACAATAGTCATGGTGCGGTCGCACCATGGAGTGATACAAAGACATTACTATAACATCCTCATTTTTGTTTTCCATTTCTTTCCTAATAATACCTAACATTCTATTTGCTTTCTTAGCCACCGCCACAGGACAGTGAGCAGAGGGTTTCAACGTATCATCATCCTAACAACACTCATAACTCCCACAATGTCACATAGAATGACCTGCACTTCACACAGTGAAATCATCTATTTAGCCCCCTGTATGTCTGTAAGGACAAATAAATCATACAACCTCTTTAGCATTCAATACCAGAGATAGCTGACTTCACTCCTGGTTCAAGTCTGCTTTGAGGTTGTTGCATAAATCCATTCCACATTGATTCAAGCTGCCTTCACTTCAGTTCGGGCAAGCCGGGTTCACTGTCTGGACAGCAGGCAAGTAAATCTTATAGGTAGGCCCGAGTCAGCAGCACCTGGTGAGTTGAGCAGTTCTGATTTTAGAAAGTACAGCTGCAACAGAAAGCAGAAAGCAAATCAAAGGCCAGAATGCCCAGACTCTCTCTTTGCACACTATTAGTGGTCCCTCCATCTGTCCCAGGCATCTGTGGTAACCTTTGGGACAAACTCTCATATTGGCTGGATGGGGGTTCACTGCTAATATCAGGCCCAGTCTACTCTTTTCCACGTGGGTCTCAGATGTAACTGTGGTATGCAATATGTCTCCAAACAGGCTGCAATAACATAAAAAATGTCCTTTCTTCAAGTCATCTTCAGTTCATCCAAGCTGAAACTGCAGACCGGACTCTACCAGTTTCAGAGTAGAATAATAAAACACACAGTTCTTGGCCCTCTGCACACATAAAGCAACCTAATATAACTGTAGTGCAATCCACATTGCTACAGAGAATTCTTTTTTTTTTTTGGTGAGGCCTGATATGCACAAAAAAGGGTTGATGATATTCAAAACAGTTTAACCGGGTAGGAGGTGCCAGCATTAACGGCTAAAGCTATAGTTGGCGATTTTATGGGTGGTCTGGGAGCAGAGTTGGTACTTATATACATCTAAGGGGGGCTTTTACTAAAGGTTATATTGAGTTATCTGCAGCAGGACCCATCAGAATAAAATGGGCCCTGCTGCAGATAACACAAGCTAATCTTTAGTAAAAGATTCCTTAAGTTATTGGCATGGCCCCGGCATTGAATATGCAGACATAACACCGGCTGTGGCCAAAAAAAGGCCGACTGCCACTGTCTGAATATTTATCCCAAAGTGGTTATCCAGGCCAAGCTCCACAGGTATGCTTTTCAAGGTCTGTCCAAACCACTGATGTGTACCTCCTTGTATTTATTATCTCACTTTGACTGAGTTCTGCCACTCATTTCCTTTCTTGTTTTCATTGATCTGGCTGCACAGGTCTCTTTGAGAGGGCTGAGCCATGTGATGCCTGTACTTTTGTGTTTTGTCAGAGTACTGGCTAAGGTCTTCAAAATTATCTCAGGGAAAGAGCCATGGTATTATAAGCCAGGCCTGAGCTTTGAAAACCACTGACCTACATAATAGTCACTGCTTTTTGACCTGTGTGAAGACACCATATTAACACTTTTTAAAAATATTTTCCATCAATAGTCAGTTCATCAGTTGTTGCCTTCAACATACCGAGATGTTTGGTTAGAATGGAGTGATGCTGAAAAGAAAAAGCAAGAGGAGAACAGGATGGAGACCAATAAGCCACGGGACCAGTTCATTGCCAAGCTGTTAAATAAGCTCAAACAGCAACAGCAGCAAGAGCAAGGAGTCCAGGAGGGAACAGAAAGCAATGAAGATCCAGAGGATTCCTGGGAAAACCTAGCTTCTGAAGAGGACTTCAGTAAAATTACTATAGAACAGGAAGACACAAACAGTTTGGAACCTGTGAGGAACTTATTTATAAAACTGCAGAATTCATCCAGATATCAGAGACTTTTTAGTGAGCGAGAGCAGTTGCCTGTGTTCAAGCACAGGAACATGATTATTGATGCTCTGAAGAAGCACCGTGTGATAGTCGTGGCTGGAGAAACGGGCAGTGGCAAAAGCACCCAAGTCCCCCACTTCATTCTGGAGGATTTGCTGCTGAACGAGTGGAAGTCAGGCAAATGTAACATCGTTTGTACACAGCCTCGAAGAATCTCTGCTGTCAGTCTGGCGACTAGAGTGTGTGAAGAACTGGGCTGTGAAGCTGGACCCGGGGGAAGAGTAAGTGGACCAGATCTGTAAAAGTTCTTGTATATTTCTTTAGCAACTAGAAACATCGGAGCCAATATTGAACCAATTCCTTCCTTGTCTGTGTCCAGGGTAAGATAATTTTCATTGGTTGTAGCTCGTGCAGTCATTTTGAAAAGTTGGCTCCTGTGACTAGAAAGATACCTAGCATAAATGACAGGATCTGATATTTGAAAAATTCATAGTGTAGTAATCATGCAGGCTGCTCATTGTCAAGACTGGTGTGCACACAGTTTCCAAAGTGTTTTACCTTGAATGTGTTTACTCAGCCCTCCTCAGTCTTGACTCTTCCTTTGCTCCCCCCCCCCCCCCCCCAACCAAACACTTCTTTCAGTCCTCAGGCCTGCTTATTTCATTAGGCACGGGCCCCCCCCCCCCCCCCGGTCGATGGAAGAACGAGTTCTGGGGGTTTCGGGGGCTGGAGACCCACCAGACCTCCAGCCCCCCGTTCGAGTTTGCCTTGGGGGGGAAGGGGGGCCTGCCAGCATGCAACTGCATGCTGGACAGGGCTCACCATTCCTCCCCAATGATCCGCAAAATCTAACGCCAGCTCGGAGCTGGCGTTGATTTTGCTGCAGCCAGCGACCCAATCTTTGGCGCGCTGGTCGCTGATCATTGGGGATGAATGCGTTAAGTGCCAATTAGCGTGCATTTGCAAGCTAATTGCACTAGAGGCCCTGTTTAGCATGCATTTGCATACTACTTGCGCTGAGAGCCCTCGAGTGCGCTGTTTCAGGCGCTCGAGGGCTCTGATCATGGGTCGGCTGCAAACTCTGGCACTAGTATGGCGTTAACAGACTCTAGCGCCAGAGTTTGCTTTTGATCATGAGGGCCAGAATGAGTTGATAGCTACGAACTCACAACCCCCCTTCCCTAGCCTTAATCTCTTCAGTCTCAGTTTTCCTCCCTCAGGATCAATTTCTTTATGTGTGTGTTTGTTTTAGAAATCCCTGGCTGGGCTGCTGGTGCAAGGAATCTGATCTTTAGGAGCTGCTCGGTGCTCATTGGAAATCTCCCTTGTGCCCTCTTGCTCTCATCTTGGTGCTGGCAGGAAGTTATCTCTTCCAGAAGAAGAGAAGGGGATAGGGGAAAATACAAGCCCATCTCTTCAAGAAAGTGATTTCTCATTTATTTAACGATCCGGTTTGATAGATTTGAACTCCGACAGATATCATTTTTTTTCCGTTTCCCAACCCATTTACACAGTCCTGGTCTCGCTGTCCAGTCACAGCGCATTTAGCTGACACCAATGTCAGCTAAATGTGCTGTGATTGGCGGGCAGGCAGGCAGGCAAGTGCTGTAGATGGCTATTATACACACAGCTTGTCTGCGTGTATAAAGCCGTCTGTGACATGCGCAGAGCACTCTGCGCACACTCAGCTGACCGACTGGCTGGAAGAAGATCGCATGCAAATGTGCTAACAGCGAGCAGATCATTTGCATGTGATTTCCTTCATGCATGCCCATTGTTTACAAAATCGGTAAGCAGCAACAGGGGATTGGTAAGGGAAGGGCTTTTAGCATGACCTTAGTGCATCTGGTCCTCTGTCTTATTCTGCTCATCCTAGCCCTTCAAGTCTTTTTCTACTTTCCAGCATTCTGCATATAACACAGTGTTGTTAGACAATAACATACATTCTCCGAGGACAAGCAGGCTGCTTGTTCTCACGACTGGGTTGACGTCCACGGCAGCCCCCACCAACCGGAACAAAAACTTCGCGGGCGATCCCGCACGCAGGGCACGCCCACCGCGCATGCGCGGCCGTCTTCCCGCCCGTGCGCGACAGTTCCCGCTCAGTTTTTTTCGATTCCGCGCTGAGGAGAGACGTGTTACCGTCTCTCTCGGTCAGCCCCGGAAACCGGATCGCGGCCTAGCCGCGAATTTTTTTTCGTGCGCGTTCGCGCTTTTCTTATCTCAAAAAAAAAAAAGTTTGTTTATCCCCTCGTCGTCTTAGCGCGGGGGCGCTTCGTTGCGGCCTTGTGGCCGCTCGGTCGTTTCTTTTTCGGGTGTGCTTTTCACCGCCACCATCGACGACTTTGACTTCACCGACGCGATTTTTCCGTCGATGTCCTCGAAGGTCCCGAATGGATTCAAGAAGTGTGGTCGGTGCGGCCGGCACATCTCGCAAACCGATACTCACGCTTGGTGTCTCCAGTGCCTTGGCCCGGAGCATAATACCAAGACGTGCACCTTGTGTCTCGGATTGCGAAAGCGGACACAGGTGGCGAGGCAAGTTCGTCGGGACCAACTTTTTGGAACTTGCGCCGGCCCGTCGACGGCATCGGTGTCGACGGCCGGGTCTTCGGTACCGATGTCGACGAAATCGACACCGACGATGGCATCGACCCCAGGAGCACAGGTACCGTTGGCCCACCGGACCGACGGCGGGGGTGAGCGGCCGCGCGGGCAGTCGGCCCCGGCCACTCCCTCTACCCAGGGCCATCGGGACCGAACCCTGTCAGACCCGATCCCTCGAGGCCGGGGGGTTCTACCTCCTCTTCATCTCTGCCACCGAGCGTCGATGATGGGCACCGAAAGAAAACAAAGAAGCATTGGCATCGGTCGCCCACGGCTCACGGGACTGCTAGTTCCGGCACCTCCAGAGATGAATCGACACCGAGGAAAGGCAGTGCCGAGAGGAGCGTTCCCCCTCGGTCGAAGAGGTGTCGCTGTGTCAGTCCATGGGTGCTTCGGTACCGTCTCCTGGACCCGAGCAGCTACCGGCACCCACACCGGCCCCCCTGCCTTTCCCGACAGCGGGCCTTGACGAGTGCCTCCGAGCCATCCTTCCAGGGATTCTGGAAAGGCTGATGCACCAGGCCTTGCCGGCCCCGGGGGTGCTTGCGCCCCCGGCGCCGTTGATGGAGGCGCCGGCGTGCTCTAGCCCGATGCCGAGGCCTCCGACACCGACGTCGCTTGCGGTACCGGTGTCAACCGCCATGCAGGTGGAATCCCTGTCGATGGAGGGAGCTTCATCCCCGCCGGCACGGGAGTCCACCGCTCGACGCCACCATCGAGGACGTGGTTCCTCGCAGTCGAGACGGGCCCGGTTCAGGTCTGAGCTGAAAGAGCTCATGTCCAACACCGAGGAAGAGGCCTCGTGGGGGGAGGAGGAGGACCCCAGATATTTCTCCTCAGAGGAGTTTGAGGGCCTTCCCTCCGACCCCACTCCTTCACCAGAGAGGAAGCTCTCGCCCCCTGAGAGCCTCTCCTTTGCCTCCTTTGTCAGGGATATGTCTATATGCATTCCCTTCCCCGTGGTCTCTGTGGATGAGCCGAGGGCTGAGATGCTCGAGGTCCTTGACTATCCATCACCACCTAGAGAGTCTTCCACGGTACCGTTGCACAATGTCCTCAAAGAGACATTGCTTCGGAACTGGCAGAAGCCATTATCTAGCCCCACCATTCCCAAGAAAGCGGAGTCCTAATACAGAATCCACTCTGACCCAGAGTTAATGCGGCCCCAATTGCCTCATGACTCGGCGGTCGTGGACTCTGCTCTCAAGAGGGCACGGAGTTCGAGGGATACCGCCTCAGTGCCCCCGGGGCGGGAGTCTCGCACTCTGGACTCATTTGGGAGGAAGGCCTACCAATCTTCCATGCTCGTGACCCGCATCCAGTCGTACAGCTCTACACGAGCATTCACATGCGGAACAATGTGAAGCAACTGGCGGACCTGGTCGATAAGCTCCCTCCGGAGCAGTCCAGGCCTTTTCAGGAGGTGGTCAGGCAGCTGAAGGCGTGTAGAAAGTTCCTGTCCAGGGGTATATATGACACCTGTGATGTGGCATCTCGAGCTGCGGCCCAAGGTATAGTGATGTGCAGACTCTCCTGGCTGTGTGCCTCTGACCTGGGCAACCGCACCCAGCAACGCCTGGCGGATGTCCCTTGCCGGGGGGATAACATTTTTGGCGAGAAGGTTGAGCAGTTGGTGGACCAACTACACCAACGGGAAACCACCCTCGACAAGCTCTCCCACCGGGCGCCTTCAGCATCCACCTGTACAGGTGGACGTTTTTTCCGGGCCAGGCAGGCTGCGCCCTACGCCTACAACAAGCGTAGGTACACCCAGCCGGCCCGAAGGCCTCCTCAGGCACAGGGACAGTCCCAGCGCACTCGTTCCCGTCAACAGCGTGCGCCTAAGCAGCCCCCTGCGCCTCCACAGCAAAAGCCGGGGACGGGCTTTTGACTGGATCCATGGGAACATAGCCGCCATCAAAGTGTCCGTAACGGACGGCCTGCCGGTCGGGGGGAGGTTGAAAGCTTTTCACCAAAGGTGGCCTCTTATAACCTCCAACCAGTGGGTTCTCCAAATAGTGCGGTGCGGATACGCCCTGAATTTGGCCTCCACTCCACCAAATTGCCCACCGGGAGCTCAATCCTTCAGCTCCCATCACAAGCAGGTACTTGCAGAGGAACTCTCCGCCCTTCTCAGCGCCAATGCGGTCGAGCCCGTACCACCCAGGCAGGAAGGGCAGGGATTCTATTCCAGGTACTTCCTTGTGGAAAAGAAAACAGGGGGGATGCGCCCCATCCTAGACCTGAGAGGCCTGAACAAATACCTGGTCAAAGAGAAGTTCAGGATGCTTTCCTTGGGCACCCTTCTCCCCATGATTCAGAAAGACGATTGGCTATGCTCCCTGGATTTAAAGGACGCTTATACCCACATCCCGATACTGCCAGCTCACAGACAGTATCTCAGATTCCGCCTGGGGACACGGCACTTTCAGTATTGTGTGCTGCCCTTTGGGTTCGCCTCTGCCCCACGGTGTTCACGAAGTGCCTCGTGGTGGTCGCGGCATATCTACGCAAGCTGGGAGTGCACGTGTTCCCATATCTCGACGATTGGCTGGTCAAGAGCACCTCGGAGGCAGGGGCTCTCCGGTCCATGCAGTGCACTATTCACCTCCTGGAGCTGCTGGGGTTTGTGATAAATTACCCAACATTCCATCTCCAGCCAGTCCAATCTCTGGAATTCATAGGAGCTCTGCTGAATTCACAGACGGCTCGGGCCTTTCTTCCCGAAGCGAGGGCCCACAACCTCCTGTCCCTCGCTTCCCAGACCAGAGCGTCTCAGCAGGTCACAGCTCGGCAGATGTTGAGACTCCTAGGTCATATGGCCTCTACAGTTCATGTGACTCCCATGGCTCGTCTTCACATGAGATCTGCTCAATGGACCCTAGCTTCCCAGTGGTGCCAAGCCACCGGGAATCTAGAAGATGTCATCCGCCTGTCCCTCAGTTGTCGCAATTCGCTGCACTGGTGGACACTTCGGACCAATTTGACCCTGGGACGTCCATTCCAAATTCCGCAGCCCATGAAAGTGCTGACGACGGATGCATCTCGCCTGGGGTGGGGAGCTCATGTCGATGGGCTTCACACCCAGGGACTGTGGTCCCTCCAGGAACAGGATCTTCAGATCAACCTCCTGGAGCTCCGAGCGGTCTGGAACGCACTGAAGGCCTTCAGAGATCGGCTGTCCTATCAAATTATCCAAATTC
Organism: Microcaecilia unicolor; assembly: GCF_901765095.1. Classification (NCBI taxonomy): domain Eukaryota; kingdom Metazoa; phylum Chordata; class Amphibia; order Gymnophiona; family Siphonopidae; genus Microcaecilia; species Microcaecilia unicolor. The sequence goes on along the minus strand of NC_044032.1, from coordinate 93,997,019 downwards.
GGACAGACAATCAGGTTGCAATGTATTACATTAACAAGCAGGGGGCACCGGATCTCGCCCCCTGTGTCAGGAAGCCGTCGGGATGTGGCGTTGGGCCTGCCAGTTCGGCATGCTTCTTCAAGCCACATACCTGGCAGGTGTAAACAACAGTCTGGCCGACAGACTGAGCAGAGTCATGCAACCGCACGAGTGGTCGCTCCATTCCAGAGTGGTACGCAAGATCTTCCGAGAGTGGGGCACTCCCTCGGTGGACCTTTTCACCTCTCAGACCAACCACAAGCTGCCTCTGTTCTGTTCCAGACTACAGGCACACGGCAGACTAGCGTCGGATGCCTTTCTCCTCCATTGGGGGACCGGCCTCCTGTATGCTTATCCTCCCATACCTTTGGTGGGGAAGACCTTACTGAAGCTCAAGCAAGACCACGGCACCATGATTCTGATAGCACCTTTTTGGCCCCGTCAGATCTGGTTCCCTCTACTTCTGGAGTTGTCCTCCGAAGAACCGTGGAGATTGGAGTGTTTTCCGACTCTCATTTTGCAGAACGACGGAGCGCTTCTGCACCCCAACCTTCAGTCTCTGGCTCTCACGGCCTGGATGTTGAGGGCGTAGACTTTGCTTCGTTGGGTCTGTCTGAGGGTGTCTCCCGTGTCTTGCTTGCCTCTAGAACGGATTCCACTAAAAAGAGTTACTTTTTCAAGTGGAGGAGGTTTGTCGTTTGGTGTGAGAGCAAGGCCCTAGAACCTCGCTCTTGTCCTGCACACAACCTGCTTGAATACCTTCTGCACTTATCAGAGTCTGGCCTCAAGACCAACTCAGTAAGGAATCACCTTAGTGCAATTAGTGCTTACCATCTTCGTGTAGAGGGTAAAGCCATCTCTGGAGAGCCTTTAGTCTTTCGATTCATGAGAGGCTTGCTTTTGTCAAGGCCCCCTGTCAAGCCTCCTGCAGTGTCATGGGATCTCAACTTCGTCCTCACCCAGCTGATGAAACCTCCTTTTGAGCCACTGAATTCCTGCCATCTGAAGTACTTGACCTGGAAGGTCATTTTCTTGGTGGCAGTTACTTCAGCTCGTAGAGTCAGTGAGCTGCAAGCCCTGGTAGCTCATGCTCCTTATACCAAATTACATCATAACAGAGTAGTACTCCGCATTCACCCTAAGTTCCTGCCAAAGGTGGTGTCGGAGTTCCATCTTAACCAGTCAATTATCTTGCCAACATTCTTTCCCAGACCGCATACCCGCCCTGCTGAGCGTCAGTTGCACACATTGGACTGCAAGCAAGCGTTGGCCTTCTATTTGGAGCGGACACAGCCCCACAGACAGTCCGCCCAATTGTTTGTTTCTTTCGACCCCAATAGGAAAGGGGTCGCTGTCGGGAAACGCACCATCTCCAATTGGCTAGCAGATTGCATTTCCTTCACTTATGCCCAGGCTGGGCTGGCTCTTGAGGGTCATGTCACGGCTCATAGTGTTAGAGCCATGGCAGCATCGGTGGCCCACTTGAAGTCAGCCACTATTGAAGAGATTTGCAAAGCTGCGACGTGGTCATCGGTCCACACATTCACATCTCATTACTGCCTACAGCAGGATACCCGACGCGACAGTCGGTTCGGGCAGTCGGTGCTGCAGAATCTGTTTGGGGTTTGAATCCAACTCCACCCTCCAGGACCCGAATTTATTCTGGTCAGGCTGCATTCTCAGTTAGTTGTTCTTCGTAGGTCAATTTCTGTTATGCCCTCGCCGTTGCGAGGTTCAATTGACCTGGGTTCTTGTTTTGAGTGAGCCTGAGAGCTAGGGATACCCCAGTCATGAGAACAAGCAGCCTGCTTGTCCTCGGAGAAAGCGAATGATACATACCTGTAGCAGGTGTTTTCCGAGGACAGCAGGCTGATTGTTCTCACCTACCCTCCGTCCTCCCCTTTGGAGTTGTGTTTTACTCATTCCTTGCTTGTCATTCAACTGAGCGGGAACGGTCGCGCACGGGCGGGAAGACGGCCATGCATGCGCGGTGGGCGTGCCCTGCGTGTGGGACCGCCCGCGAAGTTTTTGTTCCGGTTGGTGGGGGCTGCCGTGGACGTCAACCCAGTCGTGAGAACAATCAGCCTGCTGTCCTTGGAGAACACCTGCTACAGGTATGTATCATTCGCTGTATCCTTCATCAATATAATACTTAGAAACTTTTTTTTGCCTTTTTATTAATCGTGTATGTAAGTGTTTTAGCCTTTGGTATATCTGAGACGTTTCTTATATATATGAAAACATAGTTTTTCTGTTTCCTGGTTGCTACTAATAGTAAGTTTGTGTTTTCAGAATTCTTTATGTGGGTATCAAATTCGAATGGAGTCTCGCACTGGAGAATACACCAAATTGCTGTACTGTACCACAGGGGTTCTACTGCGCAAGCTCCAGGAAGATGGACTCTTGAAACATGTATCTCATATACTTGTGGATGAGGTGAGCAGCTCTGGTAGGATTGACTTATATTTCTAGGTTTTTCTGTTTTGCTTTGATCCAGATATGACCTTTTTCAGGGGTTTCTACCAAAGTGAGAACACTGTTGTCAAAGATCAGTCTGTCTGTCCACCATCCATGTGCAGGCATTACACATCGGACCCCACACATACACACCCACATCCCTGTCATGCCACATCCCACCTACACACACCCCTCATACACACCGCCTTCCACTTTACTAAAACATTTTACCATGTCTTTCTGATTAAATTCCCCATGCAGATATGTCTGAGTTTGCCAGGACAAAATGGGCAGTGACTTTCCATCAAGTTTAACTTACTTTCCAAAGAGGTTGGATTAGTTCTGGATAGAACTTTTTTTTTTTTTTTGTAAGAAATGATGATAAATACTTTTACACACCAAATACCTCTAGTCATGCACAGGAGGTACTTGAAAACTATGAGCTGTGTTCATTTATGGTTTGTGCTATATTTGAACAAGGTGGATTTGTTAATAGAATCCTCTGAAAACGTTATGAAAATAATATCACAGTGAAAGACTAGAAAAATTGGACACTTATGTATTGGATACATGCTAATGATCTCTAAGACTGATTGTTTTTCCCAAGCAAAGTGGTCTCTTGTAACCTCAGACCAGTCGGTTCTGAAAATAATCTGGACAGGCTGCACACTCAATTTGGAAAGATTCTCTGGAAATTGCCCACTGAGAGTATCAAAATTAAGCTGTAAGCACCAGAAATTGCTTATAGAGGAACTCTCCTCCCTTTTACAGGCCAAAGTGGTCGAGCCTGTCCCACCCGGGGAAAAAGGGAAAGAATTTTATGCCAAGTACTTCCTAGTCACCAAGAAGACAAGAGGGGTTCCACCTCATCCTAGACCTAAGGGCCTCAAATAAGTACGTGACTAAACGTAAGTTCAGGTGGTTTCCCTTGTCATCTGACTCCCCCGATTTAGGAAAGAAATTCTGTGCTCTCTGGACTTGAAGGATGCTTATACCCTTATACAGATCTGAGATTTCATGAAGGGAAACACCATTACCAATATTATGTTCTCTTTTTACATCAAAAAATGCCTGAAACTATCATATGTGTGAGTCTCACCCTGTGCAAGGAACTTGAATATCCAATTCCTCTTTTCTCTAAATTATCAAGGAACCTCAAATCTCCTACTGGGGGAACTACTGCAAATATCAATCTGCAAGTATAAATCTTAACCCCACTTTTATAAGGAGTCAATTACTATCACAGGTCCTAGTGGAAGAAGAACAGGAGAAAAACAGACCAGACGTAAAAAAAACTCACATTTACGTGAGAAAACCGAATGATCTAAAAAACTCTCTGTCTCCTACACCACTATAACTATAAAGCACAGTGAGACCATACACATAAACTAAATCACGGATACTAACTAATGAACCCAGACCCGACCCTCGTAACAGTTAATCAATCCAGGGCACCTCCCCCTAATTTCAGGAGCGTATTCAAAATCCTTCAGCTGTTCAAACAACCATGAAAAAACATGCACAGCACTTTAACTTATCCTAAATGTTCAGCTCCTGACAGGGTAACTTGACAATCCAACTGTGGAAGAATCCCCCACTGTCCACAGATTTGTACTGAAAGAGCTGCTCACAGTGCCCTCGACGAAAACAATCCTTGCAGTCTGTAAAGTCTCAGTTCATTCATAAGTCCATCTCATCTCTCCATTCTCATAGCTCCCTTCAACAAGTGTGCCTCGTTTCGCCCAATTACTGGCTGCCTCAGGAAGGGCACAGTCGATAGTCCGACATCGGACTGGAATATCAAAGTATCCAAATCGTGATATCTTTCTCCACAAAGATGGCTTTAGAGGGTTTCCAATATTATGTTCTGCCTTTTGGCCTCGCATCAGCACCCAGAGTTTTCACAAAATGTCTAGCAGTAGTCAGAGTGTCATTACACAGGCTATGGTCAATTTTGCCTCCCTGCCTAATGAATAGAGATTCCTATCTCTTTGGTTTGTGAGGGTTGGCAGAGTCAGCAGGTGTCAGCTTGGCATATCTTGACATTGCTAGGGCACCTGGCCTCCACAGGCCCTGTTGTCCTCATGGCATGCCTCAGACTGAGTCCAACTCAGTGGACCCTGTTTTCCCAGTGGACTCAAGCCATAGAGAATTTTCAGGATATCATCATTGCCACACCTTCTCTGAAGGAATCTCTGTCTCGGTGGCTAATTCACAGCAATCTGGAGAAGGGACTACCACTCCAAATTCTACAACCCCATGAGACACAAATGACAGATGTGTCCAACCTGTGATGGGGGAGCTCATGTAGATGGGCTCCACACCCAGAGTTGGTGGTCTGCTCAGGAGACCCAACAGCCAATCAGCCTCCTAGAGCTAAGAGCTGTCTGGAACATTCTAAAGGCTTCAGGGATCAGCTGGCAAACCAAGATTGTATTAATTCAGACGGGCAATCAGGTTGTGGTGTAGTAGGTTAACAAGCAGAGAGGCACTGGATCATATTATTATTATTAACATTTGTATAGCGCTACCAGACGAACGCAGTGCTGAACACCTGACATAGAGAGACAGTCCCTGCTCAATAGAGCTTACAGTCTAAAAATAATACAGACAGACAAGACAATTAAGAGCGAGGGAAGTACAGGGTGAGAAGGAACAAGGGGAGGTAATTGAGTAGTAGCTAGGAGCCAAAAGCAGTGGTGAAAAGGTGGGTTTTCAGCATAGATTTGAAAACAGGTAGAGATGGAGCTAGACGTACAGGCTCAGGAAGTCTACTCCAGGCATAAGGTGCCACGAGGGAAAAGGGATGAAGCCTGGAGTTAGCGGTGGAGGAGAAGGGGGACGACGAGAGATTTGTCCAATCATATCTCCTGTGTCAGGAATCAGTTGGGATTTGGGAATGGGCTCTTTCCCATGGTTTGGTGCTCAGAGCCATTTACCTTGCAGGGAAAAACAATTGTCTGGCAGAAAGACCGAGTCATGTAATGCAACCACATTAATGGTTTCGCAATATGGGAATTGCCAGGAAGATCTTTCAAGAGTGGGGTAGCCTCTCGGTAGACTTTTTTTGCCACTCATCTCAACAAGAAAGTCCCTAAGTTGTGCTCCAGACTGGGATCACATGACAGACTAGCCTGGATGCCTTTCTCTATCACTGGTGGCAGGTTCTTCCGTATGCATATCCTCCAATGCCTCTCACAATGAAAGCTCTCCTGAAACGCAGGCAGGACTAGGGAACTATGATCCTCATCACTCCATATTGGCCACGGCAGATCTGGTTCCCTCTACTACTGGAGCTAGTCTCCAAAGATCCATGGAGACTGGAATGCTTTTCCATCATTCAGAATTAAGAGTCCATCTTGCATCCTGATCTCAAGTCCCTAGCCCGAACGGCTTGGATGTTGAAAGGTTAGAGGTGGACTCCTTGAACTTGCCAGAGGGTGTCTCTCAGATTCTACTGGCTTCTAGGAGAGATTCCACTGAAGAGGTTTGCCATTTGGTGTGAGGGCAAGGCCCTAGACCCCTTTTTCTGTCATGCACAAAAACTGCTCAGCCTTTAGTTGGTTGCTTCTAAACAATACAGTACATTTTATGCTGCTTATCCTAGAAATAAACAATTGTGCCTGTGCTCTGTCGAGCATCAAAATATAACAAAATGTTTAAACACACATGAATACAAGTGTATTGCTTCTTCAGCTTATTGAGAGTGGAGTAGTCTCATATGTAACACACGATAAAAATTATTTGATTTTTCACCCAATGACTGGGTGTATTATCTGTGTGTATTGTCTAATCATTGACTGAACCTCCACCACCCTTTGCTAATCTTATATGTAAAGATATATTTCTGTTTGTCAATATGCTAACATCTAATTTTATGTAGCACTTAGCTTGAACAAGTTGGTGCTCTTAAAACCCCGACAGGTCCCCGTTTCGTGGTTACTTTCTCAAGGGGGAGTCACCAGTTCTAAAACCAAAAACAAGATGCAGCATAAAGTTACTTACAAAATAGTTCTAAAGGCATATTAGTTGTATAATTACTTGTATTCTAAATAAAATTGCTGTTAGCTTACCAAGTAACAGTCTCAAGTGCAACTGCAGCATTACTCTGTCTCTCTCAAAAATGGCCACAGCCAGGGTTGCCAGGTGGAAAATTTTTTTCCAGCCCACTGGAGCCCAAAAAACAGCCCAAAAACCGCCCAAACACAAACCCCGCCCCTGACACCCCCCCCCCCCGCGTCATCACCCCCGCCCCCGCCGTCATCAACCCCGCCCCCGCCGTCACCGGCCCCGCCTCCCACGTCACCGGCACCGCCTCCCCGTCATCGGCCCCGCCTCTTACGTCATCGACCCCGCCTCCCCGTCATCGGCCCCGCCTCCCACGTCATCGGCCCGCCTCCCACGTCACTAACCCCGCCCAAAACGTCATTAACCCCACCCAAAAACGTCATTAACCCCGCCCCCCCGCGGCCGAAAAAAAACCGCCCGAAGCACAAAAACCAGCCCAAAAAACCGCAACCCGCCGCGGGCAAAAATTTCCCGCGGCGGGTCGCGGAAAACCGCCCAATTGGGCGGTAAAACCGCCCACCTGGCAACACTGGCCACAGCGTCTTTTTGTTAGTGCTCAGCCATGCCAGCTGGTTGTGAAGCTAGCTTCAAAATAAAAGTCCTTAACACAGTCTTCAAACTAAATAAAAGCCCTGTCTAAGACTAGTATAGAAAACTGCCACTGTTGATATTCATCTTGTATGTCTCGAGCCAGCACTCCTTGATTAACCATTTGTTTGTGGCAAAAGTTTTAACATATCAAAAGATTTTTCTATATATTAGGAAAAGGAAAAAATTGAAAAACATTGAAAAAAATATGTTGAACTTGGTGCCTATTAATCACTCTAGAACTGATATGGAAATATTCCAATACCAGTGTACGTGTTTGTTATAAACCATACAACCAGAGACAAGGACTGAATAGCTCACTTCTTATATCGAAAGGGGAATATTGTGTTAGAAAAAACAACTCCACTGTGTGTAAGTGTTCAAACCCCTTGGTTCTATAGTATCCAGTGTAAAAATCCAAAAGGTTTCACGCTGTAAAATTTTTCTGTTTAAATCACCTCCTCTAGTGGAGGGAATCACTTGTTCAATCACCATACATTTAAGATCTTCGATGGTATGATTTTGCGATGTCCAATGTTGTACCATAGGTGCTCCAAAATTTTGTGCAGTAATTCGTGAACGGTGTTCAATCAGTCTCTCATGTAGTGACCTCATTGATTTCCCAATATAATATTTGTCACATGGACATTTAATGTAGTAAATAATGCCCGTGGATCGGCATGTAGTTCTGCACTTTAATTTATAACTCCTGCCGTTGCAGACGAAATCTGTCCCTTCAATGGTTGTGGGGCATGTTTTACAACGAGGTTTCATGCATTTAAAGTGGCCAAAGTTGCCTACGTTGTCAATGGGAACCATAGGTAAAACCGCTGGACTTAAAATTTCTTTCAGATTTTTGGAACGTGAAAATGCCATCCTGATGTTATGATTTGTGAACACTGGATGTGCTTTAATGATGTCCCAATGGCGGCGAATAATAGCAGCAGTAGCCTCTCCACCCGGAGTGTATCTTGTCACGAAAGTCATGATCTGTCCATCATGTTGTGTCCGTGGTGGAGATTGAAGCAATAATTCTCTGTTGTTGTACTTGGCTCTGGTGTAGGCTCTCTTGATGGTTTTGTGTGGATAATTTCTCTGTAACAACTTAGAACCAAAAGATTCAGAATGTGCTTTGTAATCGGCATCTGTAGTACAAATACGCTTAAAGCGGAGAAACTGAGAAAATGGAAGACTTCGTTTTAATGCTTTGGGATGGCAACTGCTGTATTCTAAAAAAGTATTCCGGTCAGTGCTTTTAACAAATACATTGGTAACAAATTGCTTCTCTGCAAGAAGAATCTCAACATCAAGAAAATGTATCTTGGATTCTGACCACGTTAAGGTAAATTGGATTCTGGCATGACATTGATTCAGCCAACTATGAAATGACTGTAATTGTTCGATACTACCATACCACACAATGAATATATCGTCGATGTAACGTTTCCATGTCCCTAGCATGTCATTGTAAGGAGATCTAGCTAACCATTTATCTTCAAACTGAGCCATAAAAAGATTGGCTAGAGTGGGAGCGAATGTCGCTCCCATAGCCACACCAGATTTTTATTTATATAACTCATTTTGAAAGCAGAAAAAATTACTGCATAATGCTATTTCTGCCAGTTTACACAAAAAATCAGTGGGGACTTGATGTGGACTGGGACGATTGTTTAAGGTTTCACCAATAACTTCTAACAATTCATTTTGAGGAATCATAGTATATAGAGATTTTATGTCAAAGGTTGCCATAATAATATGTGAATCTGGTAACTGTATATCCTGCAATATATTAAGAAAATGTGTAGTGTCCTTAATGTATGTGGGAGTTTTTTTCACCACGTCTTGAAGGAACGTATCTACATATTGGGACAAGGGTTCAAGCAGTGAGCCACGGGAAGACATTATCGGTCTTCCTGGAGGGTTACTTATGTCTTTATGAACTTTCGGTAATGTATAAAGAACTGGAACGATGGGAAACCGCCTGTTCAAATAATTGAACTCCTTCTTGTTTAGAAATCCTGCTTCCTCTGCCCTTGTGGTTATTGCCAGTATGTGTTCTTGGAGCTGTTTTGTGGGATCCTGATCTAATTTAACGTACGATGTCGTATCGGCCAATTGTGAATGGATCTCAGTTATGTATTGAGATCTGTCTAAAATTACAGTAGCCCCGCCTTTGTCGGCCCGTTTAAATACAATGTCAGTGTTTTTTCTCAACGATTGTAGGGCTTTACGTTCATCTCGGGTCAGGTTATCATGGAAACGGTGTGATTTATTATTATTAATGTTGTGTAACCTACCCACATCTCTTAAAACTAGCTGTTTGAACACTGATACTATAGGATCGATCGGGATGGGCGGGATCCATTGGGATTTATCTTTAACTCGAGAAGAGGAATCATGTCTGGCCTTATCATTGAAAAAAATCTTGAGTTGCAAAGTACGAATAAATTTTTCAAGGTCAATTCTAAATTGAAAATTGTTGAAAAATTGAACAGGTACATATGAAAGGCCTTTGGAAAGCAGAGAAATTTCAGTCGAAGTAAAGGTATGTGTCGACAAATTCATTACATTCTGATCTATTGGAACTGGGACCGCGTCTGTGGACGTGGCCTGGATATACCTCTGTTCATGCCTCTCCTGTTGCCTCTTGTTCTTGTTCTTGGACATCGCAAAATCATACCATCGAAGATCTTAAATGTATGGTGATTGAACAAGTGATTCCCTCCACTAGAGGAGGTGATTTAAACAGAAAAATTTTACAGCGTGAAACCTTTTGGATTTTTACACTGGATACTATAGAACCAAGGGGTTTGAACACTTACACACAGTGGAGTTGTTTTTTCTAACACAATATTCCCCTTTCGATATAAGAAGTGAGCTATTCAGTCCTTGTCTCTGGTTGTATGGTTTATAACAAACACGTACACTGGTATTGGAATATTTCCATATCAGTTCTAGAGTGATTAATAGGCACCAAGTTCAACATATTTTTTTCAATGTTTTTCAATTTTTTCCTTTTCCTAATATATAGAAAAATCTTTTGATATGTTAAAACTTTTGCCACAAACAAATGGTTAATCAAGGAGTGCTGGCTCGAGACATACAAGATGAATATCAACAGTGGCAGTTTTCTATACTAGTCTTAGACAGGGCTTTTATTTAGTTTGAAGACTGTGTTAAGGACTTTTATTTTGAAGCTAGCTTCACAACCAGCTGGCATGGCTGAGCACTAACAAAAAGACGCTGTGGCCATTTTTGAGAGAGACAGAGTAATGCTGCAGTTGCACTTGAGACTGTTACTTGGTAAGCTAACAGCAATTTTATTTAGAATACAAGTAATTATACAACTAATATGCCTTTAGAACTATTTTGTAAGTAACTTTATGCTGCATCTTGTTTTTGGTTTTAGAACTGGTGACTCCCCCTTGAGAAAGTAACCACGAAACGGGGACCTGTCGGGGTTTTAAGAGCACCAACTTGTTCAAGCTAAGTGCTACATAAAATTAGATGTTAGCATATTGACAAACAGAAATATATCTTTACATATAAGATTAGCAAAGGGTGGTGGAGGTTCAGTCAATGATTAGACAATACACACAGATAATACACCCAGTCATTGGGTGAAAAATCAAATAATTTTTATCGTGTGTTACATATGAGACTACTCCACTCTCAATAAGCTGAAGAAGCAATACACTTGTATTCATGTGTGTTTAAACATTTTGTTATATCCTAGAAATAAGCAGTGGATTTTCCCCACATCCATTTTAATAATGGCTTCATGAGGGGTTTTCTTCTATTGAAGCCTCCCATCAAGTCCCCCACAGTATCATGGGATCTCAATATTGTCCTTACCCCATTGTCCTTACCCAGCTGATGAAAGCTTCCTATGAGCTGCTTGATACTCGCCACCTGAAGTACCTGACCTGGAAGGTCTTGATTTTGGTTGCAGTCACTTCAGCTTGTAAGGTCAGTGAGCTACAGGCCTTGGTAGCTCTCACACTAAGTTTTTCCATAACAGAGTGGTTTTGTGTACACATTCTAAGTTCCTTCCTAAGGTGACCTTAACCAGCCAGTTCTGCCAACATTTTTCCAAAGCCACATGCCCAATATGGTGAAAGTGCATTGCACACTCTGGACTGCAAGAAAGCCTTGGCCTTCTATCTGGAGTGGACTAAAGCCCACAGAAAGTCCATCCAGCCGTTTTGTTTCTTTTGACCCCAAGATAGGGACTGCTATCAATAAACACACTCTTTCAAATTGGCTTGCCGACTGCCTTTCCTTTACTTATGTCCAGGCTGGGCTGACTCTAGAGGATCATGTCACAGCTTACAATGTCAGAGCCATGACTGAGTCAGTAGCCCACTTGAAGTCAACCTTACTAGTGGAAATCAGCAGAGCTGCAACATGGATTTCAGTTCACACATTCACATATCGCTGTTACCTAGAAAAGGACTCCCAGCATGACAGCTAGTTTGGCCAAACAGTCCTTCAGAATTTATTTGGAATCTAGAATCCAACTCCACCCCACTAGGCCCAGTAGTTTCTGTTCCAGGCTGTCTGCAAAAAATAAAAATAAATAAAGTTTGTTTCTGTTATTTGTTTGCATATTGGACTTTGCTCACCCTGATTGTAGTCCCCTTTTCTTTTACTATAGCCTAGTAGCTAGGGATTTGCATCAGTGTGGATATACCATCCTGCTTGTCCTTGGAAAAAAGCGAAGTTACTCACCTGTAGCAGGTGTTCTCCAAGGGCAGCAGGATAAATAGCCATACTGCCTTGCCTGCCTCCCCTTGGAGTTGAATTCTCTTAGCTATTGTACAAAATTGAGCTGTCTCCATGCAACAGTGGTAGATGGGAAGACACACGCATACGCAGTAGGCCACTTCCAAAAACCTCTGGAAGAAACTAGGAATCACTTGTCGTACCGTGCTCTGTGAGACATTGGTGTGGATATTCATCCTGCTGTTCTCAGAGAACAATTGCTAAAGGTGAACAACCTTGCTTTATTTTATCATGAATGTTAGTATAGGCTTATGGTGCATCAAGGTGGACTGTTAATGAAATACTTGCAATTAATTTTTTTTTTAATCTTTCTGAATCAAGGTTCATGAACGGAGTGTCCAGTCTGATTTTCTCCTCATTATCCTGAAGGAGATCCTACAGAAGCGTTCAGACCTACACCTGATTTTAATGAGTGCCACAGTGGACAGTGAAAAGTTTTCTAGATACTTTACGCACTGTCCCATCATAAGAATTTCAGGAAGGACTTACCCTGTTGAGGTAAATAGGTGTTTTTAATGTGTGTGAGTATGTTCACATATCTGAGAATGTTCAGGAAACTTCCTCTTGACAGGACTTGACTGGTGGAGGTATTTTGAATGAAATTTGAACCAGATTTTCTCTAAAGTGGAAACACAGCTGTACTAATTTCTGATGATTGAATGATGCCAGGCTATTCCCCTGGATTTCCAGCTGTTACACAATCAGGAAGAAGTTGGATTTAAGGTGTTCTTTTAATCTGACCAGCTATGTATGTAACTGTGTGCTTTTTGAAGAACAATAAGACATAAAATATTGAAAGAAAGTATACCTGCAGTTTCCCTGATGTCATGGAAATGCATTCCTCTAAGTGATTCTCAAACCTGGTCGTAGAGGCACCCCAGCCAGTCTGGTTTTCAGGATATCCACAATGAATATTCATGAGAGAGATTTACAAACCAAGGAGGTAGTGCATACAAATCTCTCTCATGAATTTTCATTGTGGTTATCCTCAAAAACTGACTGGCTGGGATGCCTCCAGGACCAGGTTTGGAGGGTCACTACTTATATGCAATGCTGAAAGAACAGACTTGACTGCTATCTATTCACCCTAGCCACAGTGTTCTTTTCCTCAGCTGCTGTATCAGCGCTTCCTTACATCCAGGTTTGTCTATGTTTAAAGAAAAGAAATCTAAGAATTTGTGATAGAAGGGCTCCTGTTAGGATTGTATTGCATCATAGCATTTTCATAGGTTTCTGAGTGTGCCAGTGGCATAGTAATATCACATGTCATATGCCCCATGCACTCAAGAATCAACATCAAAATTTAAGTGTTTCAGTACTGTGAAGCTATCCAGACCAAGAATTCCGGCATCACAAGACTGCTGCATGCCTTCAGAGTAGTCAGTTTCACCAAAGCTACTTCTGCACAGTAGCAGTTAGAGTTTAGTGTGTCTTGTGCATTTCTGTGCTTTTGAAAAGTTTCTTATACTGTTAAGATTCTTCAGTTCCTTGCAAGTACTGTGGGTTTCTTGATAAACTTGAGTATGCGTTGCAAGGCTTTTGCACTTGTATGAAAGTCTTTCTCCTATTCTGTATTTCACTTTTAATGCACTTGGCTTTTTGGATTTCTCACACAAAACAGTCCACTTTTCCTTTGGGAGTTTCAAACTCGGTTCACTAGACCAGAAGTTCCTAACCACCAACTGTCTGTAAAATTTTGTCACTGCTGGCAGTGGCAAAGTCCTGCCTTCCCTTCCCTCTGTCCCATGCGCTTTCCCCTGCTACTGGCAGGAAGAGCCAATGAGCAGTGTTTTAGCTGCTGCTGCCACCTCTTCTGCCAGATTTCTTCTGACGTTGGAACTGCACAGGGCCATTAGGTCTTGTGAGACTACTTGGCCTAACACGTTTCTGATTTCCGAAGAAAGCAAGCAAAGGAGAAGGCAGCAAACAGATAAGAACTATCGCCTGCCCAATTTTTAGGGACAGGATTTTTCTGAGGATCACAGAGCAGAAATACCAAGAGTAGCCTAACCAAAAGAGTGAGATTTACCATCAAAATTAGTAAGATTTTTCAGGTGGTAAAGATACGAGTATGTATGTATGTATTTATTTATTTACTTACTTATTTGGATTTTGCTCAAACCTTTTTTAGTAGTAGCTCAAGATGAGTTACATTCAGGTACACTGGATATTTCTCTGTCCCAAGAGAGCTTACAATCTAAGTTTGTACCTGAGGCAATGAAGGGTTAAGTGATTTGCCCAAGATCACAAGGAGCAGCAGTGGGATTTGATCTGGCCACCTCTGGATTTCAAGACCAGTACTTTAACCACTAGGCCATCCGCCACTCTTCCTTGAAAAAGCTTTATTGGCGAAACCGTCTGCCAGGACAGAAGCACACATTACTGGAGTATTGCATTACTTTGTAAATTAGACTAGCAATACAAAGTGATATTTTAGTAATGAAAGTAGTAAAACAAAATGATATTTAAGTTGCTCTGATTTTATTTAAATTGTAGGCTGCCCATGCTATTTAAATAAAATTCTGTTTGTCCAGTTCACCTTTACTATACCTGGCTATGGTCTGCCTCCAGAATGCTAGTGTAGGGAGGGAGAGAAGGAGGTTTTCTGCATTGACTGCCAGGGGAAGCAAAAGTCATTTTCTCTGTCTTTTGCCAGGTGACATAACATAATGAGAACAATCAGGTTGTAAAAATAACTTATTTTGTGTGTCCTCCCTTCCAGAAAAGACTTCCCTCTAACTGAAGGTTCACAGAAATTACCTCAGGATGTGTATTATTGGCCCCAAACACAATTGGTGTCAGTCCTCTGAGGACAAACAAGATACTAATATCCAGTGCTCCGCCCCTATGTTAGCCACACACATGTTAGCCACACCCCTTATACCAACCATGGCGCATATATACAGGCATCATTGAAAATATTATACCAGTATAGGAGAAAAAAAATAATTTGAATTTTTTCATTATAAATAATTTCTGTAAGATGTTACAGCTCCAGTATAGCCAGTGCAAAATAAGATAGCAGATGTAAATTCTCAAATTGGACATATTCCAAACACTAAAATGAAAATAAAATGATTTTTTTCTACCTTTGTTGTCTGGTAACTTTGTTTTTCTGATCATGTCGGTCCCAGTCTCTGATTCTGCTGCTCTCTATCTGTTCCCTTAATTCTGTTTCCAGGTATTCCTTTCCATTTATTTCTTTACTTTCCTCCTTTCTTCATTTCTTGCTCTACATCCATAGGTAAAAGCTGGATCCTCCGCAGACTTTACTGGAAGAAAGTATAGAGTGGATCCAGTTTTTGCCTATTTTCTCCATCTATGTGCTGTTTTTCTCCTCTTTTCCCTTTCCCTTCCTATTCTTTCCTCCCCTCCATCCATATGCATCTCCTGTCCTTCCTCTCTCTTCCCTCTCATCCATCCATGTCCAGTATTTCAACTCTCTCCCCTCATCCGTGTCCAGAATTTCTCATCTCCCTTAAATCCATGTGCATCTCCTCCTCTGTCTTCTCTCCCCCTCCCCTTCATCCATGTTCATCTCACTTCCTCTCTCTTTCCTCCTCTCCATCCATGTCCAGCATTTCAACTCTGTCCCCTCCCCACCATCCATGTGCATCTCTTTCCTCTGTCTTCCCTCTCTTCCATCCAAGTCCAGCATTTCTCCTCTCTCCCTTCCCCTGTCTTTCCTTCCCTCTACACCATCCATGTGCATCTCCTTCCTGTCTTCCGTTTCCTCCATCCATGTCCAGCATTTTTCCTGCCCTCCCCTTCATCCATCCATGTCCAGCAACTCTCCTCTCTTCCCTGCCCTCCCCTCCTATCCATGTCCAGGGTAAACTTCTACAAAACAGATGTGATTCCATATGCCCCAATGAAAGGAGAGTTTAATTCTACTTCCATTTAATTTTAATATATTCCATTGTCTTTATAAACACCAGGCTTCCCAAGGCTGATTACAATCAGTTAAGATGAACCCATCAGGAAACAGAATATTCTCACTGACATCTGGCCATCTGAATTGTATAGAAGCACAGTGAAGAAAAATGAGCACAAACTAAAGAATTTATAATTGCTGTTTCTACTAGCTATAATAATTTTTGAAGTTGTTTTTGAAGTTATGTCTTTTCTCCTCCACCTTATAAAGCACTGCCTATCCAGCAAAAACAGTGTTATACTTGTTAAAAGATGGACCAACAATAAAGAACGACAATGTGGATACAGCAGCTCACAGGTTTGCTTGCTGTGTTTTGAGTGAACGGCAACGGCTGCGTGGGGGAGTAGAAACAAAGATTAATCAAATGTCTTCCTTACTTACAATGGACTAGATAGGCTCACTTCCACTCCACTCTCTATTTACCCGAAGTCGCAGCGGCGAACCAGCGGGCGGCGGCAGTAAAAGCAGCAGGCAGGCTTGCCTCCGTCCTTCGCTTCCCTGCCCTCTAAGCATCCCGCCCTCGCAGAAAGGAAATTACATCAGAGGAAGGCGGAACGCTGAGAGGGCAGGGAAGCGAAGGATGGAGGCGAGCTTGCCTGTTCGCTGCTTTCACTGCTGCCGGTTTGCTGCTGCGACCGGGTAAATAGAAGATTTGCAGGGGGCAGAATGGAAAGTTGGGGAGCTGAGGACCGGCAGGTGAGCCGGCCCTCAGAAAAAAGGTGCCGGTACACCGTACCGGTGCGTACCGGCACAAAAAAAGCTTTGCTAATATCCGCAAATAGAACAACATTATCTGACAGATCCCCATGTGGGAACAGCTCTCCAGCTTTAGAAGAACATTTCGAGAGCATTCACTGTGTATGCACATGCTCCTTCCTGCCTGCCGTTGTCTCATGGGACCAGCCACTATTTTTCCACAGAGTGAAACAGTCACAATCTTCTAGTGCTCCCTGTCAACTCACATCTATTTGAACTATTAAGGCATTTTCTGCCACTATTTCTGTTTTTCCACCTGTGTAGGTCTATTGCTGTTTTGTAAGATCTTTCCTCTCTGACATTCACTTTAGTTACATTTTTTGGGAGTTTCCCTCCTTTGGTATTGGTAGGCCTGGTGCACCGGATGAGGTATTTTTTTCTCACCAAGTCATTTGATTTCACTTTGGCTATTTTTCTAGACGTGTTCCAGAAAAATGTTCCCACTGACTTTATTTTTATTTATTTATTTATTTATTGCATTTGTATCCCACATTTTCCCACCTATTTGCAGGCTCAATGTGGCTTACATTGTACCATGAAGGCAAGAAGTGTTCCTGGTGCAACAGGGCCATATCCTTAACAGATACCCATTCTTCGTACTTACAGTGCCTGTGACTCAGTCATGATGCCTAAGCAAAAAAAAAAAAAACAGCACAAAGGGCCTTTAAAAACAAAAGGCCCTTTGTGCTGTTTTTCTTTGCTTGGACTTTGTTTGTGCTCAGTTCCTTCTCTTTGTTACACCAATCATGATGCCTGTCATTATCTTCTGTGTTTACAGATTTATATCACAAGTCTGTATACCGCTCTGCCTTATATTCTAGGCATTTCACAGCATATCACATCCATAAATGTAAACATAAAATCTCCAACAACATACAGACGTAACATTATGTATCACTTAAAATGACATAATAAAAAGGTGTTCATGCTCTTGCGAAGCATTGTGAATTAAGTTTTGGCACTGTTAAGTCCAGTCTATTGACATTGGCATTGGAATCATTGAACTCCATGGCTCCCAAAGTTCCTCAAACCCTGGGGACATAATGACATCAAGAGTGTCACGGGCTCAGGTAAAGTGAGCCCTTGTGCAGTTCCCAGAGCAGGAGTAAATGCCAGGAGAACTCTGTTCCAGGAAGAGCAGCCGGAAAAGGCCCAGTTCTTCAATTGTGATGACCGCCATTCCTCAGTGGTTGAGCTGCTGGGTGCTGGTGGCCGACAGGACTTGATGATACCGGAGCAGGAAACAGACACTGGCAAGGCTGTAGCAGGAACAGGAGACAGTAATGAAACAAGGTCAAGCAGGAATGGATATCAAGAACAGGCTTGGCTGGAGTCAGGAGCAGGCTCGGCTGGAGCAGGAATCAGGAAAAGACTTGGCTTAGCAGGAACAGGAGTCAGGGACAGACTTGGCTTGGCAGGAACTGGAGTCATGTTCAGGCTTCAGGTCTAGGCAGGCGACTAGCACGGCAAGGTCAGGTTCAAGCTTCAGGTCCAGGCAGGCGGCTAGCAAGGCAAGATAAGAGTCAGGCTTGAGGTCCAGGCAGGCGGCTAGCAAGGCAACCAAAGAACGAGGTCAGAAATGCACCAGCAGAGGAAAAAGTAGCAGAGGCCTCGAGTCAGGATCCGGGTCTTCCTTAAGAGGTGGAGGTGTCTGACGTCAGCAGATGCCCTCACTCAAAAGGAGCCCAGAGGAGAGGAGCCAACTCCGTCATTTCTGCATCAGCCATCCACGCCACCATGGGGAGCCCGGAACCACGACTGACAACGAGGGGAGAGAGGAGGAGCCGAGCGCCGCAACTGCCCAAGTCAACGTCCAGGGGCCGAAGACGAGCACCATGGCTGCCACCCACGCCACTGGACCCAAAACGTTAGTCATGACAAAGAGTGTCTCAGTTACCCTTGACTTTGAGCAGCAATAGAGGTAATTGGGAATGGCCATCTCTGATCTCCTGAGGGAGAGGAAAGATCAATCCTCATCAGTGCTGAGGGATGAGGATGCTGAATATCATGTGGAGGCCAGGGCTCACCGACATTGTGTCCCTGGAGTGGAGGAGTAGCCTAGTGGTTGGTGCAGTAGACTTTGATCCTGGGGAACTGGGTTCAATTCCCACTGTAGCTCCTTGTTACTCCGGGCAAGTCACTTATCTCTCCATTGCCCCAGGTACAAATAAGTACCTGTGTATACTGTGTAAACTACTACTACTACTACTATTTACTACTATTTAGCATTTCTATAGCGCTACAAAGCATACGCAGCACTGCACAAACATAGAAGAAAGACAGTCCCTGCTCAAAGAGCTTACAATCTAGTAGACAAAAAATAAAGCAAACGTATAAATCAAAAACAAAATAAATAAATAAAACAAAAAAATAAATAAACACAGAAAGGTATATCAAGTCTCATTTCCCTTTCCCTTCCCCCTTGCCCTTCAGAGTGTAGCGCCAAGAGCACTGAGATATTTTGATCACCAGTGTCCTCAAAGTAGTGGCCTAGTGGTTAGGGTGGTGGTCTTTGGTCCTGGGGAACTGAGGAACTGAGTTTGATTCCCACTTCAGGCACAGGCAGCTCCTTGTGACTCTGGGCAAGCCACTTAACCCTCCATTGCCCCATGTAAGCCGCATTGAGCCTGCCATGAGTGGGAAAGCGCGGGGTACAAATGTAACAAAAAAAAAAAAAGTACACCCAATAGTGAGGACAGCTCATCCTCCATGGTATCAGAGGGAGTGTGACACCCTTCACAAAACTGAGGCCTAGTTCCTGATCACATCAGGAAGACGTGGCCACTTCAATTGTGATTCTTTCAGCTTGGTCAATGGCAGTCTTTATGGAGCAGTTCATGAGAAAGTTCAAGGAATTCATGGAGCGCTTCTCTTAATGTGAAGCTTCTGTTTCAACAATATCAATGCCAAGGCTCAAGGTGGTTTAGCCCATCCTCAAGGCTCATTTGCTGCCTGTGGGAGACACATCAATACTGAGGTCTCAAAGGGCTTCACAGTCGATGCCAACCGCATCAGTGTCAATCTCTAGTCTATTGAGAGAGAAAGCTTCCCTGGTGCATTGTAGATCCCTAGTTCCTTGATGCCCTTGGCAAAACATCCAAAATCAGACATAGACATCATATCGAAAATGCCCCTCTCTGTTTTTTATTTTTGTAAAACAGTGTTTGACAATTTTTCTCAGTTACTATTTATTTATTAGAAATGTACTATACGCCTTAACAGACCAAGCAGGACAAGGCAGTTTACAGACTAAAAATAACAAACAGAAAGGAACTACAGATTTCAGATAGTGAAAGCAGACATTCAACCAACAGATGGTAGCCACACTTTATAGAGCAGCCGTCCCAGATCAGCCTAATTACAGTCCAGCAAGTACCATAGGCCTGCTGAAAAAGCCAAGTTTTAACAGCTATTTAAAATTGTTTTTAGTGATAATTCACCATGAATTGCAAGAGGTAACGAATTCCAAATGGCTGGAGCTATGAAATAGAAAGCACTATGTTTAGTGTTTTCTAAATGAGCTAGACGAGTTCCAGGAAGGACCTTACAATGACCATTTAAAATTGGGGCTATTTTACTGCCCAGGAGCATCAAGCTGCAAAGCTATGGCCCAATGCTCCCGGGCCAAGAGAGCAACCCCTTTGGCTTTATTATTATTATTATTATTTGTAGCATTTGTATCCCACATTTTCCCACCAATTTGCAGGCTCAGTGTGGCTTACATTTGCCGTAATGGCGGTTGCCATTTCCGGGTAACAGAATTACAAATGGTGTTCCGTTAAGGTGCATACATACATGGTAGCATAGATGGAACATAACATACATGGAACATTTCATGGTAATTTATATATATACCATGTGTGTACATACATAGTAAAGAAGAATACATTATGGTATTGCATGAAGGTTCCTGAGTGATAATTGGATTATAACATACATTAGGTCATCAACTATGGAGAGACCATTTTCGACATAAGGATTGAAGTGATAGTGCTTGTTCACTAATAGCAAAGAGGTTAATCAGTCAAGGGGTAAGATTTTGGTTGTGTCTAGGTTGTGTATATTCTTATTATTTAGTATTTAAGATGGATGTTTATGGTATACCTTCTTAAACCTGTTTTCAGTAGCCTTCGGAAGTTAGTTAGGTCTTGCGTTGTTTTTATGGCCTTCGGTAGTGCGTTCCATAGCTGGGTGCAGATGTATGAGAAACTGGTCGCATATGTGGATTTATATTTTAGCCCCACCCCCAGAAGGGCCTACTGTTTAGATTATTGGTGGTCCAGGTGGAGTCTTTGGGCAGCAGCTAAGCCTAGTTGCTCCGACCTAGTCCAGAACTGTCATCAAAACCACACCCCATAGTGGCAGTCATGCCATTTTGATGGTGGTGCCAGACTAGACAGGAGTGATTGGTTATCACCCCTGCCTCAAGATCCCCTAGATTATCATTAATCTAAATGGTAGGCTCTTCTGGGAGATCTGGAGCATGTTGGGGGGCTAGAGCCTTATGTGTTTGTAGCTTGAGCCGGAGGAGGGTTACTCTTCCAACCCAAGAGCATTGAGCTGCTGAAATAACACTGCTAGTGAGGTGGCACACAAGTAGTGTTATATAAGCACATAAGCATTACTATACTGGGACAAACCGAAGGTCCATCAAGCCCAGTATCCTGTTTCCAACAGTGGCCAATCCAGGCCCAATTACCTGGCAAGATTCCGAAGAGTAAAACAGATTTTATACTGCTCATCCTAGAAATAAGCAGAGGATTTTTCCAGATTTAACTAAAGAGACACAGAAGAGGAAAATGATTTTTTTTCTTCTGCTTAAACCAGCAGTGCTCCAGCTTGGAGCTGTCTTTTTTTTTTTTTTTTTCTTTAATATCCATGCAAATGTATTGTTAAATGGAAATCAGTGAAATATGTTTTGTTTTTTTAAACCATCGCAGCTCTAAACTAACTACTTTTAGCGTTATTCTTTTACCATGGGATTCAGCAACTTGTGCTATCAGAGTATGGTAAGAGTTCGCCTTTTATCATTTCCATTTATTGGTTCTTATATCCCAGTTATCCAACCATTGTTGTTTCAATGTGGCTTACAATTGTTTGTGTAATGTAGATAGTTCTAAAGAAATTGACAATAACAGGTGGTCATGTGTACATTACGAGGAATAGACCTTAAGATTGAACACAGCATAGTAATTGTGGCATACTGTGATGATAAGTGTGGGAGTTTTGTCCTTTGATTTGCTAAATATTGACTGATCTAGTGCACTAGATCTGTGCATTGTTCTGATCGTGATGACATAGTTAGTCATCATTGATATGTGGTGTGTGGAAGTATGATGCCTGGTATAAATAGAGTTAATATCATAGCAGATTATAGAATATGTACGCTAGAGTTAATTATACAATCAATTTTGTATTGCTTAGCCTTCCTCTAGTAGGTATTTCGTAAAGAGATAGGATTTAGGTCTCTTGCAAAAAGATAGGTAGTTATCACACCTTGATAACTTCCCCCCCATAGTGAGATTGTTACAGGTGAAATATGTACAGTATCTGAATGTGACTAGCCTTTATCCACTGGACTAAATACTAATGAATAAACAAATAGTGGGACATTATAAATAGTGGCAAAAAGGACTCTCACCTGAACATGTGACACAAGGAAGGCTGTTTACCTTGAACACTAGCTTGTGTGACTCTACTAAGATTCCTAGGATTCATTCTTAATACTTAAGAGAGCTGCAGGATGCCATTAGCCACTTGGAAAAGCAGGGCAATGTAGAAAAACTACTGGTGCCATTGAATATTTTCCTTTTCATGGGTAGCATTTTATAATTTACTCTGACCTTCTGGTGTTTTGAGATCATTACGGATTCATGCAAGCTTGTTTGTCTCCATCCCCACTTTTCTCGGTTGTGTATTGTATTGTGTTGTTTATTAATTTACAAAATTATATAGCAAGGTAGAAGGTGCTAAAATAAAGCTAGTGGAATGTTTTATTTTCAGTGGTCAAGATATGTTTTATATTTCAGATCTCTATTTCTAAAACCTCCACTATTACAGGTTTTCCATGTGGAAGATGTGATAGAAGAAACGGGTTTTGTTCTGGAGCAAGATTCAGAATATTGTCAGAAATTCTTAGAGGAGGAAGAGGAAATAACACTTAATGTTACCAGCAAAGGAGGAGGAGTCCAACAATATCAGGTAAAAATTATTTTCCATTTTGTTAAGCAGAATGAGGAAATGAACATGAGCGAAAAATAAAATACATGGGTAAACGGGACTGTGTTTGCCTAAGACTGCCATGACTATTAATTTGATATTGTTTTTTTCTGTTTTTCTTTGTTTAATTTCTTTTGTTTTACTTATTTATTGCTATGGTACTTATGATGATTTTTAAATTATTTTTAAAGTGTACAATCCAAGAAATAGCATATTTAAAGGTAAACCATAATTAAAAGGTAGAACCCAAGGACAGCACAGCTTGCTGCAGTCCTAAGAATGTCTTCCTTCTAAGCTGGGTCTTTCTGGAAGACCTTTAACTTTGCCATCCTGAAATACAGTATTCAAAGTTCTATAATATAATTGGCTTTTTTATCTTACTACTACTACTACTTATCATTTCTATAGCGCTACTAGACGTACGCAGCGCTGTACACTTGAACATGAAGAGACAGTCCCTGCTCGACAGAGCTTACAATCTAATTAGGACAAACAAACAGGACAAACAAGAGATAAGGGAATATTAAAGTGAGGATGATAAAATAAGGGTTCTGAACAAGTGAACAAGGGTTAGGCGTTAAAAGCAGCATCAAAAAGGCGGGCTTTTAGCTTAGATTTGAAGACGGTCAGAGATGGAGCTTGACATACCGGCTCAGGAAGTCTATTCCAGGCATATGGTGCAGCAAGATAAAAGGAACGGAGTCTGGAGTTAGCAGTGGAGGAGAAGGGTGCAGATAAGAGAGATTTACCCAGTGAACGGAGTTCCCAGGGAGGAATGTAGGGAGAGATGAGAGTGAAGAGGTACTGAGGAACTGCAGAGTGAATGCACTTATAGGTCAGTAAGAGGAGTTTGAACTGTATGCGGAAACGGATAGGAAGCCAGTGAAGTGACTTGAGGAGAGGGCTAATATGAGCATAACGACCCTGGCGGAATATTAGTCGTGCAGCAGAAGTTTGAACAGATTGAAGAGGAGAGAGATGGCTAAGTGGGAGACCTGTGAGAAGCAAGTTGCAATAGTCTATCTATCTATCTACTTATCATTTCTATAGCGCTACAAGGCGTACGCAGCGCTGTACACCGTACACAGAAGACAGTCCCTGCTCAAAGAGCTTACAGTCTAGATAAGACAGGTAAACAGATGTACTGCCCAGTCTAAGCGAGAGGTGCTAAGAGTGTGGTTGAGGGTTCTCCGAGGACAAGCAGGCTGCTTGTTCTCACGACTGGGTGACGTCCGCGGCAGCCCCCACCAACCGGAAGAAGCTTCGCGGGACGGTCGGCACGCAGGGCACGCCCACCGCGCATGCGCGGCCGTCTTCCCGCCCGTGCGCGACCGCTCCCGCCAGTTACTTTTTTTCCGCGACTGGAGAGAGTTGTGCAATTGCCTCTCTCTCTGTTCAGCCGCCGGATTTTTCGACCGCGTTTACGCGGATCGTCGCTTTTGGATTCCCGTTCGGTTTCCTCTTTTCTTTTCTTTTGTATTGTTAAAAAAAAAAAAAAAAAAAAAAAAGGGATTTCGCGCGTGTGGAGCACGCGCTCCCCTTTTCCCTCGCTTCTAGCGGGGACGCCACGTTGCGGCCTAGTGGCCGCTCGGTCGGTTTGTTTTTTCGTGGTGTGATTTTAGCCACCATTGCCGACTTTGACTTCGCCGACGCGATTTTTCCGTCGATGTCCTCGAAGGTCCCGAGTGGATTTAAAAAGTGTGGTCGCTGCGGCCGGCCGATCTCGCAGACCGACACCCACGCTTGGTGCCTCCAGTGCCTCGGGCCGGAGCACAATCTCAAGTCGTGTGCTTTGTGTCTCGGTCTCCGGAAACGGACTCAGGTTGCGAGGCAAGTTCTACGGGACCGTCTTTTTGGAACTTGCGCCGGCCCCTCGACGTCGACCTCGACGGCATCGGTATCGAAGGCCGGTTCTTCGGTACCGGTATCGATGCCCGAGACATCGGCACCGATGGCAGCGACCCCAGGAGAACAGGTCCCGTCGGCCCGCCGGTCCGCCGGTGAGAGTGGGGTTGAGAGGCCGCGTGGGCAGTCGGCCCCGGTCACTCCCTCAGCTCGTGAGCCACGGGACCGAACCCTGTCGGACCCGGTACCTCGAGACCGAGGGGGATCGACCTCCTCCTCCTCCATGCCCTCCGGCGCCGGTGACGTGCACCGGAAAAAGGACAAAAAGCGCCGTCACCGGGAGCCCTCGGTGCACCCTGAAGAGGAGTCGACGCCGAAGCGTCATCGCAGAGAGGAGAGATCTCCGTCGGTGGTGGAGGTACCGACGCGTCGGGGTTCCGGCACCTCGGTGCCGTCTCCTGGCCCCCAGCAGCTTCTGGCACCGACACCCTTACCGGCCCCACCGCCTTTCCCGGCAGCGGGCCTGGACGAGTGCCTCAGAGCCATCCTTCCGGGGATCCTGGAAGGGCTGATGCGCCAAGCACCCCCGACGCCGATGACTGTGGCGCCGGCGAGCTCTAGCCCGGCGCCGGGGCTGTCGACACCGCCGCCGCTTGCGGTGCCGGTCTCGACCGCCACGCAGGTGGCGTCCCCGTCGACGTCGATGGAGGGAGCTCCGTCCCCGCCGGCGCGGGAGTCCACCGCTCGACGACACCGAGACCTCGGTGCCTCGACGTCGAGCCGGGCCCGGTACCGGACTCAGCTACATGAGCTAATGTCCGATACCGAGGATGAGGACTCGTGGGGGGAAGAGGAGGACCCGAGATATTTCTCCTCAGAGGAGTCTACGGGCCTTCCCTCGGACCCCACGCCGTCACCGGAGAGGAAACTCTCCCCTCCTGAGAGTCTCTCCTTTGCCTCCTTTGTGCGGGATATGTCTATCAGCATTCCCTTCCCCGTGGTCTCTGTGGAAGAGCCGAGGGCCGAGATGCTCGAGGTCCTCGACTATCCATCACCACCTAGAGAGTCCTCCACGGTACCGCTGCACAATGTCCTGAAGGAGACGCTGCTTCGGAACTGGGTGCGACCATTAACTAACCCCACCATTCCCAAGAAAGCAGAGTCCCAGTACAGGATCCACTCTGACCCAGAGCTCATGCGGCCCCAGTTGCCCCATGACTCAGCGGTCGTGGATTCTGCTCTCAAGAGGGCACGGCGTTCGAGGGATACCGCCTCGGCGCCCCCGGGGCGGGAGTCTCGCACTCTGGACTCGTTTGGGAGGAAGGCCTACCAATCCTCCATGCTCGTGACCCGCATCCAATCCTACCTGCTCTATATGAGCATCCACATGCGGACCAATGTGCAACAGCTGGCGGACCTGGTCGATAAGCTCCCGCCGGAGCAGTCCAGGCCATATCAGGAGGTGGTCAGGCAGCTGAAGGCGTGCAGAAAGTTCCTGTCCAGGGGGATTTTTGACACCTGTGACGTGGCATCTCGTGCTGCGGCCCAAGGTATAGTGATGCGCAGGCTCTCATGGCTGCGTGCCTCTGACCTGGACAACCGCACCCAGCAGAGACTGGCTGACGTCCCTTGCCGGGGGGATAACATTTTTGGTGAGAAGGTCGAGCAGATGGTTGACCAACTGCATCAGCGGGAAACCGCTCTCGACAAGCTCTCCCACCGGGCGCCTTCAGCACCCGCCCCCACGGGCGGGCGTTTTTCCCGGGCCCGGCAGGCTGCACCCTATTCTTTTGCGAAGCGTAGGTACAACCAGCCGGCCCGAAGGCCTCGTCAGGCACAGGGACAGCCCCAGCGCGCTCGTTCCCGTCAACAGCGTGCGCCTAAGCAGCCCCCTGCGCCTCCACAGCAAAAGCCGGGGACGGGCTTTTGACTGGATCCACGGGAACATAACCGCCCTACAAGTGTCCGTACCGGACGACCTGCCGGTCGGAGGGAGGTTAAAATTCTTTCACCAAAGGTGGCCTCTCATAACCTCCGACCAGTGGGTTCTCCAAATAGTGCGGTGCGGATACGCCCTGAATTTGGCCTCCCTGCCTCCAAATTGTCCTCCGGGAGCTCAGTCTTTCAGCTCCCATCACAGGCAGGTACTTGCAGAGGAACTCTCCGCCCTTCTCAGCGCCAATGCGGTCGAGCCCGTACCACCCGGGCAGGAAGGGCAGGGACTCTATTCCAGGTACTTCCTTGTGGAAAAGAAAACAGGGGGGATGCGTCCCATCCTAGACCTGAGAGGCCTGAACAAATTCCTGGTCAAAGAAAAGTTCAGGATGCTTTCCTTGGGCACCCTTCTGCCAATGATTCAGAAAAACGATTGGCTATGTTCCCTGGATTTAAAGGATGCATACACTCACATCCCGATACTGCCAGCTCACAGACAGTATCTCAGATTCCGCCTGGGCGCACGGCACTTTCAGTATTGTGTGCTGCCCTTTGGGCTCGCCTCTGCCCCACGAGTGTTTACAAAGTGCCTCGTGGTGGTAGCGGCCTACCTGCGCAAGCTGGGAGTGCACGTGTTCCCATATCTCGACGATTGGCTGGTCAAGAACACCTCGGTGGCAGGAGCCCTCCGGTCCATGCAGTGCACTATTCAACTTCTGGAGCTGCTGGGGTTTGTGATAAATTACCCAAAGTCCCATCTCCAGCCAACTCAGTCTCTGGAATTCATAGGAGCGCTGCTGACTTCCCAGACGGCTCAGGCCTACCTTCCCGAAGCGAGGGCCACCAATCTCTTGGCCCTGGCTTCGCAGACCAGAGCGTCTCAGCAGATCACGGCTCGGCAGATGTTGAGACTTCTGGGTCATATGGCCTCCACAGTTCATGTGACTCCCATGGCTCGTCTTCACATGAGATCTGCTCAATGGACCCTAGCTTCCCAGTGGTTCCAAGCCACCGGGAATCTAGAGGATGTCATCCGCCTCTCCACCAGTTGCCGCACTTCACTGCTCTGGTGGACCATACGGACCAATTTGACCCTGGGACGTCCATTCCAAATTCCGCAGCCCACGAAAGTGCTGACAACGGATGCATCTCGCCTGGGGTGGGGAGCCCATGTCGATGGGCTTCACACCCAGGGTATGTGGTCCCTCCAGGAAAAGGATCTGCAGATCAACCTCCTGGAGCTCCGAGCGATCTGGAACGCACTGAAGGCTTTCAGAGATCGGCTGTCCTGCCAAATTATCCAAATTCGGACAGACAATCAGGTTGCAATGTATTACGTCAACAAGCAGGGGGGCACCGGATCTCGCCCCCTGTGTCAGGAAGCCGTCGGGATGTGGCGCTGGGCATGCCGGCACAGCATGCTTCTCCAAGCCACGTACCTGGCAGGCGTAAACAACAGTCTGGCCGACAGACTGAGCAGAGTCATGCAACCGCACGAGTGGTCGCTCCATTCCAGAGTGGTACGCAAGATCTTCCGAGAGTGGGGCACCCCCTCGGTGGATCTTTTCGCCTCTCAGACCAACCACAAGCTGCCTCTGTTCTGTTCCAGACTTCAGACACACGGCAGGCTAGCGTCAGATGCCTTTCTCCTTCATTGGGGGACCGGCCTCCTGTATGCTTATCCTCCCATACCTTTGGTGGGGAAGACCTTACTGAAACTCAAGCAAGACCGAGGCACCATGATTCTGATAGCGCCCTTTTGGCCCCGTCAGATCTGGTTCCCTCTTCTTCTGGAGTTGTCCTCCGAAGAACCGTGGAGATTGGAGTGTTTTCCGACTCTCATTTCGCAGAACGACGGAGCGTTGCTGCATCCCAACCTTCAATCCCTGGCTCTCACGGCCTGGATGTTGAGGGCGTAGACTTCGCTGCGTTGGGTCTGTCTGAGGGTGTCTCCCGGGTCTTGCTTGCCTCTAGGAAGGATTCCACTAAAAAGAGTTACTTTTTCAAGTGGAGGAGGTTTGTCGTCTGGTGTGAGAGCAAGGCCCTAGAACCTCGTTCTTGCCCTGCACAGAACCTGCTTGAATACCTTCTGCACTTATCGGAGTCTGGCCTCAAGACCAACTCAGTAAGGAATCACCTTAGTGCGATTAGTGCTTACCATTATCGTGTGGAAGGTAAAGCCATCTCTGGAGAGCCTTTAGTCGTTCGATTCATGAGAGGTTTGCTTTTGTCAAAGCCCCCTATCAAGCCTCCTACTGTGTCATGGGATCTCAACGTCGTCCTCACCCAGCTGATGAAACCTCCTTTTGAGCCACTGAATACCTGCCATCTGAAGTACTTGACCTGGAAGGTCATTTTCTTGGTGGCAGTTACTTCAGCTCGTAGGGTCAGTGAGCTTCAAGCCCTGGTAGCTCATGCTCCATATACCAAATTTCATCACAACAGAGTAGTGCTCCGCACCCACCCAAAGTTCCTGCCGAAGGTGGTGTCGGAGTTCCATCTTAACCAGTCAATTGTCTTGCCAACATTCTTCCCCAGGCCGCATACCCGCCCTGCTGAACGTCAGTTGCACACATTGGACTGCAAGAGAGCATTGACCTTCTACTTGGAGCGGACACAGCCCAACAGACAGTCCGCCCAATTGTTTATTTCCTTCGACCCTAACAGGCTAGGGGTCGCTGTCGGGAAACGCACCATCTCTAATTGGCTAGCAGATTGCATTTCCTTCTCTTACGCCCAGGCTGGGCTGACTCTTGAGGGTCATGTCACGGCTCATAGTGTCAGAGCCATGGCAGCGTCGGTGGCCCACTTGAAGTCAGCCACTATTGAAGAGATCTGCAAGGCTGCGACGTGGTCATCTGTCCACACATTCACATCTCATTACTGCCTCCAGCAGGATACCCGACGCGACAGTCGGTTCGGGCAGTCGGTGCTGCAGAATCTGTTTGGGGTGTAAATCCAACTCCACCCTCCAGGACCCGAATTTATTCTGGTCAGGCTGCACTCTCAGTTAGTTGTTCTTCGTAGGTCAATTTCTGTTGTACCCCTCGCCGTTGCGAGGTTCAATTGACCTGGGTTATTGTTTTGAGTGAGCCTGAGAGCTAGGGATACCCCAGTCGTGAGAACAAGCAGCCTGCTTGTCCTCGGAGAAAGGGTATGATACATACCTGTAGCAGTTGTTCTCCGAGGACAGCAGGCTGATTGTTCTCACCTACCCTCCCTCCTCCCCTTTGGAGTTGTGTTTCATACTTTATTGCTTGTCATTCAACTGGCGGGAGCGGTCGCGCACGGGCGGGAAGACGGCCGCGCATGCGCGGTGGGCGTGCCCTGCGTGCCGACCGTCCCGCGAAGCTTCTTCCGGTTGGTGGGGGCTGCCGCGGACGTCACCCAGTCGTGAGAACAATCAGCCTGCTGTCCTCGGAGAACAACTGCTACAGGTATGTATCATACCCTTTCTGGTAGTGTGCTCAGAAAGGAAAGGGCGAGTTTTGCTGATATTATAGAGAAAGAAACGACAGGTTTTAGCAGTCTGTTGAATATGTGCAGAGAAGGAGAGGGAGGAGTCGAAGATGACCCCAAGGTTACGAGCTGATGAGACAGGAAGGA
Source organism: Microcaecilia unicolor (assembly GCF_901765095.1). Classification (NCBI taxonomy): domain Eukaryota; kingdom Metazoa; phylum Chordata; class Amphibia; order Gymnophiona; family Siphonopidae; genus Microcaecilia; species Microcaecilia unicolor. The sequence continues at coordinate 93,966,808 of NC_044032.1, read as the reverse complement.
TGAGAGTGTTATCCCCAGAAATAGAGGATAGGGGAGGAGGAGAGGTTGGTTTAGGGGGAAAGATGAGAAGCTCAGTCTTGGTCTTGTTTAGTTTCAGGTGGCGCTGAGACATCCAGGCAGCAATGTCAGACAGGCAAGCTGATACTTTGGCCTGGATTTTGGCTGAGATTTCTGGTGTGTAGAGGTAGATCTGGGAGTCATCAGCGTAAAGATGATACTGAAAACCATGGGATGAGAAGAAGAAGAACAGTTATTAATAATGTTATTAATAATGTATTCCTTGTAGAAACTTCACTCGGATGATTATGAAAATTTGCAGGACAACCTTAGGAAACTGGAAGAATGGGCATCCAAATGACAGATGAAATTTAATGTAGACAAATGCAAAGTGTTGCATATTGGGAAGAATAATCTGAATCCTAGTTACCTGATGCAAGGGTCCAACTTAGGAGTCAGTACTCAAGAAAAAGATCTAGGTGTTATCGTAGACAATACGCTGAAATCTTCTACCCAGTGTGCAGTGGTGGCCAAAGAAGCAAACAGGATGCTAGGAATTAATGTAATAATAATTAGAAAGGGATGCAAAATAAGACCAAGAACATTATAATGCCTCTGTATCACTCCATGCTGCGTCTTCACCATGAGTATTGCGTTCAATTCTGGTCACCATATCTCAAAAAAGATATAGCAGAATTAGAAACGGTTTGAAGAAGAGCGACCAGAATGATAGAGAGGATGGAACTCTTCTCATATGAGGAAAGGCTAAAGAGGGTTAGGGCTCTTCAGCTTGGAAAAGACACGGCTGAGGGGGGATATGATTGAGATCTATAAAATCCTGAGTGGTGTAGAACAGGTAAAAGTAAATCGATTTTCACTCTTTGAAGAAAGTACAAAGACCAGTGAACACTCAATGAAATTACACGGAAATACTTTTAAAACAAGAGGAAATATTTTTTTCACTCATTGAATAGTTAAGCTCTGGAACTCGCTGCCGGTGGATGTGGTAACAGCGGTCACCGTATCTAGGTTTAAAAAGAGTTGGACAAGTTCCTGGAGGAATAGTCCATAGTCTGTTATTGAGATGGCATGGGGGAAGCCACTGCTTGCCCCAGGATTGGTAACATGGAATGTTGCTACTAATTGGGTTTCTTCCAGGTACTTGTGACTTGGTTGTCCACTGTTGAAAGCAGGATACTGGGTTGAGATGGACCATTGGCCTGACCCCGAATGGCTATTCTTATGTTCTTATTCCAGTATTGCTGAAGCATCCAGGCTTCTCTCTGGAATAGCCAAATGTGATAAATAGTCAGGATTATCTGGAAACAACTTAGGTGCTTTAGTCATTCGCCGTCCTCGTGGAATAATTTCTTTCTTACAATAATCCACCAGAGTGGCACTGTGTAGTTCTAATCTAACTGATTCTTTATATTCAGCTAATACTTGAGACCATTCTGTTTCAAACCCAACATCTGACCCTAACTGGGAGAGAGTGGGAGCCTGCAGTATAGAAGATCTTTCATCTGAAGAAAACCTTTTCCCACTGCTCCTCTAGATATAGACATTTGTTTCCCATACTATGGGCATCGGTATATAAGGCTCTCCAGATGTTACTCTTTTTTCCCCTTTCAATAAGGATATGTGATGTCTTACCTTCCTAAGGGTTATAAATGACTTTGGGGCTTTTCTCACCCATCCCCAGCAAATTTAGTGTAAAGCCCTCTTAAGTACAGTAGTTAGTCTGATACTGAAGACATTACATCCCTTTCTTGAGAGATGGACACCATCACTGCTTAGTAGCTCTTGGAAAATCATCCCATGGTCCAAGAAACTGAAACGCTTGTGTCTGCACCATCCATGCAGCCACACATTTAGCTCCAGGAAGCGGATTCATGCAGCGGTATTTTGAAGAGTTTGTAAACGTTTGAGATTAAACTTAGTGATAACCACATAAATAACATTACAGTAGTCATAATGTGCGTTAATATATGCATAGAATAGAGAACAGAGAGGGTCAGTGTCAACTACATTACAAATTGCCCTCAACTTTCTTAAATAATAGAATCCAGTTTTAAGTTCTTGGGAAATCTGAGGAGAGAAAGAGAGTTACAAATCAATAATGATTCCCAGATACTTGAAAGAAGCGACAGGAGAACATAAGAGTAGCCATACTGGGTCAGACCAATGGTCCATCTAGCCCAGTATCCTGTTTTCCAAACAGTGACCAAGCCAGGTCACAGGCAGAAACCCAAATCGTGGCAACACTCCATACTACAAATCCCAGGGCAAGCATTTGCTTCCCATGTCTGTCTCAATAGCAGACTATGGACCTTTCCTCCAGGAATTTAACCAAACCTTTTTTAAACCCAGATACACTAACCACTGTTACCACATCCTCTGGCAGAGAGTTCCAGAGCTTAACTATTCGTTGAGTGAAAAAAATATTTCCTCCTATTTGTTTTAAAAGTATTTCCATGTAACTTCCTTGAGTGTCCCCTAGTCTTTGTACTTTTGGAACGAGTTAAAAATTGATTTACTTCTACTCATTCTACACCACTCAGGATTTTGTAGACCTCAGTCATAACTCTCCTCATTCATCTCTTTTCCAAGGTAAAGAGCCCTAAACTCTTTAGCCTTTCCTCATACGAGAGGAGTTCCATCCCCTTTACCATTTTGGTTGAGCTTCTTTCAACCTTTTCTAATTCCACTAAGTCTTTTTTGAGATACAGCAAGCAGAACTGAACGAAATACTCAAGGTCCGGACGCACCACGGAGCGATAAAAAGGCAGTAGAGAAGGGGAGATAGACTGCAGGTTCACTCACCGTTTTTTCAGAATTCAGTACAAGACAATGGTCTTGCAGCCATAGTGCCACTTTGTGTAGGCAGTTCTGAAGAGGTTGTAGATTAACGAGTTTTGAATCAGTATAGTAGACAAGTAGATCATCATCTGCATAAGAATATGTGCTGATGCCATGAGTCTATATTAGTAGAGCCAAAGGACTGACAAAGAGATTAAGAGCAGTGGGGAAAGAACAGAACCCTGTGGCACTCCACAGGAAAGAGTAAAAGAAGAAGACTCTGTTACCCAGAACATGCACTGCTCTAAAAAAAAATGAGGAGATCCACTCCAAATCTGTTCCAAAATGTCTAGAGTGGCTAGACATTGAAGTAAGATACTATGATTGATTAAATAAAATGTGGTCGATAGGTCTAATGGCACTATCAAAGCAATGTGGCCACTTTCCAGATGACTATGGCGTTCACTAAGAAGCGCAGTTATGATGGTTTCCATACTAAAACCTGATCGTCTTTCCACCAAAACCCACTTCTCCTCTTCCTCCACTTTCCATCTCAGTTGATAACACCCTCATCCTCCCCGTCTCATCTGTCCGCAACCTCGGAGTCATCTTCGACTCCTCCCTCTCCTTCTCCACGCATATCCAGCAGATAGCCAAAACCTGTCGTTTCTTCCTCTTCAACATCAGCAAAATTCACCCTTTCCTCTCTGAACACACCACCCGAACCCTCGTCCACGCTCTCATTACCTTGCGCTTTGACTACTGCAACCTACTCCTCACCGGCCTCCCACTTAGCCATCTATCCCCCCTTCAATCTGTCCAGAACTCTGCTGCACGTCTTATATTCCGCCAGAACCGATCTACTCATATCACCCCTCTCCTCAGGTCACTTCACTGGCTTCCAATCAGATACCGCATTCAGTTCAAGCTTCTCCTCCTTACCTACAAATGCACTCAGTCTGCTGCCCCTCACTACCTCTCTACCCTCATCTCCCCTTACGTTCCAGCCCGAAACCTCCGTTCACAGGACAAATCCCTCCTCTCGGTACCCTTCTCCACCACCACCAACTCCAGGCTCCGCTCATTCTGCCTCGCCTCACCCTATGCCTGGAACAAACTTCCTGAGCCCTTACGCCAAGCCCCCTCCCTGCCCATCTTCAAGTCTTTGCTCAAAGCCCACCTCTTCAATGCTGCCTTCGGCACCTAACTCTCACCTCTCAGGAAATGCAGACTGCCCCAATTTGACTACCCCTATCGGACTGACTGGGACTGTCCTTTATGTTAAATTGTACAGCGCTGTATAACCCTTGTAGCGCTTTAGAAATGTCCTAAATGTCCTAGTAGTAGTCTTCTAAATCCTGACAGACTTGGATGTAGAGTATATATGATTCTATATGTGATTGAAGTTGAGAGAAAACAACCGATTCCAGGATCTTAGAAAGAAAGGGAAGATTTGAGACTGGCCGATAGTTCTTTACTTGCAAAGAGTCAAGGTTTGCCTTCTCAAAAGTGGTCTAATAGGGCTGTTTGAAGTGCAGATGAAACTAATCCAGTAGTCAAACTGTTAGCAATGATAGCATGTATACAGAGAATCAATTCAAGAGAAGGTAGCTTTAGCATCTAGAAGGAATCGGGTCCAGAGGACAAGATGTGGTGTTCTTCTGTGACAATAGTTTAAAAAGATTCTAGAAAACGAATATTGAATGGTTTGTGGAAACAAAAGTGCTTTAATTCTCTCTCTATTTTCTTAGGAGTACATTCCTCTTCAGACAGGGACTGCAGTGGATCTGGGCCCTGCTTATCAAAAATACAGCAGGCGAACACGCCACGCTGTTCTTTACATGAATCCAAACAAGATCAACCTGGACCTCATTTTGGAACTACTTGTATTTTTAGGTACTGTATGTTTACATTTCAGACAGCTCTCACATTTAATGAAACTTGTGTACCGACTACAGGGCATATATTTTGTCTTTAATGTACAAATTTTATAGGGCATTGCTGGGCAAAATGTGTTAGTGTTATTTAGAGGGGCATAATTGAACGAAAACGCCTATCTCCATGGGCGTTTATCTCCAAGAACGGGTCCGTGAAGGGGCGGACCGAACCGTATTTTGGGAAAAAATAGACGCCCATGTTTTATTCAACAATGTGTGAGCTGGGCGTTTTTGTTTTTCAGCGATAATGGAAAATGAAAGCGCCCAGCTCAAAAACGAATAACTCCAAGGCATTTGTTCGTGGGAGGGGCCAGAAGTCGTAGTGCACTGGTCCCCCTCACATGCCAGGACATCAACCGGGCACCCTAGGGGGCACTTTTACAAAACCAAACAAAAAGGTAAAAGAGCTCCCAGGTGCATAGCACCCTTCCCTTGTGTGTTGAGCCCCCCAAATCCCCCTCAAAACCCACTGCCCACAAGTCTACACCATTACTATAGCCCTAAGGGGTGAAGGGGGGCACCTACATGTGGGTACAGTGGGTTTGGGGGGGTTGGACGACTAATAAGCATTAAGCAGCACCATTGTAACAGGTAGGGGGGATGGGCCTGGGTCCACCTGCCTGAAGTCCACTGCACCCCCTAACAACTCCTCCAGTGACCTGCATACTGCTGTCAGGGAGCTGGGTATGACATTTGAGGGTGAAAATAAAAAGTTGAGAAACTTCATTTTTTGTGGTGGGAGGGGGTTAGTGACCACTGGGGGAGTCAGGGGAGGTCATCCCCGATTCCCTCCAGTGGTCATCTGGTCATTTAGGGCACTTTTTGGGGCCTTATTCGTGAAAAAACAGGGTCCAGGAAAAGTGTCCTAAATTCTAGCTAAAAACGCATACTTTTTTCCCATTATCAGTGAAATGCGCCCATCTCTGTTCGGCAGATAACCACGCCCCAGTTCCGCCTTCGCCACACCTCTGACACGCCCCCATCAACTTTGTCCGCATCCGCGACGGATTGCAGTTGAAAACGTCCAAAAATCGACTTTCGATTATACCGCTTTATTCGTTTTTGTGAGATAAACGTCCATCTCCCGATTTAGGTCGGAACTTGGGCGTTTTTCTCATTCGATTATAAGCAGGTTAATGTGTTAGGATAAAAATCTACAGTTTGAAAAGAAAAGAAAGCTTAAAGTATGCATCAATTTTACTGCATGTCTTTGAGTATAAAACAGACCCAAATTCAATACGCTGACTCTGCTTGCAGCTTACCCCCAAAATACAATTTTCATTCCTGTTTTTTTACCTTTTCTTTGACATTCCTAACCCCCACTATAGATCTTCATGGGGATGAGACGTGGGGCTCTGTGTTTTCTGTGAGCAGTGGCATTATCTTCATCATTCAGTGAGCCATGTTAACAGCACCTTCAGTTTGATCCATGTTTAAATAATATTTTCTCTTGAACTTTGAAGGAATAGCCTAGTTTTTATTTGTTGCATTTGTATCCCACATTTTCCCATCTATTTGTAGCACGTTTCTACACAGGACGTCAGTGCAGGCCTCGGGGAGTAAGAACATCATTCACTACTTGGACGACTTTTATTTGTGGGTCCCGCGAGCAGCGAGACTTGCCAGTCCCTGCTCCACCACTTCAAGGCCTTAATGGAGAGATTTGATATCCCCCTGGCTCAAGAAAAATCATGGAGTCCGAGCACACGATTGGCATCCTTGGGCATCGAGCTGGATTCTGTCGACATGGTGTCAACTCCCCCTAGACAAATTATTTAAAAAGGCAGGTTTTAGAGTAGCAAGATGAAATCCAGAAAACGCGTGGTCAAATTCCACTTCTCCCACTAATTTTTCATAGTATCTTGGGCAGGTTGATTAGAGGTGGATTTTAAACAAGATGTGCAAATCGGAATTGAGATGTCCAGGTTTATTTATTTTTAATGTTTTTATTTTATTCTAGAACTTGATATACCGCATGGGATCCACAGTGGTTACTATGTGGTTTACAATTCTAAAACAAAGGTCTTAGGGGTAGGAGATGAGAGGGAGGGAGGGAGGGACCAAGAGCAGGTCAACCAAAGGCCCCAGAGCAAAGATGAGTTTTGAGCAATGATTTGAATTTCAGGTAAGATGACTCCAGTCAAAGATTGGGAGGAAGCGCATTCCAGAGGGAAGGACTTTGTACCTGGCAGAAACTCAATTAGTAGCAATATTCCATTCTTCCAATCCCAGGGCAAGCAGTGGCTTCCCTCTTGTCCATCTCAATATGGACTTTTCTTCCAGGAATTTGTCCAAACCTTTTTTTTTTAACCCGGATACTGAAACTGCTGTTACCGCATCCTCCGGCAGCTAGTTCCAGAGCTTAACTATTCTTTGAGTGAGAAAATGTTGCCTCCTATTTGTTTTAAAAGTATTTCCATGTAATTTCATTGAGTGTTCCCTGGTCTTTATACTTTTTGAAAGAGTGAACTGTGTGATGGCCCTACAAATTTCATCTACTGATACAGTATGGGGCTTCCGAAAAGGAAGCAGATACAGTGGTGGAAATAAGTATTTGATCCCTTGCTGATTTTGTAAGTTTGCCCACTGACAAAGACATGAGCAGCCCATAATTGAAGGGTAGGTTATTGGTAACAGTGAGAGATAGCACATCACAAATTAAATCCGGAAAATCACATTGTGGAAAGTATATGAATTTATTTGCATTCTGCAGAGGGAAATAAGTATTTAATCCCTCTGGCAAACAAGACCTAATACTTGGTGGCAAAACCCTTGTTGGCAAGCACAGCGGTCAGACGTCTTCTGTAGTTGATGATGAGGTTTGCACACATGTCAGGAGGAATTTTGGTCCACTCCTCTTTGCAGATCATCTCTAAATCATTAAGAGTTCTGGGCTGTCACTTGGCAACTCGCAGCTTCAGCTCCCTCCATAAGTTTTCAATGGGATTAAGGTCTGGTGACTGGCTAGGCCACTCCATGACCCTAATGTGCTTCTTCCTGAGCCACTCCTTTGTTGCGTTGGCTGTATGTTTTGGGTCATTGTCGTGCTGGAAGACCCAGCCACGACCCATTTTTAAGGCCCTGGCGGAGGGAAGGAGGTTGTCACTCAGAATTGTACGGTACATGGCCCCATCCATTCTCCCATTGATGCGGTGAAGTAGTCCTGTGCCCTTAGCAGAGAAACACCCCCAAAACATAACATTTCCACCTCCATGCTTGACAGTGGGGACGGTGTTCTTTGGGTCATAGGCAGCATTTCTCTTCCTCCAAACACGGCGAGTTGAGTTCATGCCAAAGAGCTCAATTTTTGTCTCATCTGACCACAGCACCTTCTCCCAATCACTCTCGGCATCATCCAGGTGTTCACTGGCAAACTTCAGACGGGCCGTCACATGTGCCTTCCGGAGCAGGGGGACCTTGCGGGCACTGCAGGATTGCAATCCGTTATGTCGTAATGTGTTACCAATGGTTTTCGTGGTGACAGTGGTCCCAGCTGCCTTGAGATCATTGACAAGTTCCCCCCTTGTAGTTGTAGGCTGATTTCTAACCTTCCTCATGATCAAGGATACCCCACGAGGTGAGATTTTGCGTGGAGCCCCAGATCTTTGTCGATTGACAGTCATTTTGTACTTCTTTCATTTTCTTACTATGGCACCAACAGTTGTCTCCTTCTCGCCCAGCGTCTTACTGATGGTTTTGTAGCCCATTCCAGCCTTGTGCAGGTGTATGATCTTGTCCTTGACATCCTTAGACAGCTCCTTGCTCTTGGCCATTTTGTAGAGGTTAGAGTCTGACTGATTCACTGAGTCTGTGGACAGGTGTCTTTCATACAGGTGACCATTGCCGACAGCTGTCTGTCATGCAGGTAACGAGTTGATTTGGAGCATCTACCTGGTCTGTAGGGGCCAGATCTCTTACTGGTTGGTGGGGGATCAAATACTTATTTCCCTCTGCAGAATGCAAATAAATTCATATACTTTCCACAATGTGATTTTCCGGATTTAATTTGTGATGTGCTATCTCTCACTGTTACCAATAACCTACCCTTCAATTACGGGCTGCTCATGTCTTTGTCAGTGGGCAAACTTACAAAATCAGCAAGGGATCAAATACTTATTTCCACCACTGTAGTGCCCTTGTAGAATGAGCTTTAAGGTGGAAGGGAGTTCTTTCCCTTCTAACAAATGGGCTGAAGATATAGTGTACTTTAACCAATGAGCTATAGTCGCTTTAGAAGCTCACAAACCCTTTTTGGGTCCCAAGAGAAGAATGAAAAGATGAACTGAGCCTCTAAAGTCATTAGAGACCTCTATGGACCAGAATATATATTTTTATGTTGTCACATTAGATATTGCATCTGCTTTTGAAACCATTAGCCTTCAGCTTTTACTTAAAACATTATCTGATTTTGGTATTTGTGGACATGTGCTGTCATGGTTTCATTCTTCTTTGCAGGATAGATCATTTCATGTCAAAGTACAGGACACTGTCTCTGAACATTTTCCTATTACACGAGGGGTGCCACAGGAATCTGATCTTTCGGCAGTTTTATTTAATTTGTTCATGGTTTCTCTTGGAAAAGTATTTCAGAATTTGCATATTTCTTTTTTTTTTAATGTTTATTTTTTATTAAACTTTGAACATGATACAACATGACATGGAAAACAAGAAACGTCCCAATCCCAAACCCTCACAGGAGAATAGCTAATAACATACTGGCATTCTTCAGTACGTGGCTTACAATGCTAGTTCCCATTGTATAGAATTTGCATATTTCTTATAGAATGTATACGGATGATGTGCAGTTCTTTTTTTCCCCTTGAAAAGCATGGTGATGATCCTAGACTGAAGTTGAAGAAATTTTTTAATGAGATTGTGAACTGAATGGGGCAGCATAAATTGTCATTGAATATCTCTAAAACAGACATTAATGTATGTGGGTAGAACACTTGATTCGTGTCTATCAATGGTTTTTGATTATCAGGGAGAAACAGTTACCGTGAAACCATTTTTGTGTATTCTTGGAGTTTTTTTTTTTTGGATAGTAATTTGACTATGCAAAAACAAGTAGATCAAGTTATTTCTAAATCCTTTTTCAGCTTCAGGAATTGAGCAAATTGAAGGGGATGGTGCTGCTGCATGATTTCCGGACAATTGTGCAGAGCCTGTTGCTAGCGAAAATTGACTATTGTAATTCTTTATATTTGGGTATGTCATCTTGTAGGTTAACATCAAGGAGAAGCAAAGAGGAAAATTCTTATCTGCAATCCTTTTCAGCTTTTAAACTAGAAATGGGGGGAAGGCCGACAGTCGCTCAAAAGCGCATGGTTCGGGAAAAGGTATCTTGCAAAGATACCTCACAAACAGGGAAGATAGGGTTTCTGGATAGTGAGGTTACAGAACAGACCGTGGTAGGCCAGGTGCCCTTAAATACAACTAAAGATCAGACAAAAGATGTCAAATCAATAGTGTCAGGTACTAAGCATCATGCAAATAAGAACAACAAACATACTCTGAAATGTCTATACGCAAATGCTAGGAGTCTAAGAAATAAGATGGGAGAGTTGGAATATATTGCACTAAATGAAAAATTGGATATAATAGGCATTACTGAGACCTGGTGGAAGGAGGATAACCAGTGGGACACTGTCATACCGGGGTACAAAGTATATCGTAATGATAGGGTGGACCGGACTGGTGGAGGGGTAGCATTGTATATTAACGAGAGCCTTGACTCAGATAGATTACAAATTCAGCAGGACACAAATCACACCTTTGAATCACTGTGGGTTGAAATTCCATGTATAAAAGGGAAAAAAATGGTGATAGGAGTGTACTACCGTCCGCCTCGCCAGGATGAGCAGGTAGACACAGAAATGATAAAAGAAATCAGAGACGCGAACAAAATGGGCAATGTGATAATAATGGGTGACTTCAATTATCCAAATATAGACTGGGTAAATGTAACATCGGGACACGCTACAGAGATACAATTCCTTGATGAAATCAAGGACAGCTTTATGGAGCAACTGGTGCAGGAGCCGACGAGAGAAGGAAAAATTCTAGACTTGGTCCTTAGTGGAGCGCATGATCTGGTGAGGGACGTTATGGTACTGGGGCCGCTTGATAACAGTGACCATAATATGATCAGTTTTGACATCGACCTTGAAGTAACTGTACACAGAAAGTCAAATACGTTAGCGTTTAACTTTAAAAAAGGAGACTATGATAAAATGAGAAGAACGGTAAAAAAAAAACTTAGGGGGGCAACTGAGAGAGTAAAAACTGTACAACAGGCGTGGACGCTGTTCAAAAATACCATCCTGGAGGCCCAGGCCATACATATTCCGCAAATTAGAAAAGAAATACGGAAGTCCAAAAGACACCCGGCCTGGTTGAAAAGTGAGGTGAAGGAAGCTATTAGGGCTAAAAGAAACGCCTTCAGAAAATGGAAGAAGGAACCGTCTGAAAATAACAAGAAACAGCATAAGGAGTGTCAAAGCAAATGCAAGGCGCAGATTAAGAAGGCCAAGAGGGAGTATGAAAAAAAGATAGCATTAGAGGCAAAAAAACATAGTAAAAAATTTTTTCGGTATATTAAAAGCAGGAAGCCGGCAAAAGAATCAGTTGGGCCGCTGGATGACCGAGGGGTAAAAGGGGCGATCAAGGAAGACAAAGACGTAGCGGAGAGACTGAATGAATTCTTTGCTTCGGTCTTCACCGAGGAAGATTTGGGTGGGATACCGGTGTCGGAAATGGTATTTCAAGCGGACGAGTCGGAGAAACTTACTGACTTCACGGTAAACCTGGAGGACGTAATGGGGCAGTTCGGCAAACTGAAGAGTAGCAAATCTCCTGGACCGGATGGTATTCATCCTAGAGTACTGATAGAACTGAAAAACGAGCTTGCGGAGCTACTGCTAGTGATATGCAACTTATCCTTAAAATCGAGCGTGGTACCGGAAGATTGGAGGGTGGCCAATGTAACGCCCATTTTTTAAAAAAGGCTCCAGGGGAGATCCGGGAAATTATAGACCGGTGAGTCTGACGTCAGTGCCTGGGAAAATGGTAGAGGCTATTATTAAAAACAAAATTACAGAGCACATCCGAGGACATGGATTACTGAGACCGAGTCAGCATGGCTTTTGTGTGGGGAAATCTTGCCTGACCAATTTACTTCAATTCTTTGAAGGAGTGAACAAACATGTGGACAAAGGGGAGTCGGTTGATATTGTGTATCTGGATTTTCAAAAGGCGTTTGACAAGGTACCTCATGAAAGGCTACAGAGGAAATTGGAGGGTCATGGGATAGGAGGAAATGTCCTATTGTGGATTAAAAACTGGTTGAAGGATAGGAAACAGAGAGTGGGGTTAAATGGGCAGTATTCACAATGGAGAAGGGTAGTTAGTGGGGTTCCTCAGGGGTCTGTGCTAGGACCGCTGCTTTTTAATATATTTATAAATGATTTAGAGATGGGAGTAACTAGCGAGGTAATTAAATTTGCTGATGACACAAAGTTATTCAAAGTCGTTAAATCGCGACAGGATTGTGAAAAATTACAAGAGGACCTTACGAGACTGGGAGACTGGGCGGCTAAATGGCAGATGATGTTTAATGTGAGCAAGTGCAAGGTGATGCATGTGGGAAAAAAGAACCCAAATTATAGCTACGTCATGCAAGGTTCCACGTTAGGAGTTACGGACCAAGAAAGGGATCTGGGTGTCGTCATCGATAACACACTGAAACCTTCTGCTCAGTGTGCTGCTGCGGCTAAGAAAGCGAATAGAATGTGGGTATTATTAGGAAAGGTATGGAAAACAGGTGTGAGGATGTTATAATGCTGTTGTATCGCTCCATGGTGCGACCGCACCTTGAGTATTGTGTTCAATTCTGGTCGCCGCATCTCAAGAAAGATATAGTAGAATTGGAAAAGGTGCAGCGAAGGGCGACTAAAATGATAGCGGGGATGGGACGACTTCCCTATGAAGAAAGACTAAGGAGGCTAGGGCTATACAGCTTGGAGAAGAGACGGCTGAGGGGAGACATGATAGAGGTATATAAAATAATGAGTGGAGTGGAACAGGTGGATGTGAAGCTTCTGTTCACGCTTTCCAAAAATACTAGGACTAGGGGGCATGCGATGAAACTACAGTGTAGTAAATTTAAAACAAATCGGAGAAAATTTTTCTTCACCCAACGTGTAATTAAACTCTGGAATTCGTTGCCGGAGAAAGTGGTGAAGGCGGTTAGCTTAGCAGAGTTTAAAAAGGGGTTGGACGGTTTCCTAAAGGACAAGTCCATAAACCGCTACTAAACGGACTTGGAAAAATCCAAAATTCCAGGAATAACATGTATGTGGACAGGATGCTGAGCTCGATGGACCCTTGGTCTTTTCCCAGTATGGCATTACTTATGTACTTATGAATGTAAATACAGAGTTTGATTAACATGAAAAGCAGAAGCCACCTTAAGTAAAAAGGAAGGGACCATGTGGATAGACACCCCTGATTCAGTAAAACAAAGAAAGGGGTCTCTACAAGATCAGGCTTGATGCTCTGATATTCTTCTGGCCAAAGACATAGCTACTAAGAAAACCTTTTTCAAAGTAAGATCCTTAAGAGTAGCTTTGCATAGGGGTTCATAAAGATTTTTTTTAAGGGCCTTAAGAATGAGATTAAGGTTTAATTCAGGACAGACCTGTCTTGATAGAGGCCTAAGGTGATTGATACCCCTTAATGCACAATATCTGAATGTGTTGCCAAAGAAGTCTGTCGGGTATGACCACAAAAACAAGTCAGAGCCACTAAGTGAACTTTGAGGGAATTGAAGGAAAGACCTTTCTTAAGCCCTTCTGAAGAAAAGCTAGAATTTGTGGCAGTGAGACTTTAGATGAGACATGGTTTCTTTCTGACCAAGATTCAAAGGTTCTTCATACCTGAGCATATGTAGTAGAAGTAGATCTATTTTGGGCTTGTAGAAGAGTAGCAATGACTTTTCCAAGTAACCTATTTTCATTAAGCGTGACCTATCAAAAGCCATGCCATAAGACCAAAGCAAGGAGGGATTGTCAATTGAAATTGGACATGAATCAGAAGTCTTCTGTAACTGGGTAGAGACAGTGGAGTATCAGTGTTACTGCATCAGATCTGCATACCAAAGACAACTCGGCCAATCTGGAGCTACAAGGATCATTTTCCCTGGATGATATTAAGCATTGCTCATTGGCCACGGAAGAAAAACATGTAAGTGGTTTGTTTGCTACTGTTGTAGAAGAGCATCAAATCCTCCACAAGAAACTTCGGACTTGAGCATTCCTCATAGATGCCAGTAGATCTATCCCCAGGACTCCCCAACATGACCCAGTCAGATGGAATGCTTTTGTCAATAACTGCCACGTCCCCAGATCCAGAGAAAGGTTGCTGAAAAAATTCTGCTTAAGTATTTGGAGTGTCTGCAATAGGAGCTGCTGAAATTAGAGAAACGTGGATCTCGGCTCAGCCGAAATGAATCTCTGCTTCAGTGGCTAGATGAACACTCTTAGCTTCCCACTGCTTGATGACCTAGGAAAACCGCTGTCATGTTGTCTGAGGGAATCTTCACTGTCTTCCCCCAAAGATGAAAAGCAAAAAAAAAAAAAGAAAGGCTTTTCAAATGGCTCTGAGCTGTAGAAGGTTGACTATCTTGGACTGAATGAAGCAGACAAAGAGCTCCACAGCCAAATAAGCTGGCATTTGTTGTGACTACAAACCAAGTCTGAATTGTCAGAGGAAGGCTGCGCTGAATCCACCAGTTGAGGCTGCATTTGGCTTGGAAGGTCCAAAAAAGATGGAGATGAGCAGCTGAAAAGGACCTGCTGAAGTGGTCTGATTATGGAATCTGGCCTATGAAAGAACATCCAATATAGAGGCCAGTGTGCCCAGAACTTGAACATAGTCCCAGACCCTGGGATATGGAAGGGAAAGTAGAAACCTGGCTTGGGTGTGAATCTTTTGCTAATGAACAACAGGAAGAAATGTCTTCCTAAGCCTGTGTAAAATACCACTCCCAGATACTCCAAGATTTTTGTTGGAAACAACTCACTGTTGGTGAAATTGATTACCAGTCCTAAGAACCAAAGAAGAGCAGCTACTTTGGATGAAACATGCAGACTCTCTTGATAGGGAGAGTTGCAAATCAGCCAGTTCTTGAGGTATGGATGAACCTGAGGTTCCATCCTTGCAAAGGAAGGTTGTCACTACTATCATGACCTTGGAAAAATGTCCTTGGTGCTGTGGAAAGGTTGAATGGCATGGCTATAAATTGATGATGATCTCCCAGGATTGCAAATCACAGAAATCTTCTGTGGGAGGTCAAATGGAAATATGAAAGTATGCTTTGTTGAGATCCAGGAAGGTTAGAAACTCTCCCTGCTGGACTGAATCTATTACAAACTACAATGTTCCCATTGTGAAATACTGAACCTTTAACACTGATTCTTTTGAAGTCCAAACCCAGGTGGAAGGAATCCCCCTTCTTTGGGGACTACATGGTAAATGAAATAACTTCCAGTTCCTCAATCACATCTGTGGACAGGCTGTATTGTACCTAAATGAAGAAGAGTTTGCAAGGTGTCTTGAACTGCTTGATATTTGGCTAGAGCTTTGCATGGAGATTGCAAGAAATAATCTGCAATGGAATGGGAAAACTCCAGTTTGTAATCCTGCTTTATTATTTCCAAGACAAGTTGGTCTAAGGTAATTTTGGTCCACTCCTCATTGAACCTGGAGAGGTGACCTGCTATGATGAAGCCCGAAGAATGAATTGAGATCCCATCATCAGGAGGCATTGGTAGACCTTGAGTTTGAAGCCTGGTCTGTAGCACTTGGCCTCTTGAAACCTTAGACTAGACTGAGAGGATTTAAAAGAATCTTTAGGCTTGTTCTCTGGAGTCCCCTAGGTCTTTAACAAACTTCCTAAATCTTCTTCAAACAGAAATTTACCTCTAAAAAGTAGCTTTCTAAATGTTACTTAGAAGCCACATCAACTGTCCAGTGCATAAGCCATCTTCTAGCTGAGAGTGTCATGAACTGGCTGGTGTGGCCATGCACTAGAACGTGCTGGAATGGCTGTCTATTGGAGCTAACTAGTGTGGGCTGAGAGCCAGAGCTAGATGGTGTATCAGAACATGAAGTTGGTTTGTACTATTGTGCACTATTGGTGGCAAGTTGCAGTGAAACTTGAACCAGCAACCTCTGGATCTCTGTGCGCGCTTTTAGCTGCCTGCTTTAACCATTAGGCTATTCCTCTACATTGAAGTAGTTCTGTAATATTGCTAGCTGTCTAATGCACTTTTGCACCTTTTAATTGTAATAGTATACAGCTAGTGGCACTGCTTAGATACAGTGGTGGCTGGAACTGGTATGCAGTACTTTTGGCCAGTGTCGGTGTGCAATACCAGAGAGCAGAGCTGCTGTGGAAAACAACACAGCTAATCTTGAGCACTGTATCATATTGTTAGCTGTCGCAGCTATGCAATGGACTGCTTGTCAAGGCAAGCAGTAAGGAAGCGTGAAGTAAAATATGCCTCATTTCAAATAGAGCTGAGTATTACAGCTTCTAGTACTATGCTCAAATCTTCAGGTTGGAAGCCAACCACCTTTCAGAATAAATATTCTCCTCTCAAAGCACTGTAACACTGGACCTGGAGAAAATCCCACCATGGCAGCACTGAGGTTCCCACTCTAACGTGGTTACCATGGAGACCAGGCGAGGCATGGGAACAGTGCACTAGCCTCAGAAAAAAATCAAGATGTAAAACTTCCCACAGAAACATGGAGCCAGTAGCACTAAGCTTGACTCTATACTAAACTCCTCTGTAAAGATTTTGAAAGGAGGAATACCTGTAGAGTTCTGGTAACAAAAAGGCATTTCCACAAATGAAGTGAGAGAAACTTTCAGGGTGGATTGTTATTTGGGGTTTATTTTTAAGTAACTTCCCTTTCAAGAAACTGAGGGGACTCGAGCTTTCTAAGGGCCTCTTTTATGAAGTTGCACTAGCGGTTCCCGCATGGCAGTGCCAACAGAGCCCATTTAAAGTGAATGGGCTTTATCGGCATTACTGCACCAGAAGCCACTAGCATGACTTGATAAAAAAAGACCCTAAATGAAAGATATATAAGAGTATGGGAACACTAAATAGGCATTTTTCAGAGGACCTAACACACATGGCTCACTGCCCTGATGCTGCAGCCATAAGTAGAATCTGAATAAATCACCACAGTGAAGAAACAGATGATTTTTGGTTCCCAAGCACAAAGCACTGCAGTAAAATTACTTTGCAAAGAATACTCCCCAAATAAAGTCTCTAAGAAGAGAAACTGCAGTCTCAGACTTCTTTTTTTTTTTTTTTTTTTTTTTTTTTTTTAAGAAGCAGGAGAAGCTGTGGAGGGGAGAGGTTTGTGAGGGATAGACCTGGTACCACCAGGTTTACACCCAAAAGGCCAATATAATAAAACCTTTGCCCCAGAAGCTCAACTAAAACCTCAGGAGCCCACCACAGCAGCCTGAGACAGAGCTGCACAGTGAGGTTCTACAACCTGCTGGAGATAAAGATACTGAGTGGAACCTAGTGCACAGCTGTCTTATGTGGCACAAGGAGGTTGAATAAGACAAGAGATGGCATGAGCCTATCTGGCCAATTATAAGAACATAAGAATTGCCATACTGGGTTAGATCAATGGTCCATCTAGCCCAGTATCCTGCTTCCAACAGTGACCAATCCAAAACTCAAATAGTAGCAACATTCCATTCTACCGATGCCAGGACAAGCAGTGGCTTCCCATGTCTGTCTCAATAACAGACTATGGACTTTTCCTCCAGGAACTTGTTCAAACCTTTTTTAAACCCAGATACGCTAACCGCTGTTACTACATCCTCTGGTAAGGAGTTCCAGGCTTAACTATTCATTGAGTGAAAAAATATTTCCTCCTTTTTGTTTTAAAAGTATTTCCATTTAACTTCATTGAGTGTCCCCTAGTCTTTGTACTGGGCTGAAGCCAGTAGGTTGAGCTTGCCGTCATATTGAGTCATCCAAAACAATAGCAAACTTGTGAAGTTTTATATTGTTTTGCATTCTTTCTATTAGGAGGGGATCAGGGAGGATATTTGTAGGGGGTTGGGTAGTTTTCTAGGGGTCTGTGGAGGGGGGGAGGATTGTATTCAAAATGATTTTAACATTGCTCAGGAGCTTGCTTTATTTGCAATGCTGTATTGTAGAGTTCAGTGCTGTGCTACATGCCTTTATTTTTGCTTATGAGGCCCATAAAGATATTTCTACATAAAAACAATAGCAAACGCTTATGCCTGCCTATGTATGGTGCATTGATAAAAAGTCTAAAGCTGTTCCAGTTGGATAGGCAGTGCCTTAAAAGGTGGAGGGTAAAAGGTATATTTTTAAATTTTGATATTTATATCCCTTGTTATCCCAAGCAAACTGGTTCAGTGTGGCTTACATTTGAAAATACAGTGAGACAGAATAATAGAATTCAGTAACCTCATGGGAGCAAGTTGATGGATATGTCAGAAACATTTAACACAGTTGAGATTACCATCAGGCTTATTTTCAAAAGAGAAAGACGCCCATATTTCGACCCAAATCGGGAGATGGGTGCCTTTTTCCCGTGGGCGCCCAAATTGGTATAATCGAAAGCCGATTTTGGGCACCTCCAACTGCAGTCTGTCGCGGGAATGAACAAAGTTGACGGGGGCATGTCGGAGGTGTGTTTATCGGCCGAGGAGAGATGGGAGCGCTAGGCAAAAAGAAGGGCGGCAGAAACGAGAATTTGGCCGTTTTTTCACGAACAAGTCCACAAAAAGCGCACCAACTGCCCAGATGACCACCCGAGGGAATCGGGGATGACCTCCCCTGACTCCCCCAGTGGTCACTAACCCCCTCCCACCAAAAAAAAGAACTTTAAAACCTTTTTTTTTTTCCAACCTGTATGCCAGCCTCAAATGTCATACCCAGCTCCATCACAGCAGTATGCAGGTCCCTGGAGCAGTTGTTAGTGGGTGCAGTGGACTTCAGGCAGGTGGACTCAGGCCCATCCCCCCCACCTGTTACACTTGTGCTGGTAAATGGGAGCTCTCCAACCCCCCCCCCCCCAAACCCACTGCCCACCCATAAGTTGCTATGGTAATGGTGTAGAATTGGGGGGAGGGGAATTTGGGGGGCTCAGCACCCAAGGTAAGGGAGCTATGGACTTGGGAGGTATTTTAATTTTTAATTTTACTTTTTACAAGTGCCCCCTGGGGTGCCCAGTTGGTGTCCTGGCATGTGAGGGGGACCAGTGCACTACGAATCCTGGCCCCTCCCACAACCAAATGCCTTGGATGTGTTCGTTTTTGAGCTGGGCGCCTTTGGTTTCCATTATCGCTGAAAACCGAAACCACCCAGCTCAAATCCGCCCAAATCCGATGCATTTGCCCGGCACTAACCGTATTATCGAAACAAAAGATGGACACCCATCTTTTTCGAAAATACGGTCTGTCCCGCCCCTTCGCGTACCCATCCTCGGAGATAGTCGCCTATGGAGATGGGCGTTCGCGTTCGATTATGCCCCTACATATATACCCAACTGGCATTTAAAAATCTGTCCTTTAATTATGCCATAGGATCAGAATTCATAGCCATAAGTATAGACAGTTATTCAAACATTATCACATGCACACATCATAACAGGCATCCTTACAGACATTGCAAAAGTAAACAACAACTTCTACAGAGTACATTCAAAACTTAATTTTTATTTCCTCTTCCATCTTCCAAATTTATAGACAGCAGATGTACAGATCAATAGGACCCAAAGCAGTCCAAAACAAGGAAAGTCAGGAACAACACAGTTTATACCAAATTGTTCAAACCTAAGCAAAGAACATGTGACAATTACCAAATTGTGAACTGATATCGTATGAATGTACCAAATTGTGAACTGATATTGTATGAATGGGTTAGCTTAACATCCATCAGAGGCAGGCAGGGTCGTATAATTAACATTATAATTGTGTTCAGATTTGGGTAATTACTGAGTAAATGCTGTCATCAAATGCATATTTATCTCATGCATATTCATTGTGCATATTCTTAAAACTCATTGGTTTTAGGGTATTTGAGGGGCAGTTGGGAATTGTTGGGCTAGCTAACCTCTTGAGGTCCCCTACAAACCTGTTATAAGTCAGTGATAACTTTGCATCTTTTGTGTTTTGGTTGAGCTGAGAAACTAAGTAGATAAGCAGTTGTGTTTAGTTTATGAAATTATAGCCCTGTTATCAGAATGTTTAATATAAGTTGATTAGTGGATGATTCAGTGTATTACATATAACTGCATTTAGCTACATTTCTTGCCTGCCTCTTGCTTTTGTTCAGAAGTGTACAGATGTGTTCCAGGAAACTTCACTTGACTTTTACTACTTGGTTTTATATGTATTGCTAAGTAGTAGTAGTAATAGATATGAAATGCAGCTAGTTATGTGTACAGTTGGGCAGCAAAAATTCAGTTGAAGTTCCACAGCATCTGCTCATCTGGACAAAAACAGCACAAGGGTTTGAAATGAGACCACAGTTCTGCATCATCTTAGGAAGCTATCATGGGGCTTGCCAAATACAATGTCTGCTGGGGTGGCCCTTTAACCAGCCCCTTGAAATGACACAATGATTGCAATTTATGATGAAAGATTATTCTGTTGTGATAGTTCCTCTGTGTACATCTGTATGCTGCACAAACTGGCATGTTTCTAAATATAACTGACACTGGACAGAACTTCTGTTTGAAGGAAGCTCTTCCCTCATTATTCAGTACCTCTCTTAAATAGTAGTAATATTTTTTTTAAAACTCAAGTGTGTTTTTTTTTAATATACCACTGCATTCCACAAAACAAAAGGAACAAGTTCCCACATACCATCTTTCTCTTTTGATCTAGACACAAGAAAAAAAAGATTTTAAATGTTCCCAAGTTTCAACATAATTGAGGTTTTAAAAAACCTTTGTACTTAAAAGTAAAAACTCATTGTTGAACACCTGATTCTCATAACATGATTTCTGATTTGGTGGCCCTTTACTAGGTGAAAAGGTCTCGGCACCAATACAACACGTGTTAGGGTGTCCCCATAACCAGCCCTTTCGAAATGGCACACTGATTACGATTTAGAATTAATTACTACTCTAACCAATGAAAAGTTATTCCGTTGTGATAGTTCCTGTGTGTACATCTGTATGCTGTACAAGTTGGCATGTTTCTCAATATAACTGACATAAAATGACAATGTGGATACAGCAGCTGATAGTTGGTTTTGGAAGTACCAAGATGTCAGCTGCTGGGGGAAACTGGTGTCAGCCTTGTGATGTCATGCTACCTCCTGTCTTATTAAACCTCCTTGATGTGGCAAAGTTCTAATTTGCTCTCTATATCCACCTGTTGTAGATGGGCACAACCCACAAGTATGAACTAATCTTTTAAAGATGCTAAGGAAACATAAATTCCAAATGTCTGTCAAATGTATTGCGATTTTTCTTTAATGCCTGAATGTCTTTTTTTCAAAACTTGAATCTGACCTTTGTATAATTTTCTATTTTAATCTTACAGATGTTAGTCCGCAGTACAGGAATGTAGAAGGAGCTGTACTGATTTTCTTGCCAGGACTTGCTGACATCCAGCAATTATATGATCTCTTATCTTCTGACAAGAGGTTTTACTCTAAAAAAAGGCAAGTACAAGTATAGGGGGTGAAGTATTTCTGTGCATGAAAGAGGAGTGGGGGCTCAGGGATGATTGTATCTGATGATCTTAAGATGGGCAAACAGAAAAGGCAAGGGCAAAAGCCAGAAGGATACTTGGGTGCCTAGGGAGAGGAATGACCAGTAGGAAAAAGGAGGTGATAATACCTCTGCATAAAGTCTGTGGTCAGTTCTGGAGGTCCGTATCTTCTAAAAGTTATAAATAGGGTGGAGTCGGTACAGAGGACAGTTACTAAAATGGACAGTGGTCCTCATGATAAAGCATATGGGGTCAGCTGTAAAGATCTCAATATGGAAAAAGTAGTAAGAAGGGGAGATATGATAGAGACATCTAAATACCCCTGTGAAATAAATGCACAGTAAGCAAGCCTCTTTCAATTGAAAGGAAGCCCTGGAATGAAGAGCATCGGATAAAGGTGAAAAGAGAAAGACTCAGGAGAGTAATCTATGGAAATACTTTTTTATGGAAAGGTGGTTGTATGGAACGGTCCCTCAGTGGAAATGGTGAAGACAAGGACTTTATCTGAATTCAAGAAAGCATGAGATAGGCACAGAAGATCCCAGAGGGTGAGGAAGGGATTGTAGAGCTTAGTAGTTGGTATGGCTGGGCAGACTGGATAGGCTGTATGGTCTTTATCTGCTGTCATTTTCTGCTTGTTTTTTGGCTGATCAGGAGCAGGTCTCAGAAACCATTTTATCTTTTTTGGGTATTCGATAATATGTTGACACTTCATTTGACTAAAAGTAATCCTTTAAAGAGCAGTGAGCTTGAGAGAGGAGCACAACCTTTGTAAGCTTCTTAGTCTCTAGTACTCAAGGAAGTATTCTGGGTGATAAAATTGCACTGCACAAAGCTAGAGGAACCATATAAGTGTGCACAGTTATTGGGCTTTGCATTCAGAATATTTAGGTGTAAATTAATAGTCTGTAAACGTCAAAATTGACTAAGAATCATTGTAGCTGTCTGCTGAGAAAGGAAACAGAAATTGGAGAAATTCTGTTGATACTGTAAAATACTTGTTGCTGGTGAGAGGAGTGTCTGTTTTGAAGATATATCCCTGGGGGTGCTTTTACACAGTTTTTCACATGAAAAAGCCCTTCATAAAATTGTGCAGTGTGTATGCATGTAGAAGTACACATGGCAACAGGACAATGTGCATTTATATGCTCGCCACATGTGGATATTCCCAGACCTGCAGTATAGTTGCAATGTGTGCATTTTATAAAAGACACAAGAACATGCATAGAATACATACACACATTTACACTAGCTTCAGAGCAATTATAAACGTGTGTGGGCATTTGTGTATTAATGGGACTGGTTCTGTTTTATTAAGTTACAGTGGCGCTTATGTTGGGTCCCGCTTTCCTCTGGATGAGTTCTCACCCACCAGTTATTCCCCAGGGAGTTCTAGGGGCACTGAGGCCACAATCCCATGGGCCTTTGTGCATTGGGGCCTTAATCAGAACAACAGAGTTAACAAACTAATAGGTTTATTATTAAAAAAAAAAAAACTAGAACAGTGAATAGTAAAGGTTGTAAACAGGAACAGGTAAAATAACAAGGATGTGGTGTTAATTCTAACTGAACACTTTTTTTTTTCCATTTTTTTTCATGTTTATTTATATTTATTGAACATACACAAATCGCACATAAAAAACTTATGAACAAACAGTGTCTCCATTTCACTCTTCAATATCAACATAAATTTTGTTTTGTTCCTAATATTCTATAATCCCCCCTATTCATCCCATGCCCCCTCCCCCACCCTCCCTCCCCCCCTTCCTATTAATTAACTGGCAAGGCAGGGTCCGGCTGCGCCAACCATTCAGTATATGGGTCCCATATTCGATGATATGTTACCAGGCGACCCTGTCGCATCGCCGTCAACTTAGACATCAAGCAAATATAGTCCAATTTCCTTATAATAGTCTTAAGTCCTGGTAGAGTTTGTTGTTTCCATGCCGCTGCTAGCACCAATCTGCCAGCCACCAATATCTGAGTGGCCAGTTGGTATGTATATTTTCTGGACCCCTGGGGTCGCATATGCAACAAGCAAAAGTCCATAGTCATAGGAAAGTTTGATTTCGTTATACTTACAATCAACCTCACCACTCTTGTCCAGTACTGCTGAGCGTGAGGGCAGGCCCACCATATATGAGCCATATCTCCTATCATTTCACATTGACGCCAACAGAGAGCTGACCTCCCTTTAAACATTCTAGCTAGTCTCTGTGGTGTATAGTACCAACCATACAATATTTTATAACCATTTTCTACAAGAGCATTAGAAATTGACACCTTAAGCAACGAAACAAACACTTTTTCCCACACTGGATATTCATAAGAGGTCCCCAGTATTTTCTCCCACTTATATGTATAATGTAGAATTGGCTGTGTTTGCAATAAGAGTGCTTTATATAGTCTGGAGATTCCCCCTCTGCCCCCCCCTCCGGCCATAGCCTTCTCTAATTGTGTTTCCTCCAGACTCAACTCTTCCTTTGCTCTCCTCATAATGTAATCCCTTAGTTGGCTATATTGAAATGCATTAGACATTGGGATCCCGTATTCCTCTTGTATGTCTGTAAATGTTAATATTTCCCCCTCCTCCCACAGCTGCCCCAACTCCCTCAAGCCACTCCGCTCCCAGCTTCTGTATCGTGAATCCAAAGATCCCGGTATGAATCCTGGTGCATGGCGTATTGCGGTGTGCAAAAAATATATGCGTCCTCGAAAAAATCTATTGCGTACATTACTCCAAGTTATGAGCGGCCCTCTAATAATCGGTGGTATGTCTGTTTTTATTATGTCTTTGATCTCTCGGTCAGATAGCCAAGGGATAACTCGCAAGGGGTGCGAGACACACCAAGTCTGCTCCATAGCCTTCCAAGCCTTCCCATTACTCTGCATCCACTCTGCTAGTATGCGAAGGTGAGCCGCCTGGTAATAGAGCAGGAACGAGGGCACTCCCATACCCCCATGTACCCTTGGCTGATGCATCACCGACCTTCGCACCCGTGGTGGTTTTCTTTTCCAAATGAAGGAGAATACTCTACGTTGCAACCCCTTAAGAAACTTGTCAGGTATAGAAATGGGAAGCGCCATAAACAGGTATAGCATCTTCGGCAATAAGATCATTTTAATCGCATTTATCCTACCCATCCACGAAATTGTTAAGCCCTCCCATCTCTCCATTTCTAAAAATAATTCCCGTACTTTTGCAGGGAAATTGGCCGCATATAGGTCCTCAAATCTCTTTGTGATATTCACCCCTAAGTATTTAATACTTCTGGAGGCCCATTTAAAGGGAAAAGTGGCCCGTAATCGTGCCACTTGATTCATTGGTATGGAGATATTCAGCACCTCAGATTTCTCCATATTGACCTTAAATCCGGCCACCCATCCAAAGTCCCGCAGTGCCGCCCCTATAATTGGGAATGACGTACCAGGGTCTGTTAACGTAAGGAGAATATCATCCGCAAATAATAGCACCCGTGTTTCAATGGTTCCCATTCTCAACCCGTGTATGTCAGGATGTGATCTAATGTAAGCCGCCAAGGGCTCCACGACCAATGCGAATAGGAGTGGCGATAAGGCACATCCCTGTCGCGTCCCTCTCTTTAGCAAAAACGGTGTGGACTGGCTCCCATTAACCCTCACCGAGGCCATGGGCGCTCGATATAATAGATGTATCCAATGCATAAACCCCTCCGGGATACCTACCCTCTTCAGGGTTGCAAACAAGAATGGCCAATGCACCCTGTCAAACGCCTTTTCTGCGTCTAGAGAAAGGATACATAATGGTTGTTGCCTTATTTGTGCATTTTGAATAAGGTGAAGCGCTCTGCGAATATTATCAAATGTTTGTCGAGCCCGCACGAACCCCGCTTGATCTTCATGAACTAATTGTGGTAGATATTGCTGGAGACGGGATGCTAGAATTGCAGTAAAGATCTTATAGTCCACCCCCAAAAGAGAGATTGGCCTATAAGAGCCGCACATCTGTGGATCCTTGCCTGGTTTGGGGATAACTATGATATTCGCCTGATGCCAAGTGTCCGGAAGAGATCTTTGTTCCCCCAGATCATTAAACACCCTTAACAGCAGGGGAGCCACCAGGGATCCAAAAGTTTTATAGAACTTATTCGTAAATCCATCAGGTCCAGGTGCCTTACTGGGTGCTAAGTCTTTTATTGCCTGTAGGACTTCTACTAACTCAAACGGTCTAGAAAGTTTAAGTTTAGCATTCTCCGTAAGTGTGGGGAGTATATTCCTATCCAAGAAGGCCTCTATCTCCACTTCCTCTGGACTAATATCTGGAGTATAGAGTTTTTCATAAAAGCCTTTAAAGGTTTCTTGTATGGCCTGAGAATCTGTTATGTGTTCCCCCTTATCATTCCTCAACTGGGTTACATGAGCTCTTTTTGCTTGCAGTTTTAATTTATGCGCCAGTATCTTACTGGCCTTATTGCCAAATTCAAAATGAGTCTGACGCACCTTTTGCAGTTGCTCAGTTAAATCCGCCAGTTGAAGCTCTCTAATCTCCTGCCTTAATTTATGCGCTTGGTCTAACAGAGTTCGCGCTGGACCTCCCTTACCCTGTCTACTGATTAATCTCTCCACCTGCGCCAATTGATTGCGCCTTGATTCTTCCACTTGGAATCTTTCCCGTCTCACATGTGCTTTCAAGGCAATAAATTGGCCTCTCATCACCGCCTTAAAGCTGTCCCAAAGCACCCCTGGAGTCACTTCCCCATTATCGTTAAATTGGATATATTCTTTGATTATTTTCTCAAGTTGGAGTACATGGGTCACCTCAGCCAGCAATGCATCATCCAAGCGCCACTGTGGGGCCTCTCTCTTTCCCTCCTGCCCTTGCAAAACGAGGGTGACTGGGCTATGATCTGACCAAGTTCGTGGCTCTATGTGTTGATCTTTAACCCTGCCCATCGCTACCGCATCTCCCAGCCAAAAATCGATACGAGAGGAGGAGTTATGCACTTGGGAAAAGCATGTGTAATCTCTTTGTGTTGGGTTGGCCTGCCTCCACAGATCATTCAACTGCCACCTAGCTATAAATGTGTGAAGTAGCTCCCGTCCCTGCTTGGCATATTGAATTGATGTAGAGGAGTTATCCAAATGAGGATTAGGAGTAACATTAAAATCTCCTCCCACTAGTATAATTCCTTCCCCCTGTGCTAATAGTATTTGATCTAGTCGGTGAAAAAAGTCCCCATGATCTGTATTGGGCGCATAGATATTAACTATGGTGTAAGTCCGTGTTCCCAGCTGAATAACTAATAAGATGTATCGACCTTCCTTGTCTCTACTGATCTTTTTAATCTGCCATGGCTGGGAGTCGTTAAGTGCTATCATAACCCCCCTACTCTTGGTGCCTGATTTGTTCGATGCAAAGAACACATGTGGATATTGGCGATGCCTACAGAGCCTCTCATGTTGTTTTTTTAAGTGAGTCTCCTGAATCAGGGCTATATCTATTTTTAAATGGATCAACTCCCGAAATAGGAGTTGTCGTTTCATTGGCACATTTAGGCCTCTGACATTCAGGATCGCTAGTGTTATATCTTGCATTTTATCACTTCCCACGGGCACCCCGAGCCAGCCCAAGTATCTTCTCCCACCTTGTCCTTTCCTTGTATCGTTCCCCTCTTCCATCTTCTCCCCCTCCTCCCTCCCTCACCCTGTCCCTCCCTCCCTGTCACCCCCCTCCCCCAATGTTCATGTAGATCCTCTCTCATATATGAAAGAGTATCTCTTAGAGGAAGTACCTCACCTCTTCACTCACCCTCTTAATGCTACTAAACAACCTAACAACTGTTCTCCCGCTATCTGTCAACAAAAACTTTTTACCAACCGGAACCAAATTACTCTTACGAGCTTTACATTCTGAATTTTCATTGGGTCAAGACCCCACACATATTAACACAGCATTTGTGCCCCCCTTACCCACAGTCATGTAAGGTGGCCAGCCGACTGCTGGCGTTGCAATCTCTTCTGTCCCTTGTCTACTCGCTGCCATTTCGAGTGGGATGCTGAGGCTCTATCACGCCTTGTTTTCCCCGGAGTTTCCGGCGGAGGCTCATGTTGTATTTCTGGAAGAAGTATTCTAGCTTCCGCCAGGGATCTTGCTTGGTGCATGCGGCCTTCCTTGTAGAATGCTAGTGCAAAGGGATGTTTCCAGCGGTAACGAATTCCCATCTCCTGCAGCTTTTTTGTTATGGGCTTCAGCTCCGCACGTCGTTTTAAAGTGGCCAATGCCAGGTCCTGATAAATTTCCACCTGGTGTGTGTCCCATTTAACACTTTGTAGACTTCTGGCCGCCTGGAACACTTTCTCTTTTAATTTGTAATCCTGAAAGCATGCTATAATGTCTTTAGGTAGATTATTCCGGGCTGGGCCCAGCGTTCTATGAGCGCGCTGGATCACTACTGCAGATGCTTCCACTGGGCTGCCCGTCTCTTTCAGTATAGCACACACCACCTGTTGCACTACTGCCTCACTGTCCGAATATTTCGGGGTTTCGGGCACACCCCGGAATCGCAAATTCTGCCTCCGACTTCTGTTTTCTAAGTCTTCCATTTTGTCAGTCAGCTGTTGCTGGTCCGTTCGGACTTCCACAAGCGCACGGTCTAGCGATCCAAGTTCCTCTGCGTGCTCCTCCACCCGGGACTCCATCTCTTCCATCCGATTCCCCAGCTCTCTGATCTCACCGCGGAGGTCGGAGCCTAACGTTTCCAGCTCCGCTCAAACCGCCTTTACATCTGCTCGAATTTCTAATAACCATTCTTTTAGCTCCCCGAGCGGGTCCGCTGCTGTTTGATCTGGGTCTTCTCCAAAGAGACAGGGGCTCTGCTGCAAATCTCCATCTAGGCGTTTGCCAGCCTGTTCGGGTTGAGTTTCCAGGCCCGCCATGCGGTTAGCCGTCTTTCCGCTTTTAAAGCCGTATTGGCTAAGTTCCGGCTGCATA
The DNA here is from genome assembly GCF_901765095.1 of Microcaecilia unicolor. NCBI lineage: Eukaryota > Metazoa > Chordata > Amphibia > Gymnophiona > Siphonopidae > Microcaecilia > Microcaecilia unicolor. Next base: position 93,938,313 of record NC_044032.1, on the reverse strand, counting down.
TTTATCGTTTCCCGGAGCGCCACCGATTCCGAATGTGTCTCGGATCAAAATCGCACCGGGAGGACACGCTCCGCGGGAGAACTCACGCTATTTTTATTGCGGTGAGCTGGAGCTAACCGTTTATGCCTCCATCTTTGTCGGTGACGTCACTTCCTCTTCCTAACTGAACACTTTTTACTACCTAAGTACTGCCTGGGGAGATCAAGGAAAGAAACTGCTCACAGGAATTGAACAGGGCCTCGGCGCAGAGGTCTACTCCTCCAGACTCTCAACTGAGACTGAGACATTCTAACACATTCTGGCCTAGGTCTTTGGCTTCAAAGCCAATCAGGGCACACAGCATTAGCACTAAGGGTGTTTGACCAATGGCACTGCAGGTTACTTTTCCACCTCAGAGGTGGTGTTTTTTTTTTGTTTTGTTTCCTTATGAGGATGTAGCTACAAAGAAAACAGACCTCTGCCAGAGATAGTGCGGAGGTCAGATACCACCTGCTGGCCCACCAAGGGAAATACGCTGAAGGAGATAAAAGTGTCGTAGAGCGGCAATACAAATCACCAAGCATGGAAGTCCCCTGTTCCACCACAGCATGGATTTGGATTTTAAATTTAATTACTTGCCTTTCCAAAACTGAGCTGAGAGCAAGTTACATTTAGTACAGCAGGCATTTCCCATCCTAAGGGTGCTTACCATTTAAGTTGGTAACTGGGCAGTGGGAGATGTGAGTTTGAATCCTAGTCTTCGTGTTGTGCAGCCTGCTACTCCAACCACTAGGGGGGCAATTCTATAACTGGGCGCCTTCACTTAGGCACTTACTGTGCAGTGTGAGCCTATTGTATAACAGCACCTGGGAACTTAAGTGTTTTGTTGTTGCTTATGCTCTTAAGTGTACACTTACCTGCAAAAGTAATAGTATTGTATGTGCTTACACACTCAAGTGGCTCATAAATGTGGGTGCCCTGTTATAGCCCTTCATGTGGTTACTCTTTCCATGTGGAGTGGAGTAGCCTTGTGGCTGGAGTACTGGTCTGACAACCCCGGGAGGCCATTTCAAATCCCTCTGCTGCTCCTTATTATCTTGGGCAAGTCAATTAACCTTCCATTGTGTTAGGTACAAAATTAGACTGTAAGCCCACCAGGGACAGGGAAATACCCAAATGTAACTCACCTTGAGCTACTACTGAAAAAGGTGTGAGCTAAATGCAGATGAATGAGTGAAAGCTTGCCTAGGCTATGAGCAGCAATAAGAAGACTAATAGGAAACAGCCTCTTCACATGTCACAAAACGTCGGTATATGTGAGATGAACGCAGAATATCTCTATTTTGAAAATGGATGATGTGAAAAATAACATCTTTTTTTTATTTTATTTATCTTTTTATTAGAGTTAACAATTTTCAGAGCATACATTAACGCATATTGACAATATATGCCATACATTTTGCAGTACCAACAAGAAAAAACAAAAAGCCCCCCTAAACTCCCCCCTCCCATCCCTCTCAGGAACACATCATCAAAAGGTTACACATTGTTTTGCCACAAGAGTCACCAAATATACTCCTCATCCTGTAAGCCCTCGCCACTCTACATAAGTGGACCAGGTTTTAATAAATCTCATCATTCCTCCTCTTCGCATGGCAGTCAATTTATCCATCATACAGCAATAGTCCACCTTAGTAAGTACTTGGTCCACAGTGGGAAGTGTTTGTTGTTTCCAATACTATGCAATTAAAGTCCTGGCTGCTGTAACAATGTATCGTAAAATTGCTGAGCAGGAGCCTTTACTCTCTTTTGCAACTAAATTTAACAAACATATGTCAACATCCAACTTTATCACCAGCCCCATCCCGCTCTGCAGTCTGGACTGTAAGTCCTGCCAGAACTGCTGTATCATTGGGCATTCCCACCAGATATGCCAAAATGTACCTTCTGCCCCGCACCTACGCCAGCAGAGTGCCGATCCATTTTTAAAAATGCGGGAAAGTCGGCTCGGGGTCATATACCATTGATACAACATCTTATACCCATTTTCCAATAAAGGAGTAGCTACTGAAAATGCCAATAAACGTTTAAATATTCTTTTCCAGATCAGTGGGTCATATGTGGCACCCAGTGTCGTCTCCCATTTCTTAATGTATTTGCCCAGTGGTTGGGTCTTATGTAACATAGCTCTGTAAATGCGGGATATCCCCCCTTTGCCTTCCCCTGATCTCATGGCTAACTCAAGCTCTGTGTCTGCAAGGGCTAAGTCCTCTCTCGCTTTTCTCTGTATAAAGTCTCTAATCTGCATGTACGAGAAGTAATCTTTGTCCCCTAACCCAAATTCCTCCTGAAGGGTGTGAAATGAATGGCACTTCCCATCTTCCCATATTTGGCCCAGCAAGCGCAACGAGGCTGCAGACCAATGTCTATATACCCCATCTGTCCGACCTGGAGTGAAGTCGGTTGCAAAAATGATAGGGGTCATCACATGATATTTACGCCCAGGGAACCATGCCGCTCTACATCGAACCCACTCCTCCAGGATCACCCCCATCGGACCCCGTATTCCCGAGATAAGGTCTCGTATGAGCGGCAATGGGAGCCACGCTACGAAAAATAACATCTTAAATGGCTGCATGTGTGTGAATGCGTGAGTGATACTTGGATGGCGAACTGTGAAGAACTAAGGCCGGTGCTGGACAGATTTAGGTCTGTGTTCTATATATGGTAATCCTGTTTAGGATGGACTGGAAAGGGCTTCAATGGCAACTTCAGTAGCCAGAACCGAGAACAGTGCTGGGCAGACTTTTACAGTCTGGGTCCCGCAAATGACAAGAGTGATTCAGATAGGCTGGAGTGAGCTTTGACAGCAACTGCAATAGTTGGAACATAAGGACAAAGCCAGGCGGACTTCTACGTTCTATGCCTCAGAAACACCAAAGAAAGACCATGATCAAGTATATAATATCATGTTCATTGTTGATTTAATCATGAGTTGATAATGAGTATGACTATTGGGCAAACTGGATGGACCGTTCAAGAATTTATCTGCCGTCACATACTATGTTAGTATGAGGCATATTTTCAAAGCACTTAGGTCACTGCAAATTCTCAGCATAAGAGTTATAACTTGTTTTTGTGTGATTCTCACTTTAGAGCTGTTAAAATACAATATTCTGGAGCCATTGATTTGCTGTACTATCTGTGCATGCTTCTAACTGAGAGGGTTGCTGCAACTGAAAGAAGCTCTGTAGTCCCTAGCAAATCGAAGAACACACATTTTCTTACAGAAAGTTATTCCTTTCCACTTCAAAACTCTGTAACACATTTAAAGGAGATATGCTGTTCATTCCAACAGCAAGGTGCGTTGTTGAAGGAAATTCATTTAACTGCATAATTGTGCATTTTTTGTGAGTTCATGTTATACATAACAATACAATTTGACTAACAAGAACAATTTTTACAGTGCTCCTTTACCTTACCAGCCCACTGAACAAGATCCTGTTTCTTGTTAGCCTCTGGATGTTTCCCTTGCAAAAGGAAGTGAGGTATTTTGTTGGGGGAAAAGCCGTAAATGGATGTACACTATAAATATTTTTTTTGTTACATTTGTACCCCGCACTTTCCCACTCATGGCAGGCTCAATGCGGCTTACAAGGGGCAATGGAGGGTTAAGTGACTTGCCCAGAGTCACAAGGAGCTGCCTGTGCCTGAAGTGGGAATTGAACTCAGTTCCTCAGTTCCCCAGGATCAAAGTTAACCACCCTAACCACTAGGCCACTACTCCATTAGGTGTAGTGGTGCATATGTCATTGAGGAATCCAGTAATTAGCATTATTGAGTAGCTTGTAAACCAGGCTTGGTTTATATCCTCAAGCAGAGGCATACCTAGTGTGGTTGCCACCCGGAGCAGAGCAATCCATCATTCCACCCCTCCCCCTAGTCCACCAAGCAGTAAGGGGGTGCATTGACCAGTTGCAGAGCCACAGTGTACATGTATGTGCCGGTCCTCTTCTCTGGAAGAAGAATTTGACATTAGATGGGGCAGGGGACCAACTAAGCCGACAGCCACATGCATGTAGACTGCGGCTCTACAACTGTTCGATGCACCCCCCCTTACTGCCTGCATCTGGGGCGAACCATACCCACCGCCCCACCCTTGGTATGCCACTGCCCTCAAGGACCAGCATTCAGAAATCCAGGATGCACACAAGGAGCAGTTTGACTGTCCCTCTTTAAAACCTTTCTAATGTTCCCAGTGGTCAGCTCTCTCAATCACCTCCTTTCTTTAGCAGCTAAAGAAAGGGTAGATGCCTTCTTTTCTTCAGTGGTCATAACCAAATACTTGAGGTTACACCAGTCTAAAAAAGATGTTTATTATACTTGATATTCTATGTTTTCATGTAACGAGCACACAGTGGATTCAGTAAAATTATTAAATAGATACATGGAAAGTTAGTATAAGCCCTAAAAATAATAATATTCATCACAGAATAAGTCTTAATTTGTTCTAGCAATGATACTCGAATATCCACGGTTAGGACAGCCAACCATAGACACAGATTTGTTATCAAGGTAGGGTTTAATTGACAACTGCCAAAATTACTTAGGTGAAAGCTTGTTAAAAGAACCAAGACTTTCTAAAACATATTACTTTTTAGATATAAATACGAGCATTAAAGTGTGTTTCTGTTGTGGTTCAGCTGTAAGGAAATCAGGAGACTATTTTCAAAGCACTTGGACTTACAAAGTTACATCGTAACCTATGAAACTTTGTAAGTCTAAGTGCTTTGAAAATGATCCCCCAGGCAGTGGTGTAGCGAGGGTGGCTGCCACCCGGAGTGGTTCGCCGCTGCACCCCCCCCCCCCCCCCCCGGGTGCAGCATGACACACACCCCTCGGCGCATCAGCCCCCCCCCCCCCCCCCGAGTGCATTCTTGCCTGCCGTGTGCATGCCGCTGGAGGGGAGGTGTCGGTTCCGCTGGTTCCCTGCTCCCTCTGCCCCAGAACAGGAAGTAACCTGTTCCGGGGCTGAGGGAGCAGGGAACCAGCAGAGCCGACATCCCCCCCCCCCCCCCCACCAGCGGCGTGTACCCGGGGCGGACCACCCCACCGTCCCCGCCCTTGCTACGCCACTGCCCCCAGGTCACATACCAGAATTAACTTGGTTTCTTTGTAGCCAGTCATTGTCAACTGCTATTCAAGTTGTTTTATTTTGCAGTACACTTGTGTTTGGTAAAAGAACAAAGTTGTCATCCAATCTGAGTTGCTGTTCTTTTAAGGAGCAGTGTAGAAGCTGTGTTAGTTCACTTTAAATGGAAATAAAACATCTAATATAATAATTAGCACCTCCAACGTTCTGAAGCTGACTCCGTTGCAGTGAAGCCGTGTAGGGTTCGTAATTGCACTCCCAATCACTGCCCCGCCCTCAAGGGAACTCTGTGGTTTCGCTTCTGTTTCTGCAGTTCCTGTGGTCCCGCCCTTCTGCAAAGTGGAAATGAGGGCAGGACCAGAGGAACAGCTGAAACAAGCGGCGTCTGTATTTGCTGCACTTCAGTGTTGCCGGACGAGCAGGAGGTAAAACTTTTTAAACAGCAGCTGCCACGTACGAAGGACTGGGGCACCCGCACATGTCCTCCTTGCTGTCGGAGGCCACAGAGCCAGAGGGAGGGAGGCGCTGGCCGGCGGAAATGGGAGGAGGGGTGGCGCGGACATCGGAGGAGAGGGAGGGTCCGGATAGAGGGGGAGTCCTGAGACAAGGGGGGAGGGGTAGAGGAGGGGGGAGAACATTAATGGCAGAAGGTCATTACCTTGCTAGCGCCCGTTTCATTTCAATGAGAAACAGGCTTTTTTTTACTATTAAATAAATAAACTCATACCTTTTCTGACCCCAAAAGCTAGCCAAAAAATGTATTGTTAGTCCAGTAAAAAAAGGTATCATCATCTTTTTTTGGCTTTGTTTTACTTCTGTTTATTGCATACAAAAGAAATAACCAAATTGCTGAAGGAAGCATGGCATTCAAAATGGGTAATGACAAATATCCCCTAGATGTTTTCAGATTCTAACAGTACCATGGTTAGGCCCCAATTCACTAGCGCTTTTCTCCCACTCTGTCTATGGGTGAATCACGCCCTTAATACACAATAATTGATTATCACTGTGAGTGTGGAAAAAAAAAAACCAATGCACAAGCACTTGATATGCAAGCAGTACTAAGCTTTTGAAACTGAAGATCACTTTTCTAAAACACACTCAGTCCATTTATTGTCAGTTTTGAGCTATGCGATTAATTTCATTCAAGACAAGATTAATTTACTGTAGCTTATTCCTGTGCCAGAATAAGCTACAGTAAATGAATCTTGTTGATGAATGAAATGTAATCGTATAGCTCAAAACTTGACAATAAATGGACTGAGTGAGTTTTGGAAAAGTGCTCAATTCTGTGATTAAATATGACCCCAGATCTCCTAATTTATAGGCAAAGATAGTTATGTTTTGTAGGACTGTTTGTTTACATCTAATTATTATGGGAACACATTGATATGCTCTGAGCTTTTCTGTAGGCCATCTCTTTTAAATAATACTTATTTCACATCTCGTAATTCCAGGAACCCTTGTAGTAGGTACATGGTTGGTTGCATCTGTGTTAAACTCTCTATCTTTCCTTTCAGATACAAGTTGATTGCACTGCATTCTATTCTTTCTACTCAAGACCAAGCAGAAGCATTTATGCTGCCCCCTCCTGGAGTCAGAAAGGTACTGCACAACTTACTAAAATGTAATAGAATTTTGTCTAAGGACAAGCAGGCCATATTCTCACATGTGAGTGAAGTCATTCATGTCGCCCGGTGTGGAACTTAAACAAGCTAATATAGCTTTAAGAGCATGTGCAGCATCCCCAGCACCCACCCACTGCGAGAGCACAGGACCATCAGTCTCTTCTCATCCGCATTAAGGAGTGAACGCGATTGTCCTGTACTCCTCACAGTGTCTAGTGTGTGAGCATAGTTTTTCAATTTTTGTGCCTTCCCTTTGTGGGGTTTTTTCTCTAATTTTTTTTTGTTTTCTTTTCTTCTGTAAAGTTCTTCTCCCTTCCTGTAGAGTTTTAGTTTGCTTTTCTCCACTTTTAAGTTTCCTTTATTTTTGGTGCGCTCAGTAGGCCCTCTTAAGCCTGAGCTCCAGTCAGGCATTTGTCCCTTGATTTTTCTGGTGCTTGTCCCTTTTTCAGTCACCATCAGCTGTTTTCCCTTCCATGTCATTGAAGGTTCTCTTTAAGCGCTGTAGCTGGTGCAGTAGGACCATCTCTGGCGGAGACACTCATTCTTGGTGTCTTCAGTGTTTGGGACCTGAACATACCCCTTTCAGCTGTGTTCTTTCCCTTCATATGAAGAAAAGAACTCAGTTGGCCAGAAGGCTCAGAAGGAAAAGATTTTTGGAGCCGGGTCCAAAACCTCAGTGTCGATACTGACGTCGGGAGTTGCATCATCATCGGGTGCATCGGTCCGTATAGCTGAGAGGCCTGTCTCAGACACTGGTAGTGGATGTGCATCAAGTGGGTCTCCACCTGCCTTGACACCAGCCGCTATGCAGGGACCCTGAGACCGGTCAGCATCGGACGCAACCCCGAGGCAATGTGGGGATTCGACATCATCCTCTTGGCACCAAGGAGCATCGATGATCGGCAACGAGTGAAGGCCAAGAAGCATTGGCATCAATCCCCCTTGACATATGGTGCTGGGAGCTCTGGAACACTGAGGGATTTGGTCCCCGAGAAGCATCGGCACCAGGAGGACTGCTCCCCCTCCATACAGAAAATGCCAATGCGCGGGGTCTTTATGCTGCCAGGACGAGGCATCCATCTTGACCCCTGCAGTTCAGCAGTATATTTCTGAACCGGCACCCCAGCCTTTCCCAACGGCCTCTCTTGATAAGCGCATCTGGGCCATGCTCCATGAGTTCTTGGTGGAGTTTGTACATAGTAACGTAGTAGATGACGGCAGACAAAGATAAACTCATATGTGCTACTTTATGTGTATACCTGACCTTGATTTGTATCTGCCATTTCAGGGCACAGACCATAGAAGTCTGCCCAGCACTAGCCCCGCCTCCCACCACCGGCTCTGCCACCCAATCTCCGCTAAGCTTCTGAGGATCCATTCCTTCTGAACAGGATTCCTTTATGTTTATCCCACGCATTTTTGAAATCTGTTACCGTTTTCATCTCCACCACCTCCCGCGGGAGGGCATTCCAAGCATCCACCACTCTCTCCGTGAAAAAGTACTTACTGACATTTTTCTTGAGTCTGCCCCCCTTCAATCTCATTTCATGTCCTCTAGTTCTACCGCCTTTCCATCTCCAGAAAAGGTTTGTTTGTGGATTAATACCTTTCAAATATTTGAACGTCTGTATCATATCAGGCCTGTTTCTCCTTTCCTCCAGGGTATACATGTTCAGGTCAGCAAGTCTCTCCTCATACGTCTTGTAACGTAAATCCCATACCATTCTTGTAGCTTTTCTTTGCACCGCTTCAATTCTTTTTACATCCTTAGCAAGATATGGCCTCCAAAACTGAACACAGTACTCCAGGTGTGGCCTCACCAATGACTTATACAGGGGCATTAAAACCTACTACTAAAACCTCTTTTCTTCTGCTGGTCACACCTTTCTCTATACAACCTAGCAACCTTCTAGCTATGGCCACCTGTTTCATCACCTTCAGATCCTCAGATACTATCACCCCAAGATCCCTTTCCCCGTCTGTACATATCAGACTCTCACCGCCTAACACATACGTCTCCCGTGGATTTCTACTCCCTACGTGCATCACTTTGCATTTCTTCGCATTGAATTTTAATTGCCAAACCTTAGACCATATTTCTAGCTTCTGCAGATCCTTTTTCATGTTTTCTACTCCGTCCCGGGTGTCCACTCTGTTACAAATCTTAGTATCATCTGCAAAAAGGCAAACTTTACCTTCTAACCCTTCGGCAATGTCACTCGCAAATATATTGAACAGTGCATGTTGGTATCTGGGGTGCTTGCACCAGCTGTGCATGTTACTGCTGCCCTGTAAGGCCCTCAGCCTGCGGTGAGGTCTTCAAAGCCAGTGTCAACAGCTGCCCTTTTGGTTCCCCCTCAACGTCTGTGGAGGAAGGTTCGCCGGAGTTGAGGATAGAACCGACACCTCAGTGCCCTTCTTAAGGATGTAGCTTCTCTGTTTCGAGGCAGGCTCGGTCTCGGCCCTCCCATGAGGAGTTTTTTGCTGACACTGATGAGGGGCGCTTATGGGAGCCTGATGAGGATCCATGGTATTTCTTAGAGGAGAAGCCCTATGGTATCCCATCTGACCCCTCTCCACCAGAGAAAAGGAGAAAGTCTCCACCTGAGTGCCTTTCCTTCCCAGGTTTTGTGCGGGATATGGCAGCTGCTATTCCCATTCATTTGGAGACAGAGGACAAGCCCAGGATCGAGATGTTTAAGGTCCTGGACTACAAACCTCCCCCTAGAAAAGGCTGTGAAGATCCTCCTTCACCGCATCCTAATAGATGTTCAGATGAAGAACTGTAAGTCCCATCTGTCGGTCTCTGTTCTTCCCAAGAAGATAGACACCATGTATGGGATCCAGATTTCCCCAGGGTTTGACAAGCGTCAGTTGCCTCATCATTCCATGGTGGTGGAATCCATGCTCAAAAGAGTCAGAAGTTCTAGGGACTATGCTTCGGTGCCTTTTGGCAGAGAAGCTAGAACCATGGAATTTGGGGGGCAGAAGATTTATCAGGCCTCTATGCTCATCTCCTGTATTCAATCTTACCAGCTCTATATGAGCCTAGAACTTGGTGCACCGTTTGATTTGGCAGATTCTCTCCCACAAGAGCAGGCCGAATCGCTTCGCCAGTTGGTCAAGCAGCAGAAGGCATGGAGAAAGTTCTTGGCCAGGGGCACCTGTGACACCCAGGATCTCTGCCCAGAGTATAGCGATGCGCAGACTCTCATAGCTGCATGTCTCTGATTTGGATCCTGCAGTCCAGCAGAGGTTGGTGGATGCCATGTGCTGAGGAAATAACCTTTTTGGAAACAAGGTGGAGGACGTCATGGACACCATTGATGCTCTCTCCCACCGGACGTCTTCCGCACCTTCTTCCTCATCTAGGTTTTTGGGCAAGTCAAAGAAGGGTCCTACTACTCTGAGACATAGGTATGCTCCTTCTTCTCGCCATCCTCAGCAGGCTCAGTCCCAGCATGCTTGTTCTCGTCAACAGCATACGCCCAAGGCCCAGCCAGCTACCCAGTCAAAGCCGGGGACGAGCTTTTTACTGACTCCAGCAGAGCATAGCCACAGTTAAAGAGAGTGTCTTGGACAACCTAACGGTCAGGCAGAGGCTGAATTTTTTCCAAGAAAGGTTGCCCCTTGTAATCTCCGACTGGTGGGTACTCCAAATAATTCTCCTCAGTTACACCCATTGGCGTCAACAACCAACAAATTGCCCACTGATAGCACTCCGATCAGCTCTCAGCACAAGCAGGTACTTGCAGAGGAACTCTTCGCTCTTGTAAATGCCCATGTGGTCAAGCCCGTTCCACCAGGGGAAGAAGGGCTGGAATTCTACTCCAGGTACTTCTTGTGCCCAAGAAACAGGAGGAAGATGTGTCCCATCTTTTACCTAAGAGCCCTGAACAATTTCATGGTCATATGAATTCCCTGGGCACCCTTTCCCCATGATTCAAGAAAACGATTGGCTATGCTCTGTGGACTTAAAGGACGCTTACACTCACATCCTGATATTTCCAGGTCACTGGAAGTATCTTCGTTTTTGTCTGGTTACGCATCACTTCCAGTACCGCATGTTGCGTTTTGGCCTCATGTCGGCTCCCAGAGTGTTCACCAAGTGTCTTGCAGTAGTCGCAGATTGCTGAGCAGATTGGGAGTCCATGTGTTCTACCTGGACGATTGGCTGGTGAAGAGCACATCAGAGGACAGTTCTCAGGACTATACAGAGAACTATACAGATGTTGGAGCTACTAGGATTTGTTTTAAACTACCCCAAGTCCCATCTTCATCCCGTTCAGCAATTGGAGTTCATCGGAGCCCTGCTAGACATGCAGCAAGTGTGGGCTTTTCTCGCTGTGCCGAGGCTGGACACTCTTGCTACGCAGGTCCAAGCCAGCAGGTCACAGCTCGGCAGATGTTGAGGACTTCACACCCAGTGTGCTTGGTCAGCTCAGGAATCAGATCTTCAGATCAACCTCCTGGAATTACAGACAATCTGGAACACTCTAAAGGCTTTCAGATATTGGCTGTCGAATCAAATTGCACTCATTCAGACAGACAGTGTACTACAGCAACAAGCAAGGGGGTACCAGATCACACCCACTATGTCAGGAGGCCGTCCGGATGTGGCACTGGGCACTCCAGCATGAGATGCTCCTCAAGTCCACTTAGCTGATGGGCAAATCCAACAGTCTGGGCGACAGACTAAGCAGGGTCACACAACCGCACAAGTGGTCATTCAACATGGGCGTTGTCCACAAGATCTTCAGAGTGTGGAGCACCCCCTTGGTGGATTTCCTTGCCTCTCAACTCAGTCACAGAGTCCCTCAGTTCTGTTCCAGGCTCCAGACTCACAACAGACTAATGTCGGATCCCTTCCTTCCTCATTGGGGGACCGGTCTTCTGTATGCGTATCCTTCCATCCCCCTTGTGGGGAAAACTTTGCTGAATATCAAGCAAGACCAGGGAACCATGCTCCTGATCACTCCATACTGGTCCAGGCAGATCTGGATCCCTCTTCTTCTGGAGTTGTCCTCCAAAGAACCTTGGAGATTGAAGTGTTTTCTGACCCTCATCATGCAGAACATGGGATCTCTTCTGTATCCCAGCCTCCAGTCTCTGGCCCTCACAGCCAGGATGTTGAGAGCCTAGAATTTGTTTCCTTGGGTCTTTCACAGGATGTCTCCAGGGTCTTGCTGGCTTCCAGAAAAGATTCCACTAAGAGTTGTTACTCTTTCAAGTGGAGGAGGTTTGCTGTCTGGTGTTGAGGGCAAGACCCTAGAACCCTACACAGACACTGCTTGAATACCTTCTACACCTTTCTGAGTCTGGTCTCAAGACTAACTCTGTAAGGGTTCACCTTAGTGTGATTAGTGCTTACTATTTCCTTGTAGAGGGTAGGCCCATCTCTGGACAGCCTCTAGTTGTTCGCTTCTTGAGAGGTTTGTTTTTGACATGGGACCTCAACGTCATCCTCACCCAGCTGATGAAAGCTCCTTTTGAGCCAGTGGACTCCTGTCGTCTGACGCACTTGACCTTGCAAGATCCTGTTTTTGGTGGCTGTTAACTTCAGCTCGCAGGGTCAATGAGCTTCAGACCTTAGTGGCGGATCCACCTTACACTAAACTACATCACAACAGAGTAATTCTCTGCACACACCATAAGTTCCTGCCTAAGGTTGTGTCAGAGTTCAATCTAAACCAGTTGATTGTTCTTTCAACATTCTTTCCCAAGTAGAGAGATGTGGTAGCCGTGTTAGTCCACTTTTAAAGGTACTCAATAGAAATAGAATAAAATAAAGCATAGAAAAGAAAATAAGATGATACCTTTTTTATTGGACTAACTTAATACATTTTATGATTAGCTTTCGAAGGTAGCCCTTCTTCATCAGATCTCTCATTGTTTTTTCTTTGTGCTTTGCCCATTTTTAAGTACCATAGTGTCATTTGATTTGGCTGCAGTTTTCCCTTCCATGTCCACGAAAGTTCCCAGTGGCTATAAGTTCTGTACCCAGTGTAATCTGACCATCTCTGGAAAGGACATCCATTCTTGGTGTCTTCAGTATTTAGGGCCCGACCATAGCCCTGCTAACTGTGTCCTCTGTCTTCATATGAAGAAATGGACCTAGTTAGAGAGGCTCAACGGGAAAGGATTTTTGGAGCCAGGTCCGATTCATTGATGTCTGGTATTGCACTAGCATCGGGAGCATCAGTACAAATGGCTGCTAGATCTGTAGACACTGGGAGCAATGCTGCATTGAGTGGGTCTCCACCTGCCTCAATGCTGACTGCTGTGCAGGGCCCGTGAGACCAGTAGGTGTCGGGCCCGACACAGAGGCGATGTGAGGATTCAATGTCATCTTCGTCGGCACTGAGGAGCCTTGATGGTCGTCTTCAGGCATAGGCCAAGAAGCATCAGCATCACTCGGGCTTGACATATGGTGCTGGGAGCTCCAGGACGTCGAGGGATTCGGCACCCAAGAAGCGTCGGCAACAGGAGGACCGCTTCCCCTCCATTCAGGAGGTGCCGATGTGTCGGTCACCCAGCAGCCAGTACCTGAGCTGGTGCCCCAGCCTTTCCTAGTGTCAGCCCTCAATGATCACATCTGGGCCTTGCTCCCTGAGCTGCTAGATGGCTTATTGCAGTGGTGTGCATTGGCATTGGGAGTGCTTGCACACCCTGTCTCACTTTGCAGCCCCACTTGGCCCTTATCCTGCGGTGTGGCCTCCGATGCCGTGTGTGGCCTCGGCGTTGACTGCCTCCCAAGCGAGTATTCCCTTGACATCATTGAAGGAAGCTTCACTGGCGTCAGGGTGGGAGCCAACTCCTTGATGCACTTCTCGAGGACATGATTCCTCTAAGTCGAGTGAGGAAGATGTTTCAGGCCTCTATGATAGTGTCACGCATTCAGTCATACCAGCTCTTCACAAGTCTACTTGCAGGACTCTGTGCACAAGATGCTGGACTTTCTGACTCTCTCCCACTGGAGCAGGCCGAGTTGCTGCGCCAGTTGGCCAAGCAGCAGAAGGCATGTCAGAAGTTTTTGGCTAGGGGCACATACAACACTTTTGATGGGACATCCAGGTTCTCTGCCCAAAGTATAGCAATTTGCAGACTCTTGTGGCTGCGTGTTTCTGACTTGGAGCCGGCAGTTCAGCAGAGGTTGGCAGATGCCCCTTGCCAGGGGATCACCTTTTTGGAGAGAAGGATGAGGAGGTCGCTGAAAATCAAAAAAACATACTGATACCATCTCTTCTCCTGATAGGTGCCTTCTGCATCAGCCTCCTCATCTAGGAGGTCTTTCGGCAAGTTGAGAAGGGTTACCTACTACTCTGAGGCATAGGTATGCCATCTCCTCTCACTAGCCTGCTCAGTCTCAGCCCCAGTACGCTTGTTCACATCAACAGCATGTGTCTAAGGCCTCTGCTGCTCCCCAATCAAAGCAGGGGACAAGCTTTTGACTGGCTCCAGCAGAGCATATCCGCTGTCAATGTCCATCCCAGATGTCTTGCCGGTCAGGGGTGGCTGAAGTTTTTCCATGAAAAGTGGCCCCTTGTAACCTCCGATTGGTGGGTTTTCCAAATAGTCCGTCTCAGGTACATCCTAAATTGGCATCAGAAACCTCCAAATTGCCCACCGAGACCTCATTACTTCAGCTCTCAGCACGAGCAGGTACTTGCAGAGAAACTCTCAGCCCTTCTGAAGTTCAGGATGGTTTCCCTGGGCACCCTTCTCCCCATGATTCAGGAAAACAATTGGTTATACTCTCTGGACTTAAAGGATGCATATATACACACATACTATACTTCCAGCCCTCCAGAAGTATCTGCAATTTCGGCTGGTAACACATCACTTCCAGTACCGCGTGTTGCCCTTTGGCCTCGCATCAGCTCCCAGGGTTTTTACCAAATGTGTAGCAATAGTCACAGTGTCGCTTCACAGACTGGGAGCCCATGTGTTCCCTTATCTTGACAATTGGCTGGTGAAGAGCACGTCGGAGGACGGTGCTCGGGAGTCCATGCAGAGGCCTATTCAGGTGCTCGAGCTACTAAGGTTCATTTTAAACTACCCCAAGTCTCCTCTTCACCCTGCCCAGCAATTGGAATTCATTGGAGCCATGCTCGATATGCAGAAGGTTCCAGCCTTCTGGGACCAAGTGCAGACACTCTAGTCGCATTGGCTTCTCAGGTTCCATTTTCTTAGTAGGTCACAACTCAGCAGATGTTGAGGTTGTTGGGCCACATGGCATCCACAGTTTGCGACACCTATGACATGCCTTCACATGAGAACTGCCCAATGGACCTTGGCCTCTCAGTGATTGCAAGCCACGGGAGGTCTGGAAGATGTCGTCATCCAAGTGTCCCTGAAGCTTGCTCGCTCTCTGTTGTGATGGACCATTCGATCCAGTTTGACACTGGGACTTCCATTCCAAATTCATCAGCTTCAAAAAGTGATGACGTCAGTTGCATCTCTCCTGGGTTGGGGAGTTCATGCAGATGGGCTTCACACTCAAGGTGCTTGGCCAGCCCAGGAAACGGATCTCTAGATCAGTCTCCTGGAGCTTCTGGTGATCTGGAATGCTCTAAAGGCTTTGAGAGATCAGCTGTCTTACCAAATTGTACTCATTCAAATGGACAGCCAGATGACGCCAGGGGGTGCCAGATGACGCCATCTGTGTCAGAAGGTCATCCGGATGTGGCGTTGGGCTCACTGTTCCTTCGTGCCACTTATCTGGAGGGCAAAAGCAACAGCCTGGCCGACAGACTGAGCAGGGTTATGCAACCACACGAGTAGTCTCTCAACATGGGCATTGCCCGAAAGATCTTCCAAGCGTGGGGCACCCCCTCGTTGGATCTCTTTGCTACTCAACTCAATCACAAAATCCCTCAGTTCTGTTCCAGGCTCCAGGCCCACAACAGACAGCATCGGATGTCTTCCTCCTTCATTGAGGGGTCAGATCTTTTGTATGCATATCCTCCCATTCCTCTCATGGGGAAGACTTTGCTGAAACGCAAGCAAGACCACGGGACCATGATTCTGATCGTGCCTTACTGGTCTCAGCAGATCTGTTTCCCTCCTCTTCTGGAATTATCCTCCGAAGAAACGTAGAGATTGGAGTGTTTTCCGACCCTCATCACACAGAAAGAGGGATCTCATCTGCATCCCAGCCTTCAGTCTCTGGCCCTCACAGCCTGTATGTTGAAAGCCTAGAATTTGCTTCCTTTCATCTTTCAGAGGGTGTCTCCCGGGTCTTGCTGGCTTCCAGGAAAGATTCCACTAAGAAGTAAGGTTTGCCATCTGGTGTGAGGGCAGGGCCTTAGATCCTATTTCCTGTCCTACCCAGACCCTGCTTGAATCCCTTCTAAACCTATCCGAGTCTGGTCACAAGACCAATACCGTAAGGGTTCACCTCAAAGCAATTAGGACTTATCATCAATGTGTAGAGGGTAAGCCCATCTCTGGACAGCCTCTAGTTTACTTCATGAAAGGTTTGCTTTTGTCAAAGGCCGTCTGTCAAACCTTCGCCTGTGTCATGGGTCCTGCCATCTGAAGTACTTGACCTGGAAGGTTATTTTCTTGGTGGCTGTTACTTCAGCTCATAGAGTCAGCGAGCTTTAAGCCTTAGTAGCGGATGCACCTTATACTAAGTTTCATCACAACATAGTGGTCCTTTGCACTGACCCTAAGTTCCTTCCTAAGGTTGTGTTGGAGTTCCCTCTGAACCAGTCGATTGTCTCGCTAACATTCTTTCCCCCTCATGCCCATCCTGGCAAGAACTCCTTGCACACCTTGTACTTCAAGTGAGCATTTGCCTATTACATGGAGCGGACTAGACCCCATAGACAGTCCTCCCAACTTTTTATTTCTTTTGATCCCAAAAGCATGGGGGTCACCATCGGGAAATGCACAATCTCTAATTGGCTGGCAGATTGCATTTCCTTCACTTATGCCCATGCTGGGCTGAACCAGGAGGGTCATGTCAAGGCTCACTATATCAGAGCCATGGCTGCATCGGTAACCCACTTGCAGTCAGCCTCCATTGAAGAAATTTGCAAGACTGCAACTTGATCTTCAGTCTATACCTTCACATCTCATTACTGCCTTGAGCAGGATACCTGACGCAACAGTCGGTTTGGGCACATAGTTTTGCAGAACCTGGGGCCTAGAATCCAACTCCACTCCCCTAGGCCTGTCTTATTCTATTCCAGTCTGCACGCTCTTACTTTGCATATAGTTTCAGGTTAATCTGAGTACTGTACTCACTGTTGCGAGGTCCAGTTGACCAGTGCTTGTTGTTTTCGGTGAGCCTGGATGCTAGAGATACCCCAGTTGTGAGAATTGTGGCCTGCTTGTCCTTGGAGAAAGTGAAGGTACTTACCTGTAGGACAGTAAGCCTTATATTCTCATAAACCCTCTCACCTCCCCTTAGAGTTGTCTCCTATTTTTTATGCCTGTGGTAACTGCGCTATCGCACCAGGTGGAAAAGCATTTGCGCAAACGTAGTGGAGCATGCCTCATGCTCCATAGAAGCTCATTTAAGGCTTGTTAAAAGCTCCAGACTGGGCAACGCAGGATTGCGTTACCCAGTTGTGAGAAAATAAGGCCTGCTGTCCTCAGAGAATACCTGCTACAGGTAAGTTTCTTCGCTGTATGTGCTGAATATATAAGTGCACTCCAGCACATCTTTATACATATTTTACAAAAGGCTCCATATTTGGCAGACCATTTTGTGAAATACAGGGATAATTGAATATAAATTCTGGTCTCCACAACTTATCTAAAATGGACCTTATTATGTCGGGTTGCAGCGGTTGAACTGAATTTTCATTTTTAGTGTGGTGAGGTCAAGTTTCTTCCTTTCTTTTTCATGAATTATTGTTGGTGCCTCAAAGATGTGTTCCTGCTAATATTAGAATAAAATGGCATCATCTTTTCTTTTGAAATTTGTGTTTGAATCATTGGTGGTGACTGACATGCTAGATTTTTGTTGTATTGGATTGATTTGTAGTGTTTTTTCTTTTTAAAAAAAAACTGTAGAAAATTTTCTTCAAAACTTGGTCATTAAAATCTTATCGGTTTGAAATGTTTTTAATGGCTTTTTTCTTAAAAACATTGAGAACCTCTTTTTGTATTTGAGTCCTCTCCTATTATCCTGAGCACATAAGGGACAATATTCAAAGACACCTGGATAAGTGACAATAAGAGGGATAGCGCTGCAGAATATCTCTCTCTTACCACCTTGGCCCTGTGCGAACAGTACTGGGATGGAAATTGGGTGGAGCTAGAGATTATCCAGTTAGTGTCCATAGCAAAACAAAATTGTTATAACTTTATCCAGTTAGTGGTCTGCATATCGTCATACTTTTGAGCAGTCCATAATCTGTATAGGAGAACTCCCACCCCCCACACTACTTCCATCATCTGTTGTCATTCATTTACTTTGTTGGACTAGAGTTCTATAACCTAATGATTATTTTCTGTTAGAACTCTCTCTATGTAAAAGAGAGAGAGAGTGCATGTAAGAGCGAGAGAGAGTGTGTGTGTGTATTACCAGGTATTTCACATCATTTTTCTATATCTTCATTAAAATTCTTATTCCAGTGGATCTGTTGGAAAAGGTAGATATTTGTATGTACTTTGCTAATACTGCATAAACTCTGACCATTTGTTCCCATGTTGATTTGTACTTTAACATTATGGGGGTAAATTGTTTTTAATGTTTTTTCCCTATCTAAAGTCTGTTCTACTTGTGGAAAAGACTTTTTATAGAACTGCATGGTGGTAAACGAGCATAGAAATATGTATGATGACAATACTGTAGTTTTACTTTTTTTCTTACAAAACTTCCTCTTGCTCCACTTTCCCCATTATACCTAATAAGGCTATTTGGTTAACCATGTCCATGTTTTTGCCTTATGAGAGACATTCTGTCTATTTGTAAATTCTTTCCAAACCTTTTGTGGACTTTTTATTAATTTTTCAATATAAACCTTTTTGTTGGTCACACATAAGGAAGTGGCACCATTGATGCACCTTCCTACGATCATTCTCAAGCACACTCATTACTAGAACCAGGATACACAGAGACACCTAGCCTCAATGAGGCCAAACCGAGGCCTCCTGTCTGGTGGGTTTAGTGGCCACAACCCTAAACCCAAAGCAAGCATTTTCTATCATCACTTCCACCCAGAACTTTGGTGCTCCCTTACCTTGTCCCTTTGCTACTCTAGCCAGTATTGTAGTTCAGACCCCAGAGAGGCAGAGGCTGTCCCAGTACCCTCAAGATTCTTGTTTCAACATGTATCTCCTTGTGTAAGTCCTTCCTTAGCACAGTAGCATATTATATGACAGCAAGAAAAGGCTAAGTTGGCTCATCCTTTCTGCTCAATAGTATTTCTTCCACTTTGAATAGCTAAGCATATACATTCCCATATTCAACTCCATTTAGAGCAGTTTACAATCTGAGGGCTGTGATTAAGGGAAAGCCAAAGACCAGTTGGATATGTGGCAGGCTTGAAGATAGGCAGTCTTAAGAGGCCTAATGGTCCTTAGTTGCTGTCATATTTTGACAGTAAAAGAATGGGGTTGGGAGGTTATACTTCCTCAAGAGCAGTGGCAAAGGGAAAAGCATTAGAGATAAAATAAAGGGCTGAGAAGGGAATCACCAGCAGGCTATAATGCCAAAGATACTAAGTTGATGCCAGTAGACCAGTGGTATCTGGTTACTGTCAAAGAAGGCATGGAGACCTAGGATACAAGCCCCTGGATTCTATATAGGTTGCCCAGATTTGAGCGTGGAGCCCAGTTGCACATGTAAACTTATTAGTCAGTTGGATGCTAACAACCAATTATTGAGGTTAATTTGCACTAATTTGTATTTACACAGGCATCTGCCTATGCGCTATTCTATAACCCAAAGTGTCTCATGCGCAACCCAAAAGGGGCATGGGAGGGGCACGAGCAAGTCAGGACTGTTCCAGATATTTAAGCGTAATGTTATAGAATACCGAGGATATGCACTCAAATTGCACACCAGGATTTATGCCAGATTTCAGCCTGGAGCGCCCTTTATAAACTAGTAAATAGCTCAGATTTTTCCGAGCACCTACATTAGAGTGTCATTTATTGAATCTGGCCCAAGATGTTTGAGCAACAGTTTTACTAGCTTTGGTAGCTATCTAGATTACTACAGCTTTAATAGTAAGATATGATGACATGTTGGATGTTAAATAGGGTCTTATAAACAGAATAGTAGAGAACCAACGAGACAGCAACAAAAATTTTGTATACGGAGTGGTATCCTATAAGCAGTTTGGCTTCTGTTGTTGCCAGCTGAAATACATCCTTGTAATCTGGACAGGACTGGCTAATCTATCTTTTTCTGCCGTCACTATGTGTCACTGTCAAACCATACTAGAACTGCTGCATAGCCGTTTTGTGTGTGTGTGCTTCTCTGTCCAGCTAAATATTAATTGTACACTGCAGGTCATGAGTTTGTGTTTTAATTTTATTGTCCAGTGTTAGATTTTATATACTTTGAGAGAATGATGTCAGGGGAACAGAAATACTTCGTGTCCATCTTGTCTTGCTGTTCTCTAGCATCCCTTCCCATCCACCTTAATCATAGTTTTACAGTCCATCTCTAATCCACTGTCTATGCTCATTTACTGGCCTGTTTACTGAGCTGCCTCAATGTGTGTTATTGAGCAATTAACACATAGTAAAAATGAGTTAACCTGGCGTTTAGTACAAAATAAATTAGACTCTACACACAATAATATGATGAGCTGGTGTAGTATACAGATAAGTTCGTTCAGAAGAGCCATCGTTTCAAAATGATTGGGACTGCTGTATCCAATGGAAATTACTCCCTCCCTGGACACAGTCAAGGAGTTTGATCAATATTAGGGGTGCCCAATAATAAATATTTTCCCCATTTATAATACTGGGGGAAATTTGATGTCAAAGTGACAATACTGAGAACCCACAGCCACTGTCAATAGCACATATATATGTGTACTTCAGTCACCTTATTAGTTACCCACTACATATTTTAAAGTGTGCTCATACCTTTAGAGAGACCACTACAGATCGAATCATTCTTCTGTGTCACCTCTTTAATTTAAAATTTTTGGTCACCACATATATTATATCCCAATATCAGCTCATAAATAATTAACCATGCGCAAACAAGTATAAAAAGAGTTCATCAACTTATCTTTCTAGGGTCCCCTAGAAAGCTGTTGATGAACTCTTTTTACACTTGCTTGAACATGGATCGTTATTTATATCAGTGATGATAGTTGGGATATAGTGTGTGCAGTGGTTGAAAATTTAAAAATTAAAGAGGTGATATAGAAGATCAGTTTGGTCTGTGGTGGTCTCTCTAAAGTTATGAGCACACTTTAAAATATGTATTGGGTAATAAGGTGACTAAAGTAAACATATGTATGTGCTATTGACAGTGACTGTGGGATCATAGTATTGTCTCTTTTGACATCAATATTAGGGGTGCTGAAACACCCATAGCACCCACAGAGCTGGCACTTACGAGTTCATTAGTATGTTAAAGGCTTAACTATCCTTGTATTTATTTAGATCATTTATACCCCGCCTATTACCACATAAAGCAGACTTGGCTTTGTTCTGAAAAAGCAGAACTAGAACAAAGAGGGGGGAGCACTACCTGTGGGGCCCTTCCAATCTTAACCTTGTGTCCCACACTGGAACTGCATTGGCGGAGGTCACTGTTTGGGCCACTAGCCAATGGGGATTTGTATATTGTATTGGGAAGTAGCTTCAGGGGATGGGGGAAAATTGTGTTTTCTTGTTTGTTTTAAATTAAACTAGCTTCTTTAACAGATAGCAGACCTAGGATTGCTCACTCCAAAATGTGCTCTTGAGACTGAGAATGCGTAATATTCTTGGCCGCAGGAATAATTGCAGTTATTCCTGCTATACTCAGACATTACAAGTTAGTAAATTCCTTGGAATTTCATAGTATTTGCCCCATGGTAAAATTGCACTACTTCAGCGCATTTTAATAAATACATTTTTTAGTGTTTATTCTTCTTGCTTAATCTGCCAACAAGGAGTATTTGTGATTATGGTTTGGAGAGAGCTATGTCTACTGGGACCTAAACTCAGATCATCAAATCATTGCCCATAACACATGGTACAGACTTTGGCCCTAGGAAACCTGAGCCAAATTTGAACCAATAACTTAAAGCTGCAAGGTTCCTAATCCATCAGTTATCACTGTTAAAAGGAAGAGGAGGGAAGGGAAATTGGACTTGATATACCACCTTTCTGTGGTTTTTGCAATTACATTCAAAGCAGTTTACGTAGTATATACAGGTACTTATTTGTACCTAGGGCAATGGAGGGTTAATTGACTTTCCCAGAGTCACAAGAAGCTGAAGTAGGAATCGAACCCAGTTCCCCAGGATCAAAGTCCACTGCCTTACAAATCAAGGTAAGGTATACACAAAAAGTAGCACATATGAGTTATCTTGTTGGGCAGACTGGATGGACCGTGCAGGTCTTTTTCTGTCGTCATCTACTATGTTACTATGTTAACCACTAGGCAACTCCTCCACTCCTAAGAATAGAGAACTGAAGGTATGAATGTTTAATTTTCAGATTGTTCTGGCGACAAATATTGCTGAGACAGGTATCACCATTCCAGATGTTGTGTTTGTAATTGACGCTGGGAAAACCAAAGAAAACAGGTGAGGGTTTGATTCATTAAATTCCAATATATACTGCTTGGGCATGGATATTTGTACAAGAGAGTTTGGATTTTTCAGGAACTCTTTGGAAAGTAATGCCATCTGAAATGTATTTTGACATCAGCTAGCCTTTACTGTCATGCAGTGCTTTTCTTCTAGAAAAAAAAAATAAGGCCCTGGTAGTTAGATGCAGGGCCGGGGTGGGGGAGGAAGGGTGCATTGGGGTGGGCACTCGATTGTCTGCCCCCTTCAGCCAGCCACAAAGCCTGTGAAAAGGCAGCTTTGCAAATATTACATTGGTCCCTAGAACATCAAAAACACATCCTATTTGAACAACAAAATAAGCTAGACTGCTATGGATCCCCTGTACAGAAGCTAAATGCTAGCAGAATCCCTCAGTTCATACAAACACAGATTGACCTAATCTCTGAGACCCTACTCTTTCTTTTTCTTCCTATCTTTCTGCCGTCCTTCATTTTTCTCTTCTGTTTTAGTTCTCTCTTCCTTTGTTTCTTTTCTTTCCTTTCTCTTCTCTTTCTGACCTTAGTCGCTCCTCTTTTCTTCAATCCCTTTCTTCTTAATCTCCTTCTCTGCCCACCAGTTCCAGGGTTTTCTCTCTTTCCCATCCCCAGTGTTGTCCCGCCATTCCTGGTGCTTTCCTTCTATCCTCCGTCCGCTTGTCTTTTCCTTCTCACCCATCATAGGTGATTTGTCCATCCACCTTCTTTCCAGTTCTCTTTTCCTCTCCATCCAGCTTCATTTTCCTTATTCCCCTCCAAATTCCCAGTTACATCTCCTCTCTAATTCTTCTATCCTTGGTCATCTTTCCCTTCCCCATCAAGGTCCATTCTTCTCCTACCCTTTCTCTCATTATTACTCTGTTCTATAGAGGGTCCTTTCATCTACCACTCTCTCTCTCCCACCTTCCCTTCTATATCCAGGCATTCTGTCTTCCTTGCCACAGCTACTCTTACTACCAATAGACATTCTTTCTCTATTTCCCTCCCTTCTGGAATTTTCTCCTCATTATACCCCTTCCCTCCCTCCAAATTGTCTCTCTCTTTCTCCATTTCCTTAAAATATTTTATCCCTTAATCTCTACACTCCACACCCAGCACATTAATGAAAAATTATTTTTACACAGCAGGGGAAAAAAAAAAGAACAGTTTGGAATTCCAAATCATTCAATATGACGTTGAATATTCTCTTTGGATGGGATGCAGCCATGAGCCAAAATGTGGCCACACCAGGCAATGCTAACATCCAGTTATTTAGTAACAATCATCACCATACTGCTGTTGCTTGTGATTTTTTTCAATTCCAGTACTCTTCCCAATTCTGTGACTGTTGCATATTTAAGGAGTCAAGATTTGGCGAGTCAAAACTAATCTAAATTTGGATGTAATCTACATAGGAAAAAGAGACTCTAACTGTTAGAAGAGTAGAAAAAGGGGAAAGACAGATGTTATACAAGACAGGGGACAGAACTGAGCCTTGAGACACTCTACACCACAGTAGTTTATATGAGGAAATGACTGAATTCCAGGCCTCTTGGCTAAATCTATCTAGCACTATGCCAGTCAAACCTAAATCTTCCATCCTTTTCATTATATTTTTCCCAGGTACCATGAGAGCAGCCAGATGAGTTCCTTAGTGGAAACTTTTGTCAGCAAAGCCAGCGCCCTGCAGCGTCAAGGGAGAGCTGGGCGTGTTAGAGATGGATTCTGTTTCCGACTTTATACAAGGGAACGGTAAGGTGTTAAGAGCCATTTGGTTGCATCCTGATTTAGAATTATTTAAAAAGTGCTTCACATCAACTTTCTTACCTTACTGTTGCAGGTTTGAAAACTTTTTGGACTATTCTGTTCCAGAAATATTGCGTGTTCCTTTGGAAGAGTTATGTCTTCATATTATGGTAAAATTTTCATTAAATCCATGCTAACTTTATTATTAATCTCATTTAATGCAATTTGTTCTACTTAAACAAAATCATAGTTCATTATATCAATGTTTGCTTATTGGTGGTAATTTCATAATAGGTTGCTATGAGAAACGTCTGATGTTTTATGCTTCTTCTCTAAGGGCACTAAAGCTGTGGTATTAGTCTATTCAGTTAAATGCAGGCTATAGTATTTTCACCATAAACATCTACATATTTTATGTTAGATCTTTAGAAAGTGTGTTGCCCTAAACATTTTTTAGGGTTACAAGCTACCACATCATCTTTGCAGATCCAATTAATTTGAATCTTCAGTATTTCAGAAATGCAGTTAAAAATAAGTTCTCATCTTGGGAGAAATGTCACTTGGCATGGTAGGCAGGAAACTGCACGGAGCCTACTACTGAATCAGTTCCCATCCCTGTATAGTCCTGGTACTCATCCCAGCTAGCATTACAGAAGCTCACCCAATACAATGGCAGGTTTAAAAAAAAAAAAACTTACTGACTTGAAGTCTTTCTCATATGCCAGCATGGTACAAGGACAATGGGACCCATACAACATGGTAACAGATGAGGAACCTCAGAAGGCCCCACTTCAAGAGTATGAGGGAGGTGGTGGTGGAGATGCAGGAGAGCTGCTGAGAGGATAGCATATGGATTTGAGTGATTTGGTTCCAGAATTTAAAGAAAGATATTGCGGCCATGCTAGCAGAGTTAACCACACTGGGGATGGACGTTAGGTCTGACGAGAGCATTGGGGCAGTGGGTGGAGGATATCGAGCTGCATGTGGAGGAACATCACGAGATGTTTACTGAAATGGACACAAAGCTGGAGGATCTGAAGCAGGGCAATATGCTCCTCAAAGTAGAGAATTTGGAGAATTGCAGCCATCACTGCATTCTCCATTTCAGAGGTGTTCTGGAAACAGAGTATGTTGATGCTGTGGAAGTGGTGCAGAATATAGTAGCAGACCTGCTGGAGGAGGACAGTGATGGTTTAGGGATAGCACATCGGGTGGACAGATCCCTATGCCTGAAGCTGCCAATGTCATAGCATTGGCAGTAGCTAGAAGGTTGTTAGGCTGTATAGAGAGAGGGTGTGACCAGCAGAAGAAAAAGGGGGTGTTGATGCCCCTGTATAAGTCGTTGGTGAGGCCCCACCTGGAGTACTGTGTTCAGTTTTGGAGGCCGTATCTTGTTAAGGATGTAAAAAGAATTGAAGCGGTGCAAAGAAAAGCTACAAGAATGGTATGGGATTTGCGTTACAAGACGTATGAGGAGAGACTTGCGGACCTGAACATATGTATACTCTGGAGGAAAGGAGAAACGGGTGATATGATACAGACGTTCAAATATTTGGAAGGTATTAATCTGCAAACGAACCTTTTCCGGAGATGCGAAGACAGTAGAACAAGAGGACATGAAATGAGATTGAAGGTGGGCAGACTCAAGAAAAATGTCAGGAAGTATTTTTTCACGGAGAGAGTAGTGGATGCTTGGAATGCCCTCCCGTGGGAGGTGGTGGAAATGAAAACGGTAACGGAATTCAAACATGCATGGGATAAACATAAAGGAATCCTGTTCAGAAGGAATGGATCCTAAGGAACTTAGCCAAGATTGGGTGGCAGAACCGGTGGCGGGAGGTGGAGATGGTGCTGGGCAGACTTATACGGTCTGTGCCAGAGCCGGTGGTGGGAGGCGGGACTGGTGGTTGGGAGGCGGGGATAGTGCTGGGCAGACTTATACGGTCTGTGCCAGAACCGGTGGTGGGAGGTGGGGCTGGTGGTTGGGAGGCGGGGATAGTGCTGGGCAGACTTATACGGTCTGTGCCCTGAAAAGGACAGGTACAAATCAAGGTAAGGTATACACAAAAAGTAGCACATGTGAGTTTATCTTGTTGGGCAGACTGGATGGACCGTGCAGGTCTTTTTCTGCCGTCATCTACTATGTTACTATGTTTCCACCAATATACAGATAAAGAAAAAGTATGAGCCCAGACCAGGAGTAAAGGCTTAATGACGTGGGACTCATATGACATGGTAATTTATTAGGACTTGGCCCCAGTAACTCTTCAGAGGAGGAGAGGTCTGAGACTGTAGAAAGTGTGAGTTTGTTGCTGGTGGACCTTCTCCTTCACCCTTCTTTTCACAGTAAGTGGTAAGAAGTATCAGGTGCCTACTGTGGAAAAGACACACCGAGTGCTAGTGGAAGCTGTGCTGAGGTCCAACGAATCCATGGACCTGCCAAAAACAACAATGAAGGCCACCCTACATTGGCAGCAAGTATTGCATACGGGGAAAACTGAAGAGGAAGTCTAGTGGTGCAGTGAGTGACAGATTGATCAGTCAGACAACAAGTTACAAGTGGAGGATGGTGATGCAATATTTGATTTGCATGGTGGAATACTGCAGTTCCAACAGGGGCATTTCTTTGATATATTAACTTTGGGAGTGTGTAGAAGCTGAGAGAGAATGTGATGGGGGAGGGGGTGTGTATGAAGGAGGAAGTCTAAGGCAGTGCATGAAGGGACAATAGAGCTGAATGTGCACAGACTTGTATGTATGCTACTATGTATGTTACTATATTTGCTTCAGGGACTTCTTCAAACTGTCTGTGAGGCAGCTATGGAGAGGGTGGGGGATTCACAGGATGGGTGGGCGAGGGAGATAAGGGAGGTGGTAAGAAGGGGGGATAGCACCAGTAGAAGGAGGGTAAAGGAAGTGAAATTAATGCCCTGGGTGGGAGGGACTTTGATTTTGGTGTCAATGCTCAGTAGGTTAACGCCCCATAGAAAAGAAGTATGCTCTTTTGGGAGTTGAGAGGCAGAAGGCATATATATGCTGGATCCAGGAGACTCATTTGAGGAGGTGGGCAGAACACCTTTTGCAAAATAAGAACTATCCTCATTGATTTTTTTGCATCCACAAAGCTCTCATTTAGCTTTGGTAAATTCCAGACTGGGCAATGTGAGTGGGCGTTACCCACTTGTGAGAATATGAAGCCTGCTTTCCTTGGAGAACACCTCCTACAGATAAGTACCTTCACTATATCTACGCTCCTAACATGGGCCAAGGAAAGTTTTTTTTTGAATTCTGGTCACTTTATCTCGAAAAAGATATAGTGGAATTAGAAAAGGTTCAAAGAAATGCAACCAAAAGGATTAAGGGGATGGAACTCCTCTCATTTGAGGAAAGCTGGGAAAAGAGATGGCTGAAAGGGAATATGATAAGAGGGCTACAAAATCCTAATTGGATTAGAACACTAAATGTGAATCAGGTTTTTTTTTTTTTTTTTTGTTACTTGATTCCTGGTATTAATCTTAGATAGGTTTTTCAGCAGTTTAAAGTTTCCTTTTTTTCCACTGCCCATTCTAGTCTTCCTAAGTCTTGGGCACCCAGCCAGGTACGTTTTTCATCAGTGAGTCATTTGATTTCGCTGCGGCCATTTTTCCGTATTTGTCCAGATAAAAACTCCCAGTGGTTTTAAAAAGTGTTCCAGGTGTAACAGGACCATATCCATAGTGATTACTCATAATTGGTGTCTGAATGCCTGGGACGCAATCATGATGCCTCTTCTTGTCCACAGGTATCAAGGAGAGAAATACAGAGTTGAGAGAAGCAGTGCAAATGTATTTTTGACGCAGATAAGACCGGTTTGTCATCATCGGACGTACCGGTCTCCATGGCTCCCAGAACCACAACAGACACTGGGGACACATCAACACAAAGAGTGCATCAGTCACCCTCGACATTGGGCTTGGTCATCCTCCAATCCCCTCCTAGGGAACAAGAACAATTTGTCTCAAAATCTTTGGTGCCAAGGAATAAAGATGCCAGGCATTGGGCAGAGACCAAGGTGCACCGACATTGATCCCCCTCATTGCCAATAGCATCAAGGCACCAAGTCATTGATGCCCTTGAAGCACCCCTAACGTGAGGACCACTTATCCTCCTTGACATTAGAGGGAGTGTGACAGCCTCCAAGGAATAAAAACCTAGCTTCCAATAATATCCCAAGTGACTCAGAGGGACCTGACCACTCCAACTGTGATGCCCCTGTCGATGGCAGTCTTTGAGGACCAATGGAGTGCTTCTTTGCGCCTTGTGAAACTATAGCTTTGAGGGCATCTATCCCAAGGCTCAAGGTGGTGCAACCAATACGCGAAGCTTATTCACTGCCTGCAGGGGATGCATTATTACCGAGGCCTAGAAGGGCATCGGATTTGGTGCAAACTGTGCTGATGTTGATCTCCAGCCCATCAGGAAAAGAAATTTCCCTGACATACCAGAGATCCTTAGTGCCTTGATACCACAGGGCCAGACCTGACCAAGAGGTCAGTCATTTGGGCAGGCAGAAACTCAAACATCACCTACAAAGTATTTTTACAAGTCAGAGTCTGAGCACTGCTGGGTACCTGAGCAAGACCCAGAGGTCTTCTCAGAGGAGCAATCCACTAGTCTCCCTTCTCTGCTGCACAAAGAGACTTAAATCTCCCACAGAGGAGCTGTTGTTCAGGAAGATGGTTACATCTTTCCCATTTCCTTTGGAAACTGAGTATGAGCCCAGGGCAGAAACTTTGGACACCTTCCAGTTTGATGATTCCCCCCCCCCCCCCTAAAGGAAATGTGACAGTGCCTGTTCACAGAATTCTTAAACAAGCACAAATAAAAATGTGGGAGACTCCCCTCTCTGTACAGAAAGTTAACAAGAAGGCTGACTCTATGTATAGAGTCCAAAAAGCTCCGGTATTCAAGAAGTTACAGCTTCCTCAGCATTCCATAGTGGTCAAATCTACTCTCTAAAGAGCCAAGAATACGAAGATTCCCTCATCAGTGTTCCCAGGGAGCAAGGTGAGATTTTAGGAATCTTTTTGGAAAAGATTTTACCAAAATGTTATGCTTTTATTCTTTGTAATTTCTTATCAACCCTTTGGGCATGTACTTGTAGATAATTGTATGCAGTGTGGCAGAGTTCGCTGACATTCTTCCCCAGGAGAAGGCTGATGAACGCCGTCAGGTAGTAGCCAAAGAGCAAGAGTGTGGAAAATACATGGTACGTGTGTCTTATATTTTCGATACAGCCTCCAGAGTCTCCACAGTGGGGATTGGTATCCACAGACTCACATGACTATAGGTTTTGGACCTCAAGCCAGAAATACAGGAGAAGCTGGCGGATGTACTATGCCATGGAGCGAATCTTTTCAGAGAGAATATGCAAGAGGCTTCTGCTTTCATCAAGCAGCACTCAGACAAGCTTAAGACCTTTTCCATGCCCACTCCTGGCTTGACCTCCTCTCCTCCTCTTCCAGGAGGTATTTTAGCAGAAAGCAATGTAGATCCCACTACTCTCAAAAGCAAAGGTATCCTCCCCTTCCCACTCCTCCCAAGACAGAAGAGGGCCCAAAAGTACCAACCAGCTCCTCAGTCAAAAAAAAAAAATGAGGGATGAGATTTGACTGGCTCCAGCAGAATATACACTGTGAGCTCACAAGGGACAGACGCAGTACCTGTACAATGAAACTGTAAACCGCTTAGGTCTAAAGCAGTATATAAATAATGAAATGAATGAATGAATAACCTCAATCTCAGTGACCGTCCTGGATGACCTTCAAGTAGAAGGGAGGCTAATTTTTTTTCAAACGAGGTATGGCCCTTATAACCTCAGACTACTGGGTTCTAAAAATTGTTTATGTAGGTTACCATCTGCAGTTAGAATGCATACCTCTAACGCATCAAAGTTAAGCTATCAACATCAGGAATTGCTTAGCCAGGAAACTCTTCCCTCTTACAGACCAATGCGACCACCAGGGGAAAGCAGGAGAGTATTTTATTGAAAGAAAACAGGGGGATTTCGTCTCATCCTAGACTAAGAGCCATGAACAAGTATCTGGCAAATCAAAAGTTCAGGATGGTTTCCTTGGGCACGCTCATATTCATGATATAAGTAGAAGAATGGTTTTACTCTTTGGACTCAAAGGATGCTTATACCCACATACAGATAGACATCCAAGTCACAAAGAATCTGAGATTTGTGTACTGCCCTTTGGTCTCGCATCAATGCCAGGGGTATTCACAAAATGCCTAGCAGTTGTCACAGCATTTCTATGCAGACACTCTACCTGGATGATTTGCTGTTCAAGAACACATCAGAGGAAGACACAAAAGAATCAATGCACATGACCATTTGGGTGCAGGAGCTACTAGGGTTCATAAAAAACTACCCCAAATCATAGTTGAGGCCATCGCAAGAATTGAAATACATAGGAGCCCTGCTAGACATAACTCTGGCATATTCATTTCTTCCACAATATCAGTAGTAGTAAAGGTGCACCAAAGTCAGCAGGTATCAACTGGTCAGATGTTGAAAATGCTAGGCCACATGCAGGCATATTTTCAAAGCACTTAGCCTTCCAAAGTTCCATAGGTTTCTATGGAACTTTGGAAGGCTAAGTGCTTTGAAAATATGCCTTGTGGCCTCCATAGTCTATGTTCCTTCCATGGCATGCCTCAGTTTGAGGCAAGCTCAATAGACCTTATCAACCCAGTGGACACAAGCCACAGGGAATCTTCAGAATGTCATCTCGGTCACCACTCCATTCAGGGACTTGCTGACCTGGTGAATCTGGCAAAAAGGAGTTCCATTCCAAATTTGAAAGGTATTGGTGATGGATGCATCAAACCTGGAATGGGGAGCTCATGTAGATGGAATCCACACTCAGGGCCTGTGATCTGCTCAGAAAATATGTCATCAAATAAACTTCATGGAGCTAAGAGTGATTTGGAATGCTCTAAAGGCTTTCAGACATTGGTTATCCAATCAAGTAATACTAATTCAAGACAGACTACCAGATTGCAAAGTGTTATATCAACAAGTAAGGAGAAATGGATTTGTATCTCCTGTGTTCAGAAGCTGTCTGATTGTAGAAGTGGGCCATCTCTCAAGGGATGTTCCTGAGAGCCACATATCTAGCATGGAAAGACAACTGTCTTGTGGACCGACTTAGTCTGATTCTGCAACCTCATGAGTGGTCTCTAGATAAGAGCAAAGCTAGGGTGATCATGTCAAGAGTGGAATTCTCCCTAAATAGATCTTCACTTACCAAGACGGGGTTACGGCGGCCGCCAGCAGCGGTACAAGGCGTGCAGACTCGGCCCTTCTCTCTCAACCCTGGTCCCGCCCTCATTTCCTGTTTCTGCAAGGGCGGGACCAGAACTGAGAGAGAGAAGGGCCGAGCCTGCATGCCTTTTACCGCTACTGCCGTCCGCCATAAACCCGACTTGGTAAGTGAAGCTGACTTTTAAAATTCGGAGGGAGGGGGCCTGGAACTGGAAGGGAGGGACGACGACACCCTCATGTGTGTGACGTCGCATTCCTTTGCCTGGCAACTCTGCAGCGTTCTTTTCCAGTGATTGGTCACTGCTGCTTGTGACAAACCAGGAAGCACGCAAATGTCAGGACAGGAGATGGATACAGCAGGCAGCACGAACCCTTCAAACCCTTCACTGCCACGGAGTCAGCTTCAGAACGTTGGAGGTGCTTTTTACTATAGTAGATTATTACTCATGTGCATGACTGCTACAGTTATGCGCATAAGTGCTAGTTGGGTGCTAATGAGTACTCTGTAACTTTAGTATTCAATTCGCATATCGCGTAAGTGCAAGGGGGCTTTCACAGACTTTGGAGCATGGATGTAGCCAACAATTACACATGTAACTTATAGAATGCTGTTAAATTATGTGCTAAGGTGCCACATTTAGACTTGTGCATTCATGCCTGCTACTGATGTAGTGTAACTGGTTACGCCTAAATATTGGTGCATAAATGCTGACATGCCCAGATGCCATGATAGAATTCATTCTTGGCACCTACCTTTGATACACTTTATAGAATTGCCCTCAATATGTACACATATGTAGCAAGACTCTTAATTTCAGAATTTTAATATTGTACAATTGGATTTGAATTAGGTTGATCTAAATCTTTCAGCAGTGTGCAAATTCAGTAGCTGATTTTAAGTTATTGTGGTAAATGATGCATGATTTATTTATTTATTACATTTGTACCCCGCGCTTTCCCACTCGAAGCATGTTCAATGCGGCTTACATAGTAATAGGGATTACAGAGTATTGATAGAGAAAATATAAGTTAAGTATAGTCAAATAACAAAAAAATATAGGTAGAGAAGGGCAAGGGTGAAGGGAGTAGGAGAGGTATAAGCAAGGGTAGGTGAGCGCTGGAGGAGGGGTAGAGGAGGTGGGAGGGGGATGGGATACAGGATAAGCAAAGGAATTTTGGTGGGAGAAGTAGTCTAGGTCATTGTCGATTCCTGGATATATGTTGAGTTATAGGGTTCATAGGATTAGTTTGGGTCATTATGATAGGCTTGCTTAAACAGATGGGTTTTTAGTGATTTCCGGAAGGGTAGATAGTCACTGATTGATCAGATAGGTTTGGGGAGGGCATTCCAGAGTTGGCTGCCCAAGAAGGAGAAATTGGATCCATAATAGGTTTTGTATCCGAGTCCTTTGCAATTGGGGTAATGTAGGTTGAGGTAAGTTTGTGAAGATTCAGACATGTTTCTGGTGGGAAGGTCAATCAGATTAAGCATATAGCCCAGAGATTCGCCGTGGATAATCTTATGGATTAATGTGTGGACCTTGAAGTTGATTCTTCTCTGATAGGGAGCCAATGAAGTTTTTCATGAAGAAGTGTTGCGCATTCAAAACGAGATTTGCCAAAAATGAGTCTCACTGCTGTATTTTGGATGGTTTGAAGTTTTCTCAGGATATGGGTCTTGCAGCCTAAGAAAATACTATTACAGTAGTCAGCGTGGGTAAGTACTGTGGACTGTACCAAGTTCTGGAAAGTTTTCAGGGGGAGATATAGTTTTACGCGTTTCAGTATCCACATCATGTTGAACATTTTCTTTGTAGTGGATTTTGTGTGACTTTCGAGCGAGAGATGGTTGTCTAATGTTACTCCAAGGATTTTCAGGTTGTCAGATATGGGGATTGTAATGTTGGAGGTGATAAGATTAGTAGGGAGGAGTGTGGAGTGTTGGGATGAGAGGATTAGGCATTGTGTTTTCTCTTTATTAATTTTCATCATAAAGGCTTTAGCCCAAGAGGTTAAGATGTTCATGCCCAAGGATATTTTGTTGGAGATTTCTGTTAGATTAGATTTGAATAGATCTGAATAGAGCTTTGGCTAGGGGGATCATCATGAGATTGAAGAGGATCGAGGATAAAGGGGATCCTTGAGGTACACCGCAGTTTAGTGACCAGGAAGATGAGATAGTTGAGGTTGATTTAACTTGGTAAGATCTTGAGGTGATGAAGCCTTTAATCCAGTTAATGATATTTCCGCCGATCCCAAGTTTATCCAGTAGTTTGGTTAGAATATTATGATTTACCATGTCAAATGCACTGGACAGATCGAATTGGAGAAGGAGGATGTTGTTTCTAAATGAGATTTCCTGTTTGAATTTGGATATTAGAGTGAGTAGGACGGTTTCTGTACTGTGAGCTGGACGGAAACCTGATTGCGATTCATGTAGAATGGAGAATTTTTGTATATATTCGTTGATTTGAGAGGTCACTCTGTTTTCCATTAGTTTAATTAGCAAAGGGATGGAGGCGACAGGGCGGTAGTTAGTGACATCACTCGCTGGTTTCTTGGGGTTTTTTTTGGTATTGGTGTAAGTAGTATATTGCCATGATCAGTAGGGAATGAACCTTGTTGTAGCAGGAAGTTTAGGTGGGAGGTGAGATCTGGGGCGTTCTGGGGCATCTTTCATTAGGTAGTTGGGACATGGGTCAAGATGGCAGTAAGATTTGGAGAGCTTGGTGATCGCCATAGAAACTTCTTTAGTGGTAAGGAGGGTGAAATTAGTCCATGAGTGGTCAGCTGGAATTTCGTCTATGTAGGGGTCCAGTTCGTCAAGAAAGGTATCGATATTTGCACAGTCCTGGGGAATCGTACTGCAAAGATTGGTAATTTTGTCATTGAAGTGTTTGACCAGCTGGTTAGCAGATGGGTAGTTTGAGGGTGAGGATGTGATTGGGTTGGTATTAATATGATTCTTTATGAGTTCATACTGTTTTTTTTATGTCTGTGCCGCTAGTAGAGATAGTGTATAGTAGGATCTTTTGGCATGTTTGATGGCATTATTGTAATTCCTGTGTGATTGCTTCCATGCGTTGTAGGTGAGGTTATTTTTTGATTTACTCCATATTTTTTTCTAGCTTCCTGGTTTGTGATTTTAGGTTTTTTAGTAGGTCGTTAAACCATGGAGATGGGTTGCGTTTACGTAGAGTTTTAGTGTGTAGTGGGGCTATTTCGTCCAATATAAGTTTGCATCTATTGTCCTTACATTCTGTAAGGAAGTAATTTGAGTCTGTTTGTGTAGACCAGTTGTTGTTGTAAATTTGTTGCCAGAACCTTTTCTTGTCAATCCGTCCTCTAGTGGTAATTTTTGTAGGGTCTTGTGATTTTGGCTGGCCTTTTTTCCGCCAGTGTAGGGATAGTGTCAATTTATGATGATCCGACCAGGGGGTGGCAGACCAGTTCATATCGGATATGTATATGTTTTGGTCCGTTGAGAATTTGTAAGAGATGATGTCGAGCGAGTGACCTTTGCCGTGGGTAGGTTGTATAGGACGGAGGTCGAGGTTACAGAGATGAAGGAGATCCTTACATTCGTGGGTATAGGCAGAGTCGGAATCCTCTAAATGCAGGTTTAAATCTCCAGTTGATAGTACATTGGAATTATTGATGCAGACGTTTGATATAAAGTCCATGAAGGTGGATTGGTTGTTGTTCCAGTTAGTGGGAGGTCTATAAAATAGGATACAAGTTAGATGGTCAAATAATGCGGCACTGTGAAGCTTGATTGAAACAATTTAAAGTTGTGGTGTAATGGTTTCAGAAATGGTTTCAGCGGAGAAACTTGATTTGTAGATGAGCGCAATGCCTCCACCTTTTTTATCTTTTCTGGCCCAGTGTGAGATTTTATAGCCAGGGTGGCATAGATCGAGTATGATGGGATCTTTTGGGTCACGGACCCAGGTTTCTGTGATAAATAAGAGGTCAAGATTGTTTGACTTAGTCCAGTCTGTATGGATTTCAGTTTTATTAACTGCTGATCTTGCACTGATGTATCCCAAGTTCTCAGGTGGGGGGTGGGAGTTCTCAGGTGGGGGAAGGGTGGGGGGTGGAGGTTCTCAGGTGGGGTAGGGTAGGGTGGGGGTTCTCAAATGGGGAGGTGGAGAGGGGGTTCTTGGATGGTTGAAGGGGACTGGGGTTGGGGAGGGGATTCTCGGATGGGAGAAGGGGACGGGTGGAGAGGGGACTGGGGTTCTTGAATGGGATAAAGGGGACTGAGGTGGGAGGGGTATTCACGGATGGGAGAAGGGGGTGGGGAGGGGGTTATTGGATGGTTGAAGGGGACTTGGGTTGGGGAGGGGGTCACGGATGGGAGAAGAGGACAGGTGGCGAGGGGACTAGGGTTCTTGAATAGGATAAGGGGACTGAGGTGGAAGGGGTATTCACGGATGGGAGAAGGGGTGGGGAGGGGGTTCTTGAATGGTTGAAGGGGACTGGGGTTGGGGAGGGGATTCTCGGATGGGAGAAGAGGACAGGTGGGGAGGGGACTGGGTTCTTGAATGGGATAAGGGGACTGAGGTGGGAGGGTTATTCACGGATGGGAGAAGGGGGTGGGGAGGGGGTCATTGGATGGTTGAAGGGGACTGGGGTTGGGGAGGGGGTCACGGATGGGAGAAGAGGACAGGTGGGAAAGGGACTGGGGTTCTTGAATGGGATAAGGGGACTGAGGTGGGAGGGGTATTCACAGATGGGAGAAGGGGGTGGGGAGGGGGTTCTTGGATGGTTGAAGGGGACTGGGTTTGGGGAGGGGATCAAGGATGGGAGAAGGGGGCAGGGAGGAGGTTCTTGGATGGTTGAAGGTGAAGGTGGGGAGTGGACTGGGGTTCTTGGATGGGAGAAGGGGACTGTCACTGGGGTCTGAGAAGGGGCCATATGGGGCCTGGGGCTGATGGGAAAATGGGGCATGCGTGGGTCAGGTGGGAGAATGGTTCTGAAAAGGGGGCCCTAATACAAGGCATGTGGATGAAGGGGGCTGGAACTGGTGGCTGAAAAGGAGGATAGGTGGGATAAGGGGGCTGGGACTGGAGGCTGAAACTGGGGACTGGGGGCTGAAAAGGGGACAGGGAGAAGTGGCTGGGGGGCTGAAGCTCGGGACTGGTGGGAGAAAAGGGCTGGGGCTGAAGTGGGGGACTGGTGGGATAGTGGGGCTGGAACTGGGGGCTGAAAAAAAGGGGCGGAGAGAGGGGCAGATCTTGGATGGGGGAGCGAGAGGGAGGGCAAACCCTGGATGGATGGCAGAGGGAGGGCAAATGGTGGATTGAAGGGGCAGAGAGAGAGAGGGCAGACAGTGGATGGAAGGGATACAAAGGGCAGACAGTGAATGGATGGGGGAGAGAGAGGGCAGACAGGGGCAGATGGTGGATGGATCATGGAAGGGGCAGAGATAGAGGGCAGATGTGGATGGAAGGGGCAGGGAGAGAGGGCAGACATTGGATGGAGGGAACAGCAGAGAGGGCAGACACTGGATGGCAGAGAGAGACCGAAGACAGATGCTGGATGGAAGGAAGACAATGAAAAGAAGATGAGGAAAGGAGAAACCTGAGACAACAAACTGTAAATAAAATATATATTTTTATTTTTTTGCTTTAGGATAAAGTAGTATTGTAGATATGTTAACAAATGTTTATAATAGAACATGCAAACAAGGTAATCTTTTTATTGGATTAATTTTAATACATTTTTAATACATTTTGTCTAACTTTCGGAGAACAAAACCCCCTTCCTCAGGTCAGGATAGGATACTGTAACAGTACTATACTATATTGACCTGAGGAAGGATGTTTTGGCCTCTGAAAGCTAAATCTATTAGCCCAATAAAATGGTATTATTTTATTTTCTATATTTGTTTTATTTCTATTTGTTAATTTGTAAAGTGGTGATTGGTATTTGTTAGGTTTTTTTTTCAAATTTACATCTGCTGTCTTTATATTTTGCACAGTACTAGGGGACATTTTCTGTTTCTGTGGTGTTGCATTGTATGCAGAGTCTGGCATCTTGGGGGTTCAGTTTAATTTTTGTCTAAATAGAAAGTTTTAATATTACTACTTATTCTATAGTGGATTAGGGTGTATCTGTGTTTGTGAAAAAGACATGGCTTTCACTTGGCATTGACTGTGCAGGATCGACGACGATCTGTACTATTCTGTCTGGTTTCATTTTACAATAGGTGAATTGATGCTCTAGTGCTCACTGTAGTGTTTTAAGAT
Organism: Microcaecilia unicolor; assembly: GCF_901765095.1. Taxonomy (NCBI): domain Eukaryota; kingdom Metazoa; phylum Chordata; class Amphibia; order Gymnophiona; family Siphonopidae; genus Microcaecilia; species Microcaecilia unicolor. Next base: position 93,900,521 of record NC_044032.1, on the reverse strand, counting down.
GTTTTCCTTTTCTTTGTGTGATTAGTAGAAATGACTGCTTATGGTATGGTAGAATTGCTCTATAGGTCCTAGTGTTTTGTATTCTCGGCATACCTAGTACTGGATTTTGGAGAGGGATGTTAAAACATTGCTGGGAGGGAGGGAGGGAGGCCTTGGAGCTGGGAGGGAGGGAGGCCCTGGAGCTGGGGGCCTTGGAGCTCGGAGGGAGCGGTCTGGGAGCTTGGAGGGAGGGGTGGCCGGCCCTGGAGCTAGGGAGGGGGCGGAGCTAGAGGCGGAGCTAGGGTGAGGCCCCATCAAATTGGTCTGCATAGGGCCCCGCACTTGCTAAGACCGGCCCTGATTTCTGTAACAGCTTTACAAAAAAAAAAAAAGACAGTCGCCATCTGTTGGCCCAACAAGGGAAATGCACTGGGGAACAAATATGTCATACATTCACATAAGAAGTCACAGACATAAGTCCCCTGTTTCATCACAATATATTTATCTGTTTTTATGTTTTCACAGATTATATCATGCCTCTGATGTAAGTTGCTGCCAAAATGTGGCTGCATTGGGTCTCTGGTGTTTTATTTTAATAAATCACTTCTTTGCCTTACTGGGACTTGTGGTTATAGCTACTGTTGTGCCACCTGGTTTCTCTAGATTAGGTCCATTGCTTCTGTTCACCATGAAGAAAACATACCTGCATACCTGTAATGGGAGTTCATCATGGGCAGCGGATCCTACAACCACACAACTCCTCCCCCCATCCAAAGCTAAAGCTAGCCAATAAAAAGATAGATTGAAGAGAACTGTCATTAGAAGAGAGTGCAGAATACCTTGCAGGTTCAGAAGTCTAAATCCAACTTGGCCTGGTGATATCACCAGTGTGGCTGTAGAATCCTGCTATCCAAAGAGAGACCCAGGTACAGGTATGCAACTGCTCTTATTTTTCTACCTAACATTTCATTTTGAAATTCTGGAATCTTTTTTGGTTTCTGCTTTTTTTTTTTTCTTTTTTTTGTAGTCAATTAAAATATCTCCGGTTAGCCTGATGCTGAGCTGCTGCACAGTAAGGAATCATGTTGTACAGCTAAGTTTTGTGGGGACCCTAGCAGGCTTATTTTCGAAAGAGAAGGGCACCCATCTTTCGACACAAAATCGGGAGATGGGCAAATCAGCATAATCAAAAGCCGATTTTGGGCGTCCTCAACTGCTTTCCGTCGCGGGGACGACCAAAGTTCACGGGGGCATGTCGGAAGCATAGCGAAGGTGGGACTGGGGCGTGCTTAACACGTGGGCGTCCTCGGCCGATAATGGAAAAAAGAAGGGCGTCCCTGACGAACACTTGACCGACTTTACTTGGTCCTTTTTTTTTTTTTTACGATCAAGCCACAAAAATGTGCCCTAAATGACCAGATGACCACCGGAGGGAATTGGGGATGACCTCCCCCTACTCCCCCAGTGGTCACTATCCCCCTCCCACCGTAAAACAAATGTTTAAATATTTTTTCCAGCCTCTATGCCAGCCTTGACAGCAGTATACAGGTCCCTGGAGCAGTTTTAGTGGGTACTGCAGTGCACTTCAGGCAGGCGGACCCATCCCCATCCCACCCCCCACCTGTTAAACTCGTGGTGGTAAATGTGAGCCCTCCAAAACCCACTATACCCACATCTAGGTGCCCCCCTTCATCCCTAAGGGCAATGGTAGTGGTGTACAGTTGTGGGGAGTGGGTTTTGGGGGGCTCAGCACACAAGGTAAGGGAGCTATGCACCTGGGAGCTTTTTCCTGAAGTCCACTGCAGTGCCCCCTAGGGTGCCCAGTTGGTGTCCTGGCATGTGAGGGGGACCAGGGCACTACGAATGCTGGCTCCTCCCATGACCAAATGGCTTGGATTTGGTCGTTTCTGAGATGGGCGTCCTCGGTTTCCATTATCGCTGAAAATCGGGGACGACCATCTCTAAGGTTGACCTAAATGTTGAGATTTGGGCATCCCCAACCGTATTATCGAAACAAGATGGATGAGGACGCCCTCAGGAAAACTTGGGCACCCCGTTCGATTATGCCCCTCTAGGTCTCTTATTCTGTAGGGGTAAATCTTGGATATTCCACAGTCATTGAGTTCCCATGTTTCTTGAACAAATGGTTTCTACAGTTATGATTTTATTAGAGAGGGAAGCCTGAGAGAAGCTGTTGCACCATGGAGAGCTTCTGTGACAAAGGAGGCTTAAAAAGACAGTGTTTCCCTCCTCCTCCTAATAAAACAAGTTCTTATAAGCCTCCACCACCACCTCAGTGCAGTTCATGCAATTCTTGATTTGCTGGAAGTTGAACACATGGGGGTTTTGAGAGGGCAAAATGGCAAGGTGCACATGCAGTCTGTTGATTTACAGTGACATGCAGGAAGCCCAATGAAAGACTAATTACAAGAAGATACAAGCACTGGGGTTTACTAAGCCCAGTGGCTGTGCGCTAGTGCTGACACAGCCCATTCACTTTGAATGGGCTGTGTCAGCAACGTCGCGCGGAAGCCACTAGTGTGGCTTAGTAAACAGAGCCACAGGCAGGACTAACTAAACGTACCGCAATTCTAATACAGGAGTATCAATAATCAATTAGTAGTTGGAGAAGATAAAGCAACATTCTTTTTAGAATCTAGAAGCACTCTTTTTACACTCTGCTGCCACTAACATCAGCTGTTCTGTCGGTTTGATATCACTACCGTCAGTTGTTTCTGCTGGCTACGTTTCCCAGTTCACACTCTGTTGCCGCTGTCATCAACTGTTCCTGCCGGTAGTGCTCGTTTCTCCACACAGCTAGCACTCTGCTGCCGCTAACATCAGCTGTTCCTCCCGACTTATTTCTCCAGTATTTCTTTTCCTCTGATTGTCCCATGTTTGTTTAATGTCTTAGAAATGCAACCTTGGTTCACCTGAGGATTTCCTATCAAGAGCTTTGGATCCTCCTCAGCCCCAGGTCATCAGCAATGCAATGAACCTACTGCGGAAGATTGGAGCCTGCGAGTTTATTCAGCCTAAGTTGACACCTTTGGGACAGCATCTTGCAGCATTACCTGTCAGTGTTAAAATTGGCAAGATGTTGATATTTGGTGGAATTTTTGGCTGTTTGGATCCTGTGGTAAGTTGTCTAATATTTGAAATAGTTGTAGATGAACCATCTATTTTTGATCAGACAACAAATGGGTATCTTGCATGAAAGAGAGGTTATCTTTAGACCATGCAAAATTAGCAGCATGCCACCCTTTACATCAGCATTCTGGCCTTTATATTCATACCACAATTTAAGTACATAAGTATTGCCATACTGGGACAGACCGAAGGTCCATGAAGCCCAGCATCCTGTTTCCAACAGTGACCAATCCAGGTCAGAAGTACCTGGCAAGATCCCAAAAAAGTACAATACATTTTATGCTGCTTATCCTAGAAATACACAACGTTTGAAAGACAAAGCAATTTATTACAACAGAGATATATTTATTATTGAAGGCGTCTCATACTGTCACAAAGACATATTTGTGTCATACTTCTTTCAAGCTTGAATGCTTGTGACTTTGTATAATCATAGACCACCTCCAGCCAACCAGTAGTGCACACTATCTGCCTATAATGAAAACATCAGTGTCCATATAACCGTATACTTGCTCAAATAAATATTTTTTTAAAGAATTTTTTGTGCGCTACTGTTCAAAACTTTAAGCACTGTTGAAATAAATTTAATTGTAGTACAAAAAATCAACTTATCTTAATGTCTCTGGTAATTGCAAGCCATGTTTTAATCTTCTTAGGCTTATCGCATTTCCAGAGTTCAGCTTGTCAAACATTCATAGAGTCTCCGGTATCGTTGTTAGCCCGACAGGACCCTGTTTCGCGGTCAACTGCTTTCTCAAGGGCATATGTCTCTGAAACACGGAGAACAAAACATTACCACCAACATACTCTTGATTTCTGCATACCTTGTACATAAAAACGGCAACTGGTCTCACTTCAACGGCATCTGATACCGGTACAAAGCCAATCAAAATGGCGCTGGCGTTCTTGTTTTAAAACCTTCAGGCCCCGCCTATTTAAGTGTTACGTCACAGTCAGCTGTTTGATTAAAAGAAACAGTTCCATTGGAGATACGTATTGAGTCCATTAGGCTCTACCGTGTTCAAACGATAGATCCACTGAGTTTCTTTTTGTAATAGCAATCTATCAATATTACCACCACGGGCATTTGGAATAATGCAATCTATAACCATACACCTTAATGACTCACTGGAGTGTTGTTTTTTGATGCAATGTTGTACAAGTGGAGCTAACAACGATACCGGAGACTCTATGAAATTTTGACAAGCTGAACTCTGGAAATGCGATAAGCCTAAGAAGATTAAAACATGGCTTGCAATTACCAGAGACATTAAGATAAGTTGATTTTTTGTACTACAATTAAATTTATTTCAACAGTGCTTAAATTTTTGAACAGTAGCGCACAAAAAATTCTTTAAAAAAATATTTATTTGAGCAAGTATACGGTTATATGGACACTGATGTTTTCATTATAGGCAGATAGTGTGCACTACTGGTTGGCTGGAGGTGGTCTATGATTATACAAAGTCACAAGCATTCAAGCTTGAAAGAAGTATGACACAAATATGTCTTTGTGACAGTATGAGAGACGCCTTCAATAATAAATATATCTCTGTTGTAATAAATTGCTTTGTCTTTCAAACGTTGTGTATTTCTACAAAGATATATTAGACAAAGCGGAGCCATTCCCGTTTTATTTTTTGTTAACTAGAAATAAGCAGTGGATTTTCCCCAAGTCCATTTTAATAATGGTCTATGGAGTTTTCCTTTAGGAAGCCATCCAAACCTATTCTAAACCCCGCTAAACTAAGTGCCTTTCATTGCATGCCCCCTAGTCCTAGTATTTTTGGAAAGAGTAAACAAATGATTCACGTCTACTCTTTCCACTCCACTCATTATTTTATAGACCTCTATCATATCTCTCCTCAGCCTTCTTTTCTCCAGAGCCCTAGCCACTTCAGCCTTTCCTCATAGGGAAGTCATCCCATCCCCTTTCTTCATAGGGAAGTCATCCCATCCCCTTTATCATTTTTGTCACCCTTCTCTGTACCTTTTGTAATTCCACTACATCTTTTTTGAGATGTGGCGGCCAGAATTGAACACAGTATTCGAGGTGCGGTTGCACCAAGGAGCAATACAAAGGCATTATAACGTCCTCATTTTTGTTTTCTATTCCTTTCCTAATAATATCTAACATTTTATTTGCTTTCTTAGCCGCTACCACACACTGAGCAGAGGGTTTCAACATATCATCAACGACAAGGCCTAGATCCCTTTCCTGGTCAGTGACGCCTAATGTGGAACCTTGCATTATGTAACTATAATTCTCCGAGGACAAGCAGGCTGCTTGTTCTCACATGTGGGTCAACATCTGTGGCGGCCCAGGAATCGTCAAAAAATTTTGCAAGCAAAATAAAATCAAAGTCTTTCGAGAGAGTTCCGTCGCGCTGGCAGCGCGAACGACTTCCTGCCCACCGCGCGAGCGTGCCTCTTTAGTTCTTTTTTTCGTCAGTTAGGTGCGGCAGGACCAGGAAGAGAACTACTGTTCGCAACTGAATTTCGCATTTATTTTCTTTTTTAAAAGAATAATTTTTTTTTTTTAAGTAGTTTTCCTTTAAAGTTTCTTTTCTTTTTCGACGCGGTCGGGTTTTTCCCATTTTTGTGCTTTTTCTTTCTTGGCACAATTGCGTCGTTTGATTTCGCCAAAGCCGTTTTTTCTTCCATGTCATCAAAGACACCCAGCAGCTTCAAACGGTGTACTCGGAGTAACTGGACCATCTCAGGTACAGATACCCACGCCTGGTGTATCCAGTACTTTGGGCCCAACCATAGCCCAGCCGCTTGCAGTCTGTGTCTTCATATGAAGAAACGGATACAAGCGTCTCGAGAGGCCCAGCGAGAGAAGCTTTTTGGGGCTCAGTCCGGTCCTTCAACATCGGTACCGAGGTCGGCGGCGTCAACATCGACAGGAGCATCAACGTCGAGGAGAGAGGTAATGGCTGCTGAGAGACCAACTCGCACTGGGAGCAGTGAGGCGTCGAGTGGGTCTCCACCTGCCTCGAGGCCTCCTGTTATGCAGGCCCCCCAGGACCGACCTTCATCGGACCCGGCCCCGAGGAGACATGAGGATTCCACGTCTTCCTCATCGGTACCGAGGAGTCTCGATGACGGGCAGCAAGCGAAGGCTAAGAAGCACCGTCATCGTTTTCCTTCGGCGCACGGTACCAGGAGCTCCGGGGTGTCGAGAGAGTCGGCACCCGAGAAGCGTCGGCGCCGAGAGGACCGCTCCACCTTGGTACAGGAGGTGCCAATGCGTCGGTCTGTTGGCAGCCCGGTGCCTGCTCCCGAGCCTCCACGGATTCTGACACCGCCTGTTCCTCCGGCCCCACAGCCTTCTCCGATGGCAGCTCTCAATGAGCATATCCGGGCCTTGTTTCCAGAACTTCTGGAAGGCTTACTGTGACAATCAGCTTCGGTGTCGGGGGGTGCTTGCGCCTTCTGTGCCATCTGCTGCAGCGATGTCTGGCCCTTCTCCTGTGGTGAGGTCTCCGACTGCGGTGCCGCCTTCGGCATCGGCTGCTACCCAGGTCGACTCCCCTTCTACGTTGGTGGAGGGAGCTTCGCCACAGTCGGATCGGGCGTTGACTTCTCGACATTGCCACAGAGGACATTGTTCCTTGGCGTCGAGGCAGGTCCAGTGTCTGAGTACCTTGACACAGGTTGTATCCGACACTGAGCAGGAGTGCTTGTGGGAATCAGAGGAAGATCTCAGGTACTTCTCTTCTGATGAGTCCTTTGGGATTCCCTCTGACCCTTCCCCTCCGCTGGAAAGAAGACTAACCCTAGAGTCTGTCTTTTTCCTCCTTTGTCCTGGAAATGGCTACGGCTATTCCCTTCCCTGTGGAGGTTCGGGATGAGCCCAGGACTGAGATGCTCGAGGTCCTGGATTATTCTTCTCCACCTAAAGAGGCTGTGACAGTTCCTCTGCATAAGGTACTGAAGGAAGTCCTTATGCGAAACTGGTCCACCCGTCTGTTTGGCTGTGTGGTTCCCAAGAAAGCTGAGTCCCAATACCGGATCCACGGTGAACCTGGATTGATGAGGTCCCAATTACCCCACAATTCCATGGTGGTGGATTCCGCTCTCAAGAGAGCTAGGAGTACTAGAGACTGCTTCGGCGCCCCCAGGCAGAGAAGCTAGGACTCTTGACTCTTTTGGGAGAAAAACGTATCAGGCCGCTATGCTTGCTGCCAAGATCCAGTCATACCAGCGCTTCACGAGTGTACACTTGCAGGACTCGATATGTCAACTGTCCAGCTTGGTTGAGACACTCCCTAAGGAGCTGGCCAAGCCTTTTTGCCAGGTGGGCAGGCAGCAGAAGGCGTGTCGCAAGTTCCTGGCCAGGGGTACGATTCACACTTTTGACGTGACATCCAGGTTTGCTGCTCAAGGTATAGTGCAGACTCTCATGGTTGCGTGTCTCTGACCTGGATCATTTTGTCGAGCAGCGAATGGTGGATGTTCCTTGCCGGGGGGATAATCTTTTTGGTGAAAAAGTAGAGGATCTCGTTGATCGGATCAAGAAGCATAAGTACATAAGTACATAAGTAGTGCCATACTGGGAAAGACCAAAGGTCCATCTAGCCCAGCATCCTGTCACCGACAGTGGCCAATCCAGGTCAAGGGCACCTGGCACGCTCCCCAAACGTAAAAACATTCCAGACAAGTTGTACCTAAAAATGAGGAATTTTTCCAGTCCATTTAATAGCGGTCTATGGACTTGTCCTTTAGGAATCTATCTAACCCCTTTTTAAACTCCGTCAAGCTAACCGCCCGTACCACGTTCTCCGGCAATGAATTCCAGAGTCTAATTACACGTTGGGTGAAGAAAAATTTTCTCCGATTCGTTTTAAATTTACCACACTGTAGCTTCAACTCATGCCCTCTAGTCCTAGTATTTTTGGATAGCGTGAACAGTCGCTTCACATCCACCCGATCCATTCCACTCATTATTTTATACACTTCTATCATATCTCCCCTCAGCCGTCTCTTCTCCAAGCTGAAAAGCCCTAGCCTTCTCAGCCTCTCTTCATAGGAAAGTCGTCCCATCCCCACTATCATTTTCGTCGCCCTTCGCTGTACCTTTTCCAATTCTACTATATCTTTTTTGAGATACGGAGACCAGTACTGAACACAATACTCCAGGTGCGGTCGCACCATGGAGCGATACAACGGCATTATAACATCCGCACACCTGGACTCCATACCCTTCTTAATAACACCCAACATTCTATTCGCTTTCCTAGCCGCAGCAGCACACTGAGCAGAAGGTTTCAGCGTATCATCGACGACGACACCCAGATCCCTTTCTTGATCCGTAACTCCTAACGCGGAACCTTGCAAGACGTAGCTATAATTCGGGTTCCTCTTACCCACATGCATCACTTTGCACTTGTCAACATTGAACTTCATCTGCCACTTGCACGCCCATTCTCCCAGTCTCGCAAGGTCCTCCTGTAATCGTTCACATTCCTCCTGCGACTTGACGACCCTGAATAATTTTGTGTCATCGGCGAATTTAATTACCTCACTAGTTATTCCCATCTCTAGGTCATTTATAAATACATTAAAAAGCAACGGGCCCAGCACAGACCCCTGCGGGACCCCACTAACTACCCTCCTCCACTGAGAATACTGGCCACGCAATCCTACTCTCTGCTTCCTATCTTTCAACCAGTTCTTAATCCATAATAATACCCTACCTCCGATTCCATGACTCTGCAATTTCTTCAGGAGTCTTTCGTGCGGCACTTTGTCAAACGCCTTCTGAAAATCCAGATATACAATATCAACCGGCTCCCCATTGTCCACATGTTTGCTTACCCCCTCAAAAAATGCATTAGATTGGTGAGGCAAGACTTCCCTTCACTAAATCCGTGCTGACTTTGTCTCATCAGTCCATGTTTTTGTATATGCTCTGCAATTTTATTCTTAATAATAGCCTCCACCATCTTGCCCGGCACCGACGTCAGACTCACCGGTCTATAATTTCCCGGATCTCCTCTGGAACCCTTCTTAAAAATCGGAGTAACATTGGCTACCCTCCAGTCTTCCGGTATTACACTCGATTTTAGGGACAGATTGCATATTTCTAACAGTAGCTCCGCAAGTTCATTTTTTAGTTCTATTAATACTCTGGGATGAATACCATCAGGTCCCGGTGATTTACTACTCTTCAGCTTGCTGAACTGACCCATTACATCCTCCAAGGTTACAGAGAATTTGTTTAGTTTCTCCGATTCCCCCGCTTCAAATATTCTTTCCGGCACCGGTGTCCCCCCCAAATCCTCCTCGGTGAAGACCGAAGCAAAGAATTCGTTTAATTTCTCCGCTACGGCTTTGTCCTCCTTGATCGCCCCTTTAACACCATTTTCGTCCAGCGGCCCCAACCGACTCTTTGGCCGGTTTCCTGCTTTTAATGTATCTAAAAAAGTTTTTACTATGTATTTTTGCTTCCAACGCTAATTTCTTCTCAAAGTCCTTTTTTGCCCTCCTTATCTCCGCTTTGCATTTGGCTTGGCATTCCTTATGATCTATCCTGTTACTTTCAGTTGGTTCTCTTCTCCACTTTCTGAAGGATTGTTTTTTGGCTCTAATGATTTCCTTTATCTTACTGTTTAGCCACGCCGGCTGACGTTTAGTCTTTTTTCCCTTTTTTCTAATACGTGGAATATATTTGTCCTGAACCTCCAGGATGGCGTTTTTAAACAGCATCCACGCCTGATGCAAGTTTTTTACTCTGCGAGCTGCTCCTTTCAGTCTTTTTTTCACCATTTTTCTCATTTTGTCGTAATCACCTTTTCTATAGTTAAACGCTAGCGTACTTGATTTCCTAGTTTCACTTCCTTCAATGCCAATATCAAAACCGATCATATTATGATCACTGTTATCAAGCGGCCCTCGTATCGTTACCCCCTGCACTAGATCATGAGCACCACTAAGGACTAAGCATAATGGTGCTATGGATCCTCTCTCTCACCAGGCTCCTTCTGCTACAGCTTCCTCATCTAGGAGGTTTTTTGGAGGGCAGAGAAGTGCTCCCTATTCCTACTCTAGGCGTAGGTACACTCCTGCTTCTTGGAAACCTGCCCAGGCTCAGCCCCAGCGCGCTCGTTCTCGTCAGTAGCGTGTGTCTAAGGCCCACTCTGCTCCCCAGCAAAAGCAGAGGACGGGCTTTTGACTGGCTCCAGATCAGTATAGCCTCTGTAAAAGTGTCCGTACCGGACAACTTGCCGGTAAGGGGAGGTTGATGTTTTTTTCACTAAAGGTGGCCTCTCATAACCTCCGACCGATGGGTTCTTCAAATAGTCCAGTTAGGATACACCCTCAATTTGGAATCCAAACCTCCAAATTGCCCACCAGGAGCTCATTCTTACAGCTCCCAGCAGAGGCAGGTACTTGCAGTGGAACTCTCTGCCCTTCTAAAGGCCAGTGCGGTCGAACCCGTTCCACCAGGGGAAGAGGGGCTGGGATTCTATTCCAGGTACTTCCTTGTGCAAAAGAAAACAAGGGGGATGCATCCCATCCTAGACCTAAGGGGCCTGAACAAATATCTGGTTCGAGAAAAGTTCAGGATGGTTTCCCTGGACACTCTTCTTCCCATGATTCAAAAGAACGATTGGCTATGCTCTCTGGACTTAAAGGATGCTTATACACACATATCAATACTTCCAGCTCACAGGAGGTATCTTCAATTTCGGCTAGGAACACAGCACTTTCAGTACTGCGTACTGCCCTTTGGTCTGGCATCTGCACCCAGGGTGTTCACAAAGTGCCTGGCTGTAGTCGCAGAGATGCTATGCAGACTGGGGAGTGCATGACGATAGGCTGGCGAAGAGCACCTCGGAGGCGGGCGCTCTTCAGTCCATGCGAATGACTATTCAGGTGCTAGAACTACTGGGGTTCATGATCAATTACTCCAAGTCCCATCTCACCCCAGTTCAAAAATTGGAATTCATTGGAACACTGTTGAACACAAAGACAGCTTGAGCTTATCTCCCCGAGGCGAGGGCAGACAACCTCCTGTCCCTAGTGTCCTTGGTTCAAGCGTCTCAACAGATCATGGCTCGGCAGATGTTGACACTTCGGGGCACATGGCCTCCACAGTTCACATGACTCACATGGCATGCCTACACATGAGATCAGCTCAGTGGACTCTAGCTTCCCACTGGTATCAAGCTGCGGGGAGTTTAGAGGATGTGATCCAACTGTACACCGACTTTCGGAATTCCTTGCAGTGGTAGACAATTCAATCCAATTTGATTTTGGGACGTCCATTCCAATTTCCTCAGCCACAAAAAGTGCTGACGATGGATGCATCCCTCCTGGGGTGGGGAGCTCATGTAGATGGACTTCACACTCAAGGAGCTTGGTCCTTTCAGGAAAAAGGTCTTCAGATCAATATCCTGGAATTGCGAGCGATCTGGAACGCACTAAAGGCTTTCAGAGACTGGCTGTCCAACCAAGTCATATTGATTCAGACAGACAATCAGGTTGCCATGTATTACACCAACAAGCAGAGGGGCACTGAATCTCACCCTCTGTGTCAGGAAGCCGTCCAGATGTGGCTTTGGGCATGCCGTCACGGTATGTTTCTCCAAGCCACTTATCTGGCAGGTGTAAACAACAGTCTGGCCGACAGGTTGAGCAGGATAATGCAACTTCACAAGTGGTCACTGAATATGAGCGTAGTCCGCAAGATCTTCCGAGTGTGGGGCACCCCCTCAACGGATCTTTTTGCCAGTCAGATCAATCACAAGGCCCCTCAGTTCTGTTCCAGACTTCAGGCCCAGGACAGACTAGCATCAGATGCCGTTCTCCTTCATTGGGGAACAGGCCTTCTGTATGCGTATCCTCCCATACCTCTAATAGGGAAGACTCTGCTGAAACTCAAACAAGACTGCAGAACCATGATTCTGATAGCTCCCTTCTGGCCGTGTCAGATTTGGTTCCCTCTTCTTCTGGAGTTGTCCTCCGAGGAACCGTGGAGATTGGAATGTTTTCCAACCCTCATCACCCAGAACGAGGGGTTGCTTCTACATCCCAACCTCCAGTCTCTGGCTGTCATGGCCTGGATGTTGAGAGCTTAGAATTCGCCTCCTTGTGTCTTTCAGAGGGTGTCTCTCGAGTCTTGCTCGCTTCCAGGAAAGATTCCACCAAGAGGTGTTACTCTTTCAAATGGAGGAGGTTTGTCGTCTGGTGTGACAGCAAGGCCCTAGATCCTCTTTCTTGTCCTACACAGACCCTGCTTGAATACCTTCTACACTTTGTCAGAGTCTGGTCTCAAGACCAACTCCGTAAGAATTCACCTTAGTGCGATTAGTGCTTATTATCGCTCTGTAGAAGGTAAGCCTATCTCTGGACAGCCTTTAGTTGTTCGCTTCATGAGAGGTTTGCTTTTGTCAAAGCTCCCTGTCAAACCTCCACCAGTGTCATGGAATTTCAATGTCGTCCTCACCCAGCTGATGAAAGCTCCTTTTGAGCCACTGAATTCTTGCCATCTGAAGTACTTGACCTGGAAGGTCATTTTCTTGGTGGCTGTTACTTCAGCTCGTAGAGTCAGTCAGCTTCAGGCCTTGGTAGTGCATACACCTTATATCAAGTTTCATCACAACGGTGTACTCCTCCGCAAGCACCCTAAGTTACTGCCTTAGGTGGTGTCGGAGTTCCATCTGACCCAGTAAATTGTCTTGCCAACATTCTTTCCCCGTCCTCACACCTGCCCTGGCGAAAGCAGTTTACATACCTTGGACTGCAAGAGAGCATTGGCCTTTTACGAGGAGCAGACACAGCCCTTCAGACAGTCTGCCCAGTTGTTTGTATCTTTCGATCCCAACAGAAGGGGAGTCGCCATCGGAAAACGCACAATCTCCAATTGGCTAGCAGATGGCATTTTCTTCACTTATGTCCAAGTTGGGCTGACTCTACAGGGTCATGTCACGGCTCATCATGTTACAGACATGGCTGCATCAGTGACCCACTTAAAGTCGGCCTCCATTGAAGAGATTTGCAAGGCTGCAATGTGGTCATCAGTCCACACATTCACATCTCATTACTGCCTTCAGCAGGATACCCAATGCAGGATACCCAACGCGACAGTCAGTTTGGGCAGGCAGTGCTGCAAAATCTGTTCGGGGTTTAGAATCCAACTCCACCCCCCTAGACCCAATTTTGTTCTGTTCCAGGCTGCACTCTCAGTTAGTTGTTTATGGTTTCAGGTCAATCTATGTTATGTCCTCACCGTTGTGAGGCCCAATTGACCAATGTTCATTGTTTTGAGTGAGCCTGGTTGCTAGGGATACCCCACATGTGAGAACAAGCAGCCTGCTTGTTCTCGGAGAAAGCGAAGATACTTACCTGTAGCAGGTATTCTCCAAGGACAGCAGGCTGATTGTTCTCACAAACCCACCCTCCTCCCCTTTGGTGGTGGTGTTGTTTTCTTGTTTATATGCTTTATGATTAAACTAAAGAGGCACGCTCGCGCGGCGGGCAGGAAGTGGTTCGCGCATGCGCGGTTTGCGCTGCCCCGCAACGGAACTCTCTCGAAAAAGTCTTTGATTTTATTTTGCTTGCAAAATTTTTTGCCGATTCCTGGGCCGCCGTGGATGTCGACCCACATGTGAGAACAATCAGCCTTCTGTCCTCGGAGAATACCTGCTACAGGTAAGTATCTTCGCTTTCAGGTTCCTCTTTCCCACATGCATCACTTTGCACTTGATCACTTTAAACATTATCTACCATTTAGGTGCCCAGTCTCCCAGTCTCATAAGGCCCTCTTGCGATTTAACAATTTTGAATAACTTTGTGTTGTCAGCAAATTTAATTACCTCACTGGTTGCTCCCAACTCTAGATCATTTATAAATACGTGACAAAGCAGCAGTCCCAGCACAGACCCTTGAGGAACCCCACTATCTACCCTTCTCCATTGAGAATACTGACCATTTAACCCTACTCTCTGTTTTCTATCTTTTAAACCAGTATTTAATCCACAATAGGACGCTACCTCCTATCCCATGATTTTCTAATTTCCTCTGGAGTCTTTCATGAGGTACTTTGTCAAACGTCTTTTGAAAATCCAGATATATAATATCAACTGGCTTACCTTTATCCACATGTTTGTTCACCCCTTCAAAGAAATGTAATAGATTGGTGAGGCAAGATTTCCATTCACTAAATCCATGTTGGCTTTGTCTCATTAATCCATGCTTTTGAATATGCTCTGTAATTTTATTCTTTATAATAGTCTCTACCATTTTGCCCGGCACCGACGTCAAGCTTACAGGTCTATAATTTCCCAGCTCTCCTCTGGAATCTTTTTTAAACATCGGAGTTACATTGGCCACCCTCCAGTCTTCCGGTTCCACGCTTGATTTTAAAGATAAATTACATATTTACATAGTTTAACCTTAATAATAAATTTTCAATTCTGTCAGTACTCTGGGATGAATAGCATCCAGTCCAGGAGATTTGCTACTCTTCAATTTGTCAAATTGCCCATTACACCCCCCAGGTTTATAGAGAATTCATTCAGTTTCTCCGACTCGTCAGTTTTTAATACCATTTCTGGCACCGGTATCTCTCCCACATCTTCAGTGAAGACCAAAGCAAAGAATTCATTTAATTTCTCCGCTATGGCCTTGTCTTCCCTGATTGCCCCTTTTATTCCTCTGTCATCTAGTGGTCCAACTGATTCTTTTGCCGGCTTCTTGCTTCTAATATACCTAAAAAAGTTACTTTGTATTTTTGCCTCCATTGCAATCTTCTTTTCAGTCTCTCTTTGCCTTCCTTATCAGCTCTTTGCTTTTCACTTGCCATTTATTATGCTGTTTCCTTTTACTTTCAGTCGGATCCTTCTTCCATTTTCTGAAGGATTTTGTTTTAGCTCTTTCTTCACCTCACTTTTTAACCATGTCAGCTGTTGTTTGGTCTTCCTTCCTCCATTTTTAATACATGGAATATGACTAGATCTGGACTTCCAGGATGGTATTTTTGAACAGCATCTATACCTGATGTAAATTTTTGATCTTTTGCTGCTGCTTCTCTGAGTTTTTTATCAGTTCTTCTCATTTTATCATAATCTCCTTCCTGAAAGTTAAATGCTAACGTACCGGATTTCCTGTGTATACTTACTCCAGAACTGATATCAAATCTGTGCATGTTATGATCAGTGTTATCAAGCGGCCCCAGCACCATTACCTCCTGCACCAGATCATGCGCTCCACTAAGGACTAGGTCTAGAATTATTCCTCCTCTTGTTGGTTCCTGATCCAGCTGCTCCATAAAGTATTCGTTGATTTCATCAGTGAATTTTACCTCCTTAGCATGCATTGATGTTACATTTACCCAATCAATATCAGGGTAATTGAAATCACCTATTATTATTGTATTGCCCAGTTTGTTAGCCTCCATAATTTCTGTTAAAATTTCTACATGAGTCTGTTTATCCTGGCCAGGTGGACGGTAGTACCCTCCTATCACTATCCTTTTCCCCTTTACACATTGAACCTCTGTCCATAGGGATTCTAAGATGTGTTTCATTTCCTGCAAAATTTTTAGTCTATGCAATTCAAGGCCCTCTTTAACATATAATGGTACCCCTCCACCAATTCAATTCACTTTATCACTGCTGTATAATTTGTCCCACTGATTATCTTCCACCAGGTCTCAGAGATCCCTATTATATATCTATCTTTTAATTTAATGCAATATATTCTAACTCTCCCATCTTAGTTATTAGGCTTCTGGCATTTGCATATAAACATTTCAAACAATGTTTTTGTTCCTATTCACAACTTGCTCATCAGTTGACAGTGTTAATTTGCAGTCTTAAAAATCTGTCTGCTCTTTTATTTAAAGACACCTGATCTTCTATGGTTTCAGTTGCAACCTATCTACCTTCCCTGTTTTTGGTGATATTTTTATTATTATTGTTATTATATTTGTATCCCGCGCTTTCCCACTCAAAGCAGGTTCAATGCGTCTTACATAGTAATAGGGAATACAGAATATTATTAGAGAAAGTAAAAGTTAAGTATAACAGAATAATAGAAGAGATAAGTAGGTAGAGATAGGCAATGGAGAAGGGAGTAAAATGGGAGAATAGTCTGGGTCAATGTCTTTATCTCCTGGGTATGTGTGTGGGTAGGTGGGTTCATAAGATTAGTCTGGGTCATTCGGATAGGCTTGCTTGAATAAATGGGTTTTTAGTGCTTTCCGGAAGGGTAGATAGTCACAGATTGATCAGATGGGTCTGGGGAGGGCATTCCAGAGTTGGCTGCCTAGGAAGGAGGTTGGATCCATAATAGGTCTTGTACTTGAGTACTTTAAAGATATCTTGTTCCGAACCATGCATTTTTGAGTGACTGTTGGCCTTCCACCAATTTCTAGTTTAAAAGCTGCTCTGTCTCCTTTTTAAATGTTGATACCAGCAGCCTGATTCCATCCCGCTTAAGGTGGAGCCCATTCTTTCGGAACAGGCTCCCTCTACCCCAGTATGTTGGCCAGTTCCTAACAAATCTAAACCCCTCATCCCTGCACCATTGTGTCAACCATTCATTGAGACTTTGAATGTCTGCCTGCCTCTTGGGTCCTGTGTGTGAAACAGGGAGCATTTCTAAAAATGCTACCCTGGAAAATTTGGATTTCAGCTTTCTACCTAGGAGCCTAAATTTGGCTTCCAGAACCTCCCTACCTTATTTTCCTATGTCATTGGTACCCACATGTACTTAGAGAGCCGGCTCCTCCCCAGCACTATCTAAAATCCTATCTAGGTGACGCGTGAGGTCCGCCACCTTCACACCAGGCAGGCAAGTGACCAGGCGATCCTCATGTCCACCAGTCACCCAGCTATCTACATGCCTAATAATCGAATCACTAACTACAACAGCAGTCCTAACCCTTCCCTCCTGGGCAGAAGCTCCTATAGACAAGTCCTTAGTGCGAGAGGATATTGCATCACCTGGAGGGCTGTTCCTGACTACAGGATTACTTCCAAATTCTTCAGGGTGTTGCTGTCCTTTTAGGAGACCTCCCTCCTCCAAGGCAGCACAGGGGCTGCCAGACTGGAGGTGGGACTTCTCTACAATGTCTGTGTAGGCCTGGAGTGGAGGAGTAGCCTAGTGGTTAGTGCAGTGGACTTTGATCCTGGGGAACTGAGTTCGATACCCACTGCAGTTCCTTGTGACTCTGGGCAGGTCACTTAACCCTCCATTGCCCCTGGTACAAAATAAGTACCTGAATATATGTAAACCGCTTTGAATGTAGTTGCAAAAACCTCAGGCAGTATATCAAGTCCCATTTCCCTTTCCCTTCCCTCTATGTACTTCGTCTCCCTTAGCTCCTCCCAGTCTGTTACTCTAGCCTCAAGAGAACGGACTTGTTCTCTGAGAGCTAGGAGCTTTTTGCATTGAGCACACACATACTGGGAGATAATCATACATGTGACACTCAGTGCAAAAGACTGGATAGCACCCCTCTCTCTCTCTGCTGGACTGTTGTGCATCTTAGTTTTAGAAAGTTGTTTAATTAAAACTTCTTATGGTACTAGGGATATTAGATGAATATAAGGAGCCTGAAGATTATATGGTATAATATGTAATTTATTTAGTGTTTGCTTCTCAGAAACTAATTAAATGTAATTAAAACGCTAATAAAAACTCTCATCTTGTTATCCTAATTAGAATAATTGACTATAAATCAAGAGGTGGTGGAGTGGGGGAGGGGTGGGAAGACTGAACTAGGCCTTGCTGTGCCTTCTAGAGGCTATCTATTAATGCTATGTGGCAGAAAGTTCAAGTTCTAAAACTATGGGGGAAAGGGTATGGAGACTAGTTTAATAAAGTTTGTTGTTGTTTTTTCTAACTGTCCTTATCAATAACCTACAATTCCTATTTTAAACCTCAATCTTTAAGTTACCAAAGCACATAGCAAAATAATGTTCACTTACCAGAGAAATGTCCTCTTCTCTTATAACTTCTCAGAAAGAAAGTTAAGTGCACTGAACAGGGGCCAAGGGAGTTAGAATAAAGTATGTGCTTTTGAAAATGTCATGTATGTGCACTGTTTTCTTTCCTTAACTGAAAATATCTTGAAACACTTTTTAGCAATCCAGCTGAAAGTGTCTATAGTGGGGAAAACTGTGTTAGTCTGCAATAGCAAAACTAGCCATGTTAATCTGCAGCAGCGAAAAGACTGGTGGCAGTTTATGAATAATTATTTTTGCAAAACTGCATGCACTTTTAGCCAGCCTGAGAGGGAGTTGTCAGATAGGGCAGTCTAAGTGCATTAATCTGTGTGAGCATAGCTTGATTGCTTTGAGAAATGCCTTGCCTGTAGTATTGAAATTTCTTGAGTTCTTGCATTTTCTGTCTTATAATTGTCATGGTATTTTTTTGTTACTACTTGTAGGCAACATTGGCTGCAACAATGACAGAAAAATCCCCATTTATGACACCAATTGGTAGAAAAGATGAAGCAGACCTGGCAAAATCCACAATAGCCATGGCCAACTCGGACAATCTGACCATTTATAGTGCATATCTAGGGTAAGGAAGCAGTTTAACCTTAAAAATTCTTACAAATATGGAATAACTGCACAAACATACCAGGAAGAAACAGGAAAAAAAATGCAACCAGTGCAGTTTACATATTACTTACAGGTATGGTAGGTTGTTTTCCCTGTTCCCTAGTGGGCTCATAATCTAAGAGCATAGGACCAAGAAAAATTTCTCTTGTACATAAAAATAGCACTTTTAGGTTGGATATTATAAGCACACAGCTGTTTTTAAGCTGCTTATAGCCACAGGCCAAATTAAGCCTGGATACTCAATGCTGGGCCATGTCCTGGCTCTGGCATTGAATATCCAGGTCATTGCAGTCACCCAGAGGTATGCAGGTATGGATGATATTCAGCACTGTAACCACCAACCTAACCAGGCAAAGTTAGGACTGCCTTTTGCATGGTCCAACTTGCCTAGATAGGTTTGCAGACACTGGTACTAAATATCACCAGTACTCGCTTACCTTTTGACTCTGCTTGGACATAGCCATGGCAGTCCTCCATCGATATTCAACAGTCTCCATCGATATTCAATGACACTGTTCAGTTAAATGCCGCTGAATATCCACAGATGGCTCGCTGAGTGCAATTAACTATGCCTTAGAGTACAGGCTTTGCATTCTGCTCTAAAACTTCGTGCCTGTAGGGTACAAGCTCTGCATTCTGCTTTAAAATTTCAAGGTAGTCTGTCAGCCTGTAGCATAATAGCAATCCCTGTCAACCCTGACTGCACATATGTTTACCTCATAACATCTTTGCTACTGCCACTTAGCATGAGTAAGGTGATCCTGGGGTGACTGTTTCAAGAGAAAGGGGTATTTGAATCTGTACTTTCTAACAGAAAAGTTAGACAAAAATTGCCACTTGTTAGAATTTGGGACCAGGAAGAAAGATTTGTCATGTACATAAAAATTGCACATATAGGTTGGGCATGTTCTTTGTAATGTTTAATGTATAAAATTTTGAAGATTTCATAGGAGAAGAGGGGAAAGTATCTCATTGTATACAAGGTCTCCATCTGTCTTACCTACCTGAATGACAGCATAGAACAAGTTTAAAACTTCTACTATTAATCTTGCTAAAATCCGACACTTGTATATTTAACAAAATAGGCAGAAAAGTAGGATCAAGTGCCTAATTTTGGGGGAAAATTGGAAGTTTTTAATATGTTCATTTAGGATGTGGAAGTTGAAATGTCTACAAGAAAAATATCATATGTCTTCTAAATCCTGCATTGAAAGCGTATCTGAATCTGTTGGGGTTCTAATTTTGTTTCAACAAAAGAAAACATACGTTGGCTTTTTCTTCCTAAGGTGAAGATGGCTCGTGAAGAAGGTTTTCGTTCTGAAAATGGCTTACGCCGCAAGAACTTCCTCAACAGAAAGGCACTGCTAACTATAGAGGTATGCTCAGATGCAAGCTGTGTATATTTCAGTGAAAGCTGACTGTATAACTTTTTCTCCAAGAGCAAGTAGAATAAGGTGAATTCTCACACAGGGTGTCATCCAATGCAGGAAGTTTTTTCCGGCACTTTCCAATCTTTTGAGAAAGCCTCACGACTCATGCATCCTGTATCTGCCTGACACTGTCACATGGCACTCTCTCAGTCCTTAGTTTTCTGCAGAGCCAACGGATGTGTTTGTTTTGCACTCGCCTTAGCATGTCCATGAAGCCCAACATCCTGTTCCCAACAGTGGCCATGTAGGTCACAAGTTCCTGCAAGAATCCCAAAACAGTACAATACATTTTATGCTGCTTTATCCTAGAAATAATGAAGTGGATTTTCCCCAAATCCGTTTTAATAATGGTCTATGGACTTTCCTTAGGACGCCATCCAAACTCTTTTTTTAAACCCCTGCAAGCTAACTGCTTTTACTACATTCTCTGCAACAAATTCCCAGAGTTTAATTACACATTGAGTGATTGAAATTTTCTCCGATTTGTTTTAATTTCCTACTTTGTAGCTCATTGAATGCCCCCTAGTTTAGGATTTTTGGAAAGAGTAAACAAGCGATTCACGTCTACCCATTCCACTCCATTGCATTATTTTATAGACCTCTATCATATCTCCCCTCAGCCATCTTTTCTCCTAGCTGAAGAGCCCAAGCCGCTTTAGCCTTTTCTTATAGTGAAGTTGTCCCATCCCCTTTATCATTTTCGTTGCCTTTCTCTGTACCTTTTCTAATTCCACTATATCTTTTTTGAAAGCAGTAACCAGAATTGAACACAGTATTCGATGTACAGTCACACCATGGAGTGATAAAAAGGCATTATAATGTCCTCATTTTGTTTTCCATTCCTTCCTAATAGCTAACATTCTATTTGCTTTCTTAGCCACAGCCGCACACTGAGCAGAGAGTTTCAACGTATCATCAACAATGACACCTAGATCCCTTCCTGGTTGGTGACTCCTAATGTGGAACCTTGCATTACGTAGCTCTTCACGACTGTCCACTGCGAAACTCGGTGGTCAAGTTGTTGGACCTAGCTGAGATGCTCCCTCCTGAGCAGGCTGAGTCATTTTGCCAGTTGGTCAAGCAAGCAGAGGCGTGTCAAAAAGTACTTTTCCAGGGGCACTTATGACACTTTTGACATGGCATCCAGGATCTCTGCCCAGAGTATAGCAATACGCAGACTCTCATGGCTGTGTGTTTTCTGACTTGGAGCATTCTGTTCATTAGAGGTTGGCAGATGCCCCATGCCGGGAGGGATAATCTTTTTGGAGAGAAGTTTGAAGAGGTTGCAGGCCAAATCAAAAAGCATACTGATACCGTCTCTTCTCTCTCCCACTCGGCGCCTTCTACATGTTCCTCCTCAGCAAGGAGGACTTTTGGCAAGCCAAGGAGGAGTCCCTATTACTATCAGAGGTACAACCCTTCGGCTCGCCAGCCTGCTCAGACTCAACCCCAGCACACTCTTTTACATCAACAGCATGCATCTAAGGCCCTCTACTGCTCCCTAGGCAAAGCAAGGGATGAGGTTTTGACTGGCTCCAGCAGAGCATAGCACAGTAAAGTGTCTGTCCAGGACTACTTGCCGGTCTAGGGAGGCTGAAAATGTTTTTCAAAAAAGATGACCCCTTATAACCTCCGACCGGTGGGTTCTTCAAATAGTTTGTCTCGGATATGCCCTCAACTGGTATCTGAAACTTCCAAATTGCCCACCGAGAGCTTACTTGTTCAGCTCTCAGCACAGGCAGGTGCTTGCAGAGGAACTGTCAGCACTTCTGAAGGCCCACATGGTTGAGCCCGTTCCACCAGGGGAGGAATGGCGGGGATTCTATTCCAGGTGCTTTCTTGTGCAAAATAAACAGGGGGGATGCATCCCATCCTAGACCTAAGAGCCCTGAACAGATTCCTAGTCTGAGAAAAGTTCAGGATGGATTCCCTGGGCACCCTTCTCCCAATGATTCAGGAAAACAATTGGCTTTCTGGACTTAAAGGATGCATATACTCACATCTCGATACTTCCAGCCCACCGGAAATATCTTCGATTTTGACTGGGAACACATCACTTTCAGGTACCGCATGTTGCCTTTTGGCCTCGCATCAGCTCCAAGGGTATTCCCCAAATGTCTAGTGATAGTTGTAGTGTCGGTACACAGACTGGGAGTCCATGTGTTTCCATATCTCGACGATTGGCTGGTAAAGAGCACCTCTCCAGACAGTACTCAGGAGTCCATGCGGAGGACTGTTTGGGTGGTTGAGCTACTAGGGTTCATTTTAAACTACCCCAAGTCCATTTTCTCCCTCTCAGTGATTAGAGTTCATAGGCACCCTGCTCGTTACACAGGTTTGAGCCTACCTTCTGGAAACAAGAGCGGACACTTTAGTCGCACTCGCTTCCAAGGTTCGAGCCATCTGAACCAAGTCATTTGTCTTGGCCAACATTCTTTCCCTGACCTCGTGCCCATCCTGGTGAAAGCAGCTTGCACACCTTGAATTGCAAGAGAGTCTTTGCCTACTACTTGGAGCGGACAATGCCCCATAGATACTCCTCTCAGCTTTTTGTTTCTTTTGATCCCAGTAGGATGGGGGTTGCCATCGGGAAACACACCATTTTAATTTGGCTGGCAGATTGCATTTCCTTCACTTGTGCCCAGGCTGGGCTGGCCTTGACAGAGTCATGTCTTGGCTCATAATGTCAGAGCCATGGACGTGTTGGTATTCCACTTCAGGTCAGCCTCCATTGAAGAAATTTGCAAGGTTGCGATGTGGTCTTCAGTCCATACGTTTCAAATCATACGACTGCCTTGAGCAGGATACCTGACACACAGTCAGTTCGGGCAAACAGTGTTGCCGAATCTGTTTGGGGTCTAGAATCCAACTCCACCCTTCTAGGCCAGTTTTATTCGGTTCCAGGCTGCACTCTCATTCAGATTGTATATAGTTTCAGATTAATCTCTGTTATGTCCTTGCCGTTGCGAGGCACAATTGACCACTGTTTGTTGCTTTCGGTGTGCCTGGATGCTAGGGATTCCCCACTTATGAGAAGATAGAAGCTTGCTTGTCCTCTGAGAAAGCGAAGATACTTACCTGTAGCAGGTATTCTCCAAGGACAACAGGCTTCATATTCTTACAGTCCCTCCCACCTCCCCTTGGAGTTGTCTCCTTGGTTATTTTTACTTTATTTTTTGCTTTAGTATTAAACCGAGGAGACCGTGTTCACGTGACGGGCAGGGAAGGCACTTGCACATGCGTGGTGGAGCGCGGCTCACATTCCACAAAGCTCTCTTTTTAGCTCTGCTAAAATGTCAGACCGGCAGTTGCGGATTGGCATCACCCACTTGTGAGAATATGAAGCCTGTTGTCCTCAGAGAATATCTGCTACAGGTAAGTATCCTTTGCTATACCTGGAAAACATTTATGATGGCTACAGCATTGAGCCCAACACAACACAGACACACTTTCCCTCCCTTTCACTCACCTCCCCCCTTCCAACACATACTGGCTCTCACTCGCTCCCGTTCTATTCCTTACCTGAGACATTCTCTCCTTCTAATGTACCCACATTCTTTCTGTCTCTTCATTCCCTTCTCCTTTAGATCATATTTTTTCTGTTCCCCCATCCCCCAACAACATGCACACACACCCCTCTCTTCTCCTACACTGCTACCCTTTACTCTTTCCTTTTCTTTTCCCTAAGGCACACTCTCTCCTTCTGTCTCCCTCTCTTCCTTCTTCTGCTACCATGCTCTTGGGTTCCCAATTTGCCTTCTTTACAGTGCAAATCTCATGGGGTGGATGTGGATGCACACGTCTATACCCTTCCTGTTTCTTGTAACAAGGGTCTCTTTTTCCTACTTGCTATAAGAATCACAGTTGTGCTGTGTATGACCACTTTGGCCAGAGCCGACATCCCCTGTCTTTTACTCATGCACATCAGGTAGTAACAATGACAGATTGCACAAAACGCAGCAGCTCAATGTACTTTTTGGATACCCCTCGCTATATGCATATTACTCCAATCCTGAAGTTTGCATTGGCTCCTGATTATATAGCAAATTGTTTTTAAATTTTTATTGTTAGTTTTTAAAGTTAGGAACAATTCGTTTCTCCTGTTATTTCAGCTACATTGAGATTGTATCAGTCTGCAAGAGCTTTGAGATCCACCAAGGTTAATTTGTTTGAAAGTCGTTTTTGCAGTATTCATTTAATCTAATCACTCTAAATGATGAAACATCGAAGTATGGTGGCTTAAACTGTGGAATGAGTTGCCTGAACAGATATATCTATTACATCATTGGAGCAATTTAAAAAAGGATTATAAACTTTATTTCATGAGGCATTTGATGATTAAGAGAATTGGAGATGACCTTTGAACAGTGGGAAGTATTTTGGTGCTGCACAATATGATGAATATAATATGTTTATTGGAGATATTTGGACGTATGTCTATTGTCGGTTTGTTTTTTTTGCATAAGATTATGTTATTTCATATTTTGAATGTTTAACTGTAAGCCGCCTAGAACATTGTGACTGAGCAGGTTATAAGCTTTGAAATAAACAAATTAATCGCATCTCTCAGCGCACACAGTAGCAATACCTGAGGCAGTGTATGCATGTGTGCGCTGCTCAGGATAGTCATAGAGCCACACCCTGTATCACTATAGAGAAAGAGGGGGAGATTGGGGTTTTGGTGGATTTTTTTTTTTTTTTGCTTTTGTGTGCTCTATTAATCTGAATTATAAATTCATACATTACATAGTTTACTATGCACACCTTGAATTGCAAGAGCGTTTTGGCCTACTACATGGAGTGGACAATGCCCCACAGATAGTCCTCTCAGCTTTTTGTTTCTTTTGATCCCCAGCAGGATCTCTGCTCTTCTACAGGCCAATGCAGTCAAACCCATGCCACCAGGGGAATAAAGGAAGGGATTCTATTCCAGTTACTTCCTTGTGCCCCAAGAAAATGAGAGGATTTTGTCTCATCCTAGACCTAAGGGCCCCAAACAAATCCCTGGTCAAAAATGTTCAGGATGATTTCCTTAGACACCCTTCTCCCCTTGATTCAGGAACAAAATTGACTATGCTCTCTGGACTTAAAGGAAGCCTGGACCCACAGTTCAATACTTCCCAGTCACAGAAGTATCTCAGGTTTCAAATAGGAAAACACCACTATCAGTTCTGCCATTTGGCCTGGCATCAGCGCCCAGGGTATGGAACCAAGTTTCTAGCGGTAGTAGCGGGTGTATTACGCAGACTGGTAGTCTACGTGTTTACTTATTTGGACGATTGATCAAGAACATATCGCAGGAAGGAGTGACTGAATCAATGCGCTAACTAACTATTCAGGTGTTAGAGCTACTAGGGTTTGTGATAAACTACCCCAAGTCCCACCTACTCCCAGTTCAGCGTTTGGAGTACATAAGAGCCTACTGAATACATTCGTCGGTCGGGAAGGCACCAACGCGTGTTTGGTGGGAAGCTGCTAGAAACTTCTACAATCTTCTCGTTAGTCAGCATCTGCACCGGGCTCCATTGGATGATGTCACCCACCTGTGGGAATCAGGGGCATAGCTACGTGGGGCCACGGGGGCATGGGCCCCCAAAGATTAAGCCTTGGCCCCCTCTACATTGACCCCCCTGCCCCGCCGCTGCATCAGGTACCTTGTTTGCTGCGGGGTCCCCAACCCCTGCCAGCCGAAGAGTCTTCTTCAGCGCCGGTCAACTCTGGCGCCTTCGTTGTGTGATAATCTGTTTTCTGACGCCCTACGTCCTGCACGGGGCTACATACAGGACGTGCACGGTGCAGGACGTCAGGACGTTCGAACAGATCATCACACAGCGAAGGCGCCAGAGTCGACCGGCGCTGAAGACGGACTCTTCGGCTGGCGGGGGTTGGGTACCCCTGCCAGCAAACAAGGTACCTGATGTGGCAGGGGGGTTGCGGCGGGGGGGAGGCGGCTAAACAGTGCCCCCCATCCCGCTGAGGTCTGGCTACACCCCTGGTGGAATACTTGGCCTGCTGTCCTCAGAGAACACCTGCTACTGGTGAGTAACTTCACTGTACTGTCACCAGCTGAATATTTACACCCCCCCCCCCCCCCCCCCCCCCCCCCCCCACCATATGCCATTCTTTCATGTCCAGTGAACTTTATTTATGAGCCTGCTTGTTTAATGGTATCTTAAATTAAAATGATATTAGTTAATTATATTTAATGAAAATTGATCTTTTTAAAATATTGTTATTTTAAAATAATATATTGATTTATTTTCAATTAAACTAATTTCTAGGATGTGAAGCAGGAGTTAATCAAGCTGGTCAGGTTTGCAGGGTTCGAATCCTTCAGCGTATCACCTAAAACACCTAATGGATTCCATGGGACTGGAGACAGGCGATCCCTTTCCCTTCAGGAAATTGCTCTGCTCAAAGCTGTGCTTACTGCTGGCCTGTACGACAATGTAGGAAAGATCCTTTATGCCCAGTCTGTAGATATCACAGAGAAGTTGGCATGCATGGTAGAAACAGCACAAGGAAAAGCTCAAGTTCATCTTTCCTCAGTGAACAGAGACTTGCAAACCTATGGCTGGCTGCTTTACCAGGAGAAGGTGAGTCTATTCCAGTAATACTACTGAAACCTTATTAGAAAGCACAAAATGAACAAGGCATGGGTGATGAGAACTGCAAATCATGATGTACGGACATATTTTTAAACATTAAAATATCTGAGTATGAGCTACTGAGGTTGAGGACACCAACTTGCTGACACCCCCTTCTTTCTGTACCATAGTACATCCTATGGGAAGAATGAGTTGGTGCCAGGATGGTGGTTCTCGTCGGACATGGAAATAAAGAGAGGGGGGAACAGGCAGGAAAAGAAAGGGATGCTGTTCTGGAAACATTTCCAATACAGAGTGAGTGCCACCACCGAAGGGGAAATTAGAGTGCCGGTTAGCCTAGAGCCAGCCCTGCTGAGACTCTAAGATGTAATGCAGAGTTGAGGTTTGCTTTTGTTTGAAAGATCTGAGGGAGACCCTGCTCAGGATTTCATTCCTCAGTGAGTATACTCTGTGCAAGACCCATATGTAGGCGTGTTCAACAGCGTAGTTTGGACTCGGGGTTGGCCCAACCACTAAATGGATTAAGTATAGGGCAATACAATTTTTTTCGGGGGGGGGGGGGGGCGGCAGCACTGACATAGCAGTCAGTGTGCCTATGGAAGACATTGTTGCTGGTGCAGGAAGAGTGGAGGGGGGAGGAGAAAGATGCTGGATGCCACAGGGAGGGACTGGGAAAGGGGATGGGGTTTGATATAACGCTTTTTTATGGTTACAATCAAAGCAATTTACATATTATATAAAGTGCAGCGGAGGATAAAGGGACTTGTCCAGAGTCACAAGGAGCTGCATTGAGAATTGAACCCAGTTCCCCTGGTTGTCAAGCCACTGCACTAACCATTTAGGCTACTCCTCCACTCAAAGAAGAGAGAGATGTTAGACATCATAGAGGATAGGGGGAAGAATGTTGTTGGACACCATGGTGGAGGGGGGAGTAAGGAAAGGGAGATGCTGGACTACAGAAGTAGGGAAGAAAAGGGGAGATGCTGGGCATTGGGCCTTGAGTTAACCCCAAGGTGTGTGAAGAACCTTGAGCACCCCCAGAGTGGGGTGGGGGGGTGGGGCATGGTTGAAGGTTTATCTAGGATATCAGATACCCTTGGGGCTAGCCGTGTTTGGACACAGCACAGGCAGAGTTCTGACGTACATGTGTAGTTTATGAATTGTGTGTACATTTATACTTGCTCCCAAGTAGGTGTAAATGTGTACAGCATCAGAAATATGTAGAATATGATGGTGTGTTCAACTCACTGCTTACTGATGGTAGATCCCAGCAAAACATTTTCTTATTATTTATGCTTTCAGTCTAGCTTCTGTAAGTACCCATATTTACATGTCCCCTTAATAACTAACCTAAACTACCAGTCATCCACTATTACTGTTTAGTTTTGCTTTGCAAGAATGAAAATACCAATCTCCAGCTTCTGTTTAAAAAAAAAAAAAAGCCTAAAAAAATGCTGATCAAGGTCACTATTTTGATTCAGTTGTTTGGGGTTTTGTGTTTGGATGCAGGTAAAGTATGCAAAGGTGTACCTGAAAGAAACAACGTTGATTTCCCCCTTTCCAATGTTACTTTTTGGTGGAGATATAGAAGTACAGCACCGGGAACGGCTCCTGACTGTGGATGGCTGGATTCACTTCCAGGTACAGAGTAATGCTCCATATTTATTCTTAACTTTAGAAACACAAATTAAGGTACTCCATATGATGTTATAACAGTCCATCTAGCTTAATCTATTGCACTGTTTGTTAAAGGAACTGCCATAAACGTTTCCTAGGCAGGTGTGTTGTGAAAGGCAATCACAACCTAACCATAAAATCAAATTAATATACAAGTTATAATGTAACTTTTACTTAGAAGATTTTGTTTTAGTATTATAATTTGCAATCTAAGTGGCATGGTGTGAGCTATTTTATTGTTGGTGATGTTTCTTAGAAATTGTCTCCTCGGTACTAGCCCTTTAAAGAAGTGGCATCATGTACCAAGTTATGAGCTTCTTTCAAGCACTCAGAATTGGAAACCAGATATCTCTATTCTTCTTTAATTTCAACTGTAGAAAAGGCAAATGTTTGAAATCAGGCTTCTTTTAAGAGTGATATAGTCCTGAGTGGAGGAATAGCCTAACGGTTAGTGTAGTGGCCTGAGCACCAGGGGAGCCAGGTTCAATTCCCACTGTAGCTCCTTGTGACTCAGGGCAAGTCACTTAACTTTCCATTGTCCCAGGTACAAAATCAGTACCTGTACATAATATGTAAACTGCTTTGATTGTAACCACAGAAAGACAGTATATCAAACACATCCCCTTTCCCTTAAACCATTGTTTAATAATAATTTTATTGAGCATTTCTTATAGTTCCCTTACCCCCACCCCCCCTTGCTGCCCCTTTCTTGTCTTGAACTACTGAGATCTTCACAGTAGGTAGAGTATGCCAGCCAAGGGGTTTTTTTTATTTCTTTCATTTTTCCGGTTCAGTTGGCACAAGTACTTGTATCCTGGTATGAAGAGCCTAGAGATTTTTTCCCCTGTTTAATAGAGCCACCCTCCCTCTGTTCCTAGTCTGGTCATCTGGTGGTGGTTCTGAAGTTGGAACCTGTATCAGGCACTCAAATCCAGCTACCAAATGTTACCCTAACTGATGACCATTAATCCCTCTCCCATTGCATAGCCCCAATCCCAGCTGATCCAGGGTATGAAAGAGCAAATTTGGGGAGTGATCTGGGTCCTGACGAGTCACACTACACAGCACTGCCACCGGACAGCACTGTATTTCTTTCTAACAGTTTTCATTTTCTTTAAATAATTTGTTTTAGATTTGCTTTTATTCTTTCTGTAAACAAGATGACATGAAGTCAGGCCAGTGTTTTTAGGAGGCACATCTTGTTCATCACCAGTTGTCATGAAGTTTGTTTTTGTTACCAGAGTACAAGGCATGAGATAACTGGATGCAAGATCTGCTCAAGGATCTCACCTTGAGCTGTCAGGGCTCAGCAGGAAATGCTCTGTGCCCTCTAGATCAAGAAGGAAAGTTAGTGCAAATACCCTAGTGTTCAGGGTGCAGCTCCATGTGACCCTCGACAAGTCACTTAGCCCTCCATTGCCTCAGGTACAATATATAACTTAAATTGTGAGCCTATTAGGGACAGTGCAAAATACCTGTAATAGAAATTGTACATTTATTTATTTTATTTATTTGTTACATTTGTACCCCACATTTACCCACCGTATTTGCAGGCTCAATGTGGCTTACATAATACCGTAAAGGCGTTCACCAGGCGGTTGATAACAATACAAGGTTGTATTGTGGTCGAGTGAGGTAGGTGTGTGTCAGGCACCGTGAAGGTCGAAGGGAGTGAAGATTGTATATTGTCCAGTACGATCATTGGTTGAGTTGTGTTGCTGGGTGTGGGGATTTACATTGAATCAGTGGGATAAGCCTTTTTGAAGAGGTTGGTTTTTGGTGATTCTCTGAAGTTTAGATGGTCATGGATTGTTTTTACAGCTTTTGGGAGTCCGTTCCATAGTTGTGCGCTTACGTAGGAGAAGCTGGATGTGTAAATTGTTTTGTATTTAAGTCCTTTGCAATTTGTGTAATGTAAGTTTAGGTATGATCGTGATGATCCGAGTCTGTTTCTGGTTGGTAGATCTATGAGGTCTGTCATGTATCCTGGGACTACGCCGTAGATAATTTTGTGGACAAAGGTGCAGATTTTGAAGATGATATGTTCTTTGATTGGGAGCCAGTGCAGCTTTTCTCGGAGGGTTTTAGCACTTCGAAGCGTGATTTACCATATATCAGCCTTGTGTTTTTGCGAGTTGTTGTTTACTTCCCGCATAGATTGCGTTAGGACCATTGATTGTATTAGATTTCGAAAGATTTTCCTCGGGAAGAAAGGTTTTATTCGTTTAAGTTTCCACATTGAATAGAACATTTTCTTTACTATGGAGTTTACTTGGCTCTCACGGAGTTTACTTGGCTCTCAAGGGTAAGGTTGCGGTCAATTGTGACGCCGAGTATTTTTAGGCTGTCTGAGGTGGGGAGGGTGTGTTCTAGGGTGTTTATGGTTGTGGGTTTATACTTGTTATGTTGAGATGAGAGGATGAGGCAGTGTGTTTTTTCAGTGTTGGCAAACCTATGAGTCGCTTTTGTAACTGATTCAGTGGTGAGGAGAGTAAATGTTGACCAGAAATGGTCAGCTGGACATCCACCAGGGATTTGGTCCAAGTCGTTGAAGAAGTTTTCGATGTCAGTGTTGTCCTGAGGCAGTGTGCTGTGTAATTTTATTATTTTTTCGTTAAAGTAGTTAGCAAGTTTGTCTGGGGGTGGGATGTCTGTGTTGGTTGTGGTGATAGAAGTGATGTCTAGTAACTTATTTACGAGTTGGAATAGTTTCTTCATATCTTTGTAATGTAGTCCTATTTTAGTTTTATAATCCACAATAGAACACTATTTTCTGTGTCCTTGTTTCCATGCATTGAGTGTATGTTCATCTTTTGGTTTTTTTTCCATGCTCATTCGCGTTTCCTGGATTGTGTTTTGACTTTTTATAATTCGTCATTGACCCATGGTATCGAGTTTTGTCTTCTTGATATTCTTGTCTTTAAGGGCGCTATTTCGTTTAGTACACTTCTGCATCTGTCCTCCTAATGGTTGAGGTAGTGCATGGAGTCTGTGCGTGGTTTCTATTCGTTATCATATATCAGTTGCCAGAATACTTGTGAGTCTATTTGCCCTCTCGTGGTGTAGGTTGTGTGTGTTGGTGTGTGGTTTAGACCCTTTTTCCACCAGTCTAGGGATAGGTTCAGTTTGTAGTGGTCGGTCCAAGGTGTTTCTGTCCATTTGATGTCTGTTTTTAATAGGTTATGATCTGTGGACAGTTTGTGTGATAGGAGGTCTAGTGTGTGTCCCTTGATATGGGTAGCTTGCATGTGAGGCCATTTGAGATCCCGGGACTGTAGGAAGTCTTTGCATTCACATGCGTTGGTGGAGTTGGGGTCTTCTAGGTGAAGGTTTATGTCGCCTAGTATTAATGTATTGGAGCTGTTTACACAAGTGTTTGAGATGAAGTCCGTGAAAGTGGGCTGGCTTTCGTTCCAGTTATCGGGCGGTCTGTAAAATAGGACGCAATTCAGATGATCGATCAGGGATTTGTTATGGATTCTGAATGATGCAATTTCTAGTTGGGGTGTTATGGATTTGGCGATGGTTTCGGTGGTGAATTGGATTTGGTAGATTATTGCAATGCCTCCTCCTCTCTTTTTCGTTCTGGTCCAGTGAGTGATTTTGTAGCCTGGAGGGCATAGTTCAAGGATTATGGGGTCCTTTTGATCGTGGATCCATGTTTCCTTGATGAAGATAAGATCGAGGTTTTCTGAGCTGATCCAGTCTGATATTGTTGTTGTTTTGTTAACACCCAAGTTTTCCTGGGGACATCCTCGCAGGATGTCTCCAGCTAGGGGCAGGGAAAGATGGGCGGCCATCTTTCATTTCGATAATACGGTTGGGGACGCCGAAATCAGCAAATTTAGGTCGACCTTAGAGATGGTCGTCCCCAGGACTTGGTCGTTTCTGATTTTCAGCGATAATGGAAAGTGAGGATGCCCATCTCAGAAGCGACCAAATCCAAGCCATTTGGTCATGGGAGGAGCCAGCATTCGTAGTGCACTGGTCCACCTGACATGCCAGGACACCAAGCGGGCACCGTAGGGGGCACTGCAGTGGACTTCAGAAATTGCTCCCAGGTACATAGCTCCCTTACCTTCAGCCAGATGCACTAACTGAACAGAAAAAGCCCTTCCCTTACCGATTCCTTAGCGATTCGGAAAGAAACGGGCATGCATGAAGGAAATCGCTTGCAAATGAGCTGCTCGGTGTTAGCTCATTTGCACACGATTTCCTTCCTAAGGAGGGGAAGCCAGTGCAGAGCAGCCAAGCTGCGTGTATAATAGCCGTCTACAACCTTAAATAAATTGCCATCTACAACCTTAGAAAAATACAAGTCCAGGTGAAACGTCTTTTTCTTTTTTTTTTTTTAGAGTATGGGTGAAGGACGTCCTTCGCTATGCCTCCATCCCTGCAACGGCAGTTGAGGACGTCCTTCGCTATGCCTCCATCCCTGCGATGGCAGTTGAGGACATCCAAAATGTGGATGTTTCTATGAGAAGGATGTCCATGCCTGCTATGCCTCCGACAGCCCCTTTATTTGGATTTTGGATCACAAGTAGCAGCAGTGGGATTTTGAACCGGCCACCTCTGGATTGCAAGACCAGTGCTCTAACCACTAGGCCACTCCTTCACTCCACTTCCTTGAAATTTGGCCGTCCCTGTGGGGGGGGGGGCAATTGAGGACATCCAAAATGTTTGAAAGAAGGACGTCCACGCCTTCGTTAAGCCTCCGCTGACACACACATACATCCCCCCCCAGGGACCTGCATAATGCCCCACCCCCCCCACAGGGACGGCCAAATTTCAAGGGAGTGGAGGAGTGGCCTAGTGGTTAGAACACTGGTCTTGCAATCCAGAGGTGGCCGGCTCAAATCCCACTGCTGCTACTTGTGATCCAAAATCCAAATAAATAAAGGGGGTGTCGGAGGCATAGCAAAGGCATGGGACGTCCTTCTCACAGAAACATCCACATTTTGGACGTCCTCAACTGCTGTCGCAGGGATGGAGGCATAGCGAAGGACGTCCTTCATCCATACTCTAAAATAAAAAAAGATGAAAGTTTTTTAAGTTGTTTTTTTTCGGGGTGGGAGGTGGTTAGTGACCAGTGGGGGAGTCAGGGAAGGCCATCCCCGATTCCCTCCGGTGGTCATCTGGTCATTTAGGGCACATTTTTGTGGCTTGGTCATAAAAAAAAAAGGACCAAGTAAAGTCGGCCAAGTGTTCGTCAGGGACACCCTGCTTTTTTCCATTATCGCTTGAGGACGATCTGTTAGGCACGCCCCAGTCCTGCCTTCGCTACGCCTCCGACACGCCCCCGGGAACTTTGGTCATCCCTGTGACGGGAAGCAGTTGGGGACACCTAAAATCGGCTTTCGATTAAGCCGATTTGGGCGACCCTGAGAGAAGGACACCCATCTCCCGATTTGTGTCGAAAGATGGGCGCCCTTCTCTTTCAAAAATAAGCCTGCTAGTCGCCTCAGGGATCACTTGCGGTATATCAAGTGCTGAATATAGATAAATCCCCTGCCAGTCAGCAAATCTTCTCTACATTAATGTGAATCTGGAGTCTGGCATGAAGTCAGTTCACTGCAAAGAGTCTTTGAAAGAGTTTAAAGTGTTTGTTGCATGAATCAAGACAAAAGAACATTTGTGCCAGCTGAAGCCTATTGGCATAGACACTTCTTCTACCGTACTTACTGGGCTTAAATGTAGTGAATTATCTTCTCACTCTAATAACAGCTGCATTGAAAGGACAGTTTGTCCTCCACATTCTGGTCGGAGCTTCCACTGATTCATGCTTCTGAACGTCCCTATGATCTACTTTGTGTCAATCAAGCCAACCCCAAGTCATTCCTTTATATGGAGCCAATAGCTTGTGCCTTTTTGAAGCTCTTTAAGTTGCTGCAAGAAGGACTTGCAGAATTTTAGCATCTTTTCTGTGCCACCTGTGCTGAAGTCTTTCCCTGTTCCAGTCCAGGATCATACCCCAACAACCTCGTGGTTTGTACCTGAGGCAATGGAGGGTTAACATACTAATCAGATTACATGAAATATTTTTGTGTATGCATTTTTAAATATATTTTTATATCTGTATCTAATTTATTTTCTGTTTTTGACTAATTATCATATAATTGTAAGATCTTACTAACTTAATTTATTTTTATTTATATTTGTTTTTAAAGTGTAATTTTGTAGTGGAAAGTTAAGCTCCTGACACAGCCTCTTGGAGCCAAAACGTGGCCACGTTAGGCATTTGATTTTATGTTTCAACTGTTTTATTGATGACCATTCATAGTAAACGCAGCCAAAAATACACACATCCAGGAATTCAAATATAAAACTGTACTTAGTAAAAACAAACCGATGTAATCTGTCATCAAACTTCTAACACATTTTTTTAGACCCCCCCCTTCCCCTCCCACTTCCTGTAATGACAGTTCAATCATTTCATTAGGACATAGTACCCAGTTATCTAAATAAGCATTACATCTACAAGCCAAACAGCTCAATCCAATAATAAATTCCCAACTATGTTGAGAAAAATATGTCACCCGAAATCTATAATGTGTCTCATATTCCTACCCTATAAACCCACCCTAACAAAAAAAAAATAATATTAATAAAAAAATCCCGGACAAGGTGCGCAAAGCTCGATTACAGCCTCCAGGCCAAAATCTGATAACACAAAGCGACATTGGGCCAACCCAGCAGTTCACCTAATCAACTATCCATAGGAGATTTCCTTTCAAGGGAATTCAGTATCAAACTATTAGCCCTGTGCGGAAGAGACCCGACATATACCTCCCATACTGCTAAAATATCCTTCCAGCACTTTCGGGAACCCCTAGCATACCTCTTCTCCAGCAGCATCATATCATATAATCGATTTCTCCACACCCAAAAGGACGGAGCAATCTCTCCTACCCAAACACTCATAATGACCCGTTTACCCACAGCCCCCGCCTTATGTAGCAACAATACCTGTGCATGATTTTGTGTCCTATAATTTTCATATTTATTTTTTGGGATTTCTGAACCGCCTTTATGAAGAGATTCACCCAAGGCAGTATACAGCAGTTACAGTTTAACATAAAACTTACAATTTTGTTAACAGCATAACAATAGTAAAATAACAAAGAATAAACATAAATACAATAAGTGAGTTAAACTTGAAAACAGTAAATTGAAACCTAATAATAGAACTACCGTGAAACAGAGCAATGGAATTCAAATACCAGAGATATAATACAATGTTAGCATATTACTAATGATACACCTAATAAGCATGTATTAAAACATTCAACAGGTTGGTGATGTTAGCTCATTTTAGACAACCAATACAATGTCAGAGAACATAGCTCAGATTTTAACACTGATTCATTGTTAATCAGATTTTAATGCAAGACTAATAATTATCCAGCAGCCACCCCTCCAGAGACAATGGTAGCACCCGATCCAATACCTTCTCCATATACCTTGCTATTTCCTTCCAGAAGTGTTTAACCTTCGGGCAGTCCCAGAAAGTGTGAAAAAAGAGTTAGTAAGTCGTCTGCATTTTTGGCATTCAGGAGTTTCTAAGCCCCCAGCCTTAAATTTCTGTTCCTGCGTAAAGTAAGCCCTGTATAAAGTGCAAAACTGACACGCCCAGATTTCCCCACTCACCAATATTTCCAGAATTCTCCTAACCAACTTATAAAAATCAAGAGAAACCACTGAGAGCCCTAAATCCCCACTCCACCTGCGGGCAAGTTCCTCCAGGGATTTCTTCAGAATGACTCTTCTCAAAGCCGCATGCAAAATCAAAACTGCCAGGCCCCCATCTCTGAATTTGTCAAAAATAAACCTGTAACCTTTCCCCCAGCGAAGGAGACAGAGCCGACCTGAAAAGAGCACGAATGTAGTGTTGTAACTGACAATAGGCAAAAAAATCTTTAGGCTCAACTACTCCCTTGCCTGTAATGAATCCAAGGAAAGCATCCTACCCCCATCATCCAAAACATGTTGTATCAAGGTAATTCCCTTCATATCCCAGCGTTGAAAACTAGCTCCATCATGGCCTGGAGTAAAACCCAGGTTGCCCCGGATAGGTAGTTGGTCAGAAACCTCCAGCTGTTTTCCCAACAATGTCACCAGATATCACCACGTCTGTCTCATTGAACCAACAACCACACCATTCACTTGGATCCACGCCATAGGGTCCGAGTACAGAGCCCCAACAGCGTCCAGGAAGAAGCCATTAAATCCATACCTACGTAGAGTGGCAAAAACGAACCCCCAATCCACTCAGTCAAATGCCTTCTCTGCGTCAAAGCTGACAAGTAGAGGGGGTTTAGCCATTCACTTAACCTGCTCCATGGAGATAAGAACCTTCCATAAGTTATGTGTAATAGTACACCCTCGAACAAAGCCCACTTGGGGATCCGCTATCAAAGCAGGGAGCACCCGAGCCATACGATTAGCCAAAATCTTTGCGAACAACTTGGCTTCTACATTGAGAAGTGAAATGGGCCTGTAAGAAGATGGATTGTCTGGATCCCTCCCCTGCTTCAACAGCACTATCACATTGGCCAGTTGAAGAGATTTCGGCAGTTCTCTTTCTGTTGCAATATGAGTAAAGAAAGACTGCAAAGTAGGGATGACGGAGGGACATAAAAGTTTATAAAATTCAGCTTTGAACCCATCCAGGCCTGGTGACTTTAAAAGGGCACTCTGCTGCACTGCCAAAGCCACCTCATTCTCAGTTATGGGAGCATTAAGTTTATCAATATCTCCATTTCCCAAACAGAGTAAATCCAGACTATCAAGACAGAGGTCGCCCTCCAGAGGCGTTTCTAGTGGGCTAGCGTATAGTTTTTGGTAATATGGTTGGAAGGTTTCCGCTATCTCCCGGTCAGACCGCACTTGAACTCCCTCCCCCCTGTCTAGCTGAAATACAGTGTGAGATCCTCCTGATTTTTTTTGATTAAATGAGATAGTAACTTCCCGGACTTATTCCCATGTAAATACAGTTGATATTTTAAAACATTCACTGATTTCTTCGCCCTGTCATGAAGAAGTTCAGCAAGAGTTGCTTGCATCACTAGAAGAGAATTTCTCGTCTGCAATGTCGGATGCTCACCATACATTTTCTGTGCTTTAACCACTAGTTTTTCTAACCTCAAGATTTCCCAATCTCTAGATTTTTTCTTGAAGAATAAGCTATGATCTCCCCTCTAAACACCGTCTTGGCTGCTTCCCAAAAAAGCACTGGCTGCTGTATATCCTTATTATGCACTTGATAGTCCTCCCATTTACGAATCAAATGCTCCCGAAAAGCCTGATAATTGCGGAGGAAATCTCCATTGATACAAATCACTGCCTGCTTCTCCCAAATCCAAAGTGCACCACACTGAATCATGATCTGACACACTATGTGGCCCTATGCCAGCATCTCTCACAGACGAAAAAAGCATCACTGACAGAAGCCAGTAATCAATTCTAGATTGAGTTCCATGTGCCCGAGACAAATGCGCATAGTCTCGTTCCATGGGATGCAGCGTTTTCCAAACATCTAAAAGGTCTAAACTTGAGCAAAGTAACAGGATGCCTTTGGAAGAATTCCCCTTGTCCCGTACAAGTCCTTGAGCGACTGTCAGCCTCCCCCCCCCCCCCCCCTGTTTCTAGCTTTTAAACTAGAAATGGGGGGGGGAGACCGACAGTCGCTCAAAAGCGCATGGTTCGGGATAAGGTATCTTTCAAAGATATCACCAAAACAGGGAAGATAGGGTATCCTGATAGTGAGGTTGCAAAAGAGACCATAGTAGATCAGGTGTCCTTAAATAAAAATAAAAATCAGACAAAAGATTGCAAATTAATACTGTCAAGTACTAAGCATGATGTAAATAGGAACAACAAACAGTTTGAAATGTTTATGCGAATGCCAGGAGCCTAAGAACTAAGATAGGGAGAGTTAGAATATATTGCACTAAATGAAAAATTAGATATAATAGGCATTTCTGAGACCTGATGGAAGGAGGATAACCAGTGGGACACTGTCATACCGGAGTACAAATTATATCGTACTGATAGGGTGGATCGAATTGGTGGAGGGATAGCATTGTATATTAACAAGAGATTAAAAATTCTGCAGGAAACAAAACACTTCTTGGAATCACTGTGGATTGAAATTCCATGTGTAAAGGGGAAAAGGATAGTGATAGGAGTGTACTACCGTCTGCCTGGCCAGGATTAACAGACGGATGCAGAAATGTTAAAGGAAATTAGGGACGCAAACAAACTGGGCAACACAATAATAATGGGTGATTTCAATTACCCCGATATTGACTGGGTAAATGTAACATCGGAGCACGCTAGGGAGGTAAAATTCCTTGATGAAATCAAGGACAACTTTATGGAGCAGCTGGTGCAGGAGCCGACGAGAGAAGGAAAAATTCTAGACCTAGTCCTTAGTGGAGCGCATGATCTGGTGCGGGAGGTAATGGTACTGGGGCCGTTCGATAACAGTGATCATAATATGATTGGATTTGATATTAGCTTTGAAGTAAGTATACATAGAGGCATATTTTCAAAGCACTTTGGGAGGCTAAGTTCCATAGGTTTCTATGGAACTTTGGGAGGCTAAGTGCTTTGAAAATGAGCCTCATAGGAAATCAAATATGTTAGCGTTTAACTTTAAAAAAGGAGACTATGATAAAATTAGAAGAAAAGTGAAAAAAAAGAGGAGCGGCTACGAAGGTCAAAAATTTACATCAGGCGTGGATGCTGTTCAAAAACACCATGCTGGAAGCCCAGGCCAAATATATTCCGCATATTAAAAAAGGAGGACGGAAGACCAAACGACCGCTGGCGTGGTTAAAAAGTGAGGTGAAGGAAGCTATTAGAGCTAAAAGAAAATCCTTCACAAAATGGAAGGAGGAACCGAGTGAAAATAATAAGAAACAGCATAAGGAATGTCAAGTCAAATGCAAAGTGCTGATAAGGAAGGCTAGGAGGGACTTCGAAAAAAAGATTGCGTTGGAGGCAAAAACACATAGTAAAAGAATTTTTAGGTATATTAAAAGCAGGAAGCCGGCAAAAGAATCGGTTGGACCGCTAGATGACCGAGGAGTAAAGGGGCGATCAGGGAAGACAAAGCCGTAGCGGAAAGTTTAAATTATTCTTTGCTTCAGTCTTCACTGAGGAAGATTTGGGTGGGATACCAGTGCCAGAAATGGTATTCGAAGCTGATGAGTCGGAGAAACTTAATAAATTCTCTGTAAACCTGGAGGATATAATGGGGCAGTTCTACAAACTGAAGAGTAACAAATCTCTTGGACCAGATGGTATTCATCCCAGAGTACTGATAGAACTGAAAAATGAGTTTGCGGAGCTATTGTTAGTAATATGTAATTTATCCTTAAAATCGAGAATGATACTGGAAGATTGGAGGGTGGCCAACGTAATGCCAATTTTTAAAAAAGGTTCCAGAGGAGATCAGGGGAATTATAGACCGGTGAGTCTGATGTTGGTGCCGGGCAAAATGGTAGAGACTGTGATTAAGAACAAAATTACATAGCATATTCAAAAGCACGGATTAATAGAGACAAAGTCAACATGGATTTAGTGAAGGGAAATCTTGCCTCACCAATCTACTACATTTCTTTGAAGGGGTGAACAAACTTGTGGATAAAGGTGAGCCGGTTGATATTGTGTATCTGGATTTTCAGAAGGCGTTTGACAAAGTACCTCATGAAAGACTCCAGAGGAAATTGGAGAGTCATAGGATAGGAGGTAGTGTTCTATTGTGGATTAAAAACTGGTTAAAAGATAGAAAACAGAGAGTAGGGTTAAATGGTCAGTATTCTCAATGGAGAAGGGTAGTTAGTGGGGTTCCCCAGGCCTCTGTGCTGGGACCGCTGCTTTTTAACATATTTATAAATGACCTAGAGATGAAAATAACTAGTGAGATAATTAAATTTGCTGATGACACGAAGTTATTCAAAGTCGTTAAATCGCGGGAGGATTGTGAAAAATTACAAGCGGACCTTAAGAGACTGGGAGACTGGGCGTCTAAATGGCAGATGACGTTTAATGTGAGCAAGTGCAAAGTGATGCATGTGGGAAAGAGGAACCCGAATTATAGCTATGTCGTGCAAGGTTCCACGTTAGGAGTCATGGACCAAGAAAAAGGGATCTAGGTGTCGTCGTTGATCATAAGTTGAAACCTTCTGCTCAGTGAGCTGCTGCGGCTAAGAAAGCAAATAGAATGTTAGGTATTATTAGGAAAGGAATGGAAAACAAAAATGAGGATGTTATAATGCCTTTGTATCGCTCCATGGTGCGACCGCACCTCGAATATTGTGTTCAATTCTGGTCACCGCATCTCAAAAAAGATACAGTGGAATTAGAAAAGGTGCAGAGAAGGGCGACGAAAATGATAAAGGGGATGGGACGACTTCCCTATGAGGAAAGGCTAAAGCGGCTAGGGCTCTTCAGCTTGGAGAAAAGGCGGCTGAGGGGAGATATGATAGAGGTCTATAAAATAATGAGTTGAGTTAAACGGGTAGATGTGAAGCGTCTGTTCACATTTTCCAAAAATACTAGGACTAGGGGGCATGCGATGAAGCTACAATGTAGTAAATTTAAATCAAATCGGAGAAAATGTTTCTTCACTCAACGTGTAATTAAACTCTGGAATTCGTTGCCAGAGAATGTGGTGAAGGCAGTTAGCGGAGTTTAAAAAAGGTCTGGACGGCTTCCTAAAGGAAAAGTCCATAGACCATTATTAAATGGACTTGGGGAAAATCCAGTATTTCTGTGATAAGCAGTATAAAATGTTTTGTACATTTTTGGGATCTTGCCGGGTATCTGTGACCTGGATTGGCCACTGTTGGAAACAGGATGCTGGGCTATGGACCTTTGGTCTTTCCCAGTATGGCAATACTTATGTACTTATGGCTTTGGTGGTTTCCCTTACCTCCTGCTTGTCTCCGGGTCGGATTCCACTCCGGGCGCAGGCAGCATGGTTGCGCTGTGAGAGGAATGTGTGGCCGTATTCCAGCCTTTTCTCTGGATGGCAGTTTCCATTAAAATGGTGCACCACATTCTCCCACTGGTGTTGGGCCTGTGCCGGGTCTGTGAAGAGGCTTCACTTGGGGAGCTTTCGCATTGAGATGACTCCAGTCCAACGGGTTCTGATGCATCTGTGAGGCTGGAACCCAGGGAGAGCTCAGGGGGTTTGGAGCACGCTCAGGGGGAGGTTCTTGACCTCTCATTTTAATCTCAGGATCTCCCGTTGGAAGGTGGTAGTTGACTGGTGCCTAGTTCCCTACCCAGTTCAGAGGCAGGGGTTCCTCCCCCCTTTTCGCCTGAGTTTGTATTAGTTTTGCACCAGGTGTGCTGTCTTAAAAACAGTGGTGTTAGTCCCATGCCTGGTGTAGGTGGCCCTTCTGCAGCAGGGGTGCTTTTGAGCGCTAAACAGCCCACCAAGCCTTGCCTTCTCAGGAAGCAGTGGAGGACCCCTTGGGTCCTCCGCTGTTGGAGGAGGAGCTTGTCGAGGAGGATGAGTGGGCTTGAGTCCTGGAGGAGGACTCGGAGCTATGTATGGGGGAGGATCCTTCTGTGGTCCATCTTTTTCAGTGGCAGGATCTCCCCTGGTTGACTGCCCAGACCCTGCACAGGTCTGGGATTGCAGGACGAACAATCCGTAGCTCCCTGCAAAGGGGATTCAGTCCTCAAGAGCACCCGACAAGCTCCCAAAGGTTTTTCAATATAGCGAGGACCTCAAGTTGCTTATGGAGGCACGAGTGGCAGTAGCCGGATTCTCCGTGCACATGGCATGAGCTTTAGCCCAGTTGTTTCGTTACCTGCAGAGGTTGAGATATGGTTCTGGGTTCTTAGGGTGATGCATTGCTTACACAGTGACCAGGAAGACTGCAGTTCCTGTGGAAGGCAGAGCAGCTCTCAAGGATCCACTTGCAGTTCTTAGACTCCTTTGAGGTGTCGGTCTTGGCCCTGCAAGCCACCGTTTGTGGCGGTTATGTGGTGAGGGCATGTTTTCGTTGGGCTGAGAACCTCCCGGATGCTCCAGGTGAGGAGTCAGATGACCTGGCCAATTTGGAAATGGGCACAGCTTTTGTCCAACCTCCTTTATGATCTGGTTAGAGCTTGGCCAATACCCTTCTTTCTGTGGCGGAGCATCGGTTTTTGTGACTCCATCAATGGGCTGTGGATGTGGCATTCAAGCTCCACCTCAGCCAGTTGCCTTTTGTGAGTACCTCTCCGTTTGGGGAGGATCCCGAGAAGCTGGTCAAGGACTTTGTTTGCCAGAGCTTCAGACTTGCTCGGCTCCCCACAATACCTCCTGAGGGCAGTCGCAGAACATTTTGCGATCCCAGTTTTCGTGGTTTGCAAGTGCCCTCCGGAGGCCAGGGTTGTGACTAGGTGTTGGTCCTTTCAGGCCTTTCGGGAGGCTGTGGGGGAGGCTGGGACAGAGCCCTCGGAGCATGATCTACCAGTGGCTGCCCAATGAAGGATTAAAGACCTACTCTCTTGTAGCCCCCAAAGGGGTCCGACTTGCAGTGTTTTGACCAAAGGTGGGTCCACATCACGTCTGACCAGTGGGTCCTGGATCTGTTGCGAGTCGATGTACCTTCTGGGAGTTTCGCCTCCTCTGCAGGAGCAGATTCTGCTGTCTCTGTGTGGCTCACCGTAAAAAGGCCAGCAGCCAGCTCACCAGATGTTGAGCCGTCTCTGAGAGCTGTGGGCCGTCGACCAGTGCGCCATACCAGGATCGATTCTGGCAGGTATTCTATCTATTTATGGTTCCCAAAAAGAAAAGGGGGGGAGGGCTTGTATTGGTCCATTTTGGACCTCAAGGGGTGTCAGCAGGACCCTCCAAGTTTCCTCTTTCCACATGGAAACTCTTTGGACCGCGATTGTGGCTGTGCTCAAGGGTGAGTTTCTCACAGCATTGGACTTCAAGGCTTACCTCCACATTCCCATCCATCCCGACCATCGCTAATTCTTATGCTTTGCGTTCCTGAGCCGGCATTACCAGTTCCGGGCGCTTCCATTTGGTTTGGCCACAGCGCCCAGGACTTTCACAAAGGTGATGGTGGTGGTTGCAGCCTATCTCCGAAAGGAAAGGTTGTTGGTGCACTTCTACCTAGATGACTGGTTGATCATGAGGAGAGTTTGCGGGTCACAGATCAGGTGGTGTCCCTGTCACAGCATCTCGGCTGGGTGGTCAACATGGCAAAGAGTCGACTTGAGCACACCCAATCCCTGGAGTATCTGGGTATACGCTTCGATACGGC
This sequence comes from Microcaecilia unicolor, assembly GCF_901765095.1. NCBI lineage: Eukaryota > Metazoa > Chordata > Amphibia > Gymnophiona > Siphonopidae > Microcaecilia > Microcaecilia unicolor. Next base: position 93,856,812 of record NC_044032.1, on the reverse strand, counting down.
GATGAGCAAGGTATTCCTGCCTCAGTCCTGGATGCTGAAACTTCAAGCCCGAGTACGGGCCTTGCTGGATCATCACCCCCTCCCCCAAGCCACATGGCGTATTCTTAAGGTCCTTGGCTCCATGGTGGCAGTGATTGAGGTAGTAGCAAGCAAAAAAAACAGCCAAAAAAGTCCAAAGCAATTGAGGTAGTGCCATGGGCGACGACTCACATTCATCCTCTGCAGCGGTCCTTGCTGTCTTGCTGGTCTCCAATGTGAGGCAGACCTTGGGCTCTTTTCCTCTTCCAGGGCAGTGCAGGGCAGTCTGTGCTGGTGACTGGACTCAGCTCATCTGGCAGCCAGGATGCCACTCAAGACCCTGGCCTGGGTACTGGTGACGAGCAGATGCCAGTCTGCTGAGCTGGGAAGCCTATTTTCTCAGCCAGTTGGCTTAGGGCCATTGGTCGCTGCAGGAGGCTGTGTGGTCTATCATCTGGAGACCAGGGTCATTCGTTTAACTCTGGTGGCCTTTCAGCCCCTTCTGGAGAACAAAGTGGTCTGAGTTCTCTTGGACAATGCCACTGCTATGGCATATGTGAATCATCAGGGGGCACCAGGAGCAGAGACTTATTTTGGCTTAGCACGTGGCCAGCATGTTGAATGTGCAGGCGGACTTCCTCAGTCGGACCCTTCTTGATCAGTGGAATATCCCTTTCTGCGCGAGGCTTTTCACTCGTTGGTGCTCCGGTGGGGACCCCCAGTCCCAGATCTTATGACCACGGATCAGAATACCAAAGCGGTGCGTTCCTTCAGATCAACAGAATCATCCAGTGTCAGAGAGCTCAATGCCCTTGGCCAGCCACGACTGCAAGATGGCCTGCTGTATGTGTTTTTTTCCCATGGGCCCTGGTGGGTTGGGTTATTCAGGGCATAGAGGCTTACGGGGGGACACTAGTGCTCATCACCCCAGACTGGCCTTGCTGTCTGTTGTACAGGAATCTGATGCGTTTGGTGGTCAGCTAGCCCTTTTGGCTCTCTCTCGTGCCTCTGCTGCTGTTTCATGGCCCAGTGGCTCTGCTGGACACGGCTCGATTCTCACGGCGTGGCTCTTGAGCAGTCACGGTTGTTGAAGCATGGTTATTTGGTGGCTGTCATTTCTGCGTTATTGAGTGCGAGGAAGCGGTCCACTTCACTGGCCTATGTCATGGCTGGCGAATTTTTCAGGGCCCTCTTGTCGTTGAAGGTCCAGTTGGCGACCCTTGTGGTCTTTCATGGGCCAGTGCAGGGTTATTACCTCTCAGTCCATCCTGATGTCGCCCTTTTTTTTGCAGGGAGTTCGTCATTTGCGCCCTCCAGTGAGGTCTATCGTTCCACTTTGGGACCTGAATTTGATGCTGGCCTCATTACTGCTCCCTCCCTTTGAGCCTTTGCAGACGGCGACCCTGAAGGATTTTTCCCTCAAGGTGGCCTTTTTGGTCGCCATTATATCGGCGCAGAGTCTCGGAGCTTCAGGCCCTGTCGTGATAGGAGCCTTTTCTCTTGTTTCTCAAGGCGTGTGTTGTTCTGCATCTGGTTCCGTCCTTCTTGACGAAGATGATCTGTTAACCAGACCATCTCTCTTCCGGAGTTTCTATCGGCTGCATGTTCATCAGTCTTTTCGCTGTTATTTGCGCAGGACTGCGGAGTTTAGACTCTCCAATCATCTTTTCGTTCACTTTGCGGGTCACCACAGAGGGAAGCTGCCTCAAAGGCGACAATCTCCTCTGCCTATTTGCTCAGGAACAAGAGTGCTCCTCAGGGTCTACGTGTATTTTCTACCTGGGCGCAGGCAACCTCGTAGGCAGAGCACTCATTGATTCCAGTTGCAGACATTTGCAGGGCGGCTACATGTTGTCCCTGCATTCTTTTGTCAAGCGCTTGAGGGTTGGCTGTGTCCTGTCCTCAGTGAGAACTGCTTTGGTACTTCCCACTCGTAGAGCATGGTCTGAAGCTGAGACTAAGGAAGGAGAAATTAGGTCTTACCTGCTAATTTACTTTCCTTTAGTAACTCCAGACCATGCCCAATCCCTCCCTACTTTGTGTTTTGTGGTACGTCGTGCTGCGGGATTTTACCACTGGAAGAATAGCAGGAGGTGGAATCCAGCTGGCTTCTAGGAGTCTCAGCTCAAAAAAAAAAAAAAAAAAAAGCAAACAAAAGATGATTCAAGAGAGGCATAAGCGAACCTGACTAACTTGGCAGTGAATTTTTGTGCCACAGGATGTTCAGTTGATTCCTGGTTGTTCCAGTTCCCTGTGGGCCTATTTAGGGGGATCTGTTTTTCTGTTGTACTTTTGTTCTTTTCGGTGCTTTGTCAACAGAAATACTGAGGGATACAGGACTCCACAGCACCAAGTGTATCCACTTCACGGTTTGTATCAATCTTCCCATCTGCTGGTAGGAGGACTTATATCCACTCATAGGGCATGGTCTGGCGCGACTAAAAGAAAGATCATTAGCAAGTAAGACCTAATTTATCCATCTCATAAAACAACTAATGCCAATAATTATTAAATATTAAGCCTATCAGAGCTCGATTGTAGTTAGTGCTTCTGATTTTCGGTACAACCAGAAAATCCTGATAAAACACTCCTGAAGGAGAATTTTAGTGTACTAGTTAGAACCAGAAAATCCCTGGACTAGTCCTTTGTTGTGGTGCATTTATGTTGTCATCTGACTGCTGCCATTGCTACTGGATGAGGACAACAGAGCAGGATTTGCCTGTCTTCCCCTGGAATCCAACCTAAAAATGTGCTTAAATTTAATTTTTGACAGTAACTACTGTACACAGATTTTTAATATCCTCCTAGACTATCTATTTGGCTTGAAAATAAATGTTAAAAGAATTTTAACCAAATATACTCATGAATCTCAAAGGATCAAGCAGGCAAATAAATTTATTCTTGCAAGAAGAGACAAAGAAATCCAACATCAGTCAGGAGGTTTGTCTAACCTAAAATTCCTCCCCTCTGCTCTTATATGTCTTTTTCTACAAGGCCTACATGAAGCTTCACAGTGTCTGTGTGTACATTTTCAACATGTTACAGTTCTAGACTATTAGCATATCTAAGAACATTCAGTTTTACTTACAAGGTCAGAGCTGAACTGTTCCTCTTTAGAAATTGTAAGAATGATTAACCCTATATTAGCAAAACCCTATATTAGCAAAACATTGTTTCTACAATAAACACCTCAGTTTGCCGTTTACAAACCCCTAGAATCACAAGCTCTAAGAATGCTGATTGCCATTAGTTATTTTCTGCAGGTGCACCTCTAGTTTTTCCCATCATGCATAATTAGGTATTTGTATTATTTTTAATAGACATATCTATATAAATAAAATCCCCCCTCAGAGTTCTGAAGCTCACTCCATCTGTGGCAGTGAAGCCCTGAACTCCTGTCCTCCTGGTAGGCTAGGCTACTATTGGGACTACTCTCCCTCAGTACTCAGCCACGCCCACCTGCTCCCTATAAAACTCACCCTCAACGTTCTATTGGCTTCTGACGTCACTGAAGCCAAGGTTCGTATGTTCGAAGCTCTGAAGCCTCGAAAAACACAGTCTCTGGGCCCCGCCCTCGCGTCAAACGTTATGACGTTGAGGGCAGAGGCAGAGCAATTCACCGCCCTCGCGTCAAACGTTATGACGTTGAGGGCGGAGGCGGAGCAATTCACCAACATCGACGACGGGTGGGGGGGACGGGGCCACAGGAAAAACAACTCATACAATGCACCTCCGTTCAGAACCATCTCAGACTGCCAGGTCCCTGCAGCCGCTCAGCCTCTCTCCTTACGTCACTGCCCCTGGAGAAAACCCCGGAGAAGTGCAGCCAACGACGTCAAAGGGGAGAGGAGGAGCGGCTGCACAGACGACCAATGTGAGATGACTAAAACAAGTTCCCTAACACTCAAAAAACTAGCGCTTGCATGCTGATGCAGCAAAGGTGTCAAAGGTATGTCCTCAAGAACAAGACGCTGAGACCGCCTGTCAGTCTGATCTCCTTTTGATGAAACTCAGGATTTCTACGAAAAGGTGAAAATGCAGCCTGAACACTGACAACATCGCAAAACAATACACTTAATTCATCTCGAGGGCACCATACGTCTTTCTTTTTACTGTTACCAACTGCATGAAAATGTCGTCCTCACACGATCATTAATCTGCCTTCTGGCACGAGCCACCAATTAAAAAAAAAAACACTAAACAGTAGCTACGATCGGGCTAGGAGAAAGGCAGGTCTTTTTCATTATTGTTGCTGCTGCTTTTCAACACTCAAGCCACGCAGACAGGCTCGGTGATGGTGTCAGCAGACAGGCTGTCCCGAGACCACAGATACGATCAACAGCAGCACACATCACAGAAGGCAGGTCAGAGAAGTTTCTCACAAGGAGTTGATGCCTGGCTGCACCTCAGTAACATCACATGTGGCTCACAGAACAAGGAGAGTGGCAGACTCCCTCAAATACTCCCCCCTCCCACAGCTGCCTCTCACTGCATCTCTAACATCCAAACTAACCTCTCTCTCTCACTCTCTCTAGAACACACACACACACACAAGGGACAGGGAGGAGATGAGAGGGGAGGAAAAAAAACCACCACGTACACACTCTCTCTCACTATCTCTCTCTCTCTCTTAACTGCCTACAACTGAGAAATGGCTCAAATGGTTGTGTTCTGCTATGGAACATTTTGCTGCTGTCTTCCCATTTTGAACCCTAGCCTTGCACACTCTCTTTCACAGACACACATACATATACACACTCTCACTCTCTCACTGTCTCTCTTTCACACAGACACACACACATACTTTCACTGTCTCTCTCTTCAACACACTCACTCTCACACACACATACACTTTCTCTGACTCTCTCTCTCTCTCTCTCACACACACACACACTTATACACATTCTCACTATACTTGAGAAATAAAAAAAAATAAACCGTTGTATTCAAACACACACACACAAGGGACACGGAGGAGATGAGAGGGGAGGAAAAAAAACACATGCACACTCTCTCTCACTCTCTCTCACTCTCAACTGCCTATAAGGAGCAACTGTCCCTCCACTGTCACAGGGACTACTAGCATCTCTCTCTCTCTCTCACACACACGGGACACGGAGGGGATGGAAGACAAAAAAAGAATCTTTGGGTATGGAGGGGACGGCAGGGGAGATAAGGTAACAACTGGCTCAAATGCTTGTGCTCTGCTGTGCAAACTTTTGCTGCTGTCTCTTCATTTTCACACTAGCCTCGCACATTCTCTTTCACACAGACACGCGCACACACACACATATACACACTCTCTCACACAGACACACACACACTTTCTCTGTGTCATACATACACAGACACACATACATATACACACTCTCACTCTCTCTCTTAACTCACTCTCAGTCACACTTTCACACAGACACACACACACACTTTCACTGTCTCTGTCTTCCACATACTCACTCTCACACACACACACGGCTGGAGTGGGGGCAGGGGAGCGAGGAGAATCGCTGGGTGGCTACAGGGGGGGTAGGGGACGGAGGAGAATCGCTGGGTGCCTGGAAGGGGAGCAGGGGAGATACAACAATCGCTGAGTGGCTGGAAAGGGGGGGCAGGGGACACAGGAGACAGTCTCACTCTCTCTCACACACACACACACTCACACATTCATTCTATCTCTCTCTCTCACACACACACAGTCACTGTCAAACACACTCTATCAAACATACACACTCCGAGGAAAACCTTGCTAGAGCCCGTTTCATTTCTGTCAGAAACGGGCCTTTTTTACTAGTAATGAATGAAAAACCCAAAATAGATTTTAATACTCTCTTTCTCTCTTGTTTACAATAGGCCCCAGTAAAGATCGCTGTCATTTTTAAACAGCTGCGGGTGCTAATTGAATCAGTTCTAAGGAAAAAACTTGAAAATCCTAAAATGTCACTTGAAGGTAAGTTTATTGTTGTTGCACTCTCAAATGGTTATATAACTTTGCATGTATACAGAGCGCAAACATGGAAGAAAGTATATGTGTGTATCTGCTTGCAACTAACTTCTTATTGTGTAGTGCAGTATTGGGCATTCTAATTAGTACAGCACTGCAAACTACAGTCTGTTTTCAATGATTTGTAGCCTAATGGAACAAATTGGGCAGATTTCTTTTAGTTCAGTACACAGAAAAGAAAATGCAGGACAGAGATTCTCACATGTGAGTGACGTTGCCGATGGAGCCCTGGTGTCGATGTAAATTCTAGAAGCTTTTAGCAGGTCCCAGCCATGCATACGCAAGTGCCTTCTCGTCTGCCCAAGTCACGTCGGACCCACAGTTTCAGTTTCTCTAAGGAGCGTTACTATCACTGAAGCAAGTTGTCTTCAGAGAGGTTTTTTTTTTTTTTTTTTTTTTTGCCTTCCTGCCTTTTTCTTTGTGAGTACACAGGACTTTTTTTTTCTATTAGTTTATTATCTGCCCGACCCCCCCCCCCCCCCTTTGTTTGTGCGTCCTTTTTCAGTTGCTTTATTGTTTTGCGTCTTACAGCTGTTTTAGGCCTAAACTTCCTGCTGGGATTAAAATAAAATAAAAATCCTCAGCCATTGAGCTATTTTTCCCATGATGTACCAGAGACCTGCCAGTTTAAATGGTGAGCATTCCGTGTTAGGACCATATCTATGCCTGATCCACATGACATGTGCCTAACCTGTCAGGGCCCTGATTATGTCCTCTAATTTTGGGGTTCTCTTCTGTATTTGAGCACAATTAGAGGACATAATTTTCACCATTTAAACTGGCAGGTTTCTGGTATATCATGGGCAAAGTAGCTCAGTGGCTGAGGATTTTTATTTTATTTTAATCCTAGCAGGAAGTTTAGGCCTAAAACAGCTGTAAGACGCAAAAAAATAAAGCAACTGAAAAAGGACAAACAAACAAAGGGGGGGGGTTCGGGGAGGTAATAAACTAATAGAAAAAAAGAAGAACTTTTGGGGGTTCTCTTCTGTATTTGAGCACAAAGTTGAGAGGTCCTCAGTGAAAGACTTTTTGGCACACAGAAATCCGGTCCATCAGCATCAGAGTCATCGGTTCCCATGGCTTCTGGAGCTGCACTGGACAATGGAGACACATAAATATTGAACAGCTCTCCCCCCTATCTCGACATCAGGTAACGGTAGCACACACTCAGGTCAAACGTCATCAGACCTGACTCTGAGAACTCATGTGGATTCCGAATCCTTGTCAGCACCAAAGGACTCTGATGCTAGGCAAAGCCAAAGAAGCACCAGCATCAGTCCTCCTCAAAGCATGGTGCCAGGAGCTCTGGAAAACAAAAAAGAAGTCCTATACTCTGCAGGAGAATAGCAGCAAACAAAAGGGTGGAGTAAAGACACGTGAAATGATGTGCAATCCAACAAACAGCCTTTATTAAAATAACTCTTTTTGCTGCCAGGAGCTCTAGAACACCAGCCTCACTGGTACTTGAAAAGCGTCATCGCCGTGAGAACTGCTTCACCTCTGTGGAAGCAGTGCCAATGTACTAGTCTCCCCAAAGCCGGGATCCCACCTCCAGTTCGGCTCCAACATCTTATGAGGCTGTTTCCATACCAGTACCGGCCCCTCCTTTACTAATGCCTGCCCTCAAGGAGTTCTTCAGGGTCATGTTACAGGAGGAGCTGGAACATTCTAGCTCGGTATCACATGGAGTCATCGAAGACACCTGCACTGACTATGGTGCCATGTCATCCCAGGAGATCCAGCTTTGCCTGTTGGGTGATCATCGATACTGGTCCTTCACCAAGCATCTGAACCAACACCAACTGATGCTGTTCTCCTTTCCAGCCCATCAGGGGAACAGCGACCCTAGAGTCCAAGAGAGGATCTGTACCTCGGCACTCTTGCTCAGAGCCTGGCCATGTGCTCAGTAGACCAAGGCAGCCACAGACTCAGGCATCCTATGAGGAATATTTTGCTGAGTCAGAGCACTCAACAATCTGAGGAATAGCCGGATGACTTCTTGGAGGAGAGGTCCCTTGGCCTGCCTTCAGAACTGTCTCCCCCTGAGGAGCTCTCATCATCTTTTTGAGTGCATTGGCAGAAGCCATTGTTGTAGGTTAAGGGGAGGGAATGGTGCTGGTTAGAGACGCTGCATAGAGGCTTGGAGGGTTTTTCTGCTTTTTTGCTTGCTTGTACTGCACTCTTACCTTGGTTCTAATGGGGAAGAGAAGGGGTAAAAACCAGGTCATTTCCCTCAGAGACCAGGCAGTCCCTAGCACTGTGGAAGGCAACTCTTGAGGGTTTCCAGACTCCTGTTGCACATTCTGAAGTTGTTCCTGCTTCAAAGGTGATGCTGGGAGGCTTGGCGGAGCACAGTATAAACGATGGGGTTTTCTTTAGCTCCAAATTGAGAACATCTCCCCTGCACCTCGGATGTGGAAGTTGTCAAGGAGAAGTGCAGAGGTTTGCTCCTGGAATGGGTGAGACACTGATACCTACACTTAAAGGGATCTCCTGCTGCTGAGTCCTCTACAATTGCCACAGTAGAAACATCTAGCAGCCTTGTTTGGAACGTTTGGAGAAGCTCCCTCCAGGATTCAGGGATCAGTGAGACCTACCTTTGTGACTTTACAGTCACCGTGGGATGCTATTCAGGCCGGTAATTCTTCATTATTAACAGTAACTGATAGACTTATTGATAAAGTTAATGAAGGTTTTCAAGAGTTTGCTGCCCATTCTCTACAATTAGATCAGTTGTCCACCAAAGTAAATGTATTAGAAATTAAGATAATATCATTGGAAAAGACAAATTCAGTGATGATTAAAGAAAAGTTTATGGTTCACCGTAAACTGGACTGTTTTGAAAATCAGCAGAGGTGAAATAATTAATTTTTGAATTTTCCCAAGTCTGGTGGATATGCTGAGAAAATTATCTTAGGGAAAATTTTGGTTTGACTGAGCAAACAATGCCTTCAATTGTGAGAGCTTATTTATCTGGGCCAGCAAGGCCAAGCCAGAAAGAAAGGAGAGATGAACTTCAAACATTGGATTTGACTAATTTTTTGGAAACCTCTCTTGAAATCATCACTCAGAGCGTGACTATGGTATTAACATTTGCGTTAGAGATAGACCATAGCCTTGTATGTCACTTATTCTGACATATTCAAGAGCAGTTTTTGGGATCTGTCTTGGAAAAAAAATTCAGCTTCTCTCCTACTGGCAGATGGTCCAGAATTGGCACTTTGATGGCGTCTGTTCTGTGCTGGAACCAGTCAAAAACTCATCACCTGCTTACACTGGGCAGCAGAGGCCCCAAAAGTCCCAACGAGTTCTCAAGACGAGAGCATGGAGGCTGGGCCTGTTGCTGAAGATGGGATGAAGAGTAGTAGGTTTGCCACCTCCTCCTACGTGTCCCCCAAAAGATTGTCTCCTCGGCAAGGGACGTCTACCAGATTTTCCTGAAATACTGGTTCCAGGTCTGAAACATTAAGCCTTGAGAGTCTGTGAAGTCTAGATGCCATATCAAAAATGGCCCTAGAAATGTACTTACAACACTCCTGCTTCATGGCTATCTGGCAAAGTTCTTTGGCCTTCTCCAAGGAGGAGAGTGTCCACAAACGTGCGCGCACTGCCTCCTACGTTCTTCAAGAAGATGCTTGTGTAGAGCTAGTAAGACTGAATGCAGGAAATGAGAATCAAATCTTGAAATACCTTCCTCCCAAAAGACTCCAAAGTACCAGAATCCCTGCCTGGGGGAGCTCAGGCATAGGCCTTGAGCTTTTGCCTCTTTTAAGAGCAGAATCGACCAACGTGGAACATCCCACATCCAAAACAGTACAAAACATTTTATGCCCATCTCTGTACAGCCTTGTTCAGACGTTTTCAACTCAGTCCTCGGGGCACATCTATCTAGTTGGGGTTTTCAGATATCCCATTGAATTCAATAGGAATATACTGAAAACTCGACTGGCTAGGTGTGCCCTAAGGAGGATTGGGTTGAAACCCTTTCTTAGTTGTTCAATTCATGCTGTTGACAAGCCTCCTATCAAACCTCTAGTGTCATGGGACCTCAACGTCATCCTCACCCAGCTGATGAAGCTCCATTTGAGCCACTTGATCTATGTCATCTGAAGTACCTCACCGGGAAAGTCTTATTTTTGGTGGCAGTCACTTCAGCTTGTAGTCAGTGAGCTTCAGGTCTTAGTAGCTAATCCACCTTACACAGAGTAGTTCTCTGCACACATCTTAAGTTCCTTCTTAATGTAGTATCAGAGTTTTCATCTTAACCAGTCTGGTTGTTCTTCCACAATTTTCCTGAAACCTCATGCCCATCCTGGCAAGAGTGCACAGCGCACCTTGGACTGCAAGTGAGCCTTGGCCTTCTACCTGGAGTGAATTAAAGCCCATAGACAGTGCACCCAGGTTTTTGTTTCTTTTAGCCCAAACAGGATGGAGGCAGCCATTGGTAAATGCACTTTATCCAGTTGACTAGCAGATTGCATTTCTTTCACATATACCCATTTTGGGCTAACTCTAGAAGTCACAGCTCACAATGTCAGAGCCATGGTGGTGTCAGTAGCCCATCTGAAGTCAGCCTCCATTGAAAGAGATTGTGTCCACACATTTACATCTCATTACTGCCTTGAGCAGAATACCTGACGCAACAGCTGATTTAGTCAGATAGTTCTGCAGAATTTGTTTGGAGTCTGTAATCCAGCTCTACCCTTCTAAGCCAAGTATTTTCTGTTCCAGGCTTCACCTTCACAACAGGACTCTTTTGTTGTTAGTGTTATTGGTTCTGGGTGGCCTTGCTGTTTCAAGTCCCTATTGTCCATTATTTTCAGTGAGCCTGGTAGCTAGGGATTCCCACATGTGAGAACCTGTGTCCTGCTTGTCCTTGGAGAAAGCAAAGTTACTCACCTGTAGCAGGCGTTCTCTGAGGACAGCAGGACGAGTATTCTCTTATACCCTCCCATCTCGCCTAGGAGTTGCATTCTTTATGCTTTTTGTTTTAATCAACTGCAGGTCCCATGTGACTGAAGAAGGCAAGAAGGCACTTAGACTTACAAAATTACATAGGGACTCATTTTCAAAGCACTTAGACTTACAAAGTTCCATAGGTTACTGTCAGGCTCATTTTCAAAGCACTTAGCCTCCCAAAGTTCCATAGAAACCTATGGAACTTAGCCTCCCAAAGTGCTTTGAAAATATGCCTCTGTGTAACTTTGTAAGTCTTGGTGCTTTGAAAATACGCCTCTATAGCAATCTATGGAACTTTATAAGTATAAGTTCTTTGAAAATGAGTCCCATTACATTTTATCAAAAAAAGAAACTTGTCAATGATTTCACTTTAATTTTCTAAAGTTGGCAAAGAAGCAGGTCGGCAACTTCAAGTTCAAATGCAAAGAATATATCTATTACCAATCTTCCTAAAGTTTTTGCACAGGTGTTTGGAACATGTCCACAATAACTCTGGCTATAACATCAGTACAATAATTGAAGAGTAACCTAGTGTTTAGAGCATCAGGCTGAAAACCAGGAAAGTTAGGATTCAGATTCTATTTCTTCCAATGACACTGCTTTTGACCTTGGATAAGTCACTTCACTCCATTGCTTCAGGCACACACTTTGATTGTAAGCTCTCTAGAGAAAGGAAATATGTACCATACTTGAAATGTAGCTCACCTTAAGCTTGGTTTTGGAAAGACAAGCAATCCTCGCCTTCCAACCAAAAATGTAAATGCTGCCCAGTTTAGTTTGGGCTTCAAAGGACAGGTCCAGAGCCTTCCCTGCTGGTGAACTGTCTGGCTCCTCAAAGGACACAAAGACCATGGAGTTTTACAAACCATTGGTGGCCAGGCTGCACAGCAAAGGCCATCAGACTTTTCAGTTTCTTAAGACTTATATAGAATCTGCTCCCTCCTTTGAGCCACTTTCATGGCTCAGTATGCTCAAACAACTAGCTGAAAAGAGTTAGCTTTGAGTGGAGCCTACAACATATTAATACAGCTGTTTGACACATTGCTCAAGGATACAGGATATAGGGTATGTCATAACATCCATAGTGGCCCAGTCCGAAGGTAAAGATGACAACATGTGTCTCTTCAGAGGTCCAGTTGGGAGCCTACAGCCACAACCTTTAGACAGTTGTGGAAGATATCTAGTCTCCTACAAGGATTTACCCGCAGCCCACTGGGCCACCAGGGACATCCGAGGGATGTTGAGGGGGGTTAGAGGGGCTAGAGACCCACCAGATCTCCAGCCCCCCCCCCCCCCCCCCCCCCACAAACCTGTGTCGGGGGGACCGGAGGTCCGCTGGAACTCCAGCCCCCTGTTGATGGCGGGGGGGGGGGCACTCGGCTCAGACTTCCTGCGGGGGCTGCTGCATTGGGGGGGAATGGGGGCCTGCTAGCATGCAAATGCATGCTGGACAGGGCTCACCATTCCTCCCCAATGGTCTGCAAACCCTAATGCCAGCTCCGAGCTGGTGTAGGATTTGCTGTGGCCAGCGAGCCAGTCTTTGGCGCGCTGGTCGCTATCATTGGGGATGAATAGGCTTAGCCCTGTTTTGCATGCATTTGCATTCTAGTTGCGTTCAGAGCCAGTGAGCGCATTGTTTCACTGGCTCAGGGGTGTGATCATGGGCGGATAGCAAATGCAGGCGCTAGTATGGCGCTAACAGCTTCTAGCGTCTGCATTGCTTCTGATCATCGGCCCATAATATTTCAGTTGGCATAGAACTTCAATATATCTACTGGGAAAACTGAACAATGAAATTACTACAGATTGCTACATAGAAAATTTATGCTAAAACAATACCTGTCTTGGTCAAACACACGAACACAGTACCAAATACAGAATAACTAACACAAATTAGAAATACAGCAGAAATATATAGACAGATTAAAACAAGAAGCCAGACTTGCATACAGCAAGGCATTAGAGAAGTGGAAAGAGATGCATTTCTTCCTGTGCAGCGCAAAGTGTAAAGACAGCAGATGTCAGGGATGATGTTAGGTGGAGGGGGAAGGATGCAACCAGGGCAACTGCCCTCGACCAGAGAACCCCAAGCCTGCCTGAACCTGAAGAAGGTGCAGCCTGGTAGTGGGCTTTTTGGTCCTCTCCCAGATTTCTGCACTGAGCTCCACCCATGTCTAATACCAGCTCTGCAGTTGTATGTTCAAAAACTGACAAATTCTAATCAATAAATTGAAAATAAGATTAATTTTTGTCCCTGTATTGTCTGATCATCTTATTCTTTTCATTGTATTGGTACCAATCTCTGGGTCTACTTTCCTCTGGCTTCTCTTACACTCTCTTGTATGTGTCTCCTTTCCATTTGGCATCCTCTTCTTCTCCATGCCCATCATCCATCTGCCCTCCATGTCCCTATTCTGCCCTTAGTTTCAGCATCTATCTCTCTAGAGAGAAAGGGGGATAGTGGGTGGCATGGACGAGCAACTGGATAGGCCATATGGTCTTTTATCTTCCTTCATTGTTCTGTGTTTCCCTATCCTCCCTTCTCTATGTCCCTATCCTCTACCAACATTCAGCATCTCCTTTCTCATTTCCTATCCTCCCCTCATATCTAACATTTGCCCTTCCTTTGTCCCTATCTTCCCTGACCAGGAATGTCACATCTGTGTCCATGTCCCCTCCACACTGTGTTCAGCATTGCCCCTTCTGGTCCCCTGGCCCTCTCTTGTTCAGCATCATTCCTGTTTCCCTATCCTTCCATGTCCAGCATCACCCCCAATGCCCAGCATCTCCTTTTTTGTCCATAACCCCCATGTCCAGCATTTTTTCTGTCCCTAGTGGCATATCTAGGCAGAAATATTTGGGGTGGCAAGTCAGAATGACATTTCTGCCCATCAAATTCCTCTTTCCCTCAAATTAAAAATATAAGACACCAGGGCCTTTTATACATAAAGAACTCTCTCTCCCCCCCCCTCCCCCGCTAGTTTCTGCTACTCAATAAAACTGTCATTATTAATTCATATTATCATTCAACAAATTCTTCAGTATGGGAGTGAAGCTTCTGGATTCTCTACAGTGGTGGTTTTCAAACCTGATCTGGGGGACCACCAGCCAGTTGGGTTCTTGGGATAGCTCTAATGGGTATATGCATGAGAGAGATTAGCATATAATGGAGGTAGAGGCATGAAAATCTCTCGCATACTTCTTCATTGTGGATATCCTGAAAACCGAATTAGTGATGCTCCAGGACAGGATTGAGAACCACTGCTCTACAGATTTGATCAGAATCTCAGTATAAACCCTGAAGCCAGTTCTGTATCACAACTCACCATACAAAAATATTCAAATTGTGATCATCACCTCAGGAACAGCACCACGCTCCTTTGTGTGGTAACTCTACAGGATGTGGAGACAACTAGTCCTGAGAATTTTATTTTAGGTGAGGCAGCTCTTGCCCCAGAGCCTGTTTTCAAATAGGGCCATACCTGTTGTGAAATAACTCAAAACCCTGCAAAAAGACTATCCAAACCTATACAGAAAACTTAACATAACAGCCCTAATGCACCCATGAAAAGACAGTGCTATAAATATTACTATAGGCCCAAGAGCTCCAAAATACCTGTTACTAAGAAACTGGAACAAGCTGGACTGTTACATATTCCTACACAAACACTACATGCTAGCAGAATCCTTCACCTCAGTCACATATGCAGAACCCAGACAGACCCTCACGTGATACAGAATAGGGAACCACAAAAAACATGCAGGTAAAAACTGAATTGAAGACCTCCAAGAAAGCCAGATTCTATAAATACTGGTAAAAGAGAAATAGAACTGTATTCTCTATACACTATCCACTATTTCTGGGATAAGCAGTATAAAATGGTTTGTACATTTTTGGGATCTTGCCGGGTATTTGTGACCTGGATTGGCCACTGTTGGAAACAGGATGCTGGGCTCAATTGACCTTTGGTCTTTCCCAGTATGGCAATACTTATGTACTTATGTATATAAAAACAGAAGAAACATACATTTCGCAAAGCAGGCACATCTCAGTCCTTAAAAAGTATGAGATAAAAATACTTTTTTTTCTTTACTACCTTTGTCTGAGCATTTAATTTTTCTAATGATTGTAACCACAGAAAAGCAGTATATCAAATTCCATTCCCAGATTCTATAAGCAGTGCAAATACTGGTAAAAGAGAAACGCAAATGTATTTTCTTCTGTACTCTGCAAAATACAAAAACAGAAAAAAATGTACATTTCGCAAAGGCACATCTCAGTCCTTAAAAGTATTAAATACTTTTTTTTTTTCTTTTCTACCTTTGTCTGAGCATTTAATTTTTCTAATGATTGTAACTACAGAAAGGCAGTATATCAAATTCCATTCCCTACTGGCTTTTTCAGTATCCCTCTCATTCCCTCTCCAGCACTCCCATTGCCCCCTCTGTCTTTCTCCTTCCCCAGTCTCCTATCCCCTCTCCACCACAATCTTTCACACACTTTGTTAGTCCCCCATTCCCTGAACTCATCTTCTTATCTCTCATCTACACTCCATTGCAGTATGGCCCAGATCCTACTGTCTGCCATGTCTTGCCCATGTGTAAACAGGAAGTTGCATCAGAGGGCCAGGATGCGGCAGAGGGAAAGGCCCTGGCTAGCCCAGGCAGCACTGCCACACTGGCAATCAGTCAGGTTTGAAGAACTTAGGGGGAGCAATTAAGGAAGGAGGAGGAGAAGCATTACACCTATGGGGAAGGGAGGGAGGGAGGAGGTGCTCAGATCTTGGAGGGGGGCAGGGAGCAGGTGATATGTTGGATCAGTGGTGAAAGGGGAAAAAAGATCTTGCAAATTTTACAAAAAGAAATATTAAACAAAAAAAAGATAGAAAGAGGACAGTGTCAAAGCAGGGCTTGGGGATTCAGTGAATCCCTTGAAGGGCCTGACCACACGCCACTGGCCAGAATCAAGTACTTACCTACCCTTCCATTGCACAAAACCAGGGATTGTTATTCCACACCAACATCAATCTCTCACTGCATAGCTTTTGACAAGGATAAAATATAGTTTCTTGATTTCCACAATAAAGTATGTCAAATTTCCTGTGTCTTCATATCTTGGGCATATGATCTTTCCTCAAATGAACTGAGCAGTTTCAAAAATTTAAAAAAAAAAAAAAAAACAGTAAACTTCATGTTGCTGGTCTAGCCTGATCACATGGGTGTAAGATTGAGGACTCTGGACATATGAACTTGACTTTTCTGAAGCACTTCCTTGGTCTAGTACCAGTTTCCAGTAGATTTCTTTTCTCTGTGTACATGATTCAGAACAAACCACTTCTTGTTTCCGTAACGCAGCAAAACTGGAACAACATGGGACACCAAATATCAAATGTGGTTTAAACTGTTTGTGTTACAACAAAATCTATGCACAAGTGAGGAAGAAAATCAAACAACAAGATGGCCACCGACGAAAAGGTCACGGGAGCTGCTAGCTCCGAGGACCCTGTGAGTGACCAGCTGGGGTCGGGACCGTTTAACGTGACCGTTGGATCCAGACGAGGACGTGGAGGTTCGACAGGCTGTCCGGACAGGCGGTCTCGCCTAGAGGGTGAAGCGGGAGGCGCTGCTGACCCGGGCCTTCTCTCTCATATCTGGGCCGGGAGTCGACAGCAGCTTCCCCCCAGCTGCGGCGCTGTCCCGGTCCGAACCTCGGCACCCGTTTATACCCTTGGCCTTGTTACGTGCAAGGAGGAACACCCACCGGCGCCGCTCACGCCTCTGGCACTGCTGGCCTGTCAGCGGCACCCCCAGCCCCGCTGCATACCGGGAGGAGCGTCGGCCGGCCGGCCCGGGGCTGCAGGGGGGGTGGAGGGCAAGTACGTCGTTCATGCGGCCATTGAACTGACAGAAGTATGACTAGGGAGCAGTTTTGCTGACCGTCCTGCGCCGCACACACCAATGACCGCGGTGAGAGCAGTCCATCCACTGGCGAAGGAGAGGTGCTTCTGGATTGCATGCTGCTTCTTTTCTCAGCATCGCTGCTTGCGTGCTTCTCTTCTCATTATCGCTGCTGGCTCACGACAACGGTGAGTTGCGCATTTGTTTAGGTGCACTGCTTCCAAGAGTTCCTCTTCCTGGGCCTGCAGAGTGCCACGGTTGGAATTTTGAGGCGGCGGCTTCCCGCGGAGAGTCTCGCAGCTGCGGAGCTGGGACGGAGTACGGCTGACAATTCCTTTGGGGAGGGCGTGGCTCCAGCATTTGTCCACGGGGACGAATGAGCCGAGGTCTTGGGCTGCTGCTGCCACACTGCTGAAAAGGACCGATCGACTGCTAGTCTCCTTCTATGGCAGAGGAAGGCAGAAGACTTCTATTAACAGGAACGCAGCGGATGGCAGATGGAGGAACTGAGAGAAATAGCTGCCACAGAATCTACAGGGCCTCCTGCGCAAGGCCGTGAAGGCAGGAGCAGCATCCGGAGAGGGTAGCAACGCCAAGCCCATGCCACAACAGATCCCAAACCCAAGAACAAAGTCCTATCACGCATCCTATCATCAGAACACAGCCTATTGGGAACCCACAGTGACCAAAACCAAAATGAATACCTTCAAACTACTTCTAGTAATTTACTCCCTGACATTGATCCACATAACTCTTACCACCCCACTTGCAGAAAGCAACATCATACCCATATTACATACTCATCAAAGACTGATCGGATACACCACATCTCATCAAACTGACAACAATTTAAATAAAGGAAAAACAACAACATGCAGACAACCACAACAGAAGGGAAAGAAAGGTCTTACCAAAATCACACCAATAAAGAAACGACTAATAAAAATCCACACAACACCAAACACAAAAGACCCATACCAAGCAATTCAAGTGGGTTATACCAACGCCAGATCCGCAGTAAACAAAACAGCAATACTAACAGAATGGATCACGTCAGAAAACCTTGACCTACTTTTCATCACTGAAACCTGGATCCATGACCAAAAGGACCCTATAATCCTAGACCTGTGCCCTCCAGGATACAAAATCACACACTGGACCAGGAAGGACAAGAGAGGTGGAGGCATAGCACTAATCTATCGTTCCCACTTTATCACCGAAACCACTGCCGAGTCCATAACACCTCAACTAGAAATTGCTTCATTCAGAATCTACAACAAATCCCTACACAATCAGTTGAACTGTGTCTTGTTTTACAGACCACCAGGTAATTGGAATGAAGGCCAGACTAGCTTCATGGACTTCATCTCAAACACATGTGTAACCAACCCCAACATACTAGTATTGGAAGACATTAACCTTCACCTAGAGGACCCAAATTCGACCTACACACAAGAATGTAAGGAATTCCTCCACTTATGGGATCTTAAATGGCCACATATGCAAGCAACCCACGTCAAAGGGCACACACTCAACCTAATCTCACACAAAAACTTTCAACTGACCAGAACCTAATAATAACAGATATCAAATGGGCAGAAATACCATGGACAGATCACTACAAACTAAATTTATCCCTAAACTGGTTGAAGAAGGGTTCATACTGTACACAAGAGCACACAACCTACAGCACAAGCGGTCAAGTACTACTACTACTTATCATTTCTATAGTGCTACAAGGCATACGCAGCACTTCACACCATACACAAAAGACAGTCCCTGCTCAAAGAGCTTACAATCTAGATAAGACAGACAGAACAATTAAGGGTAAGGGAATAAAGAGGTGAGGATAAAAGGACAGGGCAAGTGAGCAGTGGTTAGGAGTCAAAAGCAGTGGTAAAGAGGTGGGCTTTAAGTTTGGACTTGAAAACGGCCAGAGAGGGGGCTAGACCTACAGGCTCAGCAAGTTTATTCCAGGCGTGAGGTGCAGCAAGATAAAAGGAACAGAGTCTGGAATTAGCAGTAGAGGAGAAGGGAACAGAAAAGAGAGATTTATCAAGTAGACACGAAAACATTCTGGCAACAGATATACAATAACGATTGGACAGCACAAACGGACTCCATATACTACCTCATAGAATGGGATAAAAGGTGCAAAACATACTAGATTAAATAGCACCCTTACGAACAAGAACCTCACGTAAGCTTAACTCGATACCATGGTTCAATGATGATCTGAAAAAACTAAAAACTCATACCAGGAAACTCGAACAAACATGGAAAAAAACAAACGATGAACATACACTCAACACATGGAAACAAACCCAAATAAAATACAAATACGCAATAAGACAGACCAAAAGATCATACTTTAAAACTGAAATAGGGACAGATTACAAAGACTCGAAGAAATTATACCAACTCGTGACCAAACTCCTAGACACCACCTCGGTCACTACAACAAATACAGACATTCCATCTGCAGACAAACTTGCTAAGTACTTCTATGATAAAATTGTAAACCTACGCAACACTCTACCTCAGGACAACGCCGATATTGAAAACTTCCTTAATGAGCTAGACACAACCTTCGGAGAATACCCAGCTGATCGAACCTGGTCAAACTTCGCTCTTCTTACCGTCAAAACAGTTACCCAGTCGATTAGTAGGTTCTCCAACACTCACTGTCAACTAGATACCTGTCCCAGCTACCTCATAAAATCCGCTTCATTGCACACCTCACATCCCACCTAAATTACATGCTTCAGCAAAGCCTCTTCCTTAAGGAAAATGGTAATATCCTACTCACCCCAATAGCAAAAGATACCAAGAAAAAAAACAAATGAAATTACTAACTACTGTCCAGTAGCATCTATCCCACTGGTAATCAAATTGATGGAAATCTTGGTAACCAAACAACTTACTGATTACATAAACAAATTCTCAATACTACACGAATCACAATCAGGATTTCGCCCCCTCCACAGCACTGAAACAATACTAATTCTCCTAGCTAAATTCAAGCAGGAAATAGCAACAGGCAAAAGCATCCTTCTCCTCCAATTCGACATGTCTATTGCATTCCACATGGTAAACCATAATATACTACTAAGACTACTAGACTACTTCGGGATTGGTGGAAATATACTTAGCTGGATTAAGGGTTTCCTAACCACGAGAACATATCAAGTGAAATCAAACTCAAACATATCATCACTGTGGAAAGCAGACTGTGGAGTACCTCAAGGATCACCGTTATCACCGATCC
The DNA here is from genome assembly GCF_901765095.1 of Microcaecilia unicolor. Taxonomy (NCBI): domain Eukaryota; kingdom Metazoa; phylum Chordata; class Amphibia; order Gymnophiona; family Siphonopidae; genus Microcaecilia; species Microcaecilia unicolor. Next base: position 93,836,668 of record NC_044032.1, on the reverse strand, counting down.
TCTTCAACCTAATGATGGCCCCACTAGCCAAGTCCTTATCCAACCAAAGCCTTAACCCTTTCATCTATGCAGACAATATCACAATATACATTCCTTATAAACACAAAGTGACAGACATTACCAACGAAATCAAGCTCAGTTTGAACATCATGGACTCATGGGCAAATGCATTTCAACTAAAACTCAATAAAGAAAAAACACACTGTCTCATCCTCTCATCCCAATACAGCGCGGACATCCCCACAAGTATCAACACCCCAGAATACACCCTCCCTATCTCAGACAGCCTGAAAATCCTCGGCATTATACTGGACCGTAACTTAACACTAGAGAGCCAAGTGAAATTCACAACAAAGAAAATGTTCCATTCAATGTGGAAACTCAAATGCATGAAACCATTCTTCCCGAGGGAAACATTTTGCAACCTGATACAATCAATGGTACTAAGCCGCGTAGACTACTGTAATGGAATTTATGCGGGATGCAAAGAACAAATTTTAAAGAAGCTTCAGACAGCCCAAAACACGGCAGCCAGGCTTATATTTGGAAAAACGCGATTTGAAAGCGCAAAACCCCTCCGTGAAAAACTACACTGGCTCCCAATCAAAGAATGTATTGCCTTCAAAATCTGTACCTTGGTTCACAAAGTTATCTACGGTGAAGCCCCGGGATACATGACAGACCTCATTGATCTACCAACCAGAAACACATCTAAATCAACACGAACATATCTAAATCTGCACTACCCAAGCTGCAAAGGTCTTTAAATACAAATCAACTTACGCATCCAGCTTTTTCTACATAAGCACATAACTGTGGAATGCATTACCTAAAGCCTTGAAAACAACGTACGACCACCTAAAGTTCCGGAAATTACTAAAGACTAACCTGTTTGAAAAGGCATACCCTACCGATCCAACCTAAATGCCTGATCTCTGCAACATAACAAAAGTAAAATACGTAATGGACATAACACAACTCTTCCGCTGACTATCCCACAGGACCTTTATATTGGCACAACATCATTTTGTATCTGTTCACACCGGAGTCTGCGAACGCCTCTCCGATACTATGTAAGCCACATTGAGCCTGCAAATAGATGGGAAAATGTGGGATACAAATGTAACAAATAAATACATAAATGGTGAAAAAAGCCTCTGTATGTCTTCAATAAAACATAGTAACCAGCAAAACTTCAGTTCATCATTGGCTCCAAAAAAACTCCATCCACACTTATTACTTCTCTTTCCACTTCATTCCGCTTTATTCTCAAAAAATATCTTTGTAATTTTTATGATTTATGTAAAACATCCATTGCTTGTCCAACTATAACATCGTAGCACACTTATCTTTAAGGTCCGACGGGGTCCCGTTTTGCACAACTCTTTTCCAGGCTTTCTCAAGGGAGTAAATATGCTCGATGTTGTGTATTAGTTATAATGCAGTGTTCTTCTTCGCTAAAATGCCAAAGCATTCCAAGTTAATTTTGCCAACTGCATGTGATAAGTGCACAGTAATGTTTTGAGGGGAGGGCATATCGGGACAGAGAATGGGCTTGGATGCACTAATCAGTTAGTGCACCGACATTATTGCCGTGCTAACTGGTTAGTGTATCCATAGTGCGGGTGGCCTTAGCTACTCCAAAGTAGAACACAGTAAGTGCTCTTGAAACAGGCTAGTGAATCAGGAGACAAAAGGCCAAATTGGTTCCAAAGCAATGCAACTTTATTGCTAGCAATGAACAGCACTGAGTTCTCTCAGGATACTGTGTGTCACAAATCATCTGACACTTACATTTATACTTCCCTGCTGGGCCTGCGCATTAGGCCCCTTATACATCACAGTGGACATGCGCAGTAAACATTTGTAGTTCTTACAGTACACATTTGTAGTTCACAGTACATACACACGTCATAATACTGAAATGATACTGGCAAGGGAAACGAAACTTAGTATCTTGCTGTACACACAATGCTCCTTTCTAGCAAAGGAGATAAGGTTCGTTAGGCTCAGAGATGCAGGTTGGGGGGGGGGGGGGTGACGACACCCTCCAAGGCCATCTAGTCATGTGGCACCTACGTGCAAGCTGGTTTCTGTGCAAGCCTTGCTTACTACTGTTACAAGCTGTTTATCTAATACACCTGCATCCCATCTTATACTAATAGACAGCAAGCAGCACAAGCTGACAAGTTGTAGTTAAGGCACAGTACAGGAGAGCTTAAATGTCCAATACATTCGAGTATGGAGTATGCCAAAAGGCAGAAACAGAGGTAGTAAAGTCCATCAGTATGCACAAAGCTTGAGGTTGTTCTGTTGGTCCAGTAGTACAGTGTTCCACTCCTACAATTCCCCCCTTTTGATACTTGAACATCCATTCTGGTGGAGAGTATCATCTCCATACGCCTGAAAGGAAAGAGAGACAAGAAGCATTAGCGGGGAGGCAAAAAAGGAGCCCTAAGCTCTTGCGCAGCCGCTGGTTGCTTCGCCGGGGTTGAGACGGAGGGTCCCTAGTGGAATCCCCCCCCCCCCCTTTGTAGCCGGACTTGTGCTGTCACAAGGGCATTGGCTCGTGAAGTGTTCGAAAGAACAAAGTTTGCTTCATCCAGAAAATTCTGTTTCGTCTACATCAGATTGGGGGATGGGGGAATACATCTGGAGAGCCATGAGTTGGGCGGCTGCTCGGCGATCAGCGATGCTCTCCATGGTGGAGCGGAGACACCTGAAAATAAAGGGGAGAGACAAAGGTATTAATAGGCAGGACAACAAAAATAGGCCACCCATAACGAGGAGGCTCTGGAGACTCCCAGAGGTCGGGAGCCAGTTGGTTAAAGAGGAAGTCCAATCCCAGGCGCTATTCCAAGTTTGGACGGGGACGTGAGCCAATTTCACCATACGATCAGTAATCTCTCTGATGATGTGACTCTGGTCATCAATTTGTAGGCAGCAGTTGCTGAGATTAAATTTGCCGCACACCCCTCCCTCCTGGGCCAAGAGGTAGTCAAGAGCTAAGCGATTCTGGTAAACCGCGGTAATCAATTTGGTGTTTTGGCGTGCCAGAATATTAAGGGCAAGGGCCGAGTCGTTAGTGAGTATTTCGAGCACTGCCTGCAGACGGATAATGCGATTCAGCATGTAGATAGGAGTACGATACCCATATGTGCCATCTTCAGCCCATGTGGCCGGTCCATAGTAGTGAATAATACGTTCTGGAGGCCACTCGTTGTCCTTCCAGTCACCTGTTTGGACCTTGGGTTTGAAGTCTCGAGGGGACCGTTTTCGTCTGCCCATGTTGCTAGGCCCCTTCTCCATATACAGAGGTATACCTAACGTCTCGCCTACACGCAGGGGCAGGAGGAAGAAACTAGGACGGACGGTGCCCAAAAGGCAGGTACCGTACCAGCGGGCTGGGAGCTGCTCATAGGCCCTGCGACCGCAAATGTAGTAGTAGCCCTCCGGGGCTATCCATTTGAGGGAGGCGTTTCCCCCGTATGTCCAGGTTGTATTCAGTGTGGGTTCGGTCCAAATGGGCACCGGGGCGGGCAGGTTGTCCGTTTGCCACCAAGTGGTTCGGCTTCCATTAAACTGGAGGACCCCCGTGCAAGCGGAATCTCCCACTGGGACGGAATAGCGCTTCGAGGGAGCCCGGCTAGCGCAGAGGGTACCTATGATGTTGGTCCTCAGGGCCCATTCATAAGGCCTGGGACGGCGGGGAAAGGTTGGCGTTGAGGGCGTCCCACATGTGCTGGTGAATCTCCTTTGCTTCCCAGGGCCATTGCTCACCCATGTCGGTGCCTCCACAGACGAAACAGTTGGCGATTCCTAGGGAGAGGGCAATGTTTTCGGCCAGGTTGAGGAACATGTTCCGAGCTTCGGGAGAAATGGGGAACTTGGTCGCTGCCTCCTCAGCGCGAGCAATTTCGTCGAATACGTCCTGGTACCCGACAACAGTGGTCTGATAGTGGGTGGGTGCCTTCTCCTCAAGGCTCTGACTGATGGTGATGAAGGTTATAGGGTCTGCTCCGGCCCCGTCGATGCCAAAACCCCAAGTTTGTCTCCAGGGGGTCCCAGGTCCCCTTAGCGGCCATTCAAGGAGCACGGTGTTGTCAGAGCCTCTGCGAATTTCACCTAGACCGGGGCATCCGGGGTATCCGCCTCCGGTGTAGGCACACACTCGTTCCCATCCCGAGGTCCGGGTGTCTGCTGCACAAGGTAGCCACGACCAAGGAGATCCATATCTTCCGTCTAAAGTAAGGGGGCAAACATACTTGTGATCATTTGCGTAGGCCTTGCGCCAGGCTAGATTTCCGCACTTGTGGGACCAGGGGTGTCTGTCTATAGCAACGCAAACGTCAAAGGTAAGGGTGGCTACAGTTTGAGTACCACCGGCAATAATGCGGGTGGAATTAACGTAATACAGAATGCCATCTCCCTGGACTCCCATAGACCCGATATACTGAGGGAGCCCCACACTGAGAGTGACATTGTAGTATCTTGGCTTGACTGGGCTGTGGCAGATAGTGAGGTTGCGCTGGAGGCACCTGTGAAATTGTTGGAGTCCAGTCGGGGTCGTAATGGCACAAACCGGAAGGGGCCGGCAATCGCCTTCCGGAGGCTGGGATTGATGAATGAGGGTGGTGACCAGGTGATATCCCCCCTCTATGCGGTGTCGTACTGAGCGCAAGCACTCAGTACAGTTCTGGCTCAGGGTGGTGTGATGGCTCGGGACTGAGCAAAGGAGGAGGAGGAGTAGGTTCAGCATCATATGTACGGTGGGAGGTATCCAAGCCTTTGCAGCAAGAAGATAATGATGCTCAGGATGAAGGCTGCAATAAACACAGAGCCAAAGACGCAGTGGGTCCAAAAGCTGAGCTCCTGTTGCTGGGCAGGCATGGACCCGGTTCACTTCCTCATCAGGGTCAGCCGCAGTGGAGCGTCCGGATGTTGACGGGCAGTCCAAACTTTAGGTGTGCCGCCGGTAGGCGCAGCGGGTTTCAGCCTGGTCCAATGTATCCACACGGGACTTCCTGCAATTTTAACAGCGGTTGGGGTAGTTAGGAGAACAAGGGAGGGCCCTTTCCACTTGGGCTTTAGACAGTCAGATTCATCCCACTCCTTTACCCAGACTTCATCCCCCACCCTAAACTGGTGTGTAGGACTAGTAAGGACTAGGGGACCTACACTCTCAGTGTACTGTTGGTTGTCCTGCACTACCTCGCGTAGGGCCTTCATCTGTTTTACTAAGGAGCTCTCGCCCTGTATCTGCAAGGAGTCGGGAAAGGAGGGTAGCGGTGGTGGCCTGGCGTACATCATCTCGTAAGGAGTAAGGCCTGTAGCTTTGGGGGTGCACCTAAGGTGCAGCAAGGCCAGTGGGAGCAGGACGGGCCATTTGGCTTTGGCTTCTTGGCATAGCTTGGCTAGCTGGTTCTTCAGGGATCGGTTAGCTCTCTCCACTATTCCACTGCTCTGGGGTCTCCAAGCACAATGCAACTTCCAATCGAGGCCCAGTCTTGTACTGAGCTGTTGTGTAACTTCACTGGCAAATGCAGGACCGTTGTCTGAATTTATCTGTCTGGGGAGGCCGTATCTTGGCAGGAGGTGATGGATCAATAAGGACGTGACTTCCTTTGCCATTTCCGTTCTGTTGGGCTGGGCCTCAATCCATCCGGTGTAGGTACACACAGCGACGAGGATGGCTTTGTAGCCCCTGGCTGGGGGCATATGCGTAAAGTCAATCTGGCAGACGTGGAACGGACTAGTGCCTCGGAGGACATGTCCTGGCGTGGGACCGGACCCCGTCCTCTGGTTATTCCGGGCACAAGTTGCGCATTGAGCGGAGGCATTTTTGGTCCAGAGTGACAATTTATTGATGTAGTAGGTCTTCTCGAGCAGGCGTCCCAGTGCGTCCTTGCCCAGATGGGTGCGGTTGTGGGCCTCCCTGGCCACCGTCCAGGCCAAGGCTTCGGGTATCCATATGCGCCCATCCTGAAGTATCCACCACCCATTGCGTGACTCCAGGCCCTCTTGCCGGGCCCATTCCGCCTCTTGTAGGGCATAGGTAGGGGTCTCTGTGGGGAGATGAACGACTAGTACAGGGTCAGAGGAATGAGAAAAATAAGGGAGACGACTTGCCCTTTTTGCGACATCATCCGCCCGTTGATTTCCCCGGGCGATAGGGTCCGTCCGGCCGGTATGGGCCCTGCAATGCATCACAGCTACTTTCTTTGGCTTCCATACTGACTCGAGTAGTTGGCAGATCTCAGTAGCGTTTGCGAGTCCCTTCCCTTCAGCGGTTAGATAACCTCTCTCTTTGTACAAGGCTCCATGCACCTTGAGGGTGAGGAAGGCGTATTTGGAATCGGTGTAGATGTTGACAACTTTTCCTTCAGCCCACAGGAGGGCTCTGGTAAGGGCGACCAGTTCCGCTTTCTGGGCTGACGTTCCGGGCGGCAGAGCCATAGCCTCGATCACATGGTCCTCAGACACGACAGCATAGCCAGCTCTTCGAATTCCTTCTATTACTTGGCTGCTTCCATCAGTGAACAGGGTGATGCCCCCTTGCCAGGGTTGGTCCTTGAGGTCAGGCCTGCTAGAATGTACAGTGGCCATTACCTCTTCACAGTCGTGGAGTGGTGGTTCAGGGGCCGGAAGGAGGGTAGCAGGATTAAGGTTGGTTGTGTCCAGGATCCGCACCTCCAGGTTTTCGCACAGGAGGGCTTGATATTTAACCAATCGGGAGTTAGTCATCCATCTGGGTCCATGGCTCTCGAGTAGGCCACGGATGGTATGGGGTGTAGTCACAAAGAGGGTTTGGCCAAACGTCAGTTTATTGGCTTCGTGTATCAGCAGACAAGCCGCCGCAATGCTTCGGAGACACCCCGGCCATCCTCGTGCCACGTTGTCCATGCCCTTGGAGAGATATGCTACAGGACGTTGCCAGGTACCGACCAGTTGGGTGAGGACTCCAAGTGCCAATCCCTTCTTTTCGTCAATGAACAAGTGGAACGGCTTGGTCACATCTGGCAGTCCGAGCGCTGGTGGGGCCACAAGGGCCTCCTTGAGGTCCTGAAGGGCTTTCAGTTCGTGTTTCTCCCACTGGAGGTTCTGGCCCTCGAGTTCAGGTCCTTTCAGTTTGGCGTACAAGTCTTGGGTCAGAACAGCGAAGTTGATGATCCAGATCCGGCAGTACCCAGCTGCTCCTAGTAATGCCCGCAATTCCTTCTTATTTGCAGGAGTGGGTTGGTTGCGGATGGCTTGGGTTCGGGGGGTACCGAGCCTCCGGGTTCCTTCTCGGAGGCGAAAACCCAGGTACTCGACTTCGATCTCACATATCTGGGCCTTTTTCCGGCTGGCTCGGTACCCCTGGGCTTCCAGGGTTTTCAAGAGGTAAAGGGTGGCTTCTGCACAGTCCGTGTACGTTTCACGGGCCACCAACAGGTCGTCCACGTATTGAACGACAGGTCCATACTCATCCTGATACGTCCTCAAATCCTGGGCAAGTTGGTCACCAAAGAGGGTAGGTGAGTTCTTGAATCCCTGTGGAAGCCGGGTCCATGTAAACTGCTGCTTACTTCCAGTCTGTAAGTCTTCCCACGTGAAGACGAACAACTTCTGGCTATCGACAGCAAGAGGGATGGAAAAGAAGGCATCCTTCAGATCAATGACACTATACCACTTGGTCTGGGCTGGCACTTGGGCTAGGATAGAGTAGGGGTTCGGTACAAGGGCAACTATGTCGGCTACCTGGTTGTTGACTTTCCTCAGGTCCTGGACGGGTCTGTACTCTGATGTTCCCGGCTTCTTAACGGGCAGCAGTGGGGTGTTCCATGCAGATCTGATCGGTTTGAGGACCCCTTGTTGAAGGAGTTTCTGTAGATGAGTTTGCATACTATGCCGGGCTGCATAGGGGATGTGGTATTGCCCTTGGTTGACGACTTGAGCATTTGGTTTAAGTTCAATCCAGATGGGGATGGCGTTGACGGCCAGTCCGCCGGGGTTCACTTCTGCCCATACGTTGGGCACCCCATCCATCAGGGCTCTCCTCTGCCGTGCGAAAGGGGTGTCCTGGCAATAACGGCAGTCGTCAGGGCCTGCAATGAGAGGGGCGTGTAGTCTCCATTCTTCCCGCACAGGGCAGATGAGCGTCACCGGTCGATCTTCAAAATGAGCTTCTACTTCACCCGTGGTCTTAAACTTCAAGGTGGCTTGGAGTTTGCACAGTAGGTCTCGGCCAATCAAGGGGACTGGGCATTCGGGGACATGTATGAACTGGTGAGACACCGTCGTCCCTCCGATTTGGACTTGGCGTTCCTTGAGGAGGGGAGCAGTGAGTGACTTCCCGGAGGCCCCCACAATCGGTATGGTTTCTTTCGTTGCCGGGGCTATGGCAGTGGTGATAACAGATCGCTGAGCCCCAGTATCTAATAGGGCCTTCATTAATTGCGTCCCCACCCGGATCTCCACCAGAGGGTCAGTGGGGACTCTGCCCTCCCGGTCCCTTCATGCAGTATGGTCCCGGGTGGCGTCAAAGGCCATCTGCCATTCCTGTTGCTCGCCATGTCCCCGACCACGGCCCCGTCTCCGTCTGGGGCCTCTTGGGCGGTCGTCGTCCTCGTCCTCTCTCTTTTGGTCCCGTGGCTTCTCCGGGCAGTCAGCCCACCAGTGCCCTTCTTCTCGGCAGTTAGCACACTGGTTACGTCCTATGGGGGACCGTGTTCCTCTTCCTCTCCGGCCCCGTCCTCTGCCCCGCGGTCTGGACCCCAGGCGTTCTTCCATTACCGTGGCTTCAGTCTTCTCTTCTTGGTCACGGTATCCAAATACGCGATCAGCTATAGCTTTTAGTTGGCTGATACTCATCCCTTCAAACCCCTCAGTTCTCTGGAGCTTTCTTCGTCTATCCGGTGCTGACTGACTGACAAAACTCATGACCACGGTAGGGAGGTTCTTGGAGTCTTCGGGATTTATTGGACTATGTCTTCTAAATGCTTCCATGAGTCGTTCAAGGAAATCCCCTGGACTTTCGTCCTTCTGTTGGACTACATTGTGGATTTTTCCCATATTGGTAACCTTCTGTTTTCCCTTCTTAAGGGCCGCCAGGTACGCCTGCTGGTACCAGCGGATGACGGCTTGGCCTTCAGCGTTTCGGTAGTCCCACGCAGGGGCAGCAGTAGGTGCTTCCGCCTCTAAGAGGTTCTGTAAGTTGGCATGGCCCGGGTTCGCGTCCCGGACAGCTTGCTCCATATTCTGTTGTAAGAGGCGGCGTTCTTCAGTGGTCAGAATGTGGGCACTCAATTGTCTAAGGTCACCCCATGTCGGATTATAACTGTATATGATGCCTTCCACCAGTTCTATCAGCTGTTCAGGTTTCTGGTCGTACGAAGGCCCATGCAATTTCCAGTTATACAAATCGGCACTGGAGAAGGGGACGTGGCTGTAGACAGTCGACTCGATAGGCTGGCCCCCGTCTGCTGCCGGGTTAGGGGTATAGGTGGTAGATTGCCGGACCGGGTTTAGGTCAGTAATTCCCGCCCTTCGGCTGGAAGGGCGGGTGTTGCGCGGACTCGATTGGGGAAACCGAGTGATTTTCTTCACGACCCGCTGGCTCTTCCTGGAGGTCGCGGGGCCTGTTGGCTCGGGCGAGCTTGGTCGGGAAGCGTCTTCAGCGTCCGACTCTGACTCGGAGGCCTCGGCGTTATTCTGGCTCTCCGCCATGTCCGTAAGGTCGGGGTATATGGGGGCGTAGGGAGGGGGCGCAATATCATCTTCGTAGACCTCCGTCGTGGTAAGTATCGGGGCCTTCGAACGCACCTTTTCGGGCAAATCCTGAACTTTCCCTCGGGTTTCCTTCAGGGGTCTCATTCTGGGAAGTGTGTTGGTAGCACGGGGCGTGGTCTCTATCTTAGCGGTAGTAGCACGGGGCGTGGTCTCTGTGGCTTCAATGCTAGGGGCGGTCGGCCTTGTGGGGGCGGTCCCTGCGTCCTTCGGAATGGCAACGGTTGCCGGGGTTTGGAGAGCAAAGGCATGGGTCTGCAAGGCTTTCAGGGCTTTAAGTTTAGTTTTCCGCCCCTTTCTCTGGTTTACCACCATGAGGGCGGCCTTTTCTATCTTATGTTGGGCCCAGTCCGGCGGGTTCCGGACTACATTCAACCACGCTTCTATATACGGTATGTCCTCGGGACAGCCTGGGTTTCCCTCAACTATAACGATATCCATCACTGCTGCCACCTTCTCATACTCAAATGACCCTTCCGGAGGCCATTCAGCAATTCCCAGCCCAGGCCACATAAATTGACATCGCTGTATCATCCCGGCCCTACTACATTTATCTTGGTCGAACACTTCGCTAAAGTGTTCCGTCATTAAATCTAGAGGTGTGGATCCACCCCCGCCCATCCAAACCTGAGTGCCAAAGGATAGGAGACAGACAAAAGGGGGAAAAGGATGGTGGAGGAGTAAGGGGTCTCGTTCCACCAGACACGGAAGGGTCACACTCGGCCTGACCGGAACGCGGTCGCCCGGTCCGGAAATGCAAGCCCACTCACACACTTTCATACGCCACAAGAAACCCTCCCGTTCGGTTTCTTCGCAAAGCCTAGTGAGTTTCGGGACCTAGTCCGTATTAGTCACTGGCTAAAAGAGGGTGATCATGCCTCTTCTTCGGTCCTTACTGGGCCGGTCACTACGTTGAGTATACTCGCCTGTCCGCCGGGGTCGCAGGCCACGCCGTCGGTGCGCTTCTCTCCGGAGTAGGAAAAGGTGCCTTGCCGGAACCACACAGCCCCCTTTCCAGTCAGCCGGAATTGATCGGCCCTCCTCTGGGAGATGGACGCTGAAATCAGCGGTGGCCACTCACCACCTTCTCGGGAGGGGATCGATGACCCGGCCCGACTGCAATGGGGGAGGGGAAGAATATAATCCGATTTTCCCTTTTGTAATTCACTCTTGGCTGGCTCGCCAATGAAACAGGCTAGTGAATCAGGAGACAAAAGGCCAAATTGGTTCCAAAGCAATGCAACTTTATTGCTAGCAATGAACAGCACTGAGTTCTCTCAGGATACTGTGTGTCACAAATCATCTGACACTTACATTTATACTTCCCTGCTGGGCCTGCGCATTAGGCCCCTTATACATCACAGTGGACATGCGCAGTAAACATTTGTAGTTCTTACAGTACACATTTGTAGTTCACAGTACATACACACGTCATAATACTGAAATGATACTGGCAAGGGAAACGAAACTTAGTATCTTGCTGTACACACAATGCTCCTTTCTAGCAAAGGAGATAAGGTTCGTTAGGCTCAGAGATGCAGGTTGGGGGGGTGACGACACCCTCCAAGGCCATCTAGTCATGTGGCACCTACGTGCAAGCTGGTTTCTGTGCAAGCCTTGCTTACTACTGTTACAAGCTGTTTAATACACCTGTATCCCATCTTATACTAATAGACAGCAAGCAGCACAAGCTGACAAGTTGTAGTTAAGGCACAGTACAGGAGAGCTTAAATGTCCAATACATTCGAGTATGGAGTATGCCAAAAGGCAGAAACAGAGGTAGTAAAGTCCATCAGTATGCACAAAGCTTGAGGTTGTTCTGTTGGTCCAGTAGTACAGTGTTCCACTCCTACACTCTCATGGAAATTTTTTTAGATGGTCATGTGCTAATGCTAACAGCACATAGCCAGAAATAAAACAAATAGGAAAATAGCCCCTTTTGCCAGCTGTGCTAGAAATGGTGTTAGAGCAGCTTTGTCAAAGGGTCCCTGAGATTGCATGTGAGCAATGAAGGGTTAAAGGGGTCTTTCACAAAGACGCAGTAGCGTTTTTAGCGTGCGCTAAACACTAGAGACACCCATAGTGCGCCATTGTAAAAGGACCCCAAAGTGACTTGCTCAAGATCACAAGGAGTGTCAGTGGGATTTGCACCACTTCTCTGGAGTAATCCTGAAACTGCACCTTTTCTCACCACCTTCTGAGCCATACTGAAAGCTCAGCTAATTTAGTCTAAGTCTTATTTCATCTGTTATCATTCCTTTCTAATTTTCTGAACATGTAGTTGCTACTATTGTTTTAAATTTGCAGGTGTGCTGGTTAGGGTTGCTTTGTGATGCCTGTAAATTAGTAAGTGGATGACATACATCCTTTGTTCCTATCTAATGGGTGTAACCTCCTCTTTTTTAAATACTACTTTGGTTTTGACCAGACTGAATGTATTTTTTCCTACCATTTTACATAAACCAGGGAACATACTGTGTATGTGTGTGTGTGTGTGTGTGTGTGTGTGTGTGTGTGCCTACTGTGAATGTGTCAAAGAAACCTATGCAATCTGACAAACATTTCTGCTGCGAATTCTGCAAATCTCTGTGTTCTTGTTGCGCTGGGCTCTCAGCCTTGATGTCACTTAACCTATTGTTTTATGTCTTTCAGATGATGAGATTTTACAGGCCATCACAGAACTGATAAAGGCGGAGAATACAAAATGAAACTAGAGTTCAGACTCTGACATTTGATACGGAAAAAAAATTATGATAGAAAATGAACTGACTATTGAAGTATTTGAGTACTTTGATTTATGTCAGAGCTTGGGATGATGTCTGTTCCTTTCCATCTCTAATTTAAATGACCACATTTTGTAAGCCTGAGTATTAATCTGTTGTCAATACTTTCACAATATAGATTTTTGGTGCCAGTTCTTGTCTTATTCACTTTGTTTATAGATTATAAATGTACTTTGGTTTGATATAAGAGTTTTAACTATGATCATGAGGCAAATCCAATAAGAAAGGCAAGATGAGGCTAAAGTCTGAAATTCTGAAAGTTGAAGGGAGAGAGTTAAGAGCAATCAGCAAGAGGGAAGCTAAGATCAAATATTTAGCAACAGAGGATGAGAAAGGAAAGCTCATTTCAAAGTAGGGGAGCGATTAATTTAGTCTGGAAAGAAACTTTTGAGAAGTTGAGCAGTGGAAGTTTTCTGTAGATTATAGGTCTGTCAAGTATACAAGGAGGAGGGACCAGAAAGAAGAGAGTAGATAGCTGAATAATGTGATCTTTCATGGACTGCAGCCATGAAAGAAATAAATTGTAGAAGCAGGCTTGTTAACAAGTAGACAAAAATTTTAAAATAATTTATTTTACTTGATCGAGTTAAAATAACACTCAAACACGGCTGTGTTTCACCCTGCATAGGCTAGATCAGGGGCACAAACTTCTTACGATTTTATCTAGTTGTCGCTATGTCTGCTTCTACAGTGTCCTTCCTTTGGGATGTAGCAGACCGCTTTCCTACCTGGATTTTGGGCTGCAGCCATGAAGGCAATAAAGAAACATGTATATATTATCAGGAGAAAACTGAAGACACTTTATTCATGCCATTAAGAGCATAAGAAGTGCTATGCTGGATCACACCCAGTAGTCCACAGAGTCCTGCATCCTGTCTCTTGACAGTGGCCAGTTTAGATCATTTAAAATTGTCTGGGGTTATTTTGGTGTGTACCTAAACTAATATATATTAATTAGGTTGTTTTATGCTTGTAAATTGCTTTGATATTGGTAGTGATTAATATACAAGTGTGTAGATAATTAATATAAAGAAATAAGGAAATTTGGTAGTAGCACGCATATTCCAATGTGGATTCATTCACTGTTGTTGAACACCAGAAGTAAGAGATGGCAAACTCCTAATTCTATATGGCTAAAAATTGTTATTGAACTTATCCAGCCCTTTTTGTTTTAACCCAGATATACTACTACCTTTCTCCACAGGCTAATTATTTTCTTTGGAGCCAAAACAAACTTGGGTATTGAATGTAAGCATATATCAGTTTGTGAGAATTTGGTCTGGAAATGTAAAATCACAAATTGAGGCCACTGTTGAATGAATCACAGGTTGAATAAAGCAGGAAATTCTGCATATTGGGGCTGATGCAGTTCTGGAAGTCAGCGTTTGGTGTCTAGTTAATCCATCTCAGATCACAATAGAAATATGCAGCTAAAACTTGAAATGGAAACCCCAAGAAGCTAGACTTTGCATATGGTTCAACCCTGGAGAAATAGAACAGGAATTAATTTCCTTCTGTATTATTCAAACTACAAAGCTGGGAAAAAAATGCACATTTCCTGAGGACTGCCTGGTTAAGTGCCACTGAATATTGATGGTCAATAGAGCTTATAAGAAGTTTAATGATACGGCAAATGTACCTTTCTAGACAGGCTCAAGAAGGATATGTGCAATGGAAGCAGGGAGGATAAGGAACAGGTCAGCAAAACTTAGATTTAAATATATGAGAAATTTCAAGATAAATATATGGTAGACAAGATCTGTGCTTTTAAAAAATGAAGTACCATTCTTGTAGAGCCGCAGAATGCTGTGAAATATGTTGATTTTAGGCTCCTTTTACAAAGCTGCACTAGCGATTCCTGCACGGGAAATAAGAGGAAGACCATTCAGTTACTATAGGCTTCCTCTCATTTGCAGCGTGGGGATCAATAGCGCAGCTTTGTAAAAGAAACACTTAGGGGATCTTTTACTAAGGGACGTGTGCTAAAATTTTAGGCGCACTAAATGTTAGAGACGCCAATGCATTCCTATGGGCGTCTCTAAAGGTTAGCGCGCCCACAATTTTAGTGTGTGCTAAAAACGTGAGCGCATCTTAGTAAAAGACACCCTTAATGTTGAAGTCAGTGACATATATTGCAAAGTTCTGCAGAAATTCACTGATCAATGCAGGAATTTTGAGATGTGTATATGAATCAGCAGAATTTAGCTGAAATTTATTTAATTTATTTATTTCAGTACATTTATACCCCGCCTTTTGCCACAGTGATGCAGCCCCAAAGCGGCTTATAATGAACCAATTAAAATAAATACATTACAGTTACATTTTAGTAATTAGAGATGGAGAAGACGGAAAGGAGGGAAAAGTAAAAAGTAATGGAGGCAAAGGGAGGCAAAGATGAACGGCGAAAGTCCAGGCGGGCCAAGGGGAAAGATGAAAGTCTAGGCTAACACAGATGGATCCAGCAAGTCGAGCCCAGTCGGGACTGCAGCAGGCCCAGGTTGAACAAATGAAGCCGGAGGCAGGCATCCACAGCGACGGAGTCAGCAGAGCAGGAAACAAGATGGCGGACCAAACGGTCATCCTCAACCACTGGGGCACTCCAGCCAGGGACCTCCATCACTACAACTCCAAGGAACAGCTGACCAGTGTAACAGCTGACTAGCGACGGGATGGGGCACCTTCTCTGCAACTCAGGAATGGGGAGCGAAGGATGCAGCGCCGGAACCACTCTCAGTCAGCGACTTAGGCAAGATAACGTCAACCTTGAAATTCCAACAGGTGATTCCAGACCAAACCATTATCTAGCGCAGCTAAGCCAACGTTGCACAGACAAGCAAAATCCTCGACAAGGGCTCCCTTGTTTCGTGTTCTTCATCAGGAGGCAGATCAATATAGCAGCTGGTATCAAGCTTATAATCGTTATATTAATATCTGTATAAGTTTTGCTTTTAAGTTTAGCCCTGGAAAGGGAAATGGGACTTGATATACTGCCTTTCTGAGGTTTTTTTGCAACTACATTCAAAGCGGTTTACATATATTCAGGTACTTATTTTGTACCAGGGGCAATGGAGGGTTAAGTGACTTGCCCAGAGTCACAAGGAGCTGCAGTGGGAATTGAACTCAGTTCCCCAGGATCGAGGACTGTTTCTGCTTTATTTATTGTATTTAGTACTTGATTGCAAGAGTAAAGGCTGGCCAATCATGTCAGCATCTTGCTGGTGGCATGGAGTGGTCATGTGTGATAATCTTGCAATCAGTGACTCTATGAACTCACTCTTGGTCATTGGCTGTCGTCTGGATAGCTCTGCTGACAATTTGTGCCACAGATTCTCAATGGGATTGAGCAGACCAGTGAATTGTTGTCATAAATCCAAGACCATTGTTGAATGGAAGAAGAACAAAATGACAAGGAACATTGTCGTCCTGGAAGATGTAATCACCAGAGAATAAATGTTTAGCTGATGACAACATACATTTCTATCGGATTTCCACATATTTCATTGTATTCCCCATCCCTTCCATAATATGTAGCTTTCCCATACCAGCTGCTGCCGTACAACCCCAGGTCCATCACCTTTGTGGGATACTTCATTGACAGATCAAGGAGCTCTGGTTTGAATTCCTTCCATGAATATTTTCTCCTGGTTTCCCGAGACGCAAAATGTACTTTTCTCACTGGACAAGACTTTCTTATACATTGTCTTGCTCCACTTTGAATATTTCACAGTCCAAACCAGTTGTATTTTCCTTTGATTGACCCTCAGTAGTGGTTTCTTTCTTGCCTTGCACCCTGTCAGACCAAAATCTTCCAAAAGTGCAAGAACTCACTGTAACTGAACAATGTCCTGCCATTCTCTTAACAGTTGAGGCGTTCTTCTCAAAATATCCTGCCTGTCGTCTTCCTTGGTCGCCCAGAGGTACCTATCTTTTGTATCTCTAGTCTTCATCATCTGTAATACCTGAATCAAAGTACTCTAATTCTATCTTAATCTTGCAATCTCTTTGCTCAAATATCTCTCTTCATGAAGAATGACTATTCTGTTTCAGTTCTCCTGTAACAAGTACTGAAATATATATTTTGGCGTTAAATATGCCAACATCTGATATCATGGGAAATTTATAGTTCCCACATCAGGCTAAAGTCTAAATGTGATTGGTATTAATATTACTTTTGATTGGTCAGGTGCTGTTTAGCTGATTTTGATCTCTGGGAAAAGGTGACTAAAGTCTCATATCCAAAATGTTGTGAATGGCCAATTTTTCATGTTATGAGTCCATAAGCAGCATAAAAAAGTTATGTTTGAACTTCTGTAACTTTTTTATTTTTTCAGATGAAAGGATGGGGTTTGGACTGTTGTATTATAAATTAGCACATAATTCATTAAAACCTCATTTTTTGTTTCCAGAGACTTTGCTTACCTTTTCCCAGAGATGGTCACATATTTGACACAATCCCTTGTTTGCCATAAACATCATGTAGTTACTTTCAAGTCTACCCAAATAGTGCAAGATGGTGAAATGCAGACTGAATTTGTATGCAAGGATGATAGTTGGAAAAAAAAAATGATATATAATAACTAGCATGTATTTCCTCAAGCTATAGATATAAATGATAAATCACATTTTAAAAAAGTAATTTACACAGGTAATGCAGATCTTATGCACACCACTGTACTTATGTGCTGAACAATGTTAGTTTAAAGCTTGCACATTCTGTAAGAAGTCAGTGGAATAAACAACTTAACATAGCAATGACCCTAATCCATTCACCTCTTCATATTAAAGTATGTTTGAAGTGAGCAGCTAGAACAGAAGCATATTACAGCATTGTGCAATATGAGAATATTGGCTGCTCTGACTCCTCTCACTTATTTAAAGTGTTAATAGAAAATTTTGATTATACATAAGAGCAGTGGCCAGGCTCAGGACTTGGAAAGTGCACATAGGATCAACTGGTGGATTTGCTTTTTTGCCCATTCGTCTCTTGGCACAAGCAGGCTAGTCTCAGTGGCATTCTTCTAGTATAACTGAATAACCTCAGAATGTCTTACCTTTTGCCCAGTGATTAGATCCCAGCTGAGGCTCCTGCTGAACCAGCACACATCTTGTATACTGATCCTGGGACTATGCCTTGTTGTGACTGGTATTGGAAGTAGTTCAGATACAGTTGGATCTTGTGGCCTTGATTACAGGAGATCATTAGATTACTCAGCCTCTGTGGAAATTAATAAAAATTGTGACATGCTTGTGAAGGCTAAAGTTGGGCTCTGCTGATGAACAGAAAACAGGCATGTTTGTAGACCCTGTGTTAATTTGAATTAAGAAATGTTTAATAAACCAGAATTACAATAAACCTCAACCATCCTGTGATCTAAACTGCCAAAATTTCACACAGGCCAACAAACTTTCCACATTTCCAATAAAATTAGATCATCAGTAGTACTAAGTAGCCTCTATGTAGCTAGGGGAGGGATTTGAGATGACATCTAGATGAGTTTTATCTTTTTATGATTTCACAGTGGTTTGCTTTGCTTGTAAGTAGTTGCAGATAAACACAAAGGAATCCTGTTTAGAAGGAATGGAAGTAGTAGTAGTAATCTTAGCGGAGATTGGGTGGCGATGCCGGTATTTGGAGAGTAAAACCAGTGCAGGGCAGACTTCTACGGTCTGTGCCCTGATCATGACTGAATAGATATGGATGGGCTGGCGTGTAAATTTTAAGGGGCTTCAACGTTAGCTTCAGAACTTTTAGTACAGGAACAGTGCTTGGCAGACTTTTACGGTCTGTGCCCTGAGAAAGACAGGGACAAATCAAACTCGGGTATACATATAAAGTATTACATACCGTGTAAAATTAGTTTACCCTGTTGGGCAGATGGACCGTGCAGGTCTTTATCTGCCGTCATTTACTATGTTACTATATCTGAATTTTCTTTATTTTCTTTGGAGAAAATTGACAATGCTTCTGGTGAGTATGTGTTTCTAATGATCTGCCTTTGGAGCTCTGTGCAATGAGTACTATGGGCCTAAATATGTTCACCTGAGAAAAGGAGCAGAAGGGGGAATATGGTGTATATTCAAATACTAACAAAAGACTTGTTGAACGAATATTAACAACTTATTCTGAATCAAATCTTGTTCAAAATAACATATTCTGAATCAAAACCTGTTGAAAAAAAAGGAGGAAAAGACCTCAGAAAAATGGTCTGTGGACTTGTATGTTTCACAGATGGCTATAGTCACAACAGACGTATACAGTCATTGGCCAAAAACCTCCCAATTTTCAACATTGTTTAGTATTTTAATTTGGTCATCACTTTTTTTTTAAGATATGAGCAATAAATAATTGTTATGATATCGTGCAATTTAGTAAATGCCAACAGGGTTCCCGTTTCACCTTGTCGCTTCTTCAGGGGAATTTACTCATGTGTGCTAAACTAGTCATTCAGTAACTGATGTCATTACTTGATACCCCAAAGTTAATTGTAGTGCACAAGAGGCAAGCACTGTGGGTGGAAAAGATGATCTAGGAACTAGGGGTCATTGGATATCTTTTTTCTTTTAATGCATTTTTTGCATAGGATAACTTAGTTATTGGAAAGGCATGTATATGGCTTCCTTTGGGAAGATATTTTAATTATTGTTTTATTATACTATATTTGCTGAAATACATACAGTAAAGACACAGTTGAAGGAATAAAAATAAAGGTGACTACCTTGAAAAGAAACCTGTGAAACAGTTAGTCAGAAGATGTATAGGTGTAGTAACCTTTATGAAATGAGTTAGTACTCTGTCCAATTACCACTGCCTTCATTACCGTCACAATTTGATACTGCTTTGTCCCCTTATTGGCCGTTTTAATCAGAGAGGTCAAATTTGCAGAGACAGGATATATCTGACATGCATATCTGTTCTTCTCAGGGTAAGGCTGCAGTACATTAGCAGGGTAGCATGGGACAAGTTGCATTCCTGCCATCCATGCCATTTCTGTCCTGTGGATAAATTAATAACTTTGGTTTTGGGTGCTATAATGTATTTCAGACCTTCAAACTGTTGAGCTAACCAACCACTATACAATCTTTTTTGATAATGTAAAATTAATTGACTTGTATTTATTTGTTACTAGGGCCTCAGCTATGGAACTCCTTGCCTCATAGTTTAAAAAAATTTGCTATGTCCTTGATGTTTAGTCCCAGTCCTCTAAGGAGCCCTAATTGGGTCAGACTGGTTGCTACAAGAGATGGTTAACAGGGACAAAGCTCTCTCATCTACATCAACGTGTACATGTGCATTAAAAACACGGAGTTCTTCAAACTGGTAAAGTAGATTGTCTCATGTCTTTTCTTCTATACCTGGGGGCTGAGACAAAAGCAATTCTACTATCTTATTTAACTCATCAAAGATTACTGTACTAATTTGTATATTTGTGTTTATGTCAACGTGTACCAGTGGCGTAGCCGACTTTGGGCTCAGGCCCACCCAGTAGCAGCACACCTATGATGTGGCTGGCAGGGCTCCCCAAGCCCCACCAGCCAAAAACTCACAACTGTCTCTCCTGCATACCTTGTAAATAGCAGATCTTTGCCTGCAGCAAGCAGTGACTGATACATACTATTCACACTGGCCCCACAGCCTTCCCTCTGATGTATTCCCACCTATGCAGAAACAGGAAGTTGCATCAGAGGGAAGGCTGTGGGGCCAGCATGAGCAGTGTGTATTAGTTGCTGCTCACTGCCAATGAAAATCTGCTATTTAGAAGGTATGAGGGGGATGTTTGAAAGACCATATGACTTGCAAGCGAGAGAGGGAGAGACCAAATCACTTGTGGGACAGGGCGGAGTTCTGCCCACCCATCTTGGGCCCAGGCCCACCCAAAATTGGATGTCTGGCTACGCCCCAGATGTGTACATTGATACCAGCTTTGTTTTCATTTTTGAGAAAAGGTAGACTGTACATTCTGTACATTAAAATTAAAATGGAGAATAAATTCAATTGTATTTAAGACGGAAGGGTCACAGTTTTGGGACCAGGCCCATATTGATTATACATAATAATTATTTTCTAGATAATATTCCTCATTCTGATCCTGGATATCCTTTCTGGATGTCCTTCGGCAGATTAGGCACAAAGCTAGATGTATTTTGGACACAATATTTAAAGCAGATTGAAGTGAAACTTCCATATAACAAGACACGTGGCTATGGTTGCTCTACAGCCCTACTCCACAGTTTTATTCCAAAAGTGCACTTGATTACACTATTGTTATTTTCTTACCATCCATCCAAGGTGCCTACTCATTTCACTTTTTACTGGACCTCCCCAAACTCTACTTGTGCCCAGCAGCAATATAGTGATCTTTTCAATATACTGCAAGGTCTAAAAGAAATGTATGTACGTTTGACCTTCACCTGGTCTAATAATAAGCCACCTTCATTTCTAAAGATGGAATTTCCCTCTTCATGCTTGTCTGCTAGACTGTAATTCCCAAGTTAAGACAGTAAGTGCCTTAATATTGATTTTTCCTGGCTTGGTGGGATTGCTGCTTTATAGTTATAATTAAATATCAAGGGTTTGTTTGCATTTAAAAACACTCAAGATTTGTTCTCACAGCTAATGGTGTCATTAGATCCCTGAGATACAATTGTGGTGGTTTTTGTTGTTTTTTATTTATTTTAT
The DNA here is from genome assembly GCF_901765095.1 of Microcaecilia unicolor. NCBI lineage: Eukaryota > Metazoa > Chordata > Amphibia > Gymnophiona > Siphonopidae > Microcaecilia > Microcaecilia unicolor. Next base: position 93,815,440 of record NC_044032.1, on the reverse strand, counting down.
TTTTTTATTTTAGTAGGCTCAGGTGTGTGTACATTTTGTAAGCAGTAGCACTCCAGACCAGGCATGATTATGGGTAAACATAGTGAGGCCTGAAGAGTACAATGAAGAGCCCCAGCCACCTAGGAGACCTGCACAGGTGGTAGCAGTGGAGACTGTTTCCTAGAAGTGTTATGGATGTAGCACAATAACAATTTTAAAAAAAGAGGTCTATGTTAAACATAATCTACAATATTTTATTTTGCTGTAATCCATGTATATAAAGTCAAAGCTGGAAAATTGCTTCAAAGGATTTTTGTACACAAAATAATAGTGAAACTTTGGGGTGATGGTAGCTGATTATCTTAAGGTAGCCAAGCAGGTAGAAAAGAAGATGGCAAAAGCCAGAATGGATGCTTGGATGCATAGGGAGAGGAATGGCCAACAGGAAAAAGAAAGTGACGGTGTCTTTTTATGAGTCTCTGGTGAGACCCCATTTAGAGTACTGTGTACCAGTGGCATAGCCAAATGGCCAATTCTGGCTGGGCCTTAGCCCAAAGTGGGTGGGTATGCAATTCTCCCCCCCCCCCCCCCCCCCAACTCCACCCTGGATTCCACCCTTGGCTTCTAAAAATATAAACATCTGAGCTGGCGGAGATGCTAAGCTCTATCAGCCAGAGACCTCTCCTGCCTGTGTTATGGCTACAGCAGCTCTTATTGTTCTCTTAGCTAAGGATGTCATGAGATCCCTTAGATACAATTGTGATGGCTTTTTTATTTTATTTTTTTCAACAGGTGTGCTTTGCTGCTAATGCTGACTCTCCTGTGCATGCTCAGTTAGACCTGAACTGAGCATGCATGAGAAAGCCGGCATTAGCAGCGAAGCGTACCTGCTGAATAAATGCTGCTATGGGTATGGCTCAGGCAGGAGAGGTCTTTGGATGGCGTGGCTTAGCATCCCCTGCCTGCCCGGAAAGCAGAGAGGTCCTGAGCCAAAAGTGAGGGGGTCCTGTCCCCCCACCACCACCATGGCTATGCCACTGCTGTGTACAATTCTAGATACTGCACCTTCAAAAAGATAAAAGCAGGATGGAGTTTGGCCAGAGGGAGGCTGCTAAAATGGTCAGTTGTCTTTGTCTTAAGCATATGGACACAGACTTAAATATAGTGAAGCTAGTCACCTGTGGCAGGTATTTTCTGAGGACAAGCAGCACAATTAGTTCTCATGTGGTTCATCCACAGAGCCCTGGTGCAGACACTGCCCTGCGTTCTGCTTATTCTAGAAACTTTTGGCAGGTCCTACTGAGCATGCGTGTGTGTCTTCCTGCCTGCCTGATTTGCACAGAACATGCAGTTGGATAAAAAGCATAGAGAATTCAGCTCCATGGGGAAGTGGGAGGGTATGTGAGAACATATGTCCTGCTGTCTTCAATGAACATCTGCTACTGGTGAGTATTTCACTTTTTCCAAGGATCACTAGGACAATTCATTCGCACATGTGGGAATCCCTACCTACCAGTCTCACCGAAAACAACAAACAATGGTTAATAGGGATTTGCAACGGGAAAGCCAAGTAGAACCAATACCTCTAGCATAAAAAAAAATCCTGTTGTGAAGGTGCAAAAATGATTAGGCCTAGAAGAGTGGAGTTGAGAAATAGCACCACTAAAGACAAGAATATCAAGAAGACAAAACTCGATACCATGGTTCAATGACGAATTAAAAAAAACTCAAAAGACAATCCAGGAAACTTGAACGAGCATGGAGAAAGACAAAAGATGAACACACACTCAATGCATGGAAACAAACACATAGAAAATACAAATATGCTATAAGACAAACCAAAAGGTCCTATTACAAAACTAAAATAGGACCGGATTACAAAGATCTGAAGAAACTATTCCAACTCGTAAATAAGGTACTAGACACCACTCCTATCACCACGACCAACACAGACATCCCATCCTCAGACAAACTTGCTAATTACTTTCACGAAGAAATAATAAAGCTACACAGCACACTTCCTCAACACAACACTAACATCGAAAACTTCTTCAACAACCTGGACCTAATCCTTGGTGGATGTCCAGCTGACCGTATGTGGACAACATTTACTCTCCTCACTGCGGAATCAGTTACAAAAGCAACTCATAGGTTTGCCAACACCCACTGCAAACTGGATATATGTTCCAGTCATCTACTCAAATCCGCCCCTCCCCCCCCCCCGACCGCTTCATGGCAGACCTCACATCCCACCTAAACTTCAGGCTACAACAAGGTCTCTTCCCCGAGGAATATGGTAACATCCTACTCACCCCAATACCTAAAGACGCCAAGAAAAACACTAACGACCTAACCAATTACCGCCCAGTTGGGTCTATCCCTCTAGTAGTCAAACTGATGGAGAGCTTGGTGACCAAACAGCTTACGGAATACATGGACAAGTTCTCAATATTACACGACTCACAGGATCTCGCCCCCACCTTAGTACTGAAACTGTCCTAGTCACTCTTCTGGCCAAATTCAAGCAAGAAATAGCCACTGGTAAAAGTATAGTTCTCCTCCAATTCGACATGTCGAGCGCGTTCGACATGGTAAACCACAATATACTACTAAGACTCCTTGGCCACTTCGGGATTGATGGAAATGTACTTAACTGGATAAAGGGTTTTCTAACCACTAGAAATTACCAAGTAAAATCAAACTGAAACATACCACCGTGGAAAGCCACCTGTGGAGTACCTCAAGGATCACCAACATGATGATGATCCCACTGGAAAAGTCCCTATCCAAACAAGGCCTCAACCCGTTCATCTATGCAGATGACGTCACAATCTATATTCCCTTCAGTCATGACTTAACAGAAATAACCAAGGAAATCAATGACGGCCTGAACATCATGGACTCTTGGGCAAACTCATTCCAATTGAAACTGAACACTGAAAAACCACACTGCCTCATCCTCTCATCTCAACATAACAAGTACAAACCCACATCCATAAACACCCCAGAACACACCCTCCCTACCTCAGCCTAAAATTACTCGGTGTCATAATCGACTGTAACCTTATCCTTGAGAGCCAAGTAAACTCCGTAATAAAGAAAATGTTTTACTCAATGTGGAAACTCAAACGAATAAAAACTTTCTTCTCAAGGGAAATTTTTCGAAACCTAATACAATCAATGGTCCTAAGCCATACAGACTACTGCAACAGAATCTACTTGGGATGTAAAGAACTCGCAAAAAAAATTCCAGACTGCCCAAAACACAGCTGCCAGGCTGATATTTGGTAAAACACGCTTCAAAAGCACTAAACCCCTCCGAGAAAAGCTACACTGGCTCCCAATCAAAGAACGAATCATCTTCAAAATCTGCACCTTGGTCCACAAAATTATCTACGGCGTAGTCCCAGGATACATGATAGACCTCATAGATCTACCTACCAGAAACAGATTCGGATCATCACGATCATACCTAAACCTACATTACCCAAATTGCAAAGGACTGAAATACAAAACAATTTATGCATTCAGCTTCTCCTACCTAAGCGCACAACTATGGAATGGACTCCCTAAAGCTGTGAAAATAATCCATGACCATCTAAACTTCAGGAAATCACTAAAAACCACCCTCTTCAAAAAGGCCTACCCCCACCGATCCAACGTAAATTCCCACACCCAGCAACACCACACAACCAGTGATCATACTGGACAATATACAATCTTCATCCCTCCCATCCTCATGGTGCCTGATACACACCTACCTCAATTCAACCACAATATAACCTGTATTTGTTAGCAACCGACTGGCGAACGCCTGTACGGTACTATGTAAGACACATTGAGCGTGCAAATAGGTGGGAAAATGTGGGGTACAAATGTAACTAATAATAATAATTCTAGACTCTAAACAAGTTCTGCAGAACTGTGTGGCCAAACTGGGTGTGGCTTGGATCTCTTTCAGGGAGAGAAAACTAACAACTTATAGCAGCAGCTTCAGAGAGCATTTTCCATCTCACAGATAGGCTGCAGAGAATACCTTCTCCTGCTTTAGACTTAATCCCGCCCACCCTACCCCTCTACCCACCCACCCCTAGAGTGACATGTCTTATATAACCTCCCTATCAACCCACTCATTACTTTACCTCACCCATTTCTATTCTTCTATCACCTTCTCCCACTACTCCAACCAGAGTTACACCTAATCACACTGACCACCCTTCAACATCTTCAGTCCTTCTCTTGTGCTTGACTGCTTAAATATTTTAAATTTAAATGCTTTACTTTTTGTCTATTAGATTGTAAGCTCTTTGAGCAGGGACTGTCTTTCTTCTGTGTTTGTACAGCGCTGCGTACACTTTGTAGCGCTCTAGAAATGTTAAATAGTAGTAGTAGTAGTAGTTATTGCTTTGGGAATTCTGCTCAAAACAGTAGTGAGATGTGAACATGTGGACTGAAGACCACATCGCAGCTCTGCAAATCTCAGTGAAGACTGATCTTAAGTGGACTACCAACACGGGCATGGTTCCTGACATTTTGAGCTGTGGCATGACCCTATACAGCAGAACTTCTCAACCTGTCCTCAGGGCACACCAAATCCCATTGGGTTTTCAGGATATCTACCATGAAATGTGTCCAGGGAGAGAGAATTTTCATTGGGTTTAGCACTCCAAATAATTTTGAAAAGTTGGCTCCCATGGATCCATCTCTCATCTCTCTCCCCACGCCATGGTCTGACATTACTTCCTCTCTTTTCTGTTCTTCTTCCCTCCATCCCAATGTTCAGCATCTATCCCTCCCTTCCACCCCCAGACTCAACATCTCTCTCTCTCTCTCTCTCTCTCTCTCCCATCCCCAGGTCCAAATTCTTCCTCTTTCTTACAAATTGCCCATTGTCCAGCATCTCTCCCTCCCTACCCACCACCCCCAGATCCACCATCTCTCCCTTTCTCTATTCAACTGCCCTCCCATCCAGTACCTCTCTGTCTTTCCCTTCTTTTCCACCAACCTCGGATCCACCATCTCTCCCTTTCTCTTTGCAACTGCTCTCCCATCCAGTATCTCTCTCCCCCTCCCTCCACACCACCCCCAGGTCCAGCATCTCTTCCTTTCTCTTTCCAACTGCCCTCCTATCCAGTATCTGTCTCCCTCCAATACTTTGGGTCCAACTTCTCTCCCTGTCTCTTGCCTCCCTCCATCCTATTGTCCATCATCTCTCCCCTTAGCCTCTGTTTCCAAGCCCATTATTTCTTCCCCTTCCCTCCCCAGCCTAGTTCATAAACAGCTGCTCCAGGGGGCCCTTGTGGGCCAGAATGTCCTTTCTCTTCTCTCCACCCTCCATCTGGCGTCTCCCTCACCTTCTCAGTCTAACTTTAAAATGTTTTTTTTTATCTTTGGTCTCCATCCTCGGCACATTCCCTCTGCCGCAATCCACTCAGGCGGAAACAGGAAGTTGCATCAAAGGTGGGGTGGACTGCGGCAGAGGAAGAGTGTTGAGGAGGCTGATGGCAGTATGTTTGAATCGCTCCCATTCTGCAAACTCTCTGCAAAGAAAAAAAACATTCTAAAGTTAGACCAGGAAAGCAAGGGAGACACCGGATAGGGGTGGAGAAGGGAAAGACATGTCAGCGCACAGGGGCCTCCTGGAGCTGTGGGTTCCAGTGCAGCTGCCCTGTTAGCTCCCCTCCCCACCCCTAATACGGGCCCTGCATGCATGTGGGAGAAGACTTGGGGGCAGATAGAATTAAGGGTCTTGCTAGGAGTTAATGGGAGAGAGAACTATAGTTGAAGCGAAAAAAGGAATGCAGAAGCTTGCAAAATTTTCAAAACTTTTGAAGAGAATTCCCCCAGGTCTTTACTGTATGTAAGCCATGGGGTAATTTTATAAAACCCCTTTTATATGTAGAAGTTTATATAATTATCATCAAAATGTACTTCGTAACAATGCTGGCAAGATTACTAGGTAAGCATACATAAATAACTGTTTTGGATGATTCTTTTGCCTCAGCAAGGTGGTTTATACATTTTACAAATAATAAATGTTCTGTACCTGCTGTGTGATACTATGGGGCTCATTTTCAAAGCACTTAGACTTACAAAATTCCACAGGTTAGCACATAAGCACCGCCATACTGGGAAAAGACTAAGGGTCCATCAAGCCCAGCATCCTTTCTCTGACAGCGGCCAATCCAGGCTTCAAGAACCTGGCAAACCCCCCCCCCCCCCCCAAAAAAAAAATGAATAATGTTCAATGGATTTTCCCTTCAGGAATCTGTCCAAGCCCCTCTTAAACTCCGTAAGGCCAGCCGCTGCCACCACATTCTCCGGCAACGAGTTCCAGAGTCCAACTACATGCTGAGTAAAGAAAAACTTTCTCCTATTTGTTTTAAATCTACCATATTCGATCACGTGGTGCGATGCAGGAGTGAAGACGTGTCTGAGAGACGCTCCTGCCAGTCCCGCTCATCTAACGAAATAATCAGCTATAACGCGAACTATTTGGCTTACCTGCTATCGCAGTGGATAAGAGTAAGATCGAACGCTATACGGCTGGAAGATCTGACAGCGAAAACTCGAATGGCGGCGAAAATACAGCGTAAAGAGAAAGACAAAAGTAAAACGGCCGTGGAGCCTAAGATGGCCGCCGGACAACAATCCCCAAGTTCAAGCGTGGGGTCCATGTGGACAGCGGAAATTACGGCCGAAGTTACAGCGGCGGTGGAAGCAGCACTCGATAAAAAGCTGCAAGCAATATTTGACCGAGCGGATGCGGCACATGAGCGGCTGGACGGCTTCCACCTCAACCTAGATCAAATGCAGCAGCGTATTAGTGATGTGGAAGACCGCCTGACAGAATCTGAGCAGCCAACGGGGGCTTTGTTAAAAAAGATCACAGACTTAGAAAACAAGATTGATGATCTAGAAAATAGATCAAGAAGGAATAATCTGCGGCTAATTGGGATACCAGAACAAATTAAAGAAACAGAGCTGGGCACGTTTTTGGAGAATTGGATCCCGAAAACTTTACGCCTCAACAACTTACCGGGCCCGCTGAGGATTGAAAGAGCGCATAGGTTGGGCCCGAAGAGAGCGGGAAACGCGCGGCCTCGTGCGGTGATCTTAAAAATTCTGCATTATGGACACAAACAAGCAATCCTGCAGGCGATATGCTCTGGAGGGGAATTGAAGCACGAGGGACAGAAAGTCCTTTGTTTTCAAGACTATTCAGCACGAGTGGCAGCAGCCAGAAAAGAATTTTCACCCATTTGTGCGGAGCTACACCGGAGAAAAATCAGATTTGCCCTGATATATCCCGCAAAGCTGAAAATCCAACATGGCGGAACAGAGAAGCTCTTTGAGGAGGTGACAAAGGCGCAGGAGTTTATTAACAATTTGCAGCAAGAAGGCACGGCATGAGTTGCAAGAGCATGGGGCAGCAGGCCAGCACCAGGAGCCGGTGAGGCGATACTGTTCACCCCAGAGCGCAGAGGAGCGCACAGAAGATGCAAGTTTAAGCGACTGTGGGTATAGAATTAAGTTTAAGTTTGCTGAACAGGGGGACACTTTAGAGCGATTGAAGCTCAGATTTGTTTGGGGGGACAGGTTCAAATGAAGATGGATGGTTAATTGAGGAAAAGAGGGCTTGGGTAATAGCTATGTTTATGGTTAATTATATGTTCGTGTTAAGCTGTTGGGAATGTATTCATGGGGGACGGAGAGCATCTATACGTGATGAGTTCTTACAAAGAACTTACAGAATGGGGAAGGGAGTTGGGGAGGGGAAGGGGAGGAGGGTGGGGAACAGGGGAGAATTGGAGCGACAAGGAGGGGAGAGAAGGGGGAAGAATAAAGGGGCTGGAATACCACAGGAGTAAACGAGGGAAGCTTGTGGAATTGACTAGAAAATTTGGTGAGTTGAGGAGGAAGACCGGGGAGAGGGGTAAGCTGGGATACCTCTTTCCCTTATTAATGAATGACTGGGAAAAAATGATACACAATGGACTGACTGAGGGGGAGTGATGGTAAAGATCATTTCATGGAATGTGGGGGGGATAAATTCTCCCATTAAACGCACGAAGATATTGCAGACATTGAACAGACATAAGGCACACATAGCCATGCTGCAGGAAACGCACTTAACTGCATTAGAACACAGCAAACTATGCCGCTGGTGGGTTGGGGAGGTGGTGGATAGCCCTGCTCTCAATAAAAAAGCAGGGGTGGCCATATTGATCCGTAAGGGGGTGCAATGTGTACTGAATCGTAAGATTATAGACCCACAGGGCCGATATGTTATACAACATGTTACACTTGGGACTAAACCACTTCTGCTGGTTAATATATATGCCCCCAATCAGTATGATAAAAAGTTTTTCCAGAATGTGGTTCGACAGATAACAAAAATTTGAGCAAACCCCAATAATAGTGGGAGGAGATTTCAATATGGTCTTTGATCCATGGGTTGACAGCACCGGCCCCTCGAAGCTCAGGCAGGTGAACTACTCTAAAGGGGTGCCATGGGTGTGCACAGCTTTGGATCTGTTGGATTCATGGCGCCTGTTACATCCGGGGGAGCGGGACTTTACACACCTTTCCAGGGCGCATGGAACGCAGTCCCGTATAGATTATTTGTTACTGTCTCACAGCATTACCACTGTACTGACACATGCAGAGATAGGTCCCACACAAGTGTCTGATCACGCTATGATATGGGTTACACTGCAATGGGATAGTGATTTGAGAAGCCGGTTTCAATGGAAATTCCCAAGAGCGTTATATTATGATGCAATGTTTCATGCTTTTTTAAAAGACAAATGGAAGGAATTTGCAGAGCTCAATGGAGACAGCTATCAATCAGATCCTATACTCTTTTGGGAAGCAGCTAAAGCTGTGCTGCGGGGACACATCATTTCATACTCAGCACATAAGAAAAAAGTGAGAGAGGTTGAAATGATTAGACTGGAGGCTAGAGTGCGGCACCTTAGACAGAGCTATGGTAAGACACGCTCTGTTGCTCAAAAAAAATTATACATGGAGGCACAGGTAGAATTAAATCAAGTAAACCAGTCTCGTGCACAACATTCTTTGCTATACTATAGATATCAGATGTACAAGCATGCTAACAAACAGGGGAAACTATTGGCGCGATTAGTACAGCAGGTGGGGGGCAGGAGATGGGTGACACAGATTCAGGATGCGCAGGGCGTGAAACATCATAGGAACGAGGATATGGTGAGGGTCTTTGAAACTTTCTATGCAGAGTTGTATTCCCCACCGGGGGATGAGGGACTAGAGCCACTGGCGTATTTACAAGGAAAAGACTTACCACAAATTACAGATAGGCAGCAGACTGTATTGGAAGCGGAAATTTCTGAGGATGAGGTTAGTTGGAACATACGAAGCAGCCCACTGAACAAAACTCCGGGAGTGGATGGGTTTTCGGCAGAGTTGTATAAACTCTTGGTCGAAGATGTTGCACCGTGCATGGCAAGGGTATTAAATGCACATGTGCTTAAGGGAGAATTACCGGGATCACTGACAGTAGCGCAGATAATAGTGCTTTTGAAGCCAGGAAAAGACCCGGATAGAGCAGAATCATATCGGCCCATATCTTTAATAGCTTTTGAGGCTAAATTGTTGGCCAAGATAATGGCCAATAGGTTGGCTAGATTTCTCCCTTGCTTGGTCTCAGACCCACAGGTGGGGTTCGTTAGGGGACGTTCAGTGGCAAAGAACATGAGAAAGATCCTACTAGCGCTGGAACAGATTAAACAGATGAAGACTCCCTCGCTCCTTGTTAGCTTTGATGCACACAAAGCTTTTGACAGAGTGCGCTGGGATTTTATGTTTGCGGCGCTGGAAGCCTATGGAATTCGGGGCTTTTTTATGGAGGCTATAAAAGCAATATATAATCATCCAGTGGCGGAAGTGCTAGTAAACGGGGTGGCTTCCAAACAAATTGACATTGCTAGAGGCACTAGACAAGGGTGTCCGCTTTCGCCTCTTTTATTTGTGCTGGTGTTGGATCCCTTGATCAGAGACATCATACATACAACTGACGTTAAGGGAGTGCCTTTGGGAACTGAACAATTCAAAATCTCTGCTTTTGCGGATGATCTTTTGGTAATTCTTCAGACCCCAAGGGAGTCATTAGCAAATATTTTGGAACTATTTAGAGAGTTTGGTGATTTTTCAGGATTTTGTCTTAATCTAGACAAGTCAGAGGTACAAACACTATATATGCAGGAGACGGACTGGGGTAACTTGAATTGTCCATTCAGAAGAACTGATCATTCATTCACATACTTGGGCATACAATTACCGGGAGATCCGGCGCAATTATATAGAATAAACAGGACACAGTTATTTGAATATACAAGGAGACTGCTGGGAAGGTGGTCAGATCTGCCAATTTCCCTATCGGGGAGGATCTCCCTGTATAATATGATACTTTTTCCAAAGTGGCTATATTATTTCCAGGTTCTGCCGCTCTATCTTACTAAAAGGGACTGGAAGAATATGATGGGCATGCTTTCCAAGTTTTTTTGGAATAAGAAGCGGCCACAAATAAAATGGCAGAACCTGATGGACCCCTGGTACAGGGGGGGCTTTGGAGTCTTAGATCTGTATCGATACAATAGAGCGTGTTTGTTGAGACATATAGGAGACTGGATGAGGGATACTTCGCATTATACCCCGAGGGGGGTGGAAGAGGATTGGGTACGCCCTTTGAAGCTGAAATATGTATTACAGGCGCACCACAGAACATTGCCAACACACGTAAGGAATAATATAGTGATCCGACCTCTCCGAATGGTATGGAAAGAATTGGGTCGGGAATGGCACTTTGATGAACACTATGGTAGGCTACTGCCTATTATGGGGAATGGAGATTTTCTGCCAGGTATAGAAAATTCCTGTTTTAAAAGATGGTGTCAAAAAGGGATTGTCCTGCTTCATGATATAGTAGATCCAGATGGAGCTATTCGGAAGTTGGATAACTTGGGGTTAGGAGAGTTAATGTGGATGGATAAATTCGCATATCAGCAGATTTCCCACTACGTGGCGAGTCTTCCTCATGGGGCACTAGTGGTAGACGTAATTGACGTGATGGATCGGCTTTTTGAAACGCCTAATGAGGAAGCAGTATCGATATCTTTACTTCACAAAAGGTTGATGCAACATAACACAAACAGAGAACTCCAGCATTTATCGTACAAATGGTCAATAGATTTGAAGACAGCAGTAACAACGCAAATGATAATTGATAATATGCGACAAATTCCACAGAAAATAACTAGCGCAGATCTTCGGGAATGCCAGGGTAGAGTACTGTATCGAGCATACACCTCTAAGTCGAGACTATATAAAATGGGGGGGGTGGATTCACAGAGTTGTAGTAAATGTGGGGACACAGTGAGTTCATATTTCCATGCTTTTTGGGATTGCCCAGAGATACAGAATTTTTGGATAAAACTGAATAGTTTCATGGGACGTATTTTGAATAAACAGGTGCCATTGAAGCCGGAGAGCATATTGTTGGGATTGGGGCCATTGAGAGGGGCTGGTGCTGTTCATCATAATTTGCTGTTATATAGGGCATATCTTATAGGTAAAAAATGCATCTTAGCAAATTGGGTTCAACAAGAGACGCCTTCTTACTGGCAGTGGCGAAATAGACTGCATGCATTATTATTAATGGAATTACGGGAGGTGCATTTAAAATTCAAGAAACAAAGAGAATTTTATTTAATTTGGAAATGTTACATAAATAACCTTGCCCCACGGGCTCGTAGTGCTGTTCTTAATCAGTTGGGGGGCCCAATTGGTAGGTAACAGAATAAGACTATTAAGGGAGAATTCACCAATTTTTCAGAAGATGAAATACTCCTTATGAGAGAGCTACCGATACAATAGGGGGGAGGCTGGGAATGGGAGGGTGGGAAGGTGGTGGGGGGGAGGGTTTACAATCGATGATTGGGTTGAATGTGTAGACATGGACTTGAGAAACACATTGCCAGACAATTTAATCTTTACAGGTTATGGAGTTGGTCTCCGGACTCACCTGAAAACTGTGGACACTTGTAGGAGATTAATAATTTCAATTGGTGACAATAATTGCTATTAATACGAATATGGAGAATAATTCCAGAGTAAATGTAAATGTCTAGTGGGAAGGTTGGATAAAGGTCTGTATATTCAATTTAGTTCAAGTTAAACGGATATTGGTAAATTTGAGGGTTTCAGAGCTTAAGGGAGGGAAGGGGGGGGAAGAAAGCAATATTAAAATAGATGATGACATGTAAATACAAAGCACAGAATGTTGGTGTCCATTGAGATTTCATGCATACAAGATGTGAAATGTATATGCTATGTATAATCATCAATAAAAATTGTTGAATCCTAAATCTACCATATTCTAGCTTCATCTTGTGTCCCTGGTTCTATTACTGTGTGAAAGTGTAAACAAACGCTTCACATCTGTCCACTCTACTCCACTCATTATTTTGTAGACTTCTATCATATCGCCCCTCAGCCGCCTTTTCTCCAAGCTGAAGAGCCCTAAGCTTCTTAGCCTTTCCTCATAGGGAAGTCGTTCCATCCCTTTTATCATTTTCATCGCCCTTCTCTGCACCTTCTCCAATTCCTTTGTATCTTTTTTGAGATAGGGCGTCCAGACTTGTTTGGACATAATATTCGAGGAACTTTGTAAGTCTAAGTGCTTTGAAAATATGCCTCTATGTGGACTTTACACTGCTGTGACAAGGGACATTGAAGGAGTGATGGAATGAGTGTAAATGCCTTTTAATCCCTAATTTTTTACTTGCTAGTTCCTCATTTTAGTTTCAGCTTAGTTGGAGCCAGTGCTAGTAAGCCTTAATTCTACTACTACTACTACTTAATATTTCTAAAGCGCTACCAGGGTTACGCAGCGCTGTACAATTTTAACACAGAAGGACAATCCCTGCTCAAAGAGTTTACAATCTAATGGACAAATGTAGAGTCAGTCAAGTAGGGGTAGTCAATTTGGAGCATTCTCGATTACATGAAAGGTATAAAGGTTAGGTGCCGAAAGCAATATTGAAGAGGTGGGCTTTGAGCAATGATTTGAAGATGGGTAAGGAGGGGGCTTGGCATAGGGGTTCAGGAAGTTTATTCCATGTGTAAGGTGATGCGAGGCAGAATGGGCGGAGCCTGGAATTGGCGGTGGTGGAGAAGGGTGTTGAGAGGAGGGATTTGTCCTGTGAGCGGAGGTTTCGGGCGGGAACATAAGGGGAGATGAGGGTAGAGAGGTAATGAGGTGCTGCAGACTGAGTGCATTTGTAGGTAAGAAGGAGAAGCTTGAACTGTATGCGGTATCTGATCGGAAGCCAGTGAAGTATTTACCTGGAGTTTTCCCCTATTTTAATAGATCCACCCTCCCTATATTCCTAGCCAGGTTATTGAAGCAACAGTAATGAGGCCAGAAGGCATGCTCCAAGACACCTTCTGGGACCCAGTCTCATGAGTTCAGTGTCTGGCCACCAGGTATCGCCTTTCACAAGGATTAAGACTCCCTCCCCCAGGTGCTGTTGTCAATTCTGCCTCTGCAGTTTCTCTAACCCCAACCAACCAGATGCAGGACTCAAACCAGGATTCAAAACTTTTACTATGGAAGTGCACAGCCCTTACCATGCCCTGAGCCATCAGGCCAGTGCACTCCCATTATTTCTGTAGGAATCTTACAGTGATAATAAATAAAGCTAATGCAGTAACAATTATTTATTTATTTATTTATTTATTATTGCATTTATATCCCACATTTTCCCACCTTTTTGCGGGTTCAGTGTGGCTTACAATAAGAAATGAATGATGGAAGTACAATTTGTTACAAATTGGTTATGGATTACATTGTGCAGAATTATGCAGGACAATCGAAGTGTCGCTAAGGAGTGCAACAATGGAACACAAACATTGAACATTGGAAGGAGACAATGGGAGCTTAAAGGGCAATACTAAGGCATAAAGACATATGGTATACATATTTCTGTGAGTAAAGGTATGAGTGATGTGGGATTACTGGGGATGAGAGTTCAGAAGTGGATGTATAGTGTATTAATGAACAGTAAGTGTGGATTTTATGTGTTTTGGCTCTTTCCGTAAATTTTTTCAAAAAGATGGGTCTTCAATAATCTGCGGAAGGAAGCTTGCTCGTGGATCGTTCTTAAGTTGCGCAGCAGTGTATTCCAAAACTGCGTGCTCATGTGAGAAAAGGTTGACGCGTGTAGTGTCTTGTATTTCAAGCCCTTGCAATTGGGGAAGTGGAGGTTGAGGAAGGTTCGGGATGATCTTTTGGCGTTTCTGGGTGGTAAGTCTATTAGCTCAGACATGTAGGCTGGGGCTTCGCCGTGGATGATTTTGTGGACTAATGTGCATACTTTAAAAGTGACGCGTTCCTTGAGTGGAAGCCAGTGCAGTTTCTCTCGTAATGGTTTTGCACTTTCATATTTTGGCTTTCCAAAGATGAGTCTGGCTGCCGTATTTTGGGCTGTTTGAAGTTTCCTCAGTGTTTGCTCTTTGCAACCTGCATATAGTGAGTTGCAGTAGTCCAGGTGGCTGAGTACGAGGGATTGCACTAGGCTGCGAAAGACGGATCTTGGGGAGAATGGTCTTATCCTTTTCAATTTCCACATGCAGTAAAACATCTTTTTAGTTGTGTTGTTTGCGTGAGTTTCGAGTGTTAGGTGGCAGTCGATAGTGACTCCAAGGATTTTGAGCGTTTCTGAGATTGGAAGGTTTAGGTTTGGTGTGTTTATAGTAGTGAATTCCTTTGTGTTGTACTGGGAGGTGAGTATCAGGCATTGAGTTTTTTCAGCATTTAATTTCAGACGAAATGCATCTGCCCATGTGTTCATGATGTGTAGGCTTTTATTGATTTCGTTGAAGATTTCGTTAATGTCTTGTTTGAAAGGGATGTATATTGTCACGTCATCAGCGTATATATAAGGGTTGAGGTTATGGTTTGATAGGAGTTTTGCCAGAGGGATCATCATTAGGTTGAAAATGGTTGGTGAGAGAGGTGATCCTTGTGGTACTCCACATTCAGGTGTCCATGCCTTAGACGTGGTTGAATTTGATGTGACTTGATACGAACGTTGGGTTAGGAACCCCTTGAACCAATTTAGGACATTTCCTCCAATGCCAAAGTATTCAAGTATGTGTAATAGGATTCCATGGTCTACCATATCGAAGGCACTTGACATGTCAAATTGTAGGAGGAGTATATTGTTGCCAGTCGTGATTATTTGTTTAAATTTAGTCATAAGGGTGACTAATACTATTTCTGTGCTATGATTCGACCGGAATCCTGATTGGGCATCATGCAATATTGAGTGTTTGTTTAGATAGTCAGTGAGTTGTTTAGTTACCATTCCTTCGGTTAAACTTGAAAAGAAGACTATGATAAAATGAGAAATTAAAGGAAAACTAGCCAGCTTATTTTCGAAAGAGAAAAACGCCTATAGTGTGACCTAAATCGGGAGATAGACGTTTGTCTCGCAAAGGCGCCCAAATCGGTATAATCGAAAGCTGATTTTGGGTGTTTCCAACTGCACTGCGTCGCGGAAACGAATAAAATTGACGGGGGATTTGGAGGCGTGGTGGAGGCGGAACTGGGGCGTGGTTATCAGCTGAGGAGAGATGGGTGTCTTTAGCTGATAATCGAAAAAAAAAGGCGTTTTTACCGCTATTTTGGGTCACTTTTTTTGGACCCTTTTTTTTCACGAACGAGTCCCACAAAAGTGTTCCAACTGCCCAGATGACCACTGGAGGGAATCGGGGATGACCTCCCTGGACTCCCCCAGTGGTCACTAACCCCCTCCCACCAAAAAAACCCCACTTTAAAAACTTTTTTTCCAGCCTGTATGCCAGCCTCAAATGCCGTACCCACCTCCATGACAGCAGAATGTGTTCGATCCTCTCACAGCCTTTCCCTGGGTCAGATGTGGCTCTCGAGTGCACTACAGGGTCACATCAGCATTGCATTGTGGTGGGTGTAGGGTATTGGGCTCCGTGATTTCATTAGCTTGTGTTAGTCTCACGATGTTGGTAGGCTCTTCTCCCATGGTGCTTTTCCCCCTGCCTACTGGGTCAGAGTGTGCCCTGTTGTGTTTCCTATTGTAGTCCATGCGATAGTGGCCATTTTTGTAAGCCAGTTTTAGTTCCCTTTCCTGTGTTAGCCACGTTAGAGAACTTAGTTCTTCCCTTGAATGTGGCTGAAAGAGGGCATTGTACAGCATTCTGCCAGCTCTGACCTACTGCTCATCTCAGTACCAGGGAGACTCGTTGCCAGTGGGGCACAACCTCTGATCTGCAGTTAACTGTGAGTAAAGGCGGTTATTCCAATAAAAGACGTTTTCAGAGAGATTAGTCTTCAGGTGTCAACTGGTGTGCCAATGTTATATAGCAGCAACCAGTCCTAGAGGCCTGCGTGTATGCAGGTCCCTGGAGCACTTTTAGTGGGTACCGCAGTGCACTTCAGCCAGGTGGCCCCAGGCCCATCCCCCCCTACCTGTAACACTTGTACTGGTAAATGGGAGGCCTCCAAAACCCACTGTACCCACATGTAGGTGCCCCCTTCACCCCTAAGAGCTATGGTAGTGAACATTTGTGGGTAGTGGGTTTTGGGGGAGGGGGGTTGGGAGCTCAGCACCCGTGGTAAGGGAGCTATGCATGTGGGAGCTTTTTTTGAAGTCCACCACACTGACCTAGGGAGCCCAGTTGGTGTCCAGGCATATCAGGGGGGCCAGTGTACTATGAATCCTAGCCCCTCCCACGACCAAATGGCTCGGATTAGGACGTTTTTGAGCTGGGCGTTTTTAGTTTCTATTATCGCTAAAAAAAACAAACGCCCAGGTCAAAAACGTCCATTTTTTTGAAAATTCAGTTCGGCCCGCCCCTTCACAGACCCATTCTCGGAGATAAACGCCCATGGAGATAGGCGTTTCCGTTCGATTATGCCCCTCCACGCGGAGTAGTTGTATGGACTAAATGAGAAATGGAGATTGGCTTTCAAATTAGCATCCTTAAACCAATATATAAAATATATTGTACAGGTATAAACAAAAAAAAACGTTTAAAGATGATCAAATGACTGCCAGCATGCTGTTGCTGTGAAAAAGGCTACAGAAGTGAAAAACAAGTGGATCAAGAATGCATAGCATGGCTCACAGAATTCTTTCCAGCTCCACTACTTATAAATGCTGGGGGGGGGAGGGGTACATGTTTATGTGCGTCTATACATGTATGTTTTTATGTTGGTATAGTGTGTGTATTTTTCATGTATATTTGATCAGAAGAGAAGATGAGAGGAAGGCAGTTTGAAAAGTATAATTCTTTAATCACAATATTACAGTGAATCAATATATGTTACTACAGACTGTTGGAACTATTTTTCCCATTGCAATGTATGTTGGCATTTTTTTTGGAAGGCCTTCATTTATCCTCCATCTCCCACCAGATGCATAAACTTCAGGCTTAAAGCACAGAAACTCCCACCCTCCCCTGCACCCAATCAACTCCCTTCTTGTCTAGAACTACCTTCCAATCCCCTCAACTACCTCCCCATTGGCTGGATCAGTCTGTGCTACTAGTTACAGACCACAAGCAGCAGGGCAGGCTCACTTAGTGGGGGGGGGGGGGGGGAGTAGGTCCTGAACACTGCAGATAGAAGTTTTAAACTCTGAAAAGTGTCCACATTTACCACCTATCATTCTGCCTTCTTGGATATTAATGTAAAATTCTGCTGACTTCTGAAAAAAAACCCACAGCTGGCAATCCTAAACTCCTGAGCACATCTCACAGGGTCCCCCCTCAACATGTGGATAAATAGTATGTGAAAGTTTTTTCCTATGCCTTATGCAGATCCTGCCCATGGCAACAGATATTAGCAATAAATATAGCAGCCAATAAGTAGACTGTCTGATATTTTAAGTAATTTTCAGAGTACACTTAACAAAAAAAAAAAGAAAGAACTAAAGGGATATGGAAATATTAACATTCCCTTGTGTGCATCTGTGGGGTCTGTATATGTGTGTGTATATCTGTCCTGTGCTATGTATGTGCTGGGCATGTGTTGTGTCTGTGCACAGTGTTGCCAGATGGAAAAAATTTGTCACACTTAAAGCCAGCCCAAAACTGCACAAAGTCAATTTACATGTGAATGACATCATTAATAAATATTAATTAGGTCATTTGTATACAAATGATATCATTAAGCCCACCTCTGTGGGGCTTCTACTGGCCGCGGCCGTGGGAAATCTGCCAACCCACGGCCAGTGGCCGTAGAGAAAAAAACCACAGTGGGTGAAAAAAACGCCACCGGGGCTTTAAAAAGCCGCCCAAAATCCTGCAACCCACACACGGCATGAAAAAGATGCAGCGGCTCGCGGAAAGGAGCCCAATTGGGCGAGAAACCCCCTGGCAATACTGTGCAGGAAGTAACTGTGCTTAAGGGGGCACTTGTGAGGCAGCACTGGCAAGTTTGAGGGAGAGGAGTAGCTAAGACCATGTAGGAGTAGTTGTGAGAGACTAGTTTTGGGGGTGGGGTTAGCTGATTATGGTGTGTTGTGTCAGTTTAGGGTTGCCAACTGGATGGTTTTCAGCCGACCTCCAGTATTTCAGTAGTCAGGCTGGCTGTCCACACACCCTCAAAACCAGCAGTAGACTTCTTGTCCCTGACTCCAACGCACTTTTCTATCCATTCAAGGTGCATGTGTTGTGTATGCACCCACTGTCAGTCCCTCCCACCACATCTCTTCACTACCCAGCCCTGCAAAGCTCTCACACTTCCCTCCCTCCTCTAATGCCTTAAAATCACCTCCTCCAGTCTTTGCCTGGGCAGCAGCAGGCACTGGCACTCATAGGCTACCTGTGGCCTGCACCGAAGCTTTCTCTCTGAACTGCCCTGCCCCCTTCTGATGCAACTTCCTGTTTTCTGAAAGGTGGAATGGTTCAGAGAGAAAGTTCCAGTGCAGGCTGCGAGTGCCAGTGCCGTTGGCGCTGCCCGGGTGAAGACTGAAGGTGATTTTAAGATATGCAGGGGGAGGGAGGGAATTGTTAGAGCTTTGTGGAGCCAGGAAGGGAAAGGAGAGATGTGGTGGGAGGGCGAAGTTGAGAGAAATACAGCATGAGATACACCCCCTGTTAAAATTTCCCAGCTATGCCACTGTTTGGCATCTCCTATTCTCCCTTGCTTACCTCCTGGGTCCTGAAATGTGCCTTTGCTAACAAGTGACAGCTGCATCCGACATCCTATGATGTGACTTCCTGTTGCCGAGCGGGCGAGTGTAGCCAAGGCCAGGCCCCAGATGCCACGTGCTTGAATCACTGAGGCTGTCGCTTGTCAGCAAAGTCATGTTTCAGGACCTGGGAGGTGCAAGGGGAGATGCTGGAAGGACCTGGGAGAGGGAGACAGAGGCAGCGGGAGCAATGCTGTCAGGACCGGGAGAGGAAGGGAGAGGGGCTCAAGAGCTGCTCAACTCATCCAGGGGGAAGAGACTGAGAAAGAGATATGCTGACAAATTTGTAACAATGGGCTTTCTCTCCAGGTGTAGCCAGACCTGCAATTTGGAGGGGGGCCCAGGGGTGGAACACATTCCTCTCCCCCCCCCCCCCCAAATGTGGGCACACTTGGCATACATTTTATGGCAGGGGTGCCAAGCCCCACCAAATAAATGGACTGCCACTGCTCTCTGATGCTTGTTTCTGGCTTTGAGCAGCATGCTGGGACTTCTCACGCATACTCAGAGCATGCACAAGAAGCCCCAGCATGCTGCTCATAGTCGGAAACAAGCAGCAGTCTGTTTGGCTGGTGGGTCTCGGCATCCCCGCCAGCAAATTAAAAGGGTGTTCAGGAGGGGCCCCCGAGCCCAAATTTGGGGAGTTAGTTGTTAAAGTAGCCACAAACTTAACAAACGGTTCTCACATACTGGTGGTGCAAGGCTGCAAGCTGACTCCAGCACACCACTGCCAAGGGTAGCAAGGAATATTTTGCACCTGAGCAAGGGAAAAGGGGGTCTAGGGGTGACTAATTTTAAAGCATACTGTCAAGTGACACAGTTGAGGAATATAAGAGTAGGAAGAGGGAAACTACGGGGCATGAATCGAACGAAACAATGTAGAGAATTTTTTAAAGTGCATATCTGGATCCAGAAGAGAGACTGCATACCAGTAATGGAAAATCCCTTCATCAAAAACACAGTACACTGGATAGAGTTAAGGATTAATTCCTTGGGGAAGGACATCGGTTTGCAGTCCTGTATGTTACCAGTAAAGGAATTATATTATTCTGTCTTACTGAATTTTCAAATGTAAGCCACATTGAACCCGAGTTTGCTTGGGATAATATGGGATATAAATGTAACAAAAAAAATCCTTTATCCTCCACCTTTTAAGGAACTGCCTATCCAGCTGAATGGTGATGGCACAAAGAAAGTAAGTTTGGTCCAGTGAAGACTAACTCAAAATAAGCTGTTCCTTAGCTGGGCTCTAGTATTACCATATTGAAACTGTGTACCATGCCTTTGTGGTTATGTTCCACTAATAAGCAATTAACTGGCTTTCTTGAAAAGATTATAGGGCTCATTTTCAAAGCACTTAGACTTCCATAGGTGGTGAATTCGTGGAATGGCCTCCTAATGCATAGGTGGTGGAGATGAAAACTATCTGAATTCAAGAAAGCTTGTGACAGGTATATAGGATCTCTAGGGGAGAGAAAGAGAGTAGATGGCGTGGATGGGGAGACTGGATAGGCCATATGGTCTTTATCTGCCTTCTGTTTTCTCTGTTTCTATAAATTAGTTTGATCAAAAGATAATATATCCACTACTAACGCTAGCATATGACTTTGCTGATTTCTTCTTCTTTACAAAAGTGGAAGTTTTTAAAATTAAATTTCTGAAATTAAGACAAGGACAATTCTGAAGTAGTTTGTGATGCTAAGCATTTAGACCCTTATTTTGATGACTGTGCAAAACAGTTGATTCTGAAGTCTATTGCTATGTCTTTTTGAACTGCCTTTTATCCAAGTTCTTATGCTGGACAAAATTGCTCTAATTAACCCTTCCAAGTCTGATCTTGATTTCTTATCCTCAAAAATATGGCCATTACATTTGATCATTCTAGCAACAGTTAATGTTAGTCTAGATGCAAGGGAGTTGCCAGCAATCTGGAAACAAGCTATAGTTAAAACAATATTAAAAAAACACATCTACTTCAATCTTTGATCCCTTGACAGTTACAGACTAGTTTCTAGCATCATGTTTATGGCAAAAGTTTGGAAAAGTCTATTTTTACACATTGAAGGGACTTTATGGACAAAACAAATTTACTCACTGGGGTTGTAGGGAAAAACAAATCACTGAGATCATTAATGAGCAAAATAAAATGATTTCTGTACAAGATTTAAAAAATCATTTATAGATAGTATCATTACACTATTCTTCAGCTGTTGATTTCGCTGACCACAATGTATTATTTATACTAGTAAAAAAAGGCCCGTTTCTGAAACAAATGAAACAGGTGCTAGCAAGGTTTTCCTCGGAGTGTGTATGTTTGAGAGAGTGTATGTGAGAGTGACTGTGTGTGAGTGAGAGTGAATGTGTGTGTGAGAGAGAGAGTGAGTCTGGGTGTGAGTGTGTCTGTGAGAGAGAGAGTGTGTGTGTGTGAGAATGAGAGTATGTGCGAGAATGAGAGTGTGTGCAAGTGCGTATGTGAGACACAGTGTGAGAGAGAGAGTGCGTTTCACAGATACAGTGTGTGCGAGAGAGAGAGTGTGTGTGAGACACAGACTCTCTGTGAGACTGAGTGTATGAGACCAAGAGAGTGTGTGAGTGACTGTGTCACACATAGAGAGTGAATGTGATACAGTGTGAGACATAGAGTGTGGGAGAGAGAGAAAGACATTGACTGTGAGAGAGAGAGTGTGTGTGTGTGACAGAGATACATCCCTCCCTCTGGTGTCAGCCCCCCCCCCCCCCTCTCTCTCTGGTGTCTGAGCGTTCTCCAAAGACAAGCAGGCCAATATTCTCACTGATGGGTGACGTCACGTCGGCCCGGAGGACTTTCCAGCAAAGTCCATGACAAAACTAAAAATGTCCCCCGTCGCGCGGGCGGATGCAGTGCACATGCGCGCGTCCACTTTCCCGCCCGCCGCGCGGGCACATTCCTCAGTTTTTTCTTCTCCGCGTCTGAGGTGACACGGAGCTCGACTGTTCGTCTTCGTGTTCCTCCTGTGCCCGGAGGTGAAGAAAGAAGAAAAAAGCGAAGTATCCTTTTTTTGTTATCTTAGATTGTTTTCGTTTATTAAGTTTCCTTTATTTTAGTCTGCGATTTTATTTAAATCGCTCGGTCGGGTATTTTTCCCGTCTTTTCTTTTGTTTTCTGTGTCATCTTTTTCTAGACACAATCGCGTCTTTTGATTTGGCAGGGACAATTTTTCCCGAGATGTCAACGAAGACGCCCAGCGGCTTCAAGCCTTGTGCCCGCTGCCATCGGGCCATCTCTGGCACTGATACACACTCGTGGTGTATTCAGTGCCTTGGGCCGGATCATCGCTCGGAGAGTTGTAAATTGTGTCTCGCCATGAAGAAGCGGACACTCCTCTCTCGAGACGCCCAGAGAGAAAAGATTTTTGGGCCCGGTGCTTCGACATCGGCGCCGTCGACGTCGTCTAAGTCGGCGCCCTCCAAACCGGCGCCGGGCAAGTCGGTGCCGGTGAAGTCGGTGCCGTCGAGGATGATGTCTTCGAGGTCGTCGACGTCGAAGGAGGCGTCGGCACCGGGAGACAGGGGACAGGCTGCCATTAGACCCATGCACGCTGGGAGCAGTGATGCATCGAGTGGGTCTCCACCCGCCTCGGCGCCTCCTGCTGTGCAGGCCCCCCGGGACCGTCCTGCGTCGGACCCGGCCCCGAGGAGACGTGTGGATTCCACGTCCTCCTCTCCGGTGCCGAGGAGTCTCGATGACATGCGTCGGGCGAAGGCCAAGAAGCATCGTCGTCGATCTCCTTCGAGACACGGCGCCGGGAGCTCCGGGTCATCGATACACTCGATACCCGAGAAGCGTCGGTGCCGAGAGGATCGCTCTCCCTCTATTACTGAGGTTCCGACGCGTGGGGTCGCTGGCAGCCGAGTCCCCACTCCCCAACCTCAGCAGACTTTGCCTCCGACACCTCAACCAACCCCGCAGCCTTTTCCGACACCAGCTCTGGATGAGAGTATGCAGGCCATGTTCCCATTTTTCATGAACATGATGCAGCAGTGGCAGTCGGCATCGAGGTTGTCGGTGCCGACGGCGTCGACGGGGCCGGTGTCGATGCTTTCAGAAGCACCGGTGCCGACGGTGTCGAAGGTGTCGACATTGCCGATGCCGGATGTTCCTGCATCAGGCCTTCAGCCTGTGGTGAGGTCTGTCTCACCGGTGCCGTCTCCGGTGCCGGTGTCTTTGGCTTCCCGAGTTGACTCTCCCGAGGCATCGGAGCAGGAAGCTTCCCCGGAGCCTCAGGGACCATCAACTTCTCGGCACCATCATAGAGGCCATCAAGCCTCTTCGTCGAGACGGGCTCAGATTCGGGCGGCTCTGTCTGAGCTTTTAGCCCCATCTGATGATACCTCATCCGAGGATGATGAAGGAGTGCATGGGGAGTTCTCTGGCGAGGATTCTCAAGGCATTCCATCTGACTCCACTCCCTCGCCACAAAGGCAGCTGTCTCCTCCCGAGAGCTTGTCTTTTCCATCTTTTGTTCGGGAGATGTCTGAGGCCATCCCCTTCCCCGTGGAAATTGTGGACGAGCCCAGAGCCAAAATGCTTGAGGTTCTGGACTATCCATCTCCACCTTCATCTTCTGCCACAGTTCCTTTTCATGAGACTCTTAAGGAACTTATGCTGAGGAACTGGGAGAAGCCTTTTTCTAGTCCAACCGTCCCTAAAAAAGTTGAGTCCCAATATCGGATCCACGGGGAACCCAGTCTCATGCAGACCCAATTGCCTCATGATTCAGCGGTGGTGGATTCTGCCCTCAGAAGAGCCAAGAGTTCCAGGAATTTCTCCTCGGCGCCCCCGGGGCGAGAATTTGCAACTCTGGACTCTTTTGGGAGGAAGGCGTATCAGGCTGGTCTGCTCGCTTCCAAAATCCAGTCTTACCAACTCTTCACGAGTGTGCATTTACGGAACTCTGTGAGGCAACTTGAGAGTTTAGTAGATACACTCCCTGAGGAGAAAGCTGAACCCTTTCGCCAAGTGATCAGGCAGCAGAAGGCGTGTCGCAAGTTCCTGTCCAGGGGCATTTTTGACACTTGCGATGTGACATCTCGCTTTTCCGCTCAAGGTATAGCGATGCGCAGGCTCTCATGGCTGCGTGCCTCTAACCTGGAGGAACGAACTCAGCGGAAGATAGCAGATATCCCATGCCGGGGGGATCACCTTTTTGGAGAGAAGGTTGAAGAGATGATTGATCATCTCTACCAGCGTGATAACGCTATGGACTCTCTCTCCCGCCGGGCGCCTTCTGCAACCACTTCCACGGCTAGGAAGGTTTTTAAGGGGAAAAGAAGTGCTCCCTACGCTTCTAGAAATCGTAGGTACACTCCTTATTCCCGTCAGCCGGTTCAGGCTCGACCCCAGCCCGCTCGCTCTCGTCAGCAGCGGGCACCGAAGCAGCCCCCTGCAGCTCCCCAGCAAAAACCAGGGACGGGTTTTTGACTGGCTCCAGCAGAGCATAGCCGAAGTCAAAGTGCTTGTACCGAACGATCTGCCGGTCGGAGGGAGGTTAAAATTTTTTCACCAAAGGTGGCCTCTCTTAACCTCCGATCGGTGGGTTCTTCAAATAGTCCGGTGCGGGTACACCCTCAATTTGATTTCCAAACCTCCAAATTGCCCACCAAGAGCTCAATCTTTCAGCTCCTGCCACAGGCAGGTACTTGCAGAGGAACTCTCCGCCCTTCTCAGCGCCAATGCGGTCGAGCCCGTACCACCAGGGCAAGAAGGGCTGGGATTCTATTCCAAGTACTTTCTTGTGGAAAAGAAAACAGGTGGGATGCGTCCCATCCTAGACCTAAGGGCCCTGAACAAATATCTGGTCAAAGAAAAGTTCAGGATGCTTTCCCTGGGCACTCTTCTTCCCATGATTCAGAAAAACGATTGGCTATGCTCTCTGGACTTGAAGGATGCTTACACTCACATATCGATACTTCCAGCCCACAGGAAGTATCTTCGATTTCGGCTGGGATCACAGCACTTTCAGTACTGTGTTTTGCCTTTTGGCTTGGCGTCTGCACCCAGGGTTTTTACAAAGTGCCTGGCAGTTGTGGCAGCGTCGCTACGCAGACTGGGAGTGCATGTGTTCCCTTATCTGGACGATTGGCTGGTGAAGAACACCTCCCCGCGAGAAACTTTGCAGTCCATGCGGATGACTATTCAGGTGCTAGAGATGCTGGGCTTTGTCATCAATTACCCCAAGTCCCATCTCGTCCCAGTTCAACAATTGGAATTCATAGGAGCTCTGTTGTGCACACAGACAGCTTGTGCTTATCTCCCAGGACCCAGAGCAGACAGACTTCTGTCTCTGGTTTCCAAAGTACAAGCATCTCAGCAGATCACAGCTCGGCAGATGTTGAGATTGCTTGGCCACATGGCCTCCACAGTTCATGTGACACCCATGGCACGTCTACACATGAGATCGGCTCAATGGACCCTAGCTTCTCAGTGGTTTCAGGCCACAGGGAATCTAGAGGATGTTGTCCGGCTGTCCACCAATTTTCACAATTCCCTCACTTGGTGGACCATTCGATCCAATCTGGTCTTGGGGCGCCCATTCCAAATTCCTCAGCCTCAAAAAGTGCTGACGACGGATGCATCCCTCCTCGGGTGGGGAGCGCATGTAGATGGGCTTCACACTCAAGGAGCTTGGTCTCTTCAGGAGAAGCATCTCCAGATCAATCTCCTGGAATTGCGAGCGATCTGGAACGCTCTGAGGGCCTTCAGAGATCGGCTAGCCAACAAAATTGTTCTCATTCAGACAGACAATCAAGTGGCAATGTATTATACCAACAAGCAAGGTGGGACCGGATCTCGTCCTCTGTGCCAGGAGGCCGTGCAGATGTGGCTATGGGCCTATCAAAACGGAATGTTTCTCCAAGCCACTTATCTAGCCGGTGTAAACAACGGTCTGGCCGACAGGCTGAGCAGAGTTATGCGGCCTCACGAGTGGTCCTTGAACATGACTATTGCCAAAAAGATCTTTCGAGTTTGGGGAACTCCATCGATAGATCTTTTTGCTTCCCAGGACACTCACAAGGTTCCTCAATTCTGTTCCAGACTCCAGGCCCACGGCAGACTAGCGTCGGATGCCTTCCTCCTTTTTTGGGGGACAGGACTCCTGTATGCTTATCCTCCCATCCCTTTAGTGGGGAAGACTCTCCTGAAACTCAAGCAGGACCACGGAACCATGATTCTGATAGCGCCTTTTTGGCCCCGCCAGATATGGTTTCCCCTTCTTCTGGAACTTTCGTCAGAAGAGCCATGGAGATTGGACTGTTTTCCGACCCTCATTACTCAGAACGAGGGGGCGCTTCTGCATCCCAACCTCCGGTCTCTAGCTCTCACGGCCTGGATGTTGCGAGCATAGAGGTTGCCTCCTTTGGTCTCTCTGAGGGTGTCTCCAGAGTTCTGTTTGCTTCCAGGAAAGATTCCACCCATAAGTGTTACTCTTTTAAATGGAGGAGGTTTGCCATCTGGTGTGACAGCAACGGTCTAGATCCTTTCTCTTGTCCTGCACAGACCTTGCTTGAGTACCTTCTGCACTTATCCGAGTCTGGTCTTAAGACTAACTCGGTCAAGGTTCATCTTAGCGCAATCAGTGCTTATCATTCACATGTTGATGGCTTGCCGATTTCTGGACAGCCTTTAGTCATGCGTTTCATGAGAGGTTTGTTTTTGTCAAAGCCCCCTATCAAACCTCCTCCAGTGCCATGGGATCTCAATGTCGTTCTCACCCAGCTGATGACAACTCCCTTTGAGCCACTGGATTCCTGTCATCTGAAGTACTTGACCTTGAAGGTCATTTTCTTGGTGGCTGTTACTTCAGCTCGTAGGGTCAGTGAGCTTCAAGCCCTGGTAGTTCATGCACCATTCCTTGTCTTTCATCATGACAGAGTAGTCCTCCGCACGCACCCAAGGTTTCTACCGAAGGTGGTGTCGGAGTTCCATCTGAACCAGTCAATTGTCTTGCCAACATTTTCCCCCCCCCCCCTCACATGAACCCGGGCGAAAGCAAGTTGCACACTTTGGACTGTAAAAGAGCACTGGCCTGTTACGTGGAGCGGACACGCCCCTTCAGAAAGTCCGCCCATCTGTTTGTTTCTTTTAATCCCAACAAGAGGGGAGTTGCTGTCGGGAAACGCACCATCTCTAATTGGCTAGCAGATTGCATTTCCTTCTCTTACGCCCAAGCTGGGCTGACTTTGGACGGTCATGTCACGGCTCATAATGTTAGAGCCATGGCGGCGTCACTGGCTCATCTAAAGTCAGCCACCATAGAAGAGATTTGCAAAGCTGCGACGTGGGCTTCGATCCACACATTCACATCACATTACTGCCTTCAGCAGCATAGCCGACGCGACAGTCGGTTTGGGCAGTCGGTGCTGCAGAGTCTGTTTGGGGTTTAGAATCCAACTCCACCCCCCCTAGGCCCATTTTATTCTGTTCCAGGCTGCACTCTCAGTTAGTTGAATTTGGTTTCAGGTCAATTTTGTTTTTGTCCTCGCCGTTGCGGGACCCAATTGACCATTCTTTGTTGTGTTGAGTGAGCCTGGGGGCTAGGGATACCCCATCAGTGAGAATATTGGCCTGCTTGTCTTTGGAGAAAGAGTAGTTACTCACCTGTAACAGGTGTTCTCCGAAGACAGCAGGCAATATATTCTCACAACCCTCCCACCTCCCCTTTGGAGTTGTATTCCTCTAATTCTTGTAATTAACTGAGGAATGTGCCCGCGCGGCGGGCGGGAAAGTGGACGCGCGCATGCGCACTGCATCCGCCCGCGCGACGGGGGACATTTTTAGTTTTGTCATGGACTTTGCTGGAAAGTCCTCCGGGCCGACATGACGTCACCCATCAGTGAGAATATATTGCCTGCTGTCTTCGGAGAACACCTGTTACAGGTGAGTAACTACTCTTTACTGTTCAGGACGCTGAGCTCTGGCTGTGCTTCAAGGAACTGACCAATCCTATTTAATAGAATGCACCTCCAACATTCTGAAGCCGAGAAACCTTGTGTGGTTGGTCACTTCTGCTTGTGACGAACCCGGAAGTACGTGATGTCAATTCAGGAGATGGATACAGAGAACAGGAATGCCTCAGCCATGCAGTCAGCTTCAGAATGTTGGAGGTGCGTTTTATTATATAGGATGATTAACAGATCTGGGAATATGAAATAAAGTGTTCAAATTATATCAAATTCATTCAACCACTTTTGATTCAATTGTATCTGATACTTTTTTTTTTTTTTGGCACCAGAAGTCTTGGTTTAATTTCCCATGCTATTTAACTTGTGAGCCTGTTGACCTTATTAGTAGGATCTGTTGGTATCAGCAGCCATTTCTGTGTGGATGATGTTCAGCTAATAGCCAATGCTGATTTTCTACACCCTGACCTCATTTCACTGAGTGACTGAATGGAACAGGACTGTTTAAAATGTAAATCTTCTAATCTAAAGCAATGCTGACAACAGACTGCCTTCAGTTCCTGACTATGCCCCAGTTTTATTGGGACATACACTTCCATTAATTTCAACATTGAAAGTTTTGGGGTGCTATTTAGATTCACAGCTCACATTGGACCTCCAGATTTTCATAGTAATCAAATCCAATTTGAAGCATTTGCGCTTTCAGACCCTAGTTAAAAGAGCATTACTCACCTTAGTCCTTGTATTCACTGTTAAGTTGTACTGCCTACTGTAATTCCTTTTATAATGGCCTCAACCTTTGTCTTCAAGAGGCAGATGCTGATGCACTAAAGCTTAATGAGCCTTTAATGACCCTCCAACGAGGAAATTTTGATCCGTTGCATGCATCAAAGGGCTTTTACCGAGGAAGCTAGCAGCTAACGAAAACGGAATGCAGATGAGCAATTAGTGTACAAACCCCATTGAAACGAGATGCACTAACCTTTTCCGATTGCCTTTACGCAGGAAAAAGGCAGGAAATCTAACGAGAGGTCTGTACCTCTCGTTAGGGCTGTCTGCTACAAGTTCACAAGTGAAATCTATTAAAAAAAATAATAACTAGGGGGGCGAAAACGCGCATCAGTGGCGTCCTTTATTGACGCCCCAGGTCGCCGCTGCTCCCCTCTCCCTCAGCACCAAAAAAGAAAAGAAAAAAATCGGGAGGGGGCAAGAGCGCTCGTCATGAGCATCCTGTATGGACGCCTTGCCCCCCCCCCCCACCGCTGCTCCCCGCTTCCCCCCCACCCCCCACCACGAAAAATCTCCAATTTTAGCAGCCCCGGGCCGGCCCTCCTCCCTTCCTGTGTATTCTCCCACACTAGCTCTGCCTCCCGCCATGCTCCTGTCCCGTGCCCCGCCCCCCCTTAGGTCGTCGCCGCCGCTCCCCCCCCCCTCCAACGACCCCCCTTTGCCTTACCGGCCCGTGCAGTGCCTCTCACCTCTGCTGCACGGGCAATAACAGCTGATCGGCGATTCAGCAGGCCTCCTCAGACATCCCTTCTTTCTTCCTGGGCCCGCCCTCCTCTGACGTAGGTAAACTACTTAGTTTACCTACGTCAGAGGAGGGCGGGCCCAGGAAGAAAGAAGGGACGTCTGAGGAGGCCTGCTGAATCGCCGATCAGCTGTTATTGCCCGTGCACCAGAGGTGAGAGGCGCTGCACGGGCCGGTAAGGCAAAGGGGGGGGGTCGTTGGAGGGGGGAGCGGCGGCAACGACCTAAGGGGGTGCGGCGGGGCACGGGACCGGAGCATGGCGGGAGGCGGAGCAAGTGTGGAAGATTACACAGGAAGGGAGGAGGGCTGGGGCTGCTAAAATTGGAGTTTTTTCGTGCGGGAGGGGGGGTGGGGGGAAGCGGAGAGCAGCGGGGGGGGGGCAAGGCGTACATACAGGACGCTCATGACGAGCGCCTTTGCCCCCTCCCGAAACACGTGTTTGTGGGGGGTTTTTTTGTTTTCACATCTGTGACATCTTTGTGGCATGCGCAGAGCAGTCAGCATAACGCTCGGCTGCTCTGCGCATGCTTTTGGCGCTGATAAACAACGGGTTTAACGATTCTGTGATAAATCCTACTTTGCAATACCGATCCGAACATTTCTGGAGCGTTTTTAGTACTGCATTCCTCGTTTTTTTAAAAATTGTTAAGCACTTTTACGTTTTTTATTTTTTAACGTTTGATTGATGCATCTCCCTCCAAATGGTTCTAAACACAGCAGTTAAGGTAATCACCCACCTCCATAAATGTGACCATCTTAAATTTGGCCATTGCTTAAAGAGTATCACTGGTTTCTAATACCCTATTGAATCAAATTTAAAATACTACTATTAACTCATACATAATTTTACAGTGGCCTCCCAAGCTATCTATAGTATTTGATCTATTGATACCGTATGTCCTAGGTAGAACTCTTTGTTCCCATGACCAAAATAAGATTAGCGGTTCTTACAACAGCTATTTTGACACCAGTTTTATGGAATTTGTTGTCACAGCATCTTACAGCTGAGACTGCTTTCTCGAAGTCTGAGAAAGGCCTCAAAACATGTTTTCTTCTTTTATCAGCTTTCAATGAATAGTTGTGTTGGGGGGGGGGGGGGGGGGAGGTGACTGCTCTGGTAGTGTTTGCTGCTGTGCTGTCTGATCTTTCACTCAATCTCTTTCTAGCCTATTTCCCCAGCCTAATTTCTCTTACAGCTATCGGATTAAAAAAAATTACTAACATTGTACAAGGAACAGAAGACAACTGCTCTAATGTATTAGGAAGAACGGTATAGCACGTACATTTTTACAGGATTGTTCGAGGATGGATGCTAAGGTAATTAGAATGGCTCAGTTTAATTATCAAAAACTTCTGGGGAGTGGGTGTGGATATGGGAAGCATGAAGTTAGAGGAGTTGGGGGTGCAAGGTGGGAGGTTCATGTAAGGCTCTTAATGCTCGTGCAGTAGTGCTGCCCCGACGTTGGGTGCCCTCATTTGTGAGCAAATAATCTGATCTTTTATACCACTGTTTACAATGAGGACTCAATAAAGTTCCCTCGCTGGGACCCTCACAGAAAGGAGGGGGAGGGGCTGAAAGTATCGAGGAATACTGCAATTGCAGCTGCAGGGAAGAGGGCTCGGGACGAGAGAAACAGGACAGGACCCTTCTCATTACCATGGTAACAGGGAGATGCGTGCAGGGAGGCGGGGCCCACCTGGCGAGTCGCACAGGCCGAACCTGCTTCAAGCTCAAGGCTAGAGCGGTTCTTTAACCGGGAAAAAAGAGCTGCTGGCAACGTCACAATGTAGAGCTCTCCCGCCCAGCCAGTGAGGAGAGAGCGCGCTTGTAAATAAACTGGCATTGGTGGCAGGCTGGCAGCGGTACCCGATACTGTACAGAGAGTAGAAGCGCTGTCCCCATCTGAGTTCCCCCCTCTCGGTCTCATCGCTGTTCCAGCGCCTTCTCCCTCTTCACCACTACTCCCGTCTCAGTTCCCCCTCTCACCCTTCACCACTTCTCTCTGTTCTAGCCTCCGTCCCCAACCCCCATTCCAGCTTCCATTTACCCCCCCCCCCCCTCCCTTCACCTCTTAGCTCTGTCCGGCCCAGCCATGACGTGCGCCCTGAGCCCCGGCAAAAGGAAGCGGGTGTGGGCGCGGAGTCCGGAGGAGCGGCCGGGGAGCCCCTGCAGCAGCGCCCACTGCAGAGCCCAGCTGAAGCGGAGCCGTGAACCGCGTTATCGCCAGTACAGCTCATCGGACTCGGGTGTCGCCGATCTGTTCGACACCCCCAGCCCTTCCTCAGACGAAGCGAGTCCGGAGACGGGAGCGGGCGCCCGGCGGGCTAAGGAAGAGGAGCAGCTGGAACTGAGCATCTTCCGGGACTACGGGCAGGCGTGGTACTGCTTCCAGAAGGAGCGGGAGAGCCGGTTCCTGAGCTCGGACTCCCTGGCGCACCAGCCGCAGGTAGGGGTAGTCAGGCAGCCTTCAAAGATCAACTGGCTCCAGGTCACGGGGACCAGACCTGCCTTTAATCCCATAGTATGCACGGAGGAGGCATGTAAAACCAGGACTGGCCAGCATTAGTCTGATTCTGATGATCTGGAGCCAGCTGGTAACCCCTACCAGTGGACAGAAGGCTGCAGCCAAACTGGCATCAGCCAAGAAACCTAAAGACAGTATGTGGGTAGCTTGGGAATGTGGAGGAAAACTTGAGGGGTGATGCCCCGATACCTCATTTGCTTTCGTATGCAGCCCGCCACCTCAAGGGTTCTGAATCCAGACCTCTGGGCATAGTAAGTCAGTCAGGTTTTCAGGATATTCACAATGAATATGCATGAAATATATTTGCATGCTCTATCGTATGCAAATTTATCTAATGCATATTCGTTGTGAGTAGTCTGAAAACTTGACTGCTGGGTGTGTCTTGAGGACTGGTTTGAGAACCCCTGCACCACATATATTTCATCCAGACAGGCCCAAGCATTAGGCAAGACTAGGCGGTGGCCTATGCAGCAGCTGGTCCAAACAAAACAATAGATCCTTACAGCCACACAATCAAAGAACAATCAACAGCTACCTTAACCTGCATTTTTATAGGATGTTTGTGTGAATGATAAGATTGTTGAGTTTAATTATTGAAATGGTGGAGGAGTTGCAGGCTACAGAGCCTGAAAGCTAATTGAGAAGGGAAGTGTAAGGCTGAAGGTTTGCCCACCACCTTGACACCAACTCTGATTTTGTCACAGTCAATGTACCTGGTATAGTTTCTGCTGGGTGGTATGGGTGGACAGACTTGGCCACTGATTGCTTTTTACTGATGCCAATGGATTGGTTTTTGACAGGTGAAGGAGGAGTCTCGCTGTAAACTCATCAGTTGGATGATTCCAGTTCACAGACACTTCTGTCTCAGTTTTGAATCTCTCTGCCTGGCAGTCAATATATTGGATAGATTCCTTGCCTGCACCCCAGTGGCTGCAGATTGCTTTCAACTGTTGGGGGTCACTGCCCTCCTAATTGCTTGCAAACAGGTAAGATAGATATACCCCCCCTTCCATCCTCAGGAGACACTGACATTTCCTTCCTATAAAAATAAAAAAGAGCATGCCCTTGTTTTTGTGGAAAACTGTGTAAGGGAAGTTAAACAAGGTCAATGTACAGGGCAGCTTTAACCACTTATGGGACTCTGATCAAAGTTTCATGGATAAGGTCCCCTTTTATATTTTTCCAGATTGATCCCCCCCCCCCCCCCCCCTCCAAATCATACATCCGGTAAATGCTAAATCATTTCTGGATACACCATTACCTTTAAATTTTTTGCTTTTGCGTATAAACATATTGAAATATGGAAACCCTTTTGAAAGATAAATAGCTGGGACAAACATACCCTGAACTATTGAGCTTTCCCTATGTGGGAGTTAAGTCTGGGGTCTGTACAAGATAGGACAGCACTACAGTATAAATCCTGCATATCAAGTTCTGTATGAACATCCTGCATTCACAGAAACTCCCCCAACAGTGAGTGCAGAGCAGAACTAGAATGTTTTCCCTTGCTATTTATTAAGACAACATCAGAAGCTGACATTTTTTTCTGCATGGTAACAGCCAATACCAGACACACTGTGAAGAAATACAAAACATTACAAAAAGACACTCAGAACTTGCTCTACCAAAATACCACCAGTATAATCTATGAGGTAAATATTACAGCTGATGCTAGAACATGAATAAACCTCATGTTAGAAAGTTGCTACAGATCCCTACTCATGAATTATACACTATCAGAATTCTTTATCTTGGTCACACATGTTGTACATAGGCAGATGTCACCTAATACAGAATAAGAGACCACAAATATGCAGACAAAAACTGAAATTGAAATCCCAAGAAGCCAGAATATGAGCCATGCAATTAAAAAAAAAAGAAAGAGAAACACATTTCCTCTTCCGCTTTGCAAAATACAAAACAGTAGATATGCACATTTCTCAAATCTGATATTGTGCAGTCCCTAAAAAAAATTGAAAATTACATTTTATTTTCTACTTTTGTTGTCGGGAAATTTCAATTCCACTTTTCTTGTGTAACTCATCTAAGTTCTATTCTAGGGTCTCCTTTCTATGTCTTCTGTTTCCTTCTGTCTTCTCTTCACCTGCCTGATGCTGGTCTTCCCTTTCATCTTTTTTCTTAACTTCTCTTTGCTCTGCATTTCCACTCACAGCTAGACTTTACCCCCTTGTTCTCCCTCTTTTCACCTCTAAGCTACCTACTAGCTGTCCATCTTTCACTTTTACCCCTCCCTAGCCTTCTCATCATCCCCTCTGTCTTTCACCCTGTCCTTAGCACCACCCCCAAGTTTCCAGCCACTATATTCACCCCCCCCCCCCCCCCCGTCCTAAACCTCCAACCCTCATCTACCTTCCTCCAAGTCTCATTCCCTCACCAGCCTCAACTCCTTACCTGTCACTTAGCCTATCCAGGTCATTTTTTCTTTCTTCTACACTCAAATCCAGTTTCCATCTCATTTATATTCTCGTGCTTTCTCGTTCCTTCACAGACTTGGCCCTTTTGTCTGCTTGTCACTCCATTCACTGTTATCTGTCTCTTTACACTGCCTTTGAACCCTTTTCCAGCCACTGAAGATCTACCCCTCCCTCCAGAGACTTCTCTTCCCTTCCCTATCCCCCTTTTCATCCTTTCCTCCGGTCTAAATTCTTACCCCTTCCTACCTCTTTGCTGACTCTCTTATTTACCCTTCCCTCCCCTCCCTCAACTATTTCTCCTTTTTTCCTTCTCTCCTTCCTCATTCATCACTTTTTCCCTTCAGTTTAACCCCATTTTCACTTTCTTCCTTCTCTCTTTTGAGAGATTTCCACCATAGGCTCTATTCTAGTCACCCTGAGTGGCCGCTGTTACTAAAACTCACCTGGCCAACAGCAGGAAACAAATTTAACTGTGCATCATTTCCTGCTGTCATAGGACCAGTCAAAATCTAAGGGTTCATCGATTCATCGTGAGACTGGTTTCATGGCAGCAGGGGATGACATGCCTTTAAATGTGTGTCCTGCAGCTGGCCATGAGGAAAGAGGACCAGACAGGTTTTGCAGAGCACACCTCAGCAGGTCAAGCAGGAGTTTTGGTATTCAGGGCCTAATCCAATGTGCGAACAATTTAAGGCTGCTTTTGCTTATTGTCCTTCGGTATGTTGGGTTTTGCCCATACTTAAGTGGCCCTTCCTATGTATCTGAGGGTAGTTATCAAGGTACGGTAAAAGGAAAGATTTTGCTGCACCTTGAGTTACCAGGGGAGTCACTAACTTGTGGTATCTCAGTACCACAGGTTGCTCACTGCTGTATAAAAGGAATAATGCTGATTGCGAGCCACCTTGTAAACAGTGTTATTCAATTGGGCCACCAAGCTGCTGCAGTGCTCTTTGTAGTATATTTTTAAGGGATCAACATCCCTACAATATATTTTTTCACGGAGAGTGGTGGATGCTTGGAATGCTCTCCCTTGGGAGGTGGTGGAGAGGAAAGCGGTAACGGAATTCAAACATGCGTGGGATAAACATAAAGGAATCCTGTTCCGATGGAATGGATCCTCAGAAACTTAGCTGAGATTAGGTGGCAGAGCCGGTGGTGGGAGGCGGGGCTGGTGGTTGGGAGGCGAAGATATTGCTGGGCAGACTTATACAATCTGTCCCAGAGCTGGTGGTTGGGAAGCAGGGATAGTGCTGGGCAGACTTATATGGTCTGTGCCCTGAAAATGACAGATACAAATCAAGGTAAGGTATACACAAAAAGTAGCACATATGAGTTTATCTTGTTGGGCAGACTGGATGGACCATGCAGGTCTTTTTCTGCTGTCATCTACTATGTTACTATGTTATAGTTATGGGCAATGCACCCATCCATAACATAACCTCCCAACTGAAAGGCCCATAAGTAATGACACCTCCCCCCCCCCAGGAAGTTCACCCACAATGGAAGCTCCCCAGGCCTTAAATCTCCTTCCCTACCTGTGCTGGTTCCAAACGCAAAATGGCTCTTGGGATCTCCCGCAACAGTCTTGTAAAACGTCTGCTGGAAGTATTGCGTAGGGAGTAGCAGTATAGGGCAGGAACGAGTGGAGTTCATTCCTGAAGAGCTTCCTAATGTAGGCCCAGGGAAGGCCTACGGGTGGGATGGGGGGCAGAGATTGATTGTGGAAGAGACTCAGAAGAGAGCTTTATTGGTTGGGTGAGGGGGAGCAGCAGTTTCATTTATGATTTCGGTTTCTGCCAAAACCAAGCGGCCAATTTCGGTCGCAAATTCAGTTTTGGCAGAAACCGAAGATCCTGGGTTCGTTCAGGCTCTACCATCCACAATTATGTTGTAGGGATGCCATCCCTTTAAGATGCAGCCCAGAAGCATTGGGCCACAGCTTGGCAGCCCAATTTTCCTGGGCAGTAAAATACCTCCAGCTTTTTTCTGGGGTAATTTTTTTTCACTATAATGCAGCTTGTGATGTGCACCTGATGTTCACTGCAAGCCAGTTTTATAGTATTTACATAGTAATTTGCTGCATTACATACATTTGCATGTTTTGATCCAGGGGTGGACAGAGTGGTCTGGGCTCCCAAGCAATGAGGACCATTGCCTCCCCCCCCCCCCCCCCATGGTCCTGCTGCCTCCCTCTGCCACTGACCATTTCCTCTTGTCCTGCAGCTAAATAAGCTGTCTGACACTGACACTAGAACTTCCCTTTGCCGCGGCACATACTTGTGGAAGAAGGAAGTGATGTCAGAAGGGGGCAGCCTGCGGGCGTGGCAGAGAGAAGTTCCAGCGTCAGCAGCAGATGGCCGATTTAGCTGCCGGTGCCCCTGCCTGCGAAGGGGGTTTGAGGATTGGAGTGCAGGAGGGGGAGGAGGTGGGGCGTCCTGGTTCTGGTTCCAGAGGTTCTGGTTCCGTTGCACATCAGGCACATGAGAGGGAAGCACTTGGCCCCTCCATAGTCCTGGGCCCTCGGGTACTGCCTGGTTGCCAGTATGGTCAGTCCATCCCTGTTTTGATCTCATTACTTTGTACCATAGGGTGACCTAAATAATGAGTCAGGACACTGAAGCGAGTGTTGGAGCCGTCACCTGTTTGAGCCCTAACCCATATTTCTTTCCCCATAACGCAGCTTGATAACAAGATAACAACCTCTTGAATGGACTAACAGGGCATTCATTGGCAGTAGAATGGGGTGGGCTATGGGAGCCATGGCCCCACCAATATTTTGTCAAATACAGCATCAGCAACTAGAGCTTGGGAGTAGTGTTTGGAGATTGGTTTGTTTGGCCTCATCAACAAAAAGATTTTCCACTTCCCCTATAACAGAGCAATCATCATATGGTTTTTATGTTGTAACCTGCAAAATAATTTATGAGTTAGCAGCCACTTATCCGTAACTAAATTCATGGGAAATTTCTTATGTGTTGCCAAGACTGGGAATGTTGCAAATTCTTGGCCTTACAAATGCATGAGGAACTTAAAAAATACCTCACTTTGTGAGATGGCAGTAGCACTGATTCAGAGGCCCCCCCCCCCCCCCACCCCGTGGTGATCTCAATTTGTTTGTGGGTCATTCAAACCCCAAACTAAAGCAAACAGTAAAGAAATTCAGGACCCTTATTGGCCCTCTTCTCCCATTCTCAAAACCCTGACTCACCACCAAAGTGCTAGTTCCAGTTGAGGGCATGAGTGATCCTCAATTGCTCCAGTATTGGTGTCACCATCTTGAAAAATGATTCCTCCCCTCCCCCTCAGTGCTTGGATCATCCAGCTACTGACTGGACCTGGTACTTTGGAGGGAAGTCTGTGGTCAAGAAGGAGAGATCAGAGAGGATTCTGAGTAGGGGAACAGCTTCTACCAGGAGATCAGATTTCTTTAAGCTTATATCCCATTGTGAGGCAGGGGAGGGGTTTGGAATTTGGGCTAGCTACCTCTTGAACCAGAAGTCACCACAAAGACAATAAAGACAGACACCTAATTACATTAAGGTATAGATATTTATTTATTTTTCTTTTTGGTAGAAGAGGCTCATGAATCCTTCCAGGCACCCATTTTTGCAAATACTTCTCATTAATGTGCTACTTTGTGTGCTTTTGCATCACAGTAGCTCCTTAACTGGGAACTTGCATAAACTTTCACATGTAGCAGACTATAAATTTACTAACATGAAGCCCACTTTTGCAAAGTGACTTTTCAAAGTCTGGTGGCTTTTCTTATGATCTGCTGTTTTCAGCGAGAAGCCTGCTTTTGTGAAGTCACTTTCCACTTTAGTGCACCAGTCTGCATATTTTGGATAAGTGGAATTCTTCCCTTAGATCAGGCTATAGCTGCTCAATTGCCATTTTATTTAAAAGTCCTGTGAGGCATAGCAACAAACTTTGAGGTGCTTTAAACCACATTAAATCCTAATGCATGCTAAATGCAGGGGGGGAAAGGCTTACCGTAAAACAAGTTAAAGCATTTTGCAGTAATTTGCCTGTCAGTGTGTGTTAATCATGCTTTTTTTTAGTTTTTTGTGTAATTTTTGTGGGAGAGGGCATGTTATAGGCAGGGAAGCATTAACCAGCTAGTACAGGGGGTCCAACCTTGGCCCTCGCCAGGTTGGGTTTTCAGGATTTCCCCAATGAATATGCATGAGATCTGTTTGCATACAATGGAGGCAGTGCGTGAAAATAGATCTCATACATCTTTATTGGGAAAATCCTGAAAACCTTACTGGATTGTGGCTGTTGAGGACTGAGGTTGGACAACCCTGAGCTAGTGCATTCGCATTAATGCATGCTAACTTGGAGTTAACACAGGAGCACTTGCCTCCTAAATAGGAGGTGGTAAGTGATCCACTGTTAACCTTTTATTGGTACCATCACTAAGGTTCGCATTAACATGTGAACAGAACAAAATATGTATTTTTTAAAAGCCTGCAATTATAGTAGTAGTAGTAATTATGCTTAGCTGAATCTGAGCTAAAGCCAGATTCTAGCTCAGTTTAGTAAAAAGGTCCCTTCATAGACAATTGCTAATTTATTAAGGTAAAGATCAGTATGATATTGCCTCTTTTGTTTCATTTTTGAGGAGATAGTTCTGAACCTTTAGGTCTCCTATGCTTTCGTACACAGTGTGTGAATTTTTATTTCTTGGTATTTTTGCCCAATTTTTTCTTTTGTTATCCACCTTGAGCCTCAACCTGGTTAAGCAGAATAAAAATATTCATATTAGATTATATTAGAAAGATTTAGAAATCACATGCTGCTATGCTTTTTTAAATTCGTTTTTATGAGTGTGCATTATTAGATTCTTTAAACCAGTTTGCTCCCATTTACTGGGGAGGGAAGGGCACAAATGAATGGGGTGCCGTTCTAAACCATGTCAGAATGGTATGCAGGAATCTGATAACATAAGAGTAGTCATACTGGGTCAGACCAATGGTCAATCTAGCCCAGTATCCTGTTTCCAATAGTGGCCAAATCAAGTCAAAAGTACCTGTCAGAAACCCAAATTGTGGCAACATTCCTTGCTACAAATCCCAGGGCAAGCAGTTGACTCCCCATTTCTGTCTCAATAGCAGACTATGGACTTTTCCTCCAGGAACTTGTTCAAGCCTTTTTTAAATCGAGATACGCTAACCGCTGTTACTACATCCTCCAGCAAAGAGTTCCAGAGTTTAACTATTCATTGAGTGAAAAAATATTTCCTCCTATTTGTTTTAAAAGTATCTCCACGTAACTTCCTTGAGTATCCCCTCGTCTTTCTACTTTTGGAACAAGTAAAAAATTGATTTACTTCTACTTGTTCTACACCACTCAGGATTTTGTACACCTCAATCATATCTCCCCCTCATCCGTCTCTTTTCCAAGTTGAAGGGTCCTAACCTCTTTAGTCTTTCCTCATATGAGAGGAGTTCCATCCCCTTTATCATTTTGGTCATTCTTTGAACCTTTTCTAATTCCGCTATATCTTTTTTGAGATACAGCAACCAGAACTGAACGCAATACTCACGGTGCAGTTACACCATGGAGCGATACAGAGGCATTATAGTATTTTCAGTCTTATTCACCATCCCATTCCTGATAATTCCTAGCATCCTCTTTGCTTTTTTTTTGCTGCCGCAGTACACTGAGCAGAAGATTTCAGCGTATTATCTACATTGACACCTAGATTTTTTTCTAGGCCCAAAGTGGACCCTAGCATCAGGTAACTATGATTCAGATTATTCTTTCCAATGTGCATCACCTTGCATTTGTCCACATTACATTTCATCTGCCATTTGGATGCCCAGTCTTCCAATTTCCTAAGGTGTTCCTGCAATATTTCAGTCTACACATGTTTTAACAACCTTGAATAGTTTTGTGTCATCTGCAAATTTAATCACCTCACTCATTCTGATTTCCATATCATTTATAAATATGTTAAATAGCACTGGCTGTAAAACTGATCCCTGTGGCACTCCACTGTTCACTCTCCTCCATTGAGAGAAATGACCATTTTAAGCATACCCTCTGTTTTCTATCCAATAGCCAATTTCTAATCCACACCATGTAAAATCTTAATGCAGTTTAGGTCAGGCACACTACAAGGTAGACTAGGCACCTGCCTAAGACAGCGCAGTTTAGGGGGCAGCACCAATGACTGCCGCATCATGGTTGATGGAGGGCCTTGAGCATCCACAGATATTCAAGGCTTGCTGGATCCTGCCCCTCCAAACTTCCTGTTTTGGAGGGAGCAAGACCTTGCAGGTGAACATGCATGATGCTCAATGCCCCACACTAGTCCTAATGAGTATTCTTTAGACATGCTGGCTGCCATGGTGTTGCTGCTGATGGAAGGGATAGAGTAGGCAAGGGAAGGGGAGATGCTAAACATCATGGGAGACGGAAGGTAGGGAATGGGAGATGTTGAATACCTTGTAGGGGGGAAGAAAGGGAAGGGATGCTGGACTACAGAGGTGTAGGGAAGGGGAGATTCTGCACATGGGAGGGGAGAGCCTTGAACCATCTCTTGGTGGAGGATGGTACACAGCTGAAGGTTCACTTAGGGTGTCAGATATCCTTGAGCTGGCCCTGATTACAATATGAGCGGACGGGGGGGAGGGTATTAAAGGGTATAGTCATAGGGGCCCTTTTACTACAGCTTAGCAAGTGCTATTGGAATTAGCATGTGGCGTTTACAGTCTAATTCTATATATGTGCTCAAAATTGTGTGTGGAAATTTGGGCATACCCAATATCCGTGTGCAATTAAATAACAAGCCAATTACTGCTGATAATTGGGTGCTAATAATAAATTATCAGCACTAATTGGCATAAATTAAAATTTACTCACACGTTTTAAGTGCCCGGATCTGTGCAAAAAGAATTTACATGCAGTTTTATAGAATAAGAGAGAGCCGCATGTTATTTAGACTCAAGAGTTTGCACCAGGTTTTACTTGGTATAAATTCTTGCACCTAAAATTGGGCATGGCTCCCAGTGCCAAATGCTATTCTATAAATGGTGCCCAACTCTGAGCGCTGTTTATAGAATAGCGCTTAGCATGAAATTTGCTTTGGTGTACACTAATTCCATTAGTGAATTCTAAGCTTTAGTAAAAGGGCAAATAAATAGCACATAACAGAAAGAAAACCCAAGCACAACATCAAAAGTGGATGTAATACAATAAAAACCCAGAAAAAGGGCTTTTAAAAGGATCTGACCATCACTAGTAATTTATATGATAAAAGAAGGGCTCTTTTTACAAAGTGGTACTACCGATTATTGTGTTCTCAATTCAAGGAAGCCCATTCAGTTTCCATTGGTTTCTTCACATTCAGCACATGCTCATTGGTAGCACTGCTTTGTAAAAGGAAACAAGTAAGCTCCCAACACAGACTCAAAAAGAAGAGAATGGCACACATCCTTGCAATATATCCAGCTGCAAACTATGCCAAAACATTTCACAGGACCCCACGGTCATTCACAAAGGAAAAATATTCAACATTAAGGAATGCTTCACGTGCTCATCTTCCAATGTGGTATATATATCATTCAGTGTAAAAAATGCAATGAGGGCTGCTACATTGGAGAAACAGGTCAGATGCTAAAGAAGAGATTTAATTTACATAGACACCATATGAAAAATGCTAGTACCAATCAGGATGTCACCTCTGTGGGGCAGCACTTTACAAAACAAGAACACCGTACCAGTGATTTCATGGTAAGAATCCTGAAAGGGAACTTTAAAACAATACAGGAACATAAGACCTTTGAAATTAGAATGATTAAATATTTTGACACCCATCAGACAGGACTTAACAAAGATCTGGGTTTTCTAGCCCATTATAAACCATAAAATTGTACTGCTTTGTTGCCCTCCCATCTCCATGCATATCTCCCTGTCCCTCATCCACCCAACTCTTCTTGTCTCTCACCTATCCACCCTCATCCTGTTAGACTGTCACTGAAATGCTTTGATGTTTCACTTATATATACTATCACCTACCAACATTTGCTTATTTCTGATTTGACCAAGAAGGGCAACCTTGGAAAGCTAATCAAGAAATGTATTGTTATGTCCAATAAAAAAAGGTATCATCTTATTTTCTTTTAAATGTTTTATTTTTGTTTTATTTCTATTGATTACCTTTAAAAGGATCCCTAAATTCATTACTACTACTACTACTTATCACTTCATTTTTTTTCTTCTGAAGCATTTGAAAGAATAGTAAATAAAATGATTTGAGCTACTTTTTTAGTTAAGGGCTTCTGTTTTTCAGGTTTTGTTTTCTTTTGTTATTTTTTTTTTTTAATGTTCTCAATTGGTCATGATTTGGGCTTAGGTTTGTTTATTGCTACTGGCCTATGATTGTTTACAAGAATTGGATTATACAAAAATAATGTAAAACAAAAGTTGTCAGCAGAATGAAAAAATGCTGAATTTTAAAGGCTGTTTTCATAATTCTTGTTTGTTTGTAGAAATCATGATTGGAGCAGCCTCATGGAAGCAGATGTTAATATCTC
The DNA here is from genome assembly GCF_901765095.1 of Microcaecilia unicolor. Classification (NCBI taxonomy): domain Eukaryota; kingdom Metazoa; phylum Chordata; class Amphibia; order Gymnophiona; family Siphonopidae; genus Microcaecilia; species Microcaecilia unicolor. Next base: position 93,772,213 of record NC_044032.1, on the reverse strand, counting down.
TCTGCCCTTCCCTTCAGGTGGAAGTGCATCCTCCCCGGGTGAAGCAGCTGTTGGCTCTCTGTTGCCACGCCTTCTCCCGGGAGCAGCTCTGTAATCTGGAGTGCATTATCCTGCTCAAGTTACACTTCAATCTTGGAGCTCCCACTTTAAACTTCTTTCTGGAGCATTTCACTCACCTGCGGGTGCAACACAGCCAAGCTTGTGATCGAGACTTCACCGAAGCAATCGATGCCAAAGCAATGGCCAGAGGGGTGGCAGAGCTGAGCCTGGCAGATTACGCCTTTAACACTTATCCTCCTTCTCTACTGGGCATTTGCTGTCTGGGTCTGGCTGATCGGATGTTAGGTCACCAGAAACGCATGGATATGCGTGTAAGTGGTTATTCGGACAGCGTTATAGAGGACTGTATGTTAAAGCTTCAGCTACTTGTGTCCCTGAACGGAACTTCGTTACCACGTTTGCTGCCTCTTGAACTTTCCAAAAAGCATGTGAAAACTGAAAGCTAAAACTGAAGGAAAAAAGTTGAACTGTAAAATCATTTTGTTATAGTGTTAAAAGCAGCGATGTGTGTTGGAAAGAATAAGTCGATTCTTTTTTTCTTCTGCTTTTCAAACGCTGTAACGTTAAAGATTATGGAGAGAATCTCACATACCTCTTAAAATAACAGTATTCATCTCCTCTGTCGCTGCTTAAACTTGAATATTAGGAAGGAGTAGTGCAATACGTATTGCCTAAAACAAATGTAGACTTGATCAACTATACTGTCTTTTTATGAAGACGCATAAACGTTACTTATATTTAAACAAGTACTGTATATTGTTAATGCACTGAAACTGGAGTTTATAATAATTTTGTTCAACCTTTGTTAAAAAATTATGTTACTAGGATGAGTGTATAGACTTATTTATTTCGTTTCTTGATGCATTCTTTTAAAAATAAAATGTCCTTTTAACAGTAAAATTTAATAACGGCACGATAATTTCTAAGCTTTTGTATATATTTTTGTCTACATATTGAGTTTTTTGAGCACTTGCAAAAATCCTTGTACTTGTGCAAGACCAACCATTAATGGTTCTTTGACATAGAACAGAACAAACCAAGATGGTAGACGTTTCTTTTAATACAAATTAAAACTACCTAGGAGAGAACAAAACCACACATTAAAAAAGGTATAACAATATGATTTTAGTAATATCAACATGTTTTTATAATAATCTTTAATCAACTTAAACGAATCTGTTCAAAAGTGGCCATCACTGATTTTGTGAAAGTAGAATTTACTAAACCCAGGGAGGGATTAATTTACACCCGTACGCTGATTTCACTGAATACAGCGCTAGCAAATCCATGCTGGACTGGCATCTTTCACAGTCAATATTACCAACTTTAATCTGAGCATAACAGAAAAGAAAACCTTTCAGCGATCACTGCTTTTTACATTGATTTTTGTAAATGCCATGATAATTAGTACAGTAAAGTCATGTGGTTAAAGGGTAAATAACGGGATAGTATATAAATCAACCAACGTCTCATTATTGAGTTTCCAGATGACTAGGATTTCTGCCAAGGTACCTACAGATTTTGGGATGTTCTGGTTGGGTTGCGAGGACTGCTCTTAAGGTGTGAAATTCTTTCCATTTTATGACTGATGGTCGAAGTCTTCCTCCCAAATAAAAAATGCTTTTAGGAATTTTCTGATATGAATTCACTGGAAATAAATTATATTCTGCATATCCGTTTTGAAATTGTACTTCATTATGTGTAAAAATCTCGGCGAATCTTACTTTTTTTTTCCTTTCATCATTATTATTTAACATGTGCTCGGCCAGACTCTAGTAGCCTCCACGCTTTCCACCTTCAAATCATTATTTACTCCAAGGAGTTGGGCTCCCGTCTTCGTATGGTCTGCTGCCTTTTCACTGCACCTGGCAAAATACTTATCATACGGTTACATTCAACCAATGCAACAGTCTCTAAATATAAATATCATACTCTAACAAACAATAAATACAGAACAATATAAACACACTGACTGGTTAATTTCTAGTTGTTTTAATCTTACACGGCATGCCAATCTTTTGGGGCAGACCAAAAACAGCGTTTGATTTTGATAAACCTTTCAAAATACCTTAGGCTTTGATCCTTAGCAAAGTAAATCTACGACAAATTCTGCATTACGATCTTCGCCCAGGGCTCACCGTGCAGGTACTCAGCTACTCACCCCATCGGAGTTTGGGATAGAGGAGTTCAAAAACGAAAATAATAGGGGAGGAATAAGAACGTTATTGGTTGCAGACATTTCATGTTTTATTTTAATATTTTTAAGATAGTTAAGAAAATACCAACAAGCGCATTATAACCATGGTAAAACACAGCTCCTACAACAGAAGAAAATCGAGGAGAAAGAATTGTGTAAAGGTAAGAGGGCACACGGCATGGACAGGACAGATCAGGGAAGCAAGCACCTCTCAATAATTATTACACATTTTCTGAAGCAATAACTTAATGATAACACAATACCACTTGAACTACACTCTTAACACTGTCTTGCTATACCCGTATGCTTAATTCTATATTGTTATCCATGTACTCCATGCAACTCTAATGTTATCACTTACTCCAGAATGACGAATGCCATAACTGAACTTTGTAAGCTAATTCGATATTGTCATCCATGTATTCATGATGTAACATCAATTGTTTCTTTTATTCTGGAATGGCGAATGCCATAACGGAATATTGTAAGCCACATTGAGCCTGCAAATGGGTGGGGAAATGTGGGATACAAATACAACAAATAAATAAATAAATGGTCCTGCTAGCATCACGTGTAATGCTAAGTTCAAACTGTTGCTGCAGCCTGCATTAGTGCCAAAGACAACTAGAACCGCTGGGAGTTGCATTATCTTTAACTGAACCCCATCAAAAGACAGATTCTGGTAACTTCATTGGTATGAAAGTGATTAAAGTAAAAAGTGGAAAGAAATGACTTATAAAACAATAACAATAGAAAACTTCATTACAAGATGTTGTTGCAGTGTTCGTTCACTTTAATGGTTTAAATAATAATTAAAAAAAACACAAGTCTTCTACTGAAAAGAGGAAAGAGGTTTTAACTTCTAAAGCTAATCAAAAATATGTAGTTAGTGCAATAACATGTTATAACTTTATATCTTTGTGGTTTGTTTACATTTTTTATCACTCAGACTGCATAGGTCACGCTTTACATCATCTTTTGCTGCCTGTAACTCTAATCACAAGGTAGAAGCTACTGACTTCAGTTCCCCGACATCTCAAAAAGAGACGATCCTACCCAAAAATCTGTATGTGAAAATAGTCACGTTTCACAACGCCTTATTGATTTCAGTTACAACTGTCTACATATGTATTTTTTTAATCCTTCTCCGACTGTACGTCGCAACTTTCATAGCTCGCAACACCTTTCTGACGCAAAGTAGCGGCTAAAGCTCGAGAGGGGAACAGCGAGGCGCACGTTCACTGTTTGGCCCGCCAAGCCCAGCAGAAAGGGCGCCCTGTGCGCGTCCGCAACTCCCGGGGGACGCGCACGGTGCCGCGCTAGCTGAAGGCGCCACCTCTGGCGCTCTCTGCCCCGCTCCTCTGCTCGTCCCCTCCCCAGGCCCCGCCCCTCCCGCTATGTCCGGCGCTCGCGCGCTCGCTTCTCCCGGGCCCGCAGGCGCAGGCAGGTACTCTTTCGCTTGGAGACTGGTTTCCTTTGGCGCCACTGCAGCTCCGATTGGAGCGGCGCGGAAATAACGGCCAGCGGTTGCTCGAATATAAAATCCCATCTGTTCCTTTAAGCAGGGGGAGGCACATCCCACTCAGACCAAATAGTAAAAGTTATTGCCCCGCTCGGGCGATTTCTTTGCTGTCTAAAGCCTCATCAAAGGTGCTAAAAAACTAGAAATAGGCACCATGCAGAACAGAAGAAAAGCTTTTGATCAACTGTGTCCAAATAGGGTCCTGGATCTAGCCAGTAGACAAATTAAAAAGCAAGTGAAACCCGAAAAAAAGGTGTGTTGTTTGGGATGATTAACTTTTCCCCTCTAAGGATGCTGATAATAAGCAGATTATCTCACATTCCTAACTGCCATGCTAAAAAAAAATTGAAGCGTTATATTTTGTTTATTTTTATTTACTTTTTTTTTTAGAGTGTAACACGGAGGATATTTGGCGATAATAGTCCAGTAACAGTTTATATTGATCAGTCTCCTGATACAGTAGATTCAGGTGAGTTTTCTGCTAAAAAAAAAAAAAAAAAACATGCAAAGATATTCTACGGTTGAACCCGTTCCCCATACTTTATAAAGCAGCAAAATCCGTGGCTTTAACACCATTTCTTAAAAGGAATACATTTCTTCTTAGACAGGATTCAGTTTGAGTGGTGTTTCAGAAAATCAGAGATGATCTGTAATGCAACCGACTGAAGTTATTTGCGGTCAATCTGTTTACGCAGATACATATGCTAACTTGTTTTGTAAATATCACTGCAAAGTTTTGTATGTTTTCTAGCACTTTCTACCATTGATTGGCAAGATCTAGCCGACTGTACCTCAGTTCTTCAACAAGACTGTACTTCAGTTCTTCAGCAGGACTCCAGTAGTAATGCCAGCACCCAGCAGGTAACAACTGACAACTCCTGCATAACTTCACAGAGATCGTTATTCTAGCAACGATCTGCTACTCTTTAACTGTCGGTGCTATTTTGCAGTCTAGATTGATTCATAAATACTAGCCAGACATAGTTCAAGATCTTGTTGTGGGTAGTTTTAAGCATTGGATCGAACTCAAGACGGAAATAGTTAAACCAAACTAATTTATTCTGTACTGATTCTCAAAACTGCTAGAGTAACAGATCAGGAATAAAATAGATATAGAAGAAAAATTGCCTTAGAGAAACAGTTTAATGTGTTGGTTTCAGCCTTTTTTTTTTTTAGTGGATCATGGCAGTGGATGTCCTTGTTGGGTTGGATCTTAAGCACTGTCACTCTCTGTCCCACCCCCCCCCCCCCCCCGCCCCGCAAACCTTGGGTATTGTGAATAGTATCTTTTGCATCTCACCTCACATCTTGTTGGCTTGGGGAGCAGCAAAAGCCAGGTTCAGCCCTAGGTCACGGGATTGGTTCCTTAAGTTTTTACAAGTACACATCAATTTATAAATACCTGTGTTTGGGACATTTTTTTTGTTGACATTTGTTTATGAGAAACCTGGAAAACATTGGCTTCCTGTATTGACAATAAGGAAAATTGCATTAGTAGTCATAGGCAGTGTCTTCAGAACAGCAAACTGTTATGTGAGGACATTTGTGCTTGATGAAAAACAGAAATAAACTCTTGAATTGTACATTTTTTTTATTCACTTTTATCTTTCCCCACATGTAAGCATGTTTTTAAGCGACTAGTACAGTATAGCGATAACAGCACTAACGATTAGGACGCCATTGCGAATGAGGCCCGTATTACCTAGCGTTTCCGTTCATAAATGTGTGGTATTCAGGAAATTCCTGACATTTGGACTTTTTTTATTTTGTTACGTTTTAACTTTCAGTTTATTTATTGTAAAGTGGCTCGTGAGTTTTGATATTTGGACAATTTTTGTTGTTTTTAGTGTTCAGATACAGTAAAAGAACTCATTGCGATTGGATAGATCTTGAATTGCAATAAAACTGTTCAGAATCTAGCCATAAGATATTACAGTTTATAGGGCAAGATTTTATACATAATTTGTAATGGTCATAAATCTCTGCAAACATCACAAATGTCCCTTTGCTTACTGTTATGCCATTAAAAAAGCCGACTACATGTAACTTTACAGTATATGTGATAGGCTGGCAATCATTATAATAATCCTGCCACAGATGTACCTAAAGCAATGTTCAATACAATCTGCTTTATATGATGCTTTGAAACTGCCTGGAAGGTATCTTTCCAAAAACTCTCCTGTTTCTATAATAGGAAGACAAATTTCCGCATCCCTGTTTTCTTGTTCTTTTCTTAATTTTGGGTCAACAGTTTCCTCCTGCTTCTGTTGGATTTTGTTGCAATCCGAGTTAACCTTTACCAGCCAAACCTGTCACCAGCCTTCAAGTTCACCTGCCAGCCAGGGTTTTTTTTCGTTTTCATTATCCCCTCCCGACCAACCTGGTCGGGTTATTGAAGTTACAATCCTTGCCAGCATCCGCAGAGAATGGCTCCTGAAACTGGCCACTAAGGGGCGTAGTTATCAAGGTGGGCTACCATTAAGACGAGTTATTTTACCACCAACTGTGCTATTCTGGTACAGGTCGTTTTATGTAATGAAACCTAGTTACTAATATCTGGGGTTGCCAGTAAAATAACACTCTTAACGGTAGCCCACCTTGATAACTTCATCCCTTTGTGTTAGTGCTGCCTACTGGTTACAAGTCCCTTTCCGATCTCTTCCTCTCAGCCCCATTTCTTCCTGAGGAACAACACAAACTGGGCATAGAACTAGGTCTCCTGTGCAGTGGTGGGTGGGAATACCACCCTTCGCCATAGTACTGTGTTTTTAAAGTTTTTGCTCCCCATGGCCTCCCCTCTCCAGAGTTTGGTTCTGAGTGACTGGGGATAAAGGCTGAGCAGGAAGCAGTGCAAAGCCAGGGGAGCCCGAAACAGGTGCGTGGAGGACATTACCTGCTTAGGGAGAGGCTGTTTTCATAACCGCTAAACTTAGGAAGGAAAGGGTCACAAACCTGGCAAACGTTGTACCAAAACCAATTTTTCAATACCCTCAAATTCTGAACTAATTTTAAACTTGCTTAATATTACATCTTTCAGGGTCAGACGTGAAGTTATGCTTTTTGGGTGGAATAGTGATAATCCCCTTTTGAATGTGCATTTTATTATTGTTTAGATTTCAAGTCATACTTAAAAAAAAAAAATAATTTAGCGCATTCTGTTTCATTGGTAACTCAAGGAAAGTTACATTCAGGTATAGATATTATCTATTTACTAAACGATCCGGAAGTTCCTTCTTATAAAAGGAGAACTTATGTTATGCAATGTGAGGGAACACCTGTGCAGACTGAAAGGACAACTTAATTCTTACCTGGGAGCACCAGTTCTTTTGTTGGGTAGGAGATTAAATTCTGGCTCTGTCAAATGCTCTTAAGTGAAAAGAAGTGACCGGAATGCTACTGGTAACACATACTGTCGGGGAAGGACTTAGTTGTTAATGTCGATACAATTACTGTCAAAAGCTTTAATTTACTCATGCCAAGCTGTCCTCTTCGTCAAGATCAATCTAGTTTTGTTTCATGCAAGTTTCTATACCAGAAAAGAACTTTCATTGCCTATCTGGCTGGTTGGAGAATTATGCATTAAACTCGAGACTAGTTACCTAGTAAAATTACTCAATACTTTTTACTAGGCAACTAGTCAAAATTATTGAGTAATATCAGCATTATCAGGACGAAAAGACTGCACAGACCCACAGGTTGCGTTTCTCCGTGCAGCTGAGCCCCGCACGAACAATTTATAAGGTAAAAGATCCGCATATATAAAAAGATTGTGCTCAAAGTGCATGAAATAAGGAATTGTATGTTTAACGAATAGCTAAATTACTGTGATAAGGACATCTGAAATTCTGAATGGTGCGGAGACATCCTAGCTCGGAAGGAAACCTGAAAAGAAGGCGAGAATTGAAATCAGTGGAAAAGGGGTAAAGCGATATTTGAGGGGTAGATCGCAGAGCTGCCAAGTTACCCATTCCAGGAGGGAGACTTTTTACCCGGTCCTGGATTTCTGCCAACCGCATCCCGGTGCACTATGGGACCTGTAGCACTGATTTCAAAATGGAATCATGAGCCACAAATACTACATAGCTTTGGGCTGTAAGTTTAAAACCTGGAGTGGTCGGGTGAAATGGAAGATATCTGAATAGGCAGTGGGGTGGGTACTGGAGAGCTGTATGAGTGGAAGATATTCTCGAATTCTTTTGGATGCGGAGGCTGAGTGAATGGAGCAGGAGAAAGCCTGAAACTGACAATAGGTGCTTGTGCATGCAAAGAAACAGACACAAATGGGGGCAGATAAAGACCATAGGGCCTTAGTATGAGACTACACCATCTGGGACGTCGTTAGCACTGTGCTGCCTGGATATAAGGTGGATAGCATGTACATGAATGTAGGGCTGCTGTGACAGTGGAGTAGGGCATTGAGCCATGGGGAAAACAGTGGCTCTGTGCTTGGCAGCTGCAGAGAGTTTTGGGGGAGGGGGCTTAGTAGCCAACTGTGCGGGTGTAGTGGATGCTGAGCACCTCCAATATTGAGCAAACTTCTTCATTTGTGTCCAGGGATGGGGTGTTACGTTCGGTACCTCCAACCATTTTGAACTGTTGCCGCCCATGGGAACAACACTATGCCAGGGGTATTTGCTGTGGTGCATAAGCAGCTCTGTGCTGAGTTTTGGAGGTGGAATGGGGATAACATTATATTGGGTGTGGAGATGAGGTAGGAGTAGCACTATATTGGGGTACGAAGGTGAGACAGGGGAGACGCTATAGCTAGATGTGGGGCAGTGGCAGCGCTGTGTA